>NC_071428.1:2127291-3327291 GCF_017976375.1 Cuculus canorus
GGAGAGAAAAAGAAGCGGCCCAAGGCTGTCAGGAGCCAATTCCCACCAGTTCCCATCCTGCCTGGCAGGCAGCGGGTTTTCCAGGTTACCGGCGCGATCTCTTCCTTCCCCGGACACACAATGGCTCATTCTTTGCAAGCCCCGGAGTTTGTGTGAAAGGAGGAAGACAACGAAACACCGGGGGCTGCAGAAAAGAGCTAAAAGCGGGTGATTTATTCTTCCGGGTTGGCTCCACGGATGGCCCCGAGTTCTGGCTGCCAGCACGAGGACACGGACGCCCCAATCCATAGCCCCCCGACCCCCCTCGCTGCTGGGGAAAGGGGCTGTGGAGGCAGTGGGAGCCCAGCAGCCTCCCAGGGTAGCCCCCCAGGCCCGACACCGTCCCTCACCGGTGGCGTTGTTGCGGTGCCCCTTGTATCTCTTGACGTACTCGGCCCCATCGCTGTGCGTGGAGTTGAAGAGATAAATGTCCTCATCGTTGTAGCTGGCCAACAGCTCTGGCACGGGAGAAACAGGCGTTGGCCCGGCACGGAACGCAAGGCCCCCCCGGCAGCACCATCCCACTCCCGGTGCCTCCCCAGGCTGGGATGGCTCTGTGCCGCAGCCCGGCGACTCGGCCCCGCGCGGCGGGCACTCACCGGAGCCGTCGTGGCTGTAGACCAGGCAGGTGATGTTGGCTTTGGATTCGCTGTTCACCTGCAGAAAGCACAGAGAGCTCAGCTCCGGCTCCGTGCCAGCATCCGATGCCGGCTACGGGCCTCCCGGGAGCGCTCGGCCGCTCTGCCAGGGCTGCAAAACCAGAGCCCAAATTCCTGCCCTGATGGGACTTTACGGACAGCGAACTCGGGTCAAGGGAACGAACACGGCCCAGGCTGTTTGTCTGCTCCGCTGAGCTGTTTTCCAGGCAGGAAGCCTGCGAGAGGCCCCGCCAACGCGAGCTCCCGAGGGAGCGCTCCATGGATCCGGGCGGTGAATTCTGCCCAGGCCCCGGCCCACGTTCTTGCTCCGCTGCTCTCGCCCAGCTCCCGCCACCGGGGCAGGGCAGGAGAGCCGCGGCTCCTCACTCGCCCCACGCCAGGCTCGGCTTCAGTCCAGCTGCGGCACTGCCGCCCACCCACGCCAGCGGCTGGGAGCCGATCCACCCACACACGAGCAATCCCGTGCCGTGTCCCCGCAGGGAAGGGACCCTCGGTGCTACCCGGAATGCCGCTTACCAAGTGGTGAGGGCAGAACTTCTTCAGCACACCATTGTTCTCGTTCTCATCTATTTTCCGCTGGTCGTAAATCCTAAAGGAATGGATGGCAGGAGCTGGGCGATGCCTCGAGAGCCAACAGGCACCGAGAGCCGGCACTGCTGGCACGTGGGGCAGGACAGTGGCGCAGCCATCACTATTCCCAACCACCAGGCCCCGTCTGAGCCAGCTCCAAGAGGAGCCGAGGCTCCGGCTCTCGCCGAGGGAATCACGGAGCTGTGAGCAGCCCACACTGGCAGGAGTCTCGGCCAAAGCGGCTTAGCGTCACCTCTCATCATGTTGGAGGCACGTGGCAACGTCAGAGCCTGAGGCTGTGACCGGTGCTGCGGGCCGTGACCGCGCCGAGCCCATCCCAGCCTCCCCGTGCCCACCCGGAGCCGTCAGGGAGAAGGCACGTGGATTTGGACACAGGCGCGGGCAGGAGGGGCGGCTGCGCTCTGAGCATCCATGCCAGGCGCTTCCAAAAGCTGCCGAGGTGCCGGCACCACCGTCAGAGCAGTCTGGCAACCCATGTGTTGGGCGCTTCCGTGCCCGGCGCCCCGGGAGCTGCTGCCTGTGTGCCAGACACCGGCATGGCTGGCGCGGCAGGGAGCTGCCGTCATGCGAGTGATGCCGGCAGCGGGGCTGTGGCATCTCCACGCTCCCCAAGGAGCAGCCGCTGCGCATCCGCAGGGAGCCGAGTGACGCCGCGTCTCTGCTCGGGGAAGCCAGGAAGCAAGCGGGCACAATCCTGCTTGGCTTCGGGAAGCTGCGGGGCTTGGCACAAAGGCAGGATTCGCCTCTGCCCAAAGCTGGTGCCGCAGGAGCAGCATTTCAACGCCACCGGCTGCAAGGGAGCTCGGACCGACGCCGGCACTGAGGGAGCAGACACGTGGACACAGCCCAGGCCCACTCCGGGGCTGCCTCGAGCCTTTCGAAGGCCACGGGGTTGGATTTATCCCTTCAGGAGCTGAGTCCTTCTGGAATCGAGGCCATCCGCAAGCCCTAACCTCACCGCCGGCACTGCCGGCAGGCAGGGATGAGGGGAGGTTTATGGGAGGCTCGTTAATAGCATCACTAGTTGGATCTCTTGACTCCAGAGAGCGAATCCCAGTGCTAAACCCCAGAGGATCCAAATCCCCCTCTGTTAATCCCCACCGTGTTCCTGCTGCCAAGGGAGAACGGGCTTTGGAGGCGTTCATGGCTGCAGCCACAAGCATTTCAGGGGGGGATGTTGGTAATTCCGGGGCTGGGGGCACCCATGGAGCCCCCCCGAGATGTCCGGCTCCACTACGGGGGCTCCGACTGACGGACTCACCGGACAAACTGGTCTCTGCCCCCCACAGCAAACTGGAAAGTGTTGGCAGGGTTCACGTAGATGGTGTACAAACCCACCTTCTTCTCCTTTTCCTTCGTCACCACCAGTTTCCTTTAAGAGACGAGGAAAAACAACAACAAAATAATCCAGCTCGCATTCAACAGGGGCCAGATGGGAAGAGCAAAGCTCTTACTCACTCCCAGGAAAAATAAACCACGCGGACACCACCACAACCCCCCCCTCCAGCAGCCCAGCCTCCGGCTGAGGCGCACGCAGGCTTCGCTCTGCCGCGACTCAGACAGAACGGAGCGAAATCACTGCCTGGCGCTTCCCCCCACAGCGCCCGAGGGGTTCCAAGGCCGGAGCGGGGGCCGAGGGAGCCGGACGCAGCGGCGCGGGCGGGAGTGGATTTAACTCTGGCGCTGCTGTTATTCCTCCTGACCCGCCCAGCTGTAAAGAAGGCCCCGATTTAATGCAATCCGACGCGTACCCCACCCCCCTGCCCTGAGCTCAGTGTTTCGGTTCTGAGACAGGAACACAACTCGGAGCAGCATCCTCGGGAAGCAGCAGCCGGCTCATGAGCTCAGCTTCCTCCTAATTATACCGTTCGGCTTAACGAACGACGAGAACTGCCTACGGTCCGCCCGCGATCTCTGCCTCTGGAGCGGCTTCGCCCTCACAGGGCGACAGCTCTCTGCGTCAGCCCCAAACAGCGTGGGAGCGAGAGCGGGCAGGACCCACGCAGCCCACGGCTCCGATCGGAGCCCGAGCACGCGGGGATGAGGATTATGTGCGGCTGTTTTGAAACGCCCCAGCAGTTTCTGTCTTGGTTATGAAACAGATGGGCTCAGGGCTGCAGACAAAAGCGCTTGCACACACAAATAAACCCCCACCGCGGGAGCCGGGGCCTCGGATTTAAGCGGGATCATCTTCAAAACAACGTTCTGCCGTGTTGGAAGAGCACCAGGATATCGAACCCCGGCGTCTGTTTGAACACTTGCCTCCGATTTTTCTTGGAAGTACGTCAGGAGCAGCAGCTCTCTCGGGTTAAGATCCAGCTTGCACCACCCGGCTGCTCACTAATTATTGTTTTTCAATTAACCACAATAGCGCTCATGCGACGAGCGAGGCAGGCGGAGCCGTGAGCTCCACGCTGCTGCCAGCGCGGGGATGGCAAGGCTGTGATTAATCGGCAGCTGTGATTAATCGGCCCTGCGATGGGCGAGCAGGAGCAGGCAGGCGCCAGGATCTGCCACACGGGGATCATTCCCATTTTTCACCAGACCAGGCCCCATTCAGGGAGGACGAGGCTTCAAACGCACTCCTCTAATTAGCGAGGCTCGTATCCACACCCTTGTGCGAGACCACCGGCCTCCACAACGCGGTCTGGTCTGAACCAGAGTCAATGCGACTCCAAAGCCGAACCCAATCCACTTTTCCGTTGCGGCACAAGCGGGACCCTCAGCCCTACGCAGCCAGAGCACCCCCAGAGCATCCCCGATCACCCTCTGGAGTCTCCCACGTCCCGGTAACGGGAATGAGGAAATACTCACGAGGCAGGCCGGTCTTGTCTCAGGTCGATGGTGAAGACTACAGCATCTTCACCTGCTGATAGGAAAGTGCATGGAGAATCCGGTTCTAGGGCCAGCTGGAAGATAAATACTCGGGCATTGGTTCCCTTGTTACCCAACAAAGTGGCAAAGACCCCTCTCTCCCAGCAAACCACCGCCTATTTCCCTGAGCCACCTCAGCTCTGAGCCCTCCGCATCCCGCAGGGCTCAGACCCTCATCCCCCCGGCAGCGATTTAGGATGCGGTGCCACTGCGGCAGCAGCTCTGCCATCGCTGCTCCGGCAGCCGGCAAGCCAGGCCGGATCCAGGGGGTTCTGGGGGTCCTCGTGTGCCCCCTGCCCGCCGCTCCGGGCTCACCTTGTGGGATGCTCCCTTGTGCTGCGCCACGCGCTTGGTGTTCTTGCAGCACTGGGTGGCAGAGAGCTCGGCAACACGGACCTGGCCGTCCCGTGCGCACATCGCCAGCGTGGAATCGCCGCTGTTGGGGAGGAATTTGGCCTGGAAGAGCGGAAGGGGGTGGATATCAGCACCGGGGCAGGCGATGGCACGAAGGGCAGAGACACCGAGGGGAGACCCTGCCAGAACCTGCATGCTTGGACCTGCCAGCGGTGACCGCGAAGCCTCGGCTCGCCAGGCCGAGCTCTCTGAGCAGTGATCCCGGCCCTTTCTGGCAAGCAAGGAGAGCCGGCAGCCTGACGGAGATGCCGGTAGTGCCGGCGTCACTGTGCCGTGGCAGAGACAGAACCCAGCTCTCCCGGCCCCTGCCTGTGTGCCGGGCTGCCCGCCACAGCACAGCCTCCTCCCAACACGGCTTCTGCCCACGGCTGCTCCGAACTCCCCAGAGGAGTCCGCAGGGAACCGGGGTAGCGGCCCAGCCAGAGCTCAGCAGGACGTGGATTTTGGGGCACACCGGGGGCAGGATTAGCTCATTTATCACCACCGCTGGGCACCTCCCCCCGTCCCCAGCTTCACCTACACATCTCTCCTTCCCCACCCAGACAGAATCCCACGCTCCTGGAGCCCGTCCCTGCCCACCGCAGCGATCTTCTGCCACCCTTCCACGCTCCCCTCACCTGGAAGACGTTGCTCTTGTGGCCGCTCTCGAACTCCAGCACCGGCCGCCGCCGGACCCAGTCCCACACCACCACCCGGAGGTCGTCGCTGCCGCTGGCCAGCCAGGTGCCGCGCTGGTTGAAGTGCAGGGTGTTGACGCAGCCCGTGTGCCCTTCCAGGCCGTGCTGCAGCTGGAACCGCTGCACGAAGACCCTGGCTCCGCAGGCATCGTAGACGAAGCGGGAGCTGGAGCCCAGCTCCCTTTCCCGGAGGGCGTGGATCGCCTGCCAGCGCGGCTGCGGCAGCGCCGTGGTCTCCGAGGAGACCCAGTCCTCCAGGGCCTGCTCGTCGTCTGAAGAGTCGTGCTCGTGGTTGGCGCGCTTGCGCTGGGCGCGGCGGTGGGAACGCTGCTGCTCCTCTTCTTCCTCCTCTTCCTCCTCCTCCGAGTGCGACCGGTCCATGGCGCGGCTCTCCTCGTTTATGGAGTAGTGGCCCGTGTCGTCCATGCTGTCCGAGTCCTTCTCCTCACCCGAGCTCTCCGTGTCCGTGTCCCGGCTCTCCGTGCTGGTGCGGTTGGGCCCCACCTCGTCTCCCGTCAGGCTCAGGCTGAGGTCTGAGGCCTCCACCTCGATGCCAGAGGATGTTTCCCGGCCCTCCTCGGCTGACATCTCCTCTGGGCTGCTGGACAGGCTGCCTACACGGGGCAGACACCGCCATCAGCCTTCCCGGCGGGACAGCCCAGCGTGGGGAGATCGGGCCTCACCGGAGCCCTTACCGTTCACTATGTCCGTCTTCCCCTCCATGCTGCTCCCTTTATCCGACATCGTGTCTTCTGGAGCGCTCACCCTGCCTGCGGGAGAGGGAGAGAACGGAGGCTGGAGCATCTCAGCCCGGCCTTGTGCTGCGGGAGCCGCACGTGTGACCACAGCATCACGGGATGCGCTGGAAGCACCGCTTTCCCAAAACCTGCTTCTCAATCCCAACCCCAGTAGTCGCTTCCCAATCCCAGGCCCTGTTTCCCAATCCCAGGCCGGGCTCGGCAGAAGGAAGGCGGCGGCGCTGACTCCCGTGATCGCAGAGCGGCCCCACGATGCGCAGCACGGGTTCAGGGGAGCAGAGCCGAGCCCGGATTGCAGGTGGATGCAGGAAGGCAGCTGCGGGGAAGGGAGAAGATCTCTGGCGCCCGCGAGCAGCCACGGAAGAGGGTTCTTAACCCCAGTGACAGGGTTTTTAAACACCGTCCCATACACAGAATCCCCCGGCATCGCCACGGGGCCGTTCCCCTCCACACCACGGACAGGACAGATGTTGTGGATCCCCAGATCTGCTCCTCTGGGACAGCAGGAAGGTCAGAGCCGGGCGACGGGGCCAGGGGGTCCCTGGCAGCTCCAGTCGCTCCAGGAGAGGCTCAGCAGCTCCTCGCGAGGGCAAGGAAAACCGCAGCTGAGCACGTTTTCAGCTCCCAGGTATTCCCAGCCCTCGCTTCGAGCGCCGGCTGCCACAGGGACGGCTGGGAACGGCATTCGGAGCGGCACCGGCCCACTCTGCCGGTGCCAGAGAATCGTGGAAAGCTCTCGTTTACACGCTGGGAAAAGCCAAAGCCAGGACATCATTAACTCCGATAACAGCCAGCGCTCCGGAGACTAATCCTCGTTAGATCAGGAATTAACAGCAGCAGAGCCCGAACGCGGGCAGCGGAGCCCGGACGCTGCTTCCGTCAGGAACAGGGATGCAGGAGTGAGCAGGAGGGCTGTGGGTGACAGAGCAGATGCCCCCATCACACAGCTGCGCCGGGAAAGCCAAGGTGGCTTCGGCCAAAGCGGGATAAAAGCTCCAAGGAGGCAGGAGCATTTGTAGGGAAGGGAACTGGAACTGCCAGCGAGCTCCAGCCACCGGCAGCCACGCTCTGGTGCTGCAAAGAGGACAAAAGGTTTAACTCTGGGGCTACCAGCACTGGAATCGGCCGCAGAGCCAGGATGGAAAGGGCTGGGAAGCGAAGCGGGATGAGAGTTGTCCTGGTGTTCCCACGCATCCCTCCGGCAGCTCTCGGCACAGCAAGGCTCCGCGCACCAAGGTGACAGCACCCCCGTACAGCATTGGCCACATCAGAGACGATGAGTGGCCAAAACCACCGCAGAGCTCAGCTCCAGCCACCAGGAATCCCTCGATGGGCCAAATCCTGCCCCGCTGGCCGCTCTCCCTCGGGGCCAGGAGCGTCCACACATACAGAGGCAACGGGGCTTGGACTTTGCCCATCCCAATCCATCAATGACACTGCCTCACGGCAGCTTTGGTGCGCGGGTGAGGAACAGGCAAAGGAATCGTTACCGACACTCCTGACTTCACCTCTCATCTCACTGCACCAGAGAACGAAACCCAGTGAGGAAACAGCGAACGGAGGGAACACCGGCCTCAAAAGCCTCTGCCAGCACCGGGACACACCGGACACCGGGCTCTCTACGCCTCAGAGCGGGAGCCAACTGCCCCGCGCCCATAGAGCCGGGCCGGCAGCTCTACCTCAGCCTTCCCAGCCACCACCAGCTCCGAAGCCGTTTGCGTGGCACACGGCAGCTCCGTGGCATGGCAGTCGGCACACGAGGGGTCTTCCAAGGACAAACCGGCACCAAGGAATCCCACGCTCCAGTCACCGGTGCCTGGAAATGCAGGTGGAGCTGGAGGCATTGCTTCCAACTCCAACCCGGGGAGCACCGGCTGAGGGAAGCGACGGGACGATGCCCAGCGCGGCCCGGCAGAGAGCCCAGCACCGCGCCGCCAGCACCAGGCCTCAGCAACGCCCTGGGGTGCGCAGCCAGAGCCAACGAGCCGGGTCCGGAGGCTGACACGTGGGGTTCGCGTTTCCCCAGAGCCGACATCTGGACAGGATCAGCGCTCCCGGCTTTGCGTGCTCCCAGCCCGACTCTCCGGCTCCCCGGAGAGGGCCCCAGAAATATCCCTGTGCGTGCCATAGCCGCCGGCGGCCTCCACGAGCACCAGGATCGAGCCATGAGCTCAGCTGCCGCGCCACGGCCTCCAACCCACAGCGCCGGGATGCGGGACACAGGCCGAGATTCCCATCCATCCACATCGGCACTCAGGACTCAGCCGCAGGCCATGGTGTTGCCGACTCTTCCGTCTGGAACGGCGGCGCTTGCAGCCGCTCCGTCATCCCAGTATTTACGTAGCTGTGTAAACACCGGGATGCCAGGCTCGGCGGGCACTCGGCACCCGCGCCGCGCAAGGGAAGGGTGTTCCAGACCCACCAGATGCCTTGCCCCGATTTCACGGCCCCAGCATGCCAGGATGCGGCCTCGTGCCCGCGTTCCCACCACGTCCTTCCCACGCCGGCCCGGCTCAGCTCTTCTATTTAAGGAAAGCTTTGCTGTTGGATGCGGCTGCGGAGAAGGCGCCTCCCCTGGGGTACCGGGGGGTCTTGACCCCATTAAAGCCTCGTCCCCACCAAGGGAAGAGGCTGGATGGATTGCTGGATGGCCACGTTCCGGAGAGCCCAGGTGGATTCCGGGCTTCTCTGTGAGTGCGGCAGATCCCAGGGATGGCACTAATTAAGCGGTTTCTCGTTTGCAACCCCAGGAAGGCCCGGAATCCCCATCCCAGAGTATCCTGGGTATGGCAGCGTCTCTTTCCACATCCCACTGCTATTCCCAGCTCTCCCAGTGCTCTGCGGGGTGCCATGAGCCCACTCCTGGTACGGGCAGGGCCTAATTAATCATGGTTAATGAGCACCAGCTCCCTCAGCACTGCCCCTGCCCCACCCAGCACTCCAGGAGAGCGCGGTGGTCCCGAGGCAATCCCACAACGTCAAAGCAGCCCGAAAACACAGCACCGATGGGAAGAACTCGGTGTCGAGAAGGAGCCGGAGGTGACTGTGGGCCCGTCCGGCACGAGGGATGCACAGACGGACGGACAGGGCGTCCCACTCACCTGAGCGGTGGCTCCGGGGCCAGATGTTCGCTGGCAGGCGATGAAACAGATGGGGCAAAGCCTGGCAGCGCAGGGTCCGGCCGCCCTGGGACCCCAAAGCTGCTCCTGCAGGGAACGGGTGGGAAAGACCCACGGACAGCGAGGTTGGAATGGGGTAAGGAGGGACCCACGTCGAGAGGAGACCTTGCGACCCCCTAGGAAGGAGCCCTGGGGGCAGGAGGGGGTCCCAGCACCCCTTGAGGTGGCACAACAACCCGCAGCCAGCCCTGAAGGGGGGCAGGGGTCCCCCCAGTGTCCCCCCCTGAGGGATAAGGGCACTGGGAGGGGACTGGGACAGGACCCCTGCATTCCCTCAAAAGCACAGGGACCCTCTCTGACTCTCCCCGGAAGCACAGGAAGAGGCCTGAGGGGACACACGGACCCCCTTGGGGGCAGAAGGGAAGCTCACAGCCACCCCCAAATGCATGGGGATCCTTTTGGGGGGCTGCAAAGACCCCCCCCCAGAGGCGCAGAGACAGCCGATCCAGTTTCCCCCCTGCAAAGATTAATGGAGCCCCTCCAGGAGCACAGCGACAGGCCTGGGGGCCACAGAGAGCCCCCAAAAGCACAAGGACAGACCTGGGGGCAACAGGGACCCCCCTGAGACCCTCCCCCAAAGCCTCAAGAACAGGCCTGGGGGCCACAGAGACCCTTTCAAAGGCTATGCCCCCCCCCCCCCGAGCCCCTCCAAAGACTCCAGGACCTGCTCGGGGGCACCAGGGACCCCCCGAAAAACACAAAGATAGCCCTGGGGGCAGCAGGGACCCTCCCAACTCCCTGCTAAAGGTGCTGGGACAGCCCCCAGATGACCTCTAAAGGCACAGGGACCCCCCCAAAAGCACAAAGACAGTTCTGGGGACACCAGGGACACCCCCAGCTCCCCCCTAAAGGTGCTGGGAGCCCCCAAAAGCACAAAGATAGGGCTGAGGGCAGCAGGGGCCCCCGCAGCTCCTGTCTAAAGGTGCTGGGACCCCCCCCGGATGGCCTCTAAAAGCACAGGGACCCCCCCAAAAGCACAAGGACAGGCCTGGGGACAATAGCCCCCCCCGCGGTCCCTCCAAAGCTCCTGGGACACCCCCCAGATGGCCTCTAAAGGCACAGGGACCCCCCAAAAGCACAAGGACAGGCCTGCGGACACCAGGGACCCCCCCCAGCTCCCCTCTAAAGGTGCTGGGACCCCCGCAAAAGCGCAAGGACAGGCCTGGGGACACCAGGGACCCCCCTCAAAGACTCAGGGTCGCCCCCTCCCGGCACCCAAAGGCCGCCACCCCCCCCCCCCAAAGGCCCCACCGGGGGATCGTCCTCTCGGTTCTCGCCCCTCCCCCCGCCCAGGATCCGTCCCGACGCAGGGAGGGGGAGAAAAGGGGAAGGGGAGGCCCCAGTGCCGCCGTTCGCGGAGGGGAGGTCCCGGCTCGGTACCGACCCGGCGCGGCTCAGGCCCCGGCCCCGGGCCCACCCGCCGCCATCTCAGCGCGACACCTCCCCCGCGCGCTTTACGGCGCGGCGACACGCGCTTTACGGCAGCGGCAGCCGCGCGACGCCGCGCGACAGCAGCACCACCACCACCCCCGTCCCCTGTTTCCCTAAGGCCCCGCCATCACCGTGGCAACGCCGACCTCGCGTTACGGCAGAGCGCGACGCCGCGCGACAGCGCATCCCCTAATCCAAGCACGCGCTTTACGGGGGGCTCTAGAGGGGTCCTGAGATATCCTAGAGAGGTCTTTGGGGTCCTAGAGGGACCCTGGGGGTTCACAGAGAGGTCTTCGGGGTCCATAAAGAGGTGCTGGGGAGGTCTTAAAGTGGTTCAGGGGGTCCTGGGGGGCTCTAGGGGGGTTGTCGGGTTCCCTAGAGGAGTCCTGGGCGTCCTAGAGGACTCCTGGGGAGCTCTAGAGGGGTCCTAGGGTTTCCAAGAGACCTCCTGTGAGTCCTAGAGGGGTCCTGGGCTCCCTAAAGGGGTACTGGGGGGTACCTCCTTGTACTCCTCCATGTCATTCTGGTGTCACCCTACCCCCTCTATTCCTGCAGGTTCTCCTTGTGCCCCTTCCATGGTATTTTGGGGTCTCCTTGTCCCCTCTGTGTTACCGCAGGGTCACAAAAGGTAACTAATTAACTCATTGTTAATCCCCTTCAGTAACAGTAACAGCTCTCAAGGCCATCATTGCTCCACCAGTAATTGTAGCAATTAACAAAGGCAACTCCCTGATGCAGGGACCTGGAGAAATGGGGCTGGAGACCCTCAGGAGGTTCAACCAGACCAAGGGCAAGGTCCTACCCCTGGGTCGGGGCAATCCCTGGGTTCAATCCAGGATGGGGATGATGGGATTGAGAGCCCTGAGGAGAAGGACTTGGGGTGCTGGTCGAGGAGAACCTCGACAGGAGCCGCAACGTGCGCTCACAGCCCAGAAACCAACCGTGTCCTGGGCTGCATCCAGAGAAGCGCGGCCAGCAGGGAGGGAGGGGATTCTGCCCCTCTGCTCCTCTCTGGGGAGACCTCATCGGGAGGATTGGGTCCAGTTCTGGAATCCTCAACAGAAGAAGGAGATGGAGCTGTTGGAACAGGTCCAGAAGAGGCTACGAGGATGATGTGAGGGCTGGAGAACCTCTGTCCGAGGACAGGCTGAGAGAGTTGGGGTTGTTCAGCCTGGAGAAGAGAAGGCTCTGAGGAGACCTTAGAGTGACCTTCCAGTGCCTGAAGGGGCTCCAGGAAAGCTGCGGAGGGGCTGTTCATAAAGGCTGTGAGGATGGGACGAGGGGGAATGGGGATAAACTGGAGAGGGGCAGAGTTAGACTGGACATGAGGAGGAATTTCCTCACGATGAGGGAGGGGAGGCCCTGGCCCAGGGTGCCCAGAGCAGTGGTGGCTGCCCCATCCCTGGAGGGGTTCCAGGCCAGGTTGGATGGATCCATGGCAGGGGTGGGACTGGGTGATCTTCGAGGTCCCTTCCAATCCAAACCATTCCATGACCCTGCCCTCGGCTGCTCATCCCCCTCCGTGGTGCAGCCAAGGCTCCACCGGGAGATGAGGAGGTGGCCGATCTCTCCGCGCTGTTGGGGTTCTCCTTCCTCACAGCTCACGGGTGCTCTTCCTCTAAGCCCTGCGTGCGCTGGAGAAGCTGCGGTCGAGGCGGCACCACCCAATCCTGCTGGTTAATTCCAACCACGAGGTGTTTTCTCACGTTTGATGTATTAAGAACAGCACAATTTTACCGATCGCAGCGACGCAAGGAGACGAAACGGCACCGTCGGTGCAATATGGCTCATCCACGGGGTAAACGTTTTGGTTTAACCCCCTGCCGGTAAATTCATCCCTGACCCTTGGAGGATTTGTATCTTGGAAAATTCATTCATTTATAATTTCAGTGTGATAATTAAATTTTCTAAGTTAAATTAGGCACCAGGTATTGCCCCCCCTCCCCCGGCCTCGCGTTCTCCCCCTCCCTGTGCCCCTCTTCCGGCCGCCGCAGCCTCAGTTTCCCAGCTAGATGCAGCGCGGTTGCCATCACCATTACTGGGGACGCGGGGGGGGGGGTCCCCACACCCCCTGGCCCCCCCCCACCGGGCCACCCCAGCCGCCCCCCCTTGGCATGGGATGGCCAAGCCAGAGGGCAGCATCCAGCCCCGGTCTCAGCGGCCGCCGCTCCGGCTCAGCCTCCTCATCCTCGGGGTCTTCGTTAGTGGGTGACGAGGAGGGCGCTGGCCCTGGGCCCCCCCCCCGGGTGCCGCTACATCAGGCGGCACTGCTCGGTGCCCGTCCCCCCCAGCAGCTCTGAGGGGAGACCGGGGGGCTGAGGGAGAGAGGAGAGGGTGAGGGGGGGGGGCTTGGGGGACCCTGGGGGAGAGGGGGTGACATTTGGGGGGGGCTGAGGGGAGAGGGGGGTGGGGGAGATCCCCTGGGATCCAAGGGCAGAGGGGGGAGAGGGGTTCTGGGGGGGAATTGGAAGGCTGGGGGGCTGGGGGGGGCTGGGAGAAAGGGAGGAAAGGGGTGCTGAGGGGACATCTGGAGGGCTGCGGGGAGAGAGGAGGACCCCAGCATTCTGGGGGGGGACACACACACTCACCGACTCCCCAGCCAGCTCCTTCGGGGGGTGCCCCAAGTCCTGCAGCTGTGGGGCAAGATGGGGGGGTCATGCTGGCACAGGGAGGGGGGGGCATCTCCCCTTCAATCCCTCCCTCTGTGTTTGCCCTCCTCTGTCACCCTGTCCGTCTCCCCTTCCATCCCTCTGCCCCCCCCTGTCTGTCTGTCCATCCTCCACCTGCTGCATGAGGTCCAGGAGGCTCTCGAAGCGCGCCCGCCGCTCCTCCTCGCCCTCGCCGGGCCGCTCGCCCTCCAGCTGCTGGCAGATGCGACCCATGACGCCGAGCTGCGCCCGGTACCGCTCGTACTGCTCAACCGGCAACGCCGCCTCGTGCTGCCGCAGCCACTCGGGGTACTACGACACCAAAAGGGATGGGGACGGTCACGCTGGGATGGACACACGGCCCCGGTTGGGGACAGACATCCATCCTGGCGCCACCATTCATGATGGCACCGCCACGTGTGCCCATCTTATCACCACCACGCGTTCCCATCCTTTCACCGCCATGTGTTCCCATCCCGGCACCACCGCACGCCCCAATCCTGCGGCCACACCTTCTCGGTGATCTCCTTGAGCGAAGGGTAGAGGACATCCTTGGAGAGAAGGCTCTGCAGGATGCTGCGCATGACGGGCAAGACGCTGCCCTCGCCGTCGCCCTCCTCCAGCCCCAGTCCCTCCAGCGCCTTCGCCAGCTCCTCCTCGGATGCCGCTGAGCCCTGCGATGCCCCACACTGTCACCTCCTGGCACGCCGGGACCCCCAACCCCGCCGGGGCGGCCGTACCTGTAGGTCGGTGGCATTCTTGGCCAACCCATTGAGGGTCTCCTTCAGGCAGGAGGTGAATTCCTGCTGCGACGCCGTGTCACTGCCTACGGGCACCAGGAGATGCCGGTTGGAACCACAGAAACACTGGGCAACCCGGGGCCACCCTGTTCGGCTCATCCTGGGAGCCCGCGGGGCCACGGCTGCCCCCAAACCTTCACCTCTCGGCGCTCCACCGCGGTGCCAGCCAGCACCAATGAGCCCCCGGCACCACAACAGCAGAGAGGAACCAAATCCTCTTGGCGTGGTGGTTTCCAAATCCCATCCCACGCACTGTGCCGCAATCTCAGTGACGCCTGAGGCTGATCTGGACGCCGGCACAAGCGCGGCATGGCAAGGGCTCACTGCGCTGTTAACACCCTGGATCTGGCGCAACCTTGGTGTGGGGACACCGGCACAATCCCAGCACAGCGAGGGCTCACCGCGTTGTAACACCCTGGATCTGGTGTAACCAAGCTGGTGGCCAGGCCGTGCGGCTGCCCTCCGGCGCGTGGCGGTGCTGCCGCACTCACCCACTCTCCCCGCGGCCTCCGAGAGCTTCTGGAACTGCTCGACCAGATGCGGCTCCTCGCGCGCCAGCTCCTGCATGGCCTGCTCGAACTCGGCGGCCGCCTGCGATGCCAACTCGCCCTCAAAGAGCTCCTGGAAGAACCTTTCCTGGGGGGCGAAGAGCGTGGCCTGGCGAGAGGGGCGGCGTCAGGGCCCCCTGCGCCGCGGGCCGAGGCCGGCGCCCACATCCTCGGCCGTGTCGCACCTCGGCGGAGGCGCTGGGCGAGCGCTGCGCCGCGGGTGGCGGCGACGGACGAGCCTTCTCGAAGTCATCCAGGGCACCTGGGGAAAGGGGGGGGAGAACTGGCTGGAGGGGATCCCCCTGGGGTCACCCCCCAGCCCCACAGCGGCTGCCTGCGCCCCAGAGCCAGCCCGGCTCCCCCCTCGCTGCCCCAAACCCCTCAAGACCCCCCCAGACCGTCCCCACTTCCATTGAACCTCTGCATTTCGCTGAACCCCACTACCCCATTGCACCCCCAATGACCCCCAGCCCCCCTCTGCCCCCCTGCACCCCATGACCCCTCAGTCCCCCAATAACCCCCAGCCCTCCTGCAACCCCCATGCCCCCTCTGCCCTATTGCACCCCCAATGACCCCCAGCCCCCCTCTGACCCCCTGCACCCCACGACCCCTCAGTCCCCCAATAACCCCCAGCCCTCCTGCAAGCCCCACGTGCCCTCCGCCCCATTGCACCCCCAATGACCCCCAGACCCCTGCACCCCTCTGACGCCAATAACCCCAGCCCCATTGCGCCTCCAATGACCCCCAGCTCTCGTCTGACCCCCTAGTCCCCCCAACAGCCCCCAGCCCCATTGCACCCCTGTGCCCCTCAGCCCCACTGCACCCCCAATGACCCCCAGCCCCTCTGCCCCCTCAGCCCCCCTACACCCCACGACCCCTCAGTCCCCCAATAACCCCCGGCCCTCCTGCAACCCCCATGACCCTCCGCCCCATTGCACCCCAATGCCCCCTCAGCCCGCCCCTGACCCCCAATAACTCCAGACCCTACACCCCTCCCTCCCACCCTCCCAGCCCCACTGCACCCCACGACCCCCCAGCCCTCCTGCCCCCCCAATAACCCCCAGCCCCATCGCTCACTCTCCAGCAGCTCCTCCAGCTCCGGGTCGGGGCTCGGCTCCGTCCCCGGCTCCGCCGCCATCTTCGCGCCGGCTTCGGGTTGGGGGGGGGGTTGGTGTAGGCGGGGCACGCCTCCAGTCCCGCCCTCCTTAAGCACCGCACACTCTTAAGCCACGCCCCTTCATTTAGACCACGCCCCACGACGCACGCGTATATGCCATCTGTCTAAGCCACGCCCCCTTCCGAAAAGCACCGCCCCTGGTTCAGACCACCTCTTCCGACTCCGCCCACTCAATCGTACTAACAGCGTCCAATAAGCCACGCCCCCCTCGTGAGACCACGCCCCCCGTCTCTTCATGAGGCACCGACCCGCTCCTCGGCGCGATGGTTCCGAGCGGCCACCGGGCGGCGCGGGGCCTCGGGGCGTCCCAGAGCCCCCCGAGATCGTGGGGTCCCCCGAGGTCACAGGGGGTCCCAGCCCAGAGGGTTCCCAGGGGGTTCGGGGGTCCCAGAGGGGTTCTCAGGGGTCTCAGGGGGGTCCCAGAGGGTTCCCAGGGGTATCAGGGGGGTGCGAGAGGGGTCCCGGAGGGTTCCCGGGGTCTTGGGGGGTCTCAGAGGTCTCAGGGGGTGCCAGAGGGGTCCCAAGAGGGGTTCTCAGGGGTCCCAGAGGTCTCGGGGGGAGTCCCAGAGGGGTTCCCAGGGGTCTCGGGGGGTCCCAGGGAGGGGGGACTCAGAGTCCTGGGGGGGGTCAGGGGTCCCAAGGGTCCCTCCCCACCATCACCTCAGGGACCTTATTTCCCCTCCCAGTGCTCCCCATTACCCCCCCCAGTGCTTCTCGTTCCCCCTCCCATTGCTCCCAGTACTCCCCATTCCCACTCCAGTGCTGCCCATTCCCCCTCAGTGCTTCCCACTCCCCCCCAGTGCTCCCCATTCCCTCCCAGTGCTGCCCATTCCCCCTCCCAGCACTCCCAGTCCCCCCCATTTCCACGCCAGTACTCCCCATTACCCCCCCAGTGCTTCTCATTCCCCCTCCCATTACTCCCAGTGCTCCCCATACCCCCCTTCCCAGTGCTTCCCACTCCCACCCAGCGCTCCCAGTGCTCCCCATTCCCCCTCCCAGCACTCCCAGTACCCCCCATTTCCCTCCCAGTACTCCCCACTCCACAGTTTTGACCCCCAAACACAGCGTTTTGGTCAAACAGTGGAACCGCTGGTTTCTGTCCCAGCCCCCCCCTTGCAGGAGCTTTACTGGGGGGGGGGGGGTGGACGGAAGGGGGCACCCCCCAACCCCAGTTTTGGGGCTCCCTGCTCCACTTAGTGGCCAATTTGGGCCAAAAAGAGTCATTTCCAGGGAGACAAAAGCTCAGTTTCCTGGGGGGGTCCCGGGGGGGGGTTCAGGCAGGTTCTCTCTGCAGCGTCTCGTACAGCTCGTGGCTTTCCCCGCTGAGGCCCTGCGTGGGATGGGGTGAAGGGGGGGGTCCCCAATTTCCCCTCCTTCCAACCCCAGCACCCCCAGTTGCCCCCCCAGCACGCCACTTGCCACTCCCGTCTCCTCCCTGTCCCCCCCCACCCCCTGCACCCAGGACGTGACACACCCCCCCCCCCCCCATGGGATGTGACCCCCCCTTCCCATCCAGGACCCCCTTCAGGATAGGATTTCCACTTACCCACCCCCCCAAAAGGGCCCTGACCCCCCCCTTCCCATCCAGGACCTCCCCCAAGACAAGATTCCCCCCCAAGGGATGTGACCCCCCCCTTCCCATCCAGGACCCCCTCCAGGACAGGATTTCCCCACCCCCCAAAGGACATAAACCCCCCCTCTTCCCATCCAGGACCCCCCCCCCAAGGGATGTGACCCCCCCTTCCCCCCCTCCATGGAATGTTACCCCCCCACACTCCCAGAACAGGTTTTCTCTCCCCCCCCCGGGACAGGATTTACCCCCCCCTCAAAGGGCTGTGACCCCCTCTTCCCATCTCCCCCCCCTCTCACAGCGTAGACGCCTTCTTCCTTCTGCTTTAAGAAACAGAAAGAGAAAGAGCTTTGGGGAGGGGGGCAGGATTTGGGGGGGGACACAGACACCCCCACACTGCCCCCCCCCCACAGTGGGGGGGCCCAGATCCCTTCTCTTCTTCCCCCCCCCCCCAATTCTCCATCCATGGGGTGAGGACCCCCAAACAGGTTCTGGTTGGGTTTTGGGGGGGGTGTCTTGTCCCTCCTGGGGGGGCCCCAATCCCGGCTGTGCCGTTACCTCCTTGCCGGCTGCTGGCGGTGCCGTGCGGTGCCGTGCCAGGAACTGGGGGGGGAGTGGGGGGGGCACCCAAAAGAGAGGAAAAAGAAGAAATAAGAGGATCAAACCCAGGATGGGGCAGAGGGGGCCTTTTACCCCCCCAGGTACGGGGCCCGCGGGCTTTGCCGGATCACCGACGGGACACCGGTGCCCACCTTGAGGCGGCAATAGAGGCCGGTGAGGACGATGCCATAGAGGAAGAGGATGGCATCGAGGATGTAGCACAGCTCAGGCTCCACCAGCGCCTCTGGAAAGGGATCCTGGCTCAGCGGTGCCCGGCACGGATCCGGCACAGCCACCGAACACTCAGCTCCACCGCGTCGCACCATCACTCCTCTCCCCACCAGGTGAAGGTAGGTCTTTGGATGGTGCCGGAGCCCCGTAGGGACTCACCATTGGGTGCCACGAGCCCCCCAAGAGGGGCTTCGGTGTCTCCCGGCACCGACCCACCAGCGGCGGCACCCACCTGCCGCCGGCACCCGCAGCAGCACCAGCACGGCCACCGCTTGGCTCAGTGGCAACCGGGCTCCCATCTCTCCGAAATGATGTCTGGCACCTCTGGGCGATGGCGCTGGAGTCGGTGACCGCAACACCAGCGCCTTCCTCCCCGCCTCCGCGATGCTTCCCCCCCTCCGGCCGGCACAGCCGTCCCCTTCCTGCTCGCTGGCATTGCTCAAGGTCCGAGGGAGCCAAACCCGAGCGTCACCGGCTCTGGTGGCACCCGGAGAGCCGGCGGGGCCAAAGCCAGAGTTCCCCTGTGCCGGAGCGGCTGTGACCGCAGTGAGGAGCTTCCCCTCGCCGCGAGCCTCGCGTGGGAAAGAGAAGAGCCGGGGCTGACACAACAGGACCCATTTTAGCCTTTATTTGACCCACATGAAGAGGGGGCGATGGGGACCGGGGACCCGGAGGGGCCACCGTGGCGGCGTCACCGATCCACCTCCCCGAAGACGATGTCCTGCGTGCCTGGAGGAGAGAAAGAGGGGTCAGAGCAGGATTTGTCCCCCCAGAAGGGAGAAGGGAAGGAGAGAGAGGGGTCAGAGCAGGATTTGTCCCCCCAGAAGGGAGAAGGGAAGGAGAGAGAGGGGTCAGAGCAGGATTTGTCCCCCCAGAAGGGAGAATGGAAGGAGAGAGAGGGGTCAGAGCAGGATTTGTCCCCCCAGAAGCGAGAAGGGGCCGAGAGAGAGAGGTCAGAGCAGGATTTGTCCCCCCAGAAGCGAGAAGGGAAGGAGAGAGAGGGGTCAGAGCAGGATTTGTCCCCCCAGAAGGGAGAAGGGAAGGAGAGAGAGGGGTCAGAGCAGGATTTGTCCCCCCAGAAGGGAGAAGGGAAGGAGAGAGAGGGGTCAGGGCAGGATTTGTCCCCCCAGGATGGATCAGGGGCTCCCGGGGAGGGAACACACCGATGATGGCCACGACGTCGGCAAGCATGTGGCCCTGCGACATCCGATCGAGGCCGGCCTGGAACACAGAGACCCCCCCCGTCACCCCTGCGGAGCCCCCTGAGCCCCCAGCCCTGGCCTGGCTTCACCGCTTCCGCAGCGGTGGCGACGCTGGCGCCTGTTTCCCCCCCCCCTCCACCGCTGCGGTTGAGTATCGGCAGAAGGAGGAAACCAGCTCTGAGCCGGGGGGACGCGGAGGGACCCCTGCGCTGAGCTCTCCTACCAAGTGGGCGAAGCCGGGCGCCTTGATCTTGCAGCGGTACGGCCGGCTGCTGCCGTCCGACACCAGGTAGACGCCGAATTCCCCCTGCAAGGACACAAGGAGAGGGCTGGGGACGTGGCGAAGCCAAAGCTCCGGTTCCCAAACACCATCCTGGCGACGGCAGAGCCCACCCAGGGGTGGCCTTGGCCCACGCCAAGCCTGTCACGCCCGCCGCACCGCGAGGAGTGGCACCTTGGGGGCCTCGATGGCCGTGTAGGTGGCCCCGGGGGGCACCTGGTAGCCCTCAGTGTAGAGCTTGAAGTGGTGGATCAAAGACTCCATGGAAGTCTGCGGAGAGAGCGCGGCAGCGCCGTGAAGCTCAGGAAGGAAACGGTGGCTGCCGCGGTGGCCGCGTTCACACATAGGGTGATGGGAGCGGCTCGGCCGGCAGCGAAGAACACCAGCAAAACTCTCTGCCACGCCAAACTGCCGGCACGCAGCCAGCAGTGAGGCCCAGGAGGGGAACGAAGCGCCGTTACCTTCATCTCTGCCCGCTTCGGCGGTGAGATTTTGGCATCGTCCACCTTGATCTCCCCCTCCGGCATCTTGTTGAGGCACTGGAGGATGATCCGGAGCGACTGCCGCATCTCCTCCACGCGGCACAGGTACCTACGGGACCCACGCGCCGCTCAGGGGCCGCGTCCCACACGCCAGGGCGATGCCATGGCCTCACCGCCGGCACAGGGAGCCGCTCCAGCGCCACGGAGCTTCCTCACCGCGGCGGTGTCACTCGCCTGTCGTAGCAGTCGCCGCGGGAGCCGATGGGGACGTCGAACTCCACTTGGTCGTAGACGTCGTAGGGTTGGGTCTTGCGAAGGTCCCAGTGGATGCCGGAGCCGCGGAGCATCACCCCGCTGGGAGGAGAGAGCGGTGGGACCGCAGCCCCACGGCAGCGCTGGGCCTCCCGCGCCCCACGGCGACCCCAAACCGGGGCCACGCGCTGCCAGTGCCACCGAGGACGGGGTGGGGACACCGGGAAGGATATGGTGTCACAGCCACGGCCACCGGGCAGCACCGCCGCGGCAGCCAACGCAGTCACTGAGCCCCACCGCGGCTCCGATCGGCCCTGGGGAAGCGGGAGCTGGGAATACTGGAGCAGGGGGGACTGGGAATACTGGAGCTGGGGGCACTGGGAACTGGGAATACTGGAGCAGGGGGAACTGGGAATGCTGGAGCTGGGGGCACTGGGAACTGGGAATACTGGAGCAGGGGGAACTGGGAATACTGGAGCTGGGGGCACTGGGAATACTGGAGCAGGGGGCACTGGGAATACTGGAGCAGGGGGAACTGGGAATACTGGAGCTGGGGGCACTGGGAGCTGGGAATACTGGAGCTGGGGGACACTGGGGGCTGGGAATACTGGAGCAGGGGGCACTGGGAGCTGGGAATACTGGAGCTGGGGGACACTGGGAGCTGGGAATACTGGAGCTGGGGGACACTGGGGGCTGGGAATACTGGAGCTGGGGGACACTGGGAGCTGGGAATACTGGAGCAGGGGGGGCACTGGGAGCTGGGAATACTGGAGCTGGGGGGACACTGGGGGCTGGGAATACTGGGAGCTGGGAATACTGGAGCTGGGGGACACTGGGGGCTGGGAATACTGGAGCAGAGAGGACACAGGGAGCTGGGGGGACACCGGGAGCTGGGAATACAGGAGCTGGGGACGCCAGGCGCTGGTGCCAAGCTCTCTGGGCTCAGCTCTGGCCGAGTCCTCCTCAGCATCCGCAGAGCCGCCACACCTACCTGAACCCATAGTTGAGAGCCTCCTCTGCCGTTATCACCCCGATGTCCACTGTGCGGTTCTTCCAGATGCGGTTGTTGGTCAACATCTGTGGGCACAGGCGCTGTCACCAACCCCCCCCGCTCGAGGGATAAAACCGCCCGGAACGGGCGATGCCGGGATGGGACTGGAACCCCTCTTCCAGCCCTGAGCAGAACCAGAGAATGGTTTGGGTTGGAAGGGACCCCAAAGCCCATCCAGTCCCACCCCTGCCACGGGCAGGGACATCCCATGGGATCAGGGGCTCCAAGCCCCATCCAACCTGGCCTGGAACCCCTCCAGGGATGGGGCAGCCATGACTTCCCTGGGCAACACCTTCCAGTGCCGCAGCACAATCATTTTAGAGAAGTTCCTCCTCATGTCCAGTCTAACTCTGCCCCTCTCCAGTTAATCCCTGTTCCCCCTCGTCCCATCCCCACAGCCTTTGGGAACAGCCTCTCCGCAGCTTTCCTGGAGCCCCTTCAGGCACTGGAAGGTCACTCTGAGGTCTCCTCAGAGCCTTCTCCAGGCTGAACAACCCCAACTCTCTCAGCCTGTCCTCGGACAGAGGTTCTCCAGCCCTCGCAGCATCCTTGGAGCCTCCTCTGGACTCATTCCAACAGCTCCATCTCCTTCTTCTGTTGAGGATTCCAGAACTGGCCCCAATCCTCCCGATGAGGTCTCCCCAGAGAGGAGCAGAGGGGCACAATCTCCTCCCTCCCTGCTGGCCGCGCTTCTCTTGATGCAGCCCAGGACACGGTTGGTTTCTGGGCTGTGAGCACACGTTGTGGCTCCTGTCGAGCTTCTCCTCGACCAGCACCCCAAGTCCTTCTCCTCGGGGCTCTCCATCCCATCATCCCCAGCCTGGATTGGACCCGGGGATTGCCCTGACCCAGGGGTAGGACCTTGCCCTTGGCCTGGTTGAACCTCCCGAGGTTCTCACATGAGGTTTCTCAAGGTTGGCTCCACCCCACCTCACCTCTTCCACCTCGTCGATGCGCAGGGAGAAGTTCTTCACGAACTCGTAGATGTCATCCATCAGCCCCAGCGGCAGATCCTGCGTCGGGAGAGGGATCAGCCAGGCACAGCCGGAGCCTCCCCGGTGGACGCCGTGCCGGGAACGGGGTCTGTCACGGTGCTCACCTGGTGCACCCCGCCAGGGCGGATGTAGGCAGCGTGCATCCGCGCTCCCGAGACGCGCTCGTAGAACTCAAACATCTGAGGAGACAGGAGAGAGGTCACTGTGGCTTCATGGGCAGCACCGGATCTGCTTCTGCTGCCGATCCCTTGGCACGGCTCCATGGGGAGCACCGAGTCCTGGAACTCGGATCCCCCGGCACGGCCGCGCTGCCGCTCACCTTCTCCCTCTCCTCAAACATCCAGAAGAAGGGCGTCATGGCTCCAATGTCCAGCGCGTGCGTGGTGACGGCCATGATGTGGTTGAGCAGCCGGGTGATCTCCGCAAAGAGAACTGCGAACGGGGAAGAGAAGGGATGAGATCTGAGCTCCGAAGGCCTGGGAATTCAGGAGCTGGAGCCCTTGGGATGGGATCTAGAGACGTGGGAATTAAGGAGTTGTGGCCCTTGGGAAGGGATCTGGAGCCCCAGGAAGTTGGGAGCTGCTGCCCTTGGGATGGGATCCAGAGCCCTTGGGAATTCAGGAGCTGTAGAACTGTTGGAATACTGTTGGAACGGGTCCAGAGGAGGCTCCAAGGATGATCCAAGGGCTGGAGCACCTCCCATACGAGGACAGGCTGAGAGAGTTGGGGTTGTTCAGCCTGGAGAAGGCTCCGAGGAGACCTTAGAGCGGCTTCCAGTGCTGAAGGGGCTCCAGGAAAGCTGCGGAGGGGCTGTTCATAAAGGCTGTGGGGATGGGACGAGGGGGAACGGGGATAAACTGGAGAGGGGCAGAGTTAGACTGGACATGAGGAGGAACTTCTCTAAAATGATTGTGGTGAGGCACTGGAAGAGGTCTCCCAGGGAAGTCATGGCTGCTCCATCCCTGGAGGGGTTCCAGGCCAGGTTGGATGGGGTTTGGAGCCCCTGATCCCGTGGGAGGTGTCCCTGCCCATGGCAGGAGGTGGAACTGGATGGGCTTTGAGGTCCTTTCCAACCTAAACCATTCCCTGGGATCCGGAGCGGCCCTCACCTCGGATCCACTGTGCGCGCAGCGGCGGGCGGATGTTGAGCAGCTTCTCCACGGCCAGGGAATACGCCTGCTCGTTGCACATCATGGAGACGTAGTCCAGGCGGTCGAAATACGGCAGCGCCTGTCGGAGGAATTGGCTCTGAGCAGTGCCTGACGGCAATTCTCACCCTGAAGACAGCCCAAAACCTCCCAGACTGGAGTAGCCGCTGCCTCCGGATAAGGGAAACGGACAGATGGGTTTGGGGCGACCCCAAAAACGGGCACAGAGACCCCAAAACAAGTAAAATAACTGCAAAAAATGGACACAGGGATGGCCAAAATCGGCACAGATACTCCAAAAACAACTCAAAAGCCGCAAAAACTGGCACAGGGACCCCAAAAACAGGCACAGAGACCCCAAAAACGGGCACAGAGACCCCAAAACTCATAAAGCAGCAATCTCCATGTACAAAGCCCTCTCACAATCCTGACAGGGACACAAATCCCCTCCGGGTATGGACAGACGGACATCACAGACAGATGCCAACCCCCGGGATTGGGAAGTGCCAGGACCACCGAACCTGGAGGTAGGTCTTGTACTCGATGAGCTTCTCGGTGCCGCGGTGCAAGAGGCCGATGTGGGGGTCGCATCGCCTGACGCTCTCACCGCTGAGCTCCATGACGAGGCGCAGGACGCCGTGTGCCGCCGGGTGCTGCGGCCCGAAGTTGATGGTGAGGCTGGAGACCTTCTTGTGAGCCAGCGGGTCCTTGTCTGCACCGCGGAGGACACAGGAGTCGGGAAAGGAGGAACAGGCGCCGGCAAAGGGTCCCCAAGGCTCCTCCAGAGACCACCCAACATCCCCCTAGAATCCCTCCGAGGACACCCAGCACCCCCTAAAAGCTCCCTCAGATCATCAGAACCCCTTCAGAGACCACCCAGAGCACCCAACACCCCCTCAGAACCCCCTAAAGGACACCCAGCACCCCCTAAAAGCTCCCTCAGATCATCAGAACCCCTTCAGAGACCACCCAGAGCACCCAACACCCCCTCAGAACCCCCTAAAGGACACCCAGCACCCCCTAAAAGCTCCCTCAGAACCTTGGAGCCCCTCCAGAGACCACCCAGAGCTCCCTCAGAACCCCCTAAAGGACACCCAGCACCCCCTAAAAGCTCCCTCAGAACCTTGGAGCCCCTCCAGAGACCACCCAGAGCCCCCTCAGAACCCCCTAAAGGACACCCAGCACCCCCTAAAAGCTCCCTCAGAACCTCGGAGCCCCTCCAGAGACCACCCAGAGCCCCCTCAGAACCCCCGAAAGGACACCCAGCACCCCCTAAAAGCTCCCTCAGAACCTCGGAGCCCCTCCAGAGACCACCCAGAGCCCCCTCAGAACCCCCTAAAGGACACCCAGCACCCCCTAAAAGCTCCCTCAGAACCTCGGAGCCCCTCCAGAGACCACCCAGAGCCCCCTCAGAACCCCGAGCATCTCCTCAAAGCCCACTGCATCCCTTTTGGGCCCCCGTAGGACCTCTCTCAAGACCCCTCAGAGCACCCAATGCCCTCCCAGGTCCGTTCCAAAGGCACTCAGCAACCCCTAAGGGCTCCCTCAGATGATCAGAACCCCTTCAGAGATCACCCAGAGCACCCAACGCCCCCTCAGAACCCCCTAAAGGCTCCCTCAGGGCGTTGGAGCCCCTCCTGACACCACCCAGAGCCCCCCATTTACCCTCGGGGCTCTCAGAAGGGGCACCAACACCCCCTCAGGGGCTGAGGGCTCCTCCAGGGACCACTTGGGGCCTCCAAAACCCCCTCAAGGCTCCTCCAGGGACCCCCAGAGCCCCTCAAGACTCCTCCAGGGACCCCCTACAGCCCCTCAAACGCCTCAAGGCTCCTCCAGGGACCCCCAGAGCCCCCCAAACCCCCTCAAGGCTCCTGCAGGGACCCCCAGAGCCCCCCAAACCCCCTAAAGGCTCCTCCAGGGACCGCCAGAGCCCCCCAAACCCCCTAAAGGCTCCTCCAGGGACCCTCAGAGCCCCCAAACCCCCTCAAGGCACCTCCAGGGACCCCCAGAGCCCCTCAAGACTCCTCCAGGGACCCCCTACAGCCCCTCAAACGCCTCAAGGCTCCTCCAGGGACCCCCAGAGCCCCCCAAACCCCCTCAAGGCTCCTGCAGGGACCCCCAGAGCCCCCCAAACCCCCTCAAGGCTCCTCCAGGGACCCCCAGAGCCCCCAAACCCCCTCAAGGCTCCTCCGGGGACCTCCAGAACCCCCCAAAACTCACCATTCCACGGCGGGGGCACCCACTTCTCGGTCTCCTTACTGGGGTACATGACAGCACCGGCGAAATGCTGCGCCCACTCCACGTCCGGCTGCCACTGGTGCGATGACCTGGGCGACGGCGAGTGAGGGGCACCGGAATTGGCACCGGGACCAGAGCCACACACCGGCACCGGAGCCGCCGCTCTCCCACCGGTCCCCCCCATAACGGCACCGGGACCGGAGCCGTCCCCCCATGGGCCCCCCCCCAGGATCAGTTTCCCTCCATAACCGGACCCGGAGCCCTTCCCGTGGCCTCTTGGTCCCGTTCTCCCCCCTCACCGGGCCGGGGCCGCCCGCAGCCTCGCCGCCGCCCGCAGCCCCGCGGAGCCCCTCAGCCTCCCGAGCGCTCGCAGCGCCGACATCTTGCCCTTGGGCCCCCCTCTCGCGCCGCGCCGCGCATGCGCAGTCGCCGCCATGGCGATTGAGGGCAGGCGAGGCCGCGCCACCATGTTGGGTGTGGGCAGAACCGCCATGTTTGATAAGGAAAACATCCGGGGAACGGGCATGGGAGCGCCGCCATGTCGGGTGTGGGCAAGCGGCCATGTTTGGTAAGGGGAACATCCGGGGAACAGGCATGGGAGCGCCACCATGTCGGGTGTGGGCAAGCGGCCATGTTTGATAAGGGGACATCCGGGGAACGGGCATGGGAGCGCCACCATGTCAGGTGTGGGCAAGCAGCCATGTTTGATAAGGGGAACAT
Source organism: Cuculus canorus (assembly GCF_017976375.1). Lineage (NCBI taxonomy): Eukaryota > Metazoa > Chordata > Aves > Cuculiformes > Cuculidae > Cuculus > Cuculus canorus. The sequence continues at coordinate 2,153,856 of NC_071428.1, forward strand.
CCGGGGAACGGGCATGGGAGCGCCACCATGTCGGGTGTGGGCAAGCCGCCATGTTTGATAAGGGGAACATCCGGGGAACGGGCGAGGAGGGAGCTGCCATCTTTGTGCCAGGCAGTGGGAGGGGACAGAGGGGACGGACGGGGATGGAAATGGCCACAGGGAGAGGGTCGGGAGGACACGGATGGGACGGGGAAGACAGGAACGGGGATGGGGACAGCGGGGAAAGGGGACAGGGATGGGGACAAAGGGGACAGGAATAGGGACAGGGATGGCGACAGGGATGAGGAGTGGGGGCACGGGGATAGGATGGGGACGGAGGGGACAGGGGTGGGAATGGGGTCCCCGCGGGCAGCGGGCCAGGGCTGGGCCAGGCCGGGGGGGGCTGTGTCGGGGCTCGAGGTGTCCCCACGCAGTGACTCTGTCCCCTCCCCGTGTCCCCTCGCCAGGGGCGGCCGCCCCGGGGGTTCTGTGGCTCCGGGGTCGGTGTCCCCCACCCCGCGGCCTCCCCTGCGTCACTCGCCCCGGTGACGCCGACCCCCACGTCACGGCTGTTCCCGAGGCCGTGTGAGTCACGGCGCCGCGCGCGCTGATGCCGGACAGATGTTGGCCGCTGGCTCCGAGTGCCGCCACGGGGCCGGGGCTGAGCCCTCGCCAGCGCCCACGGGGGCCACACGGCCCGGGTTGGGTCTGGGGGGGTACTGGAGAGGGCGATGCCGGATTCGGGCGATGCCGGCGGTGATGGATATTGGCCAGGAGGATATTGGTCAGATCCTCAGGATGGCGGCTGTGCCGATACCAAAGTCAGAGCCCATGGGATGGCGGTTGTGCCGATACCAGAGTCAGAGCCCATGGGATGGCGGCTGTGCCGATACCGGAGTCAGAGCCCATGGGATGGCGGCTGTGCCGATACCGGAGTCAGAGCCCATGGGATGGCGGCTGTGCCGATATCAGATCCAGAGCCCATGGGATGGCGGCTGTGCCGATATCAGATCCAGAGCCTATGGGATGGCGGCTCCGGTGGGTGCCGGCCGTGGCAGATGCCGCGTGTGCCGACTCTGCCGGTGCCAGGCCCGCGCTGGGCTCTCGGTCAGCCCTTTGCCGTGGGTGCCGGTGGGGTCCCGCGGGCACAGCTCAGCTCGGCCGCCACAGCGGCACAGAGGCCCTTTGTGTGGCCGCGCCGGGTGCCGCCGGCGCCCTTTGTGCCGCACCGCGTCACCCTCTTATCCCGGGGACGGTGGGGATGGCACCGGCACTGCGGCATCGCCGGGGCCGTGTGGGGCACCCAGGGGTGCCGGGAGGGAAGGGGCGTCCCGGCACAGCTTCCCTCTTTCCGAGAAGGGAGGAAACGGGATACGGCCGAGAGGGGGAGGAAGGAGGTGACACAGGGGTGACACAGGGGTGACACAGCGGGGACTGCGCCGGGAACCAACCGGGACCAACGGGAGAGAGGGGATGGGATGGGATATGGGATGGGAGATAGGAGATGGAATGGCATGGGATGGAAGTGAGATATGAGATGGGATGGGATGAGATAAAGGAGATGGGATGGGAGATAGGAGATGGGATGGGATGGATGGATGGATGTGAGAAAGAAGATGGGATGAGATGGGAGATGGGAGATGGGATGGGATGGGATGGGATGAATGGGAGGAAGGGGATGGAGGAGTTGGAGAAGGAGGGGCTGAGCCCATAGAGTCACTTGGTTGGAAAAGACCCCAATGGGGTCCAAGCACAGCGTTTGGGATAAAGGGGGACAGTGAGGAGGGAAGGAACGGGCGGGGATGGAGGAAGAAGGTGGGGATGGAGAGGGATGGGGTGGGAGACAGGAGATGGGATGGGATCAGATCAATGTGAGATAGGAGATGGGATGGGATGAGATAGGTGTGAGATAGGAAATGGGATGGAGGGGAGGGGATGGAGAGGGATGGGATGGGAGATAGGAGATGGGATGGGATGGATGGGAGATAGGAGATGGGATGGGATGGATGGGAGATAGGAGATGGGATGGAGGCCCGGGAGGGGCCGCGGCGGTGGCTGCGGATGGGATGGAGCAGAGGGCACCGAGGGCCGCAGCCGTTCCCCGGGGACCGCGTTCTGCCTTCCCGGAACGCCCGGGGCTGCCCCCCCCCCGCTCCGCCCCCCCCGGGGCCGTCCCCCCACCCCCCCCCCGGTAAAAGGCAGCGGCGGAGGGGGCAGAGCCGCCTTCGGTCCCGGGTCCCGCTGTCCCTCTGTCCTTCTGTCCCTCTCTTTGTCCGTCTGTCCCTCTGTCCCCTCTGTCCCTCTGTCCGTCTGTCCCCTCTATCCCTCTCTCTGTCCCTCTGTCCGTCTGTCCGTGCCATGCACCGCGCGGTCACTGTCGCTGTCGCTGTCGCTGTCACTGTCGCGGTCGCTATCGCGATCGCTGTGGCGGTGTCCGGGGCCGCCGCGGGTCCCGCCTGTCCCGTAACGGCCCCGGAGGGAACCGGGACCGAACCGCGGACGGGAGCGGCTCCGCGCAGAGCCAAAGTACGGGAACGGGAGGGACCGGGATGGGACCGGGATGGGACCGGGATGGGACCGGGATGGGATCGGGAATAGACCGGGATGGGATCGGGATGGGAACGGGATGGGACCGGGATGGGAACGGGAATAGACCGGGATGGGTTCGGGATGGGAACGGGATGGGATCAGGATGGGATCGGGATGGGACCGGGAATAGACCGGGATGGGACCGGGATGGGACCGGGAATAGACCGGGATGGGATCGGATCGGGATGCGATTGGGATGGGACCGGGATGGGAACGGGAATAGACCGGGATGGGATGGGATCGGGATGCGATCGGGATGGGATGGACTGGGAGGGATCAGGATGGACCGGACCGGGATGGGACCGGGATGGGAACGGGAATAGACCGGGATGGGATCGGGAATAGACCGGGATGGGATCGGGATGGGAACGGGATGGGATCAGGATGGGATCGGGATGGGACCAGGAATAGACCGGGATGGGATCGGACCGGGATGGGACCGGGAGGGACCGGGGAAGGACCGGGATGGGATGGGATGGGATCGGGATGGGAACGGGATGAGACAGGGATGGGACCGGTATGGATCAGGATGGGACTGGGATGGGATCGGGATGGGATCGGGATGGGACCGGGAGGGACCAGGAGGGATCGAGATGGGATGGACCGGGAGGGACCGGGACGCACCGGACTGGAATGGACCGGGAGGGGGATGGGCTGATGTCACTGGTACTGGGAGCACTGGGATGGAGCCACCAGTACTGGGAGCACTGGGATGGAGTCACCAGTACTGGGGAGCACTGGGATGGAGTCACCAGTACTGGGAGCACTGGGATGGAGTCACCAGTACTGGGGGGCACTGGGATGGGGCGGGTGGTACTGGGGGGCACTGGGATGGAGTCCCCAGTACTGGGAGGCACTGGGATGGAGCCACCAGTACTGGAGGGCACTGGGATGGGGCGGGTGGTACTGGGGGCACTGGGATGGAGTCCCCAGTACTGGGGGGCACTGGGATGGGGCGGGCGGTACTGGGGGTCACCGGCAGCCCCGGCCCCCCCAGCCCAGCGCCCCCTCCCCGGCAGCGCTTCTCCTCGGTGCGGCGCTTCGTGGAGCTGTTGGTGGTGGCGGATGAGACCATGGCCCGATTCCACGGTGACGGTCTCCGGCAGTACCTACTGACGGTATTGGCCACGGCCGCCCGGGCCTTCCGGCACGGCAGCCTCGGCAACGCCGTGGAGCTGCGGGTGACGCGGCTGCTGGTGTTGGGGGAGGGCACCCCTGGACCCCCCCTGACCCCCAACGCCGCCGAGATGCTCCGAAGCTTCTGCCAATGGCAGCGAACGCTCAACGACCCCAACGAGGAGAGTCCCCTCCACTTCGACACTGCCCTCCTCTTCACCCGGCAGGTGGGGATGGGGGTCCCCGTGGGGATATTGGGGGGCAGAAGGGTCCCCATGGGGGGATCAGGGGCTGGAAGGGTCTTTTGGGGTCCCCATGGGGGGATTCAGGGGCTGGAAGGGTCCTTTGGGGTCCCCATGGGGTGGGGATCAGCGGCTGGAATGCTCCTTTGGGATCCCGATGGGGATATTGGGGGGCAGAAGGGTCCCCATGGGGGGGATCGGGGGCTGGAATGGTCCTTTGGGGTCCCCATGGGGATATTGGGGGGCAGAAGGGTCCCCATGGGGGGGATCGGGGGCTGGGAGGGTCCTTTGGGGTCCCCATGGGGATATTGAGGGGCAGAAGGGTCCCCATGGGGGGATCAGGGGCTGGAAGGGTCCTTTGGGATCCCGATGGGGATATTGGGGGGCAGAAGGGTCCCCATGGGGGGATCAGGGGCTGGAAGGGTCCTTTGGGGTCCCCATGGGGGGATCAGCGGCTGGAAGGGTCCTTTGGGGTCCCCATAAGGATATTGGGGGGCAGAAGGGTCCCCATGGGGGGGATCAGGGGCTGGAAGGGTCCTTTGGGGTCCCCATGGGGATATTGGGGGTCAGAAGGGTCCCCATGGGGGGGATCAGGGGCTGGAATGGTCCTTTGGGGTCCCCATGGGGGGATCAGGGGCTGGAAGGGTCCTTTGGGGTCCCCATGGGGATATTGGGGGGCAGAAGGGTCCCCATGGGGGGGATCAGGGGCTGGAAGGGTCCTTTGAGGTCCCCATGGGGTGATGGGGATCTCTCAGGGTCGATGTTTTGGGGTGTGCCGCATCCCCAGAGCCATTCCCGGGGTACGCGGGTCTGGGGGTACCCCTCTTTTTTTACCCCCCCCAGGACCTGTGTGGGTCGTCCACGTGTGCCACGCTGGGAATGGCCGACGTGGGCACCGTCTGCGACCCCGAGCGGAGCTGCGCCGTCGTGGAGGACGACGGACTGCCCGCGGCGTTCACCGCCGCCCACGAGCTCGGTGAGGATGGGATGGGATGGGATGGGATCCGGTGCCACCGGTGAGACCCCTCTCCCGGTGAGGGCTGACGGTGCCGTCCCGGTGGCGCAGGTCACGTGTTCAACATGGTCCACGACACCGCGGCGCCGTGCCGGCAGCTCAACGCCCGCGCCGGAGCCACGCGCCGCGTCATGGCCCCCGTCCTGTCCTCCTTGGAGCCCGGCGAGATGTGGTCGCCGTGCAGCAGCCGCTTCCTCACCGAGTTCTTGGAGAACGGTCACGGTACGACGCGTGACGAATGCCGTCGTGGTGTCCGCAGGGGCGAACCCGGCGCTGCGGTGATGGGCAGCTCGGAGACGCCGGCACGGCACCGGGGGGATCCGCACGGGGCATCCCGGGGCATCCCAGTGCATCCAGGTCCCATCCCAGTTTAGGATATCCCAGTTTGGGGCATCCCAGTTTGGAGCATCCCAGTGCATCCAATTCTCATCCCAGTTTGGAGCATCCCAGTGCATCCAATTCTTATCCCAGTTTGGGCCATCCCAGTGCATCCAATTCTCATCCCAGTTTGGAGCATCCCAGTGCATCCAGGTCCAATCCCAGTTTAGGATATCCCAGTTTGGGGCATCCGAGTTTGGAGCATCCCAGTTTGAAGCATCCCAGTTTGGAGCATCCAGGTCCAATCCCAGTTTGGGATATCCCAGTCTGGAGCATCCCAGTGCATCCAATTCTTATCCCAGTTTGGAGCATCCCAGTGCATCCAGATCCCATCCCAGTTTAGGATATCCCAGTTTGGGGCATCCAGATCCCATCCCAGTGCAGGTCATCCCAGTTTGGAGCATCCCAGTTTGGAGCATCCCAGTTTGGAGCATCCAGGTCCAATCCCAGTTTGGAATATCCCAGTTTGGAGCATCCCAGTTTGGGGCATCCAGGTCCAATCCCAGTTTAGGATATCCCAGTTTGGGGCATCCAGATTCCATCCCAGTGCAGATCATCCCAGTTCGGGGCATCCCAGTTTGGAGCATCCCAGTTTGGAGCATCCAGGTCCAATCCCAGTTTGGAGCATCCCAGTGCATCCAATTCTTATCCCAGTTTGGGGCATCCCAGTGCATCCAGATCCCATCCCAGTGCAGATCATCCCAGTTTGGAGCATCCCGGTGCATCCAGGTCCCATCCCAGTTTGGGACATCCCAGTTTGGGGCATCCCAGTTTGGAGCATCCCAGTTTGGAGCATCCAGGTCCAATCCCAGTTTGGGATATCCCAGTTTGGAGCATCCCAGTTTGGAGCATCCAGGTCCAATCCCAGTTTGGGATATCCCAGTTTGGAGCATCCCAGTGCATCCAGGTCCAATCCCAGTTTGGAATATCCCAGTTTGGAGCATCCCAGTGCATCCAGGTCCAATCCCAGTTTGGGGCATCCCAGTTTGGGGCATCCAGGTCCAATCCCAGTTTGGAATATCCCAGTCTGGAGCATCCCAGTGCATCCAGGTCCAATCCCAGTTTGGGGCATCCCAGTTTGGAGCATCCCAGTCTGGAGCATCCCAGTGCATCCAGGTCCCATCCCAGTTTAGGGCATCCCAGTTTGGGCCATCCCAGTTTGGAGGGTCCCGGTGCCGCCGCGGTGCCGCCGCGGTGCAGCTCCGGTGCCGCGTTCCCGCAGGTCAGTGCCTCCTGGACAAACCCCCGGAATGGCTTCATTTGCCGCGGGCGCTGCCGGGCAGCGTCTATGCGGTAGAGCGGCAGTGCCAGTTGGCCTTCGGGGCGGCCTCGCGGCACTGCGGGGAGCGCCGCCCGCCCTGCGCCGCGCTCTGGTGCAGCGGCCACGCCGGCGGCCGCGCCGTCTGCCAAACCAAGCACTTCCCCTGGGCCGACGGCACGCCGTGCTCGCCGGGACGCGTCTGCATGGACGGCGCCTGCGTCGCCATCGCCCGCGTGGAGGAGCTGACGGTGAGTCCCGGCGCGGCCGCGGCAACGCCGTTTGCCCGCTCGGCACCGCTTTGACCCCCCCTTTTCCCGGTCCTCAGACGCCGCAGGACGGCGGTTGGGGCGTGTGGGGCGCGTGGGGCGAATGCTCGCGGAGCTGCGGCGGCGGCGTCCAACTCTCGCACCGCACCTGCACCGCGCCGGCACCGCGCCACGGCGGCCGCTACTGCGAGGGCAGGAGGACGCGTGTCCGGTCGTGCAACGTGGATGAGTGCCAAGGCAGCGGCCGTGAGTGCGCGGCGGCGGCGGCGGTGGCGGTGGCGGTGGTGGCGGCGGTGGCGGTGGCGGTGGCGCGGTGATGCCGGATGGCGGTGCTGAGCTCGTCTCTTGCCACACGCAGCCCTCGCTTTCCGGGAGCAGCAATGCACGGCGTTCAACGGCCGCGCCGAGCTGGTGCGCGGTTTGCCGGCGCCGTCCGACTGGGTACCGCGCTACAGCGGCGTCGCCGAGCGCGACCGGTGCAAACTGACGTGCCAGTCCCACACTTTGGGTTATTACCACGTCCTACAGCCCACGGTGAGCGTCGACCCTCTCCCGGCACACCGTGAGCCCCGCGGTGCCGTCGGCGGAGCGCTGAGGCCGTGCTGTGCCGTAGGTGACCGATGGGACCCCGTGCTCGCCGGAGAGCTCTGGCGTGTGCGTCCAGGGCCGCTGCGTCGCCGCCGGTTGCGACCGCGTCATCGGATCCAAGAAGAAGTTCGATAAGTGCATGCGGTGCGGCGGCAACGGCGACGGCTGCACCAAAGCCTACGGAGCCTTCGGCAAAGCGCGGTAAGGAGGGGGAGGTGGGCAAAGGGGAGGGTTGGGAGGAGGGGAAGCTCTCGCGGTTCCACCACGGCAACGGAGGAGCGGAGATGGTCCTCAGAGGGGTGGGAGGAGAGGAACCACCGCAAGAGGTTCAACCGCGGCAAACGGAGACACCGATGGGTGGAGAGGATCTCCAAGAGGTTCAACCACAGCAAAAGGAGACACCGATGGGTGGAGAGGATCTCCAAGAGGTTCAACCACGGCAAATGGAGACACCGATTGGTGGAGAGGATCTCCAGGAGGTTCAACCGCGGCAAACGGAGACACCGATGGGTGGAGAGGATCTCCAAGAGGTTCAACCACGGCAAAAGGAGACACCGATGGGTGGAGAGGATCTCCAGGAGGTTCAACCGCGGCAAACGGAGACACCGATGGGTGGAGAGGATCTCCAAGAGGTTCAACCACGGCAAACGGAGACACCGATGGGTGGAGAGGATCTCCAAGAGGTTCAACCGCGGCAAAAGGAGACACCGATGGGTGGAGAGGATCTCCAAGAGGTTCAACCATGGCAAACGGAGACACCGATGGGTGGAGAGGATCTCCAGGAGGTTCAACCACGGCAAACGGAGACACCGATGGGTGGAGAGGATCTCCAAGAGGTTCAACCGCGGCAAAAGGAGACACCGATGGGTGGAGAGGATCTCCAGGAGGTTCCACCACAGTGAGTGGAGACACCGATTGGTGGAGAGGACCTCCAAGAGGTTCAACCACAGTGAGTGGAGACACCGATGGGTGGAGAGGATCTCCAGGAGGTTCAACCACGGCAAAGGGAGACACCGATTGGTGGAGAGGAACTCCAAGAGGTTCAACCACGGCAAACGGAGACACCGATGGGTGGAGAGGATCTCCAGGAGGTTCAACCACGGCAAATGGAGACACCGATTGGTGGAGAGGATCTCCAGGAGGTTCCGCCATGGCAGGTGGCTCTGGGGATCCGGTGAAGGGTTCCTCCTCCGCTCCGAGTGGTGTGGTTTGGAGAGATCCGGAATGGCCGGAGAGGCGCAGGAGAGGACCCAGAGCCGCTCAGGGCTGAGGAGAAGCGGCGCTCACCGGCTCTCTCCATCCTGGAGAGCGCGGCACCACCTTCCTTTGGAGAGAACCCACCCGTGCGGCGCATCCCGGTGACGCCGCGGCACCGTTGCGTTGGAGCGGGGGTTCTTCCCACCGCCCCAGTTCGGGCTCCGGCGTTGGGGGACTCCACCACCAGTGGGTTCCCCCAACTCCAACCGCCACCACATCCCACAGCTTCGGCTACAACCACGTGGTGACCATCCCGGCGGGCGCGACGCACATCCTGGTGCGGCAAACGGGCGACGCCGCCTTCTTGGCGCTACGGCGGCCATCCGGTGGCTCCTTGCTCAACGGCGGCTTCGTCCTCGTGCCATCGCCGACGGACGTGGCGCTGGGCGGCGGCGTCACCCTACGTTACAACGGCGCTACGGCGCCCACCGAGACGCTGGCGGCGAGGGGACCGCTGCCGGAGCCGCTGGTGCTGGAGGCGTTGGTGGTGGACGAGCGGCGAGCGCCGCGGTTGAGGTACAGCTTCTTCGTGCCGCGACGTCCGCCCGACGCCGCTTGGGAGAAGCAGAAAGCTCAGATCTTGGACGTTCTCCGGCATCGCCGGCGCGGTTGAAGGAGCGCCGCGAAGGCGCGTTGGGCCGAGGGATGACCGCGGCGTCGGTTTGTTTGGGTATTTATTGGTGTGTCGAGAAGGATCGACGCCGGCGGCGGTGATTCGGTGCATCGGCGGCGGTGATTCGGTGCATCGGCGGCGGTTGGGGGGGACGCTCCGGGCTGGCTCCGGTGCCCCCCGAGCCGGAACTGAGTGCGGTGTTGGCATTTAAAGCTATTTATGGAGCGGGTGGTGTGCGGTGAGCAGCACGGCGGCAACACCGACCCAAAGGGGGGAACCCCCAGTTCCTACTGCCCCCCAAACTGGGGAACCATCAGTCCATTCTGACCCCCCAAACTGGGACACCCCCAGTTCCTACTGAACTCCAAGCTGGGGAACCCCCAGTCCCTTCTGACCCCCAAACTGGGGAACCCCCGGTCCCTTCTGACCCCCAAACTGGGGAACCATCAGTCCATTCTGACGCCCCAAACTGGGGCACCCCCAGTCCCTTCTGACCCCCAAACCGGGGAACTCCCAGTTCCTACTGAACTCCAAACTGGGGAACCCCCAGTCCCTTCTGCCCCCTCAAACTCGGCCCCCCCTGTGCCCCAAAGCAGAGCACTCCCCAGTCCCTTCTGCACCCCAAACTGGGACACCCCCAGTTCCTACTGAACTCCAAACTGGGGCACCCCCAGTCCCTTCTGACCCCCAAACTGGGGAACCATCAGTCCATTCTGACCCCCCAAACTGGGGAACCATCAGTTCCTTCTGACCCCCAAACTGGGGAACCCCCAGTTCCTTCTGACCCCCAAACTGGGGAACCATCAGTCCATTCTGACCCCCCAAACTGGGGCACCCCCAGTCCCTTCTGCCCCCCAAACTGGGGAACCATCAGTCCATTCTGACCCCCAAACTGGGGCACCTCCAGTTCCTTCTGACCCCCAAACTGGGGAACCCCCAGTCCCTTCTGACCCCCAAACTGGGGCACCCCCAGTCCCTTCTGATGCCCAAACTGGGGAACTCCCAGTTCCTACTGAACTCCAAACTGGGAAACCCTCAGTCCATTCTGACCCCCCAAACTGGGGCACCCCCAGTCCCTTCTGCCCCCCAAACTCGGCCCCCCCTGTGCCCCAAAGCAAAGCACTCCCCAGTCCCTTCTGCACCCCAAACTGGGACACCCCCAGTTCCTACTGAACTCCAAACTGGGACACCACCAGTCCCCTTCTGCCCCCCAAACTGGAGCCCCCCCGGTTCCTTCTGGACCCTAAACTGGGCCCCCCCAGTTCCTACTGAACCCCAAACTGGGCCCCCCCAGTTCCTTCGGCCCCCCCAAACTGGGCCCCCCCCAGTTCCTTCTGCACCCCCAAACTGGGCCCCCCCAGTTCCTACTGAACCCCAAACTGGGCCCCCCCAGTTCCTTCGGCCCCCCCCAAACTGGGCCCCCCCAGTTCCTACTGAACCCCAAACTGGGCCCCCCCAGTTCCTTCTGCACCCCCAAACTGGGCCCCCCCAGTTCCTCCCTTTACGCCCGCCGCGCTGTGACGTCACGGAGGGGGCGTGGCCACACGTGGACGAAGAGGCTGAAGCGTCCGCAGTTGCCGGGGCAACTGGGGGTCGGGGGCACGTGACCCCAATCTTCCCTCTGTGATTGGATCCCTCTGGCCCCGCCCCACTATTGGCCCCGCCCCCTCGTCCCTGACTGACCGCTCACGCGCCCCCCAACCACGCTCCAAGATGGCGGCGGCGGTGGTGGTGGCCGGGAGGGGCTGAGCGGAGCGAGCCCGCAGGTACCGGGGGGGAGACCGGGGGGGGACCCGGGGGGGGACCCGGGGGGGGCCGGGGGTCCAACAGCCCTCGTCCTGCCCCCCCCGCCCCCCGCCCCCAGCAACGCGGGGGCTCCTGGGACCCGGCCCCAACCCCCACCCTGCCCCCCCTATCTTCCCCCAATCTTTGTGGCCCCCCACTGCCCCCCCCGACCCCCCCGCAGCCCCCCCAGAGCCCCTGACCCCCCCATACTGAGACACCCCCAGTTCCTTATACCCCCCCCCCCAAACCAGAGCACCCACAGCCCCCTCCGTCCCACAAACTGGGCCCCCCCCCAGTTCCTCCTGGACCTCCCCCCCCCACATACCCCAAAGCCAGGGCCCCCCCAGTTCCTTCTGCACCCCAAACTGGGCACCCCCTATCGACTCCTTGTGCCACAGCCCCCCCCGATCCTCTGACTCTCCCTGTCCCCCCTCTGACCCCCCCCCAACCCTTCTGACCCCCCCACTGCCCCCTCACCCCCCAGCTGCCCCCGACCCCCTCTCCTGCAGGCCAGGCCCCCCCCGCTGCCCTCACCCCCCGAGCCCTCTCTGCAGCCCCCCCAGCTTCCCCTGACCCCCCCAGCTCCCCTCAACCCTGCCCGCAGCCCCCTTGAACCTCCCTGACCCCCCTCTCTCTCGGCGACCCCCCCCAGCTCCCCTTGACCCCCCAACCCTTCTCTGCAGCCCCCCTGACCCCCCCTTTTTCCCAGCAGCCCCCCCCAGCTCCCCCTGACACCCCAACCCCTCTCTGCAGCCCCCCTGGACCCCCCCGACCCCCCTTTCTCCCAGCAGCCCCCCCAGCTCCTCTGACAGCCCAACCCATCTCCGCAGCCCCCCTGGACCCCCCCGACCCCCCCTTTCTCCCAGCAGCCCCCCCAGTTCCCCTGACCCCCCAACCCGTCTCTGCAGCCCCCCTGGACCCCCCCTGACCCCCCCCTTTTTCCCAGCAGCCCCCCCCAGCTCCCCCTGACCCCCCAACCCCTCTCCGCAGCCCCCCTGGACCCCCCCTGTCCCCCCTTTTTCCTGGCAGCCCCCCAGCTCCCCCTGTCCCCCCCTTTTTCCCGGCAACCCCCCAGCTCCCCCTGTCCCCCCCTTTTTCCTGGCAGCCCCCCAGCTCCCCTCTGTCCCCCCTTTTTCCTGGCAGCCCCCCAGCTCCCCCTGACCCCCCTTTTTCCTGGCAGCTCCCTCTGACCCCCCCTTTTTCCCGGCAGCCCCCCAGCTCCCCCCTGTCCCCCCTTTTTCCCAGCAGCCCCCCAGCTCCCCCCTGTCCCCCCTTTTTCCCGGCAGCCCCCCAGCTCCCCCCTGTCCCCCTCTTTTTCCCGGCAGCCCCCCAGCTCCCCCCTGTCCCCCCCTTTTTCCCAGCAGCCCCTCAGCTCCCCCTGTCCCCCCTTTTTCCCGGCAGCCCCCCAGCTCCCCCCTGTCCCCCCTTTTTCCCGGCAGCCCCCCCCGCCATGCTGCGGCGGCTGCTGGAGCGGCCCCGCTCGCTCGCCCTCTTGGTCGCCAGTCAGTTCGCCTTCATCGCCTATTTCTCGCTGGGGGGGTTCCGCACGCTGACGGCGCTCTTCGCCCGCGCCGCCGCGCCCGCCGTCGACTATTCCCGCACCCACGATGTCTACGCCAACCTCAGCCGCCTCCTGCCCCGGCGGCTCGACGGCGACCCCGCGCGCCCGCTGCCGCTCTGCCCCGAGCGCTCGCCCCTGCTCGGTGAGGGCGGAAAAGGGGGGGGACGGGGAACCCCAGGGCGAGAGCCACACCTCCCTGGGCACGGGGGGGGGAGGAGGAAAGAGACCGCCTCGGCTCCCCCAGGGGCAGAAACGGGACCCTCTGTGTGATGGGGGGCAGAACGGACCCCCCTCATCCCCCCAGGGGCAGGAATGGGACCCTCTGTGTGATGGGGGGCAGAACGGACCCCCCTCTTCCCCCCCAGGGGCAGGAATGGGACCCTCTGTGCGATGGGGGGCAGAACGGACCCCCCTCTTCCCCCCCAGGGGCAGGAATGGGACCCTCTGTGTGATGGGGGGCAGAACGGACCCCCCTCGTCCCCCCCAGGGGCAGGAAGGGGACCCCTCTGTGTGATGGGGGGCAGAACGGACCCCCCTCGTCCCCCCCAGGGGCAGGAATGGGACCCCTCTGTGTGATGGGGGGCAGAACGGACCCCCCTCTTCCCCCCCAGGGCAGGAATGGGACCCTCTGTGTGATGGGGGGCAGAACGGACCCCCCTCTTCCCCCCCAGGGGCAGGAATGGGACCCTCTGTGCGATGGGGGGCAGAACGGACCCCCCTCTTCCCCCCCAGGGGCAGGAATGGGACCCTCTGTGTGATGGGGGGCAGAACGGACCCCCCTCGTCCCCCCCAGGGGCAGGAAGGGGACCCCTCTGTGTGATGGGGGGCAGAACGGACCCCCCTCATCCCCCCCAGGGGCAGGAATGGGACTCTTTGTGTGATGGGGGGCAGAACTGACCCCCCTCGTCGCCCCCAGGGGCAGAAACGGGACCCCTTTGTGCAATGGGGGGCAGAACGGACCCCCCTCGTCCCCCCCAGGGGCAGAAACGGGACCCCTCTGTGCGATGGGGGGCAGAACGGACCCCCCTTGTCCCTCCAGGGCAAGAACTGGACCCCCCCGTGCCGTGGGACCCTCCCTCATCCCCCCAGGGATGAACCAGACCCCCCTGTGCCGTGGGACCCCCCCTTGTCCCCCAAGAGAGGATCCAGACCCCCCTGTGCCGTGGGACCCCCCCGAGGGCGGCAGAGCCATGCGGGAGGTTTGGGGCTGGGGGTTCCCTCCCCTGGGGAGGGGGTGCCAGGCCGGGGGTGCCATCCCGGCGCCCCCCCAGCTCCTCCCCCCCCCCCCCCCGGCAGTGGGGCCGCTGACCGTCAGCTTCAGCCGAGTGCCGACGCTGGAGCAGATCCAGGCCAAGAACCCGGGGGTGTGGGAGGGGGGCCGCTATCAGCCCCCCGACTGCGAGCCGCGCTCCCGCACCGCCGTCATCATCCCCCACCGCAACCGCGAGGCTCACCTGGGCCACCTCCTCTACTACCTTCACCCCTTCCTGCAGCGCCAGCAGCTCCGCTACGGCATCTACGTCATCCACCAGGTGAGCTCTGCCCGGCACCGCGGCCTTTGCCGAGCACCAAGGGCTTCACCGTGGTCTTTGCCGGATACCGGGATCTTCACGAGGCGCTTTGCCAGGCACAGGGGGGCTTCACCGGGAGCTTTGCCGAGCACCAAAGGCTTCTCCCAGGGCTTCACCGGGCACTGGAGGCTCCATCAGGAGCTTTGCCGGGCAATGGGGGCTTCACCGGGGCTTTGTGGGCACCGATGGCTTCACCGGAGGCTTCCCCAGGGACTTTATTGAGCACCGAGGGCTTTACGAGGTGGTTTGCCAGGCACGGGGATGGTTGGCCAAGCACCAAGAGCTTCTCCCAGGGCTTTGCTGGTCACCAAGGTCTTCACTGGAGGCATCACCAGGGGCTTTGTGGGCACCGATGGCTTCACCGGAGGCTTCCCCAGGCACCACCGGGTGCTTCTCAAGGGGCTTTGGGGGGTTGGCCGAGCACCAAGAGCTTCTCGCAGGGCTTTGCTGGTCACCAAGGTCTTCACCGAGGCATCACCAGGGGCTTTGTGGGCACTGATGGCTTCACCGGAGGCTTCCCCAGGCACCACCGGGTGCTTCTCAAGGGGCTTTGGGGGGTTGGCCAAGCACCAAGAGCTTCTCGCAGGGCTTTGCTGGTCACCAAGGTCTTCACTGGAGGCATCACCAAGGGCTTTGCCGGGCGATGTGGGCTTCACCGGGGCTTTGTGGGCACCGATGGCTTCACCGGAGGCTTCCCCAGGCACCACCGGGTGCTTCTCAAGGGGCTTTGGGGGGTTGGCCGAGCACCAAGAGCTTCTCGCAGGGCTTTGCTGGTCACCAAGGTCTTCACCGAGGCATCACCAGGGGCTTTGTGGGCACCGATGGCTTCACCAGAGGCTTCCCCAAGCACCACTGGGTGCTTCTCAAGGGGCTTTGGGGGGTTGGCCAAGCACCAAGAGCTTCTCGCAGGGCTTTGCTGGTCACCAAGGTCTTCACTGGAGGCATCACCAGGGGCTTTGTGGGCACCGATGGCTTCACCGGAGGCTTCCCCGGGCACCACCGGGTGCTTCTCAAGGGGCTTTGGGGGGTTGGCCGAGCACCAAGAGCTTCTCGCAGGGCTTTGCTGGTCACCAAGGTCTTCACTGGAGGCATCACCAAGGGCTTTGCCGGGCGATGTGGGCTTCACCGGGGCTTTGTGGGCACCGATGGCTTCACTGGAGGCTTCCCCGGGCACCACCGGGTGCTTCTCAAGGGGCTTTGGGGGGCAATAGTGGCTTCACCGGGGGCTTTGCCGGGCGCTTTGGGCTTCCCCAGGGCTTTGTGGGTGCCGATGGCTTCACCGGGGCCTTCCCGCAGGCCGGAAACTCCACCTTCAACCGAGCGAAGCTGCTGAACGTGGGCGTGAAGGAGGCGTTGAAGGACGAAGAGTGGGATTGTCTCTTCCTCCACGACGTTGACCTCATCCCCGAGAACGACCACAACCTCTACACCTGCGACCCCTGGAACCCCAAACACGTCTCGGTGGCCATGAACAAATTCGGGTACAGGTGAGGAGCCCCGGGGACCACCGGGAGCCGCTCCCCGGCTCCGGTTCAGCGTCTCCGTCTCCCGCAGCCTTCCGTACTCCCAATATTTCGGTGGAGTCTCGGCGCTGACCCCCGATCAGTACATGAAGATCAATGGGTTCCCCAACGAGTATTGGGGTTGGGGCGGTGAGGACGACGACATCGCCACCAGGTGGGACAGTGGGTGATCCTGGGGGGGGGGACACGGGATACCCCCAACGGGGGCGGGGGACAGCGCGGTGACGCGGGGGCTCATCCGTAGGGTGCGCCTGGCCGGGATGAAGATCGCCCGTCCGCCCATCGCCATCGGCCACTACAAGATGGTCAAACACAAGAGCGACAAAGGCAACGAGGAGAACCCCCACAGGTTGGGGGGCTGCAGGGATTGGGGGGCGGGGGGGGCTGGAAAAGGGGTACAAGGGGTCTGCGGCAGCAGTGGGGCATCCAGAGGGATGGAAAGGAGGGGGCTGGAGGGGCCCGGTAAGGGGGCTGGGAATCCTGGGGGGCCCTGGGGAGGGTCCTGAGAATCCTGGGGGGTGCACTTAGGGTCGTGGGGGGCCCTGGGGAGGGTCCTGAGAATCCTGGGGGGTGCAGTTAGGGTCATGGGAGCCCTGGGGAGGGTCCTGGGAATCCTGGGGGGCACAGTTAGGGTCCTGGGGGGTACAGTTAGGGTCCTGGGGGGCCCTGGGGAGGGTCCTGGGAATCCTGGGGGGTATAATTAGGGTCCTGGGGGGCCCTGAGAATCCTGGGGGGTACAGTTGGGGTCCTGGGGGGCCCTGGGGAGGGTCCTGGGAATTCTGGGGGGTACAATTAGGGTCCTGGGGGGCCCTGGGGATGGTCCTGGGAATCCTGGGGGGGTACAATTAGGGTCCTGGGGGGCCCTGGGGAGGGTCCTGGGAATCCTGGGGGGCACAGTTAGGGTCCTGGGGGGCCCTGAGAATCCTGGGGGGTACAGTTGGGGTCCTGGGGGGCCCTGGGGAGGGTCCTGGGAATCCTGGGGGGCACAGTTAGGGTCCTGGGGGTCCTGGGGAGGGTCCTGGGAATCCTGGGGGGCACAGTTAGGGTCCTGGGGGGGGGCCCTGGAGAGGGTCCTGGGAATCCTGGGGGGTACAATTAGGTTCCTGGGGGGCCCTGGGGAGGGTCCTGGGAATCCTGGGGGGCCCTGAGAATCCTGGGGGGTACAGTTGGGGTCCTGGGGGGCCCTGGGGAGGGTCCTGGGAATCCTGGGGGGCACAGTTAGGGTCCTGGGGGGCCCTGGGGAGGGTCCTGAGAATCCTGGGGAGTGCAGTTAGGGTCCTGGGGGGGCCTCGGGGAGGGTCCTGGCAATCCTGGGGGTTTCAGTTGGGGTCCTGGGGGGTACATTTGGGGTCTTGGGGGTCCCTGAGGAGGGTCTTGGGGGTCCCGGTGAGGGTTTTGGGGTCCCAGCAGCGGTGCTCCGGCTCGGCCATCCCCGGCAGGTTCGATCTGCTGATCCGCACGCAGCGGATGTGGACTCAGGACGGGATGAACTCGCTGACGTACACGCTGCTCGCCAAGGAGCTGCGCCCGCTCTACACCAACCTCACCGTGGACATCGGCACCGACCCCCGCGGCCACCGGCCACCGGGCCACGAGGGCCACCGGCACCGCAGCAGCACCAGCCTGTTCCGCGAGGAGATGCTGCGCCAGGCGCCGCGGGACGCAGCGCGGTGGGGCGAACAGGGGCTGCCGCGCGCCCCGCGCCTGCCCACGGCCACCGTGCCGCCGGCCAACCGCACCGGATCCACGCTCACCATCACCCAACGCAGCCCACCGAGCGTTGCCGACGCTCGCCGGGCCAACGGCGCGGCGCGGGACGAGGGGACGCTGGGTAACCAAAGCGAGCCGCGGCGCTTCCGTTAACACCGCAGCGCCGCACGGACTCTGCCGGGAAAGGGACTCTCAGCGGACGGTGAAGCGCAGCTCCGGAGAGACTGGGGGAGCGGCGAGCGCCGGGGCGGAGGGGGCACCCCAGAAGAAGGCGCCGGGGGTCCCCGTGCCCGGCGGCGGTGGCGGCCGCGGCCGCGCTGCGGCGTGCGGGTATTTATTCTATTTATGAGCCGCAATCTGGACCTTTATAAGGGTTTTTCAATTAAAAATACACTTTGTCCTAGAGCGGTGTGGGGGGGGGGGGCGTCTGCGGGAACCGGGAAAAAGGGGGTTCAGGGGGGTTCGGGGTCAGCTCAGCCCCCCCAGTAACCGCCCCACGGCCGCTTTGGCGCTGGCGATGCAGTCGTTGACGGAGACACCGGCGTAGGAGGCTCCGATGAGGCTGAAGGGAAGGCGCCGCTCGGCCACGAAGCGGGCGATGCGCTCTGCGGGGAAAGGGGGTGCAGGCGGTGGGACCCCCCCTCACTGTGGGGCAGGGACCCCCCCCTGTGGGCCCTGTGGGGCAGGACACCCCCATTGGGGACAGGACACCCCCCGTGGGGCAGGGATCCCCCCCCATTGGGGACAGGGACCCCCCCCTGTGGGGACAGGGCACCCCCATTGGGGACTGGGACCCCCCTGTGGGGACAGGGGACCCCCCCCATTGGGGACAGGGACCCCCCAATGAGGAGAGGGGGTGCAGAACCCCCTTTACCTGTGCGCTGCCAGTGGCCCACAGTGTACTGGGGGATACATGCCTGGAGGGGCGGGGGGGGGGAAGTGGCTGGTGAGACCCCAGAGCCCCCCCCAAAAAAGGCCCCAGAGCACCCCCAAACGCCCCAGAGCCCCCCATAGATACCCCTGAACCCCCTCAGACACCCCAAAGTCCCCCTGATGCCCCAGGGTCCCCCTCAAATGCTCCAGAGACCATCCCAGACCCCCCCCCAGATGCCCCAGAACCCCCTCAGACACCCCAAAGCCCCCCCGATGCCTCAGAGCCTCCCCTGACACCCCTCAAACACCCCCAAGATGCCCCAAAGCCCCCCCCCGATGCCCCAGACACCTCCCAGATGCCCCAGAACCCCCTCAGACACCCCAAAGCCCCCCTCAAATGCTCCAGAGCCCCCCCAGGCACCCCTCAAACACCCCCAAAGCCCCCCTCAAATGCTCCAGAGGCCCCCAGGCACCCCTCAAACACCCCCAAGACCCCCAAAGCCCCCCTCAAATGCTCCAGAGACCACCCCAGAGCCCCCCCAGATGCCCCAGAACCCCCTCAGACACCCCAGAGCCCCCCTCAAATGCTCCAGAGACCACCCTAGAGCCCCCCCAGACACCCCAAAGCCCGCCCAGATGACCCAAAGCCCCCCTCAAATGCTCCAGAGACCACCCCAGGGCCCCCCTAGATGCCCCAGAGCCCCCTCAGACAACCATCAAACACCCCCCAGATGCCCCAAAGCCCCCCTCAAATGCTCCAAAGACCACCCCAGAGCCCCCCATGATGCCCCAGAATCCACCCAGCCCCCCCCAAGATGCCCCCCAACCCCCTCAGACACCCCAAAGCCCCCCTCAAATGCTCCAGAGCCCCCCTCAAATGCTCCAGAGACCACCCCAGAGCCCCCCATGATGCCCCAGGATCCACCCAGCCCCCCCCCAGATGCCCCCCAACCCCCTCAGACACCCCAAAGCCCCTCTGATGCCCCAGAGCCCCCCTCAAATGCCCCAGAGAACACCCCAGAGCCCCTCAGAGACCCCAAAGATGCCCCAAAGCCCCCCCTCAAATGGTCCGGAATCCCCCCAGACCCCCCCGAACCCCCTCAGCCCCCCACCCGGTGCACGCGGACGATGGCGTGGGTGGGCTCGTGCCGCAGCCCCAGGTGGTCCCGCACAGCCGCCTGCGCCCGCTGCCGCAGCATCGCCGGAGCCGCCGCCGCGCCCAGGCTGCTCTCGAACCACGCGCCCCCCAACATCACCTGCGGTGGGAGAGAGCCCCCCCCAGATCCCACCTGAGCCCCTTCCCCCTGGATGGGGACCCTGAGACCCCTGGATCCGCCCTGGCCCCCCCCCTAAATAGGAACCCACAGGTCCCCCCATGAATAGGACCCCGGAGACCCCCCCAGATCCCACCGGGGACTCCCCCTGGACTGTGAGACCCCCCCCAAATCCGACCTGGGACCCTCCTGATCTAGACCTTGAGACTCCCCAGATCTGACCTGTGCCCCCCACCCCAGACTGGGACCCCGAGACCCACAGATCCAACCTGAGCCCCCCCCGGATAGGGACCCTGAGACCCCCCCCGATCGGACATAGGCCCCCCCAGATCAGGACTGTGAAACCCCCAGATCCAACCTTTGCCCCACACCCCAGATTGGGACCCTGAGACCCACAGATCTGACCTGTGCCCCCCCAGATCCGATCTATGCCCCCCACCCCAGATTGGGACCCCGAGACCCACAGATCTGACCTGTGCCCCCCCAGATCCGACCTGTGCCCCCCACCCCAGACTGGGACCCCGAGACCCTTAGAGACCCCCCTAGATCCCACCTGGGCACCCCCAGATGGGGACCCTGAGACCCCCAGATGCAACCTGAGCCCCCCACCCCAGATTGGGACCCCGAGACCCACAGATCTGACCTGTGCCCCCCCAGATCCGACCTGTGCCCCCCATCCCAGATTGGGACCCTGAGACCCTTAGAGACCCCCCTAGATCCCACCTGGGCACCCCCAGATGGGGACCCTGAGACCCCCCCCCCCAATCTGACATAGACCCCCCCCAGATCAGGACTGTGAGACCCCCAGATCCGACCTATGCCCCCCACCCCAGACTGGGACCCTGAGACCCCCCCCTAGATCCCACCTGGGCCCCCCCAGATGGGGACCCTGAGCCCTCCAGAGACCCCCAGATCCAATCTGCCCCCCCCCCATCCTCCAGATTAGGACCACGAGACCCCCAGATCAGGACTGTGCCCCCCACCCCACAGCAGGTCTATGACCCCCCCCCCCCGGTCTGGAGCCCCCAGTTCCGCCCCGTGCCCCCCCCCCGGCTCCTCACCGTCAGCCGCACGGATCCGGCTGTGCCGTCGTGTTCCGGGAACGCGACGGAGTCGTAGACGATGCCGAGGAGCGCCGGATCCTCGGAAGAGGGGACCAAGTGTCCGAACCCCTGGGGGGGGGGCAGAGAAAGGGGGGGGTCACTCATGGGGCCAGGGGTCACCGCTGGGGTTTGGGGGTCATCCCATGGATTTTGGGGGTCACCCGACGGATTTTGGGAGCCACTCCTGGAGGCTGAGGGGCTCATCTATGGAATGTGGGTCATCGCTGGGGGTCACCGCTGGGTTTTGGGGGTCCCCATGGGTTTTGAGGGTCACCTGTGGGGGTTGAGGGTCTTCCCTCTGGAATGGGGATCAGCCCTGGGTTTTGGGGGTCCCCAGGGGTTTTGGGGGGGTCACCGCTGGGTTTTGGGGGTCACCCCATGGATTTTGGGAGCCACTCCTGGGGGCTGAGGGGCTCATCTATGGAATGTGGGTCATCGCTGGGGGTCACCCCTGGGTTTTGGGGGTCCCCACGGGTTTTGAGGGTCACCCCTGGGTTTTAGGGGTCACCTGTAGGGGCTGGGGGTCTTCCCTCTGGAATGGGGATCAGCCCTGGGTTTTGGGGGTCCCCAGGGGTTTTGGGGGTCACCTGTGGGGGTTGAGGGTCTTCCCTCTGGAATGGGGATCAGCCTTGGGTTTTGGGGGTCCCCAGGGTTTTGGGGGTCACCCGACGGATTTTGGGAGCCACTCCTGGGGGCTGAGGGGCTCATCTATGGAATGTGGGTCATTGCTGGGGGTCACCGCTGGGTTTTGGGGGTCCCCATGGGTTTTGAGGGTCACCTGTGGGGGTTGAGGGTCTTCCCTATGGAATGGGGATCAGCCCTGGGTTTTGGGGGTCCCCAGGAGTTTTGGGGGGGGTCACCGCTGGGTTTTGGGGGTCCCCCCATGGATTTTGGGGGTCACTCCTGGGGGCTGAGGGGCTCATCTATGGAATGTGGGTCATCGCTGGGGGTCACCCCTGGGTTTTGGGGATCCCCAAGGGTTTTGAGGGTCACCTCTGGGTTTTAGGGGTCACCTGTGGGGGTTGAGAGTCTTCCCTATGGAATGGGGGTCAGCCCTGGGTTTTGGGGTCCCTGGGGGGGTCACCCCTGGGTTTTGCGAGTGTCCCAAAGAGGACTGGGGGGTCACTCATGGGCTTCACCGCTGGGTTTTTGGGGGTCACCCCTATGGAATGTGGGTCACTGCTGGGAGTCCCCGCTGGGTTTTGGGGTCCCCCATGGTTTTGGGGTCCCCCCCATCTCACCGTGACGGGTAAGGTGACGCCGCGGTACTGCAGGTTGACCACAGCCACCGAGACGGCCGGGATGGCGCGCAGGTCGCGGGCCAACGGCTCGGCCTCGTCCGGCAGCGCTGCAGCCAGAGCTGCGGAAAAAGGGGGGGTCAGGGGGGGCTCCCCTCTTCCCTGACCTGGGGGGACCCCGGGATCCGGCACCCCGAGCCATACCTGCTGCCGGCAGAGCGCAGACTATGTGGTCAGCCGTCACCGAACCGTCAGGCAGGACGAGCTGTGCGAGAGGGGGGGACACCGGGAATGGGGGGCACCGGGAATGGGGGGGCTCTGGGAAGAGGGAGAGTGGGGGGCACCGGGAATGGGGGGCACCGGGAACGGGGAGAGTGAGGGGCACTGGGAATGGGGGGGCACTGGGAATGGGGGGCACTGGGAAGAGGGAGAGTGGGGGGCACCGGGAATGGGGGGCACCAGGAACGGGGAGAGTGGGGGGCACTGGGAATGGGGGGGCACCGGGAATTGGGGGGGCACCGGGAAGAGGGAGAGTGGGGGCCTCTGGGAATGGGGGGGCTCTGGGAAGAGGGAGAGTGGGGGGCACCGGGAATGGGGGGCACTGAGAAGAGGGAGAGTGGGGGGCTCTGGGAATGGGGGGGCTCTGGGAAGAGGGAGAGTGGGGGGCTCTGGGAATGGGGGGCTCTGGGAATGGGGGGGCTCTGGGAAGAGGGATCGAGACATTGGGGGGACACTGGGAAAAGTGGAGGCACTGGGATCCAGACACTGGGGGGGGACACTGGAAGGGGGGGGCACTGGGATGGGGGGCAGTGGAGGGGGGGGGGGCACTGGGATGGGGAGACACTGGGATCCAGACATTGGGGGGGGGGGGGCACTGGGATGGGGGAGCACTGGAATGGGGGGCACTGGGATCCAGACATTTGGGGGGGGGGCACTAGAAGGGGTGGGGGGGCACTGGGATCCAGACACTGGGGGGGACAATAGGATGGGGGGGGGCACTGGGATGGTGGGGCACTGGAAGGGGGGGCACTGGAAGGGGGGGGGCACTGGGATGGAGGGGGCACTGGGATGGGGGGGGCACTGGGATCCAGACATTGGGGGGGGGGCACTGGAAGGGATGGGGGGGGCACTGGGATTGTGGGGCACTGGAAGGGGGGGGCACTGGGATCGTGAGGCACTGGGATGGGGGGGCACTGGGATGGGGAGCAGTAGAAGGGGGGGGGCACTGGAAGGGGGGGGCACTGGGATGGGGGGGCACTGGAAGGGGTGGGCACTGGGATGGGGGGCACTGGGGGGGGGGCAGTGGAAGGGGGGGCACTGGGATGGGGGGGGCACCGGGATGGGGGGGCACTGGGAGGGGGGGGCACTGGGAGGGGGGGGCACTGGGAGGGGGAGCAGTAGAAGGGGGGGCACTGGAAGGGGGGGGCACTGGAATGGGGGGGGCAGTGGAAGGGGGGGCACTGGGATGGAGGGGGCAGTGGAAGGGGGGGGCACTGGGATGGGGGGGGCAGTGGAAGGGGGGGCAGTGGAAGGGGGGGGCACCGGGAGGGGGGGCACTGGGAGGGGGAGCAGTAGAAGGGGGGGCACTGGAATGGGGGGGGCAGTGGAAGGGGGGGCACTGGGATGGGGGGGGCAGTGGAAGGGGGGGCAGTGGAAGGGGGGGGGCACCGGGAGGGGGGGGGCAGTGGAAGGGGGGGGCACCGGGAGGGGGGGCAGTGGGAGGAGGGGGCACTGGAAGGGGGGGGCAGTGGAAGGGGGGGGGGCACTGGGATGGGGGGTCCCCGGGATGGGGGGTCCCCGGCAGTCCTCCCGTACCTCCCATCGGCCGCAGCGGTGCGGCCGCAGGCGTCGCAGTGCCGCGTGGCAGCGCAGTTGGACGCCGCGGGCGCGCAGGAAGGCGGCCATGGCCTCGGGCAGCGCCTCCATCCCGCCGCGCAGCGACCATTGGCTCCAGCGCTCGGCACGGGCCCGGCGGCACAGCTCCGACGGTGTCCCGCGCTCCGGCCCTGCCCCGCCCGACCAACACCACCGCGGGTCGGAATCAATCCGGGATCGGCCCAATCCAACCCTTCCATCCGGCACCCAACCACGGCCTCTCGGCCCACCGTCCCCCAAACCCCTCCTGGGATGGGGACTCCGACACCTCCCTGGGCACTTCCAGGGGCGGATGACCCTTCCAGGGAAGAACTTCTTCCTGATGTCCCCTCTGACCCTCCCCTGGCGCCGCTCGAGGCCGTTCCCCACGGTCCCATCACCGTGGGAGAAGATCCCTCCTCTCCACACTCTCCCTTCAGGCAATGAGGTCTCCCCTCAGCCTCCTCCTCTCCAGGACAACCAACCCCAGGTCCCTCAGCCGCTCCTCAGAGTCATTCTCCAACCCCTTCCGCAGCTTCGTTGCTCTTCTCTGGACTCTGCAGAGCCTCAACAGCCTTCTTGGAGCGAATTGGACCCAAGATTTGAGGTGTGGCCTCATCAGTGCCGAATATAATCATGGAACGGGTTGGAAGGGACCTCAAAGCTCATCCGGTTCCACCCCTGCCATGGGCAGGGACATCTCCCACGGGATCAGGGGCTCCAAACCCCATCCAACCTGGCCTGGAACCCCTCCAGGGATGGGGCAGCCACCACTGCTCTGGGCAACCTCTTCCAAGGCCTCCCCACCCTCACAGTGAAGAAGTTCCTCTTCATGTCCAGTCTAACTCTGCCCCTCTCCAGTTTATCCCCGTTCCCCCTCGTCCCATCCCCACAGCCTTTATCAACAGCCCCTCCGCAGCTTTCCTGGAGCCCCTTCAGGCACTGGAAGGTCACTCTAAGGTCTCCTCAGAGCCTTTTCCAGGCTGAACAACCCCAACTCTCTCAGCCTGTCCTCGTACGGAGGTTCTCCACCCTCGGATCATCCTTGGAGCCTCCTCTGGACCCGTTCCAACAGCTCCATCTCCTTCTTCTGTTGAGGATTCCAGAACTGGACCCAATCCTCCCGCTGAGGTCTCCCCAGAGAGGAGCAGAGGGGCACAATCCCCTCCCTCCCTGCTGGCCGCGTCGTTTCTGACCCGAGCCAAGATGCTCGTGGCCCCTGGGCCACCGCTGGCCCACGTTCACTCAACCAACACCCCCAGGTCCTTCTCCGCGCACTTTCCAGCCGCTCTTCCCCTCCGGAGCTGCTCGGAGTTGTTGCAGGATCCGGCATTTGACTTGGTGGAATCTCATCCCACTGACCTCAACCCATCGGTCCAACCTGTCGAGATCCTTTGGAGACCCTCAAAACCCTCGAGGAGATCAAAACATCCTCCCAAGCTTAGTGTCACCCCCAAACTCACTGAGGGGACACTCAACGCCTTCCTCCAGGTCATCGCTGAAGATATTGGACCGGACCCAGCGCTGAGCCCCGGGGACGCCCCTGGGGACCCATCTCCCGCTGGAGTGAATGCCCTTGACCACAGCTCTTTGTCCCCACGTGCCACGCCGGCGCCACCCCAACCCTTGTTGCGCTCACCGGAGCCCAACGCCAGGCCGAGCAGCACGGAACCGCGGCGGCGCTCGGCATCAAAGAGCGCGGGGAGGCAGGAGCGGACGCTGAGCGTACGGCAGTCGCCGGCAAACACCCCCCGGCACAAGCTGTCCACGGCGATGTCGGCCATCTGCGGGGACGCGGGCGGTGACTCGGGGCCCACCCGGCAGCTGCCGCGCCCCGATAAGGCCCCGGCGGTATCGCGGGCGCCCACCTCGCGGCCAAAGCGGCGCTGGGTGAAGGCGTGGATGCTCTCGTCGGGCTCCGTCCCGGCCGGCGTCACCAGATCCTGCACGGCGCTCCAGAGCAGCGCCCGCGAGAACGGGGGCACCGGCCGCAGCAGCGCCCTGCGGGCAGGGGGGCACTGGGGACACTGGGGGCACTGGGGGGCACGGGGGGGCACGGGGGGCAGCAGCGCCCTGTGGGCAGGGGTCACTGGGGACACTGGAGGGGGGAGTGGGGGACACTGGGGGGCACTGGGGGCAGCAGCGCCCTGTGGGCAGGGGGGCACTGGGGACACTGGGGGCACTGGGGGGCACCGGCCGCAGCAGCGCCCTGCGGGCAGGGGGCACTGGGGGCACTGGGGGCACTGGGGACACTGGGGACACTGGGGGGCACCGGCCGCAGCAGCGCCCTGCGGGCAGGGGGACACTGGGGGCACTGGGGGGCACGGGGGGCAGCAGCGCCCTGTGGGCAGGGGGGCACTGGGGACACTGGGGACACTGGGGGCAGCAGTGCCCTGTGGGCAGGGGGACACTGGGGGCACTGGGGGGCACTGGGGGCAGCAGCGCCCTGTGGGCAGGGGGGCACTGGGGGGCACTGGGGGCAGCAGTGCCCTGTGGGCAGGGGGGCACTGGGGACACTGGGGGCACTGGGGGGCACTGGGGGCACTGGGGGGGCACCGGCCGCAGCAGCGCCCTGCGGGCAGGGGGACACTGGGGACACTGGGGGGCACTGGGGGCAGCAGTGCCCTGTGGGCAGGGGGACACTGGGGACACTGGGGGGCACTGGGGGCAGCAGTGCCCTGTGGGCAGGGGGGCACTGGGGACACTGGGGGGCACTGGGGGCAGCAGTGCCCTGCGGGCAGGGGAGCACTGGGGACACTGGGGGCACTGGGGGCAGCAGCGCCCTGCGGGCAGGGGGACACTGGGGGGCACTGGGGACACTGGGGGGCACTGGGGGCAGCAGTGCCCTGTGGGCAGGGGAGCACTGGGGGCACTGGGGGGGAGTGGGGGGCACTGGGGACACTGGGGAGCACTGGGGGGCACCGGCCACAGCAGTGCCCTGTGGGCAGGGGGGCTCTGGGGACACTGGGGGGAGCACTGGGGGCAGCAGCACACTGCGGGCAGGGGGACACTGGGGGGCACTGGGGGCCTCATGGGAGGGGTCCCGGGGGGGTTCCCCTTACCGCAGCGCCGAGGGCAGCCGGTGCAGAGCCCCCCCCACGTAGAGGAAGCGATTCCGGGACGCCGGATGGTCCCCGGGGACGGGCAGGATGTCACCCTCCAAGCCGAGCTCCGAGATCTGGGGGGGACATGGGGGGGGGGGGGGGGGGGGGGGGGCACGGGATCAATCCCAGAGGGACCCCGGGAACGTCCCCCCGGAGCCCCATCACCGTGAGCCCCCCATCCCCCAGGACCCCCTCCCCATCACCAGCATGCCCAGCCCCCCCCGGAGCCCCCGGCACCCTCAGGACCTCCTGAACCCCCAAACCCCCCTCCCTATTAGCAGGACCCCCCCCCTCCACAGAACCCCCAGAACCCCCAGAACCCCTTCCCATCACCAGGAACCCCCAGTCCCCTGTATCCTCCCTTAGGACCCCCCCCAGCCCCCCAAGACCCCCTCCCCAGCCCAAACCCCCCCGGACCCCTCCCCACGGCCCCCCCCCAGCCCTCCAGGACCCCCTCCCCATGCTCAGACCCCCCCGGACCCCTCCCCACGGCCCCCCCAGCCCCTCGGGCCCCCCACCAAGCTGAGGGTCTCAGCCCCCGCCGCCCCCGCCGGCCTCACGCCGCGGGGTCCGTGCTCGAAGACGGTTCCATCGGGGTCCCGGGAGCTCTGGAGCCACCCCCCCAACCGGGAACCGGCCTCCAGCAGCACAACCTGCGGGGAACGGGCAGTGACCGGGGGGGGCGCACCGGGACCGGGGGGACACCGGGAGATGGGGAGCAGGGGGGAGAACGGGGGGACACCGGGGGATGAAGAACACGGGGGAAGAATGGGGGGAGAACGAGGGACCGGGGGGACACCGGGAGATGGGGAGCAGGGGGGAGAACGGGGGGACACCGGGGGATGAAGAACACGGGGGAAGAATGGGGGGAGAACGAGGGACCGGGGGGGCACCGGGGGATGGGGAACGAGGGGAACGGGAGGAAAAACGGGGGGACACCGGGGATAGAGAACGGGGAGAGAACGGGGGGACAACGGGGGATGAAGAACACGGGGGGGAGAACGGGAGAACGGGGGGCACCGGGACGGGGGAATGAAGAACACAGGGAAAGCGGGGGGGAAAAACGGGGGAACACCGGGGGATGAAGAACACGGGGGGACCACCAGGACACCGGGATATGGGGAATGGTGGAGAACGGGGGGCACCGGAGCCGGCTGTGCCCCCCCTTACCTTGGGGGGGCGGGGGCTGCGGGCCAGGTGGAAGCAGGCGGCCAGGCCGCTGATGCCGCCCCCCACCACGGCCACGGTCGCCGGCATCGCGGTCGCTACGAGCCGGGACACCGGCACAGGGGACCGCCCCCCCACGTGACTGACAGCGAGGGGGCGTGGCCAGAGGGGAAGGGATTGGCCGCGCTCAACGAGGACACGCCCCCCGCGTGCGTGTCACGCCCACTCCCTGTGAGTGACGGGAAGGGGGCGTGGCCAGCAGCCCCGTAGACCAATCGCGATGAGCCAGGGCGGACGCTGATTGGCTACGCGCATCGAGGCCCCGCCCCCAGCAGGGAATGACAGGCGGAGGGGGCGGAGCCAGACGGACGCAGACGGATATACTGATTGGCTGCGCTACGAGGCCACGCCCAAATGTATGCGCTCCGCCCCTTAGCGCCCCGCCCCCTCTCCTCAGCCCCGCCCCCCAACCACACCCCCTCCCCTTCACCCCCCAAAACTACAGCTTTTTGGGTTTTTTTTAGTAAATTTATTGACAAAGGCGGCCGAGGGCAGCGGGGCCCGGGGGTGGGGGGGGGGTCCCGCGGCGGGGCCGGGGGCGCTCAGGGCCGGCGTCCCGGCGGCTCCTCCAGCTCGTAGAAGAGGACGTAACCCTCGCTGGACGGGACTTGGTTCTCGCTGATGGGCGAGACGCTGCGGCAGCACCCTCAGCCCTCGGCTCCGAGGGGGCTGCGGGGCCGTGGGTGGCGTCGCGGGGCTTGGGGGCACCTACCGGGAGTCGTTGTAGAGGCGCCAGCCGGCGGCGTCGCGGCAGAAGGCGGTGTAGTGGCCGTAGTGGACGCTGCCCGAGTGGTTGCAGAGGGCGTAGAGGCTGTAGACGGGGCTGCCTGCGGCGGGAGGCCGGGCTGGACGCTGCCCTGGGGGTGGCGGGAGCTGCCACCCGTTCCCCCCGCGCGCCCCCCGCCACGGCTCACCCGCCTTCTCGCTGGCGAATTCCCGCAGGTTGAGCTGCTGCAATGGGAAGTCCACGAAGACCGAGCACTTCTTGATGGAGTAGCGCGTGGTGGAAAACCGGTTCAGGTCTGGGTGGAGTTAAGAAAACGGCCCCCGGCCTCACCGCCAGGCCCCGGCCTCCGCCCCGGCCTCCCACCCGCCCGTTCCTGAAGGATACGGAGCACCAAGATGCGAGGGAAGCGCTGGATGGTCAGCTTCTTCGTGCTCCGCGTCCGCTGCCGGCACTTGTCGCAGACCTGCCGGTGGTGTGGTGACGGTGAGAGGCAGCTCTGAGCGGTGGGCACCAAACCGGGGGTACCGAGACACAGGTGCCACATCAGGGGCACCAAACCGGGGACACCGAGACACAGGTGCCACCTCAGGGGCACCAAATCGGGGACACCGAGACACAGGTGCCACATCAGGGGCACCAAACCGGGGACACCGAGACACAGGTGCCACCTCAGGGGCACCAAATCGGGGGTACCGAGACACAGGTGCCACCTCAGGGGCACCAAATCGGGGGTACCGAGACACAGGTGCCACATCAGGAGCACCAAATTGGGGACACCGAGACACAGGTGCCACCTCAGGGGCACCAAACCGGGGGTACGAGACACAGGTGCCACCTCAGGGGCACCAAACCGGGCGCACGGAGCCCCAGCCCTGGCCTCTCACCGGGGCGTTCTCCGAGTCCAGCTCCTCTTCTTTGGTGAAGAGGCTGAAGCAGTCGTGGAGCGAGACCTTGCCGCCGGCAAAGCTCTTCTGCAGGGGGAGAAGAGTCAGGGAGGGGGCTGGCAGGAACCAGGGGACTTTGGGGGTGACTGGGGGATTTGGGGGTGACCAGGAGGCACAGGGGGGGCTCTGCCTCATCCCTACCTTTGGGATGGGCAGGGAGAGATCGCAGAAGACCTCGAAGGTGGTGGAGCGGTAGCCGCAGGCCTGGCACTTGAGGCAACTCTTCAGCTGCCCCACGAAGAGATCTAGGGGCAAAGGCAGGATGAGGGGGGCAAAGACCAGCACCCCAAGGGCTGCGGGGGTCCCAGGGAGCCGCCCCCACCCCTCAGCGCTCACCCACGATCTTGCTGTCCTCCCGCTCCAGGTAGCGCTTCCACATCTGGTTGGCGCGTTCCTCGTCGCTGCGGAACGGAGGATGCGTCATCGTCACCAGGATGTGATCCCATCACTCGGATGTGATTCCCCCCCCTCCTCCAGGACTCCCACCCCTCACCTCAGCGTCTCGGGGTCCTCCAAGGCCGGGGTCCGCCGCGCGTCTGAGAGGATGCTGGGGGTCCTGCGGCCTTTCCGGTTGATCTCCACGTGCAGCCGGTCCATGAAGAACTTGAGGAATTCCTGCGCGTCCTGCTGGCTGCGGAGAGAGGGAGGGAACCATCGCTCCCGACACCTCCAGACCTCGGTTCTGCCGAGGCCTCCGGTTCTGCCGACGAAGCCTCACCTGTACCCGGTGAAGGAAGGGACATATTTCTGGAACACGGCCTTGAAGTGCGTGGGGTTGACGGGCTCGGAGGAATCCGGGTGCCAGAGGGCGGCGATGACGTCGGCGAAGGCTGCAGGAGGCGCGGGGGTCAGCGCCGGCGCGGTTGCATAAGGGCTGGGAGGGGGGATTAGAGGTGGGGGGGGGGTCCCGTCCCACCTTCGGTGAGCTCCTGCGGCGCACGGGAACCGGGCGGCTGCTCCTGCTGGAAGTCGCGGCGCAGGCAGTAATCCCGCAGCGGTTTGGTGCTGCTCAGGCACTGCAGCACAGCGTTCATGAAGCACTGTGGGAGAGGGGACACCGGGGCTTGGAACGGTCCCCGCTGTCCCCTTGCCGTCCCCGGAGGCTCTGCGGGGATCCAGAGGAGCCGTGGAGGATCCGGGTGAGGGGAGACGCTCGGAAACGGCCGCTGCGGCACCGGGGGACCCTGAGTGACCCTGGAGAGAGGGACCAGGGGGATACGGGGACAGGGGGACACTGGGAGACGGGGACATGGGGATACGGAGACACAGAGACACAGGGATAAATGGACACGGGGACGCAACGACACTGGGATATAGGGACATAGTGTCACAGGAACATGGGGACACGGGGACACAGCAATATAGAGAGATGGAGACATGAAGACACAGGGACACAGAGACATGGGGACACACAGACATGGGGACACAGAGACATCGGGACACAGGGATATAGGGACGCAGGGATATAGGGACGCAGGGACATGGAGGCACAGGGACACAGGGATATAGGGACGCAGGGACATGGAGGCACAGGGACATAGGGATGCAAGAACACAAGGATATAGGGACACGGAGACAGGGATATAGAGACATGGGGACACAGGGACACAGGGACGCAGGGACGTGGAGGCACAGGGACACAGGGATATAGGGATGCAGGGACGTGGAGGCACAGGGACACAGGGATATAGGGACGCAGGGACACAGAGGCACAGGGATATAGAGACACGGAGACATGGGGATGCAAGGGCACAGGGATATAAGGACACGGCAACAGAGAGACATGGGGACACAAGGACATGGGGACACAAGGACATGGGGATGTAAGGACAACACAGGAACATGGGGATACAGGGACAGGTGACACCCAGACACGGGGACAGAGGACCGCGGGTGCTTACCGTGTTGCCCAGGTTCCTGAGGCCGACGTGGCCGGAGCCGAGCAGCAGCGTGTGATGGGTCTGTGGGGACACAAAAGGACAGGCATGAGCCCCGTCCGTGGCAGCGAACCCCCCCGGCTGCCCCTGGGCTCCCCTGCGGATGGACGGACAGACAGCGCGGCCGCCGAGGCGTCACCTCGCTGCCGACGAGCAGCAGCCCCATGACGGCCGAGTGCACCACCGACTCGGAGATGTCGGCACCGCGGCCTTTGCCGAGCAGCGTGCGGTGCAGCTTCCGCGGCAGCTCCACCAGCGTGGCTGCCTGCAGCCCCGGCATCGCTCCGGCACTGGCACCGTGGCTCCGGTGTCACCAGGACTGAGTCTCTGGTGTCACCGAGCCCCTCTGCCTCCCTAAGCCACAGCTCATTAGCTGATCCGATTTCCCCTGGCTATTCTGGGCCTTGCTAGAGGCTCATCCCGGAGGTATTAATTAGCGGGAGAGCCACCTCGGGGAGAGTGGGCGCCCACAGAACACTGGCAAACACGGCCGCGTGCCCCACACCGCACCCCGGGGTGCGGATAGCGTGCAGGGAGCCGGGCGGCACGGTGGGGACAATGGGGGACAATGGGGGACGGCACCGCGGAGCTGCATCCTCGGCAGTGATGCCATGGGCTCCTTCCCGGGCTTTCAGGGCACTTAATCCCCACACGTGGGTCAGGGTGAGCGGAGGACAGGGCGGCTGCGCTGCCGGGAGCCGGCGGATGCGGAAACGGGCACCCCCGGAGCCGAGGGGACCGGGCTTTCCGTGGCACGGGTCCCGGGAGAGGTGAGAGCGGGACCCCCGCCTGCTCCAGGCCAGGAGAAAGCCTGTGGCGCTTACGGCTGCCGCCTTCTCCTCGGTCCTGCCGGGTGCCGGGGCTCTGCCGCGAGGAGGGCTGCCGGGTGCCGGGACGCCGGGGCTGTGGGTGCACAGGGGGTCGGTTCGAGTCCTCGCGCAGCCCTCGGGCCGGACGGAGAGCAGCGGGGCAGCCGGCTTCCCATCCAGCCCTGGCGAGACGTTGACCCTGCGGAGCGAGGAGCTCCTCCGGAGCGCCAGCGAGCCGGCGCTCAGCTGGTGGCCGCAGTCCCTCAGCACCAGCCGGCTCAGCACCGCCGCCACGTCCTCAGGGCGGCCGCCACCGCCTTGGCTCAGGTCCCCGATGCTGATGGATTTGGAGCGGGCCAGGTTGCTCCGCCGGCGTTCTGCCTCGCGCCCGGCCAGCGAGGCCCCGGCGGGCAGGGAGAAAGAAGCGCTGCCCGGCACGGCGCCTGCCTGTGGCGAACCGGGCACCCGCACGGCATGATCCGCCTTCACCGGCCCGCGCCGGCCCGCAGCACCGCGCAGAGCCTCCGAGCGCTTCGAGGCCCGGCCGCGATCCAGCTCCAACTTCTTGCCGCGGTCATCCAGTGTGCCGGGCCGCGGCGGCAGCAACCGGAGCTTGGGTGCCGGGGAGAGGCCGTTGGTGGCGGCGGCGGCCAGGGCGGCCGCGTGGCGCTCCTGGCTGAGGGCCCGGTGCCCGCTGGGCAGCTTGGCGGCAGCCTTGGGCTGCGAGGTGACGACGCCGTGGTCCCTGGCACGGCCAAGGCGGTGCTCCGACGCCTGCGGCATGGCGGGGACGGCCGGGAGCCTGCGGGAAGAGGCAATGGGCTGATGGCGGCGGTGCCGGGACAGGGCGCGGGGGCAGCGGGGCGAGCACCCACCTCTCTCACAGGCCCCGGCGGCGAGCGGCCAGTCAGAGAGTACCGGCGGCCGGAGCCCTGCGGAACAAGGAGAGACGCTCAGCACCACAGGGAACAGCCTTCTCGGTGCCGCCTGCTCCGGCTGCGCCAGAACACCGGCTCGGCGGGGACTGTGTCCTACTGGGCACCCTCTGGCCAGGCTCTGGCAACAAGGGATGGCGCTGCACGAGGGGACGATGGCCGCGGTGCCGCCGTGGCCTGGGCCCAGCCCCGAGCTCTCAGCTGGAGCAAAGGCCCCATGGGGTGGGTCTGGCTTTGGCGAAGGCCCCGAGTGCTGTCCCTGTCCCCTTCCCAGTCTCAGTGTCCCCCGGCTCACCTCACCCCTTGCCTGTACCCGTCCCTGTCCCCCCAGGCCCTGCGTCCCCCCTCATCCCTGTGTCCCCACAGTCCCATCCCTTCCCCCCCAGCCCCTGGCCCCCCCCAGCCTCATCCCACCCCCCAGGCCCTGTCCTTTCCCTCTCAACCCACCAAAGGTTCTGTCCTTGCCCCCCACCCCAGCCCTGGCCCCACTCTGGTCCCCCTCCCCACAGTCCTGTTGCCCCCCATGTCCTGTCCTTGCCCCCCCTCCCAACGCCCCTCAAGGCCCTGTGTCCCGCCAGCCCCTGTCCTTGTCATTCCCGTCCTCAGCACTGTGTCCCCACAGTCCCTGTGCCCCCCCTCCCCCGGCTCTGTCCCCCGTAGCCCCCATCCTTCCCCACCAGTCCTGTCCCCCCCCTCCCCAGACACTGTCTCTCCCCAGTCCTTGTCTCCCCAGCCCTGTGTCCCCCCAGTCCCAGCCCCTGTCCTTCCCCCCACAGTCCTGTGTCCCCCCCCCTCCCCGGCTCTGTCCCTCTCCAGTCCCCATCCTTGTCACCCCTCCCCGGGGTCTGTCCACCCCCACCTCCATAGCCCCCCCCCATCCCCATCCCCATCCCCATCCTTGTCCCCCCCAACCCTGTGTCTGTGTCCCCCCCTCCCCATGCCCTGTGCCCTCCCAGTCCCCTCCTCCGCCGTGCCCCCCCTCAGGCCCTGTCCTTGCCCCCTCAGCCCCTATGTCCCCCCTCCCCAGGCTCTGTCCTTGCCCCCCCAGTTCCCCCTAGTCGAGCCTCTGTCCCCCTCAGTCCCCATATCCCCCTCAGCCCTATGTCCCTCCCTCCCTCCAGGCCTTGACCCCATTCCATCTCCCCTTCCCCCAGTCCCACCCCCCCCAGCCCCTGTCCTTGTCCCCCCGTGTCCCCCTCCAGCCCTGCCCCCCCCTCCGGCCTGTGTCCCCACAGTCCCACCTCCCCTCTAGCCCCTATGCCCCCCCCCCCCCAGGCCCTCTGTCCCCCCCGCCTCGGCCCTGTTCTCCCCTGCCCCGTTCCCGGGTATGGAGAGGCAAATCTCTGCCCCTCTCCCCCCGGTTCCCGGGGATAGAGGGGGTCTCTTCTGCGCTCCCCCCCCCCCGCCCCCCCTCCCAGCACCTCCCGCCGGCCGCCATGGCAACGCCTCCCGCAGCGCCCGCCGCCATCTTTGCTGCCCCTCCCGCCCCGCGCATGCGCGACTCCGCCCCCGCCTGACGCGACGCGTCGCCACGGAAACCGCGCGGCGTCAGTCCCAACCTCCCCCCCCTCCCCTTAAAGGGGTCGCGTCCCCCATAAAGGGAGCCTGGACCACCCCACCCCCCCCGTTAAAGGGGCCGCGTCCCCCATAAAGGGAGCCTGGAACCCCCCCCCCTTAAGCAGCAGGGAGGGGGGCAGGATCACCCCCCCCCAGGGCAGCAGAAGGGGAGTGAGACCCCCCCCAGCAGAAAGCAGGGGCCAGGACCCCCCCCAGGGGCTGGGACCCCCCCGTCAAGCAGATGATTGGGTCCAGGACCCCCCACCACGGGGTGGGCCCCCCCCCCCCCCCGCCAAGGGGTCCAGGATCCCCCCCCAAAGCACAGATGGGGGCGATGTGGGGGTTAACAGTTTATTGGGGGGCAGCAATGATGGGGGCGGGGGGGGGGACAGCGCCTCCTGGGGCTCAGGCGGGGGTGGGGGGGGTCCAGCACCCCCTGTCCGGCCCCCCCCGGCCCCCCCCCCTCATTTCTCCTTGTGTTGGATGAGCCCTTTGGTCACCAGGTCCGGAACCTCAACTGCCAGCCAGGGGCCCAGCTGGGGGGGGGGGGTCAGCACCGACCCCAGACCCACGGGGGGGCCAGACCCATGGGGGGACCCCAGACCCATTGGGGAGACCCCAGACCCATTGGGGAGCCCACAACCCCACATGGGGAGCCCCCACAAGGACACCCCAGACCCATAAGGGGGACCCCAGACCCATAGGAGAGACCCCAGACCCATAGGGGAGCCCCCAGACCCATAGGGGAGCCCACAACCCCACATGGGGAGCCCCCACAAGGACACCCCAGACCCATAGGGGGGACCCCAGACCCACAGGGATCCTCCAGACCCATAGGGAAGACCCTAAAGCCATGGGGGGAGACCCCACAAGGACACCCCAACCCACAGGGGGAGACCCCAGACCCATAGAGACCCCCCCCCCGACCCATAAGAGAGACCCCAGACCCATAAGGGTCCCCCACAACCCCGCAGGGGGAGCCCCCCCAGACCCATAGGGATCACCCAGTCTCACTCCACAGGGACACCCCCACCTCCCCAACTCCATGGAGAGCCCCAACCCTGCAAGAGCCCCCCCCCCCCAGAAAACCCCCTGTCCCCCCAAAGGACCCCCCCCCCCCCACTCACCCCCAGTGCCATCAGGTGCGCCAACCCAAATTTGGGGACATTCCTGGCCCAGAGGGGCTTGAAGTGGTCACTGAGGCAGATCCGTCCACCCCTGGGGGGGGAAAGGAGCCATCAGGACCCCCCGTCGGGGCAAGAAGCCCCCCCCAAACCCCCTGCCCCCCCAAAACCCTCTGCCCGCCCCCCACCTGTACATCTTGGCGGTCTTTCCGTCCAGCTCCGGTATCGCGATCTCGGGGGCAGTGCCGGGATAGGTCACCGGGATCTGGGAGGGGGGGAAAAAGCATGTGGGGGGGGGTCAGTGTCCCATCCCGTCCCCCACCCCCCCCCCCGGCTGCCCCCCAACTTCCTCCAAACTCCCCTCACTCACATCAAACTCGATGGCGAACTCGTACTTGAGCAGCTCGTGGATGTACCAACACCTCCCGAACCACCTGCAACCGGGACCCCCCCTCAGTCTGGGACCCCCCCAAACCCCAGGCACCCCCCCAGACTGAAACCTGCCCCCCCCAATCCCAAAGCTGGGCCCCCCCCCAAACCCCAGGCACCCCCCCAGACTGAAACCTGCCCCCCCCAATCCCAAAGCTGGGCCCCCCCCCCCTCAGTCTGGGACCCCCCCAAACACCAGGCACCCCCCAGACTGAGACCTGCCCCCCCCCAATCCCAGCGCTGGGACCCCCCAAAATCCCAGGCACCCCCCCAGACTGAGACCTGCCCCCCAAACCCCCAGTCCCAAGGCTGGGACCCCCCCCAATCCCAGGCACCCCCCCAGACTGAGACCTGCCCCCCCCCAGACTAAGACCTGCCCCCCCCCCCAATCCCAAGGCTGGGATCCCCATCAGACCAGTACCCCCCCCAATCCCAGATTCCCCCTGCCTCAGACCACCCCCCCCCCCCCAAATCCCATAAACCCCCCCCCCCCAAGGGCTGAGGCTGCTTAGACCCCCCCAGGGCAGTTAGGGGGGACTGAGACCCCCACCCTGGGGCTGAGACACTCCACACCCCGCCCCCAGGGGCTGGGACACCCCCCAGGCAGAAAATGGGGTGCAGGACCCCCCCCCCCA
Organism: Cuculus canorus; assembly: GCF_017976375.1. Taxonomy (NCBI): domain Eukaryota; kingdom Metazoa; phylum Chordata; class Aves; order Cuculiformes; family Cuculidae; genus Cuculus; species Cuculus canorus. The sequence goes on from NC_071428.1 coordinate 2,191,080, forward strand.
AAGGCTGAGGGCTGGGACCCCCCCCCAAAGCACAGACAGGGGCAATGCGGGGGCTGAACAGTTTATTGGGGGGCAGCAGCAATTGGGGGGGGGGGGGCAGCACCTCCTGGGGCTTTGGGGGGGGGTCCAGCACCCCCTGCCCCCCTCTCACCTCCCCCCCTCCCAAAGTGTGGGACCCCCCCTTGTCAGACCAGGATCCCCCAATCCCAGAATCACCCCCTCCTCACACAAAGACACCCCCCACCCCAGAACCCCCCCCCAATCCCAGGATCACCCCCTCCTCAGACACAGACCCCCCCACCCCAGAACCCCCCAATCCCAGAATCACCCCCTCCTCACACAGAGACCCCCCCCACCCCAGAACCCCCCAAATCCCAGAATCACCCCCTCCTCAGACACAGACCCCCCCACCCCAGAACTCCCCAAATCCCAGAATCACCCCCTCCTCACACAGAGACCCCCCCCACCCCAGACCCCCCCAATCCCAGAATCACCCCCTCCTCACACAGAGACCCCCCCCACCCCAGACCCCCCCAATCCCAGAATCACCCCCTCCTCAGACAGAGACCCCCCCCACCCCAGAACCCCCCCAATCCCAGAATCACCCCCTCCTCAGACACAGACCCCCCCCACCCCAGACCCCCCCCAATCCCAGAATCACCCCCTCCTCAGACACAGACCCCCCCCCACCCCAGAACCCCCCCAAATCCCAGAATCACCCCCTCCTCAGACCAGGACACCCCCCCCCCCCCAAATCCCAGGGCTGGGAACCCCCAACTCTAGTCTCTCCCCCCCCCCCCCCCAGGACTGGGACCCCCCCAAAAAGGCTGGGACCCCCACCCACCCACCGGGTCCCCTCAGTGTTGGACTCCAGGCGGAACCAGTCGTTATCGGCGCGTTTGTTGTTCTCCACGTACTGAGGGGGGAAAAAAGGGGGTGAGGGGGGAGAACCGGGGGGGGGGAGAACGGGGGGGGGGGGGGGGAAGAACCAGGGGGGGAGGAGAGAACCGGAGAGAGGGGTAAAAGGGAGGAAGAGGAATGAAACGGGGGGGAAAACCGTGAAGGGAAAGGGGAGGAAAAGGGAAAGGAAAAGGGGGGAAACCGGGAGGGAAACGGGAAGGGAAATGGCGAAAGGAACCGGGAGGGAAACGGAGGGAGGGAAACCGGGAGGGGAAACCGGGGGGAGGGGAGGAACTGGGGGGGGGGAAACCGGGGAGGAACCGGGGGGGGATAACCGGAGAGGAACCGGGGGGGGGGGGAACCGGAGAGGAACCGGGAGGGGGGGGAACCGGAGAGGAACCGGGGGGAGGAGGAACCGGAGAGGAACCGGGGGGGGGGAGCCGGAGAGGAACCGGGGGGGGGGAGCCGGAGAGGAACCGGGGGGGGATAACCGGAGAGGAACCGGGGGGAGGGGATCACCGGAGAGGAACCGGGGGGAGGGGATCACCGGAGAGGAACCGGGGGGGGGGAGCCGGAGAGGAACCGGGGGGGGAAACCGGAGAGGAACCGGGGGGGGGGGGGAACCGGAGAGAAACCAGGAGGGGATAACCGGAGAGGAACCGGGGGGGATAACCGGAGAGGAACCGGGGGGGGATAACCGGGGAGGAACCGGGGGGGGATAACCGGAGAGGAACCGGGGGGGGATAACCGGAGAGGAACCGGGGGGGGATAACCGGAGAGGAACCGGGGGGGGATAACCGGAGAGGAACCGGGGGGGGGGAACCGGAGAGGAACCGGGGGGGGGGATAACCGGAGAGGAACCGGGAGGGGGGAACCGGGGGGGGGGGAACCAGAGAGAAACCGGAGAGAAACGGAGAAGGGAAAACGTGCAGGGAAACCGTGGAGGAAACGGAGGGGGGAAACGGAGTGAAGAGGGGAGGAACCGGGGGAAAAAGTGACGGAACCGGAGGCCCCAGGGTGTCCGGGCGGCGGCACCTGTATGAGCGCCCGGTACTCCTCCTTGAGCCGCGCCGCCCAGCCCTCGCGGTCCCGCGGCCCCGCGGACTCCCGCAGCAGCGGCAGCGCCGCCACCGCCCGCCGCGCCGCCTCCTCCGCCATCGCCGCGCGGAAGTGACGTCACGGCGAGCGACCGCGCCGCCATCTTGCTTTGGGGCGCGGCGGGTAGACGAAAGAGGCGGCGCCATCTTTACTACGGGCAAGGGGGGGGGGGGGCGACACCGCACCTCCCCCCCTCTCCCGCGCCGCCATCTTTAGTGCTGGCGGCCATGAGTTTGTCCGGTCTCAGCTGTTGCTGCCGCGGGGGCGCCGTTATCCTCTTTCAACCCCCGTCCCCCTCGTCCCTCTCGTTGTCCCAGTGCCTCCAGCCCCCACTGCCCCCATTCCCCCGTTCACGCCCATTCCCCCAGTCCTCCCATCGTCCCCCCAGTCTCCCCTGTTCCAGTCCCCCGTTCCCCCCATTGTCCCAATCCCTCCCAGTTCCTTCCATTCCCCCATTGTCCCAATCCCTCCCAGTTCCCTCCATTCCCCCCACTGTCCCAATCCCTCCCAGTTCCTTCCATTCCCCCATTGTCCCAATCCCTCCCAGTTCCTTCCATTCCCCCCCACTGTCCCAACCCCTCCCAGTTCCTTCCATTCCCCCCATTGCCCCAATCCCTCCCAGTTCCTTCCATTCCCCCATTGTCCCAATCCCTCCCAGTTCCCTCCATTCCCCCCATTGTCCCAATCCCTCCCAGTTCCTTCCATTCCCCCATTGTCCCAATCCCTCCCAGTTCCTTCCATTCCCCCATTGTCCCAATCCCTCCCAGTTCCCTCCATTCCCCCCACTGTCCCAATCCCTCCCAGTTCCTTCCATCCCCCCATTGCCCCAATCCCTCCCAGTTCCTTCCATTCCCCCCATTGTCCCAATCCCTCCCAGTTCCTTCCATTCCCCCCATTGTCCCAATCCCTCCCAGTTCCCCCCAGTTCCCCCCAGTCCCCCCATTGTCCCCCTTCCACCCCATTCCCCCCGAGTCCCTCCATTCCCTCTGTCCCCCCATTCTCCCCAGTCCCCCCCAGCACGAGGGACACAGCGGTGGCTCCAATTCTTTATTGCCGGGGGGCGGCCGGGGGGGCTCAGGGCTGCTCCTCGCCCTTGGGCAGCCGCAATAGTGATGAGAAGAAGCCGAGAACGTTGCTCTGCAGCTCCTGGGCCAATGGCATCAGCTGCTTGTTGGCCCGGTCCAGGTAGACCCTGAGGAGAAGCGGGTGGTGAGGTGGGGAGCATCAGATGGGGTGGGTTGGAAGGGACCTCAAAGCCCATCCAGTTCCACCCCTGCCATGGGCAGGGACACCTCCCACGGGATCAGGGGCTCCAAAGCCCATCCAACCTGGCCTGGAACCCCTCCAGGGATGGGGCAGCCACCACTGCTCTGGGCAACCTGGGCCAGGGCCTCACCACCCTCATGGTGAAGAAATCCCTCCTCATGTCCAGTCTAACTCTGCCCCTCTCCAGTTTATCCCCGTTCCCCCTCGTCCCATCCCCACAGCCTTTATGAACAGCCCCTCCGCAGCTTTCTTGGAGCCCCTTCAGGTACTGGAAGGTCACTCTGAGGTCTCCTCAGAGCCTTTTCCAGGCTGAACAACCCCAACTCTCTCAGCCTGTCCTCGTACAGAGGTTCTCCAGCCCTCAGATCATCCTCGGAGCCTCCTCTGGACCCGTTCCAACAGCTCCATCTCCTTCTTCTGTTGAGGATTCCAGAACTGGACCCAATCCTCCCGCTGAGGTCTCCCCAGAGAGGAGCAGAGGGGCACAATCCCCTCCCTCCCTGCTGGCCGCGCTTCTCTGGATGCAGCCCAGGACACGGTTGGTTTCTGGGCTGTGAGCGCACGTTGTGGCTCCTGTCGAGCTTCTCCTCGACCAGCACCCCAAGTCCTTCTCCTCAGGGCTCTCCATCGCATCATCCCCATCCTGGATTGAACCCAGGGATTGCCCCGACCCAGGGGTAGGACCTTGCCCTTGGCCTGGTTGAACCTCCTGAGGGTCTCCAGCCCCACTTCTCCAGCCTGTCCAGCTCCCTCTGGATCACATCCTGTCCTGCTGGTGTGACAGCTGCACCCTCAGCTCGGTGGCATCGGCCCTCGATCTCACTGTTTATATCATTGATGAAGATGGTGGTCCCCCCTGAGGGCCACCACTGATCCCGGATCTCCATCCGGACGTGGAGCCGTTGGTCACTGCTCTCTGAATGCCACCACTCAACCCATGCCTCACTCACCCAACAGTGCCCCCATTGACCCACATCTCCCCACTTTAGAGAGGTTCGGGGGAACCACGTCAAGGGTTTTACAGAAGTCCAGACAGATGACCTCCGTGTCCCCCCATGTCCCCCCATGTCCTCCTATGTCCCCCCGTGTCCCTCATGTCCCCATGTCCTCCATGTCCCCCACGTCCCCCCATGTCCCCCATGTCCTCCATGTCCCCCATGTCCCCCCGTGTCCTCCATGTCCTCCATGTCCTCCTATGTCCTCCATGTCCCCCCATGTCCCCCACATCGCCCACGTCCCCCCATGTCCTCCATGTCCTCCATGTCCCCCATGTCCCCCACATCCCCCATGTCCCCCCTGTCCCCCATATCCCCCATGTCCCCCCATGTCCTCCATGTCCTCTATGTCCCCCACATCCCCCACGTCCCCCATGTCCCCCCATGTCCTCCATGTCCCCCACATCCCCCACGTCCCCCACGTCCCCCATGTCCCCCCATATCCCCATGTCCCCCCATGTCCTCCATGTCCCCCACATCCCCCACGTCCCCCACGTCCCCCATGTCCCCCCATATCCCCATGTCCCCCCTGTCCTCCATGTCCTCCATGTCCTCCACGTCCCCCCTGTCCCCCCTGTCCCCCCGTCCCTCGCTGTCCCCGGGTCCCCGTACTCGGCCTGGCTCCGCAGCTGCTCCACCTGCAGCTTCTCGGGGAGCTCTTTGGTGAAGAAGTCGCTCAGGGCTCGGAAGGGCTTCGCCATGGGCTCCTCAGGGTCGGCCGGGGAGGCCTCGGCCTCGCGCCTCACCATGGCGGCGCTGAGCCGCCCGGCGCACAGCACCAGCACCAGGGCGGCCACCGGCAGCTTCATGGCTGGGGCTGTGCCGGGGGGCGGCGTCAGGACCCACAGCACTGGGTCTGCCCCACAGCCCTGCCCCACAGCGCCGGCTCTGCCCCACAGCCCTGCCCCACAGCGCCTACAGGGACCCACAGCCCTGCCCCACAGCACCGGGTCTGCCCCACAGCCCTGCCCCACAGCGCCTACAGGGACCCACAGCCCTGCCCCACAGCGCCTACAGGGACCCACAGCCCTGCCCCACAGCACCGGGTCTGCCCCACAGCCCTGCCCCACAGCGCCTACAGAGACCCACAGCCCTGCCCCACAGCCCTGCCCCACAGCACCGGGTCTGCCCCACAGCCCTGCCCCATAGCGCCGGCTCTGCCCCACAGCCCTGCCCCATAGCCCTGCCCCATAGCGCCTACAGAGACCCACAGCCCTGCCCCATAGCGCCTACAGAGACCCACAGCACCGGGTCTGCCCCACAGCCCTGCCCCATAGCGCCGGCTCTGCCCCACAGCCCTGCCCCACAGCCCTGCCCCATAGCGCCTACAGAGACCCACAGCACCGGGTCTGCCCCATAGCCCTGCCCCATAGCGCCGGCTCTGCCCCACAGCCCTGCCCCACAGCCCTGCCCCATAGCGCCTACAGAGACCCACAGCACCGGGTCTGCCCCACAGCCCTGCCCCATAGCGCCGGCTCTGCCCCACAGCCCTGCCCCATAGCCCTGCCCCACAGCGCCTACAGAGACCCACAGCACCGGGTCTGCCCCACAGCCCTGCCCCACAGCGCCTACAGAGACCCACAGCCCTGCCCCACAGCCCTGCCCCACAGCACCGGGTCTGCCCCACAGCCCTGCCCCATAGCCCTGCCCCACAGCGCCTACAGAGACCCACAGCACCGGGTCTGCCCCACAGCCCTGCCCCATAGCGCCTACAGAGACCCACAGCACCGGGTCTGCCCCACAGCCCTGCCCCACAGCGCCTACAGAGACCCACAGCCCTGCCCCACAGCGCCTACAGAGACCCACAGCCCTGCCCCACAGTCCTGCCCCACAGCGCCGGCTCTGCCCCACAGCCCTGCCCCACAGCCCTGCCCCATAGCGCCTACAGAGACCCACAGCACCGGGTCTGCCCCACAGCCCTGCCCCACAGCACCGGGTCTGCCCCACAGCCCTGCCCCACAGCCCTGCCCCATAGCACCTACAGAGACCCACAGCCCTGCCCCATAGCACCTACAGAGACCCACAGCCCCGTCCCTGCCCCACATCCCCATCCCAGCCCCACAGCCCCATTCTGCCCCACAGCCCTGTCCCTGCCCCACATCCCCATCCCAGCCCCACAGCCCCATTCTGCCCCACATCCCCATCCCAGCCCCACAGCCCCATTCTGCCCCACAGCCCTGTCCCTGCCCCACATCCCCATCCCAGCCCCACAGCCCCATTCTGCCCCACATCCCCATCCCAGCCCCACAGCCCCATTCTGCCCCACATCCCCATCCCAGCCCCACAGCCCCATTCTGCCCCACAGCCCCATCCCTGCCCCACAGCCCCATCCCTGCCTCACAGCCCCATCCCAGCCCCACATCCCCATCCCAGCCCCACAGCCCCATCCCTGCCTCACAGCCCCATCCCTGCCCCACATCCCCATCCCAGCCCCACAGCCCCATCCCAGCCCCACAGCCCCGTCCCGCTCACCTGGGCAGGACTCTGGGGGCCGTGGGTCCCCGTTTGCTTTTATCCCCTCCCTGGAGCCGGGGGGGCTGCGCCGGCCACCGCGGCCGCCTGGGTAAACACCACGGGGGGAACGGTCAGCGGGACGGCCTCACCCCACACCCCGCATTCCCAGCACCCCGGGAGGTGGGATTCGCGCTGGTGGCCCTCTGGCAAGCAGTAGCCCTCACATTGGAGCCATGTGGCAAGTGGTGGCCCCACGACACACGTTGTAGCCCCATGGCACTCGGTGGCCCTGGGGCATGTTGGAGCCCCATGGCAAGTGGTGGCCCCATGGCAAGTGGTGGCCTCACGGCTCGTTGTAGCCCCATGGCAAGTGGTGGCCCCACGACACATGTTGTAGCCCCATGGCAAGTGGTGGCCCCATGACACATTGTAGCCCCATGGCGAGTGGGGCTTGGCTGGGGAGTCCCAGCTTGGTGAGGGGATATGGAGGGACATGGAGGGACATAGGAGGACATGGGGAATGTGGGGGACATAGAGGGACAATGGGGGACATGGAGAGACAGCGGGGGATATGGGGGACATGGAGGGACAATGGGGGACAAGGGGGACATGGAGAGACAATGGGGTACATGGAGGGACAATAGGGGACATGGGGGACATGGAGGGACAATGGGGGACATGGAGGGACACGGAGAGACAATGAGGGACATGGGGGACATGGAGGGACATGGAGAGACAATGGGGTACATGGAGGGACAATGAGGGACGTGGGGGACATGGAGGGACATGGAGAGACAATGGGGTACATGGAGGGACAATGGGGGACATGGGGTACATGGAGGGACAATGGGGGACATGGAGGGAGCGGGGGATATGGGGGACATGGAGGGACAATGGGGGACATGGGGGACATGGAGGGACACGGAGAGACAATGGGGTACATGGAGGGACAATGGGGGATATGGTGGACATGGAGGGATTTGGAGGACATGGAGGGACAATGGGGGATATGGTGGACACGGAGGGATTTGGAGGACATTGGGACCTGGAGGGCCGCAGTGGCACTCGGGGGGCTGCTCCTCGTCCCACCCCGCCCCGCCCCGTCAGTGGCCGTGGGGCAAAGGTCGCTGCCCGCGTTGTCACTGACCCTCGGCCGCCAACACGACGGCCTGACTCAGCGCGGGGCACGGGGGGCACCCACGGGGGGACACGCTGGGAGCACCCCGGGGACAGAGGCTGCTCGTCCCCTCCGAGCCCCTTCCAGGAAAGCTGCTGGTGACAGCAGCAGTGGCACAGGGGGACGTGGGGGACATGGGGGACACGGGGGGACATGGGGGGACATGGGGGGACATGGGGGACATGGGGGGACATGGGGGAACATGGAGGGCAGTGGGAGACATGTGGGGAGATATTGGGGGCACTGAGAGACATGGGGGACACAGAGGGACATGAAGGGCACTGGGGAACTCAGGGGGACACAGGGACACATGGGGGGCCCCGAGGGGACATGGGGGACATAGGGGGATATGAAGGCACATGGGGGACAAGAGTTGGTCTCTGGGGGACATATGGGACACGGGGGGGGACGGGACATGGGACACACGTGGGGAGGAAGCAGGTCACGTGTGGGGACAGGGAGGGGACATGCGGGACACGTGGCGGAACGCGATAGCCCCGGAACGGCGCGACGCGGGGCCGAGGGGGGCGGGGGGGATCCCCCGCGGGCGCGGCCAATCCGTGGGGCGGTGCTCGCTGCCCTCACTCAAGATGGCGGCGCTCCCCCTCCTCCTTCGCCCCGCGGGCTCGGCCAATCCATGTGGTGGCGCGCGTTGCCCTCACCCAAGATGGCGGCAGCGGCTTCGCTCGGCCCCGCGCAGCCGCTTCCGGCGGCTTCGGCCGCGATGGCGGCGCCCGGCGGGGACGGGGTCGGGGGCGGCGGGCGGCCCTGAGGCCTCGCCGGGCCATGGGCGGCGTCCTGGGCCGCGCCCCGCGCCGCGGGGACACCCTGGGCAGCCCCGGCAGCTTCGATGAGCTGCACCGGGCCTGCAAAGGTGGGAGGGGCGGTGGCCACGGAGGGGGGCAGAAGGAAGGGGTCAAGGGGCAGTGGTGGCCACGGAGGGGGCGGTGGTGGCCCGGGGGGGGGCTCAGGGGTCAATGGTAGCCACACAGGGGCTGTGGTGGCCACAGGGGGTCAGGGGTCAGCAGTAGCCCTAAAGGGGCTGTGGTGGCCACGGGGTCAGCAGTGGTGGCCGCAAAGGAGGCTGTGGTAGCCCGGGGAGGGGTAGTGGTGGCCCCGGGGCTGGGGGGGCTCAGGGGTCAGTGGTGGCCATGGAGGAGGCTATGGTAGCCCTGGGGGGGGGGGGGGGGCGCAGGAGCCGGTGGTGGCCCCAAATGGGGCTGTGGTGGCCACTGGGAGGGCTCAGCAGTGGCCCAGGGGTGGTTGTGGTGGCCAGGGGGGTTTCAGGGGTGGCCCCGGGGGTGACCCTGGTGGCCTCGCTGAGCGCCGCTCTTCGCAGAGGTTTTCCCACAGCAGATGGAGGGCGTGAAGCTCATCGTCACCAAGATGCTGAGTAGCCACTTCCAGGTCAGTGGTGGCCCGGGCTGGGCTGGGGTGGCCACAGGGTCTGCAGTGGTGGCCCTGGTGGTGGCCGCGTCCCCCCCCAACCCGCCATAATGAGGTCCCCTCCCTGCAGGTGACACACTCGGTGCACATGAGCACCCTCGGTGCCTCCGGCTACCGCTTCAACGCCACCTTCGTGGGCGACCGGCAGCTCAGCCCCACAGAGGTGAGCGGCCCACTGGCCAACCCAGGGCTGATGGTGGCCACGGGGTGGCCCTGGAACCAACGGTGGCCTCGGCGTGGCCCCAGAGGGATGGGTGGCCTCGGGGTGCCCTGGGACATTCAGTGGCCCTGAGGCGACTTTAGGGTGGCCCTGTGACCCGATGGTGGCCTCAGGGTGGCCGTGGGTGGCCCTGGGGTGGTGGGTGGCCTCACAGTGGCCTGCAACTGATGGTGGCCACGAGATGGCCGTGGGACCAATGGTGGCCTTAGAGTGCAGTGGGTGGCCTCAGGGTGGCCTGGGACATTCAGTGGTCCTAGGGGGACTGTAGGGTGGCCTGGGACCAACGGTGGCCACATGGTGGCCCGGAGGTGGCCATAAGACAGCCCTGGGGTGGTAGGTGGCCTCAGGGTGGCCCTGAGGTGGCTGTAGGACAGCCCTGGGGTGGTAGGTGGCCTCAGGGTGGCCCTGAGGTGACCTTAGGACACCCCTGGGGTGGTAGGTGGCCTCAGAGTGGCCCTGAGGTGGCTGTAGGACAGCCCTGGGATGGTAGGTGGCCTCAGAGTGGCCCTGAGGTGGCCATAGGACAGCCCTGGGCTGGTAGGTGGCCTCAGAGTGGCCCTGAGGTGGCCACAGGACAGCCCTGGGGTGGTAGGTGGCCTCAGGGTGGCCCTGAGGTGGCTGTAGGACAGCCCTGGGCTGGTAGGTGGCCTCAGGGTGGCCCTGAGGTGGCTGTAGGACAGCCCTGGGGTGGTAGGTGGCCTCAGGGTGGCCCTGAGGTGGCCATAGGACAGCCCTGGGCTGGTAGGTGGCCTCAGAGTGGCCCTGAGGTGGCTGTAGGACAGCCCTGGGGTGGTAGGTGACCTCAGAGTGGCCCTGAGGTGGCCACAGGACAGCCGTGGGGTGGTAGGTGGCCTCAGGGTGGCCCTGAGGTGGCCGTAGGACAGCCCTGGGGTGGTAGGTGGCCTCAGGGTGGTCTCGAGGTGGCCCTGGGGGCGACGGGTGGCCTTGAGGGGACCCTGGGGTGGCTGTGAGGCTGTGAAGTGGGGGTTCTTGGGTGGCTGCGGGGTGCCAGCAGGGTGGGCGAGGAGTTTCTGGTGGCGGGGGGGTGCCACCCCGCAGCCCAGGCTGGGGACAGGGGTGTCCCCATCCCCTCCTCGCTGACCCCCCCGTGTCCCCAGGCCTTCCCCACGCTGGTTGGGGACATGGACAACAGCGGCAGCCTCAACGCCCAAGTGCTGCACCTCCTGGGCGAGCGCATCCGCACCAAGGCCGTCTTCCAGGTGGGAGGGGACCCCGCGGGCGGGAGGGGACCCCGGGGCATCCCTGTCACCCCCTGGGACATCCCTGTCACCCCCTGGGCTGTCCCTGTCCCCGCCCCGGGGCGGCGGGGCTGGTGGCAGGACCCTGTGCCGTGCCCATCGCTCCGCAGACCCACCAGGCCAAGTTTGTGACGTGGCAATTCGACGGCGAGTACCGGGGTGATGACTGCACCGCCACCCTCACGCTGGGCAACCCCGACCTCCTCGGCGAATCCGGTGAGCGCGGCGTTGCCGGGCTTCGGCTGCCGATGCCAGGGCCGAGCGCTAAGGCCGTGTTGTCCCTGCAGTGATCCTGGTGGCCCATTTTCTCCAGAGCGTCACCTCCCGCCTGGTGCTGGGCGGCGAGATGGTTTACCACCGGCGGCCCGGCGAGGAGGGAGCCATCCTGACGCTGGCCGGCAAATACACGGGTAGGTGGGCGGCTGCGCTCTGGGCACGCAGGCACCGACGCGGTGACGCCGTGGCTCCCTCGCTCTCCGCTCTGCTCCTCTCTTCCAGATCCCAAGTGGGTGGCGACACTCAACGTGGGCTACGGCGGTGCCCACGCCAGCTACTACCACCGCGCCAACGACCAGGTGAGCGGCCCCGGCACGTCCTAATCCCCGGCGTGTCCTTATCCCTAGTGAGTCCTTGTCCCCAGCGTGTCCTTGTCCCCAACACCTCCTCATCCCGGCACGTCCTGGTCCCAGTGTTTCCTCATCGCCAGCGCATCCACATCCCAGCACGTCCTTATCCCTACCGGCTGTTTGTCCCCAGTGTGTCCTCATCCCCAGCGTCTCCTTGTCCCAACGTATCCTGGTCCCCAGCATCTCCTTGTCCCCAGCGTGTCCTCGTCCCCAGCATGTCCCAGTGTGTCCTGGTCCTCAGCTCATCCCCATCCCACTGTGTCCTTATCCCTAATGGGTCTTTTTCCGCAGTGTCTCCTTGTCCCAGTGTGTCCTGGTCCCCAGCATCTCCTTGTCCCAACACCTCCTCATTCCCACCGCCTCCTCATCCCAGCACGTCCTGGTCCCCAGCACATCCACATCCCATTGCGTCCTCATCCCAGCACTTCTTTGTCCCAGTGTGTCCTCGTCCCCAGCATGTCCCAGTGTGTCCTGGTCCTCAGCTCATCCCCATCCCACCATGTCCTTATCCCTAGTGGGTCTTTTTCCGCAGCATCTCCTTGTCCCAGTGTGTCGTGGTCCCCAGCACGTCCTTGTCCCAACACCTCCTCATTCCCAGTGTGTTCCGGTCCCCTGTGCATCCACATCCCAACACATCCTTGTCCCCATTATGTCCTCGTCCCCAGCATCTCGTTGTCCCAACGTATCCTGGTCCCCAGCATCTCCTTGTCCCCAGCATCTCCTTGTCCCCAGCATCTCCTTGTCCCCAGCATGTCCTCGTCCCCAGCATGTCCCAGTGTGTCCTGGTCCTCAGCTCATCCTCATCCCACCATGTCCTTATCCCCAGTGGGTCTTTTTCCACAGCATCTCCTCGTTCCCAGCGTCTTCTCGTTCCCAGCACCTCCTCATCCCCAGCACCTCCTCGTCCCCAGCGTCTCCTTGTCCCAGCGTGTCCTGGTCCCCATCGCGTCCTTATCCCACCACCTCCTCGTCCCCAGCATGTCCCGCTCCCCTGTGCATCCTTGTCCCACCACCTCCTTGTCCCCCGTGTGTCCTCGTCCCCAGTGCATCCACATCCCAACACATCCTTATCCCTTGTGGGTCTTTGTCCCCAGTGCATCCTTATCCCACCACCTCCTCATTCCCACCACCTCCTCGTCCCCAGCACGTCCCGCTGCCCTGGCTGTCCTTGTCCCAGCATGTCCTGGTCCCCAGTGTGTCCCCATCCCCTCGTCGTCCCCTCCCTCCCTCCCATCTCCTGTTTCTCCGCAGGTGCAGGTCGGCGTGGAGCTGGAGGCCAACACGCGCCTGCAGGACACCACCTTCGCCTTTGGCTACCAGCTCAACTTGCCGCAGGCCAACATGGTCTTCAGAGGTGAGCGAGACACCAGCGGCCGGTGGCCGGCAGCGCCAGGGCGTGCCGTGCGCTCACCGTGTCGGCCCCACAGGGCTCCTGGACAGCAACTGGAGCGTCGGAGCGGTGCTGGAGAAGAAGCTGCCGCCCCTGCCCGTCACCCTGGCTCTGGGCGCCTTCCTCAACCACTGGAAGAACCGTTTCCACTGCGGCTTCAGCGTCATCGTGGGCTGAGGGCCCGCGGGGGCGGCCGGCCCGCGCCACCACCTTGCTCAGGGAGCCACCACGCCGTGCCGCGGCTGTGCCGGCTGAGCCCTGCTCCCGCACTGCGGTGCCGGCGGAGCCGGCGAAGGGGGGATCTGCTCCCTGGTGATTCGGGGACTCTGCGTGACGGCGCCCAGCGGCCCTCGGCGCCTTCAGGATTGGCAACGGCCGCCACTCTGGGCCCTCCTCGCCCTGGTGCCGCGCTTCCCATGGCTCCCACCGCCACTCGGCCGCGGTTTCCCTCCGGCGGCACGGCGGGCAGCTCTGGCGCACGCAGCCACAGAGCCTGGAAAAATAAAGGAGCTTTATTTTGCCCTGTAAAACTCTTTGGCGGGCGGTGAGCCCCGGTGCTGCCGGGAAGCTGGAGCTCGGCACCGGCTCTAGCTGATGATTTCGGAGAGCAGCGGCGTCATGGAGGAGAGGTCCTGGATGTGCAGGATCTGCCGCGTGTTCTCCACCTTCAGCGTCTGCAGCTCCGTCACCAGCAGCAGCAGCTTCGCGTAGAGAAACCTGGGAGGGAACAGGACGCCCAGTTTGGATCCGGTGGCCTTTCGGCAGGGGAAGGGACCGTGGCCGTGCCGGGACCGTGGCGCTTACCTGCCCTCGGGCATGGGGTGCTGGTGGTCGATGTAGCTCTTGAGCGTCAGGGCCACCTTCTCCTGGAACTGGTCGATGAAATCCCGCTGGGTGATGCCGGCGTTGTCTGGGGGCGCAGAGCGAGCGTCAGCGGGGCCGAGGGGCCGCCGCGCCGCCGCGGTTCCCTCCGTCCCCACCTGGTGAGAAGAGCAGCATGGCCTGGAGCAGGACGTACTCGGCCTCGTGCAGCCCCAGCTTCTTCAGGCTGATGTGGAACTTGAGCAGCGGCTCCAGGTAGATCTGCTGGAACCCGGCTGCGGGGAGCGCGGCGGTGACGGGCGAGCCGGGGCGCGGCTGGCCCTCGCTCCCCGCCGCCGTGGCCCCAGCTCACCGAGCGCGCCGTCCTGGATGGTGTAGCAGTGCTGCCCGCACTCCCAGGCGTTGGTTTCGGCGTTGAAAACGGTGTTGAACTGCACTTGGCAGATCTCCAGGGTGGCTCCTTTCAGCAGGGAGATTTGGTCGTCGATGGGCAGTGTCCTGCGGGGCGAGGGCAGCGGCAGCGCGGCGAGTGGATGGGGGCCTTCCGCCCAAACTCTTCCACCCAACTCTTCCCACCCAACTCTTCCCACCCAACTCTTCCCACCCAACTCTTCCCCCCAACTCTTCCCACCCAAACTCCCCCAAACTCTTCCACCCAACTTTTCCCACCCAACTCTTCCACCCAAAACTCTTCCCCCCAACTCTTCCCCCCAAAACTCTTCCACCCAACTCTTCCCCCCAGACTCTTGCACCCAACTTTTCCCAATCTCTTCCCTCCAACTCTTCCCCCCAAACTCTTCCCCCCAAACTCTTCCCCCCAACTTTTCCCCCCAACTCTTCCCCCCAAACTCTTCCACCCAAACTCTTCCCCCCAACTTTTCCCCCCAACTTTTCCCACCCAAACTCTTCCCCCCAAACTCTTCCCCCCAACTTTTCCCACCCAACTTTTCCCAATCTCTTCCCTCCAACTCTTCCCCCAAACTCTTCCACCCAACTTTTCCCACCCAAACTCTTCCCCCCAAACTCTTCCCCCAAACTCTTCCCCCAAACTCTTCCCCCAAACTCTTCCCCCCAAACTCTTCCCCCCAACTCTTCCCCCCAACTCTTCCCCCAACTCTTCCCCCAACTTTTCCCACCCAACTCTTCCCCCAACTCTTCCCCCCAAACTCTTCCCCCAAACTCTTCCCCCAACTCTTCCACCCAACTTTTCCCACCCAACTCTTCCCCCAAACTCTTCCACCCAACTTTTCCCACCACACCTGAAGGCCGGGATCTCCTTGGCGAAGTTGATGACCTGCTGGATCATGAAGGTGCTGAGGTCGGCGAAGTGGGGCAGCATGGAGAAGACATCGGGCAGCACGTCCTCATCCAGACATGCCGGCGGCAGCGATGCCACCGGGGCGCCGGCCTCGGCGGGGCTTTCGGGTCGCGGGCTGGGGACGTAGAGGCGCACGGCGGGCTGTGGCGCCCGCAAGAGTCAAGACGCTACTGGAGCCCCCATAGGTGGGAGGTGGTGGTTCTGGGGGGTCCCCACTCACCCAGTAGTGCTCGAACTGGGAGAAACTGGAGTCGAAGGTGCGGTGGTGGGCGGCGATGAGGACAGCGATGAGCTCTTGCTGCTCAGCCGTCAGCCCTCCCGGCTGCTCCGGCCGCCGCTGCCCCCGCAGCGCCCGACGCCGCCTCAGCGCCTCCTCGGACATGATCACTGTGGCACCGTGGCACCGCGTCACCGCTGTCCCCACGGTCCCCGGCTCCCACTGGGGCTTTCTGGAGCCTCCTCTGCCCCCCATCCCTCTTCCCAAGGGGGTCCCACCCCTCTCTGTCCCTCCTGTCTCTGTGTCCCCACTGTCCCTTGTCCCCTCCCAAGCCCTCCCCATCCCCCTCGTCCTCTCTGTCCCCCGTTGTCCCCGTTGTCCCCGTGCTCACTGTCCTTCCGCATGCCGGTGTCGAGGCACTTCTGGAAGCGGCAGGCTTGGCACTGCCGCCGCTTGGCCTTGGTGACGGGGCAGCGCCGCTCCAGGGGGCAGCTGAACCGGACACCCTTGAGGACGGAGCGCCTGGTGGGACAGGGAGACCGCGCCGGTGTCACCGGAGGGGACGGGATGGCCCAGGGAGGGGACGCCCCCGGGACCCCATCGCTGCCGTGTCCTGGAGAAGGCGGTTGGCCCGAACGCGGGGCGGCAGCAGCTGAAACCTCCTGTCCCTCCCGGTCACGGTCCGTGGGAACAGCTTGTCCCGTCCCATGCCATCACATTCCATCCCATGCCATTCCATCTCATCCCATTCCATGCTGTGCCATGCCGTGCCATCTCATGCCAACTCCCCTCTCATCCCATCCATCCTAACTCCCATCTCCTAACTCCCACCCACTCCCATCCCATTCCATCTACCCTATCCCACCCCACTCCATCCCACCCCCTCCCATCCCATCTCCTATCTCACATCCATCCCATCCACTCCCATCCATCCCATCTACCCTATCCCATCCCATCCCACTCCATCCCATCCCCTAACTCTCATCCCATCCCATCTCTGAAGTCCCATCCAATCCTACTCCATCCCATCCCATCTCACCTCATCCATCCCATCCATCCCATCCCCTCCCATCCCATCCCCTCCCAATCCATTCCATCTACCCTATCCTACTCCATCCCATCCCATCTCCTATCTCACACGTATCCCATCCCATCCACTCCCATCCCATTCCATCTACCCTATCCCACGCCATCCCATCCCCTCCTATACCATCTCATCTTCTGACTCTCATCTCACCCCATCCATCCAATCCCATCCCACCCCATCCCATCCCACCCCATCCCATCCAATCCCATCCCATCAATCCCATCCCACCCCATCCATCCCATCCCATCCCATCCATCCCATCCCATCCAATCCCATCCCATCCCATCCCACCCCATCCATCCCATCCCATCCATCCCATCCCACCCCATCCATCCCATCCATCCCACCCCACCCCATCCCATCCATCCCATCCCACCCCATCCATCCCACCCCATCCCATCCCATCCCATCCCATCCAATCCCATCCCATCCCATCCCATCCATCCCATCCATCCCACCCCACCCCATCCCATCCATCCCATCCCACCCCATCCATCCCATCCATCCCACCCCACCCCATCCCATCCATCCCATCCCACCCCACCCCATCCCATCCCATCCCATCCCATCCCATCCCACCCCATCCCACCCCATCCACCCCATCCATCCCATCCCACCCCATCCATCCCATCCCATCCCATCCCATCCAATCCCATCCCATCCCATCCATCCCATCCATCCCACCCCATCCATCCCACCCCACCCCATCCCACCCCTGTCCCTGTGTCCCACCTGAAGAACCCTTTGCAGCCCTCACAACTCATCACGTGGAAGTGGTACCCGGTGGCGCGGTCCCCGCACACGGCGCACACCTTCTCCTCGGCCCCGGGGTCCCGCGGTGTCACCGGCGCGCCGGGGCTGCTCTCCGCATCCGAGGGGCTCGACGTGGACATGGTCGGGATGCCGGCGGTGCCGCGGCGAGGGCAGAGCCTGCAGGACGGGCCGTGACCCGAGAACCGCCGTGTCCCCAAGTGCCACCGCGGACAACCCCTGTGGCCACCATAGCAGCCGGTGCCCAGCGGTGCCGGTACCTGGGACCCAGACCCGGTGGGGCCCGGTGATCTGTGTCCGGTGATCGGTGATCGGTGTTTGGTGGTCGGTGTTTGGTGATCGGTGTCCGGTGATCGGTATTTGGTGGTTGGTGATCGGTGATCAGTGTTTGGTGATCGGTGTTTGGTGATCGGTGTCCGGTGATCGGTGTTTGGTGGTCGGTGTTTGGTGGTGATCGGTGTTTGGTGGTGATCGGTGTTTGGTGGTCGGTGTTTGGTGGTGATCGGTGTTTCGGTGCCTCCTGACCGGGCCCTGGTGGAGTTTGAACCTTGAACTTGAGCGAGACTGTGGCAGGCGGGGACGGGCAGGATGGGAGGGGACAGACAGACAGACAGACACGGGGACAGACAGGGGACAGGCAGTAATAGGGGGACAGACAGACATGCGGATGGACAGGCACAGGAGGGACAGACAGACACGGGGACAGACAGGGTGTAACTGGGCACGGGGGGACAGAGAGACATAGGGAGAGGCAGGCACGAAGGGGACAGACAGACAGACACGGGGACAGACGGGACAGGCAGCAACAGGGGGAACAGACAGACATGAGGATGGACAGACACAGGGGGACAGACAGACACGGGGACAGACAGGGGACAGGCAGTAATAGGGGGACAGACAGACATGCGGATGGACAGGCACAGGAGGGACAGACAGACACGGGGACAGACAGGGTGTAACTGGGCACGGGGGGACAGACAGACATAGGGAGAGGCAGGCATGAAGGGGACAGACAGACAGACACGGGGACAGACGGGACAGGCAGCAACAGGGGGGACAGACAGACATGAGGATGGACAGACACAGGGGGACAGACAGACACGGGGACAGACAGGCACAGGGGGGACGGACAGACCTGGAGACAGACAAGACAAGTGGGCATGAGGGGACAGACAGACAGACACAGGGACAGATGTGGGGACGGACACACGGGGACAGACATGGGGACAGACAGGACAAGTGGGAGTGGGGGGACAGACAGACAGACACGGGGGGACAGACAGACACAGGGACAGACAGGACAAGCGCGGGGGGACAGCCAAACACGAGGGGGGGACAGACAGACATGAGGATGGACAGACACGGGGGGACAGACAGACAGACAGACACAAGGAGGGACAGACAGACAGACAGGAGGGGGCACAGCCCGCCCGGGGGGGCACAGCCCCGGTTCCCCATTGGGCGCCGCTGCCGTTAAGGCGGGAGAGCGGCGCGGGGCCCTCACACACCGCCCGCGGCGCGGCGCGACCCTCCGGCCATGAGCGAGGTGCGAGCGGGGCCCGAGAGACCCCCGGGGACCCCCGGCACCCCCCGGGGACCCCCCATTCCCCGGGTCCCCCATTCCCCGTGTGCCCCCATTCCCAGTGTCCCTCCGTGTCCCCCCATTCCCCGTGTGTCCCCCCCATTCCCCGGGTCCCCCCCATTCCCCGGGTCCCCCCATTCCCAGTGTCCCCTTTGTCCCCCCCTTTCCCCTTTGTCCCCCCATTTCCCCTGTCCCCCCCTTTCCCCTTTGTCCCCCCCTTTCCCCTTTGTCCCCCCCTTTCCCCTTTGTTCCCCCCTTTCCCCGTATCCCTCCGTGTCTCCCCTTTGGTTCTCCACATCACCCCCGTGGGGTTCCCCATGTCCCCCCCCATTCCCCGTATCCCCCCCCATTCCCAGTGTCCCCTTTGCCCCCCCATTCCCAGTGTCCCCCCCTTTCCCCCTGTCCCCCCCATTCCCCTTTGTGTCCCCCATTCCCAGTGTCCCTCCGATTCCCCCTGTCCCCCCCATTCCCTTTTGTCCCCCCCATTCCCTTTTGTCCCCCCCATTCCCAGTGTCCCCCCCATTCCCCCTGTCCCCCCCATTCCCCTTTGTGTCCCCCATTCCCAGTGTCCCCCCCATTCCCCTTTGTCCCCCCAATTCCCCCTGTCCCCCCCATTCCCCTTTGTCCCCCCCATTCCCAGTGTCCCCCCCATTCCCCGTGTCCCCCCCTTTCCCCGTTTCCCCCCCATTCCCCCTGTCCCCCCCATTCCCCTTTGTGTCCCCCATTCCCAGTGTCCCCCCCATTCCCCTTTGTCCCCCCCATTCCCCCTGTCCCCCCCATTCCCCTTTGTCCCCCCCTATTCCCAGTGTCCCCCCCTTTCCCCGTGTCCCCCCCTTTCCCCATGTCACCTGTCCCCTCTCTCCGCAGCGCAGCCCCCCCGTTCCCCCCTCGGCCGCTGACCCCCCCGCCGGCCGGGAGGAAGGTGAGGGGGGGGGCACCTGGATGGATTTGGGGACCCCCCTGTGTCCTTCATCGTCCTGGGGGGGGATGATTGGGGGGGGGGTGTCGGCGTGTCCTTTATCTGAGGGGGTGTTGGGGGGGGGTGATGGGGTGCCCCTCACTGGGAGTGGGGGGTGATAGATTGGGGGGTGATGGAGTGGGAGACGATGGGGTCCCCCTCACTCAGGGTAGAGGTGATGATGGTTTGGGGGTGATGGGGTGCCCCCCACTGGGGTGGGGAGTGATGGAGAGGGGGGGATAATGGGGTTGACAAGGTGGGGGTGATGAGGTGCCCCTCACCCAGTGTGAGGAATGATGGGGTGGGGGGTAATGGGGTGATGGGGGGTGGTGTAGGGGGTGATGGATTTGGAGGAGTCATGGGGTGCGCCTCACCCGAGGAGGAGGAGGATATTGGGGTGCCCCCCCCAGTACATACCCTGCGCTGAGGGGGGGTTCCGAGTGCTCCCCGGGTGTTGGGCTGAGTCTGGGGGTGCCAGGATGTCATCCCTTCCCCTGGGTTGTGTGTGGCCCCCCCCCACCAGCCAAAGGGGACCCCAAAAAGGTGGAGGAAGAGGAAATCGACATCGACCTCAGCGCCCCCGAAACCGAGAAAGCCGCTCTCGCCATCCAGGGAAAATTCCGCCGCTTCCAGAAACGAAAGAAGGAATCGGGGCTCTGAGGGGAAAACGGGGGGGTTCGGGGACCCCCCCATGGGCACAGCCCCAGTCTGGACCCCCACACACCCCGGGATTGGGGGGGGCTCTGCTTCTCCCTTCCCCTCTCGCACCCCCAAAGCCGGGACACAACGCTGGGGCGGTGTCAGTGGTATTGGGGGGTGTCGATGTTTTTTTTTTGGGGGGGGACACTGCCAAATCTTGGGGGGACACAGCGAGGGGACAGCGTGGGAATGTCCTCGTCCCCAGCGCAGCCCCCGTTTTCCCACGGGTGGGGGTGATGCTGGGGGGGGGGGAGTGGCAGCGGTGCCCCCCCGAGACAGGGAAAAGCCTCTTCTGTCCGGGGTGGGGCCACGGGGGTGCCCCCCATCCTCCTATCACCCCCACTTTGTCATTGTCACCTTTCCCTTCCTGGAGGGGGGGGGGGCAAGAATTGGGGGTTCAGCATGTGTAAAGAATAAACCATGAGGAGGGGGCGCCATGGCTGTGGTCTGTGGGGGGGGGGAGGGACTCCCCACCTTCTGGGACCCCCTGGAGGGACCCCCCCCCCAACCTCTGGGATGGAATCACCGCTAAAAGCTCCAGGTTGGGGATTTTGGGGGGGATTTTACGGGGGGGGGGGGAAGAAAAGTGCTTTTTTGGGGGAAAGAAAGCGGTTTTGGGGTTTTCTAGGGGAGGGGGAGGTTTTGGGGGGGGGGGGCACGATCCTGCCCCACCGATTGGGGGGGCGGGGGGGGTCTGGGACCGCGCACCGAGGCAGAAATAGAAAGAAAAACAGCCCCGGGGGGGGGGGGGGGGCAGGGGGGGGGCAGCCCCGCTCGCTCCAGACTTATTAGGGAAAAGATAATTATAGCCCGGGGGAGGGGGGGGGATCGGGGGGGATGAGGGGGGGGCATCCCAGCATCAGCTGAGCTCCCAGTTTGCCCCAGTTCGGAGCTGGATGCTGCTGGACTGGGATGGGGCTGGAACTGGGCTGCGGGGTGGGAGCGCTCCCAGTTTGTCCCAGTTTGGAGTTGGATGCTCTGGGACTGGGATAGGAATCAGGCTGGGGCGGAGTGCCAGGGTGGGAGCGCTCCCAGTTTGTCCCAGTTTGGAGTTGGGTGCTCTGGGACTGGGATAGGAATGGCACTGAGCCCCAGGGTGGGAGCGCTCCCAGTTCACTCCAGTTTGGAGTTGGACACTGCAGGACTGGGATGGGAATGGCACTGAGCCCCAGGGTGGGAGCGCTCCCAGTTCACTCCAGTTTGGAGTTGGACACTGCAGGACTGGGATGGGAATGGCACCGAGCCCTGGGGTGGGAGCGCTCCCAGTTCACTCCAGTTTGGAGTTGGACACTGCAGGACTGGGATGGGAATGGCACCGAGCCCTGGGGTGGGAGCGCTCCCAGTTCATTCCAGTTTGGAGTTGGACACTGCAGGACTGGGATGGGAATGGCTCTGAGCCCCGGGGTGGGGGCGCTCCCAGTTCACCCCAGTAACAAGCTGGGCACTGAGGGACTGGGATAGAGCAGGCATTGAGCCCCAAGGGGGGAGTGCTCCCAGTTTGTCCCAGTTTGGAGTGGGACACCACAGGATTGGGATGGGAATGGGACTGGCACCATGCCCTGGGGTCGGAGCGCTCCCAGTTCCCTCCAGTTTGGAATTGGCTGCTGAGGGACTGGGCTGGGGCCGGCACCGAGCCCTGGGCTGGGAGCGCTCCCAGTCTGCCCCAGTTTGGAGTCAGCCCAGTGCTCCAGCTGCCCCCGCAGCGCCAAAGCACCCGGGAAGGGGGGGAAGTGGGAAGATGGGGAAACTGAGGCACGGCAGCTGCCCCTCTCCCTGCCCCTCCATGCAATGAGTTCCGTGGTGCTCAGCCCGGCCGGGGTGGGAAGATGGGGAAACTGAGGCACGGCAGCTGCCCCTCTCCCTGCCCCTCCATGCAATGAGTTCCGCGGCGCTCAGCCCGGCGCGGGCACTGCGCTCTCCGAGATGTGAGTTTTATTAATGGGGAGGGGGCACAGGGCATAGAAAAACCTGTTGGGGAGCGGCACGCGGCGCGATGGGCACCGGCGGCTCGGCCGAAGCCTCTCTTCCTCCACGAGGCTCCGGGGAGCTGGAATTATGGGGTGGAGGGGGGAGGGTTAACGGGGGACGGGGAGGGGGGCACGGAGGGGACGTGGCGGGGGGACCCCGCGACGTCATTGGGGCTCAGTCGCGGGGAGAGACGAGAAAACGGCCAAAAAAAGGGGACAATTAGGGACAAAGGGACCCTCCCAGGGAATGGATTGGGGTGATGGCGAGGGGAGGGGGCAACCCGGTCCCCATAGGGACCCCCCGGTCCTCGGTGAGGGGGGACCGAGGCTGCCCGGGGTGGGGGATGGACCCCAAATTCAGTGGTTTTGTCTTCAAATAGAAAAGTTACATCAGTGCCCGGCGGCGGGCAGGACGGCGGCGGCGCAGAGGAAGGTACCGACGGGGCTGGGGGACACCGGGGGGACCCCAAGGGTTGGGGGACCCAGGGCGAGGACCACACCCCGCTCCTCGCCGGGTCCCGGTGGGCGTCCGGGGGGGGTTCCTCAAGGCCCCGCGTTGGGGTGGATGATGCTCATCAGGGCGCTCTTGAGGCTGCCCCGGCTCGGGGAGCGGGCGGCGGGCGGCGGGCGGGCGGCCTCGGCGCCTTGGCCTCGCAGCTCCATCTCGATGGTCATCACCACTTTGGGGGGTCGAGGAGCCCCGTCGCCCGCTCCCGCGGTACCTTCCCTGCCCGCTAACCGCTATTTCTTATCCTTGCGGGACTCGCCCGGGGCTCCCTTGGCTTTCTTCTCGCCGGCCGCCTTGGCGCTGCGGCTGTGGTCCAGCATGGCGTAGAGCACGGGCGCCTGCGGGGACGCGGCGGCATCGGCACCGCCGAATCCCCGCAGCCTCTCCGAAGACCAGGAGAAGGCTTCACGCCCCTTCCCAACCAGGTTTGTCCCCCAAACCTTCGGCACTCACCTGCCGGCTGCGCTTGGACGCGTCCTTGGCCGATCGCTGCAGCTTGCCCTTCTCCATGGCGCTAAAATTGGAGCAGAAAGAGGAAAAGGCATCTCGGAAAGGCAATCCCCCTTCCTTGGTCCCACCCTGAAGCTTTGGGGTTTTTTTTTTGGGGTGCTTTGGCCCCGGTTAGGCGGTGGGGCTCACCTCAGCCGTCGCTGCAGGGCGACCTGCCGCCGCAGCCAGCAGTAGCGCAGGAGATAGGCGAGGGCCACCGCCAGGGCCACCAGCAGCAGCGCGCCGCCCACGATGGAACCCAACACCACGCCGTAGCGGGTGGGCACTGCGGGGAGAGCCCCACCCGTCAGCGCCTCGACCGCAGCGGCAACGGTGGTGGCGATGGGGATTGATGGGGTCGTACCTTTCTCGAAGACGTAGAGCGTGACCTGGGAAGACTTGCCGACGATGTCCGGAGGGTTCTTGACGTCGCAGGTGAAGGTGCCGTTGTCGGTGTAGTCCAGGTTGTGGATGACGATGGAGCCATCCTTGCGGTAGGGGTTGCCCACCCACTCCATCCGCTCTTTGAAGGTGCCCACGTCATCGATGTAGGGCTGGCCCTTGGCGTAGTGGAATATCTAGCCATGGGGACAGACACACGGACGCCGGTGTGACGGCGGCTGCGGGCACGGCAGGGCCACCCCTCACCCTCAAGTGCTTACGGAGATGCTGTCGCGGGAGCCCTCGGCTTGGAAGTGCCAAGTGATGGAGATGTCCTCGGAGATCCACTCGCTGGACCAGAAGCTGCAGGAGAGGGTGACGTGGGAGCCGACGGTGCCGTGCACCTCCCGTTGCGTGTAGACGTGGATGGACAACGCCGGCCCTGCCAGGGGCACAAACCCGTCATGGCACACCCGGCTGCGTCCCTACGCCGGCGTGCGGTGCCGCTAAATACTTTTGGTGGCCCTGGAGGACGCGGGCGTGGGACAGCAGCTCCTTGTGCCACCACCGCTCTGGTGTCCCCATGACCGGCTCAAAGGGCGTCCCGGTGCCGGCTGGACCCCGGCAGGGCTGGATGCGGCACCCAGCACCCTCTGCCACCCCTGGGGATACGGTATGGTGCCGGGACTTGCGGCAAGGGGGTTGCCACCACCGGTGATGTCCCCAAAAGTGAGGTGTGGGTGGCCACCAGCCCCACGGACACCTCCTGGGAGTCTGGAGCCCCACGGCACCAGCTGCTGGGATCGGGATATGGGGATCGTCCGCCCCGGCTGCCGCCAGCTTACCCAGCACCGAGAGGAGTCCGGCGAGGAGGAGGCAGCCGCTGCCCCCGGTGCCCTGCGACATGGTGGCTGCTGTCACCGTCGGGGTCCGAGCCGCATGGACAGCCGGCGGTGCACGGGTCCGTCGGCGTGCCGAAGGCTGCCAGCAAGATGGGGCTGAGGTTTAAGAACCAGCAGTGCCAAACGATGCCGGCGGCCCCTCGGCACGGGCCAATGGGCGCCGGAGGGCCGGGGCGGTGGGGGCTGGTGGGGCCAAAGCTGAAAGGGGACATTTAGTTTGGCGCTACGTGAGGAGGGGGAAGCATGTGGCGAGGAGGTTGGGGACACAGTGCCCTTTGTCCGGCCGCATTCCCGCTCATGGCGGAGGCGGCCGGGCAGGAATGCAGCTGGAGCCGGAGGGCACCGGCACGCGGCCATGGCCCCGCTTGGGCCCTGCCTGGCGGGACTCGGGGTCTCATGCAGTCCCCCGGCACGCTCCGGTGCCGGCCTCGCTGTGGGCTCCCGGGCGGCACTGCCGGCTCCAGCCAAGGGCGCTTCCCGGAGCCTCTGCTCTGGCTCCACTTTGGGGTGAAAACACAGCTTTGAGCAGGTGGTGGCAAACGTTTCCACCTGTGCCAGGGATGAGGGGCACCGCCATCCCCGCGGCGGCAGAGCCGGAGCCACCAAAGCCACAGAGACCACACGGGGACCAGGGTGGGGTGGGGTGGGAATGGGGATGAGGATTGGAATGAGGATGGGATGAGATGGGGATGTGTATATGGAGGGGATGGGGATGAAGGTGAAGATGGGATGGGGATGGGATGGGATGAGGGTGAGGATGGGATGGCGACGGGATGAGGATGGGGATGAAGATGGGGACAAGGATGGGATGAGATGGGGATGTGTATATGGAGGGGATGGGGATGGAATGGGATGAGGATGGGAATGAGGATGGGATGAGATGGGGATGGGATGTGTATATGGAGGGGATGAGGATGGGGATGAAGGTGAAGATGGGATGGAGATGGGATGAGGATGGGAATGAGGATGGGAATGAGGATGGGATGGCGACAGGATGAGGATGGGGATGAGGATAGGATGGGGATGAGGATGGGGATGGGGATGGGATGGGGATGGGATGAGGGTGAGGATGAGGATGGGATGGCGACGGGATGGAGATGAAGGTTCGGGTTCGGATAAGGATAAGGATAAGGGTAAGGGTAAGGATAAGGATAAGGATAAGGACGAGGGCCTCAGCCACAGCCGCGGCCGGAAGTGACGTCACAGCCGCTTCCGGCGCTCGGCGCTCCAAGATGGCGGCACTGGCGCTGAGGTGACTCCGAGGGGGCGTAACGGGGGGAGCTGCTGGGACCCCCCCCCCTCGCCTCGGGATCCCCTTCCTCCTCCGGGACGCCCCCCATCCCCCGAGACCCCCCCAGTGGTCCCGGGACCCCCACTCCCACGGCCCCGGGACCTCCCCGTCCCGGCCCAGGACCCCCCGCCATGGCCCCGGCGCCCTGACCCCCCCGTCCTCCCTTGTCCCTGGGGCTCTGACACCCCCTACCCCGGGGCTGGGCCCCTTCCCCCCCCCCTTGTCTGCTCCCCCCGCCATCCCAGGACTGGGATCCCCCTTCTCCTTCTTGGCTCCAGGGCCTTGACCGCCCCCCCTCGTGTACCCGCCCCGCGATCCCAGGGCTGGGACCCCCCCTCATCCCTGGCTTCTAGGGCTCTGACCCCCCGCCTCCCCGACTTCGAGGCTATGACCGCCTCTATTCCCCCCCCAGCCCCAAGACTGGGACCCCCCCTCTCCCCTTGCTCCAGGGCTCTGACCCCCCCCCCCCCCCCCGTTTCCCCCTCCCCAGTCTCAGGACTTGGACACCCCCTCTTCTCTGGTTCCAGGGCTCTGGCCCCAGGGCTGGAACCCCTGGGACCCCCCCCCGCTCTCCCCTGGCTTCAGGGCTCTGCCCCCCCCGGTGGCAGCGTTTGGGTTTAATTCCTATGATTTATTCTCTTTCTGTCAGTCAGAGGCATCATATTCGTGGGGGCTGTTTTGTGGTGGGGTTGTTTGGGGCTGCGGGGGTGGAAGGGGGGGCCGGCTCCGGTGCCGCACGCACCTGACAGCGTTGCCCTGGTTCTGCCTCCGTCTGTCAGATGAAATGGCATTAATGATCGCGTCTCGTTCAGGCGGAATCCGAGGGGTTTTTATAGACCTGTCTTGCAGGCTGAGCCGTAACGATGTCTGCCGGCATGATGCCGAGCAGGTGCTGAGCTAGAACTGTCCCAGCGACCGCTCGAGAGTCCCCCCCGGAGCTTATGGAGCAGTGGGGGTGCAGCCGGTGCTGTTACATCAGGCAGTTCTCCACATCTGGTTACACCAGGTGGTTCTCTACAGAGCTGGGGAAGGATCTGGAGAACAGGGGTTGTGGGAGCGGCTGAGGGACTTGGGGTTGCGTAGCCTGGAGAAAAGGAGGCTGAGGGGAGACTTCGTCGCTCTCCGCGGCTCCTGGAAAGGAGGTTGGAGCCAGGCAGGGCTCTGCTCCCAAGGAATAAGTGATGGAAGGAGAGAAAACGGCCTCAACCTACGCCAAGAGAGGTTTAGATCGGATATTGGGAAAAATTCTTCACTGAAAGAGTGGTGAAGCCCTGGCAGAGTCTGTGCAGGGCAGTGGGGGAGTCCCCGTCCCTGGAGGGGCTTAAGGAACGTGCAGATGTGGCACTTGGGGACATGGCTTAGTGGATGTAGTAGAGTTGGGCTGATGGTTGGACTGGATGAGCTTGGAGGTCTTTTCCAACCTTAATGATTCCATGATTCTGCTGGTGGACGCGGCGTTGGCTTGCTGGTGGTTTGGTGGGCCCAACCGTTGCGGTGTCCTGCAGCTCTTGGGTTTGTGGTGAGGCCGCAGTGTGGGAAGGCGCCGATAAACCAGGGATGATGGCTCAAAGCAGAGTTTTTTGGTCGGGAACGTTGCACTGCGGCATAGGGCGGATCCTTGTGTGAACCTCCTTGGGTTCAACCAGGCCAAGGGCGAGGTCCTGCACCTGGGTTGGGGCAATCCCCGCTTTTAATCCAGGCTGGGGAATGATGTGATTGGGAGCAGCCCTGAGGAGAAGGACTTGGGGTGCTGGTCGAGGAGAAGCTGGTCAAGAGCCACAACGTGTGCTCGCAGCAGCGCGGCCAGCAGGGAGGGAGGGAATTCTGCCCCTCTGTTTCTCTCTGGGGAGACCTCATCTGGAGGATCGGGTCCAGTTCTGGAATCCTCAACAGAAGAAGGAGATGGAGCTGTTGGAACGGGTCCAGAGGAGGCCACAAGGATGGTGTGAGGGCTGGAGAACCTCCCGTACGAGGACAGGCTGAGAGAGTTGGGGTTGTTCAGCCTGGAGAAGAGAAGGCTCTGAGGAGACCTTAGAGCAGCTTCCAGTGCCTGAAGGGGCTCCAGGAAAGCTGGGGAGGGGCTGTTCACAAAGGCTGTGGGGATGGGATGAGGGGGAGCAGGGATGAACTGGAGAAGGGCAGATTTAGACTTGATATAAGGAAGAATTTCTTCACCATGAGGATGGTGAGGCCCTGGCCCAGGTTTCCCAGGGAAGCTGTGACTGCCCCATCCCTGGAGGTGTTCCAGGCCAGGTTGGATGGGGCTTGGAGGCCTTGATCCAGTGGGAGGTGTCCCTGTCCATGGCAGGGTTGGAACTGGATGATCTTTAAGATTCTTTCCAACCCAAACTATTCTATGATTCTGTGGTTGTTGAGGACTTGTGCATCCAGCCGGGATGCTTTCCTAAAAACCTGCAGTATTTCAAGTCTTTGCTTTTGAAAGGAAACATCCTAAACATCATCTGCACAGGAACTCACAGCGGTGAATAACAACAGCTTTTGTTTTGGATTCACACCTGGAGCGCTGACCTCCAGATGGTTTTCCTGTGGCGTCCACGGGGCCGGCTGTGGGATGAGTGAGGAGCAGCAGCTCCGTAAGTGGAAAAGCGGAAGGTGCTGGTACAGGCGCTCATGTGGTGGGATCAGCGTTTGTCTGGTGCTGCGGGCATTGTCACGGCCTCGCGCTCTCTGTCCCGGAGAGGAGTGGGTGCTGTGGATTCCAGCCCACATCTGGGAGTGCTGGGGCTGCACCAGGCCTGGAGAGAGGCTCTGAGTGCCAAAGTCCCGATTCCTGCCCTCGCTCCACAGAGAGCGGCTCCCACCGCTTTGGGAACCACAAAATCCCTTCCTCCCCTCCCATCCTGCCGCTGCTTACTGAGCAGCAGGTGCCGTCACAAACACCGTGTTTGGAGGAGGAAGGGAATGGCTCTGTCCCAGCGTCGGGAGAATGAGGCTCGGCAGACAGGAGCACGCAGGGGCTGCTGCAGTGGTGCTGCCCACGTTTGTCCTGCAGAAGAGGTGTTAGAGCTGAGCTGTTACCGAGTGTCCTGAGGAAAGAAGCCCTAAAGCCTCTGAGAGCCTTGTAGGAGAGATTTGACAGGGAACAGCTCCGATCCTCTCCTTGGTCACATTGATTTTGAGATCTGAAGTGCTGAGTCCCCTCCCATCCCACATCGCTGGTATTTCCAGGTGTTTGGTGCTCACGAAGCCTCTCTTCTCTCTTCTAGATGCGTCGGTCGGCGATGCCTGCTGGCTCGGCTCGGCCCCGGCCTCTCCGTGCGACAGTGAGTCCGAGGTTCCACTGGGAGTAGCGGGATTACATTCTTCCCCGAGGGATCCCATCTGAGGCTGTGGAGCTGCTCTGTCCCCATCCTGATTCTGATCTATTGAGGCCGCACGTTGGCCGGGGCTGTGGCTTTGGCCAGGCGGGAGGAGAGCCCTGGACATCCGGGGTCTCTCGTGGGGTGGCATCTCTCGTCACAAATGCCGTGTTTGGAGGAGGGAGAGAATGTCTCCCTTCTGTGAGCCCCTAGAACCTGCTTCATCCTGTGCTTCCTGCTTGGGGCTTGGGAGAAACCGTTGTTTCTTGCTAAATCAGGCTGTAAGTTTAATTACTGTGTAATGTTTGGAACATTAAATTACAAGCTCTTTACTCGGTGCAGACTGCAATTACCGTGACAGTGAAGAGCAGGTTGCGCGTTATCAGCATTACAGAACGCGTTATCTGATATCTTACACCCTAATTTGGGCGGTGGTGGCGGGGGAGGCTCTGCTGGCAGAGCGGATTCCAATGCAGCAGTTCCCCATCATCCCGCCTGTGATTGTTATTCACTCGGGAAGCTGGCAGCGATCCGCTCCTCACTGCGTCCGTGCGCAGCTGGAGCCACTCTTAAAGCTGCTCCAGTGAAGGTCAGCCTGGAACTCGTGTCCCCCAAGGCAGGGAGCTGCCGCAGCCTTGCCTGGCAGATTGGGTGGGGGTAAAATGCTGCCCATTGCTCCGCACCTCCTGTCTCCTCTTCTTTTGCAGCATTATCCCGATGGGAACGACGGCCAAGGAGGAGATGGCCCACTTCTGGGAGAAGAACACTAAGTCCAACCGCCCCTTGTCCCCTCACGTCACCATTTACAAGTAAGAGCTTCGTGCTGGGGCTCCGCTGGCCGGCAGCAGCCCTGCCTCTGTCCCGTGGGAGCAGTCCCAGGCCCGCAGAGCCGATGGCACGCGCTGTTTTCATGTGGGATGCTGCCGAAGGGTGGGGAGCCTCGCGCTGTGCCGCAGGGTACGGCCGGCTTGGGAAGCAGCGGAAGGTGGCTGCGCTGATCAGAGCTGGGGCAGAGGCAGGAGGCCAACACAGGACTCTTGAGGTCCCTCCTTGGAGAGGTGACAGCTCCTGCAGGGCCACCCCATCACCTTTCTGGGCTCTCTCGTTTATCCCTGAGTCTGGAGCGCAGACTTTGTCCCTAAACTATGGGAGCGTGGCAGTTCTGTCTGTAAGCTTCCTCAGCACACACCCTGCCCCTTCCCGAGCCCGTGCCAGTGGCGTGTGCCATTCCCAAGCTGCCTCTGCACATTCCCTTGTCTCTACTCTTTTGCTCGCGCTGGATTCCTTGAATAACTCCAAGCGCAGCAGTGCCTGCTCGGCCCTGCCCAGGAGCAGGGGCTGCGCCTGGCCGGCAGAGCCCTGCCGGTGTCCTGCCCAGCTCGGCTGACGTGGTGCTTGTTTTCCAGGTGGTCCCTGCCCATGGCGATGTCCATCACGCATCGCGGCACTGGCGTTGCGCTCAGCTTAGGTGCGTGCATCTTCCGGGGGCCACGGGAAGGGAGACCCCTCTGGTTCGGAGCTGTGGCTCCAGAAGGACGTTCCCTCCCGGGGAGGGTTCAATTTATCCTCAGCCTTTCTCCCTCCCCTGAATGTCTACCCGTCCCCATTTCTCTGTCCCTCTCAAAGCCTCGGGAGCCTTTGCAGCATTGAACCGGGCCTGGCTGCTTTCCTGGAGCTTCCCACATGCTGGAGCAGGCGCATCTGCTGCCTGGATCTCAGCCCCTCTCCTCAAGGGGGGCTTTTGCTGGTTCACAGGGACCCTGTGTGAGGGAGGGGCCGATGGGCAGGCAGAGCTCCGAGGATTTTCCTTAGCACAGGTGGAGTTTTTCTGGAGCTTCCTGGGAGAGGCTGCTGCTTTCGCAGAGATCCCAGTGAGGGAGAAAGTGGCACCAGCATCAAAACCGAGAAAATCTCTCTGAGTCTCATGGTGTGAGCGATTGGACTCCAGCTGAAAGGCTGTTTGATTCCCATGGGTGCTGCTCACGGCAGCAGGAAGGGGCTCCTCTCCCTGTTTGTTCAGAGCGAGCAGGAGCAGCGAGGGCTGCCCCTTGCCCTTCCCAGCCTTGCTTCTCATCAGGGCCGAGGAGTTGGGCTCCCAGCAAAGGGCACCCCTATGCCCTCCTACTCCCACATCCACACGGCAGAGCCTGGTGAGGGCTTGGCTCTGCTCCCGGGCCGGCCGCCTGGCTCCCAGCTGTGCCCTGCGAGGAGCGGCCGATGGCTGCCTGCTCCGAGCGCGGCAAGGTGACCTTGCCTGCGTGATCCCTGCCAGCCCAGCTGGCTCCTTTGGGGCGGCTGTGTGCCCTGCTCTTTGTACAAATCCAGGGCATTGTATGGCAGCTGTGAAAGCTGGCCGTGAAGCTTTGGGATTTCATCTCCAGGAGCTCGGGATGCGCCTGGCCCTGTGGGCTGCAGCCCCTGTCCCGCTTGCTCCGATCCATCAGCCTCTGCCAGAGGGGGGATCATCCCTGGCTGAGCGTGATGGAACCTCGCTCCTGCTGAGCAGCGCTCAGAGCTGGGAGGAGGAGGAGGGGAAGTGTTGGGCTCCTCTCCGTCAAGGCCTATAATTACAGCAGCCGCTGACTTCCTGCACTTGATGCCGGTCGAGCACAAAGGCCCTTGAGGAGAGGAGTGGCAGAGCGAGGAAGCAGCTGGTGGCTCAGCTGAGGTGCTTGAGCTGCTGTGCTGCAGTGTAATCAGGCGCTATTGAGCGGAGTGGGAATGGGGACGCGGCTGACGGCTGGCTGCCATCGTTCCCATTCTTTTGGCAGCACCGTCTGGAGAAACCCTCTTGGCCTGGGAAAGGGGAGGAGAAGCTGCCTTGAGTCTGGGCTGGCTTGGTCCATGGGTGTTGTATGAGGAATGCAGCCCCTGGTGCAGGACCTGGGGCGCTGCTGCCCCGCTTTGAATCCTTGGCGCCTCAGAACACGTTGTCACGGTGCAACCAGTGTTGCTGCAGGGCCCTTCTTCCTCTTCCTTTGCTGGGAGCTGGTGGTGGTTCAAGCTGTTACCAAGCCGGGGATGCAGAGGTGGCTGGGGACTCTTTGTGGCCAGTGAGGGGTCAGAAATGCTTCCACTGGCCTGATCCGCAAGCTCTGTCTTTCCCAGGAGTCTCCCTCTTCGGCCTGGCTGCTCTGCTGTTGCCAGAGCAGTTTCCCCACTACTTGGCCATGGTGAAATCCCTCAGCCTGGGGCCTGCGCTCATCTACTCTGCTAAGTTCGCTCTGGCTTTCCCCTTCACGTACCACACCTGGAATGGAGTCCGGCACCTTGTGAGTACCGCGAGGGGCCGGGGGGCGAGGGAAGGGAAGTGGCTACCTGCTGCGGCAGCTGGGAAGGTGCCCTTGGAGATGGGAATTGGTCACCTCCAGCGCCTCAGCAGCTCGGTGCTATTTTTGACTACGTTTGAGTGGCACAGCTGCTGGTGCCTCACCGGGCGGCACAGCTGGAAGAAACATCCCCACGGCTCCTCGGGGCTGGGAGCCACGTTACAGCCAGGGATGCATCCACAGAGCCGCAGGCTCCCTGCAGAGTTGCCACCCGCTGCTCGTTATCTCGCCCTCGTCACGCAGCCGCGGCGCTGTGATCTTCCCAGCACTTTGTAGTGTTTGATGAGTGATGGATTGGAGACGGCGCTGCCGGCAAAGAAAGTAACCTGTGATGTTTTCCCTGGGCTGAAGTGAGGAACAAGCAGCTCTGCTCAGCCAGGCTCCCTGCGTTTGATGAGGGAGGGGGAGCTGGAAAGTTCCGTGCTGGGAACAGCACAGGACGTGCTGCTTTTTGCAGTCAATTTATGTTTTCGGATAGGTGCTACGGCAGCAAACTGCAGAGGCAGCTGGCTCGGAGCGTGACACGATCCTTCTGCTCCAGGCAGGGGGAGAGTGCCACGTGCGGAGCTGCAGACATGGGTTTGTGGTGTTGACAGCCTCCAGTGTTTCCAGTGTGGAAACAGGACTGGAGGACTGTGGGATGCTTATGTCAGAGAGCTGGGAGGCGCCTGGCCGAGCTGTTGGGGTGGGCAACCAGCCGTGTTTTGTGAGGGGAGCCCCCTCGGCGGGTCCTCGAGGTGGCAGGCCGTGCTGCTGGTGGTATCTCGACGCCTCGGTGCAGCCAGCTGAGCGCCACTCGCTCGGGGAGACGCTGTGAGGCGAACAGAGCTGCTTGCTCAGGGCGCTGCGAGTCTCTGCACAGACATTTTGGGGTGCCAATTAAATTGTCTGAGGAAACCAGCAGAGCTGGCCCCGGCCGTGCTCAGCAGCGCAGCCCGGCAGTGGCAGAAGGGGAATCGGCGGGGAGCAGGCTCCGATCGATGCCGCTGCCCTGGCTCCTTCTCAGCTCCCAGCTCCGCGCTGGCAGGAAGCGAGAGCTCCCGGGCTGTGCTCAGCCACCCCACGTCTGCTCGGCTGCAGTTGGGCAAGAGATGCAAACTCGTCTGCGATCCCTGGGGGACACCGGGGGGCCATTCCCACATCCCTCCCTGCTCTCTGGGCTCAGCCTGACCCCTCTCTGGCACCGGGATGTACGCAGAGGGCCGGGGGCTGCAGCTCATCGCCCTCCCTGTCTCTGCTCCTGCGATGCCAGCGCTGCTTCGGCTCGGCAGCTGGCGCGGCACTCTGTAACCTATTTCTGTCAGCAGAAAAGGAGCGAGCGGGGAGCGGCTGCCGCTTCTGAAGCAAACCTAGAGGCTGCTGGGGATTAGGGAGAGCTCTCCTAGGGAGAGCGAGGGGGATCAGCTGCCTTGGGAGGTCGGGGAAGGCCCTGCAGCCATGGACTCCCTCCCTCTGCTCCGCACCCGATGCTCCCAAGGCCACTCTTTGGGGTGGTTTTGCTGGCATTTATCAGACAGAGCTTTCCTGCCTGCCCAGCCCCTTTGGATCCCGGTGCTGCTGGACTAACCCTGCT
Source organism: Cuculus canorus (assembly GCF_017976375.1). Lineage (NCBI taxonomy): Eukaryota > Metazoa > Chordata > Aves > Cuculiformes > Cuculidae > Cuculus > Cuculus canorus. The sequence goes on from NC_071428.1 coordinate 2,225,125, forward strand.
GTTTCTCTTCTCTCTGCAGGCCTGGGACTTGGGGAAGGGGTTCAAGATCCCCCAGGTCAACCAGTCCGGTGTGCTGGTCCTGATCCTGACCCTGCTCTCCTCTGCCGGCCTTGCAGCGATGTGAAGGCGCCTCCCTGTCCATGGCCTCCCTTTTCCTGGAAGATTTGCTCTGTCCTGGCCCACCTCAAGCTGTGGTGGAGAGGGAGGTGGGAACACAGGCTCCTGAGTAAGGATCAATCTCTAGGGAAGTCATGCTTCCCCTCCTTGTGATTTTCTGGATGATCAGTGCTGCTTTTTGATAGTTGATGTGCTGAGTCCTTCGTGGTGGGGGGCCGGGTGGTCTCTTGCCATGCTGAACGCCCGAGGAACACCTGGCACAAACTCGCAAGTGATCTGGGCACGTTTAGTCGCTCGCAGAGCGCTGCCTCGCCTCTTCCAGGCAAACTCCAGGGCGTTTCTTTGCTCTGCTCTGTCCCCAAGTGGGAGACAATGCTGGATCTGTGTCCTGGCGGGTCCGAGTGGGCTCAGGACGGCCGCTTGTCCGTGTGTAGGCCCAGCGCCGGACAAGCATCTCCATTGAGGCAGCCCGTGCGGGGCTGGGAGAGCGGGCGGAGCAGCCGATGCCGGCACCTGGGAGGGGAATGGGTGTTGGTTGCGGCCTCATGCTGCACCGACCCTGCGCTTTCCGAGCTCCCAGGGGTCCAGGATGGGCTGCTCCATCCCCACTCCTTACCCTTGGAAACGCTGGGATTCAGCCAGCATCGGGCCCTGCAGCCCCTGCTGCGCGAGTGCCCGATGGTCTCCTGTTAGGAGGTTCCTCTGTCCTTGGCATGGCAGGCAGGGAGGTGGTTTTCCAGTCCCGCATTCCCACCAGCTCCTATTCCAGCACCTTTGCAATAAAGCAGCCCTGATCGGAGGGCCGAGCTCGTCGTTTGCGCGCGATGCTGTTTGCTGAGGCCGCGTTGCCCGGGAAGGGCTGTTCCGCCCTGGGACGTGGGGAGTCCTGGGGGAGCAGGGGGGATGGAAGCTTTTGGGGCAGGAGCAGTGCCCGGCCTTCGGAGCCAGTGGGCATCTGTGAAGGAATTTCCTGCCTGGACCGTGGTTGCTGGCACCAACGCTTGGGCTTTTGGCTCAAAACGGACGTTTTTAGTGTTTTCCCCTGGGAGCAAAGCTCCGCCAGTCCCGCTTTCCCATCCCAGCGAGGCTCTCGGAAGGATCGTCCTTCCCCTTCTCAGACTGAGCCAGCAAAATGTCAGCTTAGAGGGAACATCCAGCTGCTGGCGGAGACTCGGGCTCAGGGAATCCGAGGTCCCTCGCCCTGGCCAGGCCTGTTCCCACACCGCTGCTTTTCCTTCCACCGCCGATCCGAGCCTCGTCCTTGCCGCGCGTGGCTGCTCCGCCTGCCTGCCGGACCCAACAAACCTGCCATTCCTTTAATTAGCGGGAGATATCGCAGCCCTGCGGGGATGCAGAGCTTCCGAGATGTGAAATGGGGAAGGAGGAGAAGCCGCTGTTGGCGTGGAGCAGGAGAGATGCGCTGCCGAATCCCTGCCTCAGCGGGAGAGCGCTGCTGCCGGGCAAAAATGAATGTGTTCCAGCCTTAAACCAATTATTCCTCCAGCTGCTGGAGTGGTTTTTATTTGGAAGCTGCTAATGAGCTGCGCCAGCTGCTAACGAAGTCAGACTGCGCCGGGGGTTCAGACTGCGCTTTGCGGGTTTATTTCCCTTCGGTGAGCAGTCGCAGGGGCCGGCAGCGCTCGGGGAGACGGGACACGCAGCCAGAGCTGCCTCCCACCAGTGCCGATCTCCGGCACGGCGCTGCTCCCACGTTTCCAGCATGAGATGCCGGGACACAGCACCGTTTCCCACACAGATTCCCACAGCCCCGACCTACCCAGGGCTCTGCTGCTGAAACAAAACAGGGGGTTTATTGGATTTGAAACTTGTATTTTGCCAGTTGCCATGAAAACAAATGCGGGCCCCGTGGTTCTGTCCTGGTCTCAGCATCACTAAGGCTTCTCCGACGCCGTCCCTTCCTCTCCCTGGGAAGGTGGTTTCTGGCTGTCTCTGTCCCGAGGGATGGATGGTTTGCAGCAGAGAGAAGGGAGGAGAGCGGAGCCGGCTCAGAGCTGAGGTGTCTGCCCAGCTCTCGCGCCCGCAGCCGATCCTCCACATCCCACCCGCGGTGATGCTCCGAGCCCGTAGGATCCGTGCCCCCGGCTGGGATTGGGGCCCGGTGGCGCGATGGCTTGCGGAGTGTTGGCCTCCCTCGAAGCGGGGCGGTTGGAGGTTGGCGTTTGGGGCGAGCCGGTGTCCCCGCGTTGGTCTGTCACCGTGGGCTCGTGGGAACACCGGCTTTGGCAGCGAGGTTGGAGCAAAGCTGGAGGCTCCAGGGATGCGAGTTCTGGGCAGCAGCATTCATGCCAGAGCGATGTCGCAGCCGGGGCTTCTGCTCTGGGGTCCGGTGGCGCTTCCAGTGTCACCCCCAGAGAGAGCCCGGCGAGCTGGATCTCCTCCGTGGATGCCGGCACGCTCCTTTGGGAAGGTTCCTTGGCAGTTTGCACATCGGAGCGAAGCACCTGGGGCTGCGGGAGAGGGACGCGTGTGTCGCGGGATGAAGGTGGGGAGTGGGAGAAGGGGGGACGGGAACGCTTTGTGAGGGCTGCCGGGGGGGCTGCGGGCAGTGGAAAAGGGGTGCGGGAGCCCCTCCACATCACCACAGTGATGTTCTTGGGGTGCTTCTCTCCCAGCGCAGAGCTGTGGTTTGTGAGCTCCTCCTGCTGGCACGGCAGTGGGGAGATGAGCCTGGTTTTGGGGTGAAGCACTTGGATTTGGGGTGAAGCACCCGGATTTTGGGGTGAAGCTCATGGATTTGGGGTGAAACACACAGATTTTGGGGTGAAGCACTTCGATTTGAGGTGAAGCACCTGGATTTGGGGTGAAGCACCTGGATTTGGGGTGAAGCACACGGATTTTGGGATGAAGCACATGGATTTTGGGGTGTAGCACCTGGATTTTGGCATAAAGCACCCAGATTTTGGGGTGAAGCCAGGAACCCCCCGTCCTGGGGCAAGGGAAGACATGGCCCAAGCACCAGCACTGCCGCGTTGCACCAACACCCTGAAATCCGCTGGGAATCTGGGCTGAGCACCGGGATTTGTGCAGGTGACCCCGGGAGATGGGTCCCACGCCAGGGGCACCCACCTTGCCGGTGATCTCAGTACGGAGGCCGTTGCGGGCGCGGGTCAGCGCCGTGGGCTGCCGGACCCACTCGGTGAGCCGGGCAGCCGCCGTGGCCGAGCGGGAGGTCAGGTCCAACCTGACCGGGGGAATCCTCGCCGGCATCTCCCACGTCCCCACGAATGTCCCCCATGGGGAGGCCTGTGGGGAAAAGGGGGAGCGGAGCGGGATCTGCTGAAGGGATGGGGTCCCCGGGACCCCCGAGGCTGGGGGGGGGGGGGGCTCTGGCTCACCTGGGAGCGCGACGCGGAGGGCAGCAGATGCCCCCGGTCATCGGCAATGATCCGCGTGGAACCCTCCCGCGGCAAAGGGCGCTGGTGGAGTGGGGCAGAGGGATGGACGGGGGTCCGGGGTGGGGCTGAGGGGGTCCAGGATGGGGCTGAGGGGGTCCTGGGGGTCTGGGCTGGGGCAGAGGGGGGTTCCAGGCGTCCGGAATGGGACTGGGGGGGGTGTGTGTGTGTGTGTGTGTGCTGGGGTCCAGGCTGGGGCAGCAGAGGGTCCTTGAGGGTCTGGGCTGAGGGGGGTCCTGGGGAGTCTGGGCTGGGGCTGAGGGGGGTCCTGGGGGGTCTGGGCTGGGGCTGAGGGGAGTCCCAGGGCTCCAGGATGGGGTCGAGGGGGTTCCACGTGTCTGAGATGGGGCAGGGCAGAATCCTGGTGGGTTCAGGATGGGGCTGAGGGGGGTCCCGGGGTTTCCGAATGGGGCTGAGGGGGGTCCTGAGAGTCTGGGCTGGGGCTGAGGGGGGTCCCGGGGTTCCAGAACGGGGCTGAGGGGGGTCCTGGGAGTCTGGGCTGGGGCTGAGGGGGGTCCCGGGGTTCCCGAATAGGGCTGAGGGGGGTCCTGGGAGTCTGGGCTGGGGCTGAGTGGGGGTCCCGGGGTTCCCGAATGGGGCTGAGGGGGGTTCCAGGGTTTCAGGACGGGGACTGGGAGGGGTCCCAGGGGGTTCCGGGCATCCAGGCTGGTGCTGAGGGGGCTCCCAGTGGGTCCCGGGGGGTCCAGGATGGGACAGGGGAGGGTCCTAGGGGGGTCTGGGCACAGGGGATCTGGGGTGCCCTGGGGGTTCCCGGGGGGGGGGGCTCCCGGGCCGGTGCTAGGGGGGCTCTGGGGGGGGATAATTCGGGGTCACCTGCGGGCCGGGATGGGCCACGGTCCAGTTCTGCAGGCGGTGGGGCCTGAAGGCGTCCTCGTACTGGGGGGAGAGGGGTGGGTGGGAGCCCGGAGCCCCCAGACCCACATCCTCCCCGTCCCCAGCGCCCCCATCGCCCCCATCGCCCCCATCGCCCCCCCACACCTGCCCCGCGCCCGCCATGGCGTCCGCCGTCTCCCGGCAACGGCGCCTCGACCCCCCCCCCCAGCATGAGGGGCGGGGCCAGGGAGGAGCGGGGGCGGGGCAAGGGAGGAGCGAGGGGCGGGGCAAGGGGGAAGCGAGGGGCGGGGCAAGGGAGGAGCGAGGGGCGGGGCAAGGGAGGAGTGAGGGGCGGAGCCAAGGGGCGGGAAAGGGGTTGGGGGTCAGGGTGGGATTTGGGGGGTCAGGGTTAGGTTTGGGGGGGGTCAGGGTTGGGTTTGGGAGGGTCAAGATGGGGATTGGGGGGGTCAGGGTAAGGTTTGGGGGGGTCAGAGTGGGGATTGGGGGAGTCAAGCTTTGGTTTGGGGGTGTCAGGGTCACATTTGGGGGGATCAAGGTGGGGTTTGGGGGGTCGGGGTTAGGTTTGGGAGGTCAGGATGGGGTTTGAGGGGGTCAGGGTGGAGATTGGGGATCAGGACAGGCTTTGGGGGTGTCAGGGTGGAGATTTGGGGGGTCAGAACAGGCTTTGGGGGGGTCAGAGTGGAGATTGGGGGGTCAGGACAGGCTTTGAGGGGGTCAGAGTGGAGATTGGGGGGTCAGAACAGGCTTTGGGGGGCTCAGAGTGGAGATTTGGGGGTCAGGACAGGCATTGGGGGGTCAGGACAGGCTTTGGGGGGCTCAGGGTGGATATTGGGGGGTCAGGACAGGCTTTGGGGGGGGTCAGAGTGGATATTGGGGGGTCAGGACAGGCTTTGGGGGGTCAGAGTGGAGACTGGGGGGTCAGGACAGGCTTTGGGGGGGTCAGAGTGGAGATTTGGGGGGTCAGGACAGGCTTTGGGGGGGTCAGAGTGGAGATTGGGGGGTCAGGACAGGCTTTGGGGGGGTCAGAGTGGAGATTTGGGGGGTCAGGACAGGCTTTGGGGGGATCAGAGTGGAGATTTGGGGGGTCAGGACAGGCTTTGGGGGGGTCAGAGTGGAGATTGGGGGGTCAGGACAGGCTTTGGGGGGGTCAGGACAGGTTTGCGGGGGTCAGGACAGGCTTTGGGGGGCTCAGAGTGGAGATTGGGGGGTCAGGACAGGCTTTGGGGGGGTCAGGACAGGCTTTGGGGGGGTCAGAGTGGAGATTGGGGGGTCAGGACAGGCATTGGGGGGTCAGGACAGGCTTTGGGGGGCTCAGGGTGGATATTGGGGGGTCAGGACAGGCTTTGGGGGGGGGTCAGAGTGGATATTGGGGGGTCAGAACAGGCTTGGGGGGGTCAGAGTGGAGATTGGGGGGCCAGAACAGGCTTTGGGGGGTCAGAGTGGAGATTGGGGGGGTCAGGACAGGCATTGGGGGGCTCAGGGTGGAGATTTGGGGGGTCAGGACAGCCTTTGGGGGCTCAGAGTGGAGATTGGGGGGTCAGGACAGGCTTTGGGGAGGTCAGGGTGGAGATTTGGGGGGTCAGGACAGCCTTTGGGGGCTCAGAGTGGAGATTGGGGGGTCAGGACAGGCATTGGGGGGCTCAGGGTGGAGATTTGGGGGGTCAGGACAGGCATTGGGGGGCTCAGAGTGGAGATTTGGGGGGTCAGGACAGGCTTTTGCGGGGTCAGAGTGGAGATTTGGGGGTCAGGACAGGCTTTGGGGGGCTCAGGGTGGATATTGGAGGGTCAGAACAGGCTTTGGGGGGCTCAGGGCCCCCCTGACTGTTGGCTTCCGCCTCCTCTGGGATTTGGGATTCAGGAAAGGGCCCTTTGGGTTCACTTTAATTTATTTCTTTTCATTCTTTTTGGGGTTTTGTTTTTTTCGTGTGTGTCTTATTCCAAACTTCCCTTCGCGGCGCTGCCGGCGCTCGGCTCGCGGTTCGCCCCATTGCCGGTGCCGATTCGGCGCTGCGCCTCGATGGACCGGAAAGTAATAAATAGCACTGAAATCAGACGGAAAAGCTCCGGCAGCGCCGAGGGGAACGTATAAAAACAGGGGAAAAAAAACCAAGAAAGAAACCAATGGACCCAATCGAGGTTTGCCGGAGCCGCTTTGGGTTGGAGGGAGACGGATTCTTGACTTCAATTTTCCCGGCGAGCCCTGGCACGGCCGCGGCGCGGGATGCCGGCGGTGCCAACGGTTCGGCGTCGGTTCCCTCGGGCGAAGGTGGGTGAGCGTTGGGGTCACAGCGCGGGACAGGCGACCTGGTGCCGGATTCCGTCGTTGCAGATGAGCGCGGCCGCTCGCTCGTCGCCGCCGTCGCCGTGTTGGCACTGCATGTAGCTGATGCCGTGCGGCGAATAGCTGTGGTGGGTGCAGACGTTGCAGCTGCGGGTCATGGTGCCGCCGGTGCTGCTCCTGACGGCAAAGGGGGGAGCGGGGCCGTCAGTGCCGGCGCTGCCCAACGGTGCCTCACCAGAACCCGGCGGTGCCCCTTTTGGGGTAGCAAAGGGGTTCCTGGGGGCACCCAACACGGGGACCGGCAGCGCCCGGTGGTGCCCGTCGGTCCCATGAGTGACCCAGAGTGGCCACCGGTGCCCAGTGGCAACCGGCGGTGCCCGGTAATGCCCATCGATGACCCCCAGTAATGCCCATCGATGACCAGTAGCACCCAGTGGTGCCCAGTAATGCCCATCAATGACCCCCAGTAATGCCCATTGATGACCAGTGGCACCCAGTGGTGCCCGGTAATGCCCATCGATGACCCCCAGTAATGCCCATCAATGACCCCCAGTAATGCCCATCGATGACCCCCAGTAATGCCCATCAATGACCAGTGGCACCCAGTGGTGCCCAGTAATGCCCATCGATGACCCCCAGTAATGCCCATCAATGACCAGTGGCACACAGCGGTGCCCAGTGGGACCCAGTAGTGCCCATAGGTGCCCAGTGGCACCCAGTAGTGTCCAGAGACCCCAGTAATGCCCACCAGTGCCTGCTGGCACCCAGTGGTGCTCAGAGTTCCCCAGTAACGCCCATAGGTGCCCAGTGGCACCCAGAGATGCTCAGAGCTCCCCAGTAAAGCCCATCAGTGCCCAGTGGTGCCCAGAGCTCCCCAGTAACGCCCATCGGTGCCCATCAGTGCCCAGAGCCCCCAGTGGTGCCCAGAGCTCCCCAGTAAAGCCCATCGGTGCCCAGTGGTGCCTGGAGCACCCGGTGGAGCCCAGAGCTGCCCAGTAATGCCCAGTGGTGCCCAGAGCCCCCAGTGATGCCCAGAGCTCCCCAGTAAAGCCCATCGGTGCCCATCAGTGCCCAGAGATGCTCAGAGCTCCCCAGTAACGCCCATCGGTGCCCATCGGTGCCCATCGGTGCCCAGAGCCCCCAGTGGTGCCCAGAGATGCTCAGAGCTCCCCAGTAACGCCCATCGGTGCCCAGAGCCCCCGGTAGTGCCCAGAGCCCCCCGGTAGTGCCCAGAGCTCCCCAGTAATGCCCAGAGCCCCCAGTGGTGCCCCAGAGCTCCCCAGTAAAGCCCATCGGTGCCCATCAGTGCCCAGAGCCCCCAGTGGTGCCCAGAGATGCTCAGAGCTCCCCAGTAAAGCCCATCGGTGCCCATCGGTGCCCAGAGCCCCCCGGTAGTGCCCAGAGCCCCCCAGTGACGCCCCTGGGTGCCCGGTGTCCCCTCTCCGGTGCCTGCCGGCGCGGTGCCCCTCACCTGCAGTCGCTGCAGGCGCGTTGGCACTCCTTTTGGCGGTAGCGGCAGATCAGCGCCCAGATGAGGAGCCCGAGAAGGCTGAGGAGCAGCAGGGAGCCCAGGATGGAGCCCACGATGATGCCCGCCTGCCTTCCTCCTGCGGTGGGAGCACAGCCTGTCACCGCCGGCCTCCCCGCCGGCTGCTCCCTTGCTCACCGCGGCTCGCCGGCTCCCAACCCCGTACCGTGGCCGTCGCTTGGCCGCGTTGGCACTTACTTGGCGCTAGGTTGATGTTGAGTTGGCACACGGAGTAGCCCACGCGGTTGGTGACGCGGCACTGGTAGATGCCGCCGTGCGCCTTGGTCAGGCTACGGATGAGCAGGTCGCCAGGAGCGCGTCCTGCACCGGGGAGAGGTGGAAGCATCAGCTCCAGCCCCGCCGGCGCCCACCGCCTCGGATACGGGGGCGACACGGACCACGGGCACCCACCAACGTGAGCACCCCCAGACCCATCGGAGCCCCCCAACGGAGCTCCCAGCGCCCACCTTGGATGGTGCCAGAGGGCAGATGTCCTCCGCTGTAGCTGTCGGCCAATTTGGCCCACTGGTAGGCGAGCGGCGAGGCGCCGCCGCGGCTGTAGCAGCGCAGCAGAAGGCTGCTGCCTTCCACCAGCTCCCCCTCGAACCAGCACTGCGGCGGCGCCGGCTTCTCTGCGGGACAGAGGGGAAAACATCATTTCCAGGAGCACTGAGGGCCACCGGCGAAGGGGTTGGTGGGGATGGGGCTCACCTTGCACGGTGACGATGACTTCGTGCACGGCGATAGTGTTTTTCTTCACCCGGCACTGGTAGGTGCCGGTGTCGGATTCTTGAACGTTGGCCAAACTGATGGAGGCGTCGTATTGGCTGGGGTCGCTCTGCACGAAGGCCACGCGGTCCTGCAGCCCCGAACCGCTGCCGTAGTCCACGTGGTGGTCGTGGTAGGACAGGAACTGGGGGAGGAGGACGAGGGGGCTGAGGAGGGCTGGGGTGGGGGACGGGACCCATCCCTGCCTGATCCATCCCTGCCTGCTCCATCCATCCCTGCCTGATCCATCCATCCCTGCCTGATCCATCCCTGCCTGATCCATCCCTGCCTGATCCATCCTTCCCTGCCTCCTCCATCCATCCCTGCCTGATCCATCCATCCCTGCCTGATCCATCCCAGCCTGATCCATCCCTGCTTGCTCCATCCCATCCCTGCCTGATCCATCCATCCCTGCCTGATCCATCCATCCCTGCCTGATCCATCCCTGCCTGATCCATCCCTGCCTGATCCATCCCTTCCTGATCCATCCTTCCCTGCCTGCTCCATCCCTGCCTCCTCCATCCATCCCTGCCTGATCCATCCATCCCTGCCTGATCCATCCATCCCAGCCTGATCCATCCCTGCTTGCTCCATCCCATCCCTGCCTGATCCATCCATCCCTGCCTGATCCATCCATCCCAGCCTGATCCATCCCTGCTTGCTCCATCCCATCCCTGCCTGATCCATCCTTCCCTGCCTGCTCCATCCCTGCCTGATCCATCCATCCCTGCCTGATCCATCCCTGCCTGATCCATCCATCCCTGCCTGATCCATCCATCCCTGCCTGATCCATCCCTGCCTGATCCATCCATCCCTGCCTGATCCATACCTGCCTGATCCATCCCTGCCTGATCCATCCATACCTGCTCCATCCTTCCCTGCCTAATCCATCCCTGCCTGATCCATCCATCCCTGCCTGATCCATCCTTCCCTGCCTGATCCATCCCTGCCTCCTCCATCCATCCCTGCCTGATCCATCCATCCCTGCCTGATCCATCCCTGCCTGATCCATCCATCCCTGCCTCTTTGCTCCATCCCATCTCTGCCCTTCCAGACCCGCCTGTCCTGCCCCATCCACCGGCCTTTCCTTGACCCTCCCCAGCCCCTCTCGGTCCCTCTGTCCCCCTGTCCCTGTCCCTCTGTCCCTCTCTCTATCCCTCTGTCCCTCTGTCCCTCTCTCTGTCCCTCTGTCCCTCTGTCCCACTGTCCCTCTGTCCCTCTCTCTGTCCCTCTGTCCCCCTGTCCCCCTGTCCCCCTGTCCCCCTGTCCCTCTGTCCCTCTCTCTGTCCCTCTGTCCCTCTCTCTATCCCTCTGTCCCTCTGTCCCCCTGTCCCCCTGTCCCTCTGTCCCTCTGTCCCTCTCTCTGTCCCTCTGTCCCTCTCTCTGTCCCTCTGTCCCTCTCTCTATCCCTCTGTCCCTCTGTCTCTCTGTCCCTCTGTCCCTCTGTCTCTCTGTCCCTCTGTCCCTCTGTCCCTCTCTCTGTCCCCCTGTCCCTCTGTCCCTCTCTCTATCCCCCTGTCCCCCTGTCCCTCTGTCCCTCTCTTTGTCCCTCTGTCCCTCTCTCTATCCCCCTGTCCCCCTGTCCCCCTGTCCCTCTGTCCCTCTGTCCCTCTCTCTGTCCCTCTGTCCCTCTCTCTGTCCCCCTGTCCGTCTGTCCCTCCCGGGGGGCCGGGGGTCTCTCACCACTTTCTCGGGGCCGGTTCTCTCGGGGGTGATTTGGATCCACTCGATTCCCAGACCTTGGGGACCGTTGTCTTCAGGGTCGAGGACGTAGGGACAGCCCAGCTTCACCGAGTCGCCCTTGGCCAGAAAGAGCACCTCCCGGCCGGGGCTGTTGATCCTGACGGCGCTGAGCAGAGCTGCGGGAACAGCGGCGGCGTCACCCAGCGGCCCCCATCAGGGGTCCTGAGCACCCATCGGGGGTCCTGAGCACCCATCGGGGGTCCTGAAGACCCATCAGGGGTCCTGAGCATCCGCCAGAGGTCCTGACCACCCATCAGGGGTCCTGAGTATCCACCAGTCAGGGGTCCTGAGCACCCATGGGGATCCTGAGCACCCGCCAAGGGACCTGAGGATCCACAAATCAGGGGTCCTGAGCCCCCATCAGGGGTCCTGAGCCCCCATCAGGTGTCCCAAGCATCCATCAGGGTTCCTGAGCACCCATCGGGGGTCCTGAGCACCCATCAGGGGTCCTAGTGGGACTGAGCACCCATCAGATATCCTTGTGGGACTGAGCACCCATCGGGTGTCCTGGTGGGACTGAGCACCCATCAGGGGTCCTGGTGGGACTGAGCACCCATCAGGGGTCCTGAGCACCCATCGAGGGTCCTGAGCATCCATCAGGGGTCCTGAGCACCCATCGGGGGTCCTGAGCACCCACTGTGTGTCCTGAGCACCCATCAGGTGTCCTGGTGGGACTGAGCACCCATCGGGTGTCCTGAGCACCCATCAGGTGTCCTGAGCACCCATCGAGGGTCCTGAGCACCCATCAGGTGTCCTGGTGGGACTGAGCACCCATCAGGGGTCCTGGTGAGACTGAGCACCCATCAGGGGTCCTGAGCACCCATCGGGGGTCCTGAGCACCCATCAGGTGTCCTGGTGGGACTGAGCACCCATCAGATATCCTTGTGGGACTGAGCACCCATTGAGGGTCCTGAGCACCCATCAGGTGTCCTGGTGGGACTGAGCACCCATCAGGTGTCCTGAGCACCCATCAGGTGTCCTGGTGGGACTGAGCACCCATCGAGGGTCCTGAGCACCCATCAGGTGTCCTGGTGGGACTGAGCACCCATCACGTATCCCATGAAACAAACAGCCGGGGTGGGCTCAGCACCACCCGCTCGGCTTCACCCAACACCGCTGGCGTCAGGGCAGGAGCAGCATCACCATGGGGCTCATCCTGCACCCCGGCAATGCCTCGTGGTTGGGCAGGAACCCCTCTATCCTCCTGGGGACCGTGTCCGGAGATCCCTCGGCGCCTACCTGGCATGAGACCCAGGAGCAGGAGCAGGCTGGCGCCGTGCCCTGCCATGACGCTGCAGCCGTGCCGGGCGCTGAGGAGGAGCGGGAGCGGAGGAGGCTCCGAGGCGACGAGGAGCGCACTGGTGTGGGGCGGCTTTTACATGCTGGGATGGGGCGCTCCTCCCGGTGGGGCGGATGCCTTTGGGATGACTGAGTGGCTCCAAGCTGTGCGTGAGCGATGCCGCCCTGCTACGCTCCCTACCCACTAATTAAGCATCTCCGTGCCATGGGCTCCCATCCGGGCGGAGACGGACGGGCTCGCGGCACCGCTGGCAGCAGGGACACCACTGCATCCCAGGGCACCCGGAGCCATCCCGGGGGGGATCGGAGGGGATGGTGGACCCCATGGTGCCCACTGGTTGGTAGTCCAGTGTGGCCCTTTTCCAGTGGCAAAAGGCTCCCTGGGACCCTGTGGGAGCCGTCCAAGCGTAGCTGAGCCCATGGAAGTGCCAACTTGGCCCATGCAGGTCCCAAAAGGTCTTTGAGGCAGAACTCGGGACAATTGGAAGAGCTTAAAGGTGTGGTTTGACTATGGATTTAAGCTCCGACAGATCCCTCCTCCAGTCCTGCCCCCTCCATGAGCCGGGCACAGGGATGCTGCTGCCCTGGGGACAGTGGCCCCCACCGAATCCATGCTGGTGGCACCGCTGGAATACAGAGCAGGGAGACCCGGCTGTGCACCAGGCACGGGAACACGGAGCAGGGGTGGCACAACCCCCCTCAGCACAGCCCAGGGGACAATCAGAGCAGCTGGAGGAGGCTGGGACAGCAGAGAGGAGGCACAACCTGCTGGGATTTGAAGGCAGGAGGTTGGAATAGGGATGCTCCACGGCAAACGGACAGGGATGCACAGCAGCAGCTTGAAGAGTTGGGACAGGGATGCTCAGATACAGTTGGAAGAGTTGGGACAGGGATGCTCAGATGTGGATGAAGGAGCTGGGACAGGGATGCTCAGATGGGATGGAGGAGCTGGGACAGGGATGCTCAGATATGGGTGGAGGAGCTGGGACAGGGATGCTCAGATATGGATGGAGGAGCTGGGACAGGGATGCTCAGATGCGGATGGAGGAGCTGGGACAGGGATGCTCACATACAGATGGAGGAGCTGGGACAGGGATGCTCAGATATGGATGGAGGAGCTGGGACAGGGATGCTCAGATATGGATGGAGGAGCTGGGACAGGGATGCTCAGATATGGGTGGAGGAGCTGGGACAGGGATGCTCAGATATGGATGGAGGAGCTGGGACAGGGATGCTCAGATATGGGTGGAGGAGCTGGGACAGGGATGCTCAGATGGGGATGGAAGAGCTGGGACAGGGATGCTCAGATATGGATGGAGGAGCTGGGACAGGGATGCTCAGATGCAGATGGAGGAGCTGGGACAGGGATGCTCAGCAGTGGATGGAGAAGCTGGGACAGGGATGCTCGGATATGGATGGAGGAGCTGGGACAGGAATGCTCGGATATGGATGGAGGAGCTGGGACAGGGATGCTCAGATATGGATGGAGGAGCTGGGACAGGGATGCTCAGATATGGATGGAGGAGCTGGGACAGGGATGCTCAGATGTGGATGGAGGAGCTGGGACAGGAATGCTCAGATGGGATGGAGGAGCTGGGACAGGGATGCTCAGATATGGATGGAGGAGCCGGGACAGGGATGCTCAGCATTGGATGAAGGGACCACACAAGGGATGTTCATGCCCATGGGAAGCTGCAGCCACGGTTGCTTTCCCTGGCAGGGCAGGGCTGGCTGCTCCGGTGCAGTCTGTCTGGCCCGTGTCCGGCTCAGCCGTGCCATGCCCCACGGCGCTGCTCTGGCACGCTGCAGCTTTCCAGACCAAGACTGCCCCAGCCAGCTCGGCAGCACCGCCCAGCCCGTCCCAAACCCTCCCCGGGGCCAAGAGCTGCTCCATTTACTGGCCCCAAGCTGAGCTCACCGCTGCCGGTGAACCCCCACCGGCCCCGCGCTGGGAACCGGGGCTCAGCGCCGCACGTGCTCGGCCGCGTCTGTGATTTCGCACCTCGGTGCGGGTCTGGCCCAAGGGCAGCATCGGCGCGGCCAGGAGAGCGCACGGCGAGGCCGATGCCGCCGTGACGGGTCGGTGGCTCACCGTGGCTCGGGGCCCCTCGCCGGCGTGGCTCTGGCTCTCCAGCCGGTGACTCCTGCGTTCCCACTCACGCGGGAAGGGTGGAGAAGATGCTCCACCCGAGCCGGTTGTCTGCTGGTGGGCACAGTCCCCTCGACGCCGCGGAACCCTCAGGGCTGAGCCTGGCACGGGGCTGTGGTTGCCCGGTGGTGACCGAGGGGGGACACGGAGTGGGGATGTGGGCACCACAGGTGCTTTTTGTGCCACCTGCCCGAGGATCCAGAGGGTCCAGGGGACGTGGTGGCCGTGGGGGTCTCACTTGAGACTTGCTCCACGAGCACCTTCAGCCCCTTGGGGACCCAGAGCAGCTGGAGAAGACACCAGGAAGGGATAACAAGGGATATGGTGTTTCATCTTCCTTATTTACCTGGCCCGGAGCAGGCTCGGGGTTCCAGCAGAGTCCTCCGAGCCGTCCCCTGCCCTGGGCAGTCTCACCTTTGCAGTCTCTCCTTATTTTTCAGCTGCTCTGGCAATTAATCAGAGCCACTCCTACGGGATCCCGGCGCTCCGAAGCTGCCAATCCCTACCCAAATGGATTTGAAGTCTTTGCATCATGCTCTGGTCTCTTTGCTTTGCTGCGGAAGGCGCCCAACGCCGCAGGGCTCGGAGGTGACACTGCCAGGGTGGATGCAGCTGTGGGCAGCCAGGGCTGTGAGCACCCACAAGATCCCGCCTGGCTCACGGGGACCCGACCTGAGGCCCTGGAAGGGGCTGGGAACCCCAATCCTGCTCCGAGATGCTTGGGTGCCAACACTGAGCTGCCCCTGAGGGCTCGCGGAGGCGCTTGGTCCCCCCAAAGCCACCTTGAGCAACTCCTTCCCAGCAGATATGGGGCAGAGATGTGCTGAGAACGGGGCAGGTGGTACAAGGATTGTGCCCCTCTGCTCCTCTCTGGGGAGACCTCATCGGGAGGATTGGGTCCAGTTCTGGAATCCTCAACAGAAGGAGGAGATGGAGCTGTTGGAACGGGTTCCAGAGGAGGCTCCAAGGATGATGTGAGGGCTGGAGAACCTCCTGTCCGAGGACAGGCTGAGAGAGTTGGGGTTGTTCAGCCTGGAGAAGGCTCTGAGGAGACCTTAGAGAGACCTTCCAGTGCCTGAAGGGGCTCCAGGAAAGCTGCGGAGGGGCTGTTCATAAAGGCTGTGGGGATAGGACATGGAGGAATGGGGATAAACTGGAGAGGGGCAGGTTTAGACTGGACATAAAGGGGTAGAACTGGATGATCTTTAAGGTCTCTTCCAACCCAACTCATTCTATGATCCTAAGGAGCCTTTGGACCACTCCAGGTCCCAGGGCAGCTCCCGGCTTGCAAACATAAGACGAGAGAAGGATGAAAGACTTTGTCTACTCCATAAAACGTCTCTGTTGGTAGAAAACTCAGCCTAAGAAAACCAAAGTCCCTAAGTCGCTGGAGAACCGGAGGTCTGCTCCTCGTGGGGCTGAGCCTGGCCAGGGGTCGCGCTTGCTTGGCTCCGGGCTCTCCGCTCCAGCTGCGTGCAATACTTGTCCGGGATGCCACAGGCTCTGCAGAGGAAAGAAGAGTGTTAAGACCATGGCCCAGGAGGAGATTCTGTTTGGAGTACCCAAAGGAACCTTTGAGGTGGCCCCAATGGGTCAGGAGATGGTGGGAAACCGGGAAGGGCTTAGGGACAAGCAGAGAAGTAAGCGGCCCCTGGAAAGGTGTCACCTCAGCTCCTCGATCTTCTGTTGCTTGAGCTGGGCGATGCGCTGGCTGCGCTGGCGAGCCTCGTCCTGCAGCCGCCGGCACTCCTCGACGGCGGCCGCCTGCTCCTGCACCAGCTGCTGCCGCCGCTCCTCCATCTGCCGCCGGATGTCGTTGGCGTGGGCGAGCTGCAGGCCTGCCCTCCGCGCCTCCTCCGCCTTCTCCTTCTCTATCTGCTCCCTCTGAGCCCTGCGGAAGGTGGATGGAAGGTCACGTTCCAACCCTTGCCTGTGCCACCAACCTCCCCGCGGGGCTTCGGCAAACATTGGCTGTGCCCCACTTCTCACCGGGATGTCCACGGTAGCTCCTCGCCGCCCTCACCCTTCTCTCAGCCCCACCAGCAATCGTACAGCACCACCTCCCTCACCTGAGGATCCTCTGGAAGTCGTCGCGGTCCTGCTGCACCTGGACCGCCATGCAGTGCTCCCGCTGGGCGATCTGCTCCAAGTGGCTCCGATTCAGCTTCTCCACCATCTCAGCCTTCTTCCTCGCCACCTCCTTCTCCTTTCGACGCCACTGGCGCTCGGCAGCCTCTTGGCTGCGCTTGGCTCTCAACGCGTCCTGAGAGACGGGGAGAGCAGAGCCACTGGAGAGCCTCCCTTGGCGGGGAGGTGTGGGAGCACTCGAGCAGGGTCAGGGGCTCATGGCATGGCCCAAAGGCTCCTCAGAATCATGGAATTGTTTGGGTTGGAAGGGACCTCAACGATCATCCAGTTCCAACCCTGCCGTGGGCAGGGACACCTCCCACTGGATCAGGGGCTCCAAACCCCATCCAACCTGGCCTGGAACCCCTCCAGGGATGGGGCAGCCACCACTGCTCTGGGCAACCTGGGCCAGGGCCTCCCTACCCTCAGCGTGAGGAAATTCCTCCTCATGTCCAGTCTAACTCTGCCCCTCTCCAGTTTATCCCCGTTCCCCCTCGTCCCATCCCCACAGCCTTTATCAACAGCCCCTCCGCAGCTTTCCTGGAGCCCCTTCAGGCACTGGAAGGTCACTCTAAGGTCTCCTCGGAGCCTTCTGTTCTCCATAACCCCAACTCTCTCAGCCTGTCCTCGTACAGAGGTTCTCCAGCCCTCACATCATCCTTGGAGCCTCCTCTGGACCCGTTCCAACAGCTCCATCTCCTTCTTCTGTTGAGGATTCCAGAACTGCACCCAATCCTCCCGCTGAGGTCTCCCCAGAGAGGAGCAGAGGGGCACAATCCCCTCCCTCCCTGCTGGCCGCGCTGCTCTGGATGCAGCCCAGGACACGGTTGGTTTTTGGGCTGTGAGCGCACGTTGTGGCTCCTGTCGAGCTTCTCCTCGACCAGCACCCCAAGTCCTTCTCCTCGGGGCTCTCCATCACATCATCCCCCATCCTGGATTGAAATCAGGGATTGCCCCGACCCAGGGGTAGGACCTTGCCCTTGGCCTGGTTGAGCCTCATGAGGTTCTCCAGCCCCACTTCTCCAGCCTGTCCAGGTCCCTCTGGATGACATCCCGTCCTTCCAGTATGGCAACTGCACCAACCAGCTTGGTGACATCTCCTCCAGGTGCTGGACCAGGCCTGCAACTCTCTGATGGAGCCACCACATCTAGGGGAGCTTTCGCTTTGCTGGAGTGGCTGAAAGAAGAGGACATTGCAGGTCAGCAAATTGCTCACCTGCTCTGCCTGGTGGTCCCGGGCCTTCTCCTGCATGGCTCTCAAGTGTGCTATCTCCTTCTCCTTCTCTCGATGGATCCTCTCCTGCTCGGCCTCGTAGGCAGCCTCACGCTCCTGCGTGGGACAGAGCTTCGTGGCAGCTCCCCGTGGCACCACCGCGCCTCTGCCGGGGCCACCCACCCTCACCCCGTTACCATTTTCCGCCTCTGGTACTCGAGCACCTCCTCGTCCGCCATCCTCTCCTTCTCCCGTTGCTCCTCCTTCAGTCTTCGGTTCTCGTCGTTGATGCGTTTAATCTCAGCCTGGATTTTCTTCTGTTGCTCCTTTTTCCGCTCCGTCTCCTGTAAATGGGGGTGAGAGGGCGAGCGCTGCCTCCGCTCTTCGCCGTCCGCCTTCCCGAGGACCCGCAGGCAATGCTCAGCACCTCAGGTCACTTTCTGAGGGTGCCTCAACTTCCCCAGGAGAGCAGAGCTTTAATTCCGCCAGCTGCCATCTCCACACACCGCCGCGGACCGACCCAGCCCTTTGTTAAGCTTCCAACAAGGTGGAAACCTCACTCTGCTCCCCTCAGGTCACTGTTCCCACCTTCAGGTCCTCCATCTTCAGCTTCTCCAGGTGCTTCAGCATCTCCTGAGCCTCGCGGTGCTGCTGCTCGGCTCTCAGAGCGCGCTCCTCTGCGTTCTTCTCAATCTGCTGCACAAGCTCTTGCCTCCCTCTGGAAAGGAGAGAGTGGAAGGGTTCTTTCTGGCTCCGTCCCACTCCGAGAAGTGGGAATGGCAGCACGGACATCGGGCGATGTATCTGTGGCCTCGTGCTGCTCACTCCAACTGCTGTGACCGGGAGACGCGCCGCGGTGTGCAGGCGGAATAGAGTCATAGAAAATAGTTTGGGTTGGAAGGGAACCTAAAGCTCATCCAGTTCCAACCCCCCTGCCATGGGCAGGGACACCTCCCGCTGGATCAGGGGCTCCAAATCCCATCCGATGTGGCCTTGAACACCTCCAGGGATGGGGCAGCCACAGCTTCCCTGGGAAACCTGTTCCAAAGTCTCCCCACTCTCATGGTGAAGAAATTCCTCCTAATGTCCAGTCTAAACCCACCCCTCTCCAGTTTGTCCCCATTCCCCCTCGTCCCATCCCCACAGCCTTTATGAACAGCCCCTCTGCAGCTTTCTTGGAGCCCCTTCAGGCACTGGAAGGTCACTCTGAGGTCTCCTCAGAGCCTTCTCCAGGCTGAACAACCCCAACTCTCTCAGCCTGTCCTCGTTGGGAGGTTCTCCAGCCCTCGCATCATCCTCGGAGCCTCCTCTGGACCCATTCCAACAGCTCCATCTCCTTCTTCTGTTGAGGATTCCAGAACTAAACGGATGGCTCTGCAGGGACGAAGGACCCTTTGGCAAACCTGATCAGCTCCTGCTTCCTCCTTTCCTCCAGTCGCTCCTGCATCTCAGTGGCCTTTTTCCTCTCCACCTCCATCATCGTGTCCAGGCGCTTCTCTTCTTCCTGCAGCTCTCTCGCGATGAGCTGCTTCTCCAGGACCTGAGCGTCGCGGATCATGTGGCACTTGGCACTATGGATCAGCTGTGGGGACAACGGCTCTCTGAGCCAGACTTGGCGACGGCAGCAGGGACAGACACACGGACGAGGAAGGGGAAAAGGGAAAGAGAGGGAAAACCCCCGGGCGGCAGCAAGCAGAGCAGGGTTCAGGTCCTGCACAGCCAGGTGAGGCTGGAGGAGCTGCCACCCCTACCTCACTGAACGCCTTGATCTCATCCTCCTGCTCCACGCGCATCCTGCTCGCCCGCTCCCGCGCGCGCTGGGCTCGCTCCCGCGCCTCCTCCTCCAGCTCACTCAGCTTCTCTGCCTGCTGCTGCTCCAGAGCTTTGTGCTTTGCCACACTCTTGCGCTCGCCCATCGCCTCCTGAGGGGACAGCCCGGGCTGCCGAAAGCCGGACACCCTCCGGAGCAGCCCGGCACGGAGCCCAGCAGCACGACAGGCTCCTCCAGCCCTTTCCTATCCAGGAGAACCCCCACCACCGCCTCTGCAGGGTCGCAGAAATGCAGCACAAAGGCTTCATCCCACGGCGCGGGATTGCTTCCCCACCCACGGACTGGGGGAACCCAGGGGTCCTGCCCAGCTCATCCCAGGTCGGGGATCAGCGGAGGTGTGGGATGCACAGCCCCTGCCATGATGGGTGCACTGAAATGAGGGTAAAAGAGGGATGGAGGTGGTGGCCAAGCTCTGGTCCCCAAGGTTGGCTCTGCTTGGGTCCACCTGCAGCCCGAGACCTGTTGGCGAGGGGGGAAAGAAGGGCTTAGGAGGGAAAAATGCCTACGAGAGCAGCTTCCTTCTCTGCTTTGAGGGCTGCCAGCTTGGCTTTACGCTCCTCCGTGGTCAGGACTCGAGCCGATTCCTTAATGCGCCGGAGATCCTCCTGACCAATAATGAAGGACACTGCCGGGTTCTCCGTGGGGACGCTGGTGGGATGGGGAATGGGGCACAGAGAGAGAGCAGTCAGCGATACGGACTCCCAGCACCCCCCTCCGTTCCCCGTCCCCCTGAACCCTGGGTCCTGCTTGGGTTGCCCACACCAGGACAGCAGGAATGGTTCCATACTGGGAATTACCCAGGAGCAACCCAGGAAGCGCTTGAGCTGTCAGAAGAGGGGTAGGGAAGGACCAGAGAGAGCAGTGATGCTCAGCAGGGTGGGTCGGAGCCTCCTGGGCAAACCCCAACCCAGTCAGCCCCAGTAAAAGAAATGCAGGAGGTATTTCAGTTCAGCTTGGCTTTCCCAGCCTCATTTGGGAAGAATTTGACCACTGCCCTGACCTCTTTTTCCAGTGGGACGTGCTCACCCCTTCCCCCCCCCCCCCCCAGACTGACTCTTGCGGCTCCGCGCCTGCCCGATCGGAACCTCTGCTTCGGGCAGAACTCGGGGAGCAAAAGCTGCTTTTGTTTTTTTAGCTCCGTTTAGTGTCCCTCAGCCTGCTGAGATGCGCACAACTCAACCTCAGCTCCGCCACCCCGGGAATCCACTCGGCTCCCATCCACAGGGCGAGGAAACGCATCCCCAGAGCTGCGAAAACACGGAGCTCCCTCTCCCCTCTCCAGGACACTGCCCGTGACTCACGCTGCGGTTTAGAGGAAAACACCGAAGCTCCCGGTGCCCCCATTTCCCCACTTGTAAAAATGCGGATAATAACACGGGGCTGTTTTCCAGGGGAGTTGTAAAGGAGTTAATTACTCCTGGTATTACTCAGGTACCATGGTGACGCGTTGGGTGCAGGAGCGTATATTAACCAAATGCACAGCACTTTGAAGATGTTCGGGGACTAAGAATTTACTCATTATTATTGTGTGTCACCTTTCATCCACCCTGGTGAATAGGAAGGGATACCTGCATAATGATCGCTCCCCAGCTGCATCACAGCATCGGATTCCAGGACGCTTTAAAGAGTGCCTAATGGTGACCACAGCACTAATAAAGGTAATAATACAGTGGCCACTGCTTCGGCCGGCTGAGGGTTTGGTTGACCAGCCTGGGATGTCTAGGGCCTGATTTTCAGGAATCAAAGCAGCACAAACAGTTTCCATCAGGTTCGGCTGGAGCTGTGACCCCCGCGGCACAGCTGGAGCCCCGGCCCTCAGCTTCGGCAGAGGGGAAACCAGACACGAAGGTCGGAGAATAGGTTGGGTTGGAAGGGACCTTCGAGATCATAGAATCATAGAATAGTTTGGGTTGGAAGGGACCTCAAAGCCCATCCAGTTCCACGGGCAGGGACACCTCCCACTGGATCAGGGGCTCCAAGGCCCATCCAACCTGGTCTTGAATCCTCCAGGGATGGGGCAGCCACAACTTCCCGGGGAAACCTGTTCCAGGGCCTCACCACCATTATCATGAAGAAATTCTTCCTTATATCAAGCCTAACTCTGCCCCTCTCCAGTTTATCCCCATTCCCCCTCATCCCATCCCCACAGCCTTTATGAACAGCCCCTCTCCAGCTTTCCTGGAGCCCCTTCAGGCACTGGAAGGTCACTCTAAGGTCTCCTTCTCTTCTCCAGGCTGAACAACCCCAACTCTCTCAGCCTGTCCTCTGACAGGAGGTTCTCCAGCCCTCACATCATCCTTGGAGCCTCCTCTGGACCCGTCCCAACAGCTCCATCTCCTTCTTCTGTTTGGGATTCCATCAGCTTCAGCTGGAGCTGTGGCCCTGCTGCACACCTAGACCCTCGACCTCAGCTTCAGCCGTGGGGAAATCAGACGTGAAGGTCCTGGTCCTGCACCCTGGACCACCCTCCTCCCCGCAGCCCCCAGCCCCGACCCTCCAGTGGCGGCTGCCGCATTTTACGGGGTGCAAGAGCTTCGCACGGACTTCAAAACAGGAAGCAATGCTGGAACTAAACCATCTTTAAGGTCCCTTCCAACCCAAACTATGATTCTACAAACCTGGCCACCCAGCAACAACTACAAAGAAAACTTCGGGAGGTCAAAATGAGGCTAAATTGGAGCTGACCGGGATAATGGCCCTATTCTCGTCTGCGTGCTGCAGGCTTTTAACGAGGTGTAGTAATTAAGGCCAGGGTTCTTAGAGTTCAGCCTTGCTCATAATACATCCCTGTAGAGCCCGGCGTGGGGCTCCAGGGGTGGTGGACGCTCCACTGCCTTTCTCACAGGGGTTTTTTCAGTTCCAGGGCATGGGAGGCAGCGTTTGGTACGGGGGGAAGGCAGATGCCACCCACACTCAGCCCATGGGAGCTCTTCTGGCTGCTGAGAAGGCTTTAGGTTGCTTTTTTTACTGGTTCTTAGGGTGTTTTGGTGCCCGTGTAAACCACCCAGCGCTCAGCGCTCACTGGCCCCGTTCCCATCCAAGCCAGGCGTATCGGCCGCTGCTGCCCATCCCTCTTCCCTGAGGTCATGGAACGGTTTGGGTTGGAAGGGACCTTAGAGATCATCGAGTTCCCAAACCCCTGCCACGGCCATGGACAAAAGGATTTCCAGGCAAACGGAGGCACAATCTCCATGCAAGGAGATGCTGTGACGGACACGCAGAGCCCAAAAGCTCCTCAGAGCTGCCCTTTGGACTTACATGAGGTCACGGATGTAGTCCTTGGTGATGATACGGATGGTCTCAGGCTTGTGCCCATCGGCGGGCAACACGTTGGGGGCGGTTTGCACATCTCGAAGGATCACGACGGGGCTGTCGGAGCTCAACTGCTGCAGGTTCTGCAAGAAAAATGGTGTTTCCTACGGCTTTTCTGCCACCGCCGCCCACCCAACATCTCTGTACGGTCTCCTGGGTACAGGGAGGCTCCGGGGAGGAGAGGTCGCAGGCTCCAGAGATGCTTCCTGGTGAACAGACTCTGACAGCACCAAGAGCAGTGAAGCCTGGGGATGGGAAGGGCTTTTCCCTCAGGAACTCTAAGGGCCGGGAGGACCAAATTAGAACCTTAGAATCTTTTGGGTTGGAAGGGACCTCAACGATCATCCAGTTCCAACCCCCCTGCCATGGGCAGGGACACTTCCCACCAGATCAGAGGCTCCAAGGCCCATCCAACCCGGCCTGGAACCCCTCCAGGGATGGGGCAGCCACAGCTTCCCTGGGCAACCTGGGCCAGGGCCTCCTCACCCTCATCGTGAAGAAATCCCTCCTCATGTCCAGTCTAACTCTGCCCCTCTCCAGTTTATCCCCGTTCCCCCTCGTCCCATCCCCACAGCCTTTATGAACAGCCCCTCCGCAGCTTTCCTGGAGCCCCTTCAGGCACTGGAAGGTCACTCTAAGGTCTCCTCGGAGCCTTCTCTTCTCCAGGCTGAGCAACCCCAACTCTCTCAGCCTGTCCTCGGACAGAGGTTCTCCAGCCCTCGCAGCATCCTTGGAGCCTCCTCTGGACCCATTCCAACAGCTCCATCTCCTTCTTCTGTTGAGGATTCCAGAACTGGCCCCAATCCTCCCAATGAGGTCTCCCCAGAGAGGAGCAGAGGGGCACAATCCCCTCCCTCCCTGCTGGCCGCGCTTCTCTGGATGCAGCCCAGGACACGGTTGGTTTCTGGGCTGTGAGCGCACGTTGTGGCTCCTGTTGAGGTTCTCCTTGACCATCACCCCAAGTCCTTCTCCTCAGGGATCTCCATCGCATCATCCCCATCCTGGATTGAACCCAGGGATTGCCCCGACCCAGGGGTAGGACCTTGCCCTTGGCCTGGTTGAACCTTGAAATTCAGCCCAGCAGCACTGGTTTGGCTGTAAGAACTCGGGCATCGCTCTGTCACCGAGGTCTGAAGCAAACTCGGAGCTTCTTGTTCACCTCACAAATGCTCGAGCATCACCTCGAGCCACCCTTGGCCGTGGCTCCATCCTGCTGAGCCCCATGAACTCGGGGAAAATCAGCCTAGGCTGGAAAACTGCTCCTGGGGAGGGGAAAATGGGCACAGCTCCACCTGGCCGCGCAGGGCAAGCAGCTGGCAGACAGCACTGGGCAGGAACCAGTCCTCCCAGTACAGCCAGACTGGGACTGGTCCCTCTGCTCCAGCCAAGGCTGCCACCTAGTGAAAGTGTCCCCAAGCTGTGGGGTGACAAAGGATCCCATCTGCATCCTGAGTAGTGTGGGAGCTGGTGAGGGATGGGAGCGGACAAGGGAGGGATGTCCTGAACACGTGTGGAGCGCCCCAGGAACCGCCACCCATAGAATCATAGAATAGTTTGGGTTGGAAGGGACCTCAAAGCCCATCCAGTTCCAACCCTGCCATGGGCAGGGACACCTCCCACGGGATCAGGGGCTCCAAACCCCATCCAACCTGGCCTGGAACCCCTCCAGGGATGGGGCAGCCCCCACTGCTCTGGGCAACCTGGGCCAGGGTCTCACCACCATCATCGTGAAGAAATTCCTCCTCATGTCCAGTCTAACTCTGCCCCTCTCCAGTTTATCCCCGTTCCCCCTCATCCCATCCCCACAGCCTTTATGAACAGCCCCTCTCCAGCTTTCTTGGAGCCCCTTCAGGTACTGGAAGGTCGCTATAAGGTCTCCTCAGAACCTTCTCCTCTCCAGGCTGAACAACCCCAACTCTCTCAGCCTGTCCTCGCACAGGAGGTTCTCCAGCCCTCGGGTCATTCTTGTGGCCTCCTCTGGACCCGTTCCAACAGCTCCATCTCCTTCTTCTGTTGAGGATTCCAGAACTGGCCCCAATCCTCCCGATGAGGTCTCCCCGGAGAGGAGCAGAGGGGCACAATCCCCTCCCTCCCTGCTGGCCGCGCTTCTCTGGATGCAGCCCAGGACACGGTTGGTTTCTGGGCTGTGAGCGCACGTTGTGGCTCCTGGCGAGGTTCTCCTCGACCAGCACTCCAAGTCCTTCTCTGCGGGGCTGAGGCCAAAGGGTCCCCAATGGGCAGGAAATGGGCTTCCATCCACCCCCGGCAAAGCCACCGCATGGTTTGGAGCGGGCACCGGGTTGCAGAGCGATCCCCGAGCAACCGAGGGGTTCAGTCCCTCACCAGGAGACTCTGGCTCAGCTCCCCACGCCCAGGGTCGTCTCCCCATGCCCAGGGTCTGCTCCCCATGCCCAGGATCATCTCCCCATGCCCAGGGTCGTCTCCCCATGCCCAGGGTTGGCTCCCCACACCCAGTCACTGTGTCCCAGGAAAATCCCCACCCAGGTCATGGAACAGCAAGAGCCGATCCAAGGTCCACACAGGTGTGCACTTTCCCTGCTCCTCTGGACTCGTTCAGCTTTGAAACCTGAAGCGACTGCTGGAAGGGATCCCTACAGCCGGGCAAACGCTGAGCGGTTCCCTGGGAATGCGCTGCGGGCATTATTTCCATTTTATGGACCTGCGATGGTCCCGGTTGCTGCGACTGCTGACTCAGCGCCACGGGCTCTGGTGTGGGTGGCACCGGAGCAGCTTCCCTACACCGTGGGCCCCAGGTAGGAGCTGTTGAATCAAAGGGTTTGGCCCTGAAACACCCGTGCAAACACAGATAACAGCGTTCTCTACCACAGCCCATTGTCCTCAAAGCCAGGAGAGCTCCTAGGAGTGGAGTCATAGAATGGTTTGGGTTGGAAGGGACCTCAAAGCCCATCCAATCTCACCCTCTGCCATGGGCAGAGACACCTCCCTCTGGATCGGGGGCTCCAAACCCCATCCAAGCTGGCCTTGGGCACCTCCAGGGATGGAGCAGCCTCGGTTTCCCTGGGTAACCTCTTCCAGTGCCTCAGCAGGCGTTGATTAATCATCATTACGCGCTTCCTTCCGCTCCTCTGGTTTTGGCAAGTGCCTCCAGACGGAGTCGTTGCAGGAGATAAGACCCAGGCGAGGGAATTACAGCTGCAAACGCCCCGTTCCGTGAGGAATGAATGCATCGGATGTAGCGTGATCCCTGCGGGAATCCTCCCCCCTCCTCCGTGTTTTATCGGCGTGAGATGGGATGGGTCAGATTCCACCAGCATCCAGCCTGGCCCTTGTACCTCCAACCATGCCAGGAATGGCATGGAAGGTGGGGAGAGCCAACGGCTGAAGCCATAAAACCATCCAGAGCCGAGAAGGGAGGAAGCTTGGCATGGAAAACATCACCCTCTGCCCTCTTTGCCTGGAAAATGCCGTGATCCAGAGGCTGGAGCTCTCTCCTGGGATCTCCCGGAGGAGCTGAGGGACGAGAGAGGAGGAAGCGAGGCTTTTCCTTACAGGAGCAGAGAGGAAGGAGCTGCCGTTGTTGTTTATCTCCTCATTCCTCAGCCAGGGCTCCCAGCCAGGAGGTCAGGGACCTCCCGCGATCCCCCCTCGTCTCCAAAGGGGAACGGCTTCGGAGCTCCCTGATGGGAGTCTAAATATTGGCCATGAGCTGCTCTGGAAGCTTCCAGCGCCAAGGATTCGCTCGATCCCTCGTGCTGTCGAATGTACAGACCCCATAATACTCTCCCGGGGAACCCCACCTCCTGTGCTGCAGTAATTAACTGATTACCCCGGTTCAAGGACAGAGGCTCAGGCAGTTTTGGCTCCTGGGAGGCTCCGATGGATTTTGTGCCCTCCCAGAGAAAATAAATGTTGGGGTCCCATAGAGAGGATGAGGAACAGAGAGCACAGGGGTGGGAGGGTTCGGGGGGACCCCCGGCATTCAGAGCCCTGGGCTGGGGGGACCCCGCGACCCCTGACATTCACTACTGCGGGGCTTGGGGACACCGGGACCTCTGACCCTTGGAGCTCGCAGAGCTTGGGGACACCGGAACCCCCAACTCTTGGGACCCTGGGGCTTGGAGGGCACCGAGACCCCCTGCATTTGGAGCCTCCGGGGTTGGGGGGTTGGGGTGGGGACCCCCGGCATTTCAGTCTCTGGGGTTGGGGGGGGAGGGGACACCGGGACCCCTGGAGCCTGGGGGGAGCAGGTGCCAGGCCCCCCGGCATTTGGAGCCCCCGAGGCTTGAGGACACCGGGACCCCCAACTCTTGGGGCCCTGAGGATGGGGGGCACCGGGACCCCCGGCTCTTGCAGCCCCCAGGGCTGGGGGGAGGGGGCACCGGGACCCCCATTGCTTGGAGCCCTGGAGCTTCGGGGGCACCGGGACCCCCATTGCTCAGATCCCTGGAGCTTGGGGGGCACCGGGACCCCCATTGCTTGGAGCCCTGGAGCTTGGGGGGCACCGGGACCCCCAGCATTTGGAGCCCCGGGGGCTGTGAGGCATTGGGACACCCCCACTCTCGCAGCCCCTGGAGCTGGGGGGGAACAGACACACCGGGACCCCCCGTCTCTTGCAGCCCCCGGGGATGGGGAGGGGCACTGGGACCCTCGGGCTTGGGGACACAGGGACCCCCAGCTCTTGGGACCCTGGGGCTTGGAGGGACCCCCCCCAGCACTCGCAGACCCGGGGGGAGGAGGGACCCCCGCGGCTCTCGCAGTCCCCGGGACACCGGTGCCCCCTTACCCGTTGCTCCCCGAAGAGTGTCTCGTCCACCGCGGGGCTCCGGTGCCTCCTCCGGTAGCGGCCGCGGGGGCAGCGGCGCGGGAGAGCGGCGGGCTGGGGGGAGAGCAACCGTGACCGGGGGCAACGGGGACCCCCGGGATGCCGGGGACGATGCTCGGGGCACAGCGGGACCCCGGGAGGAGGCGGCAGGGATGCCGGGACCGCAGGGGAAGCTCCGGTCAACAGCGATGCTCACCATCCCGCCGGCCGTCGCCATGGCAACGCGTCCCCCGGATGCGGCCGTTACCGGGGAGGGACAGAAGAGGGCATCGCCCCGCCCATCCTTAGCCCCGCCCCTCGGACAGGGCTCCGCCCCCTCATCGACCCACCCAATCAGAGAGCGTGCCTTTGACCATGGCCACGCCCCCTCAGCTCTGACCACGCCCCCCTCACAACATCACCCAATTAGAAGTGGTGTCTCATGGTCCCCCCTTGACACTGACCCCGCCCCCTCGGTCCTGTCCCCGCCCCTTCAGCACCACTCAATCAGAGCTCGTGCCTCCCGGCCTTGGCCACGCCCCCTCGCTGCCCAAGCCAGTCAGAGCTGGTGCCTCTCAGCCTTGGCCCCGCCCCTTCCCAGCCCCACCCACTCAGAGCTCGTGCCTCCAGGCCTTGGCCACGCCCCCACGATCATGGCCACGCCCTCCTCTCCGCCACACCCAATCAGAGCTGCTGCTCCTTGGCCCCGCCCTTCTGCCCTGACCACGCCCCCTCACCTCTGACCACGCCCCTTCCCAGCCCCACCCAATCAGCGCTAAGGCCCTTGCCCCCCCCCCCCTTTTCTACCCCCCCCTGCTCCCCCCTTCCTTCCTTGGCTCGA
Source organism: Cuculus canorus (assembly GCF_017976375.1). Lineage (NCBI taxonomy): Eukaryota > Metazoa > Chordata > Aves > Cuculiformes > Cuculidae > Cuculus > Cuculus canorus. The sequence goes on from NC_071428.1 coordinate 2,253,385, forward strand.
GGCCATGGGGGTCCCTCCTCCCCCCCCCCCACAACAGTCCAAGCCTGGAAACAACAGGAGCTGTTTATTGGGGTGCAGGGGGTGCCCTCCCACACACAGCGGGGGGGTCCCCCAAGGCACTGGGGGGGGCGCAGTGGGGGAACGCACCCAGTGGAATAATAATAATAAAAAAAAAAGACTTTGGTCCTGGAAAAAAACTGGGGGGGCACCTGGGAGGGGCGCCCGGCTGGTCCGTGGTGGCGGGGGGGGCGGCAGTTGGGGTGTCCCCCCCTCTCCCCCCCCGGCAAGCGGGGGCCGTGCCGGATGGCGCGGCGCTCAGAGGATCTGGCGGGGCATGCCGTAACCCGTCATGCCGGCTTGCGAGGCGCCCCGGTTGGTGCCCATCTGCAGCCCGATGACGTTCTGGCCCTCCTTCAGCTTGTCCTCGGAGAAGACGCGACGGTTCTCCTGCGATTTCCTGCGGGCACGGTTGGTGTCAGCGGCCACGCGGGACCCCACGGCCCAGCACCGCCTCCCTCGGCACCCAATACCTACTTGGGGAACCAGTTGGGGTCTCCCACGAAGAGCCCGTCGCCCTTGGCCACCGCCAGGCTGCCCAGGTTCATCAGGGTCCGCTGCACGCACGCCATGTTCTTCCCTGCAAGGGCCCAGGTGGGATCAGCTCCATGTCCATCTCTGCCCTCATCTCCATCCCTGTCCTCATCTCCATCCCTGTCATTGTCCCCATCCGTGTCCTCATCGCCATCGCCATCGCCATCCCCATCCCTATCCTCATCCCCATCCCTGTCCTCATCTCCATCCCTGTCCTCATCCCCATCCCTGTCATTGTCCCCATCCGTGTCCTCATCTCCATCCCTGTCCTCATCCCCATCCGTGTCCTCATCGCCATTGCCATCCTCATCCCTATCCTCATCCCCATCCCTGTCCTCATCCCCATCCCTGTCCTCATCTCCATCCCTGCCATTGCCCCCATCCGTGTCCTCATTGCCATCGCCATCCCCATACCTGTCCTCATCCCCATCCCTGTCCTCATCCCCATCCGTGTCCTCATCGCCATCGCCATCCCCATCCCTGTCCTCATCCCCATCCCTGTCCTCATCTCCATCCCTATCATTGTCCCCATCCATGTCCTCATCGCCATCACCATCCCCATCCTCATCCCATCCCTGTCCTCATCTCCATCCCTGTCATCGTCCCCATCCGTGTCCTCATCGCCATCGCCATCCCCATCCCTGTCCTCATCCCTCCCCATCCCTGTCCTCATCCCCATCCATGTCCTCATCGCCATCGCCATCCCCATCCTCATCCCATCCCTGTCCTCATCTCCATCCCTGTCATCGTCCCCATCCGTGTCCTCATCACCATCGCCATCCCCATCCCTATCCTCATGCCCATGCCTGTAGTCATCTCCATCCCTGTTATCGTGCCCATCCATGTCCTCCTCCCCATCCATGTCCTCATCCCCATCCATGTTCTCATCTCCATCCATGTCCTCATCCACATCCATGTCCTCCTCCCCATCCGTGTCCTCATCCACACCCATGTCATCAACCCCATCCCTCTCCTACCCAACTTCTCACCTTCCCAGAGGTCAACGGTCTGGAAGATGTCGGTGGCGGCGATGCCGTAGCGCTCGGCCGCCTGCAGGAACTGGGAGATCTGCTCCATCTGCTTGAAGGCCATAGCGGATGCCTGGATCTTGGCCACCGGCCCCTGGCCCCGCGGGTACAGGCTGTTGATGAGCCGGCACAGCACCTACCAGGAGAGAACCGGGAGTCAACCGGAGCGGCACAGCGTCCCCCGGCCCCGGCTGATCCCATCAACTCACGGTGCCGTCCTTCAGCCACTGCTGGAAGCCATCCCTGCCGGGTGCCGGCTGCGCGACATCTCCACCGCACTGTGCCAGGATCCACCGCACCAGGATCTGCTCCAGCTCGGGGTCGTACTGCCGGTCGATCTTCTGCTGCACCTCCCGGCTGAGGCCGTACGATGGTCCTCGGTTTGCCATGATGACAGCAGGGGTGTCTGCAAAGGTCATAGAATCATCTGGGTTGGAAGGGACCTCAAAGCCCATCCAGTTCCACCTCCTGCCATGGGCAGGGACACCTCCCGCTGGATGAGGGGCTCCAAATCCCATCCAACCTGGCCTGGAACCCCTCCAGGGATGGGATTTCAGGGTTCTGGTTGATGTCAAGTGAGAATCATGGAGATATGAGATTATTTGGGTTGGGAGGGACCTCAAAGCCCATCCAGTTCCACCTCCTGCCATGGGCAGGGACACCTCCCACTGGATGAGGGGCTCCAAATCCCATCCAACCTGGCCTGGAACCCCTCCAGGGATGGGGCAGCCACCACTGCTCTGGGCACCCTGGGCCAGGGCCTCCCCACCCTCATGGTGAAGAAATTCCTCCTCATGTCCAGTCTAAATCTTCCCTTCTCCAGTTTATCCCATTCCCCCTCGTCCCATCACTCCAAGCCTTTACGAACAGCCCCTCTCCAGCTTTCCTGGAGCCCCTTCAGATATTGGAAGCTCCTCTAAGATGTCCTCGGAGCCTTCTCCAGGCTGATCGATCCCATTTGCGGCTATAGTGGCACGAGGGCACCCGGCATGGCACCAGCCATGGTGGTGGAGCCTCTCGGGGACAGCGGGCACCGTGGCTGCTCGGCAGCATCGTGGCAGAGCCGCATCCTGCCCGACCACGCTGCCTTATCGCCCGTGCCAGGCGTTGCCCGCGCTCTGCCCTGCCCGCTTCCTTCCCAGCCGGCCGGGAGCCAGCGAGGGGTTCCGTGTCCACCTGACGGTGACCGAGGAGCTCGGCCACGGGCAGCACCGCAGCCCCTCGGTGCCGCTGCTCGGACCTCTCAGCCCAACCATCCCTGTTGCCGCGGCTCAGCCCCATCGAGCGTGCGTGGACTTGGCAAGCGCCGGCTGCCAGTCGAAGCTTGTTGGCGGCGCTCAGCCGTTTGCTCGGGATGGGTGCCAGATCCGGGACTGGCTCGGGAGCCTGGGGTCCAGGACAAGAGCCGGACCCTCGGCCCTTGCCAAAACACCGCTGCGCACCCCCAGAGCCAACGCCACCAGCGTTTGGAAGGACGGAGGTGATGCGAGGAGTGGGGACGCATGGCCGGGATGCTCCAGACCCTCTTCCACCAGGGACACGGTGGGCACATGGGGTCGTGCGCCGCATCCGTCCCCTCTGGCATTTGGAGGGGATGGAGCCGCGGTGCCAGCCTGGCAGGTGGAAGCGGGACCCCGAGCGGCTCTCGCCAAGGGTTCAGGTGTCCCCATCTGCCCCAGGACCTCCATCCCAGCAGACCAGGATGGAGATCAACCCCACCACATGCTCCAACTCGGGGTTCCCATCCCCCGGAGCAGCTGCTGAGCCACCCCAGTTTCTCGGGACAGGAGGAAAAATCACCCCCAAGCGCTTGGGAAGCCACTCCGCAACCGCAGATGCTTTGGGGGTCCCCCAAAGGGAGCCCGTGGGGTTCCCCCGAGCACGGGCAGAGCCCACAGGGAGTGAAACGGCTTTCCTGGAGCGTGGGGAGCGCCCGGCCCGGGGCCAAACCGGTTGGGAAACAAAGAGGAGCTGAAATCGGTGCAGACAGAGCTGATTTCCCGACACAGCCCAGGAGGGACCGGGCGGGGGGGGCTCGGGGGGGGGAAAGCTGGATGTACCCCTGACACCCTGCTGGGGACCCTGGGGACAGCGGGGAGGGGGCTGCACCCCCCCATAGGGACCTTGGGGACAGCGGGGAGGGGGCTGCACCCCCTCATAGGGACCCTGGGGACAGCGGGGAGGGGGCTGCACCCCCCATAGGGACCCTGGGGACAGCGGGGAGGGGGCTGTACCCCTCATAGGGACCCTGGGGACAGCGGGCAGGGGGCTGCACCCCCTCATAGGGACCCTGGGGACAGCGGGGAGGGGGCTGCACCCCCTCATAGGGACCCTGGGGACAGCGGGGAGGGGGCTGCACCCCCCATAGGGACCCTGGGGACAGCGGGGAGGGGGCTGCACCCCCCCATAGGGACCCTGGGGACAGCGGGGAGGGGGCTGCACCCCCTCATAGGGACCCTGGGGACAGCGGGGAGGGGGCTGCACCCCCCCATAGGGACCCTGGGGACAGCGGGGAGGGGGCTGCACCCCCTCATAGGGACCCTGGGGACAGCGGGGAGGGGGCTGCACCCCCCCATAGGGACCCTGGGGACAGCGGGGAGGGGGCTGCACCCCCGCATAGGGACCCTGGGGACAGCGGGGAGGGGGCTGCACCCCCCCATAGGGACCCTGGGGACAGCGGGCAGGGGGCTGCACCCCCCCATGGGGACCCTGGGGACAGCGGGGAGGGGGCTGCACCCCCCCATGGGGACCCTGGGGACAGCGGGGAGGGGACACCCCCGGTGCCGGCGGGGAGGGAACGGGGCGCGGCGGGGCGGAAGCCTCTCCCCGGTCCCGGGCGGGTGTCCCGGCGGCTCCGCAGCCGTTACCGGGCGGGGAGGGGCGGGGGGGAACCCCGGGGACCGCGGGTGCGGCCGCTCCGGGGCAGAACGGCCCATCCCCGTCCCCAAGAGCGTTCCTGTCCCCACGGGCGTCCCCAAGCACCGTTTCTGGCCCCGTCCCCGTCCCCATCTCCGTTCCTGTCGCCATCCCCGTCCCCATCAACTCCGTCTGTCCCCATCCACGTCCCCACCTCCATCTCCAGCTCCGTTCCTGTCCCCGTGCCCGTCCCCAAGTCCTTTCCTGTCCCCATCCCGGTCCCCAGCTCCGTTCCCGTTCCCGGCCCCATCCCTGTCCCCATATCCTTCCCTGTCCCTAATTCCGTTTCTGTCCCCGTTCCCGTCCCCATTCCCCTCTCCAGCTTCGTTCCTGTCCCCATCGAGGTCCCCAACTCTGCTTTTATCTCCGTTCCTGTCCCCAACTCCGTTTCTATCTCCGTTCCTGTCCCCATCGAGGTCCCAATCCCCATTCCTGTCCCCACCCCTGTCCCCATCTCCGTTCCTGTCCCCATCACGGTCCCCAACTCTGCTTTTATCTCCGTTCCTGTCCCCATCGAGGTCCCCAACTCCGTTTCTATCCCCATTCCTGTCCCCACCCCTGTCCCCATCTCCGTTCCTGTCCTCATCGCGGTCCCCAACTCCGTCCCTGTCCCTCACTCCGTTTCTGTCCGCGTTCCCGTCCCCATCCCCGTCCCCATCCCCACCCCGGTCCCCCCCATCCCGGTCCCCCCCCCCCCGGTACCGGCTCGGCTCCCGCTGTCCCGGCGCTGCCGCGGTCACCGCCCGCTCCTTTTCAGGCTGATGTCAGCGCTGTCGGCACCGCCCGTTCCCGGGGCGGGTCCGGGGCCGCCCGGCGGGAGGGGGGGGACGGGGGGACGGTGACACCGGGGATGTGGGGGAGACCTGGCAGTGAGGGTTGGCTGGGGACAGGGTGGCCCCAGGGCTCGAGGAACATCAGGGGACACGGTGGCAGAGGGGACATCAGGTCTGTGGTGGGGACAGGGTGGCTGTGGTGGCAGAGGGACATCAGGTCTGTGGTGGGGACACGGTGGCTGTGGTGGCAGAGGGGACATCAGGTCTGTGGTGGCGACACGGTGGATGTGGTGGCAGAGGGGACATCAGGTCTGTGGTGGGGACACAGTGGCTGTGGTGGCGGAGGGGACATCAGGTCTGTGGTGGGGACACAGTGGCTGTGGTGGCAGAGGGACATCAGGTCTGTGGTGGGGACACAGTGGCTGTGGTGGCAGAGGGGACATCAGGTCTGTGGTGGGGACACGGTGGCTGTGGTGGCAGAGGGGACATCAGGTCTGTGGTGGGGACACGGTGGCTGTGGTGGCAGAGGGGACATCAGGTCTGTGGTGGGGACACAGTGGCTGTGGTGGCAGGGGGACAGAGGGACATCAGGTCTGTGGTGGGGATAAACCAGCTGCAGTGACATGGGGACGTTAGTGTTGTGGTGGGGACATGGTGGCTGTGGTGGCAGGGGGACATCAGGTCTGTGTTGGGGATAGGACAGCTATGGTGGCAGGGGGACATTGGGGTGGTGGTGGGGACATGGTGGCCCTAGTGTTTGAGGAACACCAGGGGTTTGGTATGGACAGGGTGGCTGTGGTGGCAGGGGGACATTGGGCTGTGGTGGGGACAGGGTGGCTGTGGTGGCAGGGGGACGTTGGGGTTGTGGTGGGGACAGGGTGGCTGTGGTGGCAGGGGGACGTTGGGGTTGTGGTGGGGACAGGGTGGCTGTGGTGGCAGGAGGACATTGGGGCTGTGGTGGGGACAGGGTGGCTGTGGTGGCAGGAGGACATTGGGGCTGTGGTGGGGACAGGGTGGCTGTGGTGGCAGGAGGACATTGAGGCTGTGGTGGGGACATGGTGGCTGTGGTGGCAGGGGGACATTGGGGCTGTGGTGGGGACACGGTGGCTGTGGTGGCAGGGGGACGTTGGGGTTGTGGTGGGGACAGGGTGGCTGTGGTGGCAGGAGGACATTGGGGCTGTGGTGGGGACAGGGTGGCTGTGGTGGCAGGAGGACATTGGGCTGTGGTGACCGTGGTGGAGACAGAGCCCGGCCCAGCGGCAGTGGTAGCAGGTGACACCATCACCACGGTGGAAGAGGACGTGGTGGGTGCCAGGACCTCCTGTGCTGGTGGGGACACCCAAGGGGCTGCAGGGGACATCCAGGGGGCTGCAGGGCGCCGGCGTCCCCAGCACCCACGTGTCTCCAGTGGCGCGGGGAGGGGACGATGGCGCTTGCACAAGTCCCGTCTCCATGGGAAGTGCAACCAAAACAACAAACAAAACCTGGGCCTGAAGCCACCATCCGCCTCCGGAACCGGTGGCAGGGCCACCGCCGCGGCGTCACTGCGACCCCACCCAACCCTCAGCACCCAAACTCCGGGCTCAGCACCCACCCTCGGCGACAGCCCCGGGTGCCACCACTTTCTGGTGTCCAGTTGCAAGGACACCATCCTGATGGGACGAGCCGGGGGTTGTCCCCTCGCGTGGTGGCCAGTGACCCTCCTGCACCCATGGGTGCCATGGGGCACGTTCGGGGGTGTCCCTGGTGTGTCCCCTGGGGATCACCGGTGGGGTTTCCCTGTGACTTTGGTGACATGGCTGGGGACATGAGGATGGCACATGGCAGGGGTGACACAGGAAGGACAAGGTCAGGGGGTGAGAAGGAGGTGACAGGATGAGAGTGGGACCTCAGGGATGGGCTGGAAGGGAGGGGGGAGGCAGGGTGGGGTGTTGGGGGTGACACAGGCAGGACCACAGGGGACAACCTGGAGGACAGGGTGGGGATAATGCAGGGACAAAGTGGGGACCCTGAGGACGCAGCTAGGGGGACACAAAGCCAGGACAGGGGACACGATGTGACGCAGGACCACAGAGCTGGGGGTGAGCCTGAAGGGCAGAACAGGGGGGACAGGAGGTGACATGAAGGGACAGGAGGTGACACAGAGGAGGGCGAGAGGGAGCACAATGGGGCAGGGGGTGACACGAGGGGACAGGAAGTGACATGGAGGAGGGCAAGAGGGGGCAGAATGGGGGAGGGGGTGACATGGGGGGACAGGAGGTGACATGGGGGGACACAGTGGGGCAGGTAGGGGGACAGGCGGTCGCATGGGAGAACATAGAGGGCGGGTGAGGGGACAGGGGTGACATGGGTGGAAGAGGAGGTGACATGGGGGGCGAGGGGGAACACAGTGGGGTGGACAGGGGGACAGGAGGTGACATCGGGGACCCCGTGGGGCAGGCGGGGAGACAGGAGGTGACACGGGGGGGAGAGGAGCTGACATGGGGGGGACAGAGCGAGGCAGGCAGGGGGACAAGAAGTGACACGGGGGAATACTGAGGGGACAGGGGTGACATGGAGGGACAGGAGGTGACATGGCGGGACACAGTGGGGCAGGAGGTGACATGGGGGGCAGGAGGTGACGCGGGGGTCGGGGGGGACACGAGGGGGACCCGACGCGCCCCCCCCCTCCCCCCCCGCCCCTCCCGCCGCCGGTGACGCAGCCGCTCGGCCCCGCCCACGTGACGCGCTCGCGCGGCATTGACCATATAAGGGAATGAGGCGCGCGGGCCCCGCCCCCGAGGAGCCCCCGCCCCGCCCGCAGCGTCGGGGGAGGGAATGGGAGGATGGGGGGAGGATGGGGGGACTGGGGGGAATGGGGGGGACTGGGATGATGGGGGAAACTGGGGTGATGGGGGGCACTGGGATGATGGGGGAGAAACTGGGATGATGAGGGGGGACTGGGAAAATAGGGGGGGAACTGGGAAGATGGAGGGGGACTGGGATGATGGGGGCACTGGGAAGATGGGGGGACTGGGAAGATGGGGGGGCACTGGGATGATGGGAGGGGAAACAGGGATGATGGGGGGGATTGGGAAGATGGGGGGACTGGGATGATGGGGGGGCACTGGGAAGATGGGGGACTGGGCGGATGGGGGGGCACTGGGAAGATGGGGGGACTGGGATGATGGGGGGACTGGGAAGATGGGGGGACTGGGAGGATGGGGGGGCACTGGGAGGATGGGGGGACTGGGAGGATGGGGGGGCACTGGGAGGATGGGGGGGCACTGGGAAGATGGGAGGACTGGGATGATAGGAGGGAACTGGGATGATGGGGAGGACTGGGAAGATAGGGGGGAACTGGGATGATGGAGGGGGGGAATCTGGGAAGATGGGGGGGGAAACTGAGTGATGGGGGGACGGGGAAGATGGGGAGAATTGGGAAGATTGGGGGGGACTGGTACCCCAAGGAGGGGAGGTGGGTGCCCCAATGGGAAAGCGTGGGTGCCCCAAAGGGGGAGTAGGGTGCCCCAAGGTAGAGGTGGGTGCCCCGAAGTGGGGGAGAGGGTGCCCCAAAGAGGGTATGGGTGCCTCAAAGAAGAGGGGTGGGTGCCCCAAAGTGGGGGTAGGGTACCCCAAGGAGGGGGTAGGGTGCTCTAAGGGGAAGGTGGGTGCCCCAAAGGGGGGGTAGGGTGCCTCAAAGTGGAGGTAGGGTACCCCAAGGAGGGGGTAGGGTGCTCTAGGGGGAAGGTGGGTGCCCCAAAGGGGGGGTAGGGTACCCCAAGGAGGGGGTAGGGTGCTCTAAGGGGAAGGTGGGTGCCTCAAAGTGGGGGTAGGGTACCCCAAAGTGGAGGTAGGGTACCCCAAGGAGGGGGTAGGGTGCTCTAAGGGGAAGGTGGGTGCCTCAAAGTGGAGGTAGGGTGCCTCAAAGTGGAGGTAGGGTACCCCAAGGAGGGGGTAGGGTGCTCTAGGGGGAAGGTGGGTGCCCCAAAGGGGGGGTAGGGTACCCCAAGGAGGGGGTAGGGTGCTCTAAGGGGAAGGTGGGTGCCCCAAAGTGGGGGTAGGGTACCCCAAGGAGGGGGTAGGGTGCTCTAGGGGGAAGGTGGGTGCCCCAAAGTGGGGGTAGGGTACCCCAAGGAGGGGGTAGGGTGCTCTAGGGGGAAGGTGGGTGCCCCAAAGTGGGGGTAGGGTACCCCAAAGTGGGGGTAGGGTACCCCAAGGAGGGGGTAGGGTGCTCTTAAGGGGAAGGTGGGTGCCCTCTCCTGCCCCCCCCCCCCCCCCTCCACCGGAGCCGGTGCTGCTCTCACACCTCTTTATTGCGCCCCAGCATCCTCCCGGGGGCCCCTAAAGCAACGTGGCCAGCTCGAAGCGCTCGGCGCACCCGCGGGGGCCGAGGCGCTGCCGCCGCTGCTGGGCCACCTCCCTGCGGCGCCTGGAAGCCGCCAGCTCCTGGCGAGGAGCCCTGGAACGTTCCGGCTGCGCGCCCGCTGCCAACGCCTCCGCCGACACCGAGCTCACCGGGGAGGAACGGCTGCCGGGCTCTGCGGGGAGACAACGATGTCCGGCACCGGCCGCCCCCTTGTCCCACCAGCCTCTCATGGGAAGGGTTGGAGGAGCTCCGTGGGGTTCAGATGTTGGGGGTCAGGGGCTCCCGCGCTCACTTTGCCGCTCCAGGTCGCGCAGGGCGATGGTGGAGACCGGTCGTGCCGTGTCCCTGCGACGGTAGAGCTGTAGAGCCTCGAGGATGTCCGACTCCAGGGCAAAATCAGCGTCCCACTCGTAGTTCTCATCCACCGAGGTGTTCCTCCTGCAGGGATGAGAGGCAGGACAGTCCCCACTCAGGGCGTCCCCCGGGCACGGATGGGGGGACCCCATAGCTGAGTGTCCCCAGGGGAAGGGATGGTGGGACCCCATAGCCGAGTGTCCCCAGGGGAAGGGTTGGTGGGACCCCATAGCTGAGTGTCCCCAGGGGAAGGGATGGTGGGACCCCATAGCTGAGTGTCCCCAGGGGAAGAGATGGTGGGACCCCATAGCTGAGTGTCCCCAGGGGAAGGGATGGTGGGACCCCAAAGCCGAGTGTCCCCAGGGGAAGGGATGGTGGGACCCCATAGCCGAGTGTCCCCAGGGGAAGGGATGGTGGGACCCCATAGCCAAGTGTCCCCAGGGGAAGGGATGGTGGGACCCCATAGCTGAGTGTCCCCAGGGACAGGGATGGTGGGACCCCATAGCTGAGTGTCCCCAGGGGAAGGGATGGTGGGACCCCATAGCTGAGTGTCCCCAGGGGAAGGGATGGTGGGACCCCAAAGCCGAGTGTCCCCAGGGGAAGGGATGGTGGGACCCCATAGCCGAGTGTCCCCAGGGGAAGGGATGGTGGGACCCCATAGCCAAGTGTCCCCAGGGGAAGGGATGGTGGGACCCCATAGCTGAGTGTCCCCAGGGGAGGGGATGGTGGGACCCCATAGCTGAGTGTCCCCAGGGACAGGGATGGTGGGACCCCATAGCTGAGTGTCCCCAGGGGAAGGGATGGTGGGACCCCATAGCTGAGTGTCCCCAGGGACAGGGATGGTGGGACCCCATAGCTGAGTGTCCCCAGGGGAGGGGATGGTGGGACCCCATAGCTGAGTGTCCCCAGGGGAAGGGATGGTGGGACCCCATAGCTGAGTGTCCCCAGGGGAGGGGATGGTGGGACCCCATAGCTGAGTGTCCCCAGGGGAAGGGTTGGTGGGACCCCATAGCCGAGTGTCTCCAGGGGAAGGGTTGGTGGGACCCCATAGCTGAGTGTCCCCAGGGGAAGGGATGGTGGGACCCCATAGCTAGGTGACCCCAGGGGTGGTGACCCCACAGCTGGGTGTCCTGAGGGGCTGGGATGGAGGGGACCCCACAGTTGGGTGTCCCCAGGGGAAGGGATGGGGGGACCCAACAGGCAGGTGCCTCCAGGGACACTCAGGGATGGTGGGGTCCCCACTGAGGGTGTCCCCAGGGGCAGGGATGGTGGGGACTCCACAGTCGGGTGTCCTCAGGGACACTCGGGGATGGTGGGACTCCATCGCTGAGTGTCCCCAGGGATGGGGATGGGGTACCCCACATCCAGGTGTCCCCAGGGGTGGTGACCCCACATCCAGGTGTCCCCAGGGACTGGGATGGGGGGACCCCACAGTCGGGTGTCCTCAGGGATACTCAGGGATGGTGGGACTCCATCGCTGAGTGTCCCCAGGGGTGGTGACCCCACATCCGGGTGTCCCCAGGGGTGGTGACCCCACATCCAGGTGTCCCCAGGGACTGGGATGCAGTAGGGCGGCTCCGCACCAGGACACGGTGGGACAAGCCAAGAGCTGCCCTGGCACGCTGCGGCCCCTCCCCGGCACGCTGCCCATGGCTCACCTCTTTCCAGCAGCGCCGAGAGCCGGCTCGGCCCTTGCCCTGCCCTCCTCCAGCCCGGAGCCGCTGCTGTGCCAGCTGCCCCCATCGCCCAGGGGGGGCCCCAGGCAGTTGCCCCCCAGCGACGGTGCCAGCGACGGCGGCCGCAGGAAGGAGGCACTGCCCCGGCCGCTGCTCTGGCTGGTCAAACTGCCCCGCGGCAGCTTCTCCGGCGCGGCAGGATCCGTCACCTTGCCCGGTGCCCAGCCAGGCTCCGCGGTGCCCGCCGAGGGCACAGCCTCAGTCCTGCCACCGGCGGGTGCGCGGTGAGCCGGCTGGGCGGGGGGCTGCGAGCCGGCGCCAAGGCTCGGCGTGCCGGACCAGGCGGCGGTGCCGGGCAGCGATGCCTTGGCAGGACCCACCGGCAGCCGCGGCGGCTGGAGGAAAGCGGTGCAAGTGGCGTTGGCACATGTGTCAATGCAGTCCGGGCACAGCGTCCGCCCCGTGCGCTGCGGGGAGCCCCCAAACGCCGTGGGCGGGGGGCTGGCAGTGGGCTCCGGCTGCCCGCTGGCGAGGTTTGGCTCAACCGGCTCATCGTCGTCGCCATCCACGCACATCTCCTTGAAGAAGGGCAGGCTCAGGTATTGGAGGATCCCGCTCTGCACGGCGGGGCTGGGGGAGGCCGAGGGGACAAGGGGCGGCCGCGGGGAGCCCTCGAGGGGCAGCGAGTCCCACAGGGCGCTGGCAGGGCTCGGGCAGGGCTCGGCGCTGCCGGCGCTGCGGCGCAGCTCCTCCACGGTGCTGTAAGGCAGAGTGGTGGCCGAGGCCACGGGGCTGATGTTGATGATGCACAACGCAGACGCCTCATCCACGGGGCTGCTGCTGCCGTAGCCGAAATAACGGCCTTGGCGGTGGCCGGCAGCCCGGGCTCCTCGTCTGGGGTGCCGCAGCGAGACCTCCTCCTTGCGCCAGATGGGCTCCTCTTCCTCCTCCTCCTCCTCCTCCTCCTCCGTGGGCAGCTGGAGGTAGGGCTCAGGCGGCGTTGCCAGGGCATCCCGCTGTGGGTACGGCTCCGCTTCGGCGTAGGGCAGCACCGCTAAGCTGCTCTCCTGCGGCTGCGTGGTGGTTTCCACCACGAAACGGCCGTCGGGGCCGCGGCAAATCCGCTCCAGCGGGACGTGCTCCCCAATGTGGCTCTCATACATGGCGTACCGGGAGCCGGCCCCGGCGATGCTGAGACCCAGGCTGGTGCCAGCTTTCTCACCCCAAAGCAGCGTCCGGCGCAGGCTCCGGCACGGGGACGGCTGCAGCTTCAGCTTCATGGAGCTGTCTGGGCTACCAGAGCCATGAGAATTGCTGTAAGGAAGAAAAGAGCTGCTGCAGCACCTTTGTTTCCACTCTGGGATTGTGCAGCTGCTCCCAAGTGCCGGGAAAGCTGTGCTGGACATCTGGCAGCAGGCAACACGGAATCCTAGAGTAGGTTGGGTTGGAAGGGATCTTAAAGACCATCCAGTTCCAACCTCCCTGCCATGGGCAGGGACACCTCCCACTGGATCAGGGGCTCCAAACCCCATCCAACCTGGCCTGGAACCCCTCCAGGGATGGGGCAGCCACCGCTGCTCTGGGAAACCTGTTCCAATGCCTCACCACAATCATCTTGGAGAAGTTCCCCTTCATGTCCAGTCTAAACCTGTCCCTCTCCAGTTTATCCCCGTTCCCCCTCGTCCCATCCCCACAGCCTTTATGAACAGCCCCTCCGCAGCTTTCCTGGAGCCCCTTCAGCACTGGAAGGTCACTCTAAGGTCTCCTCAAGAGCCTTCTCTTCTCCAGGCTGAACAACCCCAACTCTCTCAGCCTGCCTTCATACAGAGGTTCTCCAGCCCTCGCATCATCCTTGTGGCCTCCTCTGGACCCATTCCAACAGCTCCATCTCCTTCTGTTGAGGATTCCAGAACTGTCCCCAGTCCTCCCGCTGAGGTCTCCCCAGAGAGGAGCAGAGGGGCACAATCCCCTCCCTCCCTGCTGGCCGCGCTGCTCTGGATGCAGCCCAGGACACGGTTGGTTTCTGGGCTGTGAGCGCACGTTGTGGCTCATGCCGAGCTTCTCATCAACCAGCAGCCCAACATGATCCTGCACCACTGCTGCCGGCTCAACAGCATTGCTCCTGCAGTTCCTGATCCTTTCTTCAGCCAAATCTCCCTGGAGAGACCTTCCTGCAGCATTTTCTGACCCCAACACTCCATTCCTAAGTCCCCCTCTGCAGCCAGCCCTTGACCAGCAGTGCCGGGGGCTTTCTGAATGATGAGGAGTGCAGTGAGACAGGGAGGGAGCGGGATGGGGACGGAACGTGGCATGGAATGACTTACTGTGGAGGTGGAACCTTCTTGCTGGGGGAGAAGACGAGTGGTGGATCTGGAAGGTCATGAGAACACAAGGGGATCACACAGCGAGCAACTCAAAAGTGATGATGAGGAGACAGTGGCACCCACGCAGCCCTGTGACTGCCCCTGGTGACCCCCCCCCAAGCTCTGGGCTGGCTTGTCCCCTCCTCGGGGACTTGGAGCTCTCTAGGAGCATCAGGATCCAGGGCTCGCAGCCAGCCAGCTCCTACCTTGCCGTCGCTTCTGGATGCGGGTGGCACGCCGGCGGTTCATGATGCAGGCGGCCATCGTGCTGAAGATGACAGCCACGCTGAGGAAGCAGATCCCCCCGATGACCCCGGCCAGCACCGGCTGCGGCAGGAGCTCCGGGAGCTGGGTACGGGATGGATACACCTCCATGCCTGGGTCAGACAGGAGACACCATCAGAGGCTCGATTACCCGCAGAACACACCAGCACAGCGGGCTCAGCCTCCCTCGCGTTGCCGGAACCACAGGGATAAACAGCAAAGCCTCATCTCCCACCCCTCAGGGCTGGTCTGCTGGCAGGTGGACCCATGGTGGGCACCAGGAGCAGGGATGCTCCGAGGGGAGTTCTCCTGCTACCTGCTCTGGGAGACCCAAGTCACGCCAGAGCCACGTACGGAGATGGGTGTTCCCACAGCACCACTGCTCTGGGCCGTTCGTCCCCTGGTCTCGCAACAGGGACACTCAAGGGTGGAAGAGTGGGAGAGGTTTCCATTTGGGAAGATCTTAGGCCATGCCGGGCACTCTACGCCTCTGGTTTCTGTCCTCGGGGTGGGGTGGCAGCCCAAGCCCTACCTGCTGTGGAGACGTTCACCGTATTGCTGGGGTCGCTGATGTAGCTGCCAGCAAAGGCCACCAGTCGGAACTCATAGAAGGCGTCCTGAGGGAGCAGAGGGCCATCAGCCTCGTTGGCCCGGTGGCCAACCAAGCCCCAGCCCACGCAGCAGCAGAGCAGAGGGGCTCTGGGGCACCATCAGATGTCCCAGCCTTGGGTAGCAGCCATGCAGGACATCCGACCCCCTTCCCTGTGCTGTGTCCCACAAGAAGGGAGCGCCCAATGAGCTTCCCACCTTGATGAGTCCTGGCACGAGGACCTGGGTGTTCGTGCTGGGGATGGAGCGGTCCAGCACCTCCCAGCCGCCCTTGTCCTGCCGTAGCTCCAGCGCGTAGCCGCTCAGCGCCACCGAGAACTGGGCCGGGGGCTCCCACTGCAGCAGGACCCCACGCACAGTCTCGTTGGCGGTCAGAGCCTGCGGCGGGGACAGGAAGACGCGCATGGTCATGGCCGGTGGCTCTGGAGGCACTGTGGTCACTGGGAAGCCTGAGGAGAAAGAGGATGCTGGTGTGGGGAGAAGAGCAAGGCACAACCAGGAGCCTCCCAGGAGCTCGAAGGCTCTGGAGGGACAGGGGCTGCTTTGGGGAGTGCGGGGACCCCTCTTACCCCTGGGCACGGAGGTGACAATCTGGCTGAAGGGGCCGCTGCCCAGCTTGTTCTGGGCCAGGACGCTGAACTGGTAGCTCATGTCTGGCTGCAGATTCTCCACCAAGAGGTGCTGAGCCCCCACCGGCACCGAGAGCGACACCCAGTCATGATGGGCGCGGTGCGGATGCTTCGTCCTGAGGAGATGTGGGACTCGTGAGTCCAGAGCCGAGGGCAGAAGAGGTGGGGGAGGACCAGACTGTGCCCGCGGGGACTCACAGCGGCGTGTACCAGACGCTGAACCTCTGGAAATAACCTCCGTCAAATCCCGGCTCCCAGGAGATGTTGGCTGCCAACAAGAGCGGCAGCACAGAGACATTGGTGACAGCGTGAGGGCTGGTACCTGGCAGGAGAAGCATGAAGAAGACCTATTGGATTGGGTGGCTTGGAAATGCCCCTGCGTGGCTCTTGTCCAGCCCTTCCGGCACAGGTGGGGTCGGCATTGTCCACCCTGGGACAACCCAGCACCCGCAGACAACGCCGGACCTCTGCAGACCCAGGACTCACCCAGCACGTGGACGGAGGTGGCGGTGCTGACATTGGCCACCTGGTTGGTGGCCGTGCACTCCCAGATCCCGTGCTGCTCCTTGATGAGGGGGCGGAAGACAAGGCTGCTGTTCCCATCCACCTGGGCACCGCTCTTCCCTGTGCTGCCCACCTGTTCGGCAAGGCACGGACACCGACAGTGGGTGACCACCCAGCCCACCCCACCGGCTGCTCTGCACCGATCTTGGGGCCTCAGAGAACCATAGAATAGTTTGGGTTGGAAGGGACCTCAAAGATCATCCAGTTCCAACCTCCCTGCCATGGGCAGGGACACCTCCCACTGGATCAGGGGCTCCAAACCCCATCCAACCTGGCCTGGAACCCCTCCAGGGCTGGGGCAGCCACAACTTCCCTGGGAAACCTGTTCCAATGCCTCACCACAATCATCTTGGAGAAGTTCCCCTTCATGTCCAGTCTAAATCTGCCTCTCCCCAGTTTATCCCTGTTTCCCCTTGTCCCATCCCCACAGCCTTTATGAACAGCCCCTCTCCAGCTTTCTTGGAGCCCCTTCAGGCACTGGAAGCTGCTCTAAGGTCTCCTTGGAGCCTTCTCTTCTCCAGGCTGAACAACCCCAACTCTCTCAGCCTGTCTTCATACAGGAGGTTCTCCAGCCCTCGCATCATTCTTGTGGCCTCCTCTGGACCCGTTCCAACAGCTCCATCTCCTTCTTCCATTGAGGATTCCAGAACTGGACACAATCCTCCAGCTGAGGTCTCCCCAGAGAGGAATAGAGAGGCTTGACATAGGGGAAAGTGGGGCTTGACGTGACCCAGCGCCCTGGAGCTGGTGTAGAAACCCCAGGGCAGGATTTTGCCCTGGATTCTTAGTGGGCAACACAAGCAAAGCCTTCTTCTGCAGGAACCAGGAGATGCGGCCCTGCTGCATCATCTGCAGGAACGTGGACGCAAGGATTGCCCTAGGAGCGATCCCCCGGAGGCCAAAGGCAGTGTCTGCCTCTCAGGAGGGCTCAGCTGGAGCAGCAGGTCCTACCTTCAGCCAGGTGACAGTGGGTGGGGGATCTCCGTTGGCTGCACAGGGGATCACCAGCTCCCGGCCCACCTCTTGGAAGTATTCCTCCTTGGGGCGCACCGTGAAGGCTGGGGGGTCCTGGAAGACAGGTCTGGATGGTGAGGAGCTTGGTGGCAGGGTGCAGACCCACTCAGGACCACCCAACGGGCACACGGCACACGCGGATCGCTCAGCTTCACCTTCAGCAGGACACGCGTGGGCCGGGACTCGCCGGCTGTGCCGTAGCTGTTGTACGGGGTACACGTGTACACTCCCAGCGCATCATCGTTCCCCGTCGCAATGACGATGGAGCCGTCTGGCCTCAAGGACCAGCCAGGGAGCTGTGAGAGGGGGGCAGCGAGGTCAGGACGAGGAGCTTTTGGCGGTGGGAAGCCAGGGGAGGGTGCAGGTGGTGGTACCTTGCCCAACTCCAGCGGGCGTCCATCCCTTGTCCAGCTGACGGAGAGCAGAGGGGGGTTGGCCCTGGTGGGGCAGCGGATCACACCCTGCATCCCCTTGGGGAGGTGGGTCTCAGGGGGCATAGTGGTCACCTGTGCTGGATCTGTGAGGACAAACAGGGTGCTGGGACCTGCGTAAGGGTGGCTGGAGTCCCGGTGTCAGCTAAGGTGGAATCCCCTTCCCACCACAGCCCGTGAGAACCCCCCCGGCTGGTCCAAAAGGACCTTTCTGCAAGTGGAGCTGGTGGCAACGTGGCCTGAGCTCCCTCGCGAGGGGCTGCAGGGCCCTTACACAGCACTGTGACGAAGGCTGAGGCAGAAGGCGGCTTCCACAGCCCGTTGCTGGGGTTGCAGGTGTATTTGCCGGCATCGTCCGGGGTTGTTCGCTGGAGCAAGAGACTCCCGTCCACCAGAACGCGGACCCGAGCACGGAGGCGGCTGCAAGGGAAGAGGAGGGCAGCGCTGAACGGCACGGCTGGGACCGTCCCCACCGCCCGGGGGATGAGCGAACTCCCTGCCACGCACGCAGCCAGCCCGCTGAGCTCTGATCCAGGCTTTGTGGAGCCACGGCAGTCCCCACCAGCCGCAGCACTGCCCGCAGGAGCCCGCAGCCACCTCGGTGCCATCCTTGTCCCTGCTGTACCTGAGGTGGAAGACATTGGTGCTGCCCTGGAACCAGGAGTAGGTGAGGTTTCCTGGGTACGCCTCAGCCTGGCACGCCAGAAAGGCATCTTGGGAGATGTTGACGGTGATGTTCTGAGGTGGCACCACGATGACGGGTGGCCCTGCAGCATGGGGCAGGGAGAACGGTGAGGGCTGCAGGCAGGGGACAGCCCTAGGTGCTCCCACAGCCCTTCATTTCTGCACCTGCCCCCAAACCAACCCCACGACGTGGAGGCAGCACCCATGGGTTGGTCCACATGGCCAAGAGAGCGCCCGCTCTTACCCTGCACGAGCACGCGGGTGGTGTGGGTGACGGTGCCTTCCTTGCTGGAAGCGTGGCAGGTGTAGGTGCCCGCGCTGGCGCGCTCCACGACGGCAATGCTCAAAGTCCCGTTCCTCACCTGTAACGGCACCGGGGCTATGGCACGGCCACCAAGGGATGCCACACTCAGCAATGTGGCGCTGGTGGGTGCCCACACGGTGGGGTGGCTTCAGCCACGCAGGGTTGCATTGCTCTGCAGGTCTGGCTGCCCCAGGAGACCCCGGTCAGGGTGGGGGCCACCGGCGGCTCGTTGTCCCCACCTGCACTGTGTCCCCGCTCTCGACAGCCACGTCGCTCCTCTTCCAGACCACAACAGGTTGGGGGTTGCCAACAGCCGTGCAAGTAAGGCTCAGCGTGTCCTGGTCCCGCACCTCCACGAATGCAGGGGGGGTCTCCAGAAAGGTGGGGGGTGCTGTGAAGACAAGTCCAGACCCTCACCTCCCCGTCTGCCTCAACTGGTCTTGGAAGACCAGCGTAGCCATCCCAGCCTAGAGAGATCTTGGCCGGTGTCGGATAGAGCTGTGACCGGGTGGGGATCGACCGGTACCGTTGACAGTGAGGTGGATCCAAGTGCCGTTCTGGAAGTCAGCGTCAGCACTGTGCCGGTCGAGGAACAGCACGCGGCACTCGTACCAGCCTTGGTCCTCGGCACGCAGGAGGTCGATGCGCAGCGAGGCGCCTTCTTCAATCCGCACGCGACCTGTGTGCCCAGAAGCGGCCGTCGTGGCCGGCGCTGCTGGCTCGGGGACAGCTGCGTCCCCAGGCCACCCGCCTCCCTGCGGCGCCCACCCACGCAGCTCTCGCCCCTGTCGTGGGCGCAGCGGCTTCCCCCGCGAGCGACTGCCCCACTTGGCAGCGGTCGGACAAGCTGCGCTCCGGCTGCTTCTGCTTTGGCTGCAGGGGGCTGGGAACGGCCGCCGGACAAAAGCCGGGGTCACACAGGCATTGAGCTCTACACCTCCCGCTGCTGTCGAGGAAACCGGGAGGATGACACTTGGCTCTTGCCCGCCGCCGCGTAGGGCAGCGCCGGCAGGGACCCCTGGCACGGTGCGTCCCCGTGCCCTGAGCATCGCTCCCAGCAAGAGCTGATGCCACCGCTCGCTCGAGCCGCCAGCTGCCTGCAAAATCCCTCCCTGCACCCTTCCCCCTCGCCTTTCCGGGACCCTTCCTCCGCAACCTCGTCCATCCTTTCCCCCGGGAGCCCCCCCCGGCTGCCTCACCCTTAGGAGCCCTGCTAAGCCCTGGGCACCCCCGCATTGTCCCCTCTCCTGGTGGCATAGGGGGGGCAGATCGAGCCCCTCGCCTGCCTCGATGCGTTGAGCACTGCCGCGGAGACCTCCAAGGGCACGGTGGAGGGGGGGCTCTCCTGGTTTGGGGGGCCCCTCGGTCCGTGCCGGCAGCGTCCCCACGCCCCATGGCCTCTTTGATGAGGAGGAGGATAAGGGCACAAAGCGACAGCGAGCGCAGCTCTTTAATCCCCTGGGCTATTATCAGCGCCATAATCGGCTCAGGCGTCCAGCGGGCAATTGGCTCAGCCCCGAGCAGGGTGCACAGGCAGCACCCACCGCCCGGCACCCCGCGGCTCGGCACCCCAGAGAGCTGCTCCAGACCGGGGATGCGGGTTGAGCTGCCGGCATGGCATTGCCCAGCGAGGTCTCACTCCCAATACGGCACAGCGGGGCCACAGCCATGGCGCTGGCAGCACCGCACACAGCTCTTGGGACCAGAGCAGCCTAAGATGCTCCCATCGACATCCCAGAGCTCCCAGGACCTGAGCTTCCTGAAGAGAAGGATGGGATGTGATCCAGAGGGACCTGGACAGGCTGGAGAAGTGGGGCTGGAGAACCTCGGGAGGTTCAACCAGGCCAAGGGCAAGGTCCTACCCCTGGGTCAGGGCAATCCCTGGGTTCAATCCAGGATGGGGATGATGGGATGGAGAGCCCTGAGGAGAAGGACTTGGGGTACTGTCGAGGAGAACCTCGACAGGAGCCACAACGTGCGCTCACAGCCCAGAAACCAACTGTGTCCTGGGCTGCATCAAGAGAAGTGCGGCCAGCAGGGAGGGAGGGGATTGTGCCCCTCTGCTCCTCTCTGGGGAGACCTCAGCGGGAGGATTGGGTCCAGTTCTGGAATCCTCAATGTAAGAAGGAGATGGAGCTGTTGGAACGGGTCCAGAGGAGGCTCCAAGGATGATGCGAGGGCTGGAGAACCTCTGTAGGAGGACAGGCTGAGAGAGTTGGGGCTGTTCAGCCTGGAGAAGAGAAGGCTTTGAGGAGACCTTAGAGTGACCTTCCAGTGCCTGAAGGGGCTCCAGGAAAGCTGGAGAGAGGCTGTTCATAAAAGCTGTGGGGATGGGACGAGGGGGAACGGGGATAAACCAGGGACAGGCAGGATAAGGAAGAATTTCTTCACTCTGAGAGCAGTGAGACCCTGGCCCAGGTTGCCCAGGGAAGCTGTGGCTGCCCCATCCCTGGAGGGGTTCAAGGCCAGGTTGGATGGGCCTTGGGCATCCTGAGCCGGTGGGATGGATGGAACTGGATGATCTTTAAGGTCCCTTCCAACCCAAACTATTCTATGAAGGGATCACACACTGAGCGATCCTGTGCGAACCCAGCACATGACCACATGGAAACCCTTCCCAACAGTGCCTGGAGCTTCTTCCAGCCGCTACACCCTCCTGCCCCAACTCCCACCCCTCCTGCTTTTCTGCACGACCAGATCCAACCCAGACCCACAGTGTCTCCTGGGCAGGAGGTGTGGGGACAGAAGGACGTGTCTGGCTGCCTCGGGCAGCATCTCTTACGGCAGCACAAAGCAACACCCCAGGCAAACCTCGACCACGTGGAGGGTGGCAGCGACAGCGAGAGGGACGGGAGCTATGGCAAAAACACCTGTGGGATGAGGGGTCCTCC
This sequence comes from Cuculus canorus, assembly GCF_017976375.1. Lineage (NCBI taxonomy): Eukaryota > Metazoa > Chordata > Aves > Cuculiformes > Cuculidae > Cuculus > Cuculus canorus. The sequence continues at coordinate 2,274,824 of NC_071428.1, forward strand.
CACCCCTCTCTCCAGAAGCATCTCTTCCCGCCCCGAGCCCTGGGGCAGCCCCTGGAAACCCCATCCCTGCCTGCAGCTGCCAGCTCGCAGCCGCAGGAGCAGCAGGCTCCCGAACAAAGGTCCCTTTGGAAGGGATCAGAGTGCTCTGGGGACGCCCCCAGCCTCCTCCTAATCCCCCTTGGCGGCCCCAGGCCCCCCCACACCCCCCCTCCTCTTCCACCACCCTGTCGATAACAAAACCTCCACTGCCCTCCGGACCAGCATCCCCCACTGCCTGGCAACCGTCATTGAGAGGGACACAAAGGGGGCTGCAGCCCCAACCGCCACGCTTGCCATGACCGAGGAAGCAGCCAAGCCAGGGACCACCAGCCCTGCTCCAAGCGGACCAGCCAACGGCAGGGGACAGTGGTCCATGACACTGGGGGGGTGGCACCTGGAGGAGAGCTTCCAAGCAATCCAAGGGCTCCCATGGGGGCGCGGCTGAAGCCCACCCCAACCCCAGGATGCCCCAAACTGCTCCATGAGGATCACGGGTGACAGCAGGCGCTCCCACATCCCACTGCGTGATGCTTGATCTGCTGAGAAAGGCTGGAAGGAGAGGTTGCCCTCGTCCTTCCCTTGCACCCATCGTCCCTGCCCTTCCCTCCATCCCTTCCCAGCCCCGCAGAGGATTAAGCATCAACCCCCAGCCCCTCAGAGGATTGCGCAGCAGCCTCCAGCTGCCATGGTGACAGCCACAGCCCCCCTTGCCCACCCACCTCGCCCTCATTTCAGCCCCTTCCCCCAGCACTGATCCATCCCGCTGAGCCGATCCCGGAGGAGCCCATCCTGCTTTCTCACTCCTGGGGGGCCGAGCTGGCAGCGGGGACAAAGCGGAACGCTGCGGGCAGGATGCTGCCAAGCCCTTTCTCAGTAACTGGAGCTCCTGCAGCCCAGGGGGCCCCCGGCTCGGGTAACAGGAGCCCAACCCAGACCTCCTGGGAAGGCAGGTGCCTTGACATCACTGGAGGGTTTGTTGTCACCACAAGTGCTCCGGTGCCAGCTCAGGGCTGGCTGCAGAGGGAAGGCGTCCCAGGCACTGGTTAGTGATGGGGAGAGGCCACGGCGAGCCCCAAAACCAGTCTCCTTCCGTGGCCAGGCAGGAGAGGGGGCAGCTCACACCTTAACCCGCCACCTGTTTTTCAGGCAGGGGCCGGTTTTGCAGCAGGGCAGGCTCCTGACTTAGGCACCATCCGGCACTCCAGCTCTCCCCATCCTGTCCCGTGGGAGGATTTCGGTGCGTGGCTGCCACAGGCTGTGGGCGCCGGGCTCAGCCCAAGCCACCGGCCAGCTGCCAGCCCTTCCCCATCCTCGAGGGACACTCCCGTTTGTCTTCGCCTCTGTGCTCGCAGGGATCCCTCAAGGTCTGCCACTGCTTCACTTTAAATATCCCGTAAAGAGGAGAATATCCCCCTCCCACGCCACAGCCCTGCCCCGGCGCAGCTTTGCTCCAAATCCCGGCCAGCCCAGCACCGGCAATTAGCAGCTTCGCCAAAATCCCCTCCCCAGGCTCAACCTTCAAGCGACCCGGCATGGGCTGAGGTGGTGGCGAGGCAGCACAAGAGGCCTCTGGCATCCCTGTGACACCAGCCCCGGCGCGGCACAGCAGGCAGGACAGGAGAGCCAGGGCGCGGCGGGAGGCATCGCCACGATGCCACAGCCTGGGCACAACCAGATGGGCACTCGACTATCCCCATTCCCAAGCTGAGGGTGTAGCCAGAGGCCACGGTGATGGGGGCAACGGCTGCCTGGGGAGATTCTCCTGCCCTCCATCCCGGAGGGTATCCGTCCTGCTGCGGAGCTGGGGGTCCACATCCCGTCTGGTTCCTCCTCCAGCCATCCCTAGAGCTGCTGCACCAGGAGGGGACTCTGCCCCGCAGCACAACCATCCCCAATCCCATCGCATCCCTTCCTACAGCCCTTCCCACCACCACCCGGAGCCGAGGGAGAGAACCCTGAGCTTTCCCACCACCCTGGGAGCGTGATTAATGCGGTCTGACAGCAGCAGCCCTCGGCTGGGGCCCAGCCACGGCGAGCCGGAATGCCGGACGAGTGGGAATGCTGGACAAGCAGGAACACCGGACAAGCAGGATCCGGCCTCGCCTCCAGCCCCTGCTCCCGGTACCGGCTCAGTGCCGCAGGACTCACCGATGTACTCTGGGTCCACACGCGGTGAGTAGAGCCCAAACTTGATGAAGATGGGGAGGACGAAGCCGAAGCGGACCCACTCGATCACGTAGAGCGGAGGACGGGCCTCATGGGCGCCCAGGAGGCTGCAGCCCAGCACCACGCTCTCCCCGACTCGCCCCACCACGGCCCGGGGCTCGCTCTGGCCGTTGCCTGGGGGGGAACGGAGGGGTGAGCATGGTGGCAAGATGGGGACCGAGACCCCCACCCCCTCCCCGAGTCACACAGCCGCCAGCATCCCTGAGGCTCCGCTAGTCCTGAGGTCTCCCTGCCATCCCCAACCCCCCCAGTCACCCCCAAGCCCCTGGGGTCCCCCAGCCCCGGTCAATCCTGACCCCCAACTCCAATCACCCCCAAGCCTTCCAGCCACCCCCGAGCTCCCGGGTCGTTCCTGAGCCCTCCGGTCACCCCTGAGCCCTCCAACCCCGTCCACTCCCGACCCCCAACCACCTCCAAGCCCCCCAGCCCCAAACGAGCACCCAAACCCCAGGCACCCCCAAGCGCCCCAGTCACCCCCGAGCCCCCCAGCCCCAGTCACTCCCAACCCTCCCGCTCTCCCCCAAGCCCCCCCGGCGGTCCTCGAACCCCCCAACCCCCTCCGAGCTCTCCGGTTGCCCCCAAACTCCCCAGCCCCAACCACGTCCAAGCCCTTCGGTCACCTCCGAGCCCCCCGGTCACCTCCAAGCTCCTGAGCTCTCCGGTCGCCTCCGAGTCCCTTGGTCGCCCCCGAGACCCCGGTACCAGCCCCGCCTGAGCTCCCGGGCCACCTCTGAGCCCCCACAGCTCCGGTGTCCCCCGAGCCCCCCGGTGCCTCCCGAGCCCCCCGGTGTCCCCCGAGCCCCCCGGTGCCTCCCGAGCCCCCCGGTGCCTCCAGAGCCCCCCGGTGCCTCCCGAGCCCCCCGGTGTCCCCCGAGCCCCCCGAGCCCCCCGGTGCCTCCAGAGCCCCCCGGTGTCCCCCGAGCCCCCCGGCGTCCCCCGAGCCCCCCGGTCGCTCCCACCTTCCGCTCGGGCGAGCAGGCTGAGGACGGCGGCACGCAGCCACCACCGCATAGCACAGGGATCCCTCCGGCGGGGACCGAGCGCGGGGGCGGCGCCTTCAGCTCCCGAGAACCGGCGGGAGGCACCGGGATGCCCGCACCCCGGCCCCGAGCGGGGCGGGCTGGCGGCTCCGAGCCACAAGGCTCCTCATACCCGGCTCGGCACGGTTCGGTACGGCTCGATCCGGTGCCGCTGTCCCCGTCCCCGCCGCCCCGCTCCGGCCCCGGCGGCTGCAAACAAACGTGCGATGCCCGGAGGGACCATCCCGCCCCGCCCCGCGCGTTGCCATGGCGACCGCCAATGGGAAGCAGGAGGAGGGGCGTCACTAAGCGACCAATGGCAGCGTGGGGCGCGGGGGGTGATGGGAGTTGTAGTCCGCGCGCGGCGCGAGGGATGCCGGGAGTTGTAGTCCGGAGGTGGGTAAAGGGGTTGAGGGATAACTGAGCGAGCAGGGAGGAACAAGGGAGGGGGCAAAGGGGGGGGACACGGCCCGGAGCATTCGCAGTGCTGGGCTGAGCCACCTTGGGCTGTGCCGAGTCCTGCCACGCTGCATCATACCCTGCCAAGCCATGCCGAGCCTTGCCCTGCCTTTCCACACCACACCATGCCATGCCAAGCCATGCCGTGCCAAGCCATGCCGTGCCAAGCCAAACCATGCTGAGCCTTGCCACGTCATACCCTGTCAAGCCAAGTCTTGCCAAGCCATGCTATACCAAGCTGTGCCACGCTGAGCCCTGCCCTGCCTTACCACACCATGCCCCGCCAAGTCATGCCGTGCCAAGCAAAGCCAAGCCACGTCTTGCCAAGCCATGCCATGTTGTGCCAAGCCATGCCATGCTGAGCCCTGCCCTGCCACACCACATCATACCCTGCCAAAGCATGCTGTGCCAACTTATGCCGTGCTAAGCCATTCCATGTTGTGCCAAGGTGTGCCATGCGGAGCCCTGCCACGTCATACCCTGCCAAGCCATGCCGTGCCAAACCAAACCAATCCAAGCCATGCTATGCTAAGCCGTTCCACGTTGTGCCAAGCCATGCTACACCAAGCCGTGCCGCGCTGAGCCTTGCTACATCACGCCATACCCTGCCAAGTCATGCCACCCCGAGCGATGGCGTGCTGTGCCATGCTGTGCCAAGCTGTGCCATGCTGTGCCAAGCTGTGCCATGCCACGCTGTGCGCAGCCCCGCGGCAGGAGGCGGCACGTGGGCCACCATGGGGCAACCTGTGGCCAGCGTCGCGACAGGGCTCCCCACCTGCCCTTCCCCGTCCCGGCCATCACCTCTCTAATCCCATCCTAAACGCGTCGCTGGCACCGGGACGGCCACCGGTGCGGTGTCCCCATCCCGCCAGGCTGAGCCGGAGCTGGGCTGCCCGCCAGGTCGGGGGCTCTGGAAGGGACAAAGGGTGACCAGGGTGGGGACATTGCCTGTGTCCCGTTGCCACGCTGGAGCTCGGCATCGATAGCTGAGCGTGGCCGTGCTACACCGCACGCGGCGCCGGGTCCTGCTCTGTGCCATCGCCGAGTCCCGGGAGCAGCGCTGAGCTCTGGGCCAGGGATGTTGGGGCAAAGTCCCTCATCGGTGTCCCCTCTTCCGTAGGGCAGGGGGGTCCGTGGTCCCCCCCGCCGGCCCGGCCTGGCCCCCTGAGCCTGGGAGACTATTAAGGACAGAGCTAAAGTAAGAGGAGTTAAAGTAAATAATTCTGCGGTTAAGCTGCTTTCCTGCATCTCACGGGCCCATGTGAGCCCTGCAGCTCCCGCGGGCTTAGGCTGGGGCTGCACAGCGCTGCCCCGTCCCGGTGTCCCCATCATCCCCATCCCTGTCCCCATCCCCATCTTCCCTCTCCCCATTGTCCCCATCCCCATCTTCCCTTTCCCCATTGTCCTCATCCCCATCGTCCCTATCATCCCCATACCCATTATCCCCATATCCCCATCCCCATCATCCTTATTCCCATCATCCCTATGTCCCCATCCCCATTGTCCCCATCATCCTTATTCTCATCGTCCCCATGTCCCTATCCCCATTGTGCCCATCACCCCTGTGTCTCCATCCCCACCGTCCCCATCCCCATCATCCCCATAGTCCCCGTCATCCCCATATCCCCATCCCCATCATCCCCATGATGTCCCCATGGTCCTCATCATCCCCATATCCCCATCCCCATTGTCCCCATCCCCATCATCCCCATGTCTCCGTGGTCCCCATGGTCCCCATATCCCCATCCCCATCATCCCCATGATGTCCCCATGGTCCCCATCATCCCCATATCCCCATCCCCATTGTCCCTATCCCCATTGTCCCCATCCCCGTGTCCCCATCCCCATATCCCCATCCCCATTTTCCCCATCCCCATCATCCCCATCCCCATTGTCCCCATCCCCATCATCCCCATCCCCGTGTCCCCATCCCCGTGTCCCCATCCACATCATCCTCATGATGTCCCCATGGTCCCCATCATCCCCATATCCCCATCCCCATTGTCCCTATCATCCCCATCCCCGTGTCCCCATCCCCATCCCCATTGTCCCCACCATCCCCATTGCTCCCCGTCCTTCGTGTCCCAGGCGATGGCTGCCACCAGAGCTCCGGCATCACCTAAGGTGCTGGTGGTGCTTCCCAAATCCCCACCAGAGAAGGGCTGGGAGGCACTGGGCAGAGCTGGGGGCTGCTTTCTACCTCCTGCTTTTTGGGGTGCTCCACACCCTGCAGTGAAGACCCCCTTGGTCACCTCCTCTGTCCCTATTGGTCCCACCCCACCCCCTGCAGCCGGAGAAGAAGGGGTCCCCAAGGTGCTACCGCCGCCCCAGAGCAGGCGGTCACCCCAGCCGTGGCTCAGAGCCGGGCACGGCGGTTGTCAGCGGTGCCACCACCCTGGTGCTTCATTCCCAACGGAAGCCGATGACATTTTGGGGTTTCAGACCAACGTCTGGGGGTGACGGAGCTCCTGGCAGAGCCTCCACCCCACCACCTTAGGGCACAGACGCGGCACTCATTCCCAGCGAGCACCAGGCGTTCCCGGCCATGTGCCGCACGCCTGGGAACGGGGACGGTGACACTTCTTGCACTTAGGATTTAAATGCCACCAAGGTTAGGAGCAGCTGAGAAGAGATTTTCAGGATTGGTCTTTTGGACAGAGATACCTAAATTCCATCTTAATTCTTTAAGCATCGACGTCCCGGCTCGGCCCCCGGGTGCTGACGCGGTTGCCATCCTTGGTGTGGTGTCACCGCTTTGGCAAGGGACCAGCTTTGGAGATGCGTGTCGGTGACCGAAGCGGAGCCACTCATGCGCCCAACACCCAAGAGCCAAGAGCATCACAGCCCAGGGTGCAAGGACAGAGCCGCCAGCCTGAGCGCTGCCCACCGGTTCCTCAAAGACGGGTCTGGACGGAAGTCACAGAAGAGTCCTTTAATGTGCAAGAGGACAGCGAGCAGCACCTTGGGGCCGGGAAAGGCCCCTCGTCATCTTGGGGTGACCATTGTCCGTTGAATGCCTCCAGCACAGGCTGCTCTGGGGAGGGGAGCTGCTGGGACTCAGGAATCCTCGCTGTCCTCTCCGGTGCTGTGTAAAGGCAGATCATAGAACACTTTGGGTTGGAAGGGACTTTAAAGATCATCCAGTCCCAACCCCTGCCATGGGCAGGGACACCTCCCACTGGATCAGGGGCTCCAAACCCCATCCAACGTGGCCTGGAACCCCTCCAGGGATGGGGCAGCCACAGCTCCCCTGGGAAACCTGGGCCTCACCACAATCATCTTGGAGAAGTTCCTCTTCATGTCCAGTCTAACTCTGCCCCTCTCCAGTTAATCCCCGTTCCCCCTCGTCCCATCCCCACAGCCTTTATGAACAGCCCCTCCACAGCTTTCTTGGAGCCCCTTCAGGTACTGGAAGGTCACTCTGAGGTCTCCTCAGAGCCTTCTCTTCTCCAGGCTGAACAACCCCAACTCTCTCAGCCTGTCCTCGCACGGGAGGTTCTCCAGCCCTCGGATCATCCTTGGAACCTCCTCTGGACCCATTCCAACAGCTCCATCTCCTTCTGTTGAGGATTCCAGAACTGGACCCAATCCTCCCGATGAGGTCTCCCCAGAGAGGAGCAGAGGGGCAGAATCCCCTCCCTCCCTGCTGGCCGCGCTTCCCTGGATGCAGCCCAGGACACGGTTGGTTTCTGGGCTCACGTCGAGCTTCTCCTCGACCATCACCCCAAGTCCTTCTCCTCGGGGCTGCTCTCAAGATCCTCACTGGATCCTGCTGGTGAGTTGGGCTTTGGGACGCACAGGTGCCCGCTCTGCCCAGCACGATGCAGCCGTCCCGCGGCGCGGCCATGGGGACCCCGCTGGGGACAGGGGTGCCGCAGCGACGGAGCTGCACCTACCCGCTGCGCTGGCAGAACCGGATCACGGCTTCCTCCTGCTCCCGCGTCTCGATGGAGCCGGGTCGCAGCCGCCGGATCTCTCGGATGGCGTCAGCGCCACTCATCTTCTGTGCCTTCGCCAGGTAGCACGCCAGCATGGTGCCCGTCCGGCCGCGCCCCAACATGCAATGCACCGCCACAGCCTGGCCGGCAGTGCCGCGGCATCACCAGCAGTGGCACGGGCAGAGGTGGGGGGCCCTGCTGCAGCCCCCCCTTTGCTCCCCAGCATCCCCCCCTCGCTATAACCTCTCCTGGGCTGTTCCCCCATCTCGGCGTGCCGTGCCCGCGCCGTACCTCGCCGCGAGCGTTGGCCACCTCCACCAGCCGCAAGAAGTTCTGGATCTGCGTGGGGGTCGGGGGGGTGAAGTCGGGCACACGGAGCTGGTGGAGCTGGATGTCGGGGCAGCAGCCGTGCTGGGGGGGGGCTCGCTCCGACAGCGACACCAGGTGCCGCACGCCCTGGCCCACCAGGAACTGGTAATGGCCCGGCTCCCGCGGCATCGCCAGGCCTGCCAGCCGCCCCTCCACCACCCAGGAGAAGTTGGGGGGCTTGGACGCCCCCATCACCTGCGGGGACCAGAACCGTGCGCCTGCACTGCAACGCTCCCGGGGACCCCTGGAACCCCTAAGCCAGACCCCCAGGACCCCTGAGAGCCCCTGGCCAGAACCCCAGGACCCCTAGAACCCCTAAGCCAGACCCCCAGGACCCCTGGAACCCCTAAGCCAGACCCCCCCCCCAGGACCCCTGGAACCCCTAAGCCAGACCCCCCCCCCCCCCCAGGACCCCTGGAACCCCTGAGCCACACCCCCAAGACCCCTAAGATCCCCTGGCCAGAACCCCAGGACCCTCGGGACCCCTGAGCCAGACCCCCCCAGGACCCCTGGAACCCCTAAGCCAGACCCCCAAGACCCCTGAGAGCCCCTGGCCAGAACCCCAGGACCCCTGGAACCCCTAAGCCAGCCCCCCGCCAGGACCCCTGGAACCCCTAAGCCAGACCCCCCCCCCCCAGGACCCCTGGAACCCCTGAGCCAGACCCCCAAGACCCCTGAGAGCCCCTGGCCAGAACCCCAGGACCCCTGGAACCCCTAAGCCAGACCCCCAGGACCCCTGGAACCCCTGAGCCAGAACCCCAAGACCCCTGAGAGCCCCTGGCCAGAACCCCAGGACCCCTGAGCCAGACCCCCAGGACCCCCTGGCCAGAACCCCAAGACCCGCAGGAACCCCTGGAGCCTTGAACCAGACCCCCAGGAGCCTCGGGACCCCTAAGACAGATCCCCCAGGACCCTCGAGAGCCCCTGCCCAGATCCCAGGAATCCCGGGACACCTGAGCCAGACCCCCAGAACCCCCTGGCCAGACCCTCCCTGGCCCCCAGGACCCCCAGACCACCTGAGCCTGACCTCCTGGACCCCCAGGACGCCCGAGAGACCCTGGCCAGAACCCCAGGACCCCCAAAACCCTTAAGCCAGACCCCCAGGACTTTTGGGACCCCCTTGAGACCTTGGCCAGAACCCCAGGACCCCCGACAGCCCCTGAGCCAGGACCCCCCGACCCCTAGGATGCTCGGGACCCTCCCGAGAGCCCCTGGCCAGGACCCCTCTGACCCCCCAGGAGCCCTCTGCCCCCCCAGGACCCCTCTGCCCCCCCAGGACCCCCGAGCCAGACCCTGGGGACCCCCAGGAGCCCCGAGAAACCCTGACCCAGCCCCCCAGGAGCTCCTGGCCAGACGCCCAGGACCCTCGGGCCGGGACCCCAGGACCCTCAGGACCCTTTGGACCCCCGAGAGCCGCTGGACGGGACCCCTCTGACCCCCAGGATTTCTGGAACCCCTCAACCCGACCCAGGGGACCCCCAGGAGCCCCGAGAAACCCTGAGCCGGGACCCCAGGACCCTTGGGACCCCCGAAAGCCTCTGCTTCAGGAACCCCCAGACTCTCGGGACCCCCCCGGCCACCCCCCCCGCACCGGGAGCGCAGCGGCACCGGCGGTGGCGGAGACCGAGAGCGCCGGCGCGAGGGGCGGGGCCTGCGGGGGCTCCTCCCCCCGGGACACCGGACACCCGCATCGGGACACCGATGTGCCCCCCCGGGTTATTTCCCCCCCTCCCCAAGGTCCCCCCCCCCATCGGGACACCGGTATGCCCCCCCAGGACACCGATCTGCCCCCCCCCCAGTGACAACGGGCTGTGTCCCCCACCTCCAGGACACCAGTTGAGATGCCCCCCCCCCCCCCCCAGCTCTCCCCCGCCCCCCCCCAGCATTAGGACACCGGGATGCCCCCACATCCCCCCCTCCGGGACACCGATCTGTCCTCCCCGGGCTTTTCCCCCCCTCATGAGGACACCGGGCTGCCCCCCCGTCCCCCGTCCCCCGTCCCCCTCCTGGGACACGGGGATGCCCCCCCCCTGCACCCCCTAACTCTCCCCCCCCGGGACACCAGGATGCCCCCCGTCCGGCTGCCCCCATCCCCCCCCATCGGCACACAGGGATGCCCCCCGTCTGGCTCCCCCCATTCCCCTCCGGGACACCAATCTGCCCCCCCCCGGGTTGTTCCCTCCCCCCCCTCCAATCAGGACACCGGGCTGCCCCCCCTGTCCCTCTCCCGGGACACTGGGATGGCCCCCTCTGGGTCCCCCCCCCCCCATCCCCCTTCCGGACACCGGGATGCCCCCCCATCTCCCCCCCCTCCCCGGGACACCGGGATGCCCCCCCATCCCACCCCCGGGACACCGGGATGTCCCCCCCATCCCTTCCCAGACACCGGGATGCCCCCCCATATTCCCCCGGGATACCGGGATGCCCCCCCATCCCCCTCCCACGACACCGGGATGTCCCCCTCATCTCCCCCCGGGACACCGGGATGCCCCCCCCCTGCACCCCCTAACCCCCGTTCCCCCCCATCAGGACCCTGGGCTCCCTCCCCCGGGCTGCTCCCCCCATGCAGGACACTGGGGTCCCCCCGGGGGTGCAGCTGCGAGTCTGTGTCCCCCCCCCCCCCTTTGTCCCCGCTGTCCCTGTGCCGGGGGTGGCAGCAGCTCCTTCGCCCCCATCCCATCGCCTCTCACCCTAATGAACTTTCTGAGCCTGAATTAATTGCCCCGCGGTGTCCGGCAAAGAGCGTTGGACCCATTTCTTCATTGCGGTGATGCTTGATGGCTTTGGGGGTTCCACAGCGGTGGGGGACACACACACACACACACACAGCCCCGTGGCAATCGCGGCTCCACCGGCGCTCGGAGGGCTCCTCAGTCCTTCCGAACCTTCAGCTGAGGTCTCCCCAGAGAGGAACAGAGGGGCAGAACCCCCTCCCTTGAAGTGATGGTGGGTGCGCGTGGGGTTGGGCATCGGGAACGGGTCCCGTGTTCCCAAGGACTCATCCCTACTCACTTCTGCTCTTTCGCGTGCGGTTGGGCAGTGCCAGAGCTGGTGGATCCCTGTCCTGTCCGTGCCACAGGGCTGTGGGGAAGGGAAAGGTGACGGGGTCAGTGGTGGGTGCTGGTGCTTGAGGGGACACCCCGCCAGGCTGAGCGGTGCCTCCAGCCCTCCCCAGCTCCATCCGAGCACAGCCAGAGCCCCTCGGCTGGGGGAGGCAGACGGCACCTTCTTCTCAGCCGGTTGTAGAGGTGAAGGGTGATGAGGGTGTGGGGAGCAAAGCAAGAGCAGCCCTGGACCGGCAATCACAGCCCCAGCGGCTCCCGGAGCCGGGATTTCACCACCACATCTCCCTTGACCTCATAGCTGAGGTTCTTCCAAGCCAGGAGAGCGGGTGGCACGGTCAGGGACAGGTAGGACGCTCGCATCTTGGCTGGGGACAACCCCACATCCCACAGGTAGACGTCGGCCAGCTCGCCCGAGAAGGAGTTGTAGAGGTCGAAGCCACCGCCGAAGGCGTCCTGCTCTTGTCCCAGCAGGATGGACGCTTCTGCTCCCACCGTGTAGCCGCGCTGCAGCCCCTTGCGCGGCCAGGGCTTCCCGTTGAACCAGAACTCGGCGATGCCGGTGGCCGAGTCCCAGCTAGCGCAGACGTGCTCCCAGTCCCCGTGGCCCTCAGGGACGCGGAAGGTGACAAATTTGCCCCCAACGTAGAAGCGGTATTCGCCGGGCTTGGGCTTGAAGAGGAGGATCTCGTTGTCCTGCGCTTTGGTGGCGTAGGAGAAGAGGCTGTAGGGACGGGTCAGGTCGCTGTAGGACCGCAGGCAGACGGTGAAGTTCTGCAGCGGCTGCTCAAGTTTGGCCCTCAGCAGCACGTAGGCATCGCTGGGGTCTTTCCGGAAGACGAATACCTTTCGGTACAGGTCTGGAGGATGAGAGATGGGATGTGGCAGGAGATTGGAGTGTCCCGCAGCCTCCTCTGATTGCCTCTAAGCCTTCCTCCATCCCCGTGGATGACTCTACATCCCCGACATCCCCTCTTCCGACCCCAGCCTTGCTCCAGCATCCCCTCAGCCGCACCGGCTGGGCTCTGGCGTGAAGCAGGGGGCTCTGAGAGCCGCTGCCGTGTCCCTCCCAGACCTGCCCACCCTGTGCCAGTTCCTGTCCCCCAGAATCATCCCTACCTTCCTGGGCCACGATCCCCGAGAGCCCGGCCAGGACGGCGAGGCAGAGCCGCAGCTGCGCCATGGGTGCTATGGGACCAGCAGAGAACCCACCTCACCGCAGGGATGCTGCCCACAGGATTTATGGACCAGAGGGTGGGAGGGGAGCCTCATCCCCCCAATCCCGTCCCCGGCAGCTCGGGAGGAGCGATTTCACGCCGTCATGCGGCCGTACCGCAAGACCTCGGGTCACCCGCCTGCACGGGGCTCCCCTTGGAGCTGTGCCCCGGGCGCGTGCCCACCCGGGCGCCAAGGGCAGCCTGGCCAAGTGGCTTCTCCTCGGCGCTCTCATTCGCTCCCCTGGGAGCAAAATCCCGTGGGAACAATGCGGTTTGATCCTGACTTCTCTGAGAGGCACAGGGGAAGCTGCCCCCCACGCCCTGACCCACAGCTCTCGGGCACAGAGAATAGTTTGCGTTGGAAGGGACCTCAACGATCACCCAGTTCCACCCTCTGCCATGGGCAGGGACACCTCCCACTGGATCAGGGGATCCAAAGCCCCATCCAACCTGGCCTGGAACCCCTCCAGGGATGGGGCAGCCACAGCTTCCCTGGGCACCCTGGGCCAGGGTCTCACCACTCTCAGAGTGAAGAAATTCCTCCTCATGTCCAGTCTAAATCTGCCCCTCTCCAGTTTATCCCCGTTCCCCCTCATCCCATCCCCACGGCCTTTGTGAACAGCCCCTCCGCAGCTTTCTTGGAGCCCCTTCAGGCACTGGAAGCTGCTCTGAGGTCTCCTCGGAGCCTTCTCTTCTCCAGGCTGAACAACCCCAACTCTCTCAGCCTGTCCTTGTACAGGAGGTTCTCCAGCCCTCGCATCATCCTCAGAGCCTCCTCTGGACCCGTTCCAACAGCTCCATCTCCTTCTTTTGTTGATGATTCCAGAACTGGACACAATCCTGCAGATGGGGTCTCACCAGAGAGGAGCAGAGGAGCAATAAGAGGGGCAGAATCAGAAGCCTTTGTAAAGAGTCCCTCCCCAGGTCCCCATCTCCAGGCTCTGCTCACTCCATCCTGACCAAAGGGACGGAGCCCAGAGCCGTGGATACCAGGTGGCCGAAGAAGCCACGGCAAAGTCAAGTGACAGAGCAGCTGGTGTCCTCCTAGGGCAGCCTCTGAGGGTGTCCGTGTGTCCTGTGAGCAGATGACCCTGGTGTGCAGACAGTTGTTCTGCCTTCCCAGGTGCCACCTGGTTGGGAAGAGGGAGAAGCTCATCTGCTCCAGGTGCTGTGACGATGGTGCTGGGTTGGCCGCTGGTCCTGGGGGGGACCCAGGCTGGGGCTGCGGGGCTGTGACGCGGGTCTGCTGTGGAGGATGGGGTGGCAGGGCAGCAAGGGGATGCTCTGAGCCACTGGTGGCCACCTCCTTTTTGAGGACAATATGGGTGTGTTCCCCACAGAACCGGTTGCCCAGTTTACCAGGAAGGAGCTCCCACGTCCCATGGGGCTTGGCTTGGCCGGGTTAGCTCCTCCTGTGTCATCACACTGGGACCCGGCTGTAGGTTTGTGTTCCTGCATCACATCCATCCATCCATCCATCCATCCATCCATCCATCCACCCATCCACCCATCTATCCATCCATCCATCCATCCATCCACCCATCTATCCATCCATCCATCCATCCATCCACCCATCCACCCATCCACCCATCCACCCGTCCATCCATCCATCCATCCATCCACCCATCCATCCATCCACCCATCCCTCCCCGTTCCACACCCCGCCTGCCTTGTGACCGCACGCTGTCCCTCACGGGAATGGAGGAGCACAGCTCGGATGCCTCCGGCGCTGGGTACAAATCACATTGCTTCTCGTTAATTGGCTGCAGAGCTTCATGAGGAGCTTTTCCCGTTCATTTGGAGGCACGAGAAGCGCACTCACCCGCATCCCATCCCTCAGCCTGGCCGGAGGTGATGGATGTCACCTCTCGTGCCCCCCAGCCCCTGCCATTATCTGAGCTCGGCGAGCGGCTCTGACAGACGCGTGTATGGTATAGAATTCCCAGCGGCTCATCTCGGATGTGACGCTTATCTCGGCTCGTCAGGAGAGAGAGAAAAATCTTCTGTTGCTTCACGGTGCAGCTGCGCCGTCTGAAATGTCCCTTCGGAGCCGCAGCGACTGCGGCTGAGCCTCGGGGGGGTCGTGGCAGGCAAGAAGGAACTGGGGTGACAAACCCCCCAGGAGCTCAGGAGATGCCCGAGGCACCCCAGGGCTGTCTCCATTGAGCAAAAATTGGGGTGTCTGGCCCCAAACTGGGGCTGATAAACCCCCAGGGGCTCAGGAGATGCCCGAGGCACCCCAGGGCTGTCTCCATTGAGCAAAAATTGGGGTGTCTGGCCCCAAACTGGGGCTCGGGAGATGCCTGAGGCACCCCAGGGCTGTCTCTATGGGGCAAAAAGTGGGGTGTCTGGCTCCAAACTGGGGCTGATAAACCCCCCAGGGGCTCAGGAGATGCCCGAAGCACCCCAGGGCTGTCTCCATTGAGCAAAAATTGGGGTGTCTGGCCCCAAACTGGGGCTCGGGAGATGCCCGAGGCACCCCAGGGCTGTCTCTATTGGGCAAAAAGTGGGGTGTCTGGCCCCAAACAGGGGCTGATAAACCCCTAAGGGACTCGGGAGATGCCCGAGGCACCTCAGGGCTGTCTCCGTTGATCAAATTGCGGTGTTGGGGGCCGAGACCCCACGGAGGAGGATGGCGAAGGAGAGGCACCAGGCTCGGCGTGTGATGGGCCATGGTGTGGTCTGGGGTTCAGGTTGCCCGTGGGGCAGAAGCTCTGGGGGTGGTGGGGCTGCTTTGGGGAGAGGAGCCAGGGGTTGTCCCGAGGCTCTCGGCTGCAGCAGCACAACCTCAGCCGGTGCTGCCGGTGCCTCCCCTGCGGCGGCCGAGCTGCGCGCCGAGCAGCGCCGCGGGCCCCAGGCAGCAGTGCAGCACCCCCAGCCCCTCGCTCAGCCCCAGAACGTGGTCAAAGTGCTCGAAGGTGCCACAGGTGGGCTGCAGCAGCCGTGCCCGCAGGAGGAAATCCACGGCGAGCCCCACGCCGTAAGGCACCCACAGCCCAAAGAAGAGCCAGCTCGCCCCGATGCTCGGCCCCCAGCCTGCCCTCAGCCGCGGCCCGGCCAGCGCGGCCACCAGCAACGCCGCGGGCAGGAGCAGGAAGAGGCAGAGGCAGAGGGCGAGGTGCAGCACGTAGGTTGGGTGGAGGACGTCCACGCTCCGGCGGATGCAGCTCGTCTCTTGGGCTTCCACTGTGCCGCTGGCAAGAGCCGCCGGCGTCGCCAACAGCATCGCCCCAGCCCACACGGCCACGGCCAACCGCCGGCTCCGGGGGTCCCAGCGGCACCAGACGGTGCTGCAGGAGCTGCTGCTCACCACCAACCCCTGCGCGAAGAGGCTCCAGTGCCACAGCAGGTGCATGAGCCTACACAGCCCCGCGCCCAGCTCCCAGCGCCGCCCGACGCTCACCGCCACCGCCGGCAGCAGGGCGGCGAAAAGACCCATCGCCACCGCCAGCTGGGCCACCAGCGCTGGGCTTTGAGGCCAGCTCCAGGCGTGGGGCCGCTTGGCCAGTGCCACGAGCAGCGAGGCGGTCCCCAGCGCGGCCGCGGCGCAGGTGACGGCCAGGAAGGCAGGGGCCACGCGCTGGAAAAGGGGACAGTACTGGTTGTGGCAGGGCGCGGCGTCGTAGTCGAGGGAGGTTATGTTGGTGTAGTCGTAGGAGTAGTTGCCCATCATCTCCAGCAGGTTCAGGTGGTCCAGGGAGGTTTTGCTCTCAGCGATGTTGGGGCTCTGCAAAGGAGGGCAGCGGATGTCAGGCAGGGACGCGCTCAGCTGGCTGCAGGTGACCCACGCGTTGCTTGCGATGTCCCCCCTAACGCTGCCGGGGATTTATCAGGGTGGGACACGCCGCGAGGAGAAGGGAGGGCAGGCTGCCTGCAGCTGATACCTTGGGGACGTGGGGTTGTTCCAAACTGGCCTCACCGTGCGTGAAAACCCACGTTTGCTTGCAGCCTCCCAGGAGGGTTGCGAACCCCTCAGTGGATGGATGCAAACCCCATCGAGCCACCTGCAAGCGTTCGCCGGCAGCGCCTGCCGCGAGTCGTGGCCCTGCCAGCCACCGTGCAGCCATGTGCGCCCACCCCTCGCGTCCGGCAGGATGGGAAATCCCCGGGAAGAAGCGGCAAGGGAGGGGAGAGACACTCACCACCACGATGCAGTTGCCCATGATGCGCGTCCCAGGATGGCACCCGCACGCCGGTGCTTGGGGTCTCCGGCGGGTGCTGTGTGTGGTGGCAAGAGCTCAGCTGCCAATGCTCACGGCAGGGTGCTGAGCCCAGCGGTGCACGGTCAGGGCTGCTCGCCCTCTCCGATGGGTGCTGAGCCCAGCAGTGCACGGTCAGGGCTGCTCGCCCTCTCCAATGGGTGCTGAGCCCAGCGGTGCACGGTCAGGGCTGCTCGCCCTCTCCAATGGGTGCTGAGCCCAGCGGTGCACGGTCAGGGCTGCTCGCCCTCTCCAATGGGTGCTGAGCCCAGCGGTGCACGGTCAGGGCTGCTCGCCCTCTCCAATGGGTGCTGTGCCCAGCGGTGCACGGTCAGGGCTGCTCGCCCTCTCCGATGGGTGCTGTGCCCAGCGGTGCACGGTCAGGGCTGCTCGCCCTCTCCGATGGGTGCTGAGCCCAGCAGTGCACGGTCAGGGCTGCTCGCCCTCTCCGATGGGTGCTGAGCCCAGCAGTGCACACTGTCTCCAATGGGTGCTGAGCCCAGCGGTGCACGGTCAGGGCTGCTCGCCCTCTCCGATGGGTGCTGTGCCCAGCGGTGCTCGCTCTGTCCAATGGGTGCTGTGCCCAGCACTGCACGCTCTATCCGATGGGTGCTGTGCCCAGCAGTGCTCACTCTGTCCAATGGGTGCTGTGCCCAGCAGTGCTCACTCAGGGCTGCTCACCCTCTCCGATGGGTGCTGTGCCCACTCTGTCCAATGGGTGCTGAGCCCAGCAGTGCTCACTCAGGGCTGCTCACCCTCTCCGATGGGTGCTGTGCCCAGCGGTGCTCACTCTCTCCGATGGGTGCTGTGCCCAGCAGTGCTCGCTCAGGGCTGCTCGCCCTCTCCGATGGGTGCTGTGCCCAGCAGTGCTCACTCTATCCGATGGGTGCTGTGCCCAGCGGTGCTCGCCCTCTCCGATGGGTGCTGTGCCCAGCAGTGCTCACTCAGGGCTGCTCACCCTCTCCGATGGGTGCTGTGCCCAGTGGTGCTCACCCTCTCCGATGGGTGCTGAGCCCAGCGGTGCTCACTCTATCCGATGGGTGCTGTGCCCAGCGGTGCTCGCTCAGGGCTGCTCACCCTCTCCGATGGGTGCTGTGCCCAGTGGTGCTCACCCTCTCCGATGGGTGCTGTGCCCAGCGGTGCTCACTCTATCCGATGGGTGCTGTGCCCAGCAGTGCTCACTCTATCCGATGGGTGCTGTGCCCAGCGGTGCTCACTCTATCCGATGGGTGCTGTGCCCAGCAGTGCTCACTCTATCCGATGGGTGCTGTGCCCAGCGGTGCTCACTCTATCCGATGGGTGCTGTGCCCAGCAGTGCTCACTCTATCCGATGGGTGCTGTGCCCAGCAGTGCTCACTCTATCCGATGGGTGCTGTGCCCAGCAGTGCTCACTCTATCCGATGGGTGCTGTGCCCAGCAGTGCTCACTCTATCCGATGGGTTCTGTGCCCAGCGGTGCTCACTCTATCCGATGGGTGCTGTGCCCAGCAGTGCTCACTCTATCCGATGGGTGCTGTGCCCAGCGGTGCTCACTCTATCCGATGGGTGCTGTGCCCAGCAGTGCTCACTCTATCCGATGGGTGCTGTGCCCAGCAGTGCTCACTCTATCCGATGGGTGCTGTGCCCAGCGGTGCTCACTCTATCCGAAGGGTGCTGTGCCCAGCGGTGCTCGCCCTCTCCGATGGGTGCTGTGCCCAGCAGTGCTCACTCTATCCGATGGGTGCTGTGCCCAGCGGTGCTCACTCTATCCGAAGGGTGCTGTGCCCAGCGGTGCTCACTCTATCCGAAGGGTGCTGTGCCCAGCGGTGCTCGCCCTCTCCGATGGGTGCTGTGCCCAGCAGTGCTCACTCTATCCGATGGGTGCTGTGCCCAGCGGTGCTCGCCCTCTCCGATGGGTGCTGTGCCCAGCAGTGCTCACTCAGGGCTGCTCACCCTCTCCGATGGGTGCTGTGCCCAGTGGTGCTCACTCTCTCCGATGGGTGCTGTGCCCAGCGGTGCTCACTCTATCCGATGGGTGCTGTGCCCAGCGGTGCTCGCCCTCTCCGATGGGTGCTGTGCCCAGCAGTGCTCACTCTATCCGATGGGTGCTGTGCCCAGCGGTGCTCACTCTATCCGAAGGGTGCTGTGCCCAGCGGTGCTCACTCTATCCGAAGGGTGCTGTGCCCAGCGGTGCTCGCCCTCTCCGATGGGTGCTGTGCCCAGCAGTGCTCACTCTATCCGATGGGTGCTGTGCCCAGCGGTGCTCGCCCTCTCCGATGGGTGCTGTGCCCAGCAGTGCTCACTCAGGGCTGCTCACCCTCTCCGATGGGTGCTGTGCCCAGTGGTGCTCACTCTCTCCGATGGGTGCTGTGCCCAGCGGTGCTCACTCTATCCGATGGGTGCTGTGCCCAGCGGTGCTCGCTCAGGGCTGCTCACTCTCTCCGATGGGTGCTGTGCCCAGTGGTTCTCCCTCTATCCGATGGGTGCTGTGCCCAGCGGTGTTCGCTCTCCAAGAACCACATTGCACAGCGGTGCCATCTCCGCTCCCTCTCTCTCGGGCTCCGCTCCTCCCACTGTAAAAGGAGGCGAAGGACTGCGGGAAGGAGATAAGAGCTGCCTGGCTCAGAGCAGCCCTCCTGGCTTGGCAATCCCCTTTGCCAGGACCTGAAGGAAACGGGTGGGCCAGCGCTGCCGGTAAAGCCCGTGAGCCACCAGCCCCGAGCCGGCAATTTCTCGAGCAGGAAACAATCAGTTCTTGGCAGAACACTTTGGATTAATTAGGAATTGTGTGGACAGGCTCCCCCGTGCGCGGACACTCCTATCGCTGCCCTCACCCAGGGCACGCGCAGCTTCAATCCCAGCGATGCTCAGCCCGGTTCTGGGGTGGCGTTGTGGGCACGGGATGCCGAGGGGACCCCGCCGTGGCACAGCCCGGGCTCGCAGTGCTTTCCGTACAGCAAGACAATCCGCAGCTCTTCCTCAGGATGCCCTCCTAGGAGGCCGGATCCTGCAGGGTCAGCACCGGCGCTGAGCCACGGGCTCCCCGGGCTGTGGCAGGCAGCGGGCGCAGCTTAGCGGGGACCCAGTGGCACTTGGTGGCCTTGGGGACCACCGCGCTTGGTGGGAGCATCCCTGGAAGGTGCAGAGGGATGCCTTGAGGGGGATGATAAGAAGAGGGGCAGGGGCTGGATGTCTGCCAGGGGGGGATTTGGGGGCTGAGGAGGGGGCAGAGCCAAGGGCTTGAGAGGCTGCCGGGTTTTGGGGGGTGATCTGTGTCCCTCTGGACCGCGCGACGGGCTCAGCCGCATCCCACCCTGTGCTGGGCACCGGGGTGAGCTGTGTCCCCCCTCAACGCTGAGCTCTGTGCCCTCTCCAGACCCCGGTGCCCCCGTCGGTCCCTCTCCCCACACTATGGGGGGCTCCCGGGCGCAGGTTGGGCTGTGCAGGCAGCATCAGAGAACCACGAGGTTGGAAAAGACCCCTTAGATCATCGAGCCCAACATCGAGAAGCAGAGACGCGCAGGCAGGTCACGTGTGTAATCCAGATATATTTATAGGATTATTTTTTTTCCGAGATTAGCACAGGATATTAGAAAGGTTATAAAGTCACATCAACGTTCGTCGTCTCCCTTTTATGTACATACAAGAACACAGCACAACAACACAGACCGTCCTCTGCCCCGCTGCCACCCCACGGCGTCTCCAGAGCTCCCTACAAATATGGCTTTCGTGTCTATTGAGAGTTCAGTGCCGGCCGGGAAGCGGCTGAAGCCTCACTGGGACCAGTAAGAGGGAGTGAACAGGCCTGGCTGCAAACAGGGGCCACGGGGTCCCCAATCCTCCTCGCTCCCCCAGTGCCAGCCCTGGCCGTGTCCCGGTTTAGATGTCCTGGACCCAGCACGGGTGACCCTGGTGGCACGGGGTGGACACGAGGCTGGATGTCCCTTGTCCACACGGCCAAGAAGGACCCCTCAACGGGAGGTGGCCGATGCTCTTGGGCTCTTCCAGCCACGCGGTGACATTGCCTGCTTTGATGGGTACCGGCAAGGAGGGACAGGAGCTCCTGTGACATTGTCCCTCATGTCACCGCTTGCCCCATTGCTGCTTCGCCCCACCCCGTAGTGCATCCACCGTCCGTGACGCCGTGCACCCCATCACCTCCCCACCCCTTCACAGCACCCACAGCACCTCTTGTACGTAGGACACGGGGTACCTCCCTCCCCCAAACAGCCCTGACCCAGCGACCACAGCGCGTACAGCAAGGTCCACCCTTCCAACCCCCCCATCCCCACCGTGTGACGCCCATCACGCCCCACTCCTGGCTGCGTACCTGTTCCTCTGCACACCCCGACATATTCGTCACCCCAAAAGACTCAACCCCACCACGCCCTGGGCTCCCAGAATGGCTCTTCCCACCATTCCTCACACCCACGGACAAGATCTATCCGTCAGAGCCTCAAAAGTGGGGTTTTTTTCCATCACGTGGTGCACCCCGTCCCACCTTCCACTGGCAGCACGGCGGGTGCAACCATCCCACACCAGTCTCGTGATGGTGTCCTCGTTACCCCTCGTGCTCCTTCAACAGCATCTCCCTTTTCCTGCGTGGAACCTGGTGTTTTCCCACACCTCCCCCACGCAACACGGGCTCTCCTCCTCGGCAGTGGGGTTCCTGCTGCCTTGCACCTACCAAAGCCTGCTGGCTCTTGCTTGAACCTCATGCTCCCACCACTCCCAGGACCTGTGACACCCAGGACCGCAAGCTCAGCCTCTCCCCACGCTGCATCCTGCCGCTTCCGAACACCACGAGGCGTCTCAAAAAGGTCCAATCCTGGCCACCAGGGTAAAGCGGTGACCACCAGTGTCCTTGATGCAGCGGCACTGGGGACAAATTGGCCACGGCTGTGCCCGTGCTGCCTCAAAGGGGGCACAAACCTCATCTCCCACCTCCCTTTCCCCACGGACCAGTTAATCCCCCTCCCTCCCGGTTCCGGGCTTGAGGCATTCTCCATCACCATCTCCAGCACGTAGACTTACAATGAGATTAAATTCTACTTGGAAACACGTCCTTCCATTTTTATTTGAAGGAATTAGGTCTATCGATAGTGGATGTTAAAGAGCTTTGCGAAGCGTCGGGTCACGCATTTGTATGTGCTCAGTGTGCAGTGAAGGAGTTAACAGCATCAACACCTGCAGCGTTATCTCCTGCATCCCTCAAAACCAGCTCCGAGCCACTTGTTGGGACCCCAGGCCAACATCCTCCTCCAAAGAGATGGGAAGGGAAGACCAACATTGAGAAAACCACAGGTTTTCTTCCCTGTGTGCGGTGACGAAGGCTTCATACGCTTCTTGAGGTGCTACCACCCTGCTGCCTGCAGACACCCGGGCCACGGTGAACCGTGCCACGTCTGCTCACGTGTCATAACGCCCCACTCACTCACACCCTGCGCCCGCCACCGAGTTGGGTGCCTCTTCCTCCTTGTCTGCTTGGACCCAGCCCCGTTCCAGCCCTGCGACAGCTTCCCCATGGCCATCCTCCTCGTGCCCCGCTCCCAGGTTCTGGTTGGGAGTGATGCTACCTGCCTTACGGACACCCAGGATTCCACAGTGGAGGATGCCAGCTCTTCCTTTGCCTCCGAGGTGAGGTTACCCACACCGCTGAGGGCTTTTGCTCCTTCCCGAAGGGCTCTTCTCCTCCAGACAACCCAAAATCGAAGGGATGCCCAGCTGAAGGGTGAGCTCCTGTGAGCTCCTTATGTCCAGACCAAGAGGTGCTGAGATCCTGGGAAGCTGAAAAACCTCATCCTGAGGGTGAGGGATGGGGCCTGGCTCCTCGGGAACGGGGAGTGTCCTGCAGATACCGGAATGTATCATCCGCTACAGCCCCATCCTGGGGGCGTGTGGCTGAAATGGGCCAAGCGGACCCTGGGGATGTACTAGAGAGATTGGGAAAGCTTCTTGGTTTTGCCTTGGAAGAGATAGCGGAACACGTAGGAGGTAGGGAATGATCACGCAAGCTTCCTTGGAGACCCCCAACCTACCGAGAAGCTACTCTTGGGCGTTTTGGCAGCCGTTGGCTGCAGCCCTTGGAGCTGAGAGGGACACAGCTTTCTCCAAGCTCAGCCCTGCCCTGCCAAGGGGCCAAGGAGGGAAGGGGAACAGACAGCTCCAAGAAACCGATGCCTTTGGAGCCCCTTTTCACACACCTCAGCCAGAGAAACCACAGCCCCGGTGCCGCTCTGGACTGCTGGAGCTCCTGGGGAGCGGCTCCTTTCCAGCTGCACTCCACTCCTGCGGTACCACCAGCTGTGTCGGCTCTGATAGAAGCTGCTCTCAGGGTTTAAACTGCTTTTCCAGAGGTTCCCAAAGCCGTCCCAGCCAAGAGGCGGGTGGCGATGGCTGCAGACCCATCAGCTCTCCCCAGTGTTCCCAGCGCAGGTGACCTCCCACACTGAACATCTCAATAGATGGTTTCAAATCGATGTTTCCAATCTGAGACATTTGTAAAGTTGGGGCTTTTTCTCTCTGGATTCGCCCCCAAATCTCTGCCCTCCCCCCTCCCACTGGGGTGGGACCGGGGAGCCGCAGTGCCCGGCAGCTCCCAGTCTCTCTGGGGGCCTCAGCGGTTCCCACCCTGGAAGCTCACCCCCCCTTCACACACGTACTGCACGAGGACAGCTCTCCTCCGGAATGGACACTGTTCAACAAGAACCACCAAGGATAAAATCAGGGCAGGGACTTGGGGTTCCTTCCCGGCTTGACCCCCGCTACACGCCAAGACCTCAGCTGGCGTGCTGCTCCATCCCACTGGCCACGTGTCCCATCCCAGTTGGGGTTGGGGCCACCACACAGCAGCCGAGGCTGGAGGAGCAATGGGAATGCGGGTCCCGGCTCTCGGTGGAAGGCATGGGGCGAGCGTTTGTGACAGAGGGGCCGCCCAATTGCCCCGAGCCTGGACCTGATTTTATCCTTGGATGTCAAAGAAACCAAAATGGAGAGAAACAAAGGAAAGAGCTACATCAACCCCAGCCCAACATCCCAACCAAGGGCCCAAAGCAAAGAGCAGCCACGAAACCAAAGCAAAGGTCCAAAGGAAGAAGGAAAGTCGCTCACTCACTGGTTGGAATGTGTTTTGTGCGAGCGCCGGTCGCAGGGATGGAGGTGCAAGCAAGCAAACGGGGCCGGGGCTTTCGCTGTTCGTAGTAGTAATGTTTTGTACAAGTTCAAGAAGAAGCATCATGTCTCAGGCCGGTCGCTCTCTGCTCTCTGTCCCGCCATCCCTCTGTCCGTTTGCCCGTGCCGGGCGCGAGAGAAAATCTGTTGGGTTGAGTGGGGTTTGTGGTCTGGTTTCCGTTTCCATCAGGGTCTGTTGGCTCCATTTCTCTCTCTCTCTCTCTCTCTCTCTCTCCGACACCCCTAGATGAAATATTCCTTCTTGTCATCGCCGCTGGCTTGGCCGCCCTCTGCGTTGATGATGGCCGTGTCGGCATCTGGGGCATCGTCCGATCCCTTGGCCTCGTGCGTCAGGTAGGTGCCTGGGTGGGGAAAGGAGGGCAGCGTCACAGCGGGTCCTGCTGGCACCCGCTCCCATGCAAGCACCGGGAGGCTGAGCTGCCCAGCAGGAACGCGGAGGTGAAAGTCCTTTGGATTTAGCCTGAAATGGAAAAGTCACCGGTTTTCCTTGGACAAGCCCTGCCCCGGGACCAAGCATTGGCTGCTCGAGGCTTTCGCAGCCATCCCTCTGGCCAGAGGGTGAAACTCCCCCTGCTTTGCAGGCAGCTCTTGCCTACGTCTCCAGGCACGTCTCCTGCCCTCCCCACCCTCCCTACATCCCTACATCCCTGTTCCCCCCTTGAAACAGTTGATGGGCTCTCTCCGAAACTGCCTTCTGCAGAGAGATTCCGGCTCTCGGCCGCCCCGGAGCTGGTACGGCGCGGGACGGAGGCGCAGCTCGGCGGGCAGGGATGGGGGGCTCTTACTCACACATCACCTCTGCTGGGTTTGGCCGATGTCTGGATGGGACCGTCTCCCCGTGTCTTATGCACATACCTGCTGGGCGGATGAAAAGTCCAGGGATGGGGAGATGGAAACGGTGGAGGGGAAGGAGGAAGAGGAAGGTGGAGGGCTTGAGGGAGGGCAAGGAGGGGTGGGAGCTGGGGTCAGCACAGACGGGGATGGGGGCACTCCCAGGGCGATGGGTACCAAGGGGGGAAGGAGAGATGGAGGAATGGGGTAGGAGCTGCTTCCGCCTGGTGCTGCCCAGCTCCGAGGACTCGCTGGGACATCCCCACGCTGGGCTCGGTGCCGGCATGGGCAGCAGCCCCCAAAGCCAGGAGGGCTGCGTTGGCTGCGCTGGGTTTCTCCAACCACGGGGCACCTCCGCAGGGTGGGGTGTTGCCTCCCTTCAGCCCTGCCCGACGCTGCCCACTCGCTTCGGAGATGTAGCCCTGCTCCCACACATCCTATGCCACCCGTTCCGATGGCGGCACGGGGGGTCTCGGCTCCGTGCCCCCTCCCTCTTCCCCCAGCTCCTTTGCCCCATACCTTTGTGTCTGATCAGGTAGTGTCCCAACACAATGAGAAGACTGAGCAGGAGGAAGACAATGACGGCAACCACCCCACCGATCACCGCGTGGTAGGTGCTGGAAGTCGAGGGCACTGGGCTGGCATCTGCCCAGACAGTGAAAGGAGAGAAAACAGAGAGAAGGAGATGCTGCAGACCCTGCTGAGTGGCAGAGGCTGCTGCTCATCCCACAGACTGCTCAGGGTCACGGCCACCAGCTCGATCCCGCTGCAGACGAGAGCTGTCTGGTTGGGAGCAAGAAAAGGGAAGGCAGCAAGGGAAGCGAGGAGGGGAAAGCAGTGGCCATCAGTGCCGGTTCCTGCAGGGAGTGAGCGGAGGAGCCTGGAGGGCTGCGCTGGGAGCCCAGCCTGGGAGAGAAGGCAGCCAAGAAGAGCTGCGATGGGCAAACCTGTGCCCAGTTGCCTGCTGTGTGCCCCAGCGAGCGGCAATACGCTCTGCGCTGCTTCACGGTGCCTCTGCGGGCACAGCCAGGATACCATCCTTCCCAGTGGGATTTTTTGCCCCAAAAGGGGAGGCTGAGCACACAGCAGAGCCAGGCTTGGCTCACTCTTCCCCTGCACCATGCTAGCAGGAAGGTGACACGCAGGCTGGCACGGCCACAAGCTGCGCTCCAGGCGGTGACAGTCCCCAGGAAGGTGGGACCCCAAGGCCAGTCCCGAGTCAGCCACATCCTGCAGTGCAGATGGTACTGGGATCCTGCGTCAGCCCCAGCACACAGGGACAAACCCTCCTTCCAGCTACACTCGCTGTCTCCCATCAGCGGTAGGGGACGGAGCCACAGAAAGAGTCAGAGATGTTTGGACACAACACGGGAAAACCAACAGAGAGGTGACAGGACAGAGGGATAAAACATCTCACACAGACACAAGGCACAGGTTGCAGCCCACGGGCAGCTGCTTCCACAACCTGCCGGGAAGAGCTGGAAGGACCTGACGCTGCCCCAGCTCTGGGGCATCAGCTCTGTTGCGTACCACCACCTCCAAGGGCTGCTGCGGTGGTGGCTGAGTCCACACCTGCCAACAAGCAGCCGCACGGGGACTGGAGCCTGGCCGGGCACTTGGGATATGGCAAGGGTGTCCCCAGCCCAGGGATGGACCATCATCCTCATGTGGAGCTGCTTCTGCCAGGCTGAGGAGCAGCGGGTCCGTAAAGACAGAGAAAAGGAGCTTACAGTACCTTGGATGGGAGCTGGAGTGAAGGATGAAGCGGTGGCCATGGATGCATGAGAGATGGGCTGGGAAGGGCCTGGCGGAGGGGCTGGAGTGGAGTGAACGTGTGGGGTGGGGAGCTGGGAAAGATCTGGGGAAGACGACAAAAACATAGGGACACGAATCAACCCTGTGAGGTGTCAGCAAGATGTGACAGAGCCCATGGGAGGGGACTCCGGCTCCCCGCAGCCTGATGGGACCCATCCTTCTCAGTGGCTCTTTCCAGACCCCTTTCTGGACCATGGGTCCTGCTCCGCCCTCCGAGACACACTGCTCCGAGCATCTTCCCCCTTTCTCCTACCCTGCCAGCACCCCCGGTTACCCTTTCCTCAGTGAGGGACCCCAAAGGGACCCTCCTGCCTGGGAGGTCTAGGTCTGCGGTGGCTGGAGAGCATCACCCTCTGTGAGATGCCACCTCCACGTGCCCTCAGGCACTGCTCCATCGCTGCCGAGCGAGGTGGCCGCTGCAGCAGACCAAGGGCTCGGTCAGGCGAGGCGGCCGCTCCAGCGATGGTACCCGAGACCTGAGTGGCTCTGGGGAAAAAGAGGAGGGGGGATTTGACAAAGGGAACCCCCCATGGTTGTGGAGCTCCACTGCTGGTGGCTGTGGCACCGAGTAGGTGAGGGACACGGGAGCTCTGGGTGGTGTCAAGCAGCCTGGATGGTGCTGGGAGCTTGCGGATGGGGTGCTGAGCACCCTGAGAGCTGCTGTGCTCCTGGATGGGTTCAGAGGGCTCCAAGCGCTGGTGTGTGCTCAGAGCCAGGAACCTGCTCCCCGCGCAGACCCCACGCCCCGGGGGACACAAGGGACACAAGGGGTGACAAAGGAAGGACGGCACAGGGTGGGGCATTTAGGGGCCCATCCGGCGCAGGCAGAGCAGGACTGAGGTACCATCACTGCGATGTGATTCCTCTATCCATAGCCACACAGGAGGGGAAGGATGCCAACAGTGCCCAAAACAGAAGGGGAGGGAAAGGGGATGGGACAGGGAAGAGCTGTAGCATGGAGGCGTGCTGGAAGATGGAAAGTCCAGAGTTGGTAGAGAGGAAAGGAACGGCAAGAGATTTGGCAGAAGAGGAGGACAATCCCAAATCCAAGGCCAAAACTGCAGCGAAAGAGGCTCCTACCAACACGGGGAGCTGGGTGCTGAGCTCAGGAGGGGGGCACTGCCGGGAGCTGCGCTGGAGAAACGCTCGCAGCCCCGCAAAGCGCACAGCTCCGCTCCACGCGCGACACAAAGCAGGGCACAAGGACAGGGGACACGGCAGCAGAGCACAGCCGGGGCAGGGGAGCGGTGAGGGGACAGCACTGTGCTGGGAGGCGGTGGCTGCTGACCCTTCCCACACCAGGATGGGCGCTGGGGGCGATGGACAATGGGATGCGGCGTCAGCAGCTCAGGACAAGCCATGGGGCCCATCTCCAGGAGCTCAGGACAGCGCTGCCACGGCATCTCATGGTTTGGAGGGGTTGATGCCATCTGGAAATCCTTTTTGGCCGGCGATGGTGACGCGCAGAGGTTTCCTGGCTGTGACAGGCTCCAGAGCGCTGGCTTTGCCTCCTGTCCCAGAGGCTTCAAGCAGTGCTGCCTGCAGCTCCCGGAGTTACCCTAACGCGCACTCTGCCCCCACTCATCGGAGGCAACAGGGACCGAGCTCTGCCTGGGCCGTGCCGTACCCCTTTCCCGACTCCCCCAAACCTCTCTCTGCCCTTCTCAGCCCTGAACAGTGCAGGGAAGGACAAGGCGGGGCTGGATGTGGCTGGAGGAGCTGGGGATGCAGCGCTGTGCCAGCGAGCACGCCAGGACCCGGCTGCATGCACGCACCCGCCCTGTGATGCACAGACCCCTCTCCCCGGATCCAGGCGCCCCTTCTCGAGGAGGTGCAGCTGGGACAAAGGCAGCTGTGCCGACCAGCGGCTGCCAGAAGAAGCTGGGTGACGCCGGGTGCCCCGCTTACCGCTGACGTCGAGGTTGTACTTGGCCACGACGCTGCCCATGGAGCTGGTGGCTGTGCAGACGTAGGTGCCGCTGTCGCTCTTGTTGAGGAAGGGGAAGATGAGGATGCTGTTGGAGCTCCGCTGCAGGGGCGCCGTGCTGCCCTCCTTCTCCCAGAGGAATTCCTGGGGGCTGCAGAGTGGGATGGCGGTGAGGGACCGCTGCCCCCGACCAGCACCCTGGGGCAGAGCTGAGTCCCTGGCCAGGCAGCGGAGGGGACTACGAAGGCGTGGGAGTATTTAAGCAGGAGGGAAATACCCATTTAGAGATGGATCTGCTGCTCCAGGGGAGGGCTGGGGCTTTGCCTGTTCTCCGTGGGGTGCCCGGCCCTACCTGGCATGGATGCAAGGCCAGTGCCCTGCCCGAGCTCTGGGGAGGGCTAAGCGTCGGATTTGGGAACGTGAGTTGGCGAGGGCCCGGTGGGACTGAGCGAGAGGACGGCCAGGAGGGGCCTTACATGGGGTTGCCCTGCCCGTCACACTGCAGCTGGAGCTCCTGGCCTTCCCGCGGGTACTGCGGACGCGGCTCGATCTTCGCTGTCGGCTTGTCTGAAAAAGGAGAAAACGCACAGCTGGGTGATCGCTTGTCCCTGCCCCGTGCTGTGCATCCCAAACCCTGTCCCTGCCGCAGCCCCGGCTCTGGGCGTGCAGGGGGGCAGCCGGAGTGCACCCGCGGGCGGTGGGGTGCACAGGGTGCTCCCACGTCCCTTGCCTGGTCCAGAGGAGAAGGGGAACGGGGACAGGCAGGACATGGGAGATGGTGCAGGCAGGGAGCAGGGGATGGCAAAGACAAGTCTGTTCTGGAATCCTCAATGGAAGAAGGAGATGGAGCTGTTGGAATGGGTCCAGAGGAGGCTGCGAGGATGATGCGAGGGCTGCAGCACCTCCCATCCGAGGACAGGCTGAGAGAGTTGGGGTTGCTCAGCCTGGAGAAGAGAAGGCTCCAAGGAGACCTTAGAGTGACCTTCCAGTGCCTGAAGGGGCTCCAGGAAAGCTGGGGAGGGGCTGTTCATAAAGGCTGTGGGGATGGGACAAGGGGGAACGGGGATAAACTGGAGAGGGGCAAGTTTAGACTGGACATGAGGAGGAAAATCTTCATGATGATGGTGGTGAGGCACTGGAACCAGTCACCCAGGGAAGTTGTGGCTGCCCCATCCCTGGAGGGGTTCCAGGCCAGGTTGGATGGGGTTTGGAGCCCCTGATCCAGTGGGAGGTGTCCCTGCCCATGGCAGGAGGTTGGAACTGGGTGATCTTGAAGGTCCCTTTCAACCCAAACTATTCTATGATTCTAAGTCTCAGGAAGACAGAGACAGGGACAGGCAGGGGACACCAGGGGTACGCGCACTGTGCAGTGCCCCCACGTGTGAAGGACCACTGCGTGTGCCGGTTGATAAGCCTTTACGCGTCAAGGCTGAATGCACATAGGGCCAACGTGTGTGATGTTTGCCGAACTGCGGTGATGCTGAGGCCCCCTGCAACCCTCCCACTCCTCCATGGCCCTGTCCCCTTCCCCGTGACCCCCGTATGCCACGTACAGTGGACCTGCAGCTTCTGCGTGGTCGACCTCTCAGAGTTCTGCAGGGATTCGTGGTCCACGGTGCAGGTCACCTCAGCTTCGTTGTCCTCCTTGGTGACACGGAACTCCACCCGACTGCTCACGGTGAAGGTTTTGCCATTGGGATCCTCCACCACCTCAGTGCCCTCGTCTGTGGGGACAGGGAACCGTTAGAGCAGCGGGCACGGCCCCACAGCAGAGGCATCGGGCTGATGTGCGCGTTGAGCAGGGACGTCCTTCCCCATCTGGTTCTGGGCAGTAGGATAGGATGCCAGTGTGGTAGAGAACCGGGCACGTCTGCAACCGCTGGCGCCCTGCCTGCCTCCGTGGTGTCCCCTCACCAGCCCAGGGCAGAGCCCCAGGGCTCGGGCACTCACCCTTCAGCTCCTTGTTGCCCTTCCTCCACCGGAGCTGGGCTGCAGGCTTGCTGCCAGAGGACTGGCAGGTCAGCCGGGCCATCTTCTCCTCATCAATGGGCTGCTCATGGCCGAAGATCTGAGGTTTCTGAGGGATTCCTGAGAGAGAACATGGCAAGAAATAATAACAGCCTATTAGCTGTGCGCGTGCTGCCACCCAGAGACGGACACGCATGCAGCGATGTCAACGGAACCACACAACGGTCTGCGTTGGAAGAGACCTTAAAGATCATCCAGTCCCAACCCGTGCCGTGGGCAGGGACACCTCCCACTGGATCAGGGGCTCCAAGCCCCATCCAACCTGGCTTTGGGCACCTCCACGGATGGGGCAACCGTGACTTCTCCGGGCAACCTGCACCAGAGCCTCACCACCCTCAGAGGAACATATTTCTTCCTAAGATCTCATCTCAATCTCCCCTCTTTCAGCTGAAAACTGTTACCCCTTGGTCCTTGTCCGCTAAACAAGGCAAGGATGAGTTAACGGGTACGGATACGGCAGGTACAGCGCTGGACAGATGGATGGACGGCATCTTGCAGGCATTGCAGCAGCAAAGAGGAGATCAGAGCTGCCACCAGGGGCTCACCCAGCACGGTGACCAGGGCCTTTGCAGTCCGCACGGGCATGGTGAAGATGGAGCAGGTGTATTCCCCCTCATCCGACAGGACCACGTCACTGATGCTGATGGTCAGCTCGTTGGGTGTGGACTTCTCCAGTTGGATCCTGTTGTCTCTCAGGGCTGGGAAAGAAGGGACAACAGGGTGAGTAACAGGCTCAGTACCACCACAGCCTTCTGCCAGCTCGTATTTTGCCTGGTGGCATCACTGTAGATGGGGAACAGGAGGCAAAAATCACCCTCTGGGGCACCACTGGCCCAGGTCTGCTTGCCCTCCGCCCCACCACTGCTCTGGTCCTGGAGGTGGCTCCCCACCTATCCCCAGTTCCTGGGCACGTACCTCGTTTCTCCCCGAAGTAGAGGGTCTGCTGGGCAGGGTTGGACCACTGCAGCGAGGAGTCATCGGGATCCTCCACCTGGCACTTGAGCACCACCGTACCACCGGCCACCACGGTCTCGTCCGACGTCGTGGGCTGGCTCTCTGGTCACAGACAGGAGAGGTCAGAGGGGCCCCGAGCATCGCAGGGCAACAGAGGGAAGGGAGGGGGGAAGACAGCAGCATCTCATCCGGGACACGCAGGGCTCTGGTGCTGTGCTGAACACAGCTTGCTCGGGACAAAGAGTTTTTCCAGCTGCCCCTGGATGGCTGCGCTGCAGCCCAGGGAAGGGGATCGGGGTCTCCCTGTCTCGGCTGCTCTGGGTGCAGCACAGAGGGGCTCAGGCAGTGCCAGAGCTCTGGCTAGAGCCAGGAAAGCTGGCAATGCACGTGCACATCAGGGTGCGTGTGCGCACAGCTGGGAGCCCCTGGAGCACGGATGTGTGCGTACACACATGAGCTTATAGGTGCATTTCCCTCTCCCGACACAGGGGATTTCTCTCTCACAGGCAGCATGCTCGGAGCGCAGCGGAGCTGTGCAACCAGGGGACAGCAGGGACCCGCTCTGGGGCACACGTCAGCCCAGCTCTCCCACCGCAATCCCCGTTCTTCAGCAGAAACCAGCCCCGCTACAGCTGCAGAAGCAAGGACCGGTGGGCAGGATCCGTCCCGCTGCCCAACCCACAGCACCCGCGGGGATGGCAGCTCCCTGGATGCTGCGGTGCCCAGGTGGCAGCTCCATGCCAACCTGCACCGACGCAGCAGTGCCAGGTATGGCTCCGAGCTGGTCCCGGGGGCTGCTGAAGCAGCTGGTGCCTGCCAGGCGGGAGCGGATCCCGGCCGGAGCAGGCGTATGCCAGGAGGCAGCAGGAAAGCCTGGCTCCAGCACAGGCTGAAGGTGTGTGGGGAAGCAGCAAGCTCTCCTCCACCACTCTGGCAGTGCCAGCAAGGTGGGGCTCTGTGCCAAGCACCCCACGCAATGGGATGCTCCACTGGCCATCTCCTTCCCTGCCTCCAGCATAAGCATCCACGCTCCACTGAGCGTGGCGCGTGGGTGCAGTCAGTGGCCCACGCTCCTTGTCATTCCTCAAAGAGCCTTTTCTCTCGCTCACGCTGCTCCTAGGCTGCGCACGTCCCTTCCCAAACTGCGTTTCCTCAGCTAAGACATCGTCCTTCTCAGAGGGCTCCACGCTGCCGAGCAGCCCAAGGGCAGAAAAGAGCAGCAACAGGATCGGATAACCCCCTGCCTGCCCCAAGGACAGCTATTTCGGGAAAGCCGATGTGCCAGTGAGCTCAGCTGCACACGGAAAAAGGGGACGGTGGCTCTCCCAGCCCGGGGGCTGCGCACCCTCCGCACTCAGCTGGTCCACAGGCAGCACACGGACAAGAAGGCAGAACACGGACACTGCTATTTGCACTTTGCTTGTGTGATGGATATGGAGCTTCACAACACACCGTCTTCCATCTCAGCTCAAGTCACTCACGTTTAGGCAAGGACTTGACCTCAGAACCCCTGT
The DNA here is from genome assembly GCF_017976375.1 of Cuculus canorus. Taxonomy (NCBI): domain Eukaryota; kingdom Metazoa; phylum Chordata; class Aves; order Cuculiformes; family Cuculidae; genus Cuculus; species Cuculus canorus. The sequence goes on from NC_071428.1 coordinate 2,307,590, forward strand.
GCCAATCCTGCCTGCTCGCCCACATGGGCTGCGCTGCAGTCCTGATTTAGAATCGTGGAATAGTTTGGGTTGGAAGGACCTAAAAGCTCACCCAGTTCCACCCCTGCCATGGGCAGGGACATCCCACTGGATCAGGGGCTCCAAACCCCATCCAACCTGGCCTGGAACCCCTCCAGGGATGGGGCAGCCACCACTGCTCTGGGCACCCTGGGCCAGGGCCTCCCCACCCTCAGAGTGAAGAAACTCTTCCTTATGTCCACTCCAGGGAAGCCCGGGCTGGGAAGCATATGGAATCCATCCCCGCCCATGCCCAGCAGCCACAATTAGCAGAGATTCATCAAATTTGGATTAAAAATATTCCCAGGGTAAAGACTCTCTCTCCAGCTGCAGGAGACTCCCCATCAGGAATGCTAATATTTCACGCTCACTATTGAGGTTTTGCTCCTTGTCCTCTGCCTGGATCCAATCACCAACCCCCAACCGATGCTCGGCTGAAGGAGCCTCTGCTTCACATCTCCTTCTGTGCAGACATTTAGACGCAGCGATCAAGCCTTCCTCGCACATCAACCGGACGAGTCCATAGCTGAGTCCATAGCTTTGTTCCCTAACTGATTCCCAGGCTCTTCCCGGACGCATCTCCAGCTCACTCAAGGCGTGGGCATAGCGGGAGCTCCAGCGAGGACCACCGGGACTCTCAATGCTGGGCACGGCACTGGGTTAGGGATGGTGACCCCTCTTTGCTGTGAGGGTCATATCTCTCTGGGGTCTGCAGCTCAGCCCGGGATCGAGCCCGCAGCCCTGTCCGATGGGAAACCTGTCCATCGGCTTGTTTTAATTTGGTTAACGATGCCTTTGCGCTGCCGCTACTGCAATTAGGGGATTAGGCGGTTGCAAGCTGCTCTTGTCCAAACTCACAACACTCGGACTCGGATGCAGCTGAGGACAGGTTCTAAACCCACACAGAACAGACCCAATCTCTTAATTAACACAATTACCATCACCCACTGCAGCGCTGCCCTCATTAAGGTATTAGCGAGGGGGAGGTCAACTGGAGCAAGATGCATTTCCCCGGCGCAGGGGCCGGACGACGCCTCTCGCGTGCCCACGCTCAGTGATGCCGAGGGCACCGGGCAGACCCATCGCGGCTTTGTTGACCACCTCCCATCAACCTCCCAAGACTCACCGGGACCACCACCACCACCACGATGAGTCTCCAACCCTGCCGGAGATCATAATTCTCCGGAGCGCTGCAAAGCTGCCTCCATCTCTCTCCTTCCTGCAGCCGTGTGCCGGCGGGGATGCAGCCCCACACTTTGCCCCTACGGCAAAGCCCCTCCAACACGACCTAAATACCCAGCTCGCCTCCGCGCCGCGCGCCCGACAGCTTGGAGGAACAGATGGGCACGGCCGAGCCGCTGCGCCAGTGCGGCTTGATTTAATTAAAACCCGCGGTGGCTGTAACCTGCTGGCCCTTGACAGAATAGGGGCAGAGCCACCGCGGGAGCTGCCGCGGGGCCAGGAGAGGAGGGTGCAGCAGCACCCCCGGAGCAGAGGGTTCCCCTCTGCAGCTGCGTTGCTGCTTGTGCAGCGAAACCCCCTCTTGGAAGGCAGGCAGCGGGGCACAAGGGGCAGAGCTGCCACCTCACGGGTGGGCACGGTGGCAGAAGATACCTCATACCCTATGAACGGTGCCAAATTCAGCGGCTCCAGCCCAGTGCATCCTCCCAGTCAGATCCTGGGGGTTTCCAAGGAAGATCAAGAGCAGCTCAGGTCACTCCACTCATGCTGCAATGGTCCTTCAACAGCACCTGAGAACCTTCAACACAGGCTGAGAGAACACAAGCACTTGTCACGCAGGGGTCCAAACCCTCCAGGGATCCTTGGGCAGCAGCCGAGGCACGAGGAAGAGCACCACAAGGATGCTCTGGAAAGCTGGCTGCAGCGAGCGCTTCCAGGTCTTCCTGGCACGCTGGTTGAAACGGCTCCTGTGAGCCTGGGGACAGGTGCTGGACACTCAGGGAAGCATCCGCCCTCACAGTGCTGGCGTAGAGCCGCTGGCACAGTCCCCTCACCCTGTGCGATGCCCCACGATGGCCAAGGCAGCCCCGGGGCCACCCCAGCGTCCTGCTCCGAGGGGCTGCACAGCCCCAGCATGCCGGTAGGCTCAGCTTCTGCTCCCACCCCGGAGCAAGGAGGGGAGCACGTGGCTCCAGGGACGCCAGCGCTCCTCTGCAGGGATGAGGCAGTGTTTGAATCCTGCACTGTGTGCACCCCAAGACCACCCTCCCGCCCCAACAGCCAACAACCCTCCTTGCTCTCGGCTCTCCTCTCCAAGAGTGGGAAGCAGATCCTTCTGATCATCTCCCAAGGGCCACTCAAGCCTCGTTGGCCATCCAAGGCCCCTGCAAAAGGGTGAAAAGCTATTTTACAGATGGGAAGCCAGCAGTGAGGTCTCCCGGCAGGCAGAGGACCTGGTTCTCCCTCCACAGGACCCTCCTGGCGGAGGACAGACCACAGGCAGGGACACCGAGCTTAGGTTCCATTCCTGTCTTGGATCCAGGGGCAGGCAGAGCAACCTCAGGTGCTCTACAGAACACCACCGCAAAGACCCTGTTTTTGGCCAAGAGCTGCTGCCCATGTTTGTTTTGGATCCCAACTGGCGCAGTGAAATTAGAGAAGCATCACGCTCGAGAAAAATCAATATTTCATTAATTAAACCTGTGCACTTTTGCAGAGGGGGGAGGGGGGCTGTATTCATATTTATAAGGGAAGGGAAAAAAATGATGTGCACCTCTCTCCCAGCTCCCTGAGCCCAACAGCAGGAGCCACCGGCAGGCGCATCCCCTTCAAGCAGAGACCCTGCCCAAAGGTCTCAGCTCTGCTTCTTCCAGCCTGGATTGCTCCGTGCCCAAACACACGAACCTCCTGCAGCATCGCATCTCCAAGGGCTTTTGCAACAAAACGCCACGGCACGCTGCCTGCCTTCCCGGAGCCGTTTCACCTGAAGCATCCTCAGGGAAGTGATCACAACATCAGCGAGCGATGCCTGCGAAGGGCACTGCAGCCCAGCAGCCCTCACGTGGCGTCTGGAGGATGCCCTCCTGCATCAATCTCAGCAGAGCAGAGCGTTTGCCAACACCTGGAGGCACTTCCAGAGGCAATGGAGGTCCAGGCAGGAGCTGGAGGCACCAGGACCCTCTGCTGAGTATGTCCACCCTGTGCTCCTCTGAGCCTGTCTCCAGGGTGTGAAAGTGTTTCCGCTGGGGCAGAAGGAAAACATGCATCGCTGGGAACCCCCAGACACCTCCAGCCCACAACCAAAACCCAGTGCTTGTCATTGATTTGGTTGGAAGGGATCTTAAAGATCATCCGGTTCCAACCACCCTGCCATGGGCAGGGATATCCCACAGGATGAGGCTGCCCGAGGCCCATCCAACCTCGCCTTGAACCCCTCCAGGGATGGAGCAGCCACCACTGCTCTGGGCAACCTGGGCCAGTGTCTCACCACCACCAGAGTGAAGAAATTCCTCATGTCCAGTCTAACTCTGCCCCTCTCCAGTTTATCCTCGTTCCCCCTCGTCCCATCCCCACAGCCTTTATGAACAGCCCCTCTCCAGCTTTCCTGGAGCCCCTTCAGGCACTGGAAGGTCACTCTAAGGTCTCCTCAGAGCCTTCTCTTCTCCAGGCTGAACAACCCCAACTCTCTCAGCCTGTCCTCGTACAGAGGTTCTCCAGCCCTCGGGTCATCTTTGTAGCCTCCTCTGGACCCATTCCAACAGCTCCATCTCCTTCTGTTGAGGATTCCAGAACTGGACCCAATCCTCCAGCTGAGGTCTCCCCAGAGAGGAGCAGAGGGACAGAATCCCCTCCCTCCCTGCTGGCCGCGCTTCTCTGGATGCAGCCCAGGACACGGTTGGTTTCTGGGCTGTGAGCACACGTTGTGGCTCCTGTCGAGCTTCTCCTCGACCAGCACTCCAAGTCCTTCTCCTCGGGGCTCTCCATCGCATCATCCCCATCCTGGATTGAAATCAGGGATTGCCCCGACCCAGGGGTAGGACCTTGCCCTTGGCCTGGTTGAACCTCCCGAGGTTCTCCAGCCCCACTTCTCCAGCCTGTCCAGGTCCCTCTGGATGACATCCCATCCTTCCAGTGTGGCAACTGCTCCGCTCAGCTCGCTGTCGTCTAGCTCCATCACCATAAAGATCCAATTTATCTCTGTTGACACAGACATTTTCGAAGGCGAGTTATCTCCTCTCCGAGGACTGTATTTTAATAATTCACTCAGCAGCCATGAACTGCGCAGCTCCGTTTCCAGCCGCGGGCATCCTTCCCGTGTGCTGACACTGGAGCAGTCCAGGCAAGGTGGTAGTTCCAAACTCAAAGCCAACCAAGCGGGCTCAGACATCTGCTGTGCAAGCTTGCTCGCGAGTTGATCTGAGTAGTGCGTGAATCCACAGCGTGGGATAACCCAGAGCCCAGCTTCCAGGCTCCTCCTCACCGGCAGCTAACTCGCTCCAGATTTTGTTACAGAGGGAAACCTGCTCTCGTTTCACTGCATCTGCTCAGTGCCACCCCGTCCTCCTCTTCCTTGCGTGTGGAAGGCAGCCTCGCCAGCACGCTCCAGCCCTCGGATAGAGAACGCATTCCTCTGGGAGCTGCAGCCCAAAGGGCTCTCCCACAACACCTCCAGGGCCAGCTCCTCTTCCAGTCCTGCGGCATTTCAACATCTCTCGCGGCTGCAGGGCTTTACCGAGTGCCGTCGCCAAAGCGGCAGCTAGCAAGATGGGACGGCTCCATGCCAGACGAGCAAGAGCACGGCAGAGGAGGATATGGGCAGCAGGAGGTGAAAGGAGCAGATGGAGGGCCAGGCTGAAGCAGCTCAGATCAAAAGGTGATGGTGGAGGGATGCAGGAAGCCAGGCTGACCTGGGAGAGGACCAGAAGTGGGGGCATCCTCGGGTGCAGACATCCAGCTGCTCTCCTGCTGAGCATCCCTGGCACAGCAACGCCACAGAGGCAGTGGCACTCAGGTGCTTTGGGAAGTTTCTCTGGGTTTTCATCACCCTCACAGGGACAAATCCATCCTGGATCCCCATCTGCACCCTCCAGTGCCAAACGCTCCCTCTGCCCCTTCGCCAGCTCCCACTCTTGTACCTCCAGCGCACAACAACCAGCCTCTCCGACCCTTCCTTCCCCCAAAGCAAGGGGTTTGATCCCAGGCTGACAAAGGATTGTCACGTTAACACACACGCTCGCTACAAGTGGAAAACACAACCCCCAAGAGCCTCCTGTGACCTCCAGCTCTCTTGTGGACAGGGATGCCGTGACACGCCACTCCAACAGCCGGATCTGCAACAGCCAAGCCTCCTGCTCATCTCATCCAGCTCTTTGCTGGGGTTTGCCCACACAGGGGACTTTGGTCACAGCCTCCGTGGCCCCATCAATGCCCTCCTGCAGCCCTGAGCCCTCTGCAAGCGAAGGCAGCAGGGTCCTGCTCCGAGGAGCAGTGGCGCTTGACCCCGAGCACCACCAGCAGAGCTGCATCCTATCCCCACGGCGCGGGGACGCGCTCAGACCCTGCCCCAGCGTGCGTCGAGAGCCACCAGCTGCTTTTAACACCGGACCAGGGTTAAGCAACTGAAACACGGCTAGCAATTAGCCATCAATCAGCAGCCAAGAAAGAGAAGCAGCAAAAGAAAGGCTGGTTGCAAGTGCTGCCCAAGCTCTGGGATCGCGAGGATGCCCTCCTCCTCTCCTCCAGCCTAGTGGGCTGTTTTTAGAGCATGCCGATGGAGCCCCTCCTGCACGCCTTTGGCTCTGCCACCGCGCATTAGAGCGGAGCTGGGCAGCAGCAGGACTCTGCTTCCACACAGTCTGGTCCCTCCGGACATCAACTGCCCTTCCAGGTGCCTCAGGGCTGGAGAAGCCCCTGCAAAGAGCTGGGATGGGGACAAGAGAGCCTGGGAACCCCTCTGATGGCAGCAGCAGCTCCTGCCTGCAGCTCTGCTCCGTCATGTTTGCACGCCCATGGCTGGGAGGACCTGCTGTCCCTCTGACCCATGACTGCCAGCACCAACCCAGCACTGCAGCTGCCTTGGGGAGCACCAAAAGCCCGGCTCGGGCACACACCACCTGCAAGCTGGATGAGGATGGGCAAAGCCCTTGGAGGGGGGCAGATGGAGATGAGGAGGGATAAGCCCCGTTCTGGGCCACCATAAATCACCTGAGCCCTCTGACAGCCATCCCCACTGTCAGAGTTTTCCTGGGCCTTCCAAAGGGGATCGGTCCCCTCGGGAAGGGGCAGCAAGCTCACCCAGGCCCTCCCATCTCTTGAGGTTCAACAAGACCAAGGGCAAGGTCCTACCCCTGGGTTGGGGCAATCCACGCTTTCAATCCAGGGTGGGGGATGACGTGATGGAGAGCAGCCCCGAGGAGAAGGACTTGGGGTGCTGGTCGAGGAGAACCTCGACAGGAGCCGCAACGTCCGCTCGCAGCCCAGAAACCAACCGTGTCCTGGGCTGCATCCAGAGAAGCACGGCCAGCAGGGAGGGAGGGGATTCTGCCCCTCTGCTCCTCTCTGGGGAGACCTCAGCGGGAGGATTGGGTCCAGTTCTGGAATCCTCAACAGAAGAAGGAGATGGAGCTGTTGGAACGGGTCCAGAGGAGGCTCTGAGGATGATGTGAGGGCTGGAGAACCTCCCGTGCGAGGACAGGCTGAGAGAGTTGGGGTTGTTCAGCCTGGAGAGGAGAAGGCTCCAAGGAGAGCTTATAGCGACCTTCCAGTGCCTGAAGGGGTTCCAGGAAAGCTGTGGAGGGGCTGTTCATAAAGGCTTGTGGTGACAGGATGAGGGGAAAACGGGGATAAACTGGAGAGGGGCAGGTTTAGACTGGACATGAGGAGGAATTTCTTCATGGTGAGGTTGGTGAGACCCTGGCCCAGGTTGCCCAGAGAAGCTGTGGCTGCCCCATCCCTGGAGGGGTTCCAGGCCAGGTTGGATGGGGTTTGGAGCCCCTGATCCCGTGGGAGGTGTCCCTGCCCATGACAGGGGGGTTGGAACTGGATGATCTTTCAGGTCCCTTCCAACCCAAACCATTCTATGATGCTATGGTTTTCTCTCAGGCCCCCCAGGAGCAGAGCCGGGCAAGGGTGACCCCTCTCCCGGGGCCCTCCTTCTCCAGTTTGACAGCAAACAGCTGATAACTACTTTTTTGAGCGTGTTTTTTAGCTCCTACCCTAAGGCCAATCTCCAACATGACTGTTGCCAAGGGAACGAGCTCTTTGCTTTGACAGTTCTGTTTTAAGGATCTCCCGCCTGCCCAGTGAGGTGTCTCAGAAATGGTTGCTTTGGATGCCCTGGTACCTCACTTGCTGCTTTGCAGGCATCTAAACGCTTGCAGCAGAGCTCTGCCCAAGCTGCCATGAGAAACTGTCACTCTCAACTGTCCAAGGATGAAACACACAAGGTTGTGTAAGAGGATATTTATAACAGAAAGAAGAAACGGCGAAAGCCTTAGCAGCTCTGCTCCCCTCCTGGAGGACAGCACGCTGCCAATGGGCACCACAAACACCACCTCTTGACTTCCCAGAAAGACAGAATGATAGAATAGGTTGAGTTGGAATGGACCCTAAAGGTCATCCAGTTCCAACCCCTCTGCCATGGGCAGGGACATCTCCCACTGGCTCAGGCTGCCCAAGTCCCATCCAACCTGGCCTGGAACCCCTCCAGGGATGGCGCAGCCACAGCTTCCCTGGGCAACCTCACCACTCTCAGAGTGAAGAAATTCCTCCTTACATCTGGTCTAAATCTGCCCCTCTCCAGTTTATCCCACTGCCCCTCATCCTACCACTCCAAGCCTTTGTAAACAGCCCCTCTCCAGCTTTCTTGGAGCCCCTTCAAGTACCGGATGGTCGCTATAAGGTCTCCTCGGAGCCAGAAGTGAAGAGTCACTTCAAGGGATTAAAATACAGGTTCGATTCTGCTGGACTTTCAGGTGACTGCACTGGATGCTCTGGAGCTCTGATGCTCTGGAGCTCTGATGCTCTGGAGTTGCTGCAAGGAGTCCCCACATTCCAGTGGATGCTCAGGGAGCACGGAGCACCCTCAGCTCTAGCTGTGACCCATCGGGTCATCTCTGCTGCCGCATGGTCTGTCCCTTCTGATCAAGTCCCCAGTGTCACAGGGAGACAACAAAAACCCAGAAACCAAAGCTGGTGAGATGTGCACAGGCAAAGCAGCCCCACCCTGGGGAGTGTGACGATGCTGCCCTGTCGCTGCATTCCTCTGCTCAGGGTGAAGGGGTTTAAAACCCAGCCAAGAGCAGAACCTGTCGGCGCCACCAAGCCAGGAGCACCATCGGGTTCGCCTCCCGAAGGCTTCCAGTGCTTGTTGGACTGGGAGGAGAGCAGAGCGCAAGCCGGACGACAGCAGAAAGGAACATGAGGAGTTGCTGCCCTGGGCAGTGCCAGCATGGACATCACATCCCAGCTCTGGAAAACAGGTCTCCAGGGTGCAGAGGGCAATGGGGTCCCAACAAGCCCCGATCGCTGGCACGGTCAGCCCTGTGCTTGTCTCCAGATTAAGGAAATGAACCCAGTTCACACGCCTCTGCGCAGCCCAGGAAGCGGCTGCTTCCCGCACCTCTGCCTACTTGGATCAGAAGTGTCAGAACTCACTTTCCCTGGAAACGATGGCCTGGCAGCAGCAGCAAAAGCAGCAGTCTGGAAAAACTGATGATCCACATTGGGCTCACCAGTGAATACACTGTCTGAAGCATTGTCAGGTGAGGAAGAGCATCTGCAGATGGAGCATCACCCGGAGCATCACTCGAGGGAGGTGCAGGTCCCCTTGAGTGGGACTCCGCAGCAACAAGGGGAAGCTCACAGCTCTCGTGCTCCACAGCCAAACACCAGGATCACCTGGCGAGACACCGTCTGGCTCGGCAGCAATTGCTGCTGCCCTCCAGCACATCCCTGTGACACCGGGGAGCCTCCGCAGTCCCCGAGCAGCGGGAGGCACAGCTTCCAATGTCTGCCCGCGCACACACCAGTCCTTGTGCCCTCAGCCCGCATTACAGCAGAGGCAGAGCGTGACGCCAGGTAGGTGACTGGAATGGTTAAGTACATTCCTGCCCAGCCCTCATCGCGCATCTCTGCTTCTCCGCCTCTTTCCACTGTTATTGATTGCTCGTGTTAGGTAGCCTCCGTCTGGGTTAGTGCTTCTGGCGCCAGGGCTGCCCAAATACAACAGACTGCATTACTGTGTCCACGGCTCCTCTCCCCGAGCGAGCGCCACCGTCCCTCTGCCACAGCGACCACGTCCCTCTGCCACAGCGACTGTACAGCCCAGCCCGGTGCCGGCTGTGACAGCAGCAGAGAGGCTTGGACCATCTTGGTGGATGCAGGAGATCTTTCAGAGCGGGATGGAAAGCATCATCCCTCTGCCACCCTCACAGGTGGACGAAGGAGCCAAGGCACCAGAGAGATCACTCCCACCTCACCATCACCGCGCGATGAAGGCTCTCTGCCTGCTGCATTGCTTCATAGCTGCAGGTGCCTGGCCAAGAGTGGACGGGAGAGAACCGGAGCAGATGGTTCGAGCTAAGCTGACCCAGTCATTCAGAGAAGGATCAGATACATCCGACTATATGGGTGTTACAACGCTGGCATCACCTCCAGTGTCCCATGGAGTCACTAAGAGCCAAGCAACGAGGAGGCAATTCAATCTGTACAGGCACAGCATCAGATGAGCTGCACGGCCAAGCCACTGCCGGGGCTGCAAAAGGAGCCTGGAGAGCAGGACAGATGGAGACAGGGCTGGACACCAGGGGTACCAAATGCCAGCACAGGGAGCAGAGCACTTCCCAGAAGGCACTTGCACACGCAGACGATGCGGACACAGCAGCAAAGAGGGCACCCAGGAGAGCAAGCCCAGCAGCACACGAGCACAGCCTACCAAGCTTCAAGCCTACCACACCACCACTAGCAAACGCACCTTGGAAGGTGTTCACACCCTGCATCACCTCCTCCCTCACACTGTTCCTCTCCTGGGAGGACCTGAATAGTCAAGTGACACCCCTGGATTGGGGTAAAACTAGGTTCAAACCAATCTAGAGAAAACAAACAAAAACGTTAGCTTTAATGCAGATTCCTCCACCTGGCTAAGTGCCTGGCCATGCCTGCACCACGGGGACTACCCAGATGAAGATGCCTCCACAGTTACTCTGGCAATTCCAACGCCCCTGGAGAGGCAAGAGCATCAGGCACAGGGAGAAGAGGCAGCGCCTAGCATGCAGAAGACCTCACAAGCAGGGAATCCTGGGCAAGTGGGTGCTTCCCTCTGTGTGCTTCCAGAGAAGGAAAGGCACCCACGCTTGGGAGATGCTCAACTCCTGCTTCAGCAGTAACGTCCCGGTCTGTTGGAGAGATCTCTGGCCAGCAGACCAAGCCACCACACTCCCAATAAGCGCCGCAGCCTCAGTGCTGCAGACCATGCCAAAACCTCAGGCAGTAGCAGGACAGCAGCAAAATTCCTGTCCCACGGCAGCAGCGCCAGCACATCCCCTCACCGTCTGGGTATGTGGTGGGGCAGCTCTGCACCACTTGATCCCCTGTATTGTCTTCAAATCCAGCGTTGCCTGTTGAGCCTAATGCATTGTGCCAGACAGCTGAGAGGTGGCTTTCGTGTTCCCTCCACCCGGCTGCTCACAGAGGATGTTCTCCTCCAGCTGATGTGCTGATCCCAGCTGCAACACCGCTGCCAGAACAGCTCGCTTCCCCCAGGCAGCTGATCAGAGTCATCCAGAATCAGGCCATCCAGGTATGGAGTGATGCAGATAGGTCGCACTCCTTCTCATGCCTGCACGCTGCCGCCTCATCAGGGATGTCACTGCTTCCTCTACTCTAGTGCCAAGGGCTTGTGCTGGCACAGAAAGAGACTCATACCATATGGTGAGCCCTAATGACATGCAAGAACAGGGCACTTGCACACATTTAGTTGGGTAAAACCACCGCCGTAAGCAGCAATCAAAAGGATCGCGCTACCTTCGGAGAACTACCAGACTTCCACCATCCCACTCCTGCACACCAGGACTCGCTCCACAGGGTCCTCCTGCCACCAGCCCAGAGGTCGCACCCAACCTCCCGCAATCCGGCTGAGGATCAGTGCCAACATCTCCTCAGAGCTTCACCTGAGGAAGCAAGACTACAGAACCTGCAGCCATCACCTGCTCTAGGGCGAGGGATGGCAAGAGCCCCGTGGAAATCCAAACCTCTCTTCCAGCCCTATGCTGCTACCATCAGATATTATTCCCACTCAGGCATGGCAAGGTAGATGTCTTCTTACAGAAAGGACACCAGCTGGAAGTGCGGGGTGTTTCCCCAAGATGGAAGAAACTTCTCCTGCATGGTCTAGCCAAGCGGACACCTCCACCAAGCTTCATAAAGATGAAGGCACCTTCCAGGAAGAGGACGGTCTCCTGAACCTGCCTTTCTGCAAACACCAGGCAGGGAGCTCATGTCGCTTGGCTTTAGACACCTTGGTGGTCTCCAGGCTCTCCTCAGCCAAAGGAGGGGTGTGGGCATATGACACCTAACAGCCACCAATCTCCAAGAAGAGATGCAGCAGCCCTGTTCCCCGGCTGTGGCACCTCTATCTGGCCGGGCAGACTCAGCTCCAAAGTTGAGGCTTCTCTCAGCAAGAAAAAACAGACCCAAGGAACAGAGCAGCTCTGGGACAGTGGGAGGTGACCGGATCCCAAGCTTGGATCCCTGCTGTGCCACCAAAGCTGCCCAGCTTCACCCCTTACTGCCGCAGGACAGCAGAGCTCCTTGTGCTGCACGTCCAGGGATGCTCAAAGCCTGCGATGCTGGTGCAACGGCAAGGAAAAACGGTCCCAAGAAGCCTGTTGGCATGTTGGGATTCCCATGGGACAACAGTAGGACATTGTTCAAACAAAAAGGTTACACAACTCTGGAGTAGAATAACTCCAGAAGGGGAATAATCCTCACAGCAAGGACACCCACGCATCCAGCCCAAACACTCAGAAATCTGCCGACAGCAGCACAACTCCAGCCAAGTGCACAAACGCGGCCCCAGTGCAAAGCACCAGCACCTCCAGTGCCCAGGGAGCTCCAAGAGGCTCTGCCAGGTCCCACCACGCCTGGAGCTTTGAAATCCAGAGTGTGGTAAGAGCATTTCTTCAAGGTTTGGAGACGGTTACTCCATCCCCATCCTGGGAAGGGTGCTGTGGAGGGGCTTTCCCAGCTGGAGAGCCACGATGGCAGCTGATGGATGAGGGATATGAGCGTAAGGCACTGACTGTGAAGACATGCCAGCAGCTCCTTCTCAAGCTTCTTCCAGCCATTAGTCTCCTCTGCTCCCAAAGGCTTTTTTGGGGTCTGTTTGTCTCTGCGTTGGACAACGGAGAGCCTGGCAGCTCATGGCCAGGACTGGGCCACAGCAGCAGGCCAGCTCTGGAAGAAATCTTGCAGTGTCATCATCCAGGCTGCATCCTACCCTCGGACTCCACACAACTTCAGGCCACAGCCACCCCCTCCCGTCTGGCTTCCCTCCCCCCCCCCAAGCACTGAGCATCGCCACGCACAGGATACCAGGTCATCCCTGCGCTGTGGGATGGAGCATCACCCACACCCAAGTGAGTCTTTTGGGCTCCTGTGGGAGCCGTAACCAGAACAAACACTGGGATTCGTGCATGGGAACGCAGCCACCAACCCACACCGGCTCCCAGAGAAGCTCTGCTGTGACAGTGACCTCCTCCAGGGAAGGGATGGGCGTTGGGGGAGGCTCACTACCCACTGTACCGTGACAGCCCTTGGGGACCCCTCGACCCCAGGACTGCGCAGCCACACCAGAATCACCTCCCTGCCTCCAAAGAGCCACGGGCAGGGAGCAGGATGGCAACTGGTCCCTTTCCCACTGCCTCCAAACCACAACACACAGACCGGGGGTAGAGGATGCTCCATCTCCTGCATCCTACTCCCCATCCAAACGTGACCGGTGTCTCTAGGCACGGCAAATACAGCCGCCCAACAGGAATTCCAGCCGCTCAGCCAGGACTCCGCAGCTGGAAGAGTTACAGAAAAAAAACCCCCAAGGCGCTGGCACGGATGAGCCCTTCCCCAAATGACAATTGCTTTGCGCGCTCCGGTACCGGGCGAGAAGCCCTTTGTCTCGGGGATGCTCCCACCGGCCCGCGGCTGCGCTGCCTCCATTCATCCCGGGGACCCCCGCATCCACCGGGAAGGGGGGTGGCTCTGCCCACCGAGGGGGGCTCCATCCCCACCCCCCCCGCGGGCATCACCGGGAGGAGCCGCCGCCGCCCGCCGGTGCCTGTCTGGAACCTTCCGCCGCCCCGGCCCCGCCCCGGGCGGTGCGAGACGGGGAGCGGGGGGGGCACGGCGGGATGGGGGACACACGGCGGAGGGGGACGGACACGAGGACAAGCTGGGGGGGACGATGGAGGCACGGCAGAAGGAGGAGGGGAACGGACACGGCGCTGGGAGGGGACCGGGACAAACCGGGGGGGACACACGGCGCCGTCGTGACCTTGAGCCCCGCCAGTCGTGCGGGGCCGCGGCAGCCGCGATCGCATCCGTACCCATCCGGGGCCGCGGCGGCCGCACCCGCATCCCCGGCGACCGCATCCCCGGCGACCGCATCCGAACCCACCCGGGGCCGGGGCCAGCCGCACCCGCATCCCCCCGCGATCGCACCCGCATCCCCCCGCGATCGCACCCGCATCCCCCCGCGATCGCATCCCTCGCCGATCACACCCGAACCCGAACCCACCCGGCGCTGGGGGCAACCGCACCCGCATCCCCCCGCGATCGCATCCGAACCCGAACCTACCCGGGGGGGCCGGGGGCAACCGCACCCGCATCCCCCCGCGATCGCATCCGCATCCCCCCGCGATCGCATCCCTCGCCGATCACACCCGAACCCACCCGGGGCCGGGGGCAGCCGCACCCGCATCCCCCGGCGATCGCACCCACAACCGCCTAGGGCCACAGCAGCCGCACCCGAACCCGCACCCCCGCCCCGGGGCCGAGGCACCGCGACTTGCCGCGATCGCACCCGCACGGGTACCCGCACCCCACACCGGGACCGGCCTGGGGCCGTGGCAGCCGCACGGGTCCCCGCACCCACCCGGGACCGAAACACCGGTATCCGTAGCCTATACCCCCCACGATCGCACCCGCACGGGGCCGGGGCAGCCGCATCGGTACCGGCAGCCGCCTAGGGCCACGGCAGCCGCACCCGCACCGGTCCCCGCATCCACCCGGGACCGAGACACCGGGACCCACTCCCCGCACCCGCCTAGGGCCACGGCATCGGCATCCGCCCCGGTCCCCGCACCCGCCCGGGACCGAGCCCCCGGTCCCCGCCCCGGTCCCCGCATCCCGCACCCGCCCGGGAGCGGCGGCGACGCGGGCGGGCCCCGAGGGCAGGGCCGGGGCGGGGCGGCGGGCGGGGCGGGTCTGACCCACATAACGGCCCCGCCGCACCTGTCGCTCCCCCCATCCTTTTCCCGCACCCCGCCGGTCCCCCCTGAGCCATCCCGAGGGAGCTCGCCCGGTACCGGCGCCTCCACTTACCGTCGCGGGAGAGGTTGCCGCGGGCGGCGCCGAAGCAGGCGAGGAGCAGGAGGATGCCGAGGGGCAGCATGGTGGCGGCGGGGCCGGGGGAGCCGCAGCGAAGGCGGCGGCACCGGGCGCGGCGCTGCTCTCCGGGCTGGAGCCGGCGGTGCGGCAGCGGCGGGGATTAAATAGAGCGCGAGGAAGAGACCAACGGTGTCGCGCCGGCGGGGGGAGGCGGGGGTGGCAGCGCCGAGGACGCCCCCCTCGGCCCCAGTGTAAACACGTCCGCCCCGGCCAGCGGCTCCCCCCGCGCCGAGGGGCGTAGTGGTGCGCTCCACATGCGCGGCTCCCCGCGGGAGGCAGGTGGGCGCGGGGCGGCGGCGGACGGGGGAGAGGGATGAGCGTCCCGGTCCGTTCCGTCCCGAGCCGGTGCCGGGGCTCCAGTCCCGTCCCGTCCCGTCCCATCCCATCCTGTCCCGAGCTGGGGCCGGGACGACCAGGGGGTCCCGTCCCGTCCCGTCCTAAGCCGGTGCCGGGGCTCCAGTCCCATCCCATCCCATCCCATCCCATCCCATCCCATCCCATCCCATCCCATCCCGTCCTGTCCGGGGCTCAGCGGGGACCGGGAGCTCCCGTTCTATTCTGCCCCGTCCCAAGCCGGTGCCGGGGCTCCAGTCCCGTCCCATCCCATCCTGTCCCGAGCGGGGGCCGGGGCGATCAGGGGGTCCCGTCCCATCCCATCCCGTCCCAAGCCCGTGCCGGGGCTCCAGTCCCATCCCGTCCCATCCCGTCCTGTCCGGGGCTCAGCAGGGACCAGGAGCTCCCGTTCCATCCTGCCCCGTCCCGAGCCGGTGCCGGGGCTCCCGTCCGGGGCTCGGCAGGGACCGGGGGCTCTCGTCCCTTCCTGTCCAGAGCAGCTGCCGGGGCTCCCATCCCGAGCCTGGGCTGGGGGGGACCGGAGGCTCCTATCATCCTGGGCTGATCAGGTGCTGGGGGCTCCCGTCCCATCCTGCCCCATCCCAAGCCGGTACCGGGGCTCCCGTCCTGTCCCATCCGGAGTGGGTGCTGAGGGGCTTCCGCCCCGTCCTGGACTGGGACCCTCTGGGCTTGGCCTCTGGGGGGTCTGGGATGGGGCTCTTGGAAGCGCGAGGCAGAGCGGGATGCGGGCAGTGGGGTGTGGGGTTGCCCGCTCCCAGCTATGGCCGTGCTCTGGGGCAGCTGCCGTCGTGCTCCTCTGTGCCGTGTGCTCGGCACGTGCCGGTTTGCGGAGCGGCTGCTGCGGCTCCTGGGGCCGAAGGATCAGCTTTGGCTTTCCTCTTGCAGCCAGGTGGGTGCAGGATGGGCTCCGCAGCACCTGGCTGAAATGTTGGGGTGACCCATGCTCAGCGGGACGGCTCAGCCGTCTCTGCGCCTTAACAACAGCCCACGGTCTCACCACCCGTCCTTGCAGCCGGATCACGTTTGGGGTGAAGTCTGTGTTTGTTCAGCCTTTGGCTGCCAGTCCCTGAGAGTCAGTGTCCAGCTGTTGCTATCCCATGGTATCTCCCAGGAAACTCCTTTATCTGCTGTTATCCATCCATGTTGTCATCCATTAAATGATGAAACCCAAGTGCTTGCACTTTCCAGCTCAAACATTTCTGGCTCAGACTCCCCATTGCAGCCCTAGGGGGGAAATTAACCCCTTTTGCTTCCGTAGGTCTGGAACAAATGTGAGCATTCATGTCGCTGTCAGCATAAACTCCTCCTCGTGTGCTTTTTACGCTGAGCTTTTCCACACCCTGATGCTCTCCTGCACTAATGCTTTGTGAGAGGGATGTCTCCGTTAGTCATAATCTCCGTGGGAAGGGGCTGTGGGAGGAACAGCTTTCTGGTGGTCAGATTAGACCCCGCTCCGCCTCAATTTTCACCCTGGGTATGGATGTGGCACCTAAAGGTGATGCTGCTTGGGGTATGGACTTGTCCCACCAACCTTGGAGTGGCCGGTGGGGCAGATTGGGGACAGCATAGGCCAAGTAAAGCCATGGCAGGTTCTCTTGGGGTCTTTAGCTGGAGAAGGGGCTGCCTTTAGAAAACAGCTCTGGCGAGCTGGGAAATGCGAGAGCAGCTCACATGAGGTCTTCCCCCAGGAGTAGGGTGGCTCCGCATGGCTCCGTTCTGAGGCATGAGTGTGGCCTCGTGCACGAGGGAGGCTCTGGTGGGAGGGTGAGATGGGTCGGGGAAGCTGGAGAGTGTCTCGTGGGATGGCTGATGGAAGGGGACTGCACTGGGTGGGTGGCTCTTGGCACTGCACGCAGCAGTTGGGGTGGCGGTTTCCTCCAGGGAGGAGGGTCTCGGGCGACACTGGGTCTCCAAAGGCTTTCCGTGATCTCCCATCCTCTCTGCAGATGTCTTTACAGGAGGAGGATGTGTGGGAGTGTCGCGTCCCTCAGGGCTGTGCCTCGGCTCTGTTGCTGGAGGGAGGTTGGGAGGACACGTTGCCTGCCTGTCGCAGCACCGGTGACCTTTACGGGAGGTAATCGCAGTGCATGGAGCCCTGAGCTCCTCCACCTCCACAACCTGCTGCCCTCAGCCTGTCCCCTCTCCCGTGGAGGCTCAGTAGCTCCAGGCGGTGCTTTTAACCTTTTCTCTGTCTCCTGCAAGCCAGGTGTGTGGCAGAGACCCTGACTCACAGCAGACGCCGACCCACACCTCTAGGCACAGCACCCACTCTTTCTGTCACGCGAGCGGCTCCGGAGAGGTGGTGGCCGATGAAGGACAGGGCGGCTGGAGGCAGAGGAAAAGGAGGTATTCCATGTACAGCAGGTGCCGAGGCGACACATGCCACAACAAATCCCTCTGATTCAGCTCCAGTGCATCTGCCACCAACGGGGACCGAACGTTAACCAACAGCAACAAACAGCCGAGGGGGCTGATCACAGAATCATAGAATAGTTTGGGTTAGAAGGCACCTGGGAAAGATCATCCAGTTCCAACCCCCTGCCGTGGACAGGGACACCTCCCACTGGATCAGGGGCTCCAAGCCCCATCCAACCTGGCCTGGAACCCCTCCAGGGATCGGGCAGCTACAACTTCCCTGGGCAACCTGGGCCAGGGCCTCCCCACCATCATCATGAAGAAATTCTTCCTCATGTCCAGCCTAAATCTGCCCCTCTCCAGTTTATCCCCGTTCCCCCTCATCCCATCCCCACAGCCTTTATGAACAGCCCCTCTCTGGCTTTTTGGAGCCCCTTCAGGCACTGGAAGGTCACTCTAAGGTCTCCTCAGAGCCTTCTCTTCTCCAGGCTGAGCAACCCCAACTCTCTCAGCCTGTCCTCAGACGGGAGTTTCTCCAGCCCTCACATCATCCTTGTAGCCTCCTCTGGACCCGTTCCAACAGCTCCATCTCCTTCTTCTGTTGAGGATTCCAGAACTGGACCCAATCCTCCCGCTGAGGTCTCCCCAGAGAGGAGCAGAGGGACAGAATCCCCTCCCTCCCTGCTGGCCGCGCTTCTCTGGATGCAGCCCAGGACACGGATGGTTTCTGGGCTGTGAGCACACGTTGTGGCTCCTGTCGAGGTTCTCCTCGACCAGCACCCCAAGTCCTTCTCCTCAGGGCTGCTCTCCATCACATCATCCCCCATCCTGGATTGAACCCAGGGATTGCCCTGACCCAGGGGTAGGACCTTGCCCTTGGTCTTGTTGAACCTCCCGAGGTTCTCCCAGCCCTCTTCTCCAGCCTGTCCAGCTCCCTCTGGATCACATCCTGTCCTTTCAGTGTGGCAACTGCACCCTCAGCTCGGTGTCATCAGAGAAAGGCTTCCCCGCTTCTTCCTGTTCCTCTCCTTGCTCCAAATGAGTGGTTGCACAGAGCGACGTGTTGAGCGTGGAGATTCTCTGGTTCTGAACTGCATCTCTCGTGCTGCGTGTTTGCATGTGGGTGGTTCAAGTCCCTAAATAAAGTCTGCCGTTGTCACACCTTTGCCGGAGTCTCCTGCCATTCTGGTCTCACTCATCAAAGAGGTGAGCCTGCCATTTCTCTGCAGCCATCTGGGTGGGGAGATAGAGTCTTGTGTGGGGATGTGATTGCATCTGGGCATTCGACTGCTGCTCTTTGCAGCTTGCTCGAGCTGTCCTGCAGAGCTTGCAGATAGATATTTTAGTATTTCTTTGACTTCTGTAACTCGTTTTATGTCAAGATCAAGGTCCGGGCAATCCACCTATCTTTGCATGCTGCCTGGGTATTTGTAATGCTTGTTCCAGACCAGCGTGGGTTTTATCAAACTCGTTAACCTGCAACCAAGATGATTTTACAGAAATATTCTCTACAGAAATATCTTGTCCTTGATTTGCTTCTGTTAAGGCTTTGGTAGTTACTCCTGAGTCACGTTGCTGTGAGTCAGATCACAGCTTCACTGCGTGTCAGGAACCAGAACTTGATGGCCACTCTTGGGGATTCCTTCCAGAGCTTGGGTTTTGGATATTTAGGTGCATTCGCGTTTGAACGGGTGTTCATCAAGGCAGGATTTGTTTGTGGCTGCCTGCAGCGAGCCCAGAGCAGCGGAGAAGATGGGAGTGGAGAGTGGATACAGAACCCCACCTGCAGCAGAGTGGTGTGGTGGGTTCAGCCGGATTTCTACCACCTGCAGGGTCTATTGTGTTGCAGCAAGACCTCAGCATCTCCTTTATCCACTGTTGTCCTTTGCTTCTAGACCTCACACTATCTTCACAGTGCAGACTCTTCCAATGACCGTGTTGGGCTCTGGCTCCATTCAAGTTTTTTTTTTACCAAAAGCCTAGCAGAAAAAGGCAGAAGTGTCTCTGATGAGCTGTGCAGCTGCCAGAATGGTTGGAGGGTGGAGCTGGCGATGTGCTAAGCAGGAGCTAAACGTGTGTGATTTAATAAGGTGGAATGTCTGAGTTGGCTGTTGAGGAACAAATGATGGATGGTGCTCTTTGGAGACACGGTGACCGGAGAAGACTCTGGAGGTCACTGGAGTATCAGATAACCTTTATCTGCTTTAACTATTGAATTTCTAAGAGCATTAAAGGCTTACCTAGCCGTGGTACCTAAGTGTCTCAGCATAAAAATCCTGCTCTCTTAACAGGTCTTCCAGTCTGGAGGACAGCAGTAAACTGGAGCAGGATCCACTGGCTGGAAGCTGGTAGAGGACAGCTGGGGTTTGGAATAAGGTCCTGACTGTTGGAGTGACGTTCTGGAGGCAGCTTAACCTGCTCAGGTAATTTTTCAATTTACAAATTAACTTTTCCCACAGTCCCTTCACGTTCCGCAGGAATTCAGAGAGGTGTCGTGACTGCGCTGCACAGGCTGATGGCCAAGCTCCAAATGGCCTTTTCTAATCTACTCTGTGCGGGCTCGGTGACATTTATTAGCTCCTGGCTCGCGGCGCAGCTCTGAGCTGGCTCCAAATCCTGGCTGGCAATTCGCTCTTCATGGGTTGTGCAGGCTGCTTTTCCAGGCACTGACAGGGCGAGGACAGCAGAGCCCAGAGTCCTCTCCGAGATCACCGTGTGGTCTCTGTCGCAGTCTAAGCAGAGGGATTCATAGAATCATAGAATAGTTTGGGTTGGAAGGGACCTCAAAGCCAATCCATTTCCAACCCCCTGCCATGGGCAGGGACACCTCCCACTGGCTCAGGCTGCCCAAACCCCATCCAACCTGGCCTGGAACCCCTCCAGGGATGGGGCAGCACCACTGCTCTGGGCAACCTGGGCCAGGGCCTCCCCACCCTCAGAGTGAAGAAATTCTTCTTCATGTCCAGTCTAAATCTGCCCCTCTCCAGTTAATCCCCGTTCCCCCTCATCCCATCCCCACAGCCTTTATGAACAGCCCCTCTCCAGCTTTCCTGGAGCCCCTTCAGGCACTGGAAGGTCACTCTAAGGTCTCCTTGGAGCCTTCTCTTCTCCAGGCTGAACAACACCAACTCTCTCAGCCTGTCCTCGTACAGAGGTTCTCCAGCCCTCACATCATCCTTGGAGCCTCCTCTGGACCTGTTCCAACAGCTCCATCTCCTTCTTCTGTTGAGGATTCCAGAACTGGACCCAATCCTCCATCTGAGGTCTCCCCAGAGAGGAGCAGAGGGACAGAATCCCCTCCCTCCCTGCTGGCCGCGCTTCTTTTGATGCAACCATTTGCGTAGCTTCGCTGTAGAAAATGCTGCAAATAGTGTAGGAAATGATGCTGGAGGATTTTATTTCTGCAAAGGAATGAAATTCGCCCCAATTAATGATGTATTGAGTATAAAATGCACATGATGTCAAAACAATGCATTTTAAATAGCTACAAACAAAACAATACAAGATGCCAGTCAAAAAGAAAATGTCCTTTGAATAGCTGGCATAAAAATTAACAGAAAAGACCAAAGCAACAGAACTTTCTCCTTGGTAACTCTCAAACTTGAGAGCAGAATCCAAAAGCTCAGCTACAGACAGGTGACATCAGTTCCAGAAATCCCTCTATTACTGGGAACTAATTAGTCATATGAGCATGCAAGAAGTGAAAGAAATTGTTCGTTAAAATGGTTTAATCCACGAAACATTGATGTTTTAAAGATCCAGCTTCGCAATCCTCAGCTACTGCCAATGAGATTTTTTGTTACTACAGTGAAAAAGAGGTGATTCTGCCCCTCTATTCCTCTCTTGTGAGACATCCTCTGGAGGGTTGTGTCCAGTTCTGGAATCCTCAGCTTTCCTGTAGCTCCTTCAGGTAACAGAAAGTCACTAGAAGACCTCCTCTGAACCTTCTCTTCTCCAGGCTGAACAACCCCAACTCTCTCAGCCTGTCCTCCTACAGGAGGTGCTCCAGCCCTCGCATCATCCTTGGAGCCTCCTCTGGACCCATTCCAACAGCTCCATCTCCTCCTTACATTGAAGACTCCAGAACTGGACACAGTGTTCCAGATGAGGACTCGCAAGAGAGGAATAGAGGTGCAGAATCCCCTCTCTCCCTGCTGGCTGCACTTCTTTTGATGCAGCCCAAAAGGAGAGTTGAGTTCCTGCATCAGCGACCTACAGGAAAACTGACTTTTCAAGGGGTGAAGAGGCAGATCTGTGGAATAATAACTATTTACAGGAGTATTGAGCCCATTTTCACAGTGGCAGCGGGTGCGGGTGGCAGCGTATAGAGGTCCGTGTGGGTAGTCATGCCAATCGGTGCATTCATAGAGGATACAGAGAAGACTCTGAATAGGGAGCTGGCAAATTTGTTGGGTAAAAAAAATGATTCAGGAGAGCCAAATCTAGGGCTGAATGCAAGAAACTGAAGAGGGTCCCATGATGCTCGTGCAGAAAATGGCAGATTACATTCAATTCAAATAGATGCAAAGCCAAATGTAGAGGAAATAGAGGGGTGTGAATGAGAGTTGATCGTATCGGTTGCAGCTGGCAGTAGAGCTGACTGGAGTAGGTACAGAAATTCAGGGCTACAAAGATGACCAGAGGGCTGGAGCACCTCCCATGTGCCCTCGCAGCCCAGAAGGCCAACCGTATCTTTTACTCAGTTGTCACCTCCATCATCTTGGTGACCAACAATTTGCCGTTGGTGAGGAAAGGTCCTTCGGAAGGGTAGTTCATAGAATAGTTTGGGTTGGAAGGGACCTTAAACATCATCCAGTTCAACCCCCTCTGCCATGGGCAGGGTCACCTCCCACTGGATCAGGCTGCCCAAGGCCCATCCAACCTGGCCTTGGACACCTCCAGGGATGGGGCAGCCACAACTTCCCTGGGCAACCTGGGCCAGGGCCTCACCGCTCTCAAGATGAAGAAATTCTTCCTTATGTCCAGTCTAAACCTGCTCCTCTCCAGTTTATCCCCGTTCCCCCTCATCCTATCACCACAAGCCTTTGTGAACAGTTCCTCCCCAGCTTTTTGGAGCCCTTTTAGGTACTGGAAGGTCGCTCTGCTTGGAATGCCAGCTCTGCTTGTTGTAACATCCTCTGCACGGCTGAAGCAGCCACGTCCCCAGCCCAGTGCTTACATGGAGTCCTCTGCAGCCTTGCCAGAAAATAAGACAACAGAGAGCTATCTGGGGACAAACGTTCTCAAACTTCTCCACATCTATGGGTCTAAATAACCAACTGCCCCAGTGCTGGTGGTGCTGCTATGGCATGGGATGACCCAATCTCAGCTGCGTTGCAGGGAAGTGATGCGTGCGCTGAAGCCTGTGGGTGAGGAGCTCTGCCCGGTGGCCGAGTTGCTGACCTAAGGCTGCCTCGTGCCCGAGGCTGGAGCTCTGGAAACAGGAGATTGTGGCAGATTACAGATTGCTGGCGTGATTAATGCCTGCCAGTTCTGCTCGGTGGAAAATGAGTTCTGCTGTGCAAAGCTGAGTGGTATCTCTTGGCCAGATTACAAACTTGGCTGTTGAAAATATATAAAGATATTAGCGCTGTATGTTAAAGCTTCTTGAGGGCATTTGAGTTCCTTTGCTGCATGGTCTGACTCTAGAGTTAGCCTCAGTCGTACAGCCTAGAGAAAGTTATGCGGTGTATGAAAATTCAGGTGTACTCGAGATGTCAAGGAGCGTTGCGAAATCAGGCGGTGGATGGGAGGTCCCACATGAAAACGTGAACACAATAGGCATATTGGAAACCCAGGACGAGGCGGACAAACCCTGGGGCGTGGTTAGCTGAGGGATATTGTTTGATGGAGGGTTATAAACTGAAGGAACTGGGCAGGCTAACCGTCCCAGTTAAAAAACAGGGAAAACCTTGGGGAAAGAAAGGCTGGAACGAGACAAGCACCGCATCCCTATGTTGCAAACACATCTCTGAGCTCCTGGCCCAAGCAACGCGCTGGAGGAAGCTGAGAAAGAGCTAGAGAATAAGAGAGTAGATTTTCCTCAGAAACAAGAAGCACGCCAAGGAATTGACGGAGCCAGCACATGATCAGAGTAGAAAAGGAGCAATTAGAAAAGCCAAGCCCATTACAGAGAAGCTGAAGCAATTATTTGCATTATTGTTGATTGTAGAAGAAAACACGGAGATTCCCATGCTGTAATTAACCTTCGCAGGGACTCATCAGAGGATGTGTTCAAAACCAAAAAGCCCGGAGAAGAGACTATGGATCCAATTGATGTAGCAGACAGTGATAAACCATCCAGGCTTATTGAATTCCTTCAGTCTGACGGTGGTGAGGCCCTGGCCCAGGTTGCCCAGGGAAGTTGTGGCTGCTCCATCCCTGGAGGGGTTCAAGGCCAGGTTGGATGGGGCTTGGAGCCTCTGATCTGGTGGGAATTGTCCCTGCCCATGGCAGGGGGGTTGGAACTGGATGATCTTTAAGGTCTCCTCTCCTCTCTCTCTCTCCACTTTCTTCCTTTCAGCTCACATTTTGCTTAAAATCTCCTCTGGCCACAGATAATGTGTATGAAATTCCAACGCAAAGAATTTTTTGAGAAATATAGGCTGTGAAATTGGGCTTATAAATGAGCACAAACTACACCCTTAACTGTGGAGTCCTTAGCCTGGCTTATAAGGCTGCTAATCCCCATCTGCCATAGAGGTAAATGGCCTGAGGAGGCTTGGACTGTTCCACTTACTGTTGGGTTTTGTGCCTCCATGTGTGATAGTGCCGAAATAATTTGCTTCTCCTGTAATTAATTACTCTTGTGTCTACCTAACACGTCTTATCTGCTTCTTTGTATGAAAAATCCCCCTTGTCCTTGGCCATGCCAAGTCTTCCTGGGAACATCTGGGCTCACTTGGAACCAGACTGAGGTCCAGGGTGGTGGAACGAGTTCAGAGGAGGCTACAAAGATGATCAGAGGGCTGGAGCACCTCCCGTACGAGGCCTTGGGCAGCCTGGTCTGGTGGGACATGTCCCTACCCATGGCAGGGGGGTTGGAACTAGATGATCTTTAAGGCCTTTCCTTCAGCACGGAGCAGCTCGGACTGAAATGCGGTGGAGAAAACGACCACAGCTTTCCCAGATGCTTTAATTTCCCCATAGAAGTTGAACAAACATAGTTTTAAAATCAGCTTTCAAAAAGCGACGATCTAAAGTTTTAGTCACCGATAAATATTTTGGTTCTAGCTTTCCAACCATGTTTGCTCCTGTGAGAAAACAATGTTTGTCCTCATCTTGGGGTCGGTGCGTTCTATTCAAAGCGCAGGATTTCAAACAAATCTGGGTTTTTTTTTCCTCCATGAAAGTGGCTCAGGAGTCCCATGATGGAATTACTGACAAGTTTTTTGCTATGAAAGGAAAAGTGGCTTTCCGGGCAGTGTCGCAGAAGCCGTAGAATTCCCTTTCCTCAGAGTGTGATGCTACTTACGACAGCTTCCGAGCAGCACGTGCTCTGCCTCATCCTCCAGCCCTTGTGGCTCTGATAGCTCTCACCTTGGAAGCTCCTGCACACACACCGGAGATGTTCCCCCAGCCTGGGGCTCTGCCTCTGGCAGGAGCAGAAGGAGCTGCTCTTTAAGATATTCAAGCCTGGCCACTCCTTGCTCTTCTCCAGCATCATCAGTTGTTGTATCAGGGATGTCAGAGGAGATCTATGAAGATCCAGAGGAAGCTACAAAGATGACGCAAGGGCTGGAGCACCTCTCGTACGAGGACAGGCTGAGAGAGTTGGGGTTGTTCAGCCTGGAGAAGAGTCTGAGGAGACCTTAGAGCAGCTTCCAGCGCCTGAAGGGGCTCCAGGAAAGCTGGGAAGGGGCTGTTCACAAAGGCTTGTGGGGATGGGACGAGGGGGAACGGGGATAAACTGGAGAGGGGCAGAGTTAGACTGGACATGAGGAATTTCTTCACCGTGAGAGTGGTGAGGTCCTGGCCCAGGTTGCCCAGGGATGTTGTGGCTGCTCCATCCCTGAAGTTGTTCCAGGCCAGGTTGCATGAGGCTTGGAGCCCCGATCCAGTGGGAGGTGTCCCTGCCCGTGGCAGGGGTGGAACTGGATGATCTTTAATATCCCTTCCAACCCAAACTATTCTATGATTCTATTGTGGGGATTTGGCCCTTACCCAGAGCTGAAATCAGCCGTGTAGGCAGTGAGTATATGTGTGTGTGCATTTGAGTGGGATGTTCTCAGACTCCCACATTTGCCTTTTTCACTTCGGGTAAATTCATGCTGTGAAATTCTCCTTCAATAGATTTGCCAAGCACATCCCCGGGTGCCTGACCATCACCCGCAGCCCTGCTCTGAGTGCACAGCAAGACAAAGCCTTTTCAGCGGATATCGTGGTGTTTGAGATGGCTCCTTCGCTGTGCTCGCAGCTGCTCTCCACTGCTGGCCTAAGGCTTTGGGACTTTCCTGGAATGACCCATCACTCCTCTGTAGGGATTGTTATGGGAAGAAGCTGAAAGCGAAGAGGGAGGACGAAGAGAGGGGGATGTACAGCAGGAAGGGTGTTTACTTCATAGGTTTTACTGCTTTTTGACATGTCCCTGCAAGCAGAAAGTTCTGCCCCTCCCTGCCCTGCAGATCTTCTGTTTCTGGAAGCTGGCGTGAGTGGCTTTGTAGTTCTAAGGTGACATAGAGTCATAGAATAGTTTGGGTTGGAAGGAACCTTAAAGATCATCCAGTTCCAACCCCTGCCATGGGCAGGGACACCTCCCACTGGATCAGGGGCTCCAAGCCCCATCCAACCTGGCCTTGAACCCCTCCAGGGATGGGGCAGCCACAATTTTATCAAAGAGCACCCCACGTCTTTCTCCTCAGGGCTCTCCATCACATCATCCCCCAGTCTGGATTGAGAGCGAGGATTGCCCCGACCCAGGGGTAGGACCTTGCCCTTGGCCTGGTTGAACCTCATTAGGTTCACAGAGGTTTTCCAGCCTGTCCAAGACCCTCTGGATGACATCCTATCCTTCTGGTGTGACAACTGCACCCTCAGCTTGGTGTCATCTGCAAACTTGCCGAGGCTGCACTCAATCTCACTGTCTATGTCACAATCTCACATGGTTCTAACAAATTACCCCTGCTGCAAAAATCACTATTTTTTGCTACTTATTTGTCATCTGTGCTGGTTCCTGGCAGAGAAACAACATTGTTGTCTGTCCACCACTGTTCACAGAGCAGGACCACGCTTTCCTTCACAGCACCGGCTTTTCTGGCCTCAGATATTTGCCCAGCTTGAGCACCTGCGGCGTTTTCTCCCTCTCCTTCTTTGTCTGTATCACCATAGCTCAGTGCATTCTTCCTAGGAAGATGCTCTCTAAAGCACACGGTGTGGAGCAGCCTTTGTGGTGTTCTCCTGCCTGGCAGACGGCGTTGGGTGCAGGGGCTTTGCTGACTCTTTCTTTGTGGTCCACAAAGCGGTAGGTTTGGTCGCTGTTAACGTTGAGGCTGTCGCTACCTGAGCTACGTAGAACTTGCATTTTCAATCTTATCCGCTGCCTTCCGTGCTGAGCTGCGGAGCGGGAAAACAAGGGAGAGAGCGTGTGTGCGCGTGCACGTGCCCGTGCGCTCTGCAGAAACCCAAGGTGGAGTTGTGATGCAGAAACCCATCATGATAAGGTGCCCTCTGCGTGGGAGGGAGGGTGCTGGATTGCTTGGGCAGCCTTTGTTTCGGAAGTTACGTAAGGAGATTTGAAGTGCTTGCTTAAGTGCTTGCCTGGCTGGTTTGCTTTAACAGAAGTGCCTGCACATTCTCCCATGGCACGAGCTCTCAGGATATGCCCGGGAGTTCGGGATGCCGAGCGGGAAGCTGGAGGCCTGCTATTGACTGCGGTGACGGTGAAAAGGCAGGATTCCCATTTGCACATTCATCCTTGCTGTGCAAGTGTGCTGGCCCAGCACTGGGAGCTCCTGGGAATGGTCCCTTCTGCCCGAGATCAGATGCTCTTGGGATAATTCAGGTGGATTTGGACCTTGGGAGTTTTTCTGGCCCGTGGTTATAGCTGCGCGTGTCGAGGTGTGTTCATCAAAGTCTGTGCTTTTACTCAATACCCATCTCTGGAGCTCCTGAGGCTTTGGGCCGGTGCCCCTCCTCCCTGAAGGATGCCCGGTAGCTGCTTTTCTTTCCTAAGCTGTCATCCCTGCACTGTCCGAAATCTCGCCAGCGCTGCTGAACACATCAAGGACAAAGGCAGAGTTATGAATCCGCTCTAGCACAAAGATAAGACTCAGTATAATTAGAAACTTTTTATGTGGAGAAATGAATCAAAGCTGCTTCTACTCCTGGGACACTTTAACTCTTTACAGCTTCCGTTATTAGTTGTAGAACCGTTTTTTTTTTCTCAGTTCCAGGCTAGGAAAACCTGCAATAAGAAAGAAGTCCGTGTTGAACCGACCCTGCTGAGCTGCTTGACCCCATGCACAAATGAGTGATGATGGTGCATGGCCCACCTCGAGGGACCTTACCCTGTTATGAGCGCCTTGGGAGGGCTGAGGTGAGAACTGAGATTGTAGGAGATACCAGAAATAAGATACCTTCATCTTTGCCTGTGGCAAGCAAACTGTACTCTTCGTGCTCTAATTTCCTGGACAACTCGATTTTCTTTGGAGAACGCGTGCTGCAATTTGAGCAACACGTAGAGAGCGCGGGGGTCTCGCTGGGCAGTGATGTGACTGCTGAACAAAGCTCAGTTCTGCTGGATGCTCAGGACCTTTGAGGCTGGGAACCGGGCTGAAGGAAGAGAAGAGATCTTCTCATGCCGTAGGGCACTGTGAGAACTCATAACCTCCCTGCTATTTCTGAAACTTCCTTCTCCAGGGGATGAACGTAGCAGATAAATGCAAGAGGGAGCAAAAGATTCCCTGTTTAGAGCATGGTTTGATGTGTAGTAAACAAGCCCTGAGGCCGTACACTGAATGATGAAGATACAAACCGCACTGAACAGTGTAGGAACGCTGCACAAAACAATGTAATGTGTAGCTGTCCAGAAAGAACTGGTTAATCTGTCTGGAAGTGAAGATGTGGAGCACAGACAGTGCACCACATCAGCGTGAAATTGGTGAGCGCTGCAGGTGCTGAGCTCCGAGAGGGAGCCAGCGCAGATGAATGAGATGTGTGCAGGGCAGAATGAACAGAGATGGCTCAGAGCAAACTGGCTGCAAAGTCCCGATGTGGGCGGCAGGTTTGGGACCTGGGAAGGAATGGGGTCAGTGAGACAGATCCATCCCGGACACGGCAGCTGCTGAGTTCTTCATTATTAGGGAATACACAGAAATGGTGCAGATTGAGAGCAGGGACGAGAGGTTCCTCCAGTCTAAGCTGCAAGTGTCAAGGATTTTTCACACCTTATCAAGGTCTCTCTTATGAAACCTCATCTGGAGGATTGTGTCCGGTTCTGGAATCCTCAACAGAAGATGATCTTTCCTTGTATTTCTCTATTAGCCCTTCCAGGACTTTTAGATACGACAGGACTGTCTCCCTGCGCTGCACAGCCCCACTGATGCTCTGAGCGATGCCGCAGGTTTGTACCAGCAGCAGACGCCGGCCGTCCAGGCCCAGGTTATTGTTTCTAAGAGCTAAATTACCTGCTGACCCAGGCGTGCTTCCTGCTGCACTACCCAGCAGCCCAGCCTGTTTACCATTTAGCTCTGAAATTGCAATAACGAGATTACCTGATATAAAGCAAAGCTCCCTCAGCTTTCCTGCTCTGCCTCTCCTCCTCCTGCTCTGCACAGAGGGCTCTCTCCCAGGAGGAGTCAGCAGTGGATTTGCTGCTAGAGATTGCGCTCGCTCTGGCTTTGCCTATATCCTTCAAAGAGAATCACGGCGAGGAAGGAAGAGCTGTGGGTTTAATCAGACTGTTTATCCCTTCAAAGTGAGCAGTTCACTTGGACTAAGTAGGGGAGCTCAGTGGGCTCAGCTAACAGCAGCTTATCCCAGCAATTTGTGCTTCCAGAGATGGTTTTTCCTTCCTCCTGAAGGTGCTGGAGAAGTGGTGGGTGAGAGGGATGCTTGATCCAGACATAGAGAGCAGAGGGGAAGGAGTTCTCAGTGCATAAATGTAGTTTTGGAGGATCCTGGAGTAGGGAGAGCGTTTGAGAGAAATGTATTATTAGATCACCCCGTGTCTCTCGAGGGTCCATTCTGCCACAAGTGTTATTTAATATCGTGATCAATGATATAGACTGTGAGATCGAGGGCACCCTCAGTAAGTTTGCAGATGACACCGAGCTGAGGGTGCAGTTGCCACGCTGGAATGACAGGATGTGATCCAGAGGAACCTGGACAGGCTGGAGAAGTGGGGCTGGAGAACATCATGAGGATCAACCAGGCCAAGGGCAAGGTCCTACCCCTGGGTCAGGGCAATCCCCGGTTTTAATCCGCGATGGGGCATGATGTGATTAAGAGCAGCCCTGAGGAGAAGGACTTGGGGTGCTCCTTGATGCTGAGCTCGACAGGAGCCACAATGTGCGCTCGGAGCCCTGAATGCCAACCGTGTCCTGGGCTGCAGCAAAATAAGCACAGCCAGCAGGGAGGGAGGGGATTCTGCCCCTCTGCTCCTCTCTGGGGAGACCTCAGCTGGAGGATTGGGTCCAGTTCTGGAATCCTCAACAGAAGAAGGAGATGGAGCTGTTGGAACGGGTCCAGAGGAGGCTCCAAGGGTGATGTGAGGGCTGGAGCACCTCTGTCCGAGGACAGGCTGAGAGAGTTGGGGTTGTTCAGCCTGGAGAAGAGAAGGCTCCAAGGAGACCTCAGAGTGACCTTCCAGTGCCTGAAGGGGCTCCAGGAAAGCTGCGGAGGGGCTGTTCATAAAGGCTGTGGGGATGGGACGAGGGGGAACGGGGATAAACTGGCGAGGGGCAGAGTTAGGCTGGACATGAAGAAGAATTTCTTCACTCTGAGGGGGGGGTGGTGGGGCAATGGAACAGGTTCCCCAGAGCAGTGGTGCTGCCCCATCCCTGGAGGCGTTCCAGGCCAGGTTGGATGGGGTTTGGAGCCCCTGATCCAGTGGGAGGTGTCCCTGCCCATGGCAGGGGGTGGAACTGGATGGGCTTTGAGGTCCCTTCCAACTGGAATGATTCTGCTATTCTATGACCTGCCTCAGGGGAGGTGCTCGGTCAGGCTGTCTTCGTTGCCCTGTGGTGACTGAGTTTTGGTGCTGGAGTCAAAGTGCTGTAGTTGAATTGCTGATGCTGGTGCTCGCGCAGGACCTTGTCTATTAACCTCTCTGTTGTTCTTTTACAGATGCATGAAAATTTACCCCAAAGCTCCAGTAATTGCAGCGACCAATGGGTGCAGCAGCAAACACAGTATGCAAAGTCTGGTCTGGCCAGGTAAGTTCACGCTGTCTTATGACTATTTAGTATCAGTGCAATAGCAGCATCAGTGAATCCTGCTTATATCACACTGGGATTTCATTATATTCGGTGCTGCACAAAGAGACAAACCCTCTCCTTTACCCCAAAGCAGCTCAGAGGCCAAGTGTGGGACTGGGGCTTTGGGCGCCCGTAGTCTGTAACGTCTTCTCTGCGTCTCTTTGGATTTCATGCAAATTTGCTCTGTACAGATCATTAACAAAAATGTGTTGATCAAATCGCTGTGACTAACTAGAAACTGAGGTTTTATTCCTCCCTTCCGTCCAGTAAGAGGTAACGGACCCCTTGCCCAAAGCTCATTAGAGATCTCTATTGCACCCGTATAACCCTTGGTGAGTTTCTGAGGAGTGTGTGTGTGTTGATGATGAACTTCTGATTTATAAACCTCCTATCTTAAGTATTAATTCTCAGACACAGATGCTTAGGCTGAGCTGAGAAACCAGCATCAACAAATACCCATTATATTCTTGCAAAATCTACTGCTCTCTCCGGGCTCTGCTTTGGGAAAGAGCTTCATATTAGAAAAGATATCGATGGTAAAAATAAAAGGGATAATGGTTTCATTGCTTATTATCTGCATCAAAAGAAGCATGGCCAGCAGGTCAGGGGAGGGGATTCTGCCTCTCTATTCCTCTCTCTTGTGAGACCTCATCGGGAGGATCGTACCCAGTTCTGGAATCTTCAACAGAAGAAGGAGATGGAGCTGTTGGAACGGGTCCAGAGGAGGCCACAAGGATGATGCGAGGGCTGGAGAACCTCTGTACGAGGACAGGCTGAGAGAGTTGGGGTTGTTCAGCCTGGAGAAGAGAAGGCTCTGAGGAGAGCTTATAATAACCTTCCAGTACCTGAAGGGGCTCCAGGAAAGCTGCGGAGGGGCTGTTCATAAAGGCTGTTCATGTGGGGATGGGACAAGGGGGAATGGGGATAAACTGGAGAGGGGCAGAGTTAGACTGGACATGAGGAGGGATTTCTTCACTGTCAGAGTGGTGAGACTTCAGAACAGGTTTCCCAGGGAAGCTGTGGCTGCCCCATCCCTGGAGGGGTTCCAGGCCAGGTTGGATGGCCATGGGCAGCCTGATCCAGTGGGAGGTGTCCCTGCCTATGGCAGAGGATTGGAACTGGATGATCTTTAAGGTCCGTTCCCACCTGAACTATTCTATGATTCTGTGATTCTATGATCTGGGTCACTAGGTCAATATAAAGGGTGTTTGCAGTCATTTTGTGGAGAAGAAAACAGGTCTTTGGTCTCATAATGATCTTGGAAAGGCTGAGAACTTTTCCAGCCCTTCACACAGGCTGAGCGATGTGTCCGTCCGTGCTGCTGATGTGATGCTCCCTGGCTGGTGCTCACACATCAGTCCTTCTGGCAAGCCTACCTCCGTTCCTCCTGGGCATCGCGCATGGCCACTCCTCATGTTCTCTTCTGGTCAGCTCCTTTACAGTTTTCACAGTTATAATCTCCTTGGGAATCTAGTTGACAGTCTCAGGCTCTCTTGGATCAATTTTTTTCTCCCTGAAAGCTTAGTAAACCCTTTCCTAGGATTAATAAGCAAACCCAGGTCTGTGCCCGAGTCCCAAGCCACATGTATTTATGGCTGCTGACTCTTCTCACCTCACTTATCGTGTGAGTGATCGTCTCTCCAGGCCTTTTCCTGTGTAGCTCCGTAGAGATCTGCTGCTGATTGCAGGCCATCTCCCTGCCTGCTGGAAGGGTGACCAAGATATTAGAGCAGCCAAATAGCAAGTTTAACCAACTCTCTACTCTTCAGTATACAGTAAATAAAATAATTTGCTTTAGAGTCCTCTCAAAACCTCTGCTCTCTTCCCAACAGAGGGGTCGCAGTGTTTAAACGCTGTGTGCACAAACATTAGGCAGCACTGGGAACTGGAAACTATAAATCCTTTCTCCTCAGGCAAACGTGATAGATGTGTGTTTACATCAAAATGGAATTGGGAAAAGCTAACGAGTGTTAAATACCGACTCTGGGGGCTCTGACTTGAAGTGAAGCAGGAAAAGGTGGATTTGAAAGCTGGGAGGTTCTCCAGCCCTCGCATCATCCTTGGAGCCCCCTCTGGACCTGTTCCAACAGCTCCATCTCCTTCTTCTGTTGAGGATTCCAGAACTGGACCCAATCCTCCAGCTGAGGTCTCCCCAGAGAGGAGCAGAGGGGCACAATCCCCTCCCTCCCTGCTGGCCGCGCTTCTCTGGATGCAGCCCAGGACACGGTTGGTTTCTGGGCTGTGAGCGCACGTTGTGGCTCCTGTCGAGCTTCTCATCCAGCAGCACCCCAAGTCCTTCTCCTCAGGGCTGCTCTCAATATGAATTATGAAGGCCTGCAGTCAGAGAGGACAGGAATCCTTCAACAAAAATTTGAGAAAGCTTAAAAAAACAAGTCCTCAAAACAGCAAAATAGTCAAATTTGAGCAAAGGAAGAAAGTCAAGAAACTGAAGAAGAGGGTCCCGTTCAGTGCTATATGAATTCACCAAAACTGCAATAAATAGACAGGCAGAGCTGAAGTGTGAAGTGTGGAGGTGTACTCCCGCTTGTAATTATAGAGAAACAAACACACTTTGTCATCCTTGTGGGAGAAAGCATGCTTATGAAATGCCCAGCATCCACCTTGTTGCTGAGATTAACACACTGGATATTTACATGTTAATGCAACATATAGAGTCATGGAATAGTTTGGGTTGGAAGGACAAACCTCAGGAGGTTCAACCAGGCCAAGGGCAAGGTCCTACCCCTGGGTCGGGGCAATCACCGATTTAAGTCCAGGATGGGGGATGATGTGATGGAGAGCAGCCCCGAGGAGAAGGACTTGGGGTACTGTCGAGGAGAAGCTCGACAGGAGCCGCAACGTGTGCTCACAGCCCAGAAACCAACCGTGTCCTGGGCTGCATCAAGAGAAGCGCGGCCAGCAGGGAGGGAGGGGATTCTGCCCCTCTGCTCCTCTCTGGGGAGACCTCAGCTGGAGGATTGGGTCCAGTTCTGGAATCCTCAACTGAAGAAGGAGATGGAGCTGTTGGAACGGGTCCAGAGGAGGCTCCAAGGATGATGTGAGGGCTGGAGAACCTCTGTCCGAGGACAGGCTGAGAGAGTTGGGGTTGTTCAGCCTGGAGAAGAGAAGGCTCCGAGGAGACCTTAGAGTGACCTTCCAGTACCTAAAGGGGCTCCAGGAAAGCTGAGGAGGGGCTGTTCATAAAGGCTGTGGGGATGGGACGAGAGGGAATGGGGATAAACTGGAGAGGGGCAGGTTTAGGCTGGACACGAGGAGGAACTTCTGCATTATGAGGGTGGGGAGGCCCTGGCCCAGGTTGCCCAGAGCAGTGGTGGCTGCCCCATCCCTGGAGGGGTTCCAGGCCAGGTTGGATGGGGCTTGGAGCCCCTGATCCAGTGGGAGATGTCCCTGCCCATGGCAGGGGTGGGACTGGATGGGCTTTGAGGTTCCTTCCAATCCAAACTCTTCTATGATTCTGTTCTAAGTCAAAGTATTTCTAGATTTGATTCTGGCCAAACCCAGGGGTTTCGTTTCTCTGTTTTACCTTTTGGGTAAGAGCTCTTCTGCCAACGTAGTCATAAAACTTGCCAAGCAATCAGCGATTTACAGGATCCCTGTCAAGCGATTCTGAGTAGCTAAAATCCCTTGCTACCCTCAAATATTATTTTTTGGATGATATTGTGAACCACTTGTTAAAACGCTCGGTCTGTTTTCTCTCCCCAGCTGAATTTCCGTTGCAGTAGCACCCATTTTTCCTTCTCTAATTCTTATTAGGAGACTATTTCCTTCTGGAATCTCTTACTCAGTGAAAGTACCTGTGCTCTTGAAATCCTCCTTTTTCTCCTTGTTTGCCCTTCCTGAACAAGCTATACTCTTGGATATTAATATTCCAGACATAAGTTATCCCAACAAGCCTGTTACGCCAATTAAATCAGAATTTTGCTTTGTAGGAAGAATTTGAGCTCCTCCTGTTTGTTCTGTTTCTAATGTTTGTATACACAGATTTCTAAACCATTAAATGCGTTGTCCAGTATTGTCCTTGTCCTCTTATGAACTGTAAATGGTTCAAAAGCCATCCTGAAATCAGTATGGTTTCCTGCTTGTCAAAAGGTTATTTCAGAACGTTACTTCTCTGGTGGTTCAAATCCTATTAATTTTCAGCCTATGTTCATGGCAAATTTATATTTATTTATTCTTGTGCCAATTTGTGCTTTGGATTAAATAGGTCTTCTCCCTCCATGGTGTTTACTTCCCCAACGTATTTATAGCATTTCTGCCTCTCCTTAGCCTTCGCCTTGTTGCTTGAACAAACTCAGTTCTGTCATTTCTGATGGACATCCCATTTTTGAGCGGATGTCCTTAGCATCGTCACCTAAGCACATGCCCGGTCTTTTGCTGAATCGCATTGGAGTGATGTGACTCCAGACCTCAAGATCAGGCAGCCCTTCTGGTGCAGTAACCTTTACTATTCTTTGTATCGATAATGCTTCAACTTTAGACCAGCTACCAATTTTTGAGGTAATTTCTGCTCGAATCGCTCGATGAACTATTAACTCCTAGGTGGCTGTTTGTTCGCCATTGGTGGAAATTAGGATCAGGCTCTGGATGCCTCAAGAAAGGGGATGCTTGGTTTGCCATCAGCAGGTGAGAGAGGAGACAGGACGGGACTTTGTGCTCTGCATTTGCTGTAAAAAGGGGAGCCTCGGGACAGTGCTCGGGGCTATGGGTGCAGATGGGATGTGGGTTGCCTGCTCATTTCATAGAAACAGAGAATAGTTTGGGTTCGAAGGGATCTTAAAGATCATCCAGTTCCACCCCCCTGCCATGGGCAGGGACACCTCCACTGGCTCAGGCTGCCCAAGGGCCATCCAACCTGGCCTGGAACCCCTCCAGGGATGGGGCAGCCACAACTTCCCTGGGAAACCCGTTCCAAAGTCTCATCATGAAGAATTTCCTCCTCATGTCCAGTCTGAATCTGCCCCTCTCCATTTTATCCCCATTGCCCCTCATCCTGTCACCACAAGCCTTTGTGAACAGCCCCTCTCCAGCTTTCCTGGAGCCCCTTTAGGTACTGGAAGGTCGCTCTAAATTCTCCTCGGAGCCTTCTCTTCTCCAGGCTGAACAACCCCAACTTTCAGCCTTATACGGGAGGTGCTCCAGCCCTTTCATCATTCTTGTAGCATTGTCTGGACCCGTTCCAACAGCTCCATCTCCTTCTTACATTGAGGATTCCAGAACTGCACGCAATCCTCCAGCTGAGGTCTCCCCAGAGAGGAGCAGAGGGGCAGAATCCCCTCCCTCCCTCCCGGCCGCACTTCTCTGGATGCAGCCCAGGACACGGTTGGTGTCTGGGCTGTGAGCGCACGTTGTGGCTCCTGTCGAGCTTCTCCTCGACCAGCACCCCAAGTCCTTCTCCTCAGGGCTGCTCTTAATCTCATCATGCCCCATTGTGGATTAAAACCAGGGGTTGCCCCGACCCAGGGGTAGGACCTTGCCCTTGGCCTTGTTGTTCCTCATGAGGTTCTCCAGCCCCACTTCTCCAGCCCGTCCAGGTCCCTGCAGCTCTCTGGAGGAGGAGCTCAGCTTGTTCTGTTCCCAAGACAGTGGCTCGAGGTGGCAGAAACCAAAAAAGGATGCTTTGAAATAAGGCAGCTTTTGCTTAAACTGTAAAACCCAGCAGATGCTGAAGACGACAAGCCTGGCTTGTCCGAACACAATGGTTTTTCTGCTGTCTTCCCTAGGCTGCTCTAACAACCAGGAGGAGTTTTAGAAATAAACAGGCTGAAACTGTGTCAGAAGCCACGCAAAGGGGATTAGTGCCTTGGTGGATGGGCGGGCTGCTTTCCTGTCCCAGCGGAGCGTGCCTCTGATGGTACAGACTGGTCTTGCTGGTGTGGTGGGTGTGATGGGCATGCGAGGCTTGGGCTGCCCTCTCCACCCCTTCTGATGGGTCTGGCCCCACACGCTGTCCCCATCACCACGAGCTTCGCCTGGGTTGTGGAATATGTGATCTTGTGTCACCTTCTCCAGTGCCGGGTCTCAGGTGCCCCAGGGCATCCCGGGTTGCCCTGGATGCTGGTGTTTAGGTGCTGCAGCCACCCAGGAGATCAGACCCGTGACTGATCAGCTTCGTGTTGAGCCGGCTGTGCGGAGGTGTGCAGGGACTGGCACCTCCGGGGGTGCTGAAGGTGATGTCTTGACTACTTTAACAGTCGCTGGAGGCTGAAAAGTGTTGCAGCTCGCTCTGAGGACCTCTTATTTGACAGGTGGATTGCTCTGGTTCAATAAATGTGAAGGCAGAGCTGGCCAGAGCTTTGTGGTGATCTGTCTTGATCTGCTCGTGCAGCCAGCTTTCTAACGGAGCCGTGAGGCTTTTAAACTCCAATGAGCCAGGTTTCATTGTAATATGAGCTAAAATACTTATCAGAGATATCTCAAAGAGACAGATTCCGATCGGAGAGAACTACAAAGGTTTGATTTAACTCTCCTCTGCCCACTTGCCTCCAGGCTTGTCTTTAGTCCTCTGACTTTCTGAGCTGCAGAAAATTCTGCTCGGTCTCCTTTGAGTCCAGGGACGTTTCTCCCTCTTCCAATAATGTCTGCTCCCTTTATGCTCTTGTGGTGCAAATGTCCCAGCACCTTCTGACATGTCTGGTGAGCCTCGCCAGCTCTGGATTCCCTCTGTCAGTGTAGACAGAACATCAATGAAGATTTGTCTGGGAGGATGGTGGGAAAGGATGCTTCACCTTTGCAGCATACACACAATTGGTGACCCACAGTCTGCTGGAAAACATGCCTGGATCCCAAAAGGAGAGACCAGGGAGGCTCCAGGAAAGAAGGTTTAGACTTCTTCGAGGTACCAGTGCATGGAGGGAAGGGGATTTCATGGACCTTCAGCAAGGTTTAGTGGCTCTCCCTTGTGCTCGGTGTGCATGCAGGGTGTCTGCTTCCTCCAGGCAATCCAGTGAGACGCTGCTTTTTGAGATCCATCATTCAGAAAGGACCAGGAAGGTCTAAGGAGCTACAGGCTGGTCAGCTTAACCTCCCGGAGGACATTTTCAGGCACATAAAGGACAAGAAATGTTTGGGAACAGCCAGCGGCGATCTACTAAGCGTGCCTGCCCAAGCCGGTTCTCTCCTACGATGTATATCATCATGTATGGAAAAAAGGGAGCAGTGGGTCCATCAGGACACCATCCTTGATGGGTGTCCCCATCTCCCCACAGGTGATGATGCATCTCCTCAGAGCCTGTGTTGTCCCTGTCAGGGGTATCCAGACCGGTTCACTCGTGGTGCAGGTGCAGCTCCCAAGAAAACCGTGGCAGAGCAACCTGTGCTGGACTCGAGGTCTGATCCTGCCGTCTGGAGAGCCCAGGAGAACCGCTGGCTGTTTTGTCAGCAGCACAGCCTGGCTTCTCCTTAAGGCATCTGCCAGGTGAGAGAAAGACGATGACTGGAAGCAGGAAAGACCTGGAGGAAGAGGGTCTCCGGGAGCATCCTGAAGATTCAGGGGCTGCGGTGTGACCAAGGTGTTGCTGTGAATGCATTTGCACTGTACCGACCTGTCTGTGCAAACAAGGTCCTCTCATGCTGGGAAGGAGAAGCCCTGCAGTTTTTGGCGGACAATGAGCCAGCAGAGAAGAGGCTGCACAGTTTTCTGGGTGCGTGAAAAGCTACGTAAGCTCTGAATAATAACAGAGCTGTTAAATGTGACTTCTCAGGGGTGAACATGAAAAAATAACAAAGCGATCATCCTGGCAGGCACAACAGGAACTGGAGGGAAGCAAAGGGCTGTGAAGGAAGGATCTTCTTGGTGAGTTGAGCTCTCGTCTTCCCCACCAGTGATCAGAGGCAAAGCTGTGTTGAGAATCCAGGAGCTGCGTCCTCCCCAAGAGGCCAGCGCTCGTGTCAGGCCTCTGCCCTGATGGCTTTAGGGACTTTCAAGCTGCCACCACCGAACTGCTGTTGGAAAGGGGAGCTTAGCGTTGGTCCTGTCCTGCTTTCAGAGTGTGCAGTGGGGTGGGAGTCAACTGAAGGTTGTTGGCGTTGGCGTTGTTCGGCTTGGAGAAGAGAAGGCTCCGAGGAGACCTTAGAGGGACCTGAAGGGGCTCCAAGAAAGCTCTGGAGGGACTGTTCAGAAAGGCTTGTAGTGATAGGACGAGGGGGAACGGGGATAAACTGGAGAGGGGCAGATTTAGACTGGACATAAGGAAGAATTTCTTCACTCTGAAAGTGGGGAGGCCCTGGAACAGGTTGCCCAGGGAAGTTGTGGCTGCCCCATCCCTGGAGGGGTTCCAGGCCAGGTTGGATGGGCCTTGGAGCCCCTGAGCCAGTGGGAGGTGTCCCTGCCCATGGCAGGAGTGGGACTGGATGGGCTTTGAGGTCCCTTCCAACCCAAACCATTCCATGATTCTATGATTCGCTGATATATTTCTGTGATATGGGCTGGGTGACGCCAGCAGACATTAGTGCCGGACAACAGTTCTGGATGCATTTGATTTACTCGCACAGAGAGAAATCCTGTCTGGCCAAGCTACAGAGCTGGGCAAGCGGCAGGCTCGGTGCCAGGTGTGGGAAAGGTGCCTGCAGCACGGAGTAAGATGTGTTCACAGCCGGAGGACTCACGGGAGAAGTGCCTGGACAGGACAGACTCCTTGGGTGCATCTGGACGTGGGCAGCTGACAGCGCTACTTTGTGCACAAGGATTCACAAAGGAGGAGGTTCTTGCAGTGTATGTGGCTTCAGGCATTTGTGTCCCCTAGGACACAAGTCCAGTGCCCTCGGCTGTGCCTGATGGGAGTAGGCAATCTCATGCTCGACTCGGCTCCGTGTCCAGTCACACTGTGGAGATGCTTCCTAGAGAGTGCTGCTGTCTCTGAGCTGAGCAGAGATGAGGAGTGGATCAGTTTGGTGCAGAGATGGCCCATGGTCTCAGCTTTGCTGGCTTGAGGGCAGCAGTTCTGTTGCTTGGCTGTTTCCCTGCCATGGGCTGAAGCCATGTGTGCTCCTCCTCAATTCCGGGAAGAGGATGGTGTCTTTGCAGCTGTTTGTTCTTGGGAACTGACAGTCCCAGGAAAGCTGCCAAATCTCTGGCTGATGGATGAGCCCCTCTCAGAGCCTGAAAACCTTTCAGACAAACAGAGCAGAGCTCTTTAAGGAGCTGCATGTGGGGCTAATTCAGAGCGAGGGGCCAGAATTGAAAATGGGAGCACTGGAAAGGGTGGTGACAAAAATGCCTCTTCGTGTGCATGGGAGTTCCCATAGCTGGACTGAGAAGGGAGTCCGGGAAACTGGAATTACTGGGCTGAGACAGGGAGAGGATGAAGGATGTTAAGACATAGCGGAGATGTGAGCTTGCTGACCTGATGGGAGAGCAATGCACCTTAAGAACAGGCATTAAACCGAGCAAATTCGGAATGA
Source organism: Cuculus canorus (assembly GCF_017976375.1). Classification (NCBI taxonomy): domain Eukaryota; kingdom Metazoa; phylum Chordata; class Aves; order Cuculiformes; family Cuculidae; genus Cuculus; species Cuculus canorus. Next base: position 2,347,813 of record NC_071428.1, read on the forward strand.
AGAGAATGAAATGATTCCGGTCACAACCAGAGATCTGGTGAACTCCTGGTCACAGTGCCATTAAACTGACTTGGGAGTTAAATGTCTTCTTCTCGGGCACTGTTTGTGGGTCAGGACTTCTAGCAAACCGTTCTTAGTTGAAGGATGCCTTAAAGGGAAGCCAAATTACCCCAGGGACTATGTGGACTGGCTTTTCTTGGATGTCGTGCTTATAGAGAGAGCAAGAGGAGAGCAGAAAACAAATGGCAAAATCAACTTGCAAAGTCTGCTGGCCAAGATTACCAAACACAGGCAAGTGAATCTCTGCCTCTTGTGGGTCTCTTGTGTTCCTCAGAAATGTTTCCTGACCATTTTCAGCCAGAAGCAAAGCAAGCAGCTCTGAATCATAGAATATAGAATCATAGAATGGTTTGGGCTGTAAGGGACATTAAAGCCCATCCAGTTCCAACCCTCTGCCATGGGCAGGGACACGTCCCACTAGACCAGGCATCTGGTTGCATGTTCCTGTGAGGTCCTTCTCCACCAAAGTCTTTGTCCTGTCAGTGCTGGTGAGGGACCTGCTCTCCTCCAGCTGCAGTTTCCATCCTTGTCTTTCCCTGCAGTTGTCCCTGCGGGGTGGGGAGCCGCCTGGTACGATGTCCTGCAGATGTTTGGCCCAGGTTAGCTCTCCCAGTGCTCAGCCAGCTGGCACATAAACTGCTTCGCTGGGCTGATGTTGCCTCACGTGCTCTGCTAAGCAGTGTGTGGAGCAGCTCGGGGAAGCGAAAGCTTCTTCCACAGAAGCTGTGGTGGCAGGTCCCGCTTGAACACACATTTGCATCCTCCCTCGATGATTCTTGACTCAAATCATTTTCCTGTGGGACGATGAGAGCCGTTTCCTCCTGTTTCTTATGGAGGAGACTTGTGGGTCTGCTGGGAGCCCCTGCAGAGCTCCTCTTTGCCGAGCCCCATGCCCACCAGTGTGAATCACTCAGGTTGCCTGGTCAGACCAGGCTGATGCCTGCAGCACTCCAGAGGAACAGCAGGGAAGGAGGCAGAGCAATCTGTCGCTCTGTGCAAGGACAGGGGACAGAACCGGGAGCACACAGGCAGGGGGTGGTTGGAACAGGCAGACGGAAGCTGGAGGGGGTGGTGGGTGGGCTGGCAGAGACCCAGGGCTCGAGGAGCCTCTGTCCTTGGGGCTTCACATCTGCCTGGTGCATCTCCAGGGAGCAAACCATGCCTCCGTACCTGGTGCATTCATCCTGAGGAGTATGATTGCGGTAATGAAACGGCTGCAAAGTGCAAGACATAATCACTCTGTGATTCTGTGTCTCTCCCTTGTCATTTTTGATGGGTTCAGCGCTGGTGCCCTTGTTGGAAGGACAAGAGGGAGGGCTGTGTAGCCAAGGTGGCTTGGGAGCACAAAAGGGACATTACTAATGGCACCAGAAGGTCTCTGGGGCCACGTCCCTTCCAGAGAGGAATCTGAGCCACACAGGAGTGCAGTTCTGCTGCTGATCTGGTAGGTGAATATGTACATTTATTGCATCCCAGCAGAGTGAGTACCGTGTCTGAGGTACAGCCAGGCTCTTAGCTAGGGCTGGCACACGCAGGCTGGGGTGGGTGGCTGCTCCTAAGGTGTCTTGCTTCCAGGCAGGCCTTCTTAGCTGCAGAGCCGTCACAAGATTCCTCCAGTTGCTCCTGCCTCCCCACACTCTGCTGAGGTGCGACATATCCTTCTCTTTCAGGCACCGTCTCAGATTGGGATAAAGGCATTCATCGTAGAATCACTAGGTTGGAAAAGACCTTCGAGATCATCAAACCCAACTGTACCTGTCCACTATTAAACCCTATACCTAAGCACTTTATCTACCCATCTTTTAAATACCTCCAGGGGTGGGGACTCAGCCACCTCCCTGGGCAGCCGTTCCAGTGCTTGAGAACCCTTTCAATGAAGAATTTTTACCTGATGTCCAATCTGAACCTCCCCTGATGCAACTTGAGGCCGTTCCCTCTTGTCCTATCATCTATCACTTGGGAGACGAGACCAACACCCACCTCACTGCAACCTTCCTGTCTGCCCTCAGCCTCCTTTTCTCTAGGCTGAACAACCCCAGTTCCCTCACCCACTCCTTGTAAGACTTGTTCTCCTGCCACTTTACCAGCTTCATTGCTCTTCTCTAGACGCGCTTTAGGACCTTAATGTCATTCTTGGAACGAGGGGTCCAAAACTGAACACAGGGAGGGCAGCGTTCGAGCTCTATGCGCTCATTTCTTCTTGCCTGGCTTTTGCCATGTGCTCACCTTGGGATCCACCGGGGACACGAGGCTTGGTCTGGCTCCCTGGCAATGCTCCAAAACTGCTCTTGGCCTTATGCGTCATGTCCTATGGCCTGGGTGCCTCAACCCTAGTGTTCCCGGTTCTTGTTTACATGCTTTCCTATTTAACTAATAGTTCTGCAGCTAATTACCGATGGGATTATTTATAGCAGTCTGGTTGTTCCTAATAGGTCTGCTTGCTGCTCCCTCCTTTGATATAAATAAAAGACCAGGGAGGTTGTAAAGCTGGAAGATACAATGTGCAATAAGAAATACCAGGGAAAGGGATGAATCGTTCTCACCCCAGAGTGCTGTTGTGCTCTGCTGGGTTATACCCTCTCTTGCAGTCGGCCAAGCCTCTTATTGGGAAGAGGAGTGACTCTTAGAGCCCTGCCAGACCGGACCGTGCCTTCCTATGGGACGAAATCACTGGAGAGATGATCAACTTGTGGCCCTAGCGTGGTCAGAAGGGGAGTCTGGACCATTGCTAGCAGCGAAACCAAGAGCTCCAGGGATACGTGTGAGTCTGTAGTAACGAGACCTGAGCGGGATACGGAGAAGTCTGTGTGGGTTGGTGAAGGGAGGTGAGTAGATGAGCTGTGCAAGAGGGCAGCACGCATTGGGACATGCTGGAGACGCAGGCGCTCTCAGCTGCGAGGTGGCTCTGGAGCAGCAGGGGAGCAAAGCTGAGGAGCAATCGCTTTGCATTTCTCTGTTTGTTAAAGCAAACAGTGTTTCCTCGCGGTGCCTCTGCTTAGCCAGGGGCTGGCTCCTGTCACCTGTGCATTCCTTTTGCGATTGAACTGGAATCCAGAGCCACACTGTGGCTTTGCTCCAGGGTGTCTAAGGAGAGATGGGAGCTTTGGTTTCCAAAGTTTTCCTGGTTTTGTAAACAACCAGAAGGAAATATTTGACTTAGCAAGGGGTTAGTTGAGGACACTGTGGATGCTACCAGTCTGCATGCTTTCAAAAAACAGCTGAACAAATTAATGGATGAAAAATGCATCAAGGACCATTAAACCTGAAGATACCATCTTGGGCTTGGGAAAGCCCTGAACCACAGGGATCTGGAGGATGAGAAAGCATGCCAGGGATGCTTACGCTGTTCTGACAACCTTCCCTTGCTGTTTGCAGTGGGAAGTGGTGATAGGAGGAGGGTGCAAAGATAATGTGAGGGCTGGAGCACCTCCCGTGTGAGGACAGGCTGAGAGAGTTGGGGTTGTTCAGCCTGGAGAAGAGAAGGCTCGGAGGAAACCTTAAAGTGACCTTCCAGTACCTGAAGGGGCTCCAAGAAAGCTGCGGAGGGGCTGTTCATAAAGGCTGTGGGGATGGGACGAGGGGGAATGGGGATAAACTGGAAAGGGGCAGATTTAGACTGGACATGAGGAAGAATTTCCTCACCACGAGAGTGATGAGGCCCTGGCCCAGGCTGCCCAGGGAAGTTGTGGCTGCCCCATCCCTGGAGGGGTTCCAGGCCAGGTTGGATGGGGCTTGGAGCCCCTGATCCAGTGGGAGGTGTCCCTGCCCATGGCAGGGGTGGGACTGGATGAGCTTTAAAGTCCCTTCCAACCTGTGGTTGCCCCATCATAGAAGGCCACTAGGTTGGTCATGCAGGATGTGCCCCTGGTGAAGCCGTGCTGGCTGCCAGCAATCTCCTCCGTGTCCTCCATGTGCTTTAGCATATCATAGAAGTGTGACTCAAACCATGTACTTAAAGATATTCTAGCATGTTCCCCTTTACCATGTTTAAAGAGCTGGCATAGCAGATTGGTTTCTTGCCTGAAGAAGATGCTCGTGTCTGAAGTTATTTCCACAAATTGGGAGCATATGATGCTCTATCAGTAATGATAATTAAGTGTTCTCATATTGAATTGCAAGCTGAGCTGTTCCATGGAACTACTTGTAGGAGAAGGAATTACAGAGTGCAGGAAAAGTTAGTGTCTCTGGCTCATTAGTGACAGAAGATTAAATAGGGAATGTACTTGAAACATTTGGTACTGTTTCCTGAAAGACAAATCGTTAGTGTAATCCAGTTCAGCTTGAACATACGGCCAGGCCTGGCTCAGGTCTCTCTGCAAACCCGAGAGCAGCAGCTGGAGCTGCGTGAGGACAACGCTCGCTGCAGCTCGGGGAACGTGAAAGCAGAGCAGGATGGCGTTGGCTGACAGATGTCCCTGAGTAAGGGTCCATGTGCCAAAGGTGATGGGAGGGAGAGTCCAGGAGCTGCAGATTAACCAGGTTTGCTCTCATCGCAGTTTCCCAGCTTGTCCTGAGTGCACAGAGACGTTTTGCCTGTCCACCTTCCCCTGGCTGGAACTGAAGCCTCCAGTGCCAAGAGTCAAGAAGATTACTGCGGAAAGGTAAACGCGATTGGACTTGAGGCAACCAAGAGCTGAGAATAAGGCACTGACCTTCACCCCTACAATGGCAGAGCTTTTGAAACTTGACTCTGGGTTTGATGCTCAGGTCTAGGCTTGCTGAAGATCTTTAAGGTCCCTTTCAACCCAAACTAAGATTGGGCTGGGAAAAAGTGCTTCCCTTCCCACTGCTTCTCTGAACACAGGCTTTACACGGATCTGGTGCCAACAAGAGAGTAGCCAGATCCTTAAGGAGCTCTGCTGGTTTAATAACCTGCCTCTCTCCAGTTGTCCTGCATGTTTCTTCTTTGTTCCACATTCCCATGCCAAGTTTTTCAAGGCTTTGCACAGATGAGGTGACGCTTGCACGGCCATTATTGTTAGCACTGGAGTAAACAAGCAGGTGGAAGCTCTAAGTGTTGCCAGAAAGAAGTGTGGTGGTGCAGGGTCTGCACGGACTTGTTGGACCAGACAGCAATCGAAGTGACTGAAAAGCTTCGCTGCAGGCTGCGCTGAGACCAGTCCTGGAGCCAGGTGTCTGCAGTGGATCCCAGTTTGCTACTGCTGCCTTTCCCCCACCTTTACCTCCAGACCCCACAGTCAGTGTCTGGACGGCACTAAACTGGGCAACCACTTTGCCCCCTCCACGGGGCCGGGACATCCATCCTGTGCTGGGTCTGATTGTAGTGAGAACAGCTCAGCTATGAGCAGCAGCTACACGAAACTTGTGGTAGGGAGCTGTGCACCCATTGGACCTGTGTTTAGGCTCAAGCCCTTGCCCTCGGTCCTTGACTAGGCTACACGTGGGCAGCCTGATCTAGTGGGACACCCGTGGCAGGGGGGTTGGAACTGGATGGTCTTTAAGGTCCCTTCCAACTCATTCTATGATTCTACACAGCAGGTTCGCTTGTGTCTAGACCCACATTCAGCCAGTCCTGACCCTGACCTCTTTGGTTTGCCCTTCTTGCTTGGGCTCTTCTGGTCTCCTGCTAGCGCGGCTGCTGCCCTCACTTGCCTCATCTTCACCTGTGGTTCCCTGCTCACTTTCTGTTGCAGAGCTGCCCCGCTCCACTGATGTCTGCAGCCCAAGTCATTGAGGCTCAACAGCCACATTCCAGCCCAGGAAATGACTGAGCAGCTCTGCTCTGGACCTCTGGGTGTCCAAACCATCAGATGAGCTTACTTAGACTTCTGAGAGAATTGTCTATGCCGTGAGTCATTTCCCCCCCCTCCCTACCACGTCACATCCCTTGGGGCAAGGAGAAGTGTGGGCTTATGGGAACTCGTAAGGGGGTGGTGGGCTGGAAGTGACCAGGACAGCGGTGGGAGGGAGGCAGGATTGGGGTGAGCACGTCAAGATGAGAGAAGGACACACTTCCCCCACGTTTCTGGTGCTTCCCTTCAAGGAAAACGATGCTGTGAGCTCACTGCATGCTTTCCCCCTGGCTCCCACCCAGTCTCTGCTCCTGTGTAGTCTCTAATTGCCCTGCCTGGCTGCAGGAAACCTGCAGGATTTCTGCTGGATGTGTGCAGGGCCAGTGCCTGGGCTTGTGCCAGCAGCCTCGCCCTGCTCAGACCAGAAAGCATCAAGGCTCTGCACCATCATTTAAGTCAGGGTCTGGGGAGAACGTGACTCAGTTGGCATCAGAGCAACGGCAAAGCCACACAGATGAGGGCAACTCAGCTCCACTGGCTCCAAGGTGTGGTGGATTGAGAGCACTGCCCTCCCCTGCTGTTCCCAGGAGCCTCTACAAAGGACTGGGATTTGCCTGTGGTGATAAAGCATTGCATCTTTTCTGTGTGTCCAGGCGGAGGCTGAGGAAAATCTGCTCTGTGCAGCTCCTCTCGGTCTGATGTTTCTCGCAGCCATTTGCTCTGCAGTGCTTGCTGTGTGGCAGCAGGAAGGAGGGACCAAACACTACCTGTTCATCTCCTGATTTAAACAGATATCCAGAGCTCCTACTGTGGGCTGGGACATTGTGGCCAGCCTGATCCGTGCCACCCACGCCATGGACTTCCAGCACAGCTCCGAGTGGTGTTTCTTCCTGGTGGGATCTCTTTTGGAATGAGCGAGGGCATGCAGCCCTTGCTCCGCTGCTCTATCCTCTCATTGAGGAATGTCTCGAGTACGGTCCTTCTTTTCCACAGCCCTTCAGGGAACAGCAGAGTCTTGACTCCAGACTCCTGCATGTGCTTCTAGTTTGTGTTCACTAGAATCAGCTCTGCGATGACAGAATTTGCTCTGGATTCAAGTCCCAACTTGGTTTCAGGACAAGCCTTGGATTCATAACTGATCTCATGACTTATCTGTCATGCAAAGAGAATGGAAGGCTGGAAATCTGAGGAGCACCCCGGTGGACTTTGGCTCACCCCTTGGTCTGAGCAACCACTTCCAGGATGCAAAGCCCTTGGGGACTTGCTGGCAGCAGGCAACGCTGCTGGAGAGCAGCTGGCCTTCTGGAGGTGTCACCATCTCAGTCCAGACCTCCTGCTTGTAGCAGGAGGGAAACCAGAGAATCTGAGGATGGGATGGGAGAGGTAGAGACACCAGCAGGGCACAAGAAGAAGCTGTGATGGCATCCAGGTGTGCTGACCCTGCTGCTGACCAACAAACACCCTGTGCTCCTTTGCTCCGCTGGAGCCTTGCGTTTTGTGTCTGTCCATCTCGGACAGGAAATGGAATGGGTTTGCATGATGAACGTTACCGTATTATCAAGTCATCCCAGCCTGAAACTAGCCTTTAATGCAGGAAAGGGAAGGGCTTTGCAGCGTTGAGCTGAATCCTAGAATCATAGAATAGTTTGAGTTGGAAGGGACCTTAAAGATCATCCAGTTCCAACCCCCCTGCTGTGGACAGGGGCATCCCACTGGATCAGGCTGCCCAAGACCCATCCAACGTGGTCTTGAACCCCTCCAGGGATGAGGCAGCCACCACTTCCCTGGGCAACCTGGGCCAGTGTCTCACCACTCTCAAAGTGAAGAAATTCTTTCTTATGTCCAGTCTAAGTCTGCCCCTCTCCAGTTTATCCCCATTGCCCTTCATCCTATCACTACAAGACTTTATGAACAGCCCCTCCCCAGCTTTCTTGTAGCCCCTTTCAGGCACTTGAAGGTCGCTCTAAGGTCTCCTCGGAGCCTTCTCTTCTCAGAGTATCTCAGAGTATCTCAGCAGCTATAGGATAATTCAGGATTGCCAAATTGGCTTCTTCTCCAAGAACTGAACTATGGGCTTCACCTTTCCCCTGGAGATGCTAATTAACAAATATATAAAAGAACAAAAATTGGGCAGAATGCTTATCTGCATCATAGACTTTTAAATAGCCTTGAAGTCAATCTGCGACTCAGAACTGAACATTAAATGGTTACAAATGGAACTGGTGGGAAAATGCAACCTCATTAAATCCATGCACCATCCATCTCAGGCTGGATGCAAACGAACCACATGCAGATAGGACTTCAAGGAGGAAAAAAAAAGGAATAATAAAGAGATACAGTCTCAGCCCAACAAAGGTCATCATCTCTGGTACATCAATTACTCCCTATCCCTACAGGAACATTCCACTTGGGATTTTTGGGTCAGCCTGGAAAGAAACAAAAATGATGATATTTTAGAAAAAGCTCCAAACCAACCAAACCAGTAATTTTTTTATTACAGAGGCAGAGAGATTAAACACATCCTAAATTATACATACATAGGGCTCATTACAAACACATCAGGGAGCTTTGGGTTGGCTATAAAAACATGACAAGGGAAACCTTTGCAAGTTTGTAATTGGTAAAGAAACCACTGGATGGATAAAAAACCCCAGTAAAACTGTTGCTAAAACTACTTAGCGGTAGAACTCTACTCCTTCTCCTGCTTGGGGCTGAAGGCTGATGCCCAACTTTAGCAGCAGCCAGAGGGAGTGCACTAAAACCTGAGCGAAATGTTGCCTCTCCCAGCCTGCGGTAAGTCCATCTCTGTGCTCACACTGGGGTTGAGTAAAAGCTCAGTAGTTCAAACTCTTCCATCCCTCCTCCTGTCGAATTCAGCCAGGAAAGAAAACAGCTCTGCATAAAAAGTTCGAAATGTTCAGAGAGTAGTGGTCGGACAGCTCGAGGTCCAGAAGGAGATCCGTGACAAGTGGTGTCCTCCAGGGACAGGAAAGCTGGGGAGGGGCTGTTTACAAAAGCTTGTGGTGATGAGATGAGGGGGAATGGGTATAAACTAGAGTGGGGCAGATTTAGACTGGATATAAGTAGGAATTTCTTCACTCTGAGAGTAGTGAAGCACTGGCCCAGGTTGCCCAGAGAAGCTGTGGCTGCCCCATCCCTGGAGGTGTTCAAGGCCACGTTGGATGGGCCTTGGGCAGCCTGATCCCGTGCGAGGTGTCCCTGCCCATGGCAGGGGGTTGGAAGTGGATGTTATTTAAGGTCCCTTCTAAGTATTCCATGATTCCATGATTCTAAGCAAATCACAAAGAGCTGAGAGCTGTTTTCAGCAATGTAGAGGATATCTCTGCAGAAAGAAATAATTAGTAGCTTTGGGGCAGAAGGGTAGAGTCGGGAGATCTTCCTAGCATGGAGCACCCTACAGCAGAGGATACTGCAGAAGTTCATCTGTGAACCTTTGCTAGGTGGAGGTCGTAAATACCTTTGACCCTGGTTTGCGTGGTTGGCTGGGTTTTCTTTGACATTGCCGTGCCAGTAACTAAGCTGAATAATGTGCTTCTCCCTGCTCATGTGTTACTGTTAGAGGGAGAAGTTTCTTCATGACTCATTCCTATTTCATTCCTCTGACTGCTTGTGGAAAATAGAGAGGTAAAAGCTCTTGCATTTTGCATTGGAGGAGGGATTCATCTTGCAAAGAGTAGACGACGTAAATGTAGATGCCTTAAACTTCCTGGAAAATTGGGAGCTCTGCAGAGATTTCAGTTTGCAAGTGAGGAAACCTGTAATCACTCATCCAACTGAGGTTGTCTAGGTGTGTGGTGGGTGTCCAAACAACCTACTGCAGCCGATGGAGATATAGTGAAAGCAGCTGCTGGAGCGATTCAGCCCAACAAATGCAATGTCTGGTTTGACCCTACCTGAGTTTTGTCCACTGGCGAGGGGTGAGGGCTCAGAGCCTGACTGAATTTTGTTAGCTAAAGCATTTGGAGCTACTGGATGGAGGTACCGTTGCTCACGGTGTCGGAGACTAGACAGACATGTCTTCTTTTGCACCTACACAACAAGCAATGCTCCCTGCTCTGCGCTGCCTCAGGCCTTGACTCAGCTGTGCTCGCTGCTAAGTGGAAGGCTCTGGAGTCGGCAGCTGATGCCCACCCCTTGCCAACGTTGTGAATAGACCTTGGGGTATGATTTGTTCATAATAGCATTGGTGTCTGGGGCTCAGCTGCTCATGCTAAAGCTTTTTGGTGCTGAGATGCTCTGCAGTATCCTGCCTAGCCTGCAGTGATCTCAGGAAGTGTACAGCGCATCTCCCGTGATAATGGAGCACTTCCAACAACAGCCCAGCTGGCCTCAGGTGGTATTTTAACCTGGCCCTGAACACCGCACGTTCTGCTGAAACCCTGGTATCCACAAGAACCTCATGCGAACCTCATGAGGTTTAACAAAACCAAGTGCAATGTCCTACCCCTGGGTCAGGGCAATCCCTGCTTTCAATCCAGGCTGGGGGTGACGTGATGGAGAGCAGCTCTGAGGAGAAGGACTTGGGGTACTGGTCAATGCGAAGCTCGACATGAGCCGCAACGCACACTCGCAGCTCAGAAACCAACTGTGTCCTGGGCTGCATCCAGAGAAGCGTGGCCAGCAGGGAGGGAGGGGATTCTGCCCCTCTGTTCCTCTCTGGGGAGACCTCATCTGGAGGATCGGGTCCAGTTCTGGAATTCTCCACAGAAGAAGGAGGTGGAGCTGTTGGAACGGGTCCAGAGGAGGCTCCAAGGATGATGTGAAGGCTGGAGAACCTCCCGTACGAGGACAGGCTGAGCGAGTTGAGGTTGTTCAGCCTGGAGAAGAGAAGGCTCTGAGGAGACCTTAGAGCAGCTTCCAGTGCCTGAAGGGACTCCAAGAAAGCTGGAGAGGGGCTGTTCACAAAGGCTTGGAGTGACTACACATAAGAAAGAATTTCTTCACTCTTAGGGTGGGGAGGCCCTGGCCCAGGTTGCCCAGGGAAGCGGTGGCTGCCCCATTCCTGGAGGTGTTCAAGGCCAGGTTGGATGGGGCTTGGAGCCCCTGATCCAGTGGGAGGTGTCCCTGCCCATGGCAAGGGGGTTGGAACTGGGTGATCTTTAAGGTCCCTTCCAATCCGAACTATGCTATGATTCTATGATCTGAACCTTAAACCCTCTGCGCATCTGGATACCTGGACCTATGCCATCGTCCAGAAGGAAAATTGCTCAGACTACCTGAGGCTGAGACCAGAGTGGAGGTCCCTGTGTCACCACAGTGGCTGTGAATCGGTGCCATCTGCTGCTATGTGAACGTGGGGCTGTGGTGCTCACAGCGCTCAAGCAGACTGAGTTTGAACACATACTGCCAAATTAGTTACAGAAATGTAATCACATCTATACACCAGAGAGACCGCTAACGGCTGCCGAGTCTGAGGAAGGTGAGGACTGGAGGTGTGCGGGAACGCAGATGGACTGGGACAGATCTTTAAAGCAGTTCAGCCTTAATTGCTGGGAGAACTCCCCAGCTGATCGCTTTGCTTAGCGCTGGGTTTAAGCTGAGTTTAACGGAGAGGGTGGTTAGGGAAGTTCATCTTCACCAATTGCCACTTCACATCCTGTTCCCTTACTTGAGGAGGAGAAAGTATTTCATTATCTCTGTTATCGAAGAACATCTCCCTGCTGCTTTTAAAATGCAGAGCAGGAATACCCATTACAATGCCTGGCTTTCCTCCGCTGAGACTGCCGAGTTAACTGCTTCCATGTGGGAGTGAGGCTGTGCCAGTGATCATATTCCTGTTACTTCTGGTAGAAATAAATAAATAAATGATGCGCCTTAATGCCTCCAGACAGAAAACCGCTTCACAGAACTGTCAAAGCTGTCACTCTCAGCACAGCCTTCTGAAAGGGACAATGTCAAGTGGCTACATGCAGCCCCTGACAGATTTTAAGGCTAAACAGCACATTTTAGCCAACCAGTCTGGGCTCCCAGGCCAGAGACAGGGATGCTTCCCATGGAAATCCTTTGCTCTTTCTACAGCCCTGGGTTTAAATTACAATATATTACAATATATTAGTGGCATGTCATGCTAGGAGGAAGGCTGTGCAGGAAGAACCTTCACAGTGAGAATCACAGAATAGTTGGGGTTGGAAGGGACCTTAAAGATCATCCAGTTCTGATGCCCTGCCATGGGCAGGGACACCTCCCACTGGCTCAGGGGCTCCGAGCTCCATCCAACCTGGCCTGGAACCCCTCCAGGGATGGGGCAGCCACCACTGCTCTGGGCAACCTGGGCCAGGGCCTCCCCACCCTCATGGTGAAGAAATTCTTCCTTACGTCCAGCCTAAATCTGCCCATCTCCAGTTTATCCCCATTCCCCCTCATCCTATCCCCACAAGCCTTTGTGAACAGCCCCTCTGCAGCTTTCTTGGAGCCCCTTCAGGCACTGGAAGCTGCTCTGAGGTCTCCTCGGAGCCTTCTCTTCTCCAGGCTGAACAACCCCAACTCTCTCAGCCTGTCCTCGTACAGGAGGTTCTCCAGCCCTCGCATCATCCTTGTAGCCTCCTCTGGACCCGTTCCAACAGCTCCATCTCCTTCTTCTGTTGAGGATTCCAGAACTGGACCCAATCCTCCAGCTGAGGTCTCCCCAGAGAGGAGCAGAGGGGCAGAATCCCCTCCCTCCCTGCTGGCCGCGCTTCTCTGGATGCAGCCCGGGACACGGTTGGTTTCTGGGCTGTGAGCGCACGTTGTGGCTCCTGTCGAGCTTCTCCTTGACCACCACCCCAAGTCCTTCTCCACAGGGCTGCTCTCACTCACACCATACCCCATCCTGGACTTAAATTGGGGATTGCCCTGACCCAGGGGTAGGACCTTGCCCTTGGCCTGGTAGAACCTCTTGAGGGTGTCGCAGCTCCAGTTCTCCAGCCTGTCCAGGTTCCTCTGGATGACATCCTGTCCTCACAAGTTACTTGTTGCCATCAGCTCTTACACCATTTCACACCACTACCAGGGATTGCTACTAATTCCTGCCTGTGGATGTGGCAGAGACATTCACTGGGAAGTCCCCATGAGACTTGTGAAGATTGGGGTGGAGATCCTTGCCACTCCATCTGGGCTCTTTTTACTGGATCAATCATTCCTCCACGGCCTCTGCCTCGCACAGCACTGCCCAAATAATGTGATAGACCTGGATCCTCCCAAAAATGCTGGGTGCCCATGGAGTAGTTCAATGTGGGCAGCAGCCATCCTGTCCCTCACAACGAGGCGGGAGAGCACTCACGCAGCCCTCATGTCACTCTTTCAGCCCTGAAGAGTCAATACCCAAGTTTCCTGCTGGTCTCCAAAACAGGGGATATCTTGCAGGCAGGAGCACTGCAGTGTCGATACGTTGTACAGTCCAGTGAGTGTGAAGCATTTTTAATTGGGAACAAGTCAGGAGGAGCCCTGTAGGCTGCGTGATGCAGGAGGCAGCTTAAACTGCCTGCCCGGCTGTGATCTGTGAGTGGCAGGGCGGCGCAGGAGCTCGGTGTCAGATGGGTTTGCAGTGGTAGCGATGCCCTAATTTTATTTTCACACGCAGAGCCAGCTACGGCATCAGAGCCCCGAGCGCAGCAGGGATCCTCAACACCCTCACCCCAGGGACTTGGCTCTTTTGGTTGGAGGTGAGAGCTGATATGACACAGCTGGGGAACCTTAGGTCAGCTGGCTGGGAAGATAAATAAGCTGTGAAGAAGCATTCTTGCCTTTTGCTGAGGAGCTGCAGTGAGGTTCAGATGCCTCTTTTTGGTCTGTGCTTGAGCTCTGCTGCAGGTGTACCTGTATCTGGCTGTACACCGTGCTGATTTTTTGTTTCCTGACTTCTTGGGCTGAGCTCGGCTTGTCCGGTGATCCCTGGGCTGCAGCTGACCCTGGAAATGTGCTCAAGGTCTGCTCTGATTTTCTTCTTTGGAATTGTACCCTTCATCCATCGGGATGCTGTCCTGATGGCCCCTCAACCTGTGGGGGCAGCCTCTGTGGGCAGAATGTTGAGTGTGTCTTTCTCTGTGGGGAAAGCTGGAGAGGGACAGATGTAGACTGGATGTAAGGAGGAATTTCTTCACTCTGAGAGTGGTGAGGCGCTGGAACAGGTTGCCCAGGGAAGCTGTGGCTGCTCCATCCGTGGAGGTGTTCAAGGCCAGGTTGGATGGGGCTTGGAGCCCCTGATCCAGTGGGAGGTGTCCCTGCCCATGGCAGGAGGGGTGGAACTGGATGATCTTTAAGGTCCCTTTCAACCCACACTATTCTATGATTTGAAACGTATGGAATTCCCCAGTTCAAAAGTGATTTAGAAAATGTAAATGGATTTCGGCTTATCGCCTCTACCTCTGAGAATACATTCAACATGGCACAGAAATGAACAACCGTCGCGATTCCTTGCAAGGCAATCCCAGGGCTGCTGGAACGTTGTCACCTCTGATGCTGCACGGCTTTAACATCTCACTGACAGTGCAAACCGCGCTGACACGGCGGCTTTTGTTGTAGTCAAGGGGAAAGAAACCACAGCAGCCTCGCCAGGAGGCTCCTGGCAGCTCGTGCTTCCAGAGCAGTGCTGAGGTCAGGTTAGTGGTAAAATGTTCTGAAACCTAGGGAGAGATTTTCATCAGCTGGAGGGAGGAAAAGGCTTTGGATTGAGCTCACCTAGTGCACGTGTGGGGTAGCACAAGTGCCTCTAGGCACTGCATTTCTTATTTGTTCAGCTGAGCCTTGCATTTACTCACCAGTATTTGTTTTAGAGAAGCATAGCTGTGCCCAGAGGGAGCAGTCTTTGGAAGACTTGTGCGATGCTGACAACTACTTATTTGCCCTTCATCAACAGATATTCTTAGAAGGATTCCAAAATTATCCATTTCACTAATTAGAATCATAGAATAGTTTGGGTTGGAAGGGGCGTTAAAGATCATCCTGTTCCCATCCCTCTGCCATAGGTAGGGAAGTGTCTCAGCAGATCAGGCTGCCCATGGCCCATCCATCCTGGCCTTGAACACCTCCAGGGATGGGGCAGCCACAACTTCTCTGGGCAACCTGATCCGAGGGCTGGAGCACCTCCCATCCCAGGACAGGCTCAGAGTTGGGGTTGTTCAGCCTGGAGAAGAGAAGGCTCGGAGGAGAGCTTAGAGTGACCTTCCAGTACCTGAAGGGGCTCCAGGAAAGCTGGAGAGGGGCTGTTCACAAAGGCTTGTGGTGGTAGGACAAGAGGCAATGGGAATAAACTGGAGAGGGGCGGGTTTAGACTGGACGTAAGGAGGAATTTCTTCACTCTGAGAGTGGTGAGGCCCTGGAACAGGTTTCTCAGGGAAGTTGTGGTTGCCCCATCCCTGGAGGTGTTCAAGGCCAGGTTGGAGGGGTATTGGGCAGCCTGAGCCAGTGGGAGGTGTCCCTGCCCATGGCAGAGGGTGGGACTGGATGATATTTAAGGTCCCTTCCAACCTAAGCCATACTATGATTCTTCTGTTTGTTTCTGTCAGGGGTTGAGGAAACACAGCAAAGAGTCTTTGGTCTCCTCACCATTTCAGTTCAGCTTATTCAGGCCAGGGGACCGTTGCATTTTATATACATTTTTTTTCTGAATCAAATTGTACACTCATCAGAAACTGGACTGAGCTGTTTGATGTATGTTGAAAAGTGCTCCATCCATTTATTGTGTTGTATAAATAAAATACAATAATGCTGAGGCTCAGGGACTCCCATGGAGTCATTCAGGAGGGAGGGAGGCAGTGGTCCAGTGAATTAATTTGGCCAAGATTCAGAAAAGGGAAAGGGTTGTTTGTTTGTTTGGGTTTTTTAACAGGAAAAAAAACCAGGAAAGAGTCTGTCCTGTCACAGAAAAGGTCCGAAAGACTGGAATAAGCAATAAACTAGATCCTGTGGCTGATGAATAGGAAGAGGTATGTACTGGATGGGAATTTTCTGCCTAAAAATGTGTTTCTGTCTGTGTGGGTGGCCCAGGGCTGCTTTTAGAGTTGAGGGTGCAGGTTTACTTCTGCCTGGATCTGACATCTGGCCTGGGGTGGTGGAGGAGGACTGGCTCACACTGGCCTCGGACACTTATCTTGGTGAGCTCTTTCCAGTTAGTGATGATTTAAAGGTGTTTAGAGCTCAGCTGACTCTGTGTGTGTCTTCATCCAAGAGCACACTATCCCCTCATGCCATCTGGCCATCAACAGAGGGCTTCAAAACTGTGAACAGTAGTGAGATACTCTGGTGATCCTCCCACTCTGGCATTGGAAACAGTTTGATCACACCTGAGCCTGCGGCACGGCATCTTCCGCCATGGATGGCTGTGCCCTGTGACAGCACTGGGGACTTACTGGGAGCGCGGTCATCTCCTGTTGTTCCAGCTGACCTTGCTTTGAGCAGGGATTCGGACTAGGTGATCTCCAGAAGTGCCTCTGCCAACCTCAAGCCTTCTGGGTTTTTGCCTTCCTGTAGGGACTAGAAATGAAATGAGTATCAGGTTAGAAATATAAAAAGAGAGAAGGGGAAGGAATGAGCAGATGGCAGCTCTGACCCCTGTATGGGGAGCACACCTTCTGATGGAAGATGAAGAGCTGCAGGCAGTGTGCCAGGAAGGAAAGGAGGTGGTCAGTGGTAACATCTAAAGCACCTGATGACCCTCCTGTAGCAGAGGAATCTGCCACAGTCATGTCATGAAGGACCAGGTTTCAATAGGGCACAATATTTTTGGGTGTCTGGTGATGCCTTCTGGGATGTTGACATCAGCTGTCTGTGCTGAAGGTTGGCATTTGCAGCACTGAGCTATTTTCATGCTTGGGCCCTAACTGCCTTCTCACTTCAGATGAGCCCCTCAGATGCAGAAACAGTGAAATCTGTGCTCCCTGCAGAGAAGGACTTGGGGTGCTGGTTGATGAGCAGCTCGACATGAGCCGGCAATGTGGGCTTGTAGCCCAGAAACCAACTGTGTTCTGGGCTCCAGCAAAAGCAGCGTGGCCAGCAGGGAGGGGAGGGGATTCTCTCCTTCTGCTCCTCTCTTGTGAGACCTCATCTGGAGGATTGTGTCCAGTTCTGGAATCCTCAACATGAGAAGGAGATGGAGTTGTTGGAATGGGTCCAGAGGAGGCTACAAGAATGGTGGCACCTTGGGCAGCCTGATCTAGAGGGAGGTGTCCCTGCCCATTGCAGGGGGGTTGGAACTAGGTGATCTTCAAGGTCCCTTCCAACCCAAACTATTCTATGATTCTATGCCGACGGGGCATGTTAATGCAAAACTTCCCTGCCTGTTTGCACCTTTTCCTGGAGCGAATCCAAGGCTGCTGCAAACACAAAGGAATTCATCACTCTCCAGCTCTCTGCAGACAGCAAACCAAGAGCAATGTTTGACAGTGAGGAATAATTACCTTGCCAGCTTTGCTTTATCCACATTTCAAATTCAGAAGGGAGATAAAGCCACATTACCAATGGCTCAGGCAAGGAGCCCATCAAGAAGAGCATCTAGTGCAGCTGGAAGCTCCCTCCTCCTAGGAGGGATGTGCCTGTGGCAGCCGAGTGGAGGGATGAGATGCTCTGCAAATGCCATCTCCCCTGCCCCGCAGGTGTCCTCTGCATCTGCTTCTTTCTCTCGGATTCGTTCTTCTTCAAGGGCCAGCTTTGGTTACAAATGGCTCTGTGATGCTTGAGATGCCCAACCAAAGCCTTGCATCATGAATCCTGCTCAGTCCAAGGAGCAGCATCCTGAAGTGAAGTCTGTGCCAATTTATTTTGCTCATCCTTCCCACATCTTTAATTAAATTAGCTTGAATATGAAGGGTTGCCTGACCCTTATTGGGTTAAATGAGCCATCTCCGTGGCAACCCGCTTCTCCAAAGGTCTGACATCTTGCTTGTCTCTCCTCCAAGCCCTTCCACATTCCTCACATCGGATCCCTCTTAGCACGCAGGTTTTAAAGGCACAAAGTTAGGTTTGCATCTAGGTTGGGCTTCTGTCCCAGTGCTCTTTCCTAAGGCTGCAGGAGCTGTACTACACTTTGGAAGGACACAGCTCCTCTCAGGCTGGTGGGATGACTTGAGATCGCTGATCTTGCAAGTGGCCTCATGGTCTGCTGCCTCCAAAGCTGCATAGTGGGTTTCACTCAAATCGGTTCTTTTGGTGTGGATAGAAAGTTACAGAAATCATTGCTCTGTGGTAATCCTCTCGGGGGATCTGGGAAAGCCCTGTAGAACTTTGACCGTGAATGGTCCAGCTGTTTCCAGGTGCCATAAACAATGTGATTTGTCTCTGAATGCACATGTCTTGGAGTTGAAATATCAAGTAATGATCCAGAACAAGCCAAGGGTAGAGACCATAAAATCTGAAAGTGTCACCAGACTAATGGACGTGCAAAGGGCCAGGAATGCTGAGGCAAGATGGGACAGAAGGCTTTACGCTTGCTTAGACTGTGGACTTCTGCTTGTGCAACAATCAGAATAGTTTGGGTTGGAAGCAATCTTAAAGATCATCCAGGTCCAACCCCCCCTGCCATGGGCAGGGACATCCCACTGGATCAGGCTGCCCAAGCCCCATCCAACCTGGCCTTGGACACCTCTGGGGATGGCAGAACTCCACTTATGTACCTCCTGCTTCATATTCACCTCCAAATTCTTTTCTTACACAAAAGAAAGATGTTCTCTGGTCTTCTGCCTCTATGCTGCAATGTTTCGAGCAGGTTTTCTCTCACTGTAGGGCGTGTGTATGGTGTCAGCAGATCCCAGGAACAAAGACTGAGATATTTGGTCCATGCACAATTGACAAAAAAACCAACCTTCAGTGTTCAAATCCTCCTCCCTCTTCCTCTACCAGTCCTTGTCCCCCAACCCTTGCTATCCTACACCTCCCCTTTTCCAAGCTCCCATGGCCCCTCCTTGGCTGGTTATATCCACAGGTGCCCTGAAGTCTCGGATCTGCCACGTGCTGTGTCGCATACGGCACCTCCTGGACAGACCCACTTCTCCTCATATGAGGTTTGGCTGCTTTCTGGGACTGAGATGGGGATTAAATATGAATCTTTACGGCTTCGAGGAAAGAGGCAGATCCCTCACTCTGCTTCTCTCTCACCAGGGCATAGGGAAAGAAGCACAGCCCACCACAACCTACCAGTGTCACTTGCTCCTTGAAGACCAAACCCACAGTCACATGCCCTAAGCAAGCAGAAGTCTTCTCTAAGCAGGTGTGGTTTGAACATGAAGATGAAGCCCAGAGTTTCTGCTCGTGAGAGCTGCCCACGGTGCAGCAGAGCGCTGGAAAAGCCAAATGTAACCGCAAGATCTGGTGTGGACTCAGGAACAAGAGACAGACAAAGACCTTGGATCCATCTGCTAACATGAAGTCATCTTATCCGACTGCAAAGCCAGAGAGCTGGGAGAGCATTTGAATGGCTGCTGCTGCTGCCGCAGTGATAAATTAGATCACTTTGAGAGCACTTTAGAGCTGGACGGAAAATTCAGTTGCTCTCCTGCCAATTTGTAAGTGGAATTAACGCTTGCTTTAGCTGCACTTTCCAGCCATGAGCAGGTGTCCCTTGTGCAGCATCTCTAAGGGATTTTGCTGTCTTGGAAATGTGAGTATCTGAACTAGCAGAAAGCAGACAGAGACCTTGCTGTGTGCACCAATGGGAACACCACAGGAACAGAAGCCTGGTTTGGCTTTGGTTCTGAAAAGCAAGGTTTGAGACCACCTGTGAGGCAGTGGCTTATTTCCCCTAGGAGGTGAGTGAAGCGAAGGGGAGATCAGGCTTTGGAAGAAGCAGCCGTGCTCCCTCAGAAGAGAGGTGAGTAGAGTGTTCCCCATCACGGTGGGATATTTAAAGCCCAAGTTGATACTTAATGAAAAAACCCCACCCCTCACTGCCTGCAAATGACACAAGATCTGGCTGTGATTTGATTTGTTGGCTGGCAATGTGCAGGAGACCTGATGTAGGAAAGAGGTCTCCAGCTTTGACATCCAGAGCAGCAGGAGAGCTCCAGGAAGGTGGCACACAACAGATGGTCCCTCACACCCTCCCTCCTGTCACATGCCACCCATGTTGGGGCACAACAGACAGGTTTTGTGCCCAAAATAATGAAGGAGGCAGAACTGGAGAAGGGGGACAGCCCAAAAAAGCTGAGGTTCTGAGGCACGGGGTCTGTTTTGCAAGGAGTGAGGAGAGCATTGGCTTGAGCTGGAACACAAGAAATGCATCTCCATCCTGAAACTGGAAAAATGAAGTGCAGTGAGGGACACAAAACTAAAGTATGAAGCACTGGGAGCCAGTGTAGATTTATGAGGCTGAGTGTGCAAATGTAATGCCTATTCAGCTGTCCAAGGGATGTGCTGTTTCTTGCAAGATGCAAGAACAAGTTCTCAGATGAACTACAAAATCTATCATAGAATAGGTTGGGTTGGAAGGGACCTTAAAGATCACCTAATTTCACCCCCTCTGCAATGAGCAGGGACGTGTCCCACTAGATCAGGGGGCCCAAGGCCCCATCCATCCTGGCCTTGAACACCTCCAGGGATGAGGCAGCCACAACTTCCCTGGGCAACCTGTTCCGAGGGCTGGAGCACCTCCCATCCCAGGACAGGCTGAGAATTGGGGTTGTTCAGCCTGGAGAAGAGAAGCTCCAAGGATACCTTAGAGTGACCTTCCAGTACCTGAAGGGGTTCCAGGAAAGCTGGGGAGGGACTGTTCACAAAGGCTTGTGGGGATAGGATGAGAGGGAATGGGGATAAACTGGAGAGGAGCAGGTTTAGACTGGATGTAAGGAGGAATTTCTTCCCTCTGAGGGTGGTGAGGCACTGGAACAGGTTTCCCAGAGCTATGGTGGCTGCCCCATCCCTGGAGGTGTTCAAGACCAGGTTGGATGGGCTTTGGGCAGCCTGATCCAGTGGGAGGTGTATCCCTGCTCATTGCAGGAGGGTTGGAAGTGGATGATCTTGAAGGTCCCTTCCAACCCAAACTATTCTATGATGCTATGAAACATTTTTCCATTTGATAGTCGAAGGATCCTGTGCATGAGACACCTACTCAACTTCAGGCAGTCTAAAAAGCACCAATACATTTGATAATTAAATGTTTGCTGCCACCCAGTTGTGCCTTATTACACATATTCTTTCAGCTGAAAGCCTGTCTACTGGCGCTCTCCCCCGAGTGCTGAGCTTCAAAGAGAGCTGGAGAAGAGTTTCTTTTCTTAAAGCACAGTAGATATTTAAAACAGAGCTATCTCCCAAACTGTCAGGAAACAGATAAAGAAATTGAGAGAATAGCAATCCCAGCAGGCTAATTATAAACAGCCAAATATAGAGGAAAAAAAAACAAAAGCAGATTGCAGCAAGCTGATAAAATGACAAAAGCAATAACACTGAAAGAGCTAGCACTTACCTACGAACACCAGAACACTCAGATGAGGATGGTCTCAGCTCTAGTTATAAATTTTGTCTCCAGATCAGAATGTCTACAGATGGATTTATGCTGTCAGGATGGTACGGCTCTGTATCCAGAAGTCAGCTCTAGTCATCATCTTGACTTCAGCCTAAAACCAGAGATCTGGCCTCGTGAATGCATTTCCAACCATCTCTGTGCCTCAGACTGGCTTTTAGCTGGGTTTAAAAGCCCATCTCTGGGCTCTTATCTGTTTTGAATGCTGTTCCCTTTAGGGCTGGATACAAACCACCCACCTTTGCTGCAGCTCAGCTCTGCATCTTGCCAGCTCTCGGAAATCCCAAGAGGAATGCAGAGGGTTGAATGAACTCTACGTTCTGGCAACGCTGCAGCCACCTGGTGGGTTCGCGCTTCTCAATCACGCGTCCTGAGCAAACGGTTGCATTTACACAGGCTTTCAGCAAGGGAAGCAGAGTTTTCTCAGCTATAAATACAAATACATTTAAGGCTTCTAAGATTTTTTTTTTTCAAGCACGAGCAGCCTGTGTGTGTGTAAGCAAAGCTATTTTCAGTTGCACCAACTAAGAAAGGTCTTCTAGTGCTTTTAGTTGAGCTTTCTGGCTTTTCTGTTTTCTCCTTTGTTTTTAGCCTGTCTTAAGAAAATGAGGTTTATTGCACCAATATAGGGTAAGTGATTGAGGAAGCTCATCTGAGCAGATCGTGGAGGGCAAATGAAGCCCTAGCTAAGGGGTTGATGAGGGGTCAGTAGGACTGTTCCTGAGACCCCACCCATCTTGAGAAGGGATGGGAGCAGTCAGCAATCCTGGGACGTGTTGCTTCAGCAAATGGGATACATCTGCTTGAATTTCAGCATCCAGACCTTGGAGATCAGTGTCTGAGCAGTGCAGGACAGCAGAGACCAAGGGATGTCTCCTGAAGGTGAGTCATCTCATGCTGGGACAGGTATCTACTGCTGTGGGAGTCATTCGTGTTTCTTGCTACTGGCTATAAAGGGACCAAAAACTGATGAGCTCATTGGAGACATCTACTTTGTGGTTGTCTAAATTTGGATAGATGACTTTCACCAGTTGGCTTGACAGCCCTAGTGATGAGGGCTCAGCAGAGCTTCTGCATCCCTACAGGAGGGCTTGGAAGAGGTAGTGAGGCTCTGAAATTGGCTCTCTACAGAGTGGGGATTGCAACACTCCTGATCGCAACTGGGATGCAGTGGGATTAGCACATCTGCCTTAGAAAATTAAACATGCCTGGGACTGCTCTCAGGTATGGAGCTAAACTGAAGTGCTGGGGGTTGTATCTATGCCACTCAACTCTCTTCAGAGTAGGATGCTCCCACCCAGAGCCTCTTGGGGACAGCCCTTCCCCTGCGCCTGGCAATTATGTGAGAGATACGTGGCTGGCATGGCACAGCCAAAACCGTGCTGGAAACTATTCAAATGACGTAGTACTGAGGATGATGGGGTTCCTGTGCCAAGGAACACACTCCTTAATTTACTAGTGGAGATGGAAGCACAAGGCTGCGCTTCAAGTAGGAGACTGGCTCTTGCCAGGCTGGAAGCTGTGGACTCTAGCACACAAAAAAACCAAGCGTCGCCTGCACAAGATCCAACTTTGAGGACAGCAGATTGACAGTTTGGGGCTCTGCTCTGAATGTTTTTGGTTGTAGTAAGCCCTTCTTGTAAGAAGAGCAACAGAAATGGATTCTGGCTTCGGTTTTTTTTCCCCAGCAAACCATTCCCAAATGAAGACCTCGGGTTCTTCATCCTCCCTTCTTTCCCTTTCTTCCAAAGGAGAGGTTTGCTGCCCTCTCCTGCCCGAAGGCAGGTAGAAAAGGCACTACACAGTTTGTAAACAGGCTTTCAGGTCTCTCGGTGGAAAGGGGAAAAACTAAGGTAAGGTTTGAGGGTGCCATCGGTCCCCACAGCAGCCAGGAGAAGACCCCAGGGTGTTTTTGCCTCTGCCTCGAGGCATCCCCTTTGCAGGCATCTCCAGCCCACCCGGAGCGGTGGCACAGCACAAAGCCAAAACCTGGCAGTGACAACATGTAGCTGGACCATGACTGCACCTACCCAACTCGCCTTTGGGTGGAAAACAATCTAGCTTCCTCTGGTTGTAGCGAATGATGTGATAAAGCTGTTGCCTAGATGCCTGCTCCTGTTGTGCTCTGAGAATGAGACTGAAGCATCATATTGATTTGAGAAAAGGCCAGATAAGGGCTTTATCTGGGATGCCTCAGTCTGAGAAGTGGAATTGAAGCGTGTTTCTGCCTGGACATCCCACCCTGGTCTTCAGAGGCTGCTTGCCTGGATCCTCAACCAGTTTGTGCTGTTATCGACCCTGCCTTGCTATCGTGTTCCTTAGGTGACAATCTCTTCCAGCCACAAGAGACAAAGAAAGCAATCGCTTCTCACTTCAGCTGCTCCATCACGCTCCGTTCAAGGGACTTTCCATTGCTTTGGTGATTCCAGAAGTAAGAGATGTTGCAATGACATATCTTGAGGGCTTCACCCTCAGCAACTCTGCAGATGACATCAAGCTGAGTGGTATGGTTGCCACATTGGAAAGACAGGATGGCATCCATAGGGACCTGGACAAGCTGGAGAAGTGGGGCTGTGTGAACCTCCTGAGGTTCAACCAGGCCAAGGGCAAGACCCTATACCTGGTCAGGGCAATTCCCAATTTCAGTACAGGATGGGGGATGATGTGATGGAGAGCAGCCCTGCTGAGAAGGACTTGGGGTGCTGGTCGATGAGAAGCTCAACAGGAGCCGGAACGTGCGCTCACAGCCCAGAAACGAACCGTGTCCTGGGCTGCATCCAGAGAAGCGCGGCCAGCAGGGAGGGAGGGGATTCTGCCCCTCTGTTCCTCTCTGGGGAGACCTCATGAGGGGGAATGGGTATAAACTGGAGAGGGGCAGGGTTAGACTGGACATAAGGAGGGATTTCTTCATGATGATGATGGTAAGGCCCTGGCCCAGGTTGCCCAGGGAAGTTGTAGCTGCCCCATCCATGGAGGTGTTCAAGGCCACGTTGGATGGGCCTTGGGCAGCCTGATCCAGTGGGATGTCCTTGCCCATGGCAGGGGGTTTGGAACTGGATGATCTTTAAGGTCCTTTCCAATCCAACCAATACTCCAGCTGAGGTCTCAATATCAAGCTGTTATATGTTGTTTTAGCCAATGATTGGGAATACACGGAACAGGCACTAGAAGACTTAATGGATGTGGTTTATTCTTTTAATGTGGCAGGAGCCTGTCGTACGCGTGGGCTCTGGGCAAGGATTGCATGGTGTGAACCAGTTTCAGAGTTGATTGCTGCTAGCGATAGACACGTGCATCCATCTCCCTTCCTCATCTGCTGCTCTCACAGCTGTGTGAGATTCGCTTTAACTACAGACACAGTGGGAAATCACAGGAACCTACTGGACTGGGCAGTCAGGGGCTGAATTCAAGGGGCTTCTAGTGCCGAGGTGAAAACTGGCACATCTGACCCTCACTGACACTCTGCTGCTGCCAAATCTTTGGCACACCAAAAACCTCTTAAACCGTTGACAGAGTGCGAAAAACTGCAAATGCTTCATGGCACTGAGCCCGGGGACTTGCCTGGCCTGAAACTGCGGCATCCTGGTCCAGCATCATCCTCAGCCCAGAAGGGGCTGGGGTTACTTCTCAGCTCCTGATCCTGTGGTGCCTCCTCTTGCTCTCATCTCATAGGGTGGGACAGTCTTT
Source organism: Cuculus canorus (assembly GCF_017976375.1). Classification (NCBI taxonomy): domain Eukaryota; kingdom Metazoa; phylum Chordata; class Aves; order Cuculiformes; family Cuculidae; genus Cuculus; species Cuculus canorus. Next base: position 2,372,758 of record NC_071428.1, read on the forward strand.
CACCACGCAGGACACAGACGGTACTCGGTATCTCATTCTGCCTTTGGGCTTTCCTTCACAGCTGCTCCCTTGTTTACTAAGCAAAGTCTTTCAAAGCAGAACCAGGATGCTATTTTGCCTTGATGCCATCATTAGGAGGTTGGCAAAGGTGCTCAGTCATGCACTACCAAGGAAAGATGTGATGCTGAGCTGTCTGCAAGGACTGAGGAGACTGAGAACCTGCTGCTTAGGAGGTGCCCTGATATTTCTACCGAAGATGACCATGAGCTCGCTGTGAGGCTTGTGAGATCTCTACACTACAAAGAGTGGCACTCATCGAACACGGTGTGATAGAGAAGACCAAAATGGTGCTGTCTTTATGATCAGCCTCCACCAGCAGCTGCTGATAGAAATCTCACCCAGGGGAAACGGATTATTATTTATTTGATATATATATATATATAGTCTGTGATGGCCAAGGATTCAACACAGTGGGAACCAAAACAGAGCATCCTCCGCTGACCTCCAAAAGAGGTGCTAACCTTCTACAGAGAAGCAAGGGATCAGTTTGGGTGTCTGAATGCACCACAGTAGGCACTGGGTCTCCCCTAGGTCTTCTGAGTATATCTTATGTCCTGTTGGACAACTGATCTGGTGTCTTGGCTCACTCTCTTATGCCAGCAAGCTGCAGTTGTGCTCTGCAACCCAAATGTCTTCCTGTCCATATGCTGAAGCCCCCAAAGTCCAGGTCATTGCATCCACACCCTAAGAATCATGCAGTAACGCTGCTTATGTGCCCCGCTGCTTGTGTGCTGTTCAGTGGTTTTCCTGACATTCTCCCCATTCTTTTGTTTCTGTTTTTGTCTGAGCTTTTGTATGGGAATGTTTGAGCTTGTTTATGTTTCAGCTGAAAAACTCTACAAGCTCCAGCAAAAATGCTAATAAGAAGCATTAGCTGCAGCTAATTGAGCTGCTTCTATGAACCTCCATAATTATGTCCTGGTACGGCACCTACCATGCAAAAGGCTGTCTAAGAAAAGCAGAATGGATGCCAGAGATAAACAGATACAAGATCTGGGAAAAGCATTTAATTTTCTTATACAAATTAAGATTTTTTTTTTTTTTTTTTGGATTGATTACCTCCCTAAATGTTTGCAGTTGAGAGCAAACTAAGCTGGTGCCGGTGGGGACTGCAAAGGGAATGACGGGTGCTCAATTATTTACAGACTTGCTTGGCTAGCTGAGTGTGCGCCAGGAATGCAAAGAGAGCCGTCGCTGGGAATCTCATTGGAGATATTTCATTGGGAGTAAAAAAGCAAGCAATGACAAGGGGGGAATGTTCTCCTGAGTCAAAAATGCTGAAACTTGCCCAGTGATAAATTGAGCTGTCACCAGGGTTTGATTATCACATCCAGAGCATGCCTTCCCCCAATCTTTCCCCAAACTCCTTGAGTTTGCGGACAAGGAGCGTATATTGGGTTGGCACAGACCTTCGAGGTCAGCTGGTGCAATTGCTTGCCTTTAGAAACCACCATTAATAAATGCACTAGCTTTGTCCTGACCTACCATGTAGGTCTTTTATTGATGCAGTCCTTAGTTGGGTTGGATGTACTGCACACTGAGCACGTGTGGCTGATTCCTTGCTGAACGGTCAATGTCTTGCCTGTCCTGATCTTTCATGGATCTCTATAACTCAAAGAGATACAGACAGCTCATAACAATTAAAACTGGATTTATAAGCTGTGCAGAGGTGATGCAAATTGTCACAACGGTTTTATGTGTGGTCCAGGAGAGCTGCAGCCACAAACCAGATGATAGGCTTGCAAGTGAAGCAAAATTCACATATTCTTCAAAATGTGAGGAGGAGAATTTGGCAACAGCAGCTATTAATAAACTATGAAATATGGATCTCTCTTTAAGAAGCTCAAATATCAATGAAAAGCGATACAGCCGAGCAGAGCTAGCAGCACAAATGGTTCCATGCGCAGATATGAGGTGTGAGACCTCATCTGGAGTACTGTGTCCAGTTCTGGAAGTTGTGGCTGCCCTATCCCTGGATGGGCCTTGGGCAGCCTGATCCAGTGGGAGGTGTCCCTGCCCATGGCAGGGGGGTGGAACTCGATGGTGGAACTTCCAACCCAAACTAGGATACCCTAATCGGCAGATGGAGTAGCTGGATCTGGTGTTGCCTTAGCACTTGAGCTCCCATGGACAGGTAGGTTAGCTGGAGGACCTACACCCCTCTACCTCTTCATTGCATCTTGCTGTAGGAAAACTTTGCAGTAACTGTCTCCATGGGACTTGTGACCACCTTGTTTTGTTTTCCCCAGGGAGAGTTTTAGCCACTCTACTACAGGCTCACATCTGCTCCTTTCCTACCGAAAAGAAACGTGGAGTAACAGTGGCACCAAGTGGGCTTCTTTGGGAACAGACCAACTAAAGCAGAGCATAAGGGGATGTTAGGGAGGGAATAAATGTGATTAAGACTTGCCAGCTTTAGCTCTCTATGGTCAGGGCATCCCACAATATGATCTAGTACGGGCTAAAGTCCAGACCTGAACAGGAGACTTAGTTCTGGATCTCCAGAGAGTCTTCTTCCAACATAGCATGGGTATACCAGGAAAGGTAAAGGGAACATAAAAGAGCGCTTCAGTCTCTTCCGACACAGCATCGTCTACAGAGATCCTTCCTTCTAGCAACAGAAAGGACAGAGCCCCAGTAAAATGTGGACCTGGCAGAAGGGACATCCAGCACCCATGTGGACTCTTGTGGCCTCTTCTTCACCCATGAGTCTTGGCAGGGCATCAGCAGGCAAGACCCCTGGATTCTGCAAACCAGAGACAAGGGCTTCTGGAGATCTGTGAGTATCCCTCGTATGCGAGGTGCTCCAGCCCTTGCATCATCTTTGTAGCGTTCTCTAGACCCATTCCAACAGTTCTTCACTATCTGCTGGTGTAAATGTCTCACACCGAGCAGAAAGAGCTGTACCTTTCTGGTCAATTAAATGTTTTTCTTTTAGAAGCCTTTTCTGTTGTTGTTTTACCTGGATAGAGATGTGTGTATCCCACTCGAGGACAGGCTGAGAGTTGGGGTTGTTCAGCCTGGAGAAGAGAAGGCTCCAACGAGACCTTAGACTGACCTTCCATTACTTGAAAGGGCTCCAAGAAAGCTGCAGAGGGGCTGTTCATAAAGGCTGTGGGGATGGGATTAGGGGGAACGGGGATAAACTGGAGAGGGGCAGGTTTCGACTAGACAATAAAGAAGAATTTCTTCACTCTGAGAGTGGGGAGGCCCTGGCCCAGGTTGCCCAGGGAAGCTGTGGCTGCCCCATCCCTGGAGGTGTTCCAGGCCAGGTTGGATGGGCCTTGGGCAGCCTGAGCCAGTGGGAGGTGTCCCTGCCCATGGCCGGGGTTGGACTGCAGGATCTTTGAGGTCCCTTCCAACCCAAACTATTCTATGATCGAATTTTCAGGTAGGTTTCTCAAGTAAAGGAACTTGTGAGGGGGAAGGAGGGCAGCACTCCCAGCGTCCCAGCTGCAGAGGGACTGTTTGCGGGCAGATTTGAAAGTGATGTTATGCTGAGTGGAATAAGAGCTGTGAAGATGTGGCCGCTCGGTCCTTTTTGCCCAGGTGGAGCTCGGTGACTCCAACCGCCAGCTGCAAACGGGCTCCGCAGAGGCACTTTGATGCTGTTCCCTGACGAAACCTCCTTCAAGACCCCTTCCCTTTGCTTTAGATACCTCTTAATTTGTATTCTTTTATCCCTCCAGCAAAGGAACCATCAATTCAAGCCCACCTCAGCTCGTGGCTCATGAGCTTTGCTCCTCGTCGCAGCCTCGTGGTAAATCCCACTTCCCTCGCGCGGGACGAGGACTTTTCTTGTTGTATTCTGCTCGTTTCGTCTTCCAAGGGGAATGAAAAAACAAACAAAACCCCACCTCAAAACCTCGCTAAACCGGTCCAGGGGGTGAATGGGCTCCGCTGGGCGCCCCCACCCCCTCCGGGCCCCTCCTCGCAGCCGCCTCCATCCCTATGGAAACTCTGGGCGGAAAGGGCAGTCCGAGACGGGACAAAGGGAAGAGGGGGGAGCGCCGGAAAAGAGAGAGGGAGGCGAGGAGGGGCTGAGAAGAGCCTGGCCGAGGAGAGAGGAACAGAGAGGGGAAAGTTGGGGGCGCTCGGAGGGGCCCCGCGATACCCCCGGGGAGGCGCGGGCGGCGGGTGAAGGCTTCCCGCCTTCCTGCCCGGGGGCTTGGGAGGAAAGGAGAGCGGGAAGGGAGCCCCGAGAGCCGCGGAGAGGCGTAAGTGAACCTTCCTGTGATGGGGGAGGCGCAGCGGTGGACTTGGGGGGAAAAACCCAGTTGCGAGTGGGGTCCAAACCTGATCGGTGTCTGTATCAGCGACCTGGAGGGAGGCATTGAGTGCCCCCTCAGCAAGTTTGTGGGTGACACTGAGCTGGGAGGAAGTGTGGATCTGCTGGAGGGCAGGGAGGCTCCAAAGGGATCGGAACAGGCTGGAAAGATGGGATGAGGCCAATGGGATGAGGTTCAACAAGGCCAAATGCCGGGTCCTGCACTTGGGGCACAACAACCCTGTGCAGAGCTACAGACTGGGGGAGAGTGGCTGGAGAGCTGCACAGAAGAGAAGGACCTGAGGGTGATGGTTGAGAGCGACTGACCATGAGCCAGCGGTGGCCCAGGGGCCAAGAAGGCCAATGGCATCTTGGCTTGGATCAGAAACGGTGTGACCAGCAGGGCCAGGGAGGGGATTCTCCCTCTGTACTCAGCACTGGTGAGACCGCACCTCGAATACTGTGTTCGGTTCTGGACCCCTCACCACAAGAAGGATGTTGAGGCTCTGGAGTGTGTCCAGAGAAGAGCAACGAAGCTGGTGAGGGGCTGGAGAACGTCTGACGAGGAGCGGCTGAGAGAGCTGGGGTTGTTTAGCCTGGAGAAGAGAAGGCTGAGGGGAGACCTTATTACTCTCTACCTGAAAGGAGGTTGTGGAGAGGAGGGAGCTGGGCTCTTCTCCCAAGTGACTGAGGACAGGACAAGGGGGAATGGCCTGAAGCTCCGCCAGGGGAGGTTCAGGCTGGATATCAGAAAAAAATACTTCACGGAAAGAGTCATTGGGCACTGGAACAGCTGCCCAGGGAGATGGTTGAGTCACCTTCCCTGGAGGTGTTTAAGTAACGGGTTGATGAAGTGCTGAGGGACATGGGTTAAGGGAGTGTTAGGAATGGTTGGACTCAATGATGCAGTGGGTCCTTTCCAACCTGGTGATTCTATGATTCTAATGGATGCAATTTATCTGGACTTGGAATCATAGAATAGTTTGGGTTGGAAGGGACCTTGAAGAACATCCAGTTCCAACCCTCCGGCTGTGGGATTTACTTCTGTAAAGCCTGTGAAGTGGTCCCCCACAACATCCTTCTCTAAATTGGAGATAAATGGATTTGATGGATGGACTGTTTGGTGGATAAGAAATGGGTTGGGTGGTCGTATTCAGAGAATAGTGGTCAATGGCTCGAAGTCCAGATGGAGTGTCCTGAGCTGCATCAAAAGCAGCGTGGCCAGCAGGGAGGGAGGGGATTCCGTTCCTCTCTGGTGAGACCTCATCTGGAGGATTGTTTCCAGTTCTGGAATCCTCAACATAAGAAGGAGATGGAGCTCTTGGAACTGGTCCAAAGGAGGACATAAGGATGATGAAAGGGCTGGAACAGCTCCCGTACGAGGACAGGCTGAGAGAGTTGGGGTTGTTCAGCCTGGAGAAGAGAAGGCTCTGAGGAGACTTTAGAGTGACCTTCCAGTACCTGAAGGAACTCCAAGAAAGCTGCGGAGGGGCTGTTCATAAAGGCTTGTGGGGACAGGACAAAGGGCAATGGGTATAAACTGGAGAGGGGCAGGTTTAGACTGGACATAGAATCATAGAATAGTTTGTGTTAGAAGGGACCTTAAAGGTCATCTAGTTCCACCCCCCCCGCCATGGGCAGGGATGTCCCGCTAGCTCAGTCTGCCCAATAATAAATCACATCAAAAGAGATGATGTTGTCGTCTCCTGTGAGGAACACACACAGTGCAGCCAGAGGTCATGTTAGATTTTTTTCCTTCCTTCCTTTCTGTTCTATATTAGTGCTTTATAACTTTAAGATTTATTATATGACAGGATTTTAAGCTCAGCCTTTGTTCAGCCTGTAGATTGGTGTTTTCTAGACTTGGCGTTTTCTCAAGGTAGTGGTGGAATTACAGCACTACACCGGCACTACAGTTGGTTGAGAGTAATTTAGTTCAAGGATTATCAATTTACTGGGCATCTTTTGCAGTAGGAAGGGTTTGGTCTGATAGACATTAAACCCCTCCCTTCTTTCCCACTATCTAGCTGGATTTCATCTGTCAAGACAACCGTAAACCTTCCCAAAGCCCCAGAGCATCAGTAATTGGAAACCCAAATTCTTCAGTTTTGCATTAGATGTGTTGAAGTAGTTCATGCTCTGCCTCTTCTCGTTAGCACGATGTGACTTCATGGCCCAGTTCGTGTAGAAGCCAGTTCTTGGGCTGCTAAGGAAGGAGGCACGGATGCTTAGCATAGACTTACCAAGGGGATTTATTCTTCTCTGTTGTACCTAGGCACAAATCGGTGCTCCACCCTAACGCATGGAGGACAGCGATATGGTGGAAAGGAGAGATGATCTGTGTGACAGTGATGACATTTTTCACGTGAAGGGGCGGGCTAATTGGTTGCTGTTGCTCAGATAACGTACCTGTCCCATTCAGGATCAGCGTGTGCATGCCCTGTGCAGGTGGCACCCACGTAGGGTCAGTGGTGGGATGATCTTCATCGGTCTAAACCAATGACCCATGGAGGTGGTGGTGTTTATCCTAGATTCTGGTCAGATGCATGGTTATTTGCCAGTTTCCATTGAAGGATGAATCTTCTACTGTTTGATTGTTGCTAGGGATGTTCTCAGGTGGTAGGAGTTGACTTAGGTTGGGTCTTCAGGTCACATCGACTCTGAGGTAAAAGCTTGGAGCTTTTATTCTTTGAAGCGAGTCATGTTGCAGTTAGCATCTCTCCTTTCATGTTTGTCCCTAATTAAGAGCACGTTTGGGTGTAAATAGTACTCTGAAATTCACATAGTTCGGAAATACAGAATGTGTTTGTGCACAGCGAGGAATCGTGTCACAGGGTTTGTTCGATTGCTCAGTGGATATAGAAGGATATTTCTTGTTGGTGTGATGTTGTCTTGTTTCCAATGGAAGATGCACGTAGCGGAACATTAAACCCTTGATTGGCAGCTTGCTTAAGATTAAAACGATAGCTGCTTTTTCTTGTCTTTGTCTGCTCAAACCACAGGTTTCTGCATTTTTCATCACGACAAACAGAGCTTTCTTCATCATTGCCAGCGTTCCGTGTTGTAAGCTAAATCCTCTTTCATCTTTATCTCTCGGCTTCTGCGATGAGGATGCTATGACGATGCGGAGGGAGATGCAGCAATTGACTCTACTCCAGGATTTAGCTCTGCCCTCAGTCGAGCTAGAGATGCTGCAGAAAGGTTGCCAGAGACGCAGATTCAAGCCTGCATCCAGGTTTTTGCTGCATCCCTGCTGCTGCGCCAGATATAGATCATACCCAGAATTATTCCCTGTCCCTGTGGAAGAAGGGGATGCCTAGGGATGTTGATTTGCAAGGGAGATTGATCTGGGCACTGGGTTTTCGCGCTGCCTCAGCGCCATGCCGTGAGAGCGGGGTGTTGAGGCTCTTCCAGTGATGCAGGAGGTGCGGGATTTTTCAGTTCTGGTGCTGATGATGTACTCATGGTGAGGTCTCTGTGGCGCAATGGACGAGCGCGCTGGACTTCTAATCCAGAGGTTCCGGGTTCGAGTCCCGGCAGAGATGATCTCCAGGCAGGTGTCTATTTTCCTTTAATGTATATTCCTTTCTAGGTCCCAATTTTTACATTTAAAACACCCCTGATGGCTTCAGAGGGGAAGATAATGATTTTGTGACACCCTCTCTACAGCTGATGCACCTAATGTTTGTGTGTTCCCCTTCTAAGGCATCTCTCTTTCATCATATTCCCCTTTCCTCATTCCTTTTGGTATCTCCTGAACAGAAAGGTGGGTTAACCCTACTTGTTCCCCCATTGCTGCTTATGGGTCCCACTCCTTGGTACTTTTTTTAAGCAAAGGACTGTTTTTTCCAGCAGAAATCAGGTAGTTAAGCAGTGGTTTAGAGCCTTCTGTTGATAATTTGTGTAATAGATTTGTGTCTAGTTCTGGAATCCTCAACAGAAGAAGGACATGGAGCTGTTGGAATGGGTCCAGAGGAGGCTACAAGGGTGATGCGAGGGCTGGAGAACCTCCTGTGCGAGGACAGGCTGAGAGAGTTGGGGTTGTTCAGCCTGGAGAAGAGAAGGCTCCGAGGAGACCTTATAGCGACCTTCCTGTACCTGAAGGGGCTCCAGGAAAGCTGGGGAGGGGCTGTTCACAAAGGCTGTGGGGATGGGACGAGGGGGAACGGGGATAAACTGGAGAGGGACAGGTTTAGACTGGACATAAGAATTTCTTCATTATGATGGTGGTGAGGCCCTGGAACAGGTTTCCCCGGGAAATTGTGGCTGCCCCATCCCTGGAGGTGTTCTGGGCCTTGGGCAGCCTGAGCCAGTGGGATGTCCCTGCCCATGGCAGGGTGTCAGAACTGGATGATCTTTCACGTCCCTTCCAACTCAAACAATTCTATGAACTATCCTTCAGAAGGACCTCTCCAGTTTATCCCCATTGCCCCTCGTCCCATCACCACAGGCGTCTGTAAACAGCCCCTCCCCAGCTTTCTTGGACCACTCTAAGGTCTCCTCGGAGCCTTCTCTTCTCCAGGCTGAACAACCCCAACTCTCTCAGCCTGTCCTCATACAGGAGGTTCTCCAGCCCTCACATCATCCTTGTAGCCTTCTCTGGACCCATTCCAACAGCTCCATCTCCTTCTTCTGTTGAGGATTCCATAACTAGACCCAATCCTCCAGATGAAGTCTCACAAGGGAGGAACAGAGCGATAGAATCCCCTCCCTCATCCTGCTGGCCGCGCTTCTCTTGGTGGGGTTCAGGACACGGTTGGACTGTTAGGATGCAACTTTTTTTAGATCCAGAAATTAACTTTTATTTCTTTTTTTGTGACCAGTGTTCGCAGTGTTTCCCTTTCTGGATGATGCTTTCCAAGCTCACCTGAGAACTGGAGCTGGACTTGCTCAGGTCATTCAAATTGTTGGTGTGAATCGTGCCTGTGAACCACAAAGCCCACACGTGTTCCCACCGGCACTGTCTTGTCTGTAGAAGCATTTCGTGTGCTACGGTCCTGAAGAATTGTTCCTCTTGCTGCTCCTTTCTTTAAACATTGCTAGAAATACAGTACATTTCAACAGTAAAAGGGTGCCTGGCCTGCTTTTCTATGTTGAATTTTCTCAGGAACGCGATTGAGAACATCTTAGCGTAAAGTGTTTGTATGTGGTAAGATTCGGTTTGGTTTTATTTCTCTTTTTAATTCAGAATAAATAGTAAAATAAACTGTGTTCTCTCTGGATTTTTATGAAACTTGGCCCAGTGACGCTGCTTTCCATCTTGGAAGTCGTAACATTCTTTGTGGTTTCCTTTCGTGGGGACAAGTGAAAATCTTTGCCATTAATTTGAAGGAGATTCTCCTCTCGGCTTTATTTGGATGCGCTACAGCCTAGGATAGAGGGGATTGGAAGGATGGAGAAGGAAACACGGATGAAGAAGTAAAGGGGGCACTGGAGGGTCCCTAAAGGGGTCTGGAGGGTCCTAGAGGGATCCTGACTGTCACTAAAGGGGGTCCTAGAGTCTCCAAAGGGGCCCTGAGGTTACTGAAATAGGTCCTGGGGCTCCCCAGAGGGGTCCTCGGGGTTCTGCGAGTGTCATAAGGGTCCCCAAAGAGGTTGTGGGAGAAGATGGAGGGTCCTGGGGGCTCTGCAGGTTTCGTCAGGGTCCCCAAAAGGGTCCTGTGGGCTCTGAAGATGTCATTAGGGTCCCCAAAGGGGTCCTGGGGGAACGTAGAAGGTCCTGGGGGCTCAGCAGCTGTCGTCAGCGTCCACAAATGGGTCCTGGGGTCCCCAAAGGGCTCTGCAGGTGTTGTTAGGGTCCCCCAAAGGGTCCTGTGGGCTCAGCAGATGTCATCAGGGTCCCCAAAGGGGTCCTGGGGGAAGATAGACGGTCCTGGGGGCTCAGCAGCTGTCAGCAAGGTGCACAAATGGGTCCAGGGGCTCTGCAGGTGTCATCAGTGTCCTGAAAGTGGTTCTGGGGGTCCCCGAAGGGATCCAGTGGTCTCTGCAGGTGTCATTAGGGTCCCCAAAGGGGTTCTGGGGGGAAGACAGAGGGTCATGGGGGATCTGCAGGTGTCATCAGGCTCCCCAAAGGAGTTCTGGGGGCTCTGCAGGTGTTGTCAGGCTCCCTAAAGGGGTCCAGGGGTTTCCCAAAGGGGTCACAGGTACTCTGTGCGTGTCATCAGGGTCCCCAAAGTGGTCCTGGGGACTCTGTGGGTGTTATCAGGGTCCCCAAAGAAGTTCTGGGGGCTCAGCAGGTGTCATCAAGATCCCCAAAGTGTTCATGGGGACTCTGCAGGTGTCGTCAGGGTCTGGAAAAGGGTCCTGGGCGTGCTGAAATGGGTCCAGGGGCTCTGCAGGTGTCATTGGGGTTTCCAAAAGGGTGATGGAGGTCCCCAAATGGGTCCAGGGGGCTCTGCGGGTGTCATCAGGGTCCCCATAGAGGTTCTGGGGGCCCCAAAGGGGTCCTTGGGGTTCTGCAGGTGTTGTCAGCGTCCCCAAAGCGGTCCTAGGGGGGCTCTGCAGAGGTCGTTACGGTCACTAAAGGGGTCCTGGGGGCTCTGCAGATGTCATCAAGGTCCGCAAAGGGTTCATGGGGGCTCTGCACGTGTCATCGATGTCCAGAAAGGGGTCATGGGTGTCCCCAAAGGGGTCCTTGGAGACTCTGCAGTTGACATCAGGGTCCCCAAAGGGGTCATTGGGGTCCCTAAGGTGTTCCTGGGGGCTCTGCAAGTGTCATCAAAGTCCCTAAAGGGTTCATGGGGACTCTGCAGGTGTCACGGTCACTAAAGGGGTCCTGGGGGTACCCGAATGGGTCCAGGTGGCTCTGCAGGTGTCATCAGGGTCTCCAAAAGGGTCAAGGGGGTCCCCAAAGGGGTCTTGGGGCTATGCAGGTTTTGTCAGTGTCCCCAGAGGAGTCCTAGGGGTTTCTGCAGGTGTCTTTAGGGTCACTAAAGGAGTCCTGGGGGTTCTGCGTGTGTCGTAATGGTCCCCAAAGGGGTCCCTGGGGCTCTGCGGGTGTCATCAGGGTCCCCAAAGGGTCCTAGTTGTCTCCTAAGGGGTCCTGGGGCTCTGCAGGTGTTGTCAGGGTCCCCAAAGGGGTCGTGGGGGAAGGTAGAGGGTCCTGGGGGAAGACGGAGAGTTGTGGCGGAAGATTGGTCTTTGGAGTCCCCGAAGGGTTTCTGAGGGGAGCTGAGAGGTGTGCTGGGGAAAACAGAGAGGGGTCCTGGGGGTCTGCAAAGGGGTCTCTAAATGTGTTCTGGGTGTTATGGAATGGTCGTGGGGGCTCCTAAAGGGGGCCCTGATTGGATGGAAGAGAAATAGGAAAGGGCAAATAAACAGGTGGTACCTCAAAATCCCAGTGGTTGCAAAGAGAGAGAGCGCAGAGTCCAACCCATAAAGTCCAACTTTGCTGGGGCAGCAGCTGGAGCTGCAGGAGAAGAGCGGGTGTTGGTACTCAGGGTAACGGCCCTTCTGGCCAATCCAGTGCTTTTCTTGCTGTGAATTTTGGGCAAATCAGAAAAAAACCTGGGCTCATTGGGCCTTCAGGGCGTTCCCCACCCCATCACAGGTGTTGGGTGGGCAGGAACCCGGTGTTGGATGAGCCAGAGGCACCTGGGCAGGTAGGTCATCCTCGTCTCCTTTGGGATCAGGCTCTTCTCTTCTCTACCTTTGTCCTCCTCTTTGGTCTTTGGGGGGCCCTGGGCAAGCACCGTAGTCTCAGAGGGGGAACGGTGCGCCAAGGTGAGTGCTGCAGCTTTGGGGAGCCCTGCACGAACCCTGTGGTTGGTAATGCTGAGCTGGGGCTTAGTCCTAGTCCTACATGAGTCCTGGGGGTCCTAGAAGGATGCTGGGTGCTCTAGAGGGTTCCTGGGGATCCAAAAAGGAGACTTGGAGGTCCCCCAAAGCATTCTGGAGTTCCAAAAAAGCATCCTGGGAGTACCTAGAGGGGTCCTGGGGGTCCTAGAGGAGTTTTGGGGGTCCCTAAAGGGGTCCTGGGGAATCCTAGAGGAGTCTTGGGGGTCCCTAAAGGGGTCCTGGGGAATCCTAGAGGAGTCCTGGGGGTCCCTAAAGGGGTCTTGGGGATCCTAGAGTAGTCTTGGGGGGTCCCTAAAGGGGTCTCGGGGGGACCAAGAGCCCCTTATGGTGGTGAACTGTGTAGTTGGGTCAAGTGTACAGAGCAACAGTTTTGGAGCTGGTCTTTGTAGCAGAGAAGAAGCTTTGAGGCTGGATTTGGGATGGTTACAGCACATCTCCAAGCTTGTCCTGTTTCATAAACTGGTCACCAGGCTGCGCTGCTGGTCCGTCAGAAGTAGAATAGCTCTGGGCTTTTATGCATGGGATATGGAAAGCCTTGTTCTGAAGAAAGCCTTTTCCTTTGGGAGAAACAAAGCATGAAATGCAACAGTAAGATGTGATTTTGTAATGCAAAAGAAAAGTGGAGTGTGCAACCTCAAGATAAATGTAAGGTTTCAGCAGGTTTTACTCCTAAAAACTAAACGTTGTTCCACACTTTGGTAGTCACAAAGAGGTTCAGCTCCGCTGCAACCGCTGTCCCTTCACAGCCTTTATGTTATCGCTAACTTTGTCTTAAAGTAGGGGAAACAGTGGCTTCTTGTGTCTGTTCTTCGTTAGGAAAATAAACGTGGTAAGCCTTCTCAAGGTTGTCGAGTGTGATAAAGTGGTTGAGTTGATTGTATGTACCTGGTTTGAGAAATCAAGGGAAATGGATGAAGCTCGGAGCCACTAATTACTTTTCTTCACTTTCCTGGTCAACCTGGTGGAGAGGACCCCCTTTTGAGCACAAAGTCCTTGTTGGCCAAAGCCAACGTGTAATTGATGCAATTATTTCGAAGGTTCCTGCCTCACCTGCTGTTGTGAGTGCACTAAACCACGCATTTTCTGAGTTTTATACTTAGTAAAGGAAGTCTGTTTGTGGTGTGTCACTGGTCCCGGGGATGGATTTTGTTCTTGATGTCTATCTGCTTTTTGAACACCACACAAATGGATGTCTTGGAGAGCTCACTGCCCTCGTGCTGAGCTTTAGCTTGGTCCTTTATGGTTTCATACATCTTTCTTGCATATCCTAATGGATAGAGAACTATTTCTTTTGGAAATCTTAACATCTTGGCTAAACACACGATAAATATGTGCTCTGTCAGCACTTTCTGAGTGCTTTGAAGGTGTTGATGCTTTGTCTGCATCTCGGGTGTCTTTTCTGTGTTCTCCCAGTGGACGCAAAGATGGCAATTTTTATATTTGTTTTGTATCTTTGGTTTTAAGGTGCTGAGGTTGGGTTCTTAAGCTTCTTTAAACCAGTAATTTGAACTGACACGCGCGCTGTTTCGCTGCGTTACTTCCTTATGGATGTACTCCTATGTTTTGCCTGCGGTCACCAGTTGACTCATTACTTTTATTTCCTTGTCATCTCTGGTAGCACTTGAGCTGGGAGTTGTAATACTCTCGTTAGCAAAAATAATCCCTATGACAACACCAGTTGTGTAGAACATTAATGAGCGTTTACAATGTGCTTTGAAAATGCTTTCTGAAAGCACTGGCGTGCCTACCGTCAGTGTTGTCAGCCTTTATGTTCAGATAAATGGACCCTACAGTGACTTTAACCTTGGGGAGTCTTCAGCAGAGAAGGAAGCAAATCCCAGCAGTGTGGATTCCTCTCACTTTTTGGATTGAAGATCTTGACTTTTCAGGACAGAATTAAGAATACGTTTCTAAAATAAGACTTAATGTTTAGCTTTATTGCCAGTGGATGGACTTGAAAATAGTAATTAGATATTTAATTCCTGTGTTTCTGAGGAATCACTTTAGTTGCTACCCAATCTAAGCTGAGATAAAGACATATGTTGCAACTCATGTAGTTATCCTCAATTATAGAAAAGTCAGAGCCAGTTTTCCAAGGGAATTATGAGTACCTTATGTCATCCTCAAACATTACAATGCTATGAAGATAAATCTCTGAATGCAATTAAAGTAGGAAAGCATCCAAGCCATTTCCCATTGCTGTGGAAATCTGGATTCAGAATCGTGGAATGGTTTGGGTTGGAAGGGACCTCAAAGCCCATCCAGTTCCAACCCCCTGCCATGGGCAGGGACACCTCCCACTCGGTCAGGGAGCTCAAAGCCTCATCCAGCCTGGTCAAATATCGATAGAGGTTTCTAACCCACAGTAGCTCATGATGCGGTGGAGTCTAGTCCTGCCTTTCAAAGTAATTTTGCTGCCAATTTGATGAGATATATATGAGGTTTCCACTAAGATTCCTTGAAAATGGGGGATTTTGTTCTGCAGTATTACCACATCCACCTCTAATTCCACCAAGGAAGTCTTTCCCTCACAAGAACGTGCTTTAAGGAAGGCATGGGGCTTTGAGGTTTAAGGTTTACTATAATAGAACAGCCCAAACAAGTAATCTCTATCACTTCAGAAGTAGTAAAATGTGTTTGGTTTTGGATAAAGTATAGTGTAAATCAGTACAGAGAAGTTGCTACCTTCAAGGGCTTGGCAGGAATGTCTGTATGGCACAAGCCAGTGCCATCCTCGGCATTTAGGCTGGGTCTGATGATGAAGCTTTGAACAACCTGATCCATGGAAGGTGTCCCTGCCTATGGCAGTGGGGTTGGAACTGGATGGCCTTTGAGGTCCCTTCCAACCCAAATCATTCTATGATCTGTTGCTGACTCTGCTGCTGAGTGTCAGAAAGCCTCCCCCTCCTGCTGCTCTTTGACGTGGGTGATAACCCTGCACCGGCAGCTGCCTTTCATCAGCAATTGTGATTCCAAACTGTGTCTTCCACTCATTGTTCTATGCAACGTGCGTTATTACTATAATGACTTTGGGTGCCCTTCTAAATGAAGAAGCAACACGCTGGAAAGAAAGACGCCTGACAAGGTCTTGCATGAACCACACCCCATTTATTATGTTCATATACCATACGGCCTTATCCTTTTTGCCTTCTCTTATTGTTAAGGCTTTGAAGTTTACAGACATGCATGCTTGGTGTCTGATTGGAAGAGCTACACTGAGTTATTAGGAGAGATTGTATACAATTCAGGTTTTTGCAGTGTTCTAGAGCTTTCACCAGAATTTGTAGTGGCTCAATTTCATCACAGAGCCATCAACTTGACTACCCTGAGGCCAAGAACACAGCTTATCCTTCCCTTTTGCAGCTCTTCCTGGACCGAGTCAAGAACATTTTCATCGGAGCAAAGGGCTGTTTGCCACCTGCCCAGGAACAAGTCCATTCATGGAGGACATCAAGCATGAACCACATAAGCATTTTATCTGTCTCCAACCTGTAAAGGGCAGAGCATCCCCTCTACGTAAAGTTTTGAATCAGCAGGGACCGCGAGACAGTAAATCTTGGCTCATACAAGGTGGAAGAACAAACTAATTACAAAGAGTGGTTTATTTAAACCAATTGACGTTCATTAACAATATTAAGTCTTGAAAGAAATGTGTTTACTAATCGATTAGAACGGTAGGCACTCGGGTGATTCATGCTTTGGGACGTCTAAGGGCGAGTATAAAAGCACTTGACATCAGGTCTTGTATCATCATTTTTCTTATTTCTCTTGCGAAGTAGGTAAGTCCCATCTGAATTCCTCTTTCTAGTAAAGCCTTTGTAATGTTAAGTCAGAGTCAATCCAGCGCAAATATTCTTTAATACCAGGCTGAAGGTTTCTTGGTGTGGGTCAATAAATCTGTGACAAGTTATTTGCTTTGGGTGATAAGCTCAAATTAATTTCTCATGAAAACTGATTTATAGATCTTGTTTAATACAAGATTTACTGGTGTCGTCTTAGGAACGGAGATATGATATTTCTGCCTTTCTCTCCAGCCTCATGGTAGTGTTTTAAGCCAATGTTTGATCACAAAACCTTGAAGAATTTGTGCCTTGTTTTTATACTGTTCCTTTGCACTTCAGATTAACCTTCCCTGGAAAATGGTGCACACTCTAAACCCATGCACTGATGGCAGCGCCGCCTCGTGTGGGGTCGCTGTGCCACAGCCCATTGCTGAGAGCTGCAACGAGCCCTGTGTTCGGCAGTGTCCTGACTCCAAGGTGGTGATCTACCCTCCGCCGGTGGTTGTGACCTTCCCAGGACCAATCCTCAGCACCTTCCCACAGCAGAGCGTCGTGGGATCTGCAGGAGCCCCTGAAGTTGGGACTGGCTTTAGCGGTGCCCCTGCTCCTGGGGCTTCCCATGTTTATGGTGGTGACAGATGGGGATTTGGCTACCCAACGGGAAGCTGTAGACCATGCTAGACCTCGTGAGAGTTCCTTCTTGAAAGAGGAATATCCTCTTTCAGAGTGTGTCAAGCAGGATGTAGATATGTGGCTGAGCTTTTAGGGCTGCCATTAAACGTGTGTGTAGATGCTCAAATCATCTGAAAAATCCATTTATACCCTACTCACCCTTCCTGATTTTCTTTTTCTAGTGCCTTCCTGTCTTTCCAAGAGCTTTGTTCTCAGTGCTATGGGCTGTGTTGCTGATTCCCTGGGGGCTTATAGGTGTCACTATGGCAATGTAATTCTATGAAATCTATTTTAGATCTCTTTGGAGGCTCTTTCTGTGGCTAGGGATGTAGAAAAAGGGTCACGGAGCCAACCAGTCTCCCGTCTGCTGCTGTGTTCTCTGTGCCTTGCTACGGTCTGGGCTGGGTATCAACACTGAGCTGCAACAGGGAAGCGCCATCAGTTATTAGATGAATCATCTTGCGTCAGATCATAGGTTGCGGGCAATTTGTAATCTGTACTATGTAATTCTGCCTCTATGAACTGCTTGTTTCTTACTAAACATGACCTTGCACCATGTTATTGGCCTCTATGTGTGTGTTCCCGTCTGTGTGGGTTCCCTTCTGCTTCTCCTAATTGAGGTGCCTTTGTCCTGCTGTACTGAGCTGATCCCATCACTCTGCTTCAGGACAGTGATAATCTTGAGAGATTTGGCAGCGGTTTGTGTGTTCGCCTCCTTTTCACAGCAACCTCTTTGCTGTATCTGCCTCTCATTAAACTGCTGTCCCATCCCTGGAGGTGTTCAAAAGGGGTTGGATGGGATTTAGAGCCCCCTGATCCAGTGGAAGGTGCCCCTGCCCATGGCAGGGGGGTTGGAACTGGATGAACTTTGAGGTCCTTTCCACCAGAACCGTTCTATGATCTTGACTTTCATGGTTTCTGGTCTTGCTTATCCTTGAGGAGCTCTTGTGTCCTCAGCTTCTGCATCTTGGCAGTGATAAAGTGGATCAGAACAGAGGTGCATGGAGAATCTGTGTTACTGAGAAGAATGTGAGGCCAAGTGTTGCACGACAGCAGATGTTTTTGAGTGTAAAAGTTAAATTTCTGGCTTTACTGCTCTGTTTGATGTTTGCAACATGTGAAAACAGATGATGATGTTCATGGTATTCTGAATTTCTTCAGGAATGTCTAGCTAATAAACACTGCACAAACTTTCCCTAGCGTTGCATGTTTGGAATGTGATGTCATGTATCAATCCTTAGGTACAGAAACAGCATAATTCAATATCACAAGCTGGCACGAGAACGCTGGCTTATCCCATAATAGTCACTCTTCAGAGAATTATTATCCTTATGTGTGCGGAGAACAAAGTTGACCAGGTTTTGTTATAATGTTTAATTAACTGTTGGTGAGCCTTAGATGAGGTGATGAAACCACCATCTCGCCAACCACATAAATCCTTTCCCTACAAAAGAGAAATTTCCCCAAACCTCAGATGAAGGAATCTATTGTTATGCTAATGGCGTAGTTGGAAATGAACTGAATGGTGTTCATTATTGAGGCCTCTCCAGTTGTTCTTTCCATTTAATAAGTAGGGACTTGAAGTTACCACAAAACACCTGGTGTCAGTAAAACCGGGGAGTTTTGTAAGTGGATTTCTAGGAAGACAATTTACAATAGACTTTTTATTCATTTGGATATAAATGATACTCACATGAAATTGGGGGTGTTGGTGGACAAGAAGGTCAACATGAACTGGCAATGTGTACTTGCAGCCCAGAAAGCCAACTGCATCCTGGGCTGCATCCAAAGAAGTGGGACCAGCACGGAGAGGAGGGGATTCTGCCCCTCTGCTCTGGTGAGACCTCACCTGGAGCCCTGTGTCCAGTTCTGGAGTCCTCAGCACAGGGAGGACATGGAGCTGTTGGAGTGAGGCCAGAGGAGGTCATGGAGATGATCCGAAGGCTGGAGCACCTCCCAAGGACAGGCTGAGAGAGTTGGGGTTGTTCAGCCTGGAGAAGAGAAGCCTCCGAAGAGGTCTTGGAGCAGCTTCCAGTACGAAAAGGTGCTCCAGGAAAGCTGGGGAGGGGCTCTGGGTCAGGGAGTGCTGGGAGAGGACAAGGGGAAAGGTTTAAAGCTGCAAGAGGGGGCATTGAGAAGAGATCTTAGGGAGAAATGTCCTCCTGTGAGGGTGGGGAGGCCCTGGCCCAGGGTGCCCAGAGCAGTGGTGGCTGCCCCATCCCTGGAGGGGTTCCAGGCCAGGTTGGATGGGGCTTAGAGCCCCTGATCCACTGGGAGATGTCCCTGCCCATGGGAAGCGGTGGAACTGGATGGGCTTTGAGGTCCCTCCCACCCCAAACCATTC
This sequence comes from Cuculus canorus, assembly GCF_017976375.1. NCBI lineage: Eukaryota > Metazoa > Chordata > Aves > Cuculiformes > Cuculidae > Cuculus > Cuculus canorus. Next base: position 2,391,680 of record NC_071428.1, read on the forward strand.
CATGATTCCACAATTCTACATTTATAATTTTAACTTCTAAATGTTCTCCTATCGTCCATGTTACGGAGCTTAATTTACATTTGATTCTATGAGTTTTTATATGTTCTGTGTTTCTTTCTTTACTTCCAGTAAGGCCATTATTCCTACAACACGATCCTCTTTCCATCCTCCTAAAAAGTTCTGTTGTAATATTCCACTGTCTAAGAAATAGCTTGAAAAATGTTCTAGTCCAGCTTGTGCGATGGTCAGGGGCTCGATTTCTAATTTTGGATAAGCTTACTCTTTAAAACTGGTTCTCATTCTTGCAGGGAATCTTTGTGCCAGAGGCACATCCTCCAGCACGCCTCCTGTGGGTTGTTCACCAGGTACATTTAAATAGGTAATTTCCGACGTGCCCGCAGTAAATACACCCTGCTTCAGACTGGCATTCAGAAGTTTAAATGAAATTACAGGAGTTAGGTTTCTGTTAGCTAAATTGGCCATCTGTCATCTATTATGATAATATCTCATAGGCAGGCACAAAGTTCCTCTAATCATCCAACTTTTCTTAAGCCTTAGGGCATAAAACCCTATAAACCCAAGAACGTGCTCTTCACATACTGCTGAGCAGGTGTAGAAGAAACTCAGAGGTTTCCAAGAGGATGGGACATGAGCATCCAATGTTAATCCATTGATTAACACTTGGAGGGGTGGGAAATGGTCTGGACCCCAATTCTGTAATTATGTAGGACCTCCTGAATCACCCTGATATTCTTGGGTGAACAGGTAACAAAATGATTTGGTCTCTGGTAACCAAAGGCTGAGAGCCCTGTGGTGGGTGCATCTGGAGTAAGACGACGGTTTCCCTCCCTGCGTGGTGGTTGGGTTCCAGTGTTTGCATAAGGCTGCCCTTCAGCAGGGCAGAAGATCCTGGTTGTGCCCTGGATCCCTGGAGATGGAAGAGAGCGAGAGAGGGATGAAGTTGCTTAGCTGAGAGGCAGCAGTGAGGTGGATCTGAGTGCTGTGCGCAGAGCTGGAGTCGTGATGAGAACAGTGGCATCTTCAAAGCAAAAAGAAGATGTGATGGAGGGAGGGTACAGGTCTGGGAAGGTTGGAGTTTGGAGGCAGTCACAGCCCATGGATCATGTTCCCCAGGCATCGGGCGGTGGTTGCACCCAGTGTTGGAAGTGATAGTGCCTTGGGTGATGAACTGAGTGAAGGGAAGAAGCATCATAAATACTGCTGTGTTGGCAAACATGGACAGGAACCTGATGTTAAGGTGGGGCCAAAGGGCTATCGGGAAGAAATTCTTTACTGTGAGAGCCCAGGTTGCCCAGAGAAGTTGTGGCTGCCCCATCCCTGGAGGTGTTCAAGGCCAGGATGGATGGAACTTTGAGCCACCTCATCCGGCGGAAGGTGTCTCTGCCCATGGCAGGGGGTGAAACTGGATGAGGTTTAAAGTCCCTTCCAACCCAAACCATTCCATGATTCTATGACTCTGGCTGGGCCGAGAATTTCACTGAAGACTTCAGCTTGCCATGTTTTATTCTGTCTCTCTCCCTCTGCATCTCTCTGTAAGCCCTTCTGCATGCAAGTGAGAAAGTCCTTGTGTACCAGAGGGCATCCAAGGGAGATAAGCTGTATTTACTCTGGTGGGTCACTGTCCCATTCCCTGGGGGAACCCAGCCCTTTCTGCTGCTGACAGAGCCAGCAGGATTACACGAGATGTCTTAATAGCTTTGCCCATTTCAAAGGGTTGAACTGATTTATTGCCGAGCTGCTCTGCTAGGAGGCTAGGGTGGAGGATGTTGTCTTGCCCTCTTCCTGGGACATTCTGATCTGGCTCTGTCTTGCTCAAACTAGGACGCATAGAGGTGAGCTCGGAGCAATGAGGCAGCAGATCAGGCCCATCACTTAGATGTGGCTGACCCTTTGCAGACAAGGAAATGGATCTGTGGGACTCATCCTCTATTACATTCCAGTTGAAGATCAAATGCTTTAGGTGAAAGCGATGACATGGATGTAAAGAATGATGGGCTGAGAGAGTTGGGGGTGTTCAGCCTGGAGAAGAGAAGGCTCCAAGGAGGCCTTATAGCGACCTTCCAGTACCTGAAGGGGCTCCAAGAAAGCTGGGGAGGGGCTTTTGATCAGAGAGCACAGAGGCAGGATGAGAGGGAATGTTTTAAAGCTGAAAGAGGGGACATGGAGGTGGGATCTCAGGAAGAAACGTTTTACTGTGAGGGTGGGGAGGCCCTGGCCCAGGTTGCCCAGAGCAGTGGTGGCTGCCCCATCCCTGGAGGGGTTCCAGGCCAGGTTGGATGGGGCTTGGAGCCCCTGAGCCAGTGGGAGGTGTCCCTGCCCGTGGCAGAGGGTGGGACTGGATAGGCTTGAAGGCTCTGACACAAACCATTCTACGGTGCTACTGAAATGGACTTTGTCCTGCAGGAATAGTGCATACAGCTTGGGGACTATTTTGCTGACTGTCACTGTTTTTCTGCCTCTGAAATTGCTTCTCCAATCTTCTCCACCAGTTAATTTCTTGACTATTTCCTCCACTTTGCTCTGTCAGCCATGGAATGTGGAAATTCTTGAGCAGGAGGCCACCATGAGATGAGAAAGGGAAGCCATGTAGGGCATCTATTGAAAATCAGCCCAGAGGTGCCCCTTCACAGTCACTGCTGTGCAAGATTTTTGACTCCTGGTCATATCTTTGATGTAGAACTGGGCTTGCATGGCATCCTTGCAGTTTGGTCTAGGTTATGCTTGTTGAACCACTTTGTTTCATGCCAAATTATAATCTTTCATATTATAAATCCAAATCAAGACTACTCGGTCTCCTAAGGTGACACGGTAGAGGCTGACAGGAACTCCCTGAATAACCTGGCTGTTCAGTTTGCTAAGGAGATGATCTCTCCAGCTGATGGTCATGGTTGTCTATGGTCTTTTCTCTTAGGTGTCCTTAACTTTAAGTGTCATTGCTCTTTCCTTGGCAGACCACCAGACTGCCACTCATTCTCTTGTTTTTGAAAGTCACTTTTCAAGCGCAAACCCAGCTCGCTCCAGCAGTGATGTGTGTGTTTGTCAATGCAGACAGGTGATGCCCTTTTCTGGAGAAGTATTTGTGTAAACCCAGCATCACAGCTTAGCTAAAACGAGGTAGAACTTCTTCCTACTCTGAGAAATGATTTGAGGCCAGAGTATTTCAGATGGATCTGGGGTGATGCTTTCTAACACCTGGAGTTCAGATCTCTGTCTGAGATCTCAGGAAGGAATGTTTTGTTGTGGGGTTGCCCAGAGCAGTGGTGGCTGCCCCATCCCTGGAGGTGTTCAAGGCCAGGTTAGATGGGGCTTTGAGCAACCTGATCCAGTGGGAGGTGTGAGTGGCATTGCCTCTGTTTCCTTTAGAGTGACATACAAACACAGACAAAAGAAGACTGGACAGCTGGTACTATTAAGCAGAGTAATTTTAATGAAGATGAAAAAGAGTGAGTAACAGAAAGATTAAGTCTGCAGTTTTGCAAAAGGGTCTTCAACAAGCAGAGTGTGTCTGGTATCGGATGTTGCTCTCTCCATGTAAAAATGGCTGAGTTTGGCACTCCAGATGTGTTTCTTGCTCACAGAGTTGCTTCCAGATAATGTTCGCTGCCAGGTGAGGCACAGCGTGAGTGCCTAACAGGAGCTGCTCTACCAGATGTCATCTTCAGTGACGTTTATAGCTAAGCAAAGTGGGCTCGTTCATGGTAGAACACTCGTAGAAACTCCTATTACTATGACAATACCAACTGGCTGTGAATTAACTTAAAAGGCAATGTTCTCGTGCCTGAAAGTCTTTGCTTGACCAACATAAAAACACCTCAGTACTTGCTGTAATTCAAGTTGCCCTTTAGAGGAAGAGTTGAAGAAATAGGAGATAGTAGAGAGGTATGGGGTATTCCTACAGAGCCTGGCACCTGCATGTCCTGCTGAACCCAGCCAGAGGAACAGGTGCTTGATGTTTCTCAGTGCCGTGAGCTTAGCCGTGAATCCATATCCTGCACTTCATTTCTCGGTTGCTATTTCTGCTGGTTCAGCATGAATAGCAGTTTCCATAGCCGTATCTGTTCCCAAAGAAGGGGTAGCCATACCCAAGTCCATATGAGCCCCCATACCCATAATTGCCTCCATAACCAATCAAGCCTCTGTTCCCATACAGGCTCCCAAAGCTTCTGTAGCCGTACGGGCTCCCGTATTGATTCCGGTAGTAGCCATATGGGCTCCCAAATCGGTAACCACTCAGGCCACCCAAACCATAGCGATATGGTGAATAGAACTCGTTGTTGTAGAGGCCGTTGTAGAAAGTCATTGCTCGTTGGTGTAGGTAGACCTGAAACACACACCAAGAGCCAGATGAGTTTATAGGCTTCCGACAGCAGAATAAAAGGCTCAGAGCTTGGACAGAGCTGAGGAAAAGGAAATTGCTCCCTCCTACAGGTGTTTTTCATCCTTTTAACCATCTCATTTATTTATGTAATCTCCTGAATCCAAAACAACTTCATTCCACCACCCCGAGATGTAAATAATGGCTGACTGTATATAGAAAATATGTTTTTTTACCAACTTAGAACTGAACATTCCCATTCCAGGAGTAAGAGAAATGTGAGTAAATGAAAGAAAAATATGGCAGTTCAGGTACTGATGCTTATTCAGACAAGATCAACAGCTTATCACATGTGTCCCCTTAGCTCCTGGAATGCTGCATGCCACTCAATGTAGGATAAACTCAAAGAATCCAATGAAACAGAGCAATTTCCTTCCAGGATGTCTATTTAAAGCAATAAATGTTTCACAAAGTTTGTATCTAGGTATTGGGATTCCCAACTCCCAATGAAAATAGTCTTGAACTGAAAATTCCTTATGACTTCAAAATTGTGGCAGTAAACTACAAAATTTCAGTGCTTTAAAGCTTATAAATAAATAAGCACGGAAAACCAAAAAGGTTTCTGGGAGGGAATTTGTTAATGTTGCAGAGAATTTTCTGTTTGGGATTGGTTCCAAAATGACAGAAAATTGCTTACACAATGTCTGTTCATAGAATCATAGAATGGTTTGGGTTGGAAGGGGCCTTAAAGATCATCCAGTTCCCCACCATGGGCAGAGACACCTTCCACTGGATCAGGTTGCTCCAAGCCCCATCCAACCAGGCTTTGAACACCTCCAAGGATGGGGCATCCATGACTTTTTGGGGCAAACTGTGCCAGGGCATCACCACCCTTACAGGAAAACATTTCTTCCTAAGATCTCATCTCAATTTCCCCTCTTTCACCTTAATATATATATATAGACAAATTCCGCATACATCATATATATGCGTCACACCAATGGTTTTTTTATACATCAATCTCCATGTGCACCCACACAAATATTTCTACAGGCAAACAAACACATATAGACATGCAAAAATATGTGTATCAGAAAAAGAGAAGAGTTGGAATTGATTTACCTTGTTCACCGATGGAAGTATCTTGAGAGAAGTGAATAAAATTCTGGTGTAGTAGGTCTGTATATATATACCTTCTTCAACTTAGGTGTTAGTTATTCAACATATTTTGTAGTATGCATTATTCCCTCAAGTGATGCTATTGGAGTCAGTGATTTCCATAGTTTCAGAGTTTGATGTTATGACGCATGGGTAATACCTTTAGAATTTCTTTCATCTTAAAACACGAAGAAATAGGCTCAGCACATTTCTAGTAAAATTGCGTGGAATTCTTTTTAGTCAGAGTTGGATAGATAGGGATAATTTGAGGAGATGTTTAGGCCATTGGTGGTTGCTCGAGTTGCTTGTAGGTGCTCCATTCGCTTTGCTTTGGCACCTAAGGTACAAGGGATAAGGGAGGACAGGAGAAGGTTTTCTTTAGTGTGCTGAGATGTAGTAGAGCTTCTACTCAGCATCACGATGACCTGTACGTTCTGCCTGGCGATACCGGTGGGGATCTCTTGCCAGCAGCTTTGTTTGACTTTTGTCTCAGGTCCTACAACAGATTTTGAATAAAAATTTCAGCTTCCTTATGAATTTTGCCAAAATTTTCTTCCTATTTTAGACGAGGTGTTTTTTTATTGGTTTTGAATTTCATAAAGCATATCATCACCTTATTTGGACTTAGGAACAAGAAACTTTGATATGTCTTTTAAGTGACCATATTATTAAATCTGGCGGTGTCTTGGTGACAAACTATTAATATTTAAATACTGCAACACTTTGCAAATTGAAAACATTAATGAGTGTTTGTGAAGTGCTTTGGTATTCAAAATTCTGAGGAAGCCTCAGCATCCTGCTGACTCATTATTACCCTTATTTTCTATTCTAATTAACACCAGAAACTAGGTGAAGGTCACACAAGGAGTTCTGCAGTGAACTCCAGCATTCTTCACTATCGTGTAGTACCTCATAAATGAGTACATTTACGCAAAGAAAATATAAACATGATTCCTTGGAAAACAGCATTTAGTGCATCTCACAAAGTCCTTATCATTTATTGTTTTCTAGATCAAGGTCATTCTTGTTTTCTCCGCTTTGTTCTGCTGAACTCGCGGTCAAACCCTCCTGTGAATAAACTGCAAACAATGCTGTAGTCGTTGATTTCTGTTGCAACAATTCCTTCTGCTCGTGCAGCAGCATGACCTGCATTCACCATGAATGCTTTGGAGGAATGCAATTAAGATTTATTTGTAATTTGTGCTGAATTTGCTGTGTAGTTTAATATAAAATGCCTAAATAAATATTTACATTTCTTTTAAATGGGAATCCTATGCCATGGCGCAGCAGAATTTCTGGTGAACAACAGATATTTTCAAACTTATAGGAAGGTTTTCCTTTTTTTTAACTGAAAATTTCTCTCCCTCCGATGGCTTTGGGAACTTCTAAATGCTTTTCTATTCCATAAAAAATAAACTTTAGTTTTGACAGTGATGACAATAAAATGCTATCAGGAATGTAGTTGGCCCAGAAGATTTTAAGATGAAAGAAACCTGTAATATATGTCACATCTGGGAGGCTGGGAACACACTAATAATCCCAAACAATGAAGAAAATTATATTAATTGAAGATATGACGTGTACAGGCAAATTTGTTTTCCAACCAATAAGGCTGCGAACCTTTTGAATACAAAGAGCGTCTTAGATAAGCCGGGCAGGCGAAGAACCAGTATAAAAAGGGCTCCGAGCTCTAGGCTCCTCATCAGCTCTCTTGCCTTCCTCCTCCTGGTGACCTTGGTAAGCCTCTTCTCCATTCAGGCTCTTCATAATGACTAGACGTTTCAATTAGATAATTTCTGTTTGGATTGATTGCAGCTTCTCTGAAACTTAAAAACTTCTCTGTGCCTCTTGTTGACTACATCGCAGGGACTGGTGGGTTCGGATCTTATTGCTGGGACTGAAACTTTCCTGGTGGTGTTGGTACCTGGGACATCTGGTGTTGCTCGTTATTAGACATATCTGTAGAGCTGCCTCCAGTAGAGCTGGAGAAGGGTTTCCCTACCGTGGCCCCCGATGGGTTCTTCCATAAGTCTTCTTTTTAATTTTGAGGGAGGTGTTCAAGTCTGTTTGGAAGGACAGAAGATATTTGGAAGGACAGAAGATGTCTCTCTGAGGAGACCTTAGAACAGCCTTCCAGTAAAGCGGGCCTATAAGAAAGGGAGTCTTGATCAGGGAGTGCAAGGATAGGATGAGGGGAACGCTTTTCAGCTGCAAGAGAGGAGATTGAGATGAGATCTTAGGAAGAAATATTTCGCTGTGAGGGTGGGGAGGCCCAGGTTGTCCAGAGCAGTGGTGGCTGCCCCATCCCTGGAGGGGTTCCAGGCCAGGTTGAATGGGGCTTGGAGCCCTTGATCCAGTGGGAGATGTCTCTTGGAGCAATGGATCTGATGGGTGAAGCACGATATCATGGCAAATACCAGACAATTCAAGCTTTCTTGAAGGATTTTGGAACATAGAGCTCTATGAAAAGCCGGTATCCTAGAAGAAATGGAGGATTGACAACTGCTAACAATATTCTCTAAGAACAATCCTGAAACAAGAACCAGGAGGTTTTGATCACTAGCAGGTTTATTCCATAGTCAGTTCTTTCACCAATCGCAATAAGCAAGAAATGAAATGGTTTAAAACAAATGGGTAACTGAAATAAATACCAATAGAAATGGGGTGTAACAAAGAGCTGAGGAGTTTGGTCATAATTTCGCTTCTGTCCTTGGTCTTGTTGGGTGAGTGGAGAGGTCTGTGGGCTCAGAGACTGTTACCAACACTGGAATTATTTATTACTTTTGCTTTGCCCCCTCCTGCTGCGTTTCAGATTTGCCTCCATCGCAGCAAGATGACTTACCTCCAAGGACTGTGCGACGATGACTGCTATTCATCCTGCAATTACGGGAGCCTGTATGGCTACCGAGGCTATGACTGCTGGAATCCTTGTGGCTACCGGGGCTATGGGGGCCTCTATGGCTACCGAGGCCTCTATGGCTATGGGGACCGCTACGGCTGTGGTGGTCTGTACGGTTACCGGGGCATTTATGGCTCTGGGGACTGCTATGGCTATGGGGGTCTGTATGGTGGCTACAGGGGCTTCTATGGCTCTGGGGACTGCTACGGTTACCCAAGCTATTACTCTGGCCGCTATGGCTACCCCTTCGGTTCACGTTATGGCCAAAGGTTCGGCTACGGCGGCTGCTACTCCTGCTAAACTCAGTGGGAACTTCCCTGAAATGAAGATCTACCCAGACCTGGCAAGCATGGACTGACATCAAATCTTGGCAGCAGTGGTCCCTGGTGATGGCAGCCATCCTCCACAGGGGCTTGGAGTGATCTGTGCTGCTGTTGAAGTGCTTGCGATGATTTATCTCTAGTCTGCTCTGTGCCTGCTCTCTCTCTCGCCACCCAAACTCTCCTCTTGATCCAAACCTTACTTCTTCTTGATACCGAGTTCTTTGTTTGTCACAAGGATGTACAAAACCTGAATGAATGGTATAGGGAAGGTGTAATGTGTCTTTGGAAATGTGGTCTTCTAGTTCTGTATGGCTTTAAAAATATATCCATCTTTCACCCTTATTAAAAGTTATGCGGCAAAAATACTGCATTTCTGGTGTTATTTTTCACTTGCATTTCTTAAATATCTTCAAATCAAGAGCATCGTGCAGGTTGGGTGACAAAGTTATTGACTTTGTGTGCTCAAGGATTTGCTTGGAGAGAATCGTTCTCCTCAAGCTGAGAAACATGGGCTTTTGTAGCTGCAGGAAGCTTCAGCTCTACCTCTGGTTTGCGTGTTTCTACAAGCTTGAACTCATGCTTGGTGTACTCCAAATAAATGGTTCATTCAAAATACGTCAGTGTTTCTGTAGGGTTGATGTGATCAGGACATGATCCGTCACTACTTGTGATCTGATATGGAAGATGTCATAGGCATCTACAAATGTGCTGTCTTATTTGTGATCAGGCTTTTAATGGGGGTCTCCAGGAAAGCTGGGGAGGGGCTCTTGATCACGAAGGGCAGGGAGAGGAGGAGGGGAACAATTTTCAGCTGAAAGAGATTGAGTTGAGATGTTAGCGAGAAATGTTTTGCTGTGCGGGTGGGGAGGCCCTGGCCCAGGTTGCCCAGAGCAGCAGTGGCTGCCCCATCCCTGGAGGGGTTCAAGACCAGGTTGATGGGGTTTGGAGCCCCTGATCCAGTGGGAGGTGTCCCTGCCCATGGCAGGGGTGGGACTGGATGGGCTTTGAGGTCCCCTCCATACAAAACCATTCCATGAATCTCTGATTCTATCACTTTGAAACGAGTTTGCGTTTTACAAAGAACCCAAGTTGGAAGGGACTGGGAAAGATCAAGGCTGAAAGGTTAAGGGTTCTGTGATGGGCAATTGGCAGTAATTAATCTTTCGTAGTGTAAATATGTTGGCAGGAGAAATGTAGACCTTGTGGCCAGCACCTCCGAGACACGGCAGCAGCGCATTTTTGTCTGTCACTTTAGGGAAGTGCACTCAGAGCTCACTTTCTGGATGGAAGCAGAGACTGATTTTTACCGGCTCTTTTTTTTTCTCCCACTGAATGTTATGGGCAGAGGCTGCAGAACTCTGGAACAAGAACATTTGAAGTTGATTTCCAGGAATAGGAGAATATTCTACTCACATGGACATATTTACTACTCTCTGTAGAGTCCTGGACTAACTATTTTCCATTTGAAACATTATTACAAAAACTATTACAGCCCTATTATCCTCACAGAAGACAATCATGGAATCATTGTGGTTGGAAAAACCCACTAAGATCATCCAGTCCAACCCTCAGCCCAACCCCACTGTGCTGACTAAACCATGTCCCAAAGCACCATGCTCACATGGTGTTTGAACCCCTCCAGGGATGGGGACTCCACCACTACTCTGGGCAGCCTCTGTCAGGGCTACAACACTCTGTCAGTAAAGACGTTTCCCCCAGTATCCAGTCTAAACATCCCCTGGTGCCACTTCAGCCCATTTCCTCTCATCCTATCACTTGTCGCTTGAGAGAAGACATCAGCACCCACCTCACTACAACCTCCTCGCAGGTAGTAATAGTCACTAGGTCAACCCTCAGCCTCCTCCTCTCTAGACTAAACAGCCCCAGGTGCCTCACCACTCCCAGAACCTCTGTGCTCCAGAACCTTTCCCACCTCTATTCTCCTTCTCTAGACATGCTCCAGCCCTCAATGTCCTTTGAGTAGTGAGGGACCAACAGCTGAACGCAGCACCCTCAGGTCCTTTTCTGCCGGGCAGTTTTCCAGCCACACTTCCCCAAGAAATGCTTGACTACGTTCAACTATGCTAGCTTTAAATCACATAATTGTTTAAGTTAAACAAAGGAGAGGGAGAAATTGTGGCATTTCTTGATTTTTTCTGAAGGGTAGAAGATAAGGGGAAAATGTAGAATCAGAAAATGGTTTGAGTGGGAAGGGATCTCAAAGCCCATCCAGTCCCACCTCCTGCCATGGACAGGGACACCTCCCGCTGGATCAGGGGCTCCAAGCCCCATCCAACCTGGCCTGGAACCCCTCCAGGGATGGGGCAGCCACCACTGCTCTGGGCAACCTGGGCCAGGGCCTCCCCGCCCTCACAGAAAATATTTCTTCCTAAGATCTCATCTCAATCTTCCCTCTTGCAGCTGAAAACCATTCCCCCTAATCCTGTCCCTGCCCTCCCTGATCAGAAGCCCCTCCCCAGCTTCCTATAGGGCCCCTTAAGTACTTGAAGGCTGCTATAAGGCATATTTGCTGAGACAAATCAGCTGCTCTGGTTGTAGAGGTGCGTGAAGTCCTCTGCAGTGCTAGGGAACAGAAAAAAAATATCTAGGATGTTGCTGCCTTCAGTATATTCATGCAAACTAGGGAGAAAGGAAAGAAGACAACTTGAAGTCCAACGTGTTTTTCATGCAGAGAGGTTTTAATGCAATAAGAAAAGAAGTTGGCACAGATACAGGAAGATTATAGTTTGGGAAGACTGGAAAGAACTACAAGAGGTGAGTCATGGCACTATGCTGTACAGAACGTTCCTTTTTTTTCGGAGCTGTGTTGCTCATCCTTTAAGTAGTTGTAAATCCAGATCAAAGGAGAGACAGCTGTAATACTTTTCCATTACCCAGTACTGTAGTACCTTACTGGAAGTAGTTATTGAAAATGCAGATGATCCAAAAGCCAATTTTGCAGAAGTCCTTTAACACCGCTGAATCAACTGTAAGAAGCTTCAAATGAGCTGTAGATTGTTGTTCCCGTTGCTAGAGGGGTGTAGGGGGGTTTAAATGCAGTACAGTATCAAGAGAGAGCTCATAGTTGAGAAATATGGAAAGGAAACTGAAAGAGCAAAAGGAATAGAAATGCATAGAAATTTGAGAGAGCAGCTGAGCTCCCCATTTTCAGTCACTTCTGTTGCTGTCATGGGGGGCTCAGCACGTTGCCTCTGAGATTAGCCATCCGTCTTTGCTTGCCGGGTCAGCGTTGATTCTTGATGCACAATTATTGCCAGTGGGTTTAGCAGCAAGGATAGCAGCACGAGTAGCTGTAGTTGCAGCAGGTAGGGTAGCAGTACCGGGTGGTGCATGAGTTGTACCTGCTCCGGTAGCTGTAGAGGCTCCGATAGCAACAGGGGTTGCAGCAGCTGTAGGTCCGGGAGCAGCAGACGGCCCTGTAGCAGGGAGAACAGCACAAGGCGTAGCACGGGTATCTGTAGCAGCAAGACATAGTGCCGTGGAGGAAGGGTAGCAGGCAAATCTGAAACAAAATAGGTAAATGGGAGGCTTAGCTTGGCTGGAGGAGCAGCAGAAGTGCCTTGATGGCATGAGTATGATGGGTTTGGAAAGAGATATTGAGCGGATCTTTCAGTCTTTGGCTTCCATTCCTGTGCTTCTTCCTTTTTAAATTCAGCTCTGAAATACAGTTTCTATTCTTTAGCTTCCTCACTTAAAAGTGAACATAGTATCCTGTATTTTAGGATTTTGGATATAGGAGGTTCACCTTGCAGATATACAACCAAAAGTATGTGTTAGAGAACATTTGGTGTCCAAGCTCCTGGGCAGCTGAGGTCAATCCTGACAGCCAGGCTGCGGCTCAGGACGAGCACATGAAGGTTCCTACTATCTGACCTGAATCGTAGAGTGGTTTGGGTTGGAAGGGACCTTAAAGATCATCCAATTCCAGACCCTCAGCCATGGGCAGGGACACGTCCCACTGGATCAGGTTGTTCTCGCACAGGGTTTTCAGAAGTCTTCAGAAGTGTTCATACACAATATAAGTTCATTAAAATCATCCTCCGTGTCTGGTTGTAAACTCTGCATGTAAATGATTCCTTTTCCTGTCTAACATTGGTTCACACACCTTGTTAGTGCCAGTTCTAGCAAGGATACAGAACATACTCTGCTGTGCAGAGAAAAGCTAAGGTCTGAATCCTCTATCATTTGAGGGTTAGAACTAGATGCTCTTTAAGGTCCTTTCCAACCCCAAATATTCTATGATTCTATGATCATCGCAGATCAGAGTGGCTACGGAGAGACTAAAGCAATTCCTGTGACCTCTGTGTTCATTATTGCACCATCTTTCCATCAAAAAGCCATTTCTACTTTGCATAATACATGTTCTGCCCGTGAACCAAACCTGCAGACATTAAGTATCACCAAGTTAAAAAGACTATTTCTACTGCGTTAAAAAGCCAAAGAAGTAGAGCTGTTGCCTTCTCTTAGGTGAAGACAAAACTTCTTACAACGATTCCCATCTTACCAGTGATATCTGAATGCCTTGTCTGAATGTTCATCAATGTCCCCTCTATTTTTACTGTACAGCTCAAAAGAAGACAGGATAAAATTCTCCTACTATCGTTATGAACAAGGGAACACTAAGAAAGGACTTATTCCAAAGAATCTCTATGAGAACAGTATCTGAACTTACCAAGATCACTGAGGAGAGGAAACCAAGAGGAGCGGTGTGAGAAGTATGGGGTGGTCAGTGCTTTTATAGGGTTCTTTAGACCCGTGGAAGTCTGGGCAATTCCCGTGTTAGTCACCATACACATTTTTGAAGAACATCAATTGCTATAATTGTTTTCATCCACATTCAAGTCAATTTTCAGATTCCTCTGCTAGCGCGTTGTGATTACACCCTGTGAGGTTCATCTTAAAGCTTTCCAGGACAAAGGGATTTCTGGGAATTGACCCAAGGGACAACTGGAAATGAAACTGGAGGATACACATAACTGTTCCACCTACACTGCCAGTTTAGCCGAGGGGGTCCATAGGCTGTTTCATTATGTTATCCTCCAACAAGGGCAGTGGATACTGCGCATTGATGAGTGACGTAAAATATTGAGGAGGAAAGAGGAATTCTGCTATGTATTTAGGGCTTTTACCAAGCATTTTGATTCATTTCCGACGCAATTAATGACAGGCATTCCATTGATTCCTTTAGGTTCTTCTAATGTCTATAATTTGGCATATGCACTATGAGACGTTCAGGCCAAGACACCATATCAATTAAATAAGCATCTAAACAATGTGGTTAAGTCTTACGGTCTGCTTTTTTTTCCTCTCTTCTCTCTCCTTTCCGAATGAAGTGATTGGAAAAATCTTGCTTGAATCAATGTCTTGTGATATCATGCGAGCCCCCTGATCCAGCGGGAGGGGTCCCTGCCCATGGCAGGAGGGTTGGAACTGGATGGGCTTCGGGGTCCCTTCCACTCCAACCCGTTCTGTGATTCTATGATGTACGGATTCATAATACTGAGGCAAATATTGCTGCAGGATCAGAGCAATGTAGAGAAATTAGAGAAATGGGGTACAGCAATCTTTTGGGAAGGCTTGGAAGCCAGTAGGATGGTGACTAGGTGTTCCTGGCAGGTGAGAAGGCTTCAGGGAGTCCTGATAGCAGCCTTCCCGTACTTAAAGTAGGCCTACAGGAAAGATGGGGAGGGGTTCTTGGCCAGGAACTGCAGGGAGAGGAAAAGAGGAATGCTTTTAAGCTGAAAGAGGGGAGATTGAGATGTGATCTTGGGAAGAAATGTTTTGCTGTGAGGGTGGGAAGGCCCTGGCCCAGGTTGTCCAGAGCGGTGATGGCTGCCCCATCCCTGGAGGGGTTCCAGGCCAGGTTGGATGGAATGTTGAGCACCTTGATCCATGGCAGAGTGGATGGAACTAAATGGGCTTTAAAGTCCCTTCCAATCCAAAGCATTCTATGATTCCATGATTTGCTGGGCAGAGCAGCTGGAGACTCTGTTAGCAGGGAGGTGGCCTGGGAAGTCGCTTGCTTTTAAATGGGATTTAGTAGAGCAAAAAGGCTGGTGATGGGCTATAAGCTGCCCACTACAGAAGGGGTTTTTCTTAACAGGGAAAAGAGAAATCACTTTTTAGTTTCTTTTGTAGTGATGTTATGCAGTGAGATAAGGCCGTATCACTGCCAGGCTGCACCATGTGAGGCTGATGACTGTAGTGTCTTGGTTTCAATAAAGAGAAACGTTGCTTAGCCCAGGGGTTCCCTTCCCCGTTCTGTTGTTTATTATAGAACATCGAGGCACCATTCAGTAACAAACCATTAATACTGAAATAATAAATACGTTGCTAACGTAAGTCTTTAATGACTGTTTTGGATGAGCATTGATACCGTCAATTCTGGTGAGGCTCAGCATTTCTAGAACGTCTGTTATTATCCTCATTTAATATGCAAATGAGAACTGGCTCAGTGCAGCGAAGGTCACACAAGAATGTATTTGTTGAGGAAAAAAACCAAAGAAGGCTCTTGACTTTGTGTTTTGCTCTGTTTTCTTTGAGGAACCAGGTTTAGATGAGGCTGAAAACCAGCATTAATAAGTTTTGCTGTAAATCATAGTCAAGAGGAGGCCACAAAGATCGTTGGAAGCCTGGAGCACCTCCCATACAAGGACAGGCTGGGAGAGTTGGGGTTGTTCAGCCTGGAGAAGAGAAGGCTCTGAGGAGACCCTAAAGCATCTTCCAGTACGGGAAGGGGCTCGGGAATGTTAGGGAGGGGCTCTTGATCAGAGAGGGCAGGAACAGGATGAGGGGAACGGTTTTCAGCTGAAAGAGGGGAGATTGAGATGAGATCTTGGGAAGGAATGTTTCGCTGTGAGGATGGGGAGGCCCTGGCCCAGGTTGCCCAGAGCAGTGGTGCTGCCCCATCCCTGGAGGGGTTCCAGGCCAGGTTGGATGGGATTTGGAGCCCCTGATCCAGCGGGAGGTGTCCCTGCCCATGGCAGGGGTGGGACTGGATGGGCTTTGAGGTCCCTTCCAACCCAAACAATTCCATGCTTCTATATTTATAATTTTAATTTCTAAATATTCTGCGAACTTCAGTGTTTCAGAACTTAATTTCCATTTGCTTTGGTGATGAACAGAAATAAATTTTTATGTATAAGCAGGTGCAATGGTGAGATATAGTCTATGCGATTAATTTTTCCTCACTCCCTCTTTTACATTTATAAGTTGATAACAGTTACACAAATGAATGCTGAACTGCCATAAATTCACTTGTTTTCCATAGTGAACCAGACTGAAAAGAAATATTATAAAGCTATAAAAATAAGTATTTTAGAAGAAGAAGAGAAAATCTCTCTTTTTTTCTCAAATACAAACTCCACAGCCACAAGTAGGAGGCAAAGAAAAGTGGTGCAAAATACTTTTGCCTCCTCTCTACCTTGGCAGCAGGATTTTTTGCTACGTAAGGCAGAGAGGGTGCACTGGGTATTATTTATAAATGTATATTAATTATATGTCAGCATACATTTATTTTCCCTCTAGGAAATTCTGATGTAATTCAGGCTATGTGCAAGTTTAATAAGTTAAAATCATCCCAAATATATGATTTTTTTTTTCTCAGTCATCTCTAGGCTGAGGGTTTTTCATTCTCCTGACAATTTTAGTGTCTCCTATCAATTTTGGTGTCTCATCTAGAGGGTGACCCAAAATGTTTTAAGATGAAAGAAGCCTCCAGTGTTCGTCACATGGATTTGAGAACAGTCTAATGATCCTTGTCGGTGTAGAAACCAATTAAACCAATTGAAGTTGTGACGTGTGCAAAAAAAACCTTAATATTGTTGCTGTTTGTACAGGTCAGAAGATCATAATTTCCAAGTGACCAAGCAACCTGGTGACTGAGGCCACATCCCTCACAAAATAGCTGAGGAGCGCTGAAATGGTCATTAATTGTCCTGGAAAGTTAAAAATGTTACCTAAATGCTTAAAATTAATAGAGAATTTTCATAGAATCATAGAATCATGGAATGGTTTAGGTTGGAAGGGGCCTCAAAGCCCATTCAGTTCCACCCCTGATTTTCTTTGTATAAAATCTTATTATTTATAGAAAGATGGAGTCAAATTCACACAGGAAAATATATTTAGATACCTATTTATGAGCGCTGACTCATAAGAACATTGCAGCCCGAAGCGTGTTTATCCCTGCGAAATTCCAATTGCTTTGTGTCATTTTCATTGGTCAAATGATTTCTCCTACATTATTCCTTTTTTTGATGTATTTTCCAGCTGTAGCTTTTATAACAGAACCAACAAATATTTGAAAGTCTGCAAAGCTCCTGAAAAACTTAATGAAAAATATTGATATTTTCTCTCGAGATGAATGCTTGTGTTTTCTCTTTAACCTTTACCTTATCAAATGTCATCTCCTATCACTTAAATATTTTAGATTTTCTAGAAATAATACATGTAATCCTAAATACATACAAATAAGATAAATTTGAATGTTTGTGAAGATACGTTCCCATGTTTGTGTATGTAATCCTCCATTATTTCTTGACCTGTGATTCACCTTTCCTTGAAGACTTGCTGTGATTGGCAATATCTATAGAAAAAACTCCAGTAATTTAATTTTTATTGAAATAATGAAGCATATTTCATATACATTTAAATATCTATTGGTTTTTGCATTTACGTACAAAATTTAAATCTAAATCTTTAGAATAAGTGAAAAATTATTCTAAAGAATAATACAGAAAAATACTAATGGAAAGACGATCTGTTTCCTATTTCTTTTGTGTTCGTCTAAAATAGGAAAATCTGATAGACTGCATGGACTGATCTCTTCCCTTAAACATTTAAACCAAATTTATGCATAAACCAGAGCTACTTTTAGTTGAATAACTTTAGGTGGTGAATTTACACATCGTGACCAGTTGAGGGAAACAGTGATTTGCATTTTTTGGCTGTTATATCAGACGAATATATTCAGTAGAGGGGAATTCCCATAACGTTTCGGCACCGGGAGCCTGAAAAGCCTTTGTTAGAAGGTGTTTTGTCGCAAATAATCTTCCAGAAGTACTCAGAGCGTGGTTGCAGAGCAGAATGTGAATTTTCAAAGCAGAAAGAATGCCTTTCCCAGGCTTGTTTCCTCCAGATTTCTCTTCTGCAGTCTCCTTTTGAATAACCCGTTGAAGAAGTGTCTCGGCTCTGCTTCATTTCTATGCTCCATGGATGCAAATCCGCGTGAACATCACTTCTGCCGGGAGTTGGTTGCACCTGGCGCTTAGGGGATGAGGCAAGAAACCCTACAGCGATCCTTTGCCCCCGGTCTACTCACCAGGGAAAGCGCCAAAGTCCATAATTCTGCTACCTTCCCGCGCATCAGAGCTTGCTGGAGAGCTGAAGGTCCTCCAGACTGGGAGGAGAAACTTTTCCTGTTGGAAACGTCTTCCAAAACTCCGTCGTCTTAGGGCTCTGCATGGCTCCAGCCTGGGAACCGTCCCAGTACATTCATCGCTCCGTCATCAAGCTGGCAGTCGCTTCTACTTGAAGCCAACTCTACTCCCTCCCTGACACGTATCTTCCTATTAATTATGGGGCAGAATGACTGCCGCACCTTATCTGGAATCGGTGTTCTTCTCCTCTTCCTTGGTAAAACAGATTCTCCGGATGGCCAAGGGTGGCACATACTTGCAGGATACGTGCCTAAACCCACCCTGGGCAGGGTAGCGTTGGGGAGAACGACGCTTACAGCTCACACACAGGACGTGAACCACACAAAGTAACTTCTAGTGGAGAAATGGCAATGTTTAAGCCTCAATGTGCTTTAGGAAGAGGTGAATGTGGGCTGCTGTGTGCTCTTATATCAGGGGTCTGTTTCAGCACTGTTGAAATCTTACAGAATCTTGCTTTCTTTTTTGTGTGTCTCAGTGCATTTTTGATCCTCAAATGTATCATAAGCTGGGCTCGATGTAGTGACAAAGTGCTGATTTAAGCTCCATGTATTTTGAAGGTGGTCTTTTGAAAACAATCAGAGTTTTGGTGCGTTTGGTGGAAGAGGATCAGAATTAAGTCACAGTAGATGGGAGTTCTGAGGACTGGGACGTCTGAGCTACTGGGATGTCCCTGCCCATGGCAGGAGAGTTGGAACTAGATGATCTTTAAGGTGCCTTCCGAACCAAACTATTCTATGAGTCTATGACTGCGTTGGAGGAGAAAGAAATTGAGGTGCTCAGTAAGCCCTCAATCAACGTAGGCTCTCCTGCATGCTTAAAATTGCACACTTGAAAAGCTAGTGCCTCATTTTTTTTTGCCACGGGTCGGGTAAGGCATTAGCAAAGTTAAAAATAAAAGAAAAATAACAAATTAAAATACAACAGGAAGAAGAAATGTGATGCAAGTTCTTTTAATAGAAGTCAGAAGCAATGAATGCAGCATTTATAGCCCGTAGAGGTACAGAATTGGAGTGTCAAGAGGTTCATACATTCTTTAAAGAGAGAGTTCCTACATTTCACAGCAGATGATTTGGTTTTGGACCATGTTGGTGTTTGGAGAAGAGCAGAGCCGTCAGCACAGTGTCTGCTCTGCTCCATATCTGCTGTTGCAAAGCTACACATCAAAACCACACAGTATATAAACCAACAAAGACTGTAAAGGAGGACTTGAGGCTGAAAGCAGAGTACTCGAAATAGCTGCAGACATTGGAGAGAGACGCTAAGCACTCGGGACCGTTCCTGATCACAGTGGCTGTCACGGGAGCTTAGCAAAGGTAAAATTCATCCAGGATCCATCAATCATTCTTTTATCTTCTGTATACTATCAGTTGGTCATGTGGACGGGTTTAGCAGCGGTAACAGGGGTAGCAGCTCCTGTAGGTACAGTTGCGGGTGTAGCAAGAAGAGTAGGGGTAGCAGTAGGTGTTGCAGGGGGAGCAGTCGCGATATCCGCACAGACTCCTGTAGCCGCAGGGGCTCCCGCAGTCGTAGGTCGGGTAGCTGCAGGGGCTGCAGGGGGAGCACCAGGTCTCTTTGCACTGGGTCTGGTAGCAGAAAGTCATCTTGCTGGGATGGAGGGAGGTGAGTCTGAAATACGAGAGAAGAGAAGAAGGTAAGGTCTGCTCCAGACTTCTGCTGCTAGCAAAACCTGTGTAACCGTGGGAAAGCGGGAGAAGAGACAATGGAGAACACAGGAACTGAACAAACATCTCCATTCTAGACTATACCCTGACTCCTTGCCCGGCTCACTCCTTTCTATGTTTTTGCCTTCTTTTCCCCACCGAAATACTTAAAGTTGCTTTTCTTGCTGCCATTGTTTAGAACGACCTGTCTGGTTTCATTAGAGAGGATGTTATTAGAATTAGGTTCCTTCTATCAGTGCCTGATGTTTCTCCTAAGACCTTAAGTGATCAGACACTCATCAGGCATGAATTCAGCCAGGACAAGGGACAACACCATGGAGGAAATCCTCCTCTTGTGGAAGTGTGCCGTGCTTTGCTGGAAAAAGCAGCTTGCTTGTTTGGACCAGTGTCCACGCTTGAATAGCCAGCTGAATAGATTTCTTCTGCTAGAAATAATAGGTAAAAAGAATTATGTACTCTTCTTCAATATGTAGAATGTTTCAGTATATCATAAAGTAAGGAAATATAACGCATGTCTACAGGACAAAACCTTCAAAGCTTATGTTGGCATCCTCATATCACACTTTTAACCAGATAGATTTTTAAAAGCGAAGGCTGGGATTTTATAGTCATGCAAGTACAATTCTAAATCATAGAATCATAGAATAGTTTGGGTTGGAAGGGACCTTAAAGATCATCCAGTTCCAACCCCTGCCATGGGCAGGGACGTTCCACTGGCTCAGGCTGCCCAAGGCCCATCCAACCTGGCCTTGAAAACCCCCAGGGATGGGGCAGCCACAACTTCCCTGAGCAACCTATTCCAGGGTCTCACCACCATCATCTTGAAGAGGTTCCTCTTCACGTCCAGTCTAAATCTGCCCCTCTCCAGTTTATCCCCATTGCCCCTCATCCTATCACCACAAGCTTTTATGAACGGCGCTTCCCCAGCTTTCTTGTAACCTCTTCAGGTACAAATGCCATCTGTAGAGCAATGCAGACAAAACACGGCATCTGGACATCAATAAGGACATTGGAGTAAGTCTGACTTACCAAGCTCAACGAGATGGTCAGTCCAGAGACGCGAGTGGAGAGCCCTGAATTTCTCTCCCTTTTATATATTTGTCTGGCCGAGCCTACCGTGCTTTAACCTCATATTCAGCACCAATCAAATTCCCTTCTGCACATGATTCCTCCAGTTAATGTCATTGTTTCCCTTTATTTGTGATCATTAGTCAGGTCTTGGCTTCCAAATGCATGACATTGCATTGAAGTTCTCTTTCATGTTCTAACTGCCTGGGTCCATTATAGTTGTCGAATTAGTGTGGTGACACCTGAGTTCTAGGAGGAAGGAGAAGGAAGGATATTGAGAACAGAATTGATTGACGTTCATAATTCCAGTTAGGGAAATGGACAAGTTTCAGCCTATGAAGTCTGCGATGACTTTCGAGAAGGAAGAACCTCAAAATTTTTTCAGAAATAATCATCCCTCAAAATAATTTATTGTTTGTTTGTTTGTTTTAATTTCAAACTTGAGAATGACGCTCGCTTCTCACGCACAGGATGTGAACCAAGCAAAGTAGTTTCCGGTGGAGAAATAGCGATGTTTAAACCTTGACGTACATTTGAAAGAGGTGAATGTGTGATCCTGTGTGTTCTTGTATTTGGTATCTATTTCAGAGATATAGGAATCTTAGAGAATCTTGCATTTTAAATGTACCTCAGTGCTTTTTGGATCCTCAAAATTAGCATAAGTTGGACTGGATGTAGTCAGCAAGTACTGATTTAATTTCCTTAAATCTTCATGTGTCAAAGATGGTATTTGGAAAATAATCAGTGTTTTGGTGTGTTTGGTGGAAGAGGATCAGAATTAAGGTGTGGTACATGTCTGTTTTCTGGATTGTCTTGGAGGAGACAGAAATGGAGGTGTTCGATATCTTAGAATCATAGATTGGTTTGAATTGGAATGGAGCTTAAAGATCATTTACTTCCAACCCCTTTGCCATCTGCAGGGTCACCTTCCATTGGATCTGGTTGCTAAAAGACCCCTCCAACCTGGCCTTGAACACCTCTAGGGATGGCACAGCCACCACTGCTCTGGGCATCCTGGGTCAGAGAGTCCCCACCCTCACAGACAACATTTCTGCCTAAGATCTCATTTCAATCTCTGCTCTCTGAGCTCAAATCTTATCATTTCCAAGGCAGTATTTTGGAAATTGGCATTGGTTTGGTGTGTGGTGGAGAAAGGTCAGAATGAAGACACTGTAGATGTGAGTTCTCAGAACTGCCTTAGAGGAGGCAAAAATGGAGGTATTCAATATGTTCTTGCCACAAATGAGGATATTATATCTGACTTGTATTTAAATGAAAGTTATACTTTAGATAGGCTTCGATGAGAAGGTCGCACTATTACTGCATGGATGAAATATATGAGGGAAAATTGGGTTGTATGTACTTATAGAAAAAGGATTATATGTGCGCATGCAATTCCCTGTGTTGCTTAACCAAGATTACAAAGTTTCATAACGCTTATCCCCATTTCCCTCTATATTTCTGTCTGGGCATCTGGCATGGACTTGTTCCTGAATTCAAATCTGAGGTTTCACAAATCAGACTCTCAGGCACTGGATTCTATATAAGCATTAATTTAATAGAAGGGTGTAGTGGCATGGTTGTCTCTGGGAAGAGAGAGAGTCCAACACAAACCAAGAAATCCCGGGGTTTGTACCCTTACAGGCGATATATCTGTCCCTCACATGATCGTTCCGTTCAGTGTGAATTTGGGGTCTGGGATCTTCTCCTTCTTGTCTTGATGGCTCTGCTGTTGGAGATCTGTCTCCTTGAAGCCTCTGGATTTTTCTGTTTTTCGCTGAAACTGGTGGCCATGTATTTTCTCCAAAGGTTGAACACATAGGGGCAGTTTTTAGTTGGAAATTCCCTGCCTGTGGCATTGTGCTTCAGTGCCAGCCTCGCAGCACACTGAATCATACATTATTACGTCTCTAAATGTTTTATTCTATTTAAAATGGCAAAGGGGTTGGAAGCAGATCATCTTTAAGGTCCCTTCCAACTCAAACCATTCTATGATTCTATGGCAAAATGTTATTTATTTAGGCTAAGCAACTCATCCCCGTTAATGAGGAGAATTGCCTGGTTGTGCAGCCCCGCTGCCATCTGGGGGCGGTTTCAAATGGAGTAACCAGAGATCTGTCATCGATAAAAGATATCATTGCTTTGAGGAACACATTTGAGAAACGTCCCATCAGGAGAGGAGAGATCTTCACCATGCAGGCACTCTTCTGAGCAGGGCGAGCTCAGAGAAGCCTCATTTAGGCTGTCCTGTGCATGGGATCAAAGTGATTGATTCGTGGTGCAAATGGCATATAATAGAGGTATGGACCTTTATTGCCATTCATGGTATTCCTCTAATCCTTGTGGGTGGCTTAGAGGAGTTCTTGGCTCAACTTAGAGGAGTTCTTGGCTCAACTGTGGTTGAGTCTTTATATCCTATGGATCCTGGACCAAACTGCTGCTGGTTTGGTTAAAGAAGAGGAGTGGAATGCATCTGACAAAGCCCTCAATCACCTCAGACTCCATGGGATGCTTAATATTGCAGATCTAAAATGCTAATGCCTCCTTTTTGGCCATGTGTGAAGTAGATAAATTGCAAAGTAAAACATAAAACAAAAATAACACCTTAAAACATAACGGGAAGCAGAACTGTGATGCAAGATCTTTTAATGAAAGTCAGAAACAATGAATGCAGCATTTACAGCCTGTAGAGGTACAGAATCGGAGTATCAAGAGGTTCATATATTTTTTTAAAGAAAGAGTTCCTATATTTAACAACAGAAGTTTTGGGTTTGGACCACGTTGGTGTTTGGAGAAGAGCAGAGCCGTCAGCACAGCATGTGCTCTGCTCCATACCTCCTGTTGCAAAGCTACACATCAAAACCACACAGTGTATGAAACAACAAAGGCTGTAAAGGAAGACTTGACCCTAAAAGCAGAGTACTCGAAATAGCTGCAGACATTGGAGAGAGACGCTAAGCACTCGGGACCGTTCCTGACCACAGTGGCTGTCACGGGAGCTTAGCAAAGGTAAAATTCATCCAGGATCCATCAATCATTCTTTCGCCTTTCATTTCCTATCAGGTGGTCATGTGGACGGGTTTAGCAGCGGTAACAGGGGTAGCAGCTCCTGTAGGTGCAGCTGCGGGTGTAGCAAGAAGAGTAGGGGTAGCAGTAGGTGTTGCAGGGGGAGCAGTCGCGATATCCGCACAGACTCCTGTAGCCGCAGGGGCTCCCGCAGTCGTAGGTCTGATAACTGCATGAGGTCCTGTAGTTGCAGGGGGTGTAGCAGATATCATCGCATCTGTTCTGGTAGCAGAAAGTCATCTTGCTGGGATGGAGGGAGGTGAGTCTGAAACACAAGAGAGGAGATGAAGGTGCTCTAGAGAGTTTTGGTTGTAGCGAACCCCACGTGAGCACTGGAAAGCGGGAGAGGAGAGGACGACAAAGACAGGAACTGAACAAACATCTGCCACGTGTAGAGCACGGCAGTGAATACAAGTTCTAGAAAGCCATAGCGATGTTGAAGTGAGTCTGACTTACCAAGCTCAACGAGATGGTCAGTCCGGAGATGCGAGTAGAGAGCCCTGAATTTCTCTCCCTTTTATATATTTGTCTGGCCGAGCCTCCCGTGCTTTAACCTCATATTCAGCACAAAACCAATTCCCTTCTGCACATGATTCCTCCAGTTAATGTCATTATTTTCCTTTGTTTGTGATCATTAGTCAGGTCTTGGCTTCCAAAAGCATGACATTGCATTGCAGTTCTCTTTCATGTTCACACTTCCTGGGTCCATTACAGTTGTTGAATTAGCGTGTTGACATCTGTCGAATTAGTGTGGTGACACCTGAGTTCTAGGAGGAAGGAGAAGGAAGGATATTGAGAACGGAATTGATTTACGTTCATAATTCCAGTTTGGGAAATGGACAAGTGTCAACGTATGACATCTGCAATGAGTCTCGAGAAGGAAGAATGTCAGAAATTTTGCAGGAATAATCATCCCTCAAAATAATTTCTTGTTTGTTTGTTTTAATTTCAAAATTGGGAGTGATGCTCACAGCTCACACAAAGGATGTGAAGCACACAATCTCTGGTGGAGAAATCGTAATATTTAAACATTGACAGACTTCGGGAGGAGGTGAATATTTTCTTGTATCAGTCAGTATCTATTTCAGAGCTGCAGAAATCTTATGGGGTCTGGCATTTTAAGTGTGTCTCTGTGCATCCTGAATCTCCAAATGTTGCATAACTTGCGCTGGATGTAGTCAGCATTTGTTGATTTTAGTTGTTTTGCGTCTTCATAGAATGCTTCGGGTTGAAAGACACCTTGAAGTTCATCCAGTTCCACCCCCTGCCGTGGGCAGGGACACCTTCCACCGGATCAGGGACTCAAAGCCTCATCCAACCTGGCCTTGGACACTGCCAGGGTTGGGGTAGCCACCACTTCTCAGGGCAGCCTGGGTCCGTGCCTTGTTGTCTCATCTGAATCTCACCTCTTTCAGCTTAAATCTCCACATTTCTAATGCAGTACTTTGGAAATAATCAGTGTTTTGGTACGTTTGATGATGAAAAGGGACAGAATTAAGACATAGTAGATGTGGATTTTCACAACTATCTGGGAGGAGACAGAAACTGTGTTGCAAGTGAGTTTTTTAGATAAACTTGTATTTAAATAAAAATGCCACTTTAAATATAGAGTTCAACGAGAAGGTCATGCTGTTACTTACTGTGTGGAGGAAATAGATGAGAGAAAATTGGTTTGTATGTGTTTATATCTAGAGAGTAATATGTGTTTATAGCAAAAACGTTATGTGTGCGCACCTGATTCTCTGTGTCACTTAAACAAGATTGCAAACTTTCATGATGCCTGTCCCCAATTCACTTTATATTCCTGTCTGGGCTTCTGGCGTGACTTTGGTCTGGAGTTCAAATCTGAGGTTTCACAAAGCAGGCTCTCAAGCAGTGGATTTTATATAATAAATAATTTAATAGAGGGATATAATGTCATGGTTAACTCTGGGGAGAGCAAGCTGTTCTGACGTGAATCAAGAATTGTTACCCTTACAGACAATTTGCTCGTCCCTCACGTGATGATTTGGTCAAGCGTTCATTTTGATTTTGGTGTCTTCTCTTTCTTATCTTGGTGCCTCTGGTGTTGATGATCCATATCCTTAAAGTCTCTGTATTTTCCTGTTCTCATCAAGCCTGGAGGACCATGTTTTGACTGAACACATTGTGTGCGCTGGGGAAGTTCTTAACTGGAGATTCCCAGCTGGTGGCACAGTGCTTCATTGCCAGTCTGGCTACTCATGCAAAAAAAGCTGAGCAAACAGGATACTGGATCATGCAATATTATATCTCTAAATGATCTATTCCATTGAAAATGGTACTTGTTTAGGTTAAACAACTCATCCCTGTTAAAGGGGAGAATGGTCTGGTTTTGCAGTTTGCTGCCATCCAGAGGCTCACCCGCCGAGATCTGTCATTGGTAATAGATCTCATTTCTTCAAGGAGTGCCCTTGAAAGGCATCTCAGCATGAGACTGATCATCACCATGCAGGCACTCTGCTGAGCATGGAGAGCTCAGAGAAGTCTTGTTTAGGCTGTGGTATTTATGGGATAAAAGTGATTGAATGTTAATGCAAATGGCGTGTAATAGAGATATGGACAAGGTTCCTTATTCGTGGTGTTGCTCTCCTCCTTGTGGGTTGCATAGAGGAGTTCTTGCAGCTGCAGGTGAGCCTTTATCTCCTATGGATCCTGAACTGCTGCTGATTTGGTTAAAGCAGGGAAGTGGAAGGCATCTAGCAAAGCCTTCAATCACTTTGGACTCTACAGGATGCTTAAAATTGCAGATCTGAAAAGCTAGTGCCTTGGTTTTTTTTTTGCCATGGGTCAGGTAAGGCATTAGAAAAGTCAAAGAAAAAAGATAAATAATGCATTAAAATATAACAGGAAGCAGAACTGTGATGCAAGACCTTTTAATGAGAGTCAGAAGCAATGTATACAGCAGTTACAGCTTGTAGAGGTACAGAATCGGAGTATCAAGAGGTTCATACATTCTTTAAAGAGAGGGTTCCTACATTTCACAGCAGATGATTTGGTTTTGGACCATGTTGGTGTTTGGAGAAGAGCAGAGCTGCCAACACAGCGTCTGCTCTGCTCCATGTCTGCTGTTGCAAAGCTACACATCAAAACCACACAGTATATAAAACAACAAAGACTATAAAGGAAGACTTGAGCCTAAAAGCAGAGTACTCGAAATAGCTGCAGACATTGGAGAGAGATGCTAAGCACTTGGGACCGTTCCTGACCACAGTGGCTGTCACGGGAGCTTAGCAAAGATAATATTCATCCAGGATCCGTCAATCATTCTTTTGCCTTTCATTTCCTATCTGGTGGTTGTGCCTGTGGGCTTAGCAGCGGTAGCAGGGGTAGCAGCTCCTGTAGGTACAGTTGCGGGTGTAGCAAGAAGAGTAGGGGTAGCAGTAGCGGGAGCTGTAGGAGGGACAGTAGTCACGATATCCGCACAGACTCCTGTAGCCGCAGGGGCTCCCGCAGTCGTAGGTCTGATAACTGCATGAGGTCCTGTAGTTGCAGGGGCTGTAGCAGATATCATCGCATCTGTTCTGGTAGCAGAAAGTCATCTTGCTGGGATGGAGGGAGGTGAGTCTGAAACACAGCAGAGAAAAAGGTGAGGTCTAAACTAGAGATTTTTGCTTCTAGAGAACCCTGTGTAAACATGGGAAAGAGAGAGAAGAGAAGGACAAACATCTGTATGACAATACAGCAAATACAGCTTCTATACAGCAATAAAGCCATTGTAGTAAGTCTGACTTACCAAGCTCGGTGAAAAGGTAAGTCTGGAGGTACGAGTAGAGAACCCTGAATTTCTCTCCCTTTTATATATTTGACTGGCCAAGCCTCCCGTGCTTTAACCTCATATTTATTACAAACCAAATTTTCCTTCTGCAAACCATTCCTCCGGTTGCTGTAATTGTTTCCCTTTGTTTATGATTATTAGTCAGTTCTTGGCTTCCAAAACCATGACATTGCATTGCAGTTCTCTTTCATGTTCAGACTTCCTGGGTCCATTACATTTGTTGAATTAGTGTGTTGAAATCTAAGCCATAACAGGAAGGACAAGGAGGATATTGAGAGTGGAAGTGGTTGACATTCATGATCTCAGACTTGGAGGAACGAACAGTTTTCAGTGTAAGAAGTCTGCGATGACTTTGGATTGGTTTAAGAAGAAAGAATCTCAGTTTATTATTTTTTTTGTATAATTTGTAGCTCAAAACCAGGCATACAAGAAAGGTGTTTGGACAAATCTGGTCTTTACATTGCTGCAATCAAATATACATGGATGTGATTATTCCATGCCGTGTTCTACCAGGGAAAAGTCATGCTGTAGAAAATTAGTGTACTTGTTCGCTATACTCACTCAATTACATTTACCTGACTTCAACAGCCACCTCCTAAGACTACATAGAACTCTTGGTCCTTTTTGGTGTAAGAACAGTGGGAGTATTTTTGAATGAGTTATTGGTTTAATGATGAGACTTTATGAGAACTGTGAAGCGGGGAGCAGTCAATGATAAATCTGAAATCTTTCACAGAATCAGAGCGGTTTGTGTTGGAAGGTGCCTCAAAGCCCATCCAGTCCCACCCCTGCCATGGGCAGGGACACCTCCCACGGGATCAGGGGCTCCAAATCCCATCCAACCTGGCCTGGAACCCCTCCAGGGATGGGGCAGCCACCACTGCTCTGGGCAACCTGGGCCAGGGCCTGCCCAATTCACAGTAAAAATGTAACCGCTTTCATGCAGAAATAATGGTATTTGATGTTTTCAGGCTTTGCACTGGATATGAAACTTACAGACTCAGCTTTCTGGAGAAACAGCTGAAGCAAGGCAACTTTAGTTGGATCCAAAAATATCTGCTTAGTGCTTGCTTACACTCAGATCAGAAAATGATTCACTCAAGAGTTCATTAAAAGGAACGTATCTCTGTAATAACCATAGTTTCCCCGAGAACTCCCCTAAACGCTAAATATGCTTTAACGTGACGTCTTTGTAATGTTGTTGAGATGTTAACTAAGGCTGTTAATGACGGTGAATAATGCTGAGCCGTGTGAATGTGACCTGGTAAAGCAGCAACAGCCTGGTCTTCTCTGGTGACCTTCACCTCCAAACACTGCTGTTTACTCCCATCTAAGGACAGGATAATAACAGGCGTGTCAGATGTTCTGGGTCTTTCTCTGAATTTTGAATAGCAAAACCTTCATTAATACTTATTACGAATTCACACGTACAAAGAGATTTATTATTTAAATATTAATACCACATTACTGGAAAACGCCCTGATGTTATGTAACACAGTTCCTAAAAATGTATATCGGGTTGTCCTGTTTCTGTGCTTTAGTAAGATTTTAATTTATAGCTTCAGGATTTGGTATCCGGATGTTTTTTCTCTAAAAATACATCATACACATACCATTTCGATGCTTCTAGGTCAATTTTCTAGCTGAATCAATCATGCAATATTCTATTGCATGACAGCACCAAATAAAAGGAATCGTCTTTCCCCCTTTGCTAGGCAGAGGAAATGTTGGGAATTGGTGAGAACGTGCTGTTCATGTGCCTCCGAAGTTCTGAAATACATGAAAAAGGAGAGGCTACTCCTTACAGAGGAATTTCAGAAGGAAAATGCACAACGATGTCCACGGCCCAACAGGAATGGCGAGGCTGGGCTTCCAAATATGCCGTGTTTGGCGATTTGTATGCCTTTACCTGTTCTTTTGGCTTGTTGCTGTACCAAACGAGTAAATTCAGCACAATGATACCAAGACTTAATTGCCCTATATAGTTCTGAGATGAAAGAAACCTGGAGGGTGTAGCCCTGCATCTCACAATGCGGGACCAATAATCAGAAACCCTGGGGAGAACCGGTATATCAATGAGAAGAAGTCATGAGGGAAGCAAAAAGCCTTCCGTAATTGGTGCCGACTCGGCGTGCAGACTTGCCTTTCCCATGCTGGGCGGGACTAGGAGCTCTATAAAAACCCACACTGCTGAGATTAATGCATTCGCTTCTCCCGCCTTATCCTCCTCGCAGAAGTAGGTAAGTCGGGATAGGTTTAGAAAAAACAGGGGATAAAGAAGAGATCTATTTGATACTTTCCTTCTCTTTCCTCACAAGTGTGATGGATTAATGCATTGGAATTAAGGTTGTGATTTGATGAGTATAATTTTATGCAATATATTCTTTCCTCCCTGAATTTTCATCAATATTTGAGTGTTTGAAAATGTGTCAGTCCTGCACGTATCCCTATTTTCCCTTAAAGTCTTTATCTCATTACAGCTATGAAGGATTTCGCAGTTTATTTCCTAACAGCTCATTTTAGACACAAGCGTCAAGGTTCACAATCCCGTCTTTGCAATCCCATTTGCTGTTGGAACGGGTCCAGAGGAGGGCTACAAACATGATCCGAGGGCTGGAGCACCTCTTATATGAGGACAGGCTGAGAGAGATGGGGTTGTTCAGCCTGGAGAAGAGAAGGCTCCGAGGAGACTGTAGAGTGACATTTGAGTGCCTGAAGGGCCTACAGGAAATCTGGAGAGGGACTGTTTACAAAGGCTTGTAGTGATAGGATGAGGGGCAATGGGGATGAACTGGAGAGGGGCAGATTTAGGCTGGACATGAGGAGGAAATTCTTTATGATGAGACTTTGGAACAGACTGCCGGGGGAAGTTGTGGCTTCCCCATCCCTGGAGATGTTCAAGGAGGTGCTTGATCCAGTGGGAGGTGTCCCTGCCCATGGCAGAGGGTGGAACTGAATGATCTTTAAGGTCTCTACCAACCCAAACTAATCTATGATTCTATGATGTCTCGTTGTGATCCACGGGTGCAGCCAGTGGGACTGTGCAGGAAAGTTCAGGAAAGCTGGTCAGGATGGGGGATTAAGGAGCACACCGAGCACTGAAAATCATGATAGATGAACACAGTGTTGGGCATTGTGTCTGGGTTTTCCAGCTCCCTCTTCCTCGCTTCCTTGTCCTTGCAGCATTTATTTGAGTCGCTTGCTTCCCTTATGGGTTTTTCTTCCCTGCTGTGTTTCAGACTCGCCTCCTTCCATCCCACCAAGATGACTTACTACTACCAGAACCAGTGTGATGATATCTGCTACTCGCCCTGCACCTACGGGCCTGCATACAGCTACCGGAGCTACGACTGTGGGAGCCCCTGTGGCTACCGTGGCTACGGGGGTCTCTGGGGGTATCGTGACTGCTACCCTTCCTACAGCTCCCGCTACTGCTACCCCTACTCTTCTTACTACAGCCGCAGATACAGCTACGGGAGATGCTACCCCTGCTAAATCCAGAAGGATTTTATGGGAAACAAGCACTAAGAATTAATCACTGGGTTAATTCTGTTATGGGGTCGGTTTGTAGAAGCTTTGAGTCCAGGACCGCGACTGAAAGCCGTAATGTTTTGGAGAGCTCAGTGCTTCTGTAAAACTTCAATGTTCTAAAATGTTTTGTCTTCCTTTATCTCTACTGACTTTATATGGGTTTGGTGATGTAAAGGAAATGGGGCTTAACATGGGTTAACCTGGGTAAACAACTTCTCAGCTCATTTATAGCTCTTTCCCATTACTGAAATTTAGACTGTACCTGTACTAGCCCTCTTGTGGATATGTTTCTGACTTTACTGCTTTTGAGCTATACCAAGGAGACTGTAAATCATCTGATCTGGTTTGTTTTGTTGGACTTTTGAAAGTTTGAAAATGTAAATTGATAGTCAAATGCAACAATGGCACAAATGAAACCAGGAGATTGTCTGCTGATAGAAATGGATCTCTGTACACGTTATTTCTGCTGCTTCTTTCTGTGTTATTTTAGGTTGTGAGCTGAATTCTTATTAAAATCGTTATAGCATTACTACACCTCTCTGGTTTTTCTTTTCTAGCTTAGATGCACACCAAGTTTTGTCCCTCACTTGGTGAGTTATATGGAGACCTACTGCGCTCTGTAGCTTTTACGAATGCCAGCTCAGCCTGAGCACACATAGAATCACAGAACAGTTTGGGTTGAAAAGGACCTTAAGGCCCATCCAGTTCCACCCCTGCCATGGGCAGGGACACCTCCCACTGGATCAGGGGCTCCAAGCCCCATCCAACCTGGCCTTGAGCACATCCAGTGATGGGGCATCCACTGCTGCTTTAGGCAACGTGGGCAGTGCCTCCCCACTGGAAAAGATCTCCTCACAGGATAACACTTCTTCCTAATATCTCATCTAAATCTCTGCTCTTTCAGCTTAAAAACTGATCCCCTCATTGTGTCCCTGCATTCCCTGATCAAGAGCCCCTCCCCAGCTTTCCTGGAGCTCCTTTAAGATTCTCCTAGGGAAGATTTGGCGCTGTACTTTCAAATTTGCTGTAGCATCACAGTGCGTGTGTAGACGTTGGCCAGGGCAGCAACACATCTTAGTGATTCACAAATACACAGGATGCCTGCAGGAAAACTCAATTTAACTGGGGAACAAGCCAAGGTGTTGGGAGAAATCCCCCTTTCTCAAGTGTTTTTTCTGGTGGTGTCTGGGATACTTTCTGGATTTAGGGATCTGATCTGTTACAGAACAGAAAATTGCACACTTTTTCTTCCCTTTATTAAGTGCTGGTAAGGAGAAGCATTTGCAAGCGTTACTGCAAGGCTCCATTTGAATGACAATGAAATAGTGTGGAGTTCCCAGGCTGCACAGTTGTTATTTGGGTGCGATCCCTTGATGTAAGTATGAAGTGACTCTATTAGTCATGACTGAAGTACCTAATTGGCAGCAGCAGCAGTAACCTCTTAATAGTACAATGCTGTAACAGAGTCTGGGCATTAAATAAGCAGTGAAGTGCTTTGAAAGTCCTATTAAGCCCTAGAACCCTTATTGCGAGTGCAATTGCTGTTCTTTGAACACACACAGAGGCACTTTGAGGTATTCTCACAAGAGCAACAGAGCTCAATTGCGCTAAAATCCACCCATGTACACGACTGTAAAGCTAATTAAGAAACTGGAATTAAAACTGTGGGTTCAAGTCCAGTAAGTTATAGGGTGGAGCTTTCTCATGGCTTCTGAGCAGCTTTGTTCCTGGGAAGGCACTTGCTGACATTGGTAACTGATGTATTACAGAATCATAGGATCATTCATGTTGGAAAAGACCTTTAAGATCATCATGTCCAACCATCAACATGACACCAACACGCCTACTACATGGATCATGTTCTGAAGCACCCTACTACATGCTACAGGACAAGGGTGTCTACCATAAGCTGTTGAACTTCTTACAAACGCTGTTCACAAACATACTTGCTGTCTGGTAATTAATCCTGTAGCTTGAGGTTCAATATCAACATCTCCCTGACCAACATGGAAAATCCAAAGAGCAAAACCATAAAAAGCAACCAAAAGCGAAGTTGTTGATGCAAAGCAGATTCTTTAATAGGGATGGAAAATGTCAGCAAGGAACAAAACCATACAGAAACAATGGATAGAGAAACACAAAAATCATCAGGCTGCAGCAAGGTACAACCCAGGGCTCCACTCCAAAAATTCCCCCTTCCTATTGCAGGCTGAGAGTCTCAGAGCTGCACAGAGCAACGAAGACTCACATCTGAGGATGGGAACAGCTTTGTTGCATCCTAGAGGGGAGCTTTAGGAGGCAGTGAAAGCTGTCACCTGAGATCCCCAAGGTTACTCTGAGCAAATAAGCCAGGATCATAAGGGTGAAGTCAGTGTTTTGCACAGCCTTGCGAGGGGCTGAAAGGTTTGTTCTGCGTCTGTTGGTAGAAGCCAAGAGGGGCTACTTGTGAAAACCCAGGGCAGATGCAACACGGAACTCCAGGGGTATTTGGAGTTTAGCAGGGCCCACAGCTGCCACTGAGGTACCTGTGGCCTCGGGCCCAGCCACCGTATCCGCAGCTCCCAAAGCCTCCGTAGCCTCCATAGCCCCCAAGGCCTCCGTACCCCCAAGAGCCTCCATAGCCTCCATAGCCACCAAGGCCTCCATAGCCCCAGGAGCCTCCATAACCACCACGGCCTCCATAGCTGCCTCCGTAGCTCCCAGCAACAGCGGGGACTCCAGCTGAGCCAACAACGCTGTGCTGTGGGAAGTTGCTGAGGATGGGCCCGGGGAAGGTGACCACTGTAGCTGGGGGCTGGATGACCACCGTGGAGTCGGGGCACTGGCGCACGCAGGGCTCGTTGCAGGAGTCAGCCAGCGGGGCTGGGGTGGCCACCCCACAGGAAGGGGCACACAGGCTGGAGCAGGACATCTTTCAGGCAGACAAGGAGTCCTGGAAAAGACAGAGGGATTAGGCAGGGTTGTAGGAAGTGGCTGTATCGAAGGAGGCTTGGAAAGATCCCAGAGAGGCTTCCAACTTACCCTGTTGATCAGGAGAGTGAAGCAGAGGAAGCTGGATAGAGGGCTGCAAAGCCTTCAGCTCTTTTATACATGTCCCAGACTGCCTGGGGCATCGGCCAAAGGGCGGTGGTGGAAACCCCACGTAATCATTGAATACAATGGACAAGCTTAATGACACGTGAGACAAT
This sequence comes from Cuculus canorus, assembly GCF_017976375.1. Lineage (NCBI taxonomy): Eukaryota > Metazoa > Chordata > Aves > Cuculiformes > Cuculidae > Cuculus > Cuculus canorus. The sequence goes on from NC_071428.1 coordinate 2,426,185, forward strand.
TATATCCCTCCTTGCTGGGAACATTGGCACGAGACCTTGACCTGGAGAGGACAGAGGCAACGGGAGGGTCAGACCCTGACACACTATTACATCAAAGACAAGGGACTGTTGATGTAGCTAACCTAGCATCACCAATAAACCCAAATTTGTACCTAATCCCCCCAGTTTGCATACGTGGCTGTGTTCTAAGAACCCTGTAGAAGCGCTTTGCAATCCTGTGCACCTCCACCACACCTCTCATTACCTCTCTTTTACAGGCTAGTAAACAGAGTCATCAGAAGATTGACCAGCGAGAGAAGCCATCCCACCTACTCAGGGTGGCTCCTAAGTGTCCCAGTGCTAGCAGTGGTTGGGGGGCTCACAGGCACTATGTGCATCCCTAAGCCTCAGCCATCTCTTTACCCTTGATGGATATTTGGGGCTTGCAGGTTCCCTTGATGAAAGAAAGTGCAAAGAATGGGCTGGCTGACGTGCCCGTGCCTGTAGAGAATTTGAACATGTGCATCCTGCCTTGCAGCCACTCCTGGCACAGTCCTTGCTGCTCAGCTGAGTAATCAAGATCTCCAAAGAGGGCTTGGAGAGGACCACGCTATGCCATGCCCTCAGCTATGCTGTGCCCTACGCTACTTCACCGAGGGCAGAGGCTGCTTCATGGCACCCAGCGTGGGCTGGTGCTTGTCATCGCAGGTGCGAGCAGGAATTGCAGAGGACACCAGGCATCGCCCAGCAGCCTCAGGGCAGCTTTTTCTACCAAGACTCCTGCAGCAGGGCTGTGGTGAGGCATAAAAGCTGTTGCGGCTCCAGGCTTCCCTCACTTCACATCCCAAACACCTTTGACTCGCCAGCCCTGGTAAGCTCCCAGATCTGTTCCTGCCTTCAGCAGCCACAGTTGGAGTCAGACCAGATGCTGTTGGTGCTGGAGGCGTTACAGAGGTGGTGTAGGAATATAGCTGAGGGTGGGCACTGCAGAATCCTGTTCATGCCAGCACGTGCGTTTAACCAATACACTCTCACACTGAGTGCCTACTCCTGCTGCATGGCTGATGCTCTCTGTCCCTCTGCTCACTGCCATGAGATGTGGGCTGTCCTTGGCCAGAGCCCTCCACTTGTCCCAATGCCCTCCTCGTCTGGAACTGAATAAAAGCTGTGTTGCATCACAATATTCACCTCTGTTTTTTCTTCACCCTTACCCCATATCCAATGCCCATAGTGGCAGCAGGAGTTCCCTGGGCTGTCCCAGCCAGCTCCCACCAAGACTATCAGGTTGACCCACTGAAGCTACTTCTCTTCCTCGTGACTGTCCTGGGCAAAACATCGTTCTGATAAAAGATAGCGTGCAGCAAGGGACAATGTTCATCTGCTTCAACAACACCTTCTCCCTCTTGGCTCTGTCTTCTCCTCACTTTGGGCTCCTGCACTCTGTAGAACAAGAACATTTGAGCTCAACAGAGACTGTGCTGCTCACTCTGGCCGTTCCCCAAAGCTCCCTGCAGCCCCAGGGTTACTCTCACACCGGCCTTTTGCTGCCCTTTCTCACCCACCAGCCCACAAAGTAGTCCACACTGCCACACCACCCCAAAGCACCCATCCACAGCATCCGTGATGGAGTCAGCAGATCCCCTTCCACTACTGTGCCCTCATCAGACACACAGTGGTCACCACACGTACCAGGGCCTGGTGGATGGTCGTGAGTCAGTGCAGGGGGAATTTGGAAGATATGGGGACAGACAACCCACCTTTTCCTGAGCTCCCCAGTGGTGACCAGCTGCTGCTACACTGCCCTTCCTGATGGCTCTGGCTGGAACTCGTGCAATCCAAGACTGCCTTCCTGTGCTGGGATCATAACCTCAGAAGATACTTGGGCAAGGGAGGGACATCAGAAGGGTAGGCAGTCCAACCTCTTTCTCAGATTGTTTTGTGCTTCGTGGGACTGGATACCTATGGTCATTTCATGGCTCTAAGAGGAAACGAGTGAAAAGCTGTCTGTGTCTATCTCTCCCCCTCCCAGTGCTCACCACCTCTAGTTGGCCAAGTCTACAAGGCCAGCAGCCCTGCAGATTCAGTTGTCATCTCTCCACTTCTCAATGCCTACAAATGTGACCAATAGAAAGATAGGAAAAGGAGGTGGTGTCAGGCAGAGGAGATGGAAGAGCTTCTGCACAACACGCATGGCATTTTAGGTATTGCCAGTGGGCTTTGGGAATGTATGGTGTATTGCTGGTGGAAGACCAGTGGAAGCTCAATGGGATGAGCTCTATGACTGTCATCGTCAGCGGTAACACATTGAACAAATTGCTCAACCACTCCAAGGGCACAGCCGTGTGAGATTAAAGCAGCCCAGAGTGAGATGTCCAGGTTTTTTTGGGGGTAAGTAGTAAAGAAGGAAGGCAGAAGAAAAAGCATGAGTCGACATTGTGATGCAACACAGCTTTTATTGCAGTTCCAGGGGAGGAGGGAGTTGGGACAAGGGTTCTGGACAGGGTCTCTCCTGTCTCCTGGCAGTGGGCAGGGTGATGGTGAGCATCGGTTGTGCCACAGGAGTAGGCACCCAGTGCGAACCTCTGTCATCAGGGGTCAACGAGTCATGAAGGGATGTTCAGGGGAGGCAGGGTGAAGGCAGAGTTGGACCACAGGCAGATATGAGGTGTCCATGTTCTGGAGCCCAGCAACGCGAAGGGGTTGTCCATTCTTCAGGCTTTGTGTGGAGATGTACCATGGGCTTTTCCAGAGATCTTCATCTGAGGTCGGCTGCAGTGTGAGGCTTAGCAGGGCCCACAGCTGCCACTGAGGTACCTGTGGCCTCGGCGCCAGCCGCCGTATCCGCAGCTCCCATAGCTTCCGTAACCCCCAAGGCCTCCATACCCCCAAGAGCCTCCATAGCCTCCATAGCCCCCAAGGCCTCCATAGCCCCAAGAACCCCCAAGGCCTCCATAGCCACCATAGCCTCCATAGCTGCCTCCGTAGCTCCCAGCAACAGCGGGGACTCCAGCTGAGCCAACAGCGCTGTGCTGTGGGAAGTTGCTGAGGATGGGCCCGGGGAAGGTGACCACTGTAGCTGGGGGCTGGATGACCACCGTGGAGTCGGGGCACTGGCGCACGCAGGGCTCGTTGCAGGAGTCAGCCAGCGGGGCTGGGGTGGCCACCCCACAGGAAGGGGCACACAGGCTGGAGCAGGACATCTTTCAGGCAGACAAGGAGTCCTGGAAAAGACAGAGGGATTAGGCAGGGTTGTGGGGGAAAGGGCTGTATCGAAGGAAGGATGGGGAGATCCCAGAGAGGCTTCCAAGATGTGAACTTACCCTGTTGATCAGGAGAGTGAAGCAGAGGAGGTTGGATAGTGGACTGAAGGCTCCAGCTCTTTTATACATGTCCCAGACTGCCTGGGGCATTCGCCAAAGGGTGGTGGCAGAAAGAACAGGTAATCTTGAAATCCGGGGAATGAGCTTCATGACACATAGTGACATGAGACAATTATATCTTTCCTTGTTGAGGATATTGACGTACTGATGTGCCCTTGAGAAGAAAGAAGTGATGGAAGGGACACATCGTGACATGCTATTACACGAAAGAGAAGGCACTGTTGCAGCTGACCTGGCAGCACCAATAAACTCCTAATCTGCATGTTTACCTGTGCAGAAGAGACTTAGCATCTTGTAGAAGTGCCTTATAATGCTGTGTACAGCTGTCACATTTGTCTTTACCTCTCTCTTACAAGCTGGTAAACACAGTGTGTTATTGGGTAAAGGATTAAGCCTTCCACATGCTTGGGTTGACATCCAAATGCCAGCAAAAGCAGTACATCTCACAGTCCTGTGATCAACAGACACCTCTTTTTTTTGTCCACTTCTAAGCCTCTGGAGGGTATTGGGATTTTTAAGGTCTAGCCACACGTCATGGCTCTGTAGAGCAGATGGGTCCTATGTGTGGCAAAAACGCAACTGCAGTGGGGGCTGGTAGAGATGTGTTGGGCATGGCAGTGGAATAGAAGATGGGAAACATCAGAGAGAGGGCATGTACGCGGAGTAGCGAAAGAGCAGCACTAGGATCAGGTCAATGTCAGGGCCTTCATCCTCACGTATGTGACCATGGACCTCTCTGAAACTTCTCAAGAATAAATCAATTACTAAGCTGGGCATTGAGGGCTGTGACTGGAGATGCTGGCCCAGAACCCACATGGACACACGCTGCACATGGCCATGGTCCCCACACGTGCAGGAATGTTGGGCACTGCTGGCTCTGGGTGCGTGGCTGGGATGCTACTGAGTGTGACGTGGTTGGGCAGAGCACTCTTCTACAAGATGACCGGGATTCTTCCGTGTAAGCAAAGTGGGGGATTAGGGACAGAATGGGGTTTATTGGTGTCGCCAGGTCAGCTACAGCACCTCCTTGTCTTTCATGTGATGATTTGTCACGGTTTGTCCCTCCCACCACCTCTTTCTTCTCCGGCATGCGTTTCCACACCAATGGCCCCAATGAAGAGGGATATAATTATCTCACATCACTATCTGTGTGGTGAAGCATGTCCGCTTGAATTCATAATTAGCTGGGGTTTCTGCCACCGCCCCTTGGCCAATGCCCCAGGCAGTCTGGGACATGTATAAAAGAGCTGAGTTCTTCACAGCTCTCTATCCAGCTTCTTCCACTGTTGACTCTCCTGATCATCGTGGTAAGTCCAACTCTTACCTCCCTCTTACCTCCCTCAGCAATGTCTTTCTCAAGGAGTCTCTTGCTCTGGGCTCCACCGCTCTTCCATGGAGCATAGTTAGCATGGGATGGTGCTGTTTGAGAGCTATGGAAAGGAGGGAAATTTAACCTTGCACGTACAATGCCCACACTATACAAATGCACTCAAGTCCTTTAGGAGCTGGTTGAGTTTCCATCTGCTTTAGATGACAGATATTTCTTCTCTCTTGTGTGCAAGTGAGGCCCAGGGAGCCCGAGAAAGATCAAGGGCATTACAGCAGCATTTCAGCTCTAGAATTTGTTTTTGCTCTGACCTCCTGAGATGATCCAGAGGAAGTCTTGGGACACAGGTTCCAAATGCAAGAGAGTCCGGAGGGATTGGGGCTCAAGCCTCGCTCTGAGCCATAGTTCTGCCTTGTCTTGCAGCTTCACCTCCTGCACCGAAGGATGTCCTGCTCCAGCCTGTGTGCCCCTACGTGTGGGGTGGCCACCCCAGCCCCGCTGGCTGACTCCTGCAACGAGCCCTGCGTGCGCCAGTGCCCCGACTCCACGGTGGTCATCCAGCCCCCAGCTACAGTGGTCACCTTCCCTGGGCCCATCCTCAGCAACTTCCCACAGCACAGCGTTGTTGGCTCAGCTGGAGTCCCCGCTGTTGCTGGGAGCTACGGAGGCAGCTATGGAGGCTATGGTGGCTATGGAGGCCTTGGGGGTTCTTGGGGGTATGGAGGCCTTGGGGGCTATGGAGGCTCTTGGGGGTATGGAGGCCTTGGGGGTTATGGAGGCTATGGGAGCTGCGGATACGGCGGCTGGCGCCGAGGCCACAGGTACCTCAGTGGCAGCTGTGGGCCCTGCTAAGCCTCACACTGCAGCCGACCTCAGATGAAGATCTCTGGAAAAGCCCCTGGCACATCTCCACACAAAACCTGAAGAATGGACATCCTCTTGGCATTGCTGGGCTCCAACGCTGGAACAGCTCATGCTGCCTGTGGTCCAATTCTGCCTTCATCCTTCCCTGCTTGAAAATCCCTTCACAACTCGTTGACCCCTGATGACAGAGGCTCGCACTGGGTGCCTACTCCTGTGGCACAACCGATGCTCACCATCACCCTGCCCACTGCCAGGAGACAGGGGAGACCCTGTCCAGAGCCCTTGTCCCAACTCCCTCCTCCCCTGGAACTGCAATAAAAGCTGTGTTGCATCACAATATTGACTCATATTTTTTCTTCATCCTTCCTTCTTTGTTACTACTTCCCTCCAAAGCCGTGGGCATCTTGTTCTGGGCTTCTTTAATCTTCAACTGTTTTGGCCTTTGAGTGTTGGGCAGTTTGGTCAATGTGTTACAGCTGACAGTGACAGTCACATCGTGGTCTCGTAGATCATGTCCCACTGAGCTTCTCCTAGTCTCCCACCAACAACACCGACTATAGGTTCTCAAATCCCACCTGGAATACCTGAAACTGCCATGGATGTCTTACAGAAGCTCTTCCAACTCCTCCGTAAAAAACAGCATGTCTGGTATCGGCTCCTGTTATTGGCTGGTTATTGGTCATATTTTGAGGCCCCGGGAAATGGAGTGGTGACTACCCTATGTACACACTAGAGCCAAATGCTGACTGTGCCCCCATGCCAAGGCAGAGTTGGGAGCACCGGGAAGGGGTGAGATAGACACAGACAGCTTTTCCCAGGCACCCTCTCAGGCCCATGGTATGCAGTCATGGTATCCTTATCTCAGCCTCAGGTATCCAGTCCCACAAGGCACAAAACTCTTTGAGCAGGTGATTGGACTGCCTACTCTTCTGATGTCCTTCCGTTAACCAAGTATCTCCTAATCTTGTGGTCCCAGCATGGCAAAGTGGTCTTGGACAGCAAGGCTTTGGGAGCAAAGCTTCTGGCCAGAGCTATCAGGAAGGGCAATGTAATGGCACATTAGCCACAGATGGAGAGCTCAGGGTCATCTGTCCCCATATCATAGTACGATAGAATTATGGAATGGACCTCAAAGTCCATCCAGTTCCAAACCCCTGCCACGGGCAGGGGCACCTCCCACTGGATCAGGGGGCTCAAAGCCCCATCCAACCTTACCTTTAACACCTCCAGGAATGGGACATCCATGACTTTCCTGTGCAAACTGTATCAGTGCCCCACCACTTTCACAGGAACATATTTCTTCCTAATATCTCATGGCAATCTCACCGCTTTCATCTTAGAACACTTAGTCCTCCTCCTGTCCCTGCAATCTCTGACCAAAAGACCCTCCCCAGCTTTCCTGGAGCCCCTTTCAGGACTGGAAGCTGCTCTAAGGTCTCCTTGTAGCCTTCTCTTCTCCAGGCTGAACAACTCTCTCAGCCTGTCTTCATACTGGAGGTGCTCCAGCCTTTGGATCATCTTTGTGACCTTCTCTGGACTTGCTCCAGCAGATCCGTGCCCTTCCTTTGTGAAGGCTCCAGAGCCAGATGCAGGGCTCCAGACGAGGGTCTCGTGAGAGAGGGCAGAATCCCCTCCATCACCCTACTGGTCACACTGCTTTTGATGCAGCCCAGAATAAGGATTCGCTTTGTGGGCTGCGAGTGCACATTGCTGGCTCATGTGAAGCTTCTCATCCACCAGCAACCCAAATCCCTCTCTTCAAGGCTGCCCTAACTCCATTCTCCACCTATCCTGCATTTGGGCTTGGAATTTGACCCAGGTGCAGGCTCTTGCACATGACCTTGTTGAAGGTCATGATGTTGGTATAAGCCCTCCTCTCAAGCGTGTCCATGCCTCTGTGGATGTCATCCCTCCCCTCCAGCGTGCCAGCCACATCTCAGTTTGGCATTGTTGGCAAACTTCCTGAGGATGCCCCCAAAATTCCACTGCCTACGTCAGTGCCAAAGATGGTAAGCAACAGCAATCCCAACACCTGCTGAATGCAGGAGCCCAAACCGGGGAGAAGACAGGGAGAGCCAAGAGGAAGAAGCTGTTGTTGAAGGAGATGAGCAGTGTCCCTTCTCCGAGCAACCCTGCTGCAAAGTGCTGTGACGCACAAGGGCAGTCAAGTGGAAGCAAACCAGCTCCCACGTCTCACCCTGAGAAGGCCCTGGGTGGGAGCTGGGTGGGACACTCCTGGGACATCGTGCTGTCACTCGGAGTATGAAGGAAGGACGAAATAAAGCCAGAGGTGGATATTGTGATGCAATACAGCTTTTATTGCAGTTCCAGGGGAGGAGGGAGTTGGGACAAGGGCTCTGGACAGGGCCTCTCCTGTCTCCTGGCAGTGGGAAGGGTGATGGTGAGCATCCGTTGTGCCACAGGAGTAGGCACCCAGTGCGAACCTCTGTCATCAGGGGTCAACGAGTCATGAAGGGATGTTCAAGCGAGGCAGGGTGAAGGCAGAGTTGGACCACAGGCAGCAGGGAGTGTCCATGTTCTGGAGCCCAACAACACCAAGGGATTGTCCATTCTTCAGGCTTTGTGTGGAGATGTGCCAGGGGCTTTTCCAGAGATCTTCATCTGAGGTCGGCTGCAGTGTGAGGCTTAGCAGGGCCCACAGCTGCCACTGAGGTACCTGTGGCCTCGGCGCCAGCCGCCGTATCCGCAGCTCCCATAGCCTCCATAGCCCCCAAGGCCTCCGTACCCCCAGTAGCCTCCATAGCCTCCATAGCCCCCAAGGCCTCCATACCCCCAAGAGCCCCCAAGGCCTCCATAGCCACCATAGCCTCCATAGCTGCCTCCGTAGCTCCCAGCAACAGCGGGGACTCCAGCTGAGCCAACAACGCTGTGCTGTGGGAAGTTGCTGAGGATGGGCCCGGGGAAGGTGACCACTGTAGCTGGGGGCTGGATGACCACCGTGGAGTCGGGGCACTGGCGCACGCAGGGCTCGTTGCAGGAGTCAGCCAGCGGGGCTGGGGTGGCCACCCCACAGGAAGGGGCACACAGGCTGGAGCAGGACATCTTTCAGGCAGACAAGGAGTCCTGGAAAACGCAGAGGGATTAGGCAGGTGTGAGTGGAAGGGCTTCTATCAAAAGAGACAGAGAGAGATCCCCAAGAGGCTTCCCTGAGGTGGACTTACCCTGTTGATCAGGAGAGTGAAGCAGAAGAAGGTGGATAGTGGGCCGTGAAGGCTCCAGCTCTTTTATACATGTCCCAGCCTGCCTGGGGGCATGATCTAAGGGGCAGTGACAGAAAATACAAGTAATCATGCAATCGAGTGCATGAGCTTCATGACACAGATTCTGATGCAAGACAATTATATACTTCTTCATTGGGGGCACTGGTATTAATGTGCCCAGGAGAGGAAGGAGGTGATGGGAGGGAGAGATCATGACACATCATTACATGAAAGACAAGATGCTGCTGTAGCTGATGTGGTGGCACCAATAAACCCTGATCTGTCCATAATCCCCCACTTTGTATGCATGAAATTGTCCTAGGCATCTTACAGAACATTTCTGTGGCCAATCGTGCCACAGTAATTTTCTGCTGCTGTAGCAAAAATACACAGCCAAATTCCAGCTGTCCCCAGTGCCACCAGCGCTCAGAGTGCCTTTGTCTATGGAGAACACCAGCATATGCAGCCTGTGAGTGCTTGGCCATCATCTCCTGACAGAACCCTCAATGTCCATCTGAGTAATCGAGTCCTTCCTGAGAGCCGTCACAGAAGATCATGCTCACAGACATGGGGCCAAGAAAGTTGAATGTCATGGTCTCCTTCCTGCCCTACAGCTCCTCTGTGCACATCCCCTTCACAGAAGACTCTGCCACCTGAGATCTTCTCCTTGCTCATACCAGTGTTGAACTCCCAACACACATGGATCTCTGCCACACACAACAAAGAGCGCCCCTGCTCTTTGCGTGGCTGTTAATCGAGGAGCCACAACCACACACTGTCAGGCATAGGCATGCAGTTGGCCAAAGCTTAGGAATGCTCCTATCCTGTTCCCCAAAGCTCCAGGACGCATGGGCACTGGGAGAAGGTGGGTCTTTGGGAATCACCCGAAGCACGTGGAATGGCTTCTCCTTTGCCCAATATGCCACTGTCTTTGTTTACCAGCTTGTAAAAGGGAGGTAATGACAGGCGTGATGGAAGTGTGCAGGATTGCAAAGCACTTCTGCAAGATCGGCAGGATGCTGGCATGTACACAGAGTTGGGGGATTAGGGACAGATTGGGGTTTATTGGTGCTGCCAGGTCAGCTACAACAGCGCCTTCTCTTTCATGTAAAGGTGTGTCATGGTGTGTCCCTCCCATCACCTCTTTCTTCTCAAGGGCACATTAGCACACCAACATCCCCAACAAGGAGGGATATAATTGTCTCACATCACTATCTGTGTCAGGAAGCTCATTCCCTGGATTTCATGAATAGGTGGGATTCATGTCAACGCCCTTTGGCCGATGCTCCAGGCAGTCTGGGACATGTATAAAAGAGCTGGAGCCTTCACGGCCCACTATCCACCTTCTTCTGCTTCACTCTCCTGATCAACAGGGTAAGTCCACCTCAGGGAAGCCTCTTGGGGATCTCTCTCTGTCTCTTTTGATAGAAGCCCTTCCACTCACACCTGCCTAATCCCTCTGCGTTTTCCAGGACTCTCTGTCTGCCTGAAAGATGTCCTGCTCCAGCCTGTGTGCCCCTTCCTGTGGGGTGGCCACCCCAGCCCCGCTGGCTGACTCCTGCAACGAGCCCTGCGTGCGCCAGTGCCCCGACTCCACGGTGGTCATCCAGCCCCCAGCTACAGTGGTCACCTTCCCCGGGCCCATCCTCAGCAACTTCCCACAGCACAGCGTTGTTGGCTCAGCTGGAGTCCCCGCTGTTGCTGGGAGCTACGGAGGCAGCTATGGAGGCTATGGTGGTTATGGAGGCCTTGGGGGCTCTTGGGGGTATGGAGGCCTTGGTGGCTATGGAGGCTATGGAGGCTCTTGGGGGTACGGAGGCCTTGGGGGCTATGGAGGCTATGGCAATTGTGGCCTTTATGGGGGCTATGGAGGCTATGGGAGCTGCGGATATGGCGGCTGGCGCCGAGGCCACAGGTACCTCAGTGGCAGCTGTGGGCCCTGCTAAGCCTCACACTGCAGCCGACCTCAGATGAAGATCTCCGGAAAAGCCCCTGGCACATCTCCACACAAAGCCTGAAGAATGGACAACCCCTTGGCGTTGCTGGGCTCCAGAACATGGACACCTCCTGCTGCCTGTGGTCCAACTCTGCCTTCACCCTGCCTCGCTTAAACATCCCTTCATGACTCGTTGACCCCTGATGACAGAGGTTCGCACTGGGTGCCTACTCCTGTGGCACAACCGATGCTCACCATCACCCTGCCCACTGCCAGGAGACAGGAGAGACCCTGTCCAGAACCCTTGTCCCAACTCCCTCCTCCCCTGGAACTGCAATAAAAGCTGTATTGCATCACAATATCCACCTCTGGCTTTATTTCGTCCTTCCTTCATACTCCGAGTGACAGCACGATATCCCAGGAGTGTCCCACCCAGATCCCACCCAGGGCCTTCTCAGGGTGAGACGTGGGAGCTGGTTTGGTTCCACTTGACTGCCCTTGTGCATCACAGCACTTTGCAACATGGTCACTCGGAGAAGGGGCACTGCTCATCTCCTTCAACAACAGCTTCTTCCTCTTGGCTCTCTCTGTCTTTTCCCCATTTTGGTCTCCTGCACTGAGCAGATCAAGAAGAGCAGTTGGGCTCCACAGGGATCTGCCACTCAGTCTGGCCGTTCCCCACAACTGCCTGTAGCCTCAGGAGTGCAGGGATTGGGACACACACAAAGTCACTCCAAGGACAAAGGCCCAGGTCACAGACACTCAGGAGGCCATGGGTTCTTAGCGGAGAGACTGACCAATGCCCAGCTCCTCCCCAACTGCCTTACCTTCATCCCCTCCACATTCCTTTATCCTTGCACCAGACCCTCATGCTGTTTTCCCTCTGTTTCACACTGGTCCTCAGAGCACTTTGGCACTATCTTCCCCCGCCTCCACTGCAACAGAAGCTCTCCTTCTTGCACACATTCCCTTGCACAGGCATTCCCTGTGTCACCTGCTGCCACCAGTGGGCACAGCTCTGCCAGGAGGGACAGGAGAGCTTCCCACAGCCTGCTGCTCTGGAGCACACTCTCACACAAGCCCTTTGCTGCCCTTCCTCACCCACCAGCCCATAGAGTAGCCCACACTGACACACCACCCCAAAGCACCCACCAGGGGCACTTGTAAGAAGGTCAGTAGATACCCTTCCGCTACTGTGCCCTCATCACACACACAGGAGTCACCACGTACCAGGGCCTGGTGGATGGTTGTGAGTCAGTGCAGGGGGAATCTGGGTAGATATGGGGACAGACGACCCTTCTTTTCCTGAGCTCCCCAGTGGTGACCAGCTGCTGCTATGCTGCGCTTACTGACTGCTCTGGCTGGAACTCTTGCTCTCCAAGGTCACTTTGCTGTGCTGGGATCACAAATCAGAATAATAGAATCAGAAAATCCTTAGGTTGGAAAAGACTTTTGAGATCATCAAGTCCAACCATACCTGTGTACTACTAAATCATATCCCTAAGCACTTCATCTACATGTCTTTTAAATATCTCTAGGGATGGTGACTCAATCACCTACCTGGGCAGCTGTTGCAGAGCTTGATGTCCCTCTCAGTGAAGAAGATTTTTCCTAATGTCCAATCTGAACCTTCCCTGGCACAGCTTGAGGCCATTCCCTCTTGTCCTGTCACTGATCACTGAGGCAAAAAGATCAACACCCACCTCTCTACAACCTCCATTCAGATAGTTGTGGACAGTAATAAGGTCTCCCCTCTTTTCTAAGCTCAACAACTCCAGTTCCCTCTGCTGCTCTTCATAAGACTCATTCTCCAGAGTCTTCAGAAGCTTTGTTGTCCTTCTCTGGACATGCTCCAGAACCTCAATGTCTTTCTTTTAGTGAGGGGCCCAAAACTGAACACAGTATTTAAGGTGCTGCCTCACCAGTGCTGAGTAGAGGCAGAATCACTTCCCAGGTCCTGTTGGCCACACTGTTTCTGATACAAGCCAAGAGCTACTGATAAAGATACTGATAAAGACAACAAAAGAATAGGCAGTCCATCCTCCTGCTCAAAGAGCTCTGTGCTTCGTGGGACTGGGACAGCAAGGCCATTTGATGGCTCTGAGGAGGAACTTAGAAATTGTTGTTCTTTCTATTTTATACCTTCCCCATGCTCCCCATGTCTCACTGGCCACATCTACAAGGCCAGCAGCCATGTAAGTGCAGTCATCGCCTCTCCATTTCCCAAGAACTTAAGATTTGACCAATAACAAGACAATAAAAGGAGGTGATGCCAGGAATGTCAGTTTTGCAGGGGATTTGGAAGAGCTTCTGCAAGACATGCATGGCACTTTCAGGCCTTTAAAGTGGGCTTTGGGAATGTATGATGAGTATGGCTGTTGGGAGGTCAGTGGAAGCTCAGGGAGACATGCTCTACAAGACCAAACTGAGACATTGATTGTCAGCTTTAACACACAGAACAAACTACTCAAACACGCCAAGGACACAACCATGGGACATTCAAGCAGCCCAGATATGCCCTGCAGTTTTGGGGAGGTGGAAAAGAAGAAGGAAGGATCAAGAAACAACATGGATCAACATTGCGATGCAACACAGCTTTTATTGAGGTTCTGTGGGAGAGGGGAACGGGAAAAGAGCAGGGTCCTCGACACGGACAATTCATCTCTAGGGGCAGTGGACAGCGTGAAAGTGAGCATCAGTCATGCCACGAGCACAGGCATTTAATATGTGTCTCTGTCATCAGGGGTGAGGAGCTTTGAAGGGATCCTGAAGCAGGGTAGGAGGAAGGCAGAATTGGGCCCTAGTAGACATGAAGCATCCAAGCTCTGGAGTACAGCAATGCCAAAGGGATGTCTTCCAACAGAGTGTTGTGTCGAGATGTGCCGGGGCATTTCCAGAGCTCTCCTTCATCTGTGGCTGGATCCAGTGGGGGGTTTAGCAGGGCCCACAGCTGCCACTGAGGTACCTGTGGCCTCGGCGCCAGCCGCCGTATCCGCAGCTCCCATAGCCTCCGTAGCCCCCATAAAGGCCACAATTGCCATAGCCCCCATAGCCCCCAAGGCCTCCATACCCCCATGCGCCTCCATAGCCTCCATAGCCCCCAAGGCCTCCATACCCCCAAGAGCCCCCAAGGCCTCCATAGCCACCATAGCCTCCATAGCTGCCTCCGTAGCTCCCAGCAACAGCGGGGACTCCAGCTGAGCCAACAGCGCTGTGCTGTGGGAAGTTGCTGAGGATGGGCCCGGGGAAGGTGACCACTGTAGCTGGGGGCTGGATGACCACCGTGGAGTCGGGGCACTGGCGCACGCAGGGCTCGTTGCAGGAGTCAGCCAGCGGGGCTGGGGTGGCCACCCCACAGGAAGGGGCACACAGGCTGGAGCAGGACATCTTTCAGGCAGACAAGGAGTCCTGGAAAACACAGAGGGATTAGGCAGGTGTGAGTGGAAGGGCTTCTATCAAAAGAGACAGAGAGAGATCCCCAAGAGGCTTCCCAGAGGTGGACTTACCCTGTTGATCAGGAGAGTGAAGCAGAAGAAGGTGGATAGTGGGCCGTGAAGGCTCCAGCTCTTTTATACATGTCCCAGACTGCCTGGAGCATCGGCCAAAGGGCGTTGACATGAATCCCACCTATTCATGAAATCCAGGGAATGAGCTTCCTGACACAGATAGTGATGTGAGACAATTATATCCCTCCTTGTTGGGGATGTTGGTGTGCTAATGTGCCCTTGAGAAGAAAGAGGTGATGGGAGGGACACACCATGACACACCTCTACATGAAAGAGAAGGCGCTGTTGTAGCTGACCTGGCAGCACCAATAAACCCCAATCTGTCCCTAATCCCCCAACTCTGTGTACATGCCAGCATCCTGCCGATCTTGCAGAAGTGCTTTGCAATCCTGCACACTTCCATCACGCCTGTCATTACCTCCCTTTTACAAGCTGGTAAACAAAGACAGTGGCATATTGGGCAAAGGAGAAGCCATTCCACATGCTTCGGGTGATTCCCAAAGACCCACCTTCTCCCAGTGCCCATGCGTCCTGGAGCTTTGGGGAACAGGATAGGAGCATTCCTAAGCTTTGGCCAACTGCATGCCTATGCCTGACAGTGTGTGGTTGTGGCTCCTCGATTAACAGCCACGCAAAGAGCAGGGGCGCTCTTTGTTGTGTGTGGCAGAGATCCATGTGTGTTGGGAGTTCAACACAGGCATGAGCAAGGAGAAGATCTCAGGTGGCAAAGTCTTTTATGAAAGGGGATGTGCACAGAGGAGCTGTAGGGCAGGAAGGAGACCATGGCATTCAACTTTCTTGACCCCGTGTCTGTGAGCATGATCTTCCGTGACGGCTCTCAGGAAGGACTCGATTACTCAGATGGTCATTGAGGGTTGTGCCAGGAGACGTTGGCTGTGGACCCACTGGTAGCCAGGCTGCACGTGGTGATGTTCATCATAGGCACAGCTGGTGTGAGCACTGCTGGCTCTGGAAGCAGATGAGATGCCGCTGAGTGTGGTGTCATTGGCCACACAAATAATGTTCAAGATGCTCAGGACTCTTCTGAGTAAGCAAAGTGGGGATTAGGGAAACATTTACATTTATCAGTGTTACAACAATGCATTGCCTTTTAATCTAATGGCTTATCCCATCCCCTTTTTTTTCTCTAGGGCATGTTTGCATATCATTGTCTCCATTGTGGAGGCATATAATTGTTTCAATGGCATGAAATCAGTGTCATGAATCTTGTCAGCATTATTTCATGATTACTTGGGTGTTTCCGCCACTACCCCCTTGTCCAATGCCCCAGGCAGTCTGGGACATGTATAAAAGAGCTGGAGCCTTCACGGCCCACTATCCACCTTCTTCTGCTTCACTCTCCTGATCAACAGGGTAAGTCCACCTCAGGGAAGCCTCTTGGGGATCTCTCTCTGTCTCTTTTGATAGAGCCCCTTCCACTCACACCTGCCTAATCCCTCTATGTTTTTCAGGACTCCTTGTCTGCCTGAAAGATGTCCTGCTCCAGCCTGTGCATCCCTTCCTGTGGGGTGGCCACCCCAGCCCCGCTGGCTGACTCCTGCAACGAGCCCTGCGTGCGCCAGTGCCCCGACTCCACGGTGGTGATCCAGCCTCCAGCTTCGGTGGTCACCTTCCCCGGTCCCATCCTCAGCAGTTTCCCACAGCAAAGTGTTGTTGGGTCAGCAGGAGCCCCTGGTGTTGCAGGGGGCTATGGAGGCACCTTTGGAAGCCGTGGTGGCTATGGAGGCTACGGGGGCTCTTGGGGGTATGGAGGCCTTGGGGGTTACGGAGGCTATGGAGGCGCATGGGGATACGGAGGCCTTGGGGGCTATGGGGGCTATGGCAATTGTGGCCTTTATGGGGGTTACGGAGGCTATGGGAGCTACGGATACGGCGGCTGGCGCCGAGGCCACAGGTACCTCAGTGGCAGCTGTGGGCCCTGCTAAACCCCCCACTGGATCCAGCCACAGATGAAGGAGAGCTCTGGAAATGCCCCGGCACATCTCGACACAGCACTCTGTTGGAAGACATCCCTTTGGCATTGCTGTACTCCAGAGCTTGGATGCTTCACAAGTGAGTTTGTCTCAACTCTACTTCCTCTTGTCCCATTGATCTTCACTTCATGATTCCTTGCCCCGTGATGAGAGAGATCTGCACTGGGTACCTACTGCTGCAGCACGACTGGTTCTCACTGTCACTCTGCCCACTGCCCAGACATGTGGGCTGTCCTTGACCTGGACCCTGCTCTTCTCCCATTTCCCCCCTCCTCTGGAACCTCAATAAAATCTGTGTTGCCTTGCAATGCCGACTCACACTTTTTCTTGATTATAGCATCATAGAATCACTAAAGATTGGAAAAGACCAATAAGATCATGAGGTCCCAACCATCTACCCAACACCACTATGCCTAATAATCCATGTCCCAAAATTTAATCCAAGATTTGAGGTGCCACCTCGCCAATGATGAGTCTAGGGGGATGGTCCCTTCCCTTTTCCTGGTGGGCACACTGTGGCTGATTCAAGTTGGAATGCTGCTGGCCCTCTTGGCCATCTGGGCTCACTGCCAGGTGAAGTTCAGCCACCCTCAACCAGCGCCCCCTGGTCCTTTTCCACCAGGGAGCTTTCCAGCCACACTTCCCCAAGCCTGGAGTGTTGCACAGGGTTGCTGTGACAGAAGTGCAGAACCGGGCACTTGGTTTTGTTTAACCTCATACAATTTACCTTGGCCTGTAGATCCAGCCTGTTCGAATTCCTCTGCAGAACATTTCTACCCTCCAGAGAATCGACACTGCTGACTGATTTGGTATCAACTTCACACTTACAGAGGGAGCACTCAATTCCTCATATAGATCATTGATAAAGACAAGAGATTGGCCCCAAAACTGAGCCCTTGGGAATACCATTTGTGACCAGTTACCAACTGGATTTACCTCCATTCACCATAGCTCCCTGGGATCATCAATCAAGCCAGTTTTTTACCCAATAAAGAGTATACCTGTCTAAGGGTGGACTCTAAGGTAATCCTTCTTCTTTTGCACTTTCCCCAAACCCCAGGATATCTCACTCTGGGCTTCTTGAGTCTTCCATGGTTATGTTCTTGGAGTGTTTGGGCAGTTTGCTCAGTATGTCATAGCTGATGATGACAGCCCCAGATGGGTCTTGTAGAGCACATCCCACTGAGCTTCTCCTGGTCTTCTACCAGTCATACCCATCAGACCACGTCAAAGCCTACTCAAAATACTTGAAAGCACTATGTGCGTCTTGCAGAAGCTCTTCCAACTCCTCTGTAGAACCAAGATGTCTGGCATCACCTTCTTTTATTAGCTTGTTATTGATCACATTTGGAGGTCTGAGGAAATGAAGAGATAACCATTGCCAGTACACTCTGAAGACACAGGCTGACTGTGCCCCCACAACTAAGGTAGAGATGAGAAGCAGTGGGAAGTGTAGCAGCAGTTGGTCACTGCCGGGGAGCTCAGGAAAATATGGGTCATCTGTCCCCATATATACCCAGATTCCCCTGCACTGACTCACGACCATCCACCAGACCCCGGTACATATGATGCCCTCTGTGTGTCTGATGAGGAAGAGGATCTGGTGACCCCATCACGGGTATTGTGGGTGGATGCTTTGCGGTGGTGTGTCAGTGTGGGCTACTCTATGGGCTGGTGGGTGAGGAAGGGCAGCAAAGGGCTTGTGTGAGAGTGTGCTCCAGAGCAGCAGGCTGTGGGAAGCTCTCCTGTCCCTCCTGGCAGAGCTGTGCCCACTGGTGGCAGCAGGTGACACAGGGAATGCCAAGGAGAGCTTCTGTTGCAGTGGAGGGGGGGAAGATAGTGCCAAAGTGCTCTGAGGACCAGCGCGAAACAGAGGGAAAACAGGATGAGGAGCTGGGGCAAGGATAAAGGAATGTGGAGGGGATGAAGGTAAGGCAGTTGGGGAGGAGCTGGGCATTGGTCAGTCTCTCCGCTAAGAACCCATGGCCTCCTGAGTGTCTGTGACCTGGGCCTTTGTCCTTGGAGTGGCTTTGTGTGTGTCCCAGTCCCTGCACTCCTGAGGCTACAGGCAGCTGTGGGGAACGGCCAGACTGAGTGGCAGATCCCTGTGGAGCCCAACTGCTCTTCTTGATCTGCTCAGTGCAGGAGACCAAAATGGGGAAAAGACAGAGAGAGCCAAGGGGAAGAAGCTGTTGTTGAAGGAGATGAGCAGTGTCCCTTCTCCGAGTGACCATGTTGCAAAGTGCTGTAACGCACAAGGGCAGTCAAGCGGAACCAAACCAGCTCCCACGTCTCACCCTGAGAAGGCCCTGGGTGGGACACTCCTGGGACATCGTGCTGTCACTCGGAGTATGAAGGAAGGACGAAACAAAGCCAGAGGTGAATATTGTGATGCAATACAGCTTTTATTGCAGTTCCAGGGGAGGAGGGAGTTGGGACAAGGGCTCTGGACAGGGTCTCCCCTGTCTCCTGGCACTGGGCAGGGTGATGGTGAGCATCCGTTGTGCCACAGGAGTAGGCACCCAGTGCGAACCTCTGTCATCAGGGGTCAACGAGTCATGAAGGGATGTTCAAGCGAGGCAGGGTGAAGGAAGAGTTGGACCACGGGCAGCAGGAGGTGTCCATGTTCTGGAGCCCAGCAACGCCAAGGGGTTGTCCATTCTTCAGGCTTTGTGTGGAGATGTACCAGGGGCTTTTCCGGAGATCTTCATCAGAGATCGGCTGCAGTGTGAGGCTTAGCAGGGCCCACAGCTGCCACTGAGGTACCTGTGGCCTCGGCGCCAGCCACCGTATCCGCAGCTCCCATAGCCTCCATAGCCCCCAAGGCCTCCGTACCCCCAAGAGCCTCCATAGCCTCCATAGCCCCCAAGGCCTCCATAGCCCCAGGAGCCTCCATAACCACCACGGCCTCCATAGCTGCCTCCGTAGCTCCCAGCAACAGCGGGGACTCCAGCTGAGCCAACAGCGCTGTGCTGTGGGAAGTTGCTGAGGATGGGCCCAGGGAAGGTGACCACTGTAGCTGGGGGCTGGATGACCACCGTGGAGTCGGGGCACTGGCGCACGCAGGGCTCGTTGCAGGAGTCAGCCAGCGGGGCTGGGGTAGCCACCCCACAGGAAGGGGCACACAGGCTGGAGCAGGACATCCTTCGGTGCAGGAGGTGAAGCTGCAAGACAAGGCAAAACTATGGCTCAGAGCAAGGCTTGAGCCCAAATCCCTCCGGACTCTCTTGCACTTGGAACCTGTGTCCCAAGACATCCTCTGGATCATCTCAGGAGGTCAGAGCAAAAACAAATTCTAGAGCTGAAATGCTGCTGTAATCCCCTTGATCTTTCTCGGGCTCCCTGGGCCTTGCACACAAGAGAGAAGAAATATCTGTCATCTAAAGCAGATGGAAACTCAACCAGCTCCCAAAGGACTTGAGTGCATTTGTATAGTGTGGGCATTGTACGTGCAAGGTTAAATTTCCCTCCTTTCCATAGCTCTCAAACAGCACCATCCCATGCTAACTATGCTCCATGGAAGAGCGGTGGAGCCCAGAGCAAGAGACTCCTTGGGAAAGACATTGCTGAGGAAGGGAAGAGGGAGGTAAGAGTTGGACTTACCACGATGATCAGGAGAGTCAACAGTGGAAGAAGCTGGATAGAGAGCTGTGAAGAACTCAGCTCTTTTATACATGTCCCAGACTGCCTGGGGCATTGGCCAAGGGGCGGTGGCAGAAACCCCAGCTAATTATGAATTCAAGCGGACAAGCTTCACCACACAGATAGTGATGTGAGATAATTATATCCCTCTTCATTGGGGCCATTGGTGTGGAAATGCGTGCTGGAGAAGAAAGAGGTGGTGGGAGGGACAAACCGTGACAAATCATCACATGAAAGACAAGGAGGTGCTGTAGCTGACCTGGCGACACCAATAAACCCCATTCTGTCCCTAATCCCCCACTTTGCTTACACGGAAGAATCCCGGTCATCTTGTAGAAGAGTGCTCTGCCCAACCACATCACACTCAGTAGCATCCCAGCCACGCACCCAGAGCCAGCAGTGCCCAACATTCCTGCACGTGTGGGGACCATGGCCATGTGCAGCGTGTGTCCATGTGGGTTCTGGGCCAGCATCTCCAGTCACAGCCCTCAGTGCCCAGCTTAATAATCGGGTCTTCCCAGAGGGGCTTGGTGAAGGCCGTGTTCACAGATACATAGCTGAATCATCTGCAAGTGTCTTGGTCCTGTTTCTGCCCTCTTGCTCCTGCACACATCTACTTTTACAATGGTTCCACTCTCCTCCCACATCTGTGCCAGCATTCTTCATAGATGCAACTTCATACCACCTGGGAACCATATCCCCTGCTCATTGCTGGACCATCAGGTTATTTGGGAAGCTAAAAATCAAGGAGTCATGCCGTGGCAGGAAAACATTCAAAGCTTCTAGATGCCCTTTGCATTCCTTACTGCAATCTCACCCAGCCTTTGCCAGCATGGGAGCCACAGTTGGCATTCAGAGCTGTTCTGAGCATATGGAATTGCTTCTTCCTTGCCCAACCTCCTGGGACCTCAGTTTACCAGTTGTAAAATAAAGGTAATGACAGGTGTGATGGCTGCGTGCAGTATTGCAAAGTGCTTCTGAGAGATGCCCAAGACTCTTGGACATAAGCAAAGTTGGAGGATTAGGGACAGATTGGGGTTTATTGGAGCCATCAGGTCAGCTAGAGCACCATCTTGTCTTTCATGTAATGATGTGTCAGGAACTGAAACTCCCATCATGTGTCTGTTCACCAGGGCAAATTTACTTGCTAGTAAACCCAATTAGGACAGATGTAATTGTTCTGCATCATAATTTGTTTTATGAGGCTTGTCCACTTGATTTTGTGATTACATGGGCCTTTTGCCACCACCCACTGGCCGATGCCCCAGGCTGTCTTGGACATGTATAAAAGAGCTAAGGGCTTCACAGCCCTCTATCCAGCTTCTTCCACTGTTGACTCTCCTGATCATCGTGGTAAGTCCGACTCTTACCTCCCTCTTCCCTTCCTCAGCAATGTCTTTCTCAAGGAGTCTCTTGCTCTGGGCTCCACCGCTCTTCCATGGAGCATAGTTAGGATGGGATGGTGCTGTTTGAGAGCTATGGAAAGGAGGGAAATTTAACCTTGCAGGTATGATGCTCTCACTATACAAATGCACTCAAGTCCCTTGGGAGCTGGTTGAGTTTCCATCTGCTTTAGATGACAGATATTTCTTCTCTCTTGTGTGCAAGTGAGGCCCAGGGAGCCCGAGAAAGATCAAGGGGATTACAGCAGCATTTCAGCTCTAGAATTTGTTTTTGCTCTGACCTCCTGAGATGATCCAGAGTATGTCTTGGGACACAGTTTCCAAGAGAGTCCGGAGGGATTTGGGCTCAAGCCTTGCTCTGAGCCATAGTTTTGCCTTGTCTTGCAGCTTCACCTCCTGCACCGAAGGATGTCCTGCTCCAGCCTGTGTGCCCCTTCCTGTGGGGTGGCCACCCCAGCCCCGCTGGCTGACTCCTGCAACGAGCCCTGCGTGCGCCAGTGCCCCGACTCCACGGTGGTGATCCAGCCCCCAGCTACAGTGGTCACCTTCCCCGGGCCCATCCTCAGCAACTTCCCACAGCACAGCGCTGTTGGCTCAGCTGGAGTCCCCGCTGTTGCTGGGAGCTACGGAGGCAGCTATGGAGGCCGTGGTGGTTATGGAGGCTCCTGGGGCTATGGAGGCCTTGGTGGCTATGGAGGCTATGGAGGCTCTTGGGGGTACGGAGGCCTTGGGGGCTATGGAGGCTATGGAGGCTATGGGAGCTGCGGATACGGTGGCTGGGCCCGAGGCCACAGGTACCTCAGTGGCAGCTGTGGGCCCTGCTAAACTCCAAATACCCCTGGAGTTCCGTGTTGCATCTGCCCTGGGTTTTCACAAGTAGCCCCTCTTGGCTTCTACCAACAGACGCAGAACAAACCTTTCAGCCCCTCACAAGGCTGTGCAAAACACTGACTTCATCCTTATGATCCTGGCTTATTTGCTCAGAGTAACCTTGGAGATCTCAGGTGACAGCTTTCACTGCCTCCTAAAGCTCCCCTCTAGGATGCAACAAAGCTGTTCCCATCCTCAGATGTGAGTCTTCGTTGCTCTGTGCAGCTCTGAGACTCTCAGCCTGCAATAGGAAGGGGGAATTTTTGGAGTGAAGCCCTGGGTTGTGCCTTGCTGCAGCCTTATGATTTTTGTGTTTCTCTATCCATTGTTTCTGTATGGTTTTCGTTCCTTGCTGACACTTTCCATCCCCATTAAAGAATCCGCATTGCATGAACAATTTTTTTTGGTCCGAATTTATTCTTCAGTGTGGCTGGAATTACATCAAAAACTGAGGGGTGATGTGAAATGTTTTCTGGAAATTCCTTTGTTGAAAATATTCATGTAAGCTCTGAATTTCTCTCAGAAAAGTTTTTTAAACTGCACGGTAGAGAAGTTACTAGGAAATCATAGAATCATAGAAAGGTTTAGGTTGGGTGGGACCTCAAAGCCCATCCAGTCCCACCCCCTGCCATGGGCAGGGACACCTCCCACTGGATCAGGGGCTCCAAACCCCATCCAACCTGGCCTGGAACCCCTCCAGGGATGGGGCAGCCACCGCTGCTCTGGGCAACCTGGGCCAGAGCCTCCCAAACCTCACGGCAAAACATATCTCTTTAAGATCTTGTTTCAATCTCCTCTCTTGCAGGTGAAAAATGTTCCCCTCATCCAATCCCTGCACTCTCTGATCAAAAGCCCCTCCCCAGCTTTCCTCTAATCCTTTTAAATACTGTAAGACTGCTTAAAGTCTTCTCCACAGCCTTCTCTTCTCCAGGCTTGAACTCTCTCAGTCTGTCCTTGTATGGGAGGTCCTCCAGCCCTGATTATTTCTGAAGCCTCCTTTGGATATGTTCTAATAGATCCATGTCCTTCCTATGCTGAGGACTCCACAACTGAATGCAGGACTCCAGGTGAGCTCTCATGTGTTCTGGGTTGAATGGTACAATCCCCTTCTTTGATTGCTGGTCACATTTCTTCTGGTGTAGTCCAGGATATGCTTTGCATTCTGGGTTGCGAGCACACTTTGCCAGCTCATATTGACCTCATCCACCAGCACCCACAAGTCTTTCTCTCCAGTGCTGCATTCAGTCCATTCTCTCAGTCTATATTTTTGTTTGGAATTGCTTGACCCAGGTGTAGGACCTTACCCTCAGTCTTGTTGAACTTCATGAATTTCGCCCAAGCCCGCTTCTCAAGTCTGTTAAGATCTCTCTGGATGGCACCCCTTCCCTTCCTTACAAAAGACTCATTTCAAAGGTGCAATACCACTTTCTGTTTTGTGAGGTCTGTAGAGAAATGAAAACTAAACCAGTGGTGTAATTCTTTCCCGTTCATACTCCCCACCCTGTTCCCAGCAGTCAGACACGATGCTCAGGGTGATGTGCTGACCGTGCACCCCGCAACGTGACCAGTGCATTGATGAGTGTCTGTGGGCAGCCTGAGGGCATCTTTCCCCCTGTGACCCCTGGGAAAGATCCACAGAGTGTGTTGGAAGGCTGTGGGTGGGCTGTGCCCAGATGTTCATGTCTTGCTTTTGGACTTGGGGCAAAGTGCTGGAAAGTTGCTCTGTCCTGAGTTGTACGTGGCAAGTTTGGAGTTAAGTATGACCCAAGCTGCTCTCATAAACAGCAACTGCCAGGGACTCAGGCTGGTTGTGGGGAGCGTCAAATTCTTGACTTATGTTTAATAATATTGGGTAGTAAAGTACTTCTGCAATTTTGTGACATTGGCACTTAAAGAAGCAACGTGAAATACCTACGACCAAGGATAAATATGCTATAAATTCAACCACTAAGTAAAAGAAGAAGAAAAATATTATGTGGTAATAAAAACCAGAAACCATGCTTTGATACAGAAAATTTATTTGGAAAGAGACAGCTTTTCTACAGTTCTGGAATTACACAATATAAAGACCATCTTTCCAGGGGTTCAGGGAGGCTCTGGCCTATCACTAGTGTCAAAGGGAGGCAGTCTGTAAAAAACATGGTTTTTTCGCCTTTGGCACAGTTGCTGTGTGCAGTTTCTAGCATCCTAAGTCACCTCTCTATGATCACTGTCATTAATATAACTGAAATAAGACAAAGCACAACTGAAGCAGATGACTAAACTGGAAAGCCAGAGGATAACAAATCTAAACTAAAGGTAAAATGAGAAAATGCACACGCGAGCCTGCCTTTACACAGGTGCTGAGTGTTTGTAGCTCTCATTCTTTCCAGCTGGAGCCAGACAACACCCAGCTCTGGGGCTGGTGCCTGGGAGCTCCACCCCAATCTGCATCTCAAATTTCCTTTGCTGCTTCTTTAAATTGCTCTACACACCCCAGAGCTGAGCTTAGTACGTCCACCGTTTCCCAGAGCGATATGAATTACATGGATGTGTCCATTGGGAAGAATAGGTGTAGGAGTACTTTGGAGCACACCGTGGCTCAGGTCGGGCAATGACCTGGGGGGTAAATTTCTCAGCTGCTGCCTCCAGCCTCCCTGTCACCTCCGCTGGCAGAGGTGCTACGGCAGGAGACTCTGCTAGGTTGACCTCGGAGGGCTCTGAGGCTCCCACGACGGTTTGCTGTGGGTAGGTGGTGAGGATGGGTCCTGGGAAGGTGACGACAACGGGTGGTGGGTAGATAATCACCCGGGAGTCACCGCAGGTCACGACGCAAGGCTCGTTGCTGCTGGTGGCCAGGGGCTGGGGACACTTGGCCTCACAGGGATTGGTACATGCCAGCTGCTCGGAAGCCATCGCCTGGCCGTGGCAGGGGACTGCCTGTAAATTATTTGTAGAATTAGATAAAAATAAGACAACAAAACCCATGAGTTTGGTTATTGATGCTTCTAAGCTTGGCTCTAAAAGAGCTTCAGACAGAGATGATCTGGATAAAGACAGCAGTCAAGCTCTTTTCCGTATATCTGCCACCTTTTACTTAGCCTGCACCTACTTGTCTTTTCTAATTTGCTGTTTTCAACTTGCTCTCTCTATTTCTCCTCCTCTGGGAGCAAAAATCCTCCCCTTTCTTTGCATGCCTCCTCCCAAAGAGCTACCAGCATTAAAACCTCCCAGTACTTTGTAATAGTTCCTAGAGACAAGCTTGAACTTGTTCCTACAGCGTCTCCTTTCCTCCCACACGCGGCTTCCCAGGATTGAGTCTGCATTTTCCAGATGGGGCACAAGGAAGGGAGGGGAAAAAAAGTCTGGATTTGCAATAGATTTGAGTACTGAACCTGTTTAGCAGCCTGAATTTCCTATATCACATAAAGGTTTTTGTATTATGGACAACCTGATCCACTGGGAGGTGTCCCTGCCCATGGCAGGGAGGTTGGAACTGGATGATATTTAAGGTCCCTTCCAATCCAAACTATTCTGTGATTTTCTTGCGGATTCCTGTTATTTTCAGGCATTAAAACATTCCACTGAAACGAAAGGTGAGGAATAAATGGGAGTTGAAAAATACTGGTTTGATACGACACAGAACTAAAAATATTTATATTATGTTATTGCTAACCCAAATAAGAAAATTACAGCCTGACCTAGGATACACACATTTAACAGTGTTTATTTCTTTCTTCGGATTACATCTTTCTAAGGCAGATAATGCATAATTTGGAGTTAATCTAAAATCAGTAAGGAAATACAGGATCCTAAAATATGTAGCCAGCACCACTTTCTAATAAATAAACTATTCTCTTGCCAAGTATAGAGTAAAAATAGTCTGAAAGCCACTTTCCTGCACTTCAGAAGCTTCTTACTGTTTGTTATAGGTGCAGGGGAAGAGGCAGGACAATGGGCTCTTGGATCTTTACTTGACCCACCTAAATGCAGAGGAAAGCAGAAGAACCCTCAAATACATCTTTCCTTTAAAAAAAAAAGCAGCATGCACAGCATTTTTCCCCAAATCCCTTTAGGTTAGAGGTTAGCTTTAACCTAAAATAATGCTTTTATTTCATCTCTTTAAAAAGATAATTAAATACCAGCAAATTCCTATTTGTAATTATGATAAATGAAAGTGTGTTTCCACGGTTATGATAATAGTATCTAATCGCCACTTGGTGTAGCTTGCTGTTAGGCTAATTAAATTAGCTGTGTTACGAACAACAGCAATGCCATATTGCTGTAGCTGCACAGATCTGAATTCAAAAATGGAGTTTGCTTCATAGAACGAGTTGGATTGGAAGGCACCTCAAAACCCATGTGGTTCCAACTCCTCTGCTGTGGGCAGGGACACCTCCCACTGGATTAGGGGTCTCCAAGCCCCATCCAAGCTGGTCTTAAACTTCAACGGTCCCCTTTGAAATCCCCCCCAATTAACAACTCCTGATTATATATATATATCAAATATATATATATATGAATATATATAGGCAGAAAGAGTTTCACAATCTATTCTGGGAGCTCTTCTGCAAACTTTCAGAAGAGGTAGAAATCCCAAATTCTGCCAGAAAATTAACAGTCCAAAGAAGTCTTGAAAAGCTCTTACTTTTATTTTAGTATCCATTATCTAGCATAGAAAATGTTAGTAGGCATCTTTCTAAAGATGTCTCAGAATATTCTTGTAGGATTTAGTCCCGATTTTATCAGAATTCATGCTAAAGTGAAATTAAACTCGAAGGTTTTAATAGTTGTCAAAACAGACTTACTCAGCGTACCGGAGAGAACAAGTCAAGAGAAGCAGTGAGAAAAGCCTTGCGCAGAGAGGGTTTTTATACCCTTTCCCAGATCGCCTGGAGGAGCAGAGACGCTTTGTGTAAAGGACTTCAATTACTCATGAAGCAAACTTTGTTGCATGTATTCCTCCCGCACTTACTGTAATTGTTTTGCTTGCTGTTTATGATTATCTAAAGCTGAGTGAGGTCATAATACAAAATGCAGATGGGCCCTGCAAGTTCTTTTCATCTGGAATATTTCCTGGTTTGACTTTACTGCTTTCATTAAGAATTTAAAGCGCAGTAAGAATTAATAGACTTGTAGTGGCTTATCTCTGTTGAAAACACAGGGAGAATTAGATGTCAGTGTGTCAGTACACAAGATGTATTTTCCTTATTGGAAATATGAGCAGACATCTCATGTTTGCCTAGATAAACCTCTAGAAGCACTGGGTTTGGTTTTTGTCTGATGTAACCTTAATAACGTTTACAGATGCATTCTTACCGGAGACAGAGGCAGCATCTGCTGAAAAGCCTTAAAAGCCAAGCTATCACAAAGTTATCTTTTAAATAAAGATGAAACCATCTCCAATTATGAGGCTTAAAATGAGGAGCTGATTAAATAAGTGTTTTGCATATGCTCTATATGAAGTCAGAGCAGTCAAAATCCACGAGGATATTATTAATATCAGCATAAAATGATTTCCTTTTATGACATGCGAACATATGTTTGTGAACTCCTTTTGAAATGTAGCTTCCTGATATCTCCAGAATATTCCTGATAATGGGACTACTTCCCATTTCGAGAAGGTCCTCCTGGTGGCCTCTGCCAGTGGAGGGTGCTGCTGTATGCATGGGAGCTCCCACTGCCATGCGCACCGGGCAGAGGGAAGCCCGTGACTGGGTAGTGTTCAACCAGTTGGAATGTGCCATGGCAGAGGTAGCTGTGGGTTTTCATGATGTGGTCCCTCAAGGTGGGATGAATGTTGCATCCTTTGGAGGAACTCACAATTCAAATAGATTCACAGTCTAGGTTTTCTTTCTGCTCCCTAAGTTTTCAGTGTCTCTTGCTTCTAATTCTTTGGTAATTTCTAGCTGGAAGACCTCTCTCATCCAAGGATGCATCCCAAATTTGCTTTTTTTGAAACATGGGTATTAAAGCACATACAGCAAATATGAGATTCATCCTTGCAAAATGACGTAGCTAAGGTCTCTGGATTCACTCCGGGGCCTACAGGAAAGCTGAGGAGGGGCTCTTGATCAAGCAGTGCAGGAACAGGATGAGGGGCAAAGATTTCCACTTGAAAGAGGGGAGATTGAGATGAGATCTTAAGGAGAAATGTTCTGCTGTGAGGGTGGGGAGACCCTGGCCCAGGTTGCCCAGAGCAGTGGTGGCTGCCCCATCCCTGGAGGGATTCAAGACCAGGTCGGAAAGGGCTTGAAGCCTTTGATCCCGTGGGAGATGTCCCTGCCCATGGTAGGGGGTGGTACTGGATGGGCTTTGAGGTCCCTTCCCATCCAAACCACTCCATGATTGTATGTTTCTCCTTTCAGTTGATCTATGCACTGTTTGGGCGATCAATGATGAAGCTACAAGCCAAATCCTGGCTGTTGCATGGAGGTGTGGTCTCTTAACTACAAGGTAATTAACTCTTTAAAACTCTCCCATAATGCAGCAATACTATACAGAATTTTCTTCCCCCTCCCATAATTTTTGTGTTATGCTCTAGAGCGATTAACAAGTTAATAAAGAGCAAAAGAGAGAAAAAAGTAATGCAGACTGCATACACCACAATATAAAATGCTAATATTGTCAGCAGCCATTAATTTCAAACTGTTTTAGAAAATTATATCCTTTTTCAAGGCAGGGAGAGTATAAATAATGGCTCCTGCTTAGCTAAGATATGGTTCCTGTCGTCAAACCAGTCCAACTTCAGAGCAGAGAAGTTTTGTTTATAAAGCTGAGTCAGGAACACCCGCTAATGAAGAAATAGTTAAAGGAAAACGCTTGGGGTTAGATGCTCTGCTGATGTAGATCTGCAAAGTCAATTCTTTTCACTTCAAAGATGCTCTGCATGCTTACGTCATCTGAAGCCATATTATATCGGCAAGAATTCTGCCCATTAGTCAAGTGTGAACTGAAGTATAAGTCCACGCTGGTAGCAAGAGTTTAATTGTGCATCAGTGCATCGAGGCACTGTGTTTTGCTCTATCACAAACTCTGACTTTCTGATTTTGTACAAACTACAAGTGAAAGCTGAATAATCCCAAATCTGAGCCAGTGATTCATGCTCTAATTAGGACAATGCCAGCAATTACCTTGATGCATATCCTTTAAGGTGGTGCTATTGCCCAACTCTAGGCGTCACCTACAGCTATTATCATAACACAGCTATTTGCATAGGCAAGACATTAATAAGTGTTTGTGAAACATTTTTGGTCTTCAGAACATTCCCATGGTGCTTAATTATGCTGGGTGTTTCCAGAAACACCTCATAAATCCTAATTTCATGCAGAAGGAGCATGATTGAACAAAAACCTACAACTACTGGGGAAAAAAAATTTGTGGACTGGATATATGATAGCATGAAGGACGGTCTTTCAAAGTGTACTTGCCAGCTCAAGAGAACAAGCCCTTTTCTGAAGGTCTTTTGGTAACACCTGGTGAGTAAAAAGGGGAAATGCTCTTGCACAATTACCTTGTGTGCAATTGCTGTCTGGATTCTTGCTTTCCAGGCTTGTCAGGACCCCACATTGCACAGGGCTGGAATTTCCTGGCTCTTCCATGTCTTTACTTATTTCTAGGGCTTGGCAGACCAGATTGAATAGAGTACGAGAACCTAGAAGGGCCCTTTTTGTGCCCTTCTAGCTGGGATTAAACTAGATTTTGAATACCGAAAAATGGCAAAGAACGGTCAACAAATTCTGAGTTGGCATTGTAAACTTAGACCAAATACGTGTTGAAGAAGCACAGAAGAAAAAGGAATGAAGGAAGCAGGGTAGAAGAGAAAGACACCTCCCTCATCACATGCTGACTAGAACTGTATGGAAATATATTGTAATACTAGAAAATTGAAATACTGGTTTGTTCAGAGCAGGAAAGCAAATTAAATTATTTAAATTAAATAAAACCTGTTTGGGTTACACCCCTGTTGCATGCTTTCTCTGATCCCACCATGTGGGGTTTTGTGTCGTTAACCCTGTTTCTTGGGTTGTAGGTAGAAACCGGTCATGCAGTTAAGTTTACAAGATGCTGAGTTAACTCTAACTCTTGGCCTCCACAGCTCCCTCTGGTTGTCCCATCTGATATTACACAACCTGCCTCAGTTTCCCTTTAAGGCCTGAGTTTTCCTTTATTTTCCTCGCCCATTTTCCAAGTAGCCACCCCAACCCTTCATTGTGCAACATTAGGTAGAAGCACATAGGTCACAGTTTCCCTTCTATCATGTGTTTATAAAGGCTTGTGGTGATAGGATGAGGGGCAATGGGTATAAACGGGAGAGGGGCAGGTTTAGGCTGGACATAAGGAAGAAATTATTCATTCTGAGAGTGGAACAGGTTGCCCAGGGAAGTGGTGTCTGCCCCATCCCTGGAAGTATTCAAGGCCAGGCTGGATGGTGCTTGGAGCCCCTAATCCCATGGGATGTCCCTGCCTGTACCTGGGGGGCTGGAACTGGATCACCTTTGAGGTCCCTTCCAACACAAAATATTCCATGATTCTATGTATAAGGTGCACAGCTTTTGTCTTAAGCGAACTGTTATCCTTCAATATGAACATAAATATGGATGCTGAAGAGGCTGGTTGATTTCCCAGAGTTAGACACGAAGCGGATCAGACTGGGTTGTAGCTCTACACGTCAAGATTTTTATTATCTTTAATGTCACAAACAAATGAAAGCTACTTTGTGGTGGCTATGAAAAGCCACATAAGGGACAGCCCTTGAATGGGATTGTATCTAGGATCATCAGTCTGACCTGTTAAAGGGTGGAGAAGGAGCTGTTGTCACCATTTATAGATCAGGAACAGATGCACAAAAGTCTGAACTGTCGTTCTAGGTGAAGCACAAGTCAAGAAGAAGATAGAACTTGGCCATTTATGGAAATGTAGGGCAGGCAAATGAAAGGCCATGGGTATAAACTGAAATAACAGGTTCAGATTGACAGAAGGAGTGAAAAAATAGTAAATTAAAATGAATTGCTGATGAAGTGGACTTTCAGCATCGTGGTCTGAATTCGTTGTTGATCGTTGCTTTGAAGAAAATGTGTTATGAGAGAGTGAAAGAAGTGTTAGAAACGCAGAATTAGACCTTCAGCTGGTGTGGGTTTTCTTTATTGAGCTTTACCGCTACCGTTTTCAGTCATGCTATCTGAAAATGCCGTCTACAGATCTGAAACACTGCTTTAGAGCACCGGTCTTTCTTCGTGGGTAGAGAACATGCAGAATATAAGAACACCTGAAAATTAAGGGCAGATTTCAGTTGTGTGGCACCAGAGCTTGCTGAAACATTGATTATTTGTAATGCTATAGTGTGGTGCATGGAGGAGATGATATACAGCCTTCACAAAGCTCTTTGAAAGTATTTGTGCTCAGCCTTCAGCGGGATGTTTAACAAGTGAATTTTTTGCCCCTAGGGGAATACCACATATTCACCTCGAATTTTAAGGACGATTATAGCTTGAAAACCTGAAGTTATTTAGTCAGGATCAAACCACAGGAATGTAAACAAATCAAACGGGAGAATGAATAAAGTATTTTTAGTGATCTGTGGGTGTAGCCGCTAAATCTGATGTGAATCATCCTGTGGACTCCCTGGCAGACCTCAGCCTTGGGACAGTTGCAGGGTGAAAAATGTGGTCCAGCACATGGGCTGCTGCTCCCACATCCCTGCCCTGGAGGAGCTGGGTTTGGAGGCAACTGATGTACTCGGAGCTCAAGGACTAGAACTAATGATGATTATATTAACGAAGTATCATAAGTTATGTGTTTGTGTATACTTTAAAGTGATGTTATTGCTTGATATTCAAACTTAAGGAGTCTGATAAAGAGATGGTTGGATTCATCTCGTCCATTTGTTCCAATGTTTTGTACTTGAAAATTAAAAATGAGTATGAGATGAGGATTTTGAACTTCTAGAATCACAGAATGGTTTGGGTTGGAAGGGACCTTAAAGTCCATTCGGTTCCACCCACTGCCATGGGCAGGGACACCTCCCACTGGATCAGGGGCTCCAAACCCCATCCAACCTGGCCTGGAACCCCTCCAGGGATGGGGCAGCCACCACTGCTCTGGGCAACCTGGGCCAGGGCCTCCCCACCCTCATAGGAACATTTCCTCCTAAAATCTCATCTCAGTCTCCCTTCTTTCAGCTGAAAACCATTCCTCCTCATCCTATCCCTGCAGTTCCTGAGAGTAACTGTAGGTAGGTGTTGTTGCTTGAGAGTTCCTTGAGAGGGCAGACAAAAAACTTGGGATGAACAGTGTAAAAGAAGTTACAAATTTAGGAAATGAGCAAGGGACAAGAATACAAATAGTAAGAGAAGGCTACTCTGGTCCTGCACGTAGGAGAAGCTCTTGGGAATAGGAGAGGAAAAGAGAAGGATGCTAGGGAGGTTTGGGACTGGGAAGTCTGCAGCATGGGAAAGTTTTTGAAGTAATGGACAAACCCTTTGCACATTCAAGGCTTGTTATCAGATGCACCTTATCTAGTTGAAGATGAAATTTGTCCGATGTACTTTAAAAGCATTCATGTGGGGTGATTTCTTTAAAATGAAAAAATGTGAAATAATTATCTCACCTGAACAATGATGCTTGTGATCCTCACACGTCTCATTCTAAAGTGTAGGTGTTGCTCAACATCTGGATGTCTAAATCCAAAAGCAGAGAATTAGTTTTGCAATGCTCTGCATGTGCACAAATATAATTATTGTTGACGAAGCATTCTGCAGACTTTGGAGATATTTGTTATTACTGAAAGGATTTTACAGGAGTTGGGTTTAATTTATGGAAAAGAAGTTGCGTGTTTGCTTTGCAGGCTCCAAGAACTCAAGTACGTTAGATTCTCACCTGGTGTCCTGCATTCAGTTTGAGTCCTCAGCGCAGAAAGGACATGGAGCTGCTGGAGTGAGGCCAGAGGAGGTCAAGGAGATGATGTGAGGGCTTGAGCACCTCCCATAGGAGGACAGGCTGAGAGAGTTGGGGTTGTTTGGCCTGGAGAAGAGAAGGCTCCGAGGAGAGCTTAGAGCGGCTTCCAGTGCTGAAAGGGGTTCCAGGAAAGCTGTGGAGGGGCTGTTCATAAAGGCTGTGGGGATGGGATGAGGCGGAATGGGGATAAACTGGAGAGGAGCAGGTTTAAACTGGACATGAAGATGAATTTCTCTACTCTGAGTGTGGGGAGGCCCTGGCCCAGGTTGCCCAGAGCAGCGGTAGCTGCCCCATCCCTGGAGGGGTTCCAGGCCAGGTTGGATGGGGTTTGGAGCCCCTGATCCAGTGGGAGGTGTCCCTGCCCATGGCAGAGGGTGGAACTGGATGGGCTTGGAGGTCCCTTTCAATCCAACCCATTCTATGAATCTACTGCTACAGGCCCAGCCCAAAGTTATCCAGTTAATTTTGCCCTATTTCCCCCCAAATATTTTGAAAGCGCAGAATAATGAGGGAGAGAAAGAAGTGTTTGATCCTTCTGAGTCAGAGCACAAATAATTAAATGCAGAATCACTGGGCCTGTAGTGCCTTTTGAGGGGAACGTGAGCACATTAACACTCAGCCTAATAACTCATTAGTCCAGGCTATTACTGTGTGTTGGCCAATAAGTTGCACGTATCCACATTGCAGATTCTTCTTGCGCAAGTTGTCCCAATGATGTGACTTGGGGAGAGGGTTGTAACGCCTTGCTGCTGCCCGTATGTGCTTAAGCAACAATTTTTGTCCTATTTTTGAGGAATAGCCTTGTGTGCGGGCTGGGAAGTTCATTCTAGTACTTCAATTCATCCCGAATTCTGCACCTGCACTCCTGACAGCCTGGGAAGGAGTATGGAGAAGGTTTCATGGGGTTCCGTGATGCTCAGGCAGACAGCTCTCCATGAAGAATTTCTTCACCGTCAGAGCGGTGAGGCACTGGAAGAAGTTGCCCAGGGAAGTTGTGGCTGCTCCATCCCTGGAGATGTTCAAGGCCAGGTTGGATGGGGCCTTGGGCAGTCTGATCCAGTGGGAGGTGTCCCTGCCCATGGCAGGGAGGTTGGAACTGGATGATCTTTAAGGTGCCTTCCAACCCAAACTGTTCTATGATTCTGTGAATAAAGGAAAACCCAAAAAGTGCATGCTGCAATGCAATTTTTAATGCGATCAAGAAGCTGAATATACATGTGCAAAATTAGACGGGTAGGATATAGTCAAGAGTTCCAAGACTTCATGAGGGTCTACAGTGAATCTCCAGTTCCATGATTTTGCATAGGTTGTTGTTCTTGGATCAGAAGGATTTTCCAGAGAAATCTGCTATTACAATTGCTCGAAGTTATTTTTATTGCCCTGGTTTGCATTAAATGATTTATAGGCAGAAAAATAAGCTGGAAAGCCATTACATCATCAGCCTAAGTAGAAATAAAGTGCAAGAAAGACCTATGAATGCCTAATTTTAAGAAATGCCAAGTAGAGCTGATTTTTTTAAATGGTAGATGCTGGTTCAGCAGGCTATAGAAGAGGATCTCAATTTTGATAAAATCTAATTTTTGAAACCAAGATTTTCAGTCAGAGAATTTCATAATACTTTATGGCTTTTATTTTGAAAGAAATTGATAATAAAAAGTCAATATTGACACACAAACTTTAATTTATTGAGAGATACATCTTTTTTTTACCAAACCAAACAGATATTTTTGAAAATCTTGTTTCTCGGAAAATTCGACTGTAATTTTTTTTCATTTCATCCTAATTTTGAATAAAATCAAAAGTGAAATTTTCAATTTCTTGTTTGGAAATACTAGTCCTCATGCAGGTTTAGTGCCAGGAAGCCACAACTTTCGTTGACTCCACTGGGAACTGTGGGAGCTCGGCACTTCTATAATCCATTATCCATAAACTTAGTCATGATCTGTCTTAGCGTTCAGTTCTGCTTTTCACTTAATCTGCAGGTATCTGTGTTGGATTTAGATTGGCCTGCAAGTTCTATAGCAAAAGGGGTTGGACAAGTGAGCAGAAAGAGGATTACAGTTTCCTGGATCAACAAATGGAATTCCTGGGTTACACGCTGTCCCAGAACCACACATGCCTCTAAACCCAAGAGAGCCCCTAGAATTGAATAAGTTTCTGATATCGAACAATGCAGTGGTTCCCACTAGAGTTTGCTGAGGGAAAGTGGTGAGTGTTGGGCCAGGATAGATCACGGAATACGGTGGAAAGTCAGGCTCCGCTATGTCCACTACGGTATCAGGGTATTTTATGACACAGGTCTCATTGGAGGTGACGGCGAAGGGCTCCGGGCATGCCACCCCTGGTGGAAAGCAGCAGTCATTGAAGGGAGACATGTGGCAGATCCAGACCTGAAATGTGAAATGAAGGAGAGGTGAGAAAAGGCGGTTGTTAGTCCAGCAAGAAGCTTAAGTATCAGATATTGAGATATCAAGATGATCTTAAAGGTTCCTTCCAACCCAACCTGTTCTATGATTTTATGATTTTGGGAAGAGAGGGTTGTGCTGGATATCGTGGTTGCTGGCAAAAGAGGGAATTACAAGATGAGATTCAGGTGAGAGTTCAATGTCTGTCCAGTTTCCTTTTCCCATCCAGTAACTCTTCTCCTTCCTACGTAACCCTTCTGAACTTCCTTGTTTGAGTATCTGATGATATTTGCAAGATCACCTTTGTTTTAATCCTAAACCCCCTCTTAGTCATAGAATGTTTGGGGTTGCAAGGGACCTTAAAGCTCATTAGGTTCCAACCCCACTGCTAGGGGCAAAGACCTATGATCAGGTTGGAAGGCTGCTATATGGTCTTCCTGGAGCCTTTGCTTCTTGAGGTGCAGCGCTGCTCTGTCTCACTCCTATTTCCAATTCAAACCCTGCAGAAAACCATACCATCAACTCAACACTATGTTTTAAACTTCAGTTTCAACTCTCACTGCACTGGCAAAACTGAAACATGGGGGTGAAGGTAGTTACCTCATCTCAGCTGGTTTGAAGTGGAGCAGTACGATCTGAGATGGAGATCCACCCATCTTTTATTAGTCTCATTATAAATCAGCTGGGTTACGGTATCTTATAGTTGAAATCAAGCAGCTCTTCAAAACTCTACCTGATATCAGGGCACTGGGCATTGTATAATTACAGACTATCAGGCTGTCCTTGCCCTGAATTGTACCCACACTAGTTAGGCAAGGCAAACAGAGTGAGGGGGAGGTGATAATAATGTTATTCACTTTATCAGCATGAAGCCGCTGTGGAAGAGGTTAAGGGCTGGCATAAAGGATGGACCTAAACTGATATCCCAAACGAGTCCCCGCATTTACCCCAGGAGTCTATGGCAGAGACAAAATTCAGGGGACAAAATTTGTGTCTCCATCTAAATGTCTTGTTTTAGCCGCAAGCCGTCATTGCCTTCTCCAGCCCTCAAGGGCAGCATCTTCATCTTTTCTTCCAGTTGACCCCATGCCTTTGACTTGAAGGTAAGAAAAAGGCAAGAACAGCATATTTTTGTCAGCTGAAAAGATGAATTTGAAATGTCCAGGCTTGCTTTTGGGAAAAGAATTACGACCGCAGATCTGCCTAAGGGTAGGGATCCTTGAGTGGTCCAATGCATAAAGATAGTTTGTCAAAGTTCATCCTAGTACCCATGAAAAGAGGTGAAGAAGAGTACTTCCATTCCTTCCAGATCTGGAATTGAGCACTATAAATACATTTTAAACAAAAAGGACATTATAGCGGATCTTTAGTAAGAAAAATCCGAGTTCCCGTCTCCATAGGATATTGAAAATATCTGTTCTCCAGCTGTGAAAGACACTGCTGCTTTCTGGAAGACAACTGAGGGTGAGGACATCATAAAAAGTCATGTTTTTCAATGACAATTCATTTAATGCAACATAGGCTTTATAATATGAAAAAAGAATACTTAACAGTATGAAATTAATGAGACTCCTTAGAGTTCTGAAGGAATTTTATATGCCAGCCCCAGTTTAAATGAGCTGTTGTCCTGAACACTAATGTACTTTGCAAGTGCCAACATTCACCTCTGAAATGTAAAACTTAAATTGCCTTAAAACTACAGGACAATGAAGTCTATTTCTGGAAGAATACCCCCTTGCCATTTCTTAAGTCAAACCTGTCATTTGATAATATTTAGATAGCAAGAAATAATTGATTCAAAATTGACTTACCCGGATCACTAAGGAGAAGAGGTTAAGAAAAGTGATTGGAAGAGTTCTACGTAGCAAATGCTTTTATACACTTAGTCAAATTGCCTGGAGGATGTGACACCCTTTTTGCATGAAGTCTTAATTAGTTGCAAAACAAACTTCGCTGCATGCATAACTTCTGCAAGTAATGAAACTGTTTTGCTAGCTGTTTGTGTTTGTGAGCTATTCGATCTTCACATAGTGTGCTAACTGCATCCTACACCCCGCAGGCAGAGTCCACTTTGACTTTTCACGGATCAAAAAGAACTCGATGTACTTTATTAACCACTTTTCAGTTATATCGTGAGTTGATCAAACAGACTTTTGTTTGGTTTTTTTTTTTTCCCCTTCCCTCAAATTCAGTTTGTGGAAGGGATTCGAGGAAACATCAGCAGCACCTTTTGCTACCAGGGAACAGCATTTTACTCTCATTTCCCGATGCTGGCATGTGGAATAGAAGAGGTTTCTCCTCTGAAATGCCTTACAGGGCATTAAATTGAAGAGTATAGAGCTGTTATCCCTCTCAGTGAATATTAACAGAGGAGGAGAACAACTCAATAAATCCTTTGCCATTTTCCCCACAGGACTACATCCCTGAGTAGGATGGGATCCTAGGGAGAGAGCTCTAGTTTATCTAACATCCACTTTAGTCTTTACAAATCGCGCTTGCATGTGATTTATGTGGAGCGTGAGGATTTCTTTCAGGTCTCTTTGCAGGGTTTGACCATGTTGCAATTAAAGGCAGGCAGATGCCACCCACTGCTTTTGCCACTGACTCAAAGTGAAGTCACAGAGAATCACAGAGCTGCCTTGGGTGTCCCCCCCCTCCCCTCCTCCAGCTTCTGACTGGGTTGAAAAGGACAATATTATGGGAAAGGGAAGGTTGTGCTGGACTCTACTCTGAAACTGGTGGTTTTATCCAGGCTATGTTTTGCTGTGACAGTAAGGTCGAGGCTGGGGAGGAAGTACAAAAGAAATAGAGTGCAGGGATAGGACAAGTGGGAATGATTTTAAGCTGAAAGAGGGGAGATTGGGATGAGAATTTAGGAAGAAATGTTTTACTGTGTGGGCGGGGAGGCCCTGGCCCAGGTTGCCCAGAGCAGTGGTGGCTGCCCCATCCCTGGAGGGGTTCCAGGCCAGGTTGGATGGGGCTTGGAGCCCCTGATCCAGTGGGAGGTGTCCCTGCCCATGGCAGGGGTGGGACTGGATGGGCTTTGAGGTCCCTTCCAACCCAGCTCATTCCATGATTCTATGATAAATGACTCTATACTGATCAGAACTGAATTTAACACGAAGAAAACATAAGTTTTGCATAAAACCACCAAAGGATCTGAGAAAATGGGGGCTGTCAGTTTGTCAAGATTTTCAGGAATGAGCCTGACGTGGATTTAAAAGTGTTCTTTTTTTTTTAAACACTTTAAAGAGAAAATCAATGTCAGGAATGCCATGAGAAAGGAGGAGAGGGAAATCAGGGTTCACATGGAAACAGTGAAAAATCCTGGAGTCAGTGTAGCCAGGAGACCTTTGGCATAACAGTCACCTAACGTGGCAGTTCATCAATCAGAAACGGTTTCTTTTTTTTAATACATCAAAGGTATTCTTAATTAAAATCTTATTGTAATGCCAGGGATAGGGATCACTTAAGTATTTGGGACCACACTTAACAACTACAATACAACTCGCTGCGGTGCATTAGCATAGCTGATGCACAATGCTTTCTCTGCATAAATGACTGGGAATCAGTCTGAAATCTTTTGTTGTGTTTATGAGTTCCCATAAACACTTTTGCCTTAGGATCCCTGCTAGCATACTCCCAACCTACGGATAATTTATGATAGGAAGGAAAATTTTCAGTAAATAATAATTATGAACAAAAGAATCCTTCCTCCCAGTTTGCAAGGCAAGGAAGGGAGGCATCTTGCCTTCCTAGCACTGCAAAACAGCTGCCCTTTGCTTTTATCTTGTGAAAGAGAAGTAATAATTTTGGTAGCCTTTAACAGGAGGTTTTCTGGGTCTGGAAGGACTAAGAAAAGCGACCCAGCTGAGATTCATAGAATCATGGAATTGTTAAAGTTGGAAAAGACATCTAAGCTTATCCAGTCCAACCATCAGCCCAAGCCCACCATGCTGACTGAATCATGTCCCTAAGTGCCGTGTTTACATGTTTTGTGAACCTCTCCAGGGATGGGGACTCCACCACTCCCCTGGGCAGCCTCTGCCAAAGCTTCACTATGCTGTGAGTAAAGAAATTTTTCGCAATATCCAACCTAAACCTCCCCTGCAGCAACTTGAGGCTGTTTCCTCTTCTCCTATCCCTTGTTGCTTGGGAGTAGAGCCCAGCACCCACCTCATCGCAGCCTCCTTTGAGGTAGTTGTAGAGGGTGATAAGGTCTTTCCTCATTCTTTTCTTCTCCAGACTAAACAATCCCAATTCCCTCAGCTTCTCCTCATAAAACTTGTGGTCCAGACCCTACACCAGCCTCATTACCTTCTACTGGACATGCTCCTTTGTTGCCTACTCCTTCTGCTTAACATGCATAAGATAAAGCCTTCCTGTACATTGATGGCAACTGCTCTTCAGGGAGGCAAAGGGTTGATTTTGTCTCTCGTCGTGGTAGGGGTGTTGGAACTGGATGATCTTTAAGTTCCCTTCCAACCCAAACCATTCTATGATTCTATATTGATTTTGAGCATGTTAATCTAAGGGGAAACACCTCTGACTGTAGCAAGTACTTCACTTTTTGCCAGAAGGTGGCCAAAAATTACAGTCTGGAGTAAAAATGGAGATTTGCATTTCACTCTTAGCATTGTTTTGAGTTTTCTTTTTTTTGGTTAAAATGTTATTACACCTTTGCCACGTTGTCTTTTTAGGGCTATAATAAGAAATGGGGAGAAGGAATCTAGTTTTAAAGTAGGTTTCTTCAGGGCTTCAGGCAAAACAGGAGCAAAGGTGGGTGGGAGCGTCCTAAGATTTACCTCTCTAATTAATCTGCCTAAGCCCTGCTCTGCCACTGAGGAACTACGTAATGTTAAAGCTGTGCAGCAGGATTCCTTTGGCTGAAGAGTCTTGCATATATGTACATAGGAGGATTTGTTCTTTTCATTCAGAAATAATTTAGTAAGGTTCTAGTTCTTGCATTTTAGCCATAACTAGAGAAAATGATTGGTTGTATCAATACGAAACTCGCACAACGTGCTGCTCAGAAGCCAAGTGAAGACAAACCTGAAAAACCTGTAGGTAAAAGAAAAAATCCAGTTTTTACCTGACTGTAAACCGCCATGGGCTCTGTTCTTGGGGAGGAAAGGCTGTGTTCTTGGGGAGAAAAGCTATCACAGGCAGCAGATCCCTTAATGACTGGAATTCCCCCAGCAGCTCAGTTTTGTAGACAAAGCATCAAGACACCTTGTGATGGTCCAGGCTTAAGCCTTGCAGCAGGAAAGCCTCATGGGTGAAGGAGCCCGAGAGTGGTGGTGACTGTGATGTGGTAGCTTCTTCCCTGTGTCCAGGTGAGCTGAGTGACCCTGGACATCCCCTTAACCAGGACAAAACCCCCTGGAGGCTTTTCCACCAGCGCTTGGGGCAAATTGGATAGGATCTTTAATAAACTTCAGAGGAAGATAACTGGAAATGCCTGGCAAGAAAAACCTTAGCTGCCAACTATACTGTAGTGGAAGTACTTTGTGCCTTTAATCCAGGCTTAGCGTAATCCGTGCTCCTCTTATGGGCCTTCTGTTTTCTAAATATTGGCTCAGTGCTTGGTGTTCACTGCATCCTCTTTTTACAGCCCCTTGTGACATAGCACGTGATGGGAGTCCTTGAGACTTACACTCTCTTCACAGTTTTGGGCAGTATATAAAATGCCCCTTCGCTTGCAGCTTCATTTTTTCATTGCCTTTGGCAGATTTTAATTATTATCTAGGTTTAATAGTGAAACACAGAGGCTAAACGAATTGTCAGAGGTCACTTGGTGAGCAAATGGAACAGCCTGGAGTAAAAGAGGCTTTCCTCATTGCCATTTATAATATTATTTATGATTTGTATTCCAGCAACTCTTTGAAGTCTTAACTGAGATTGCGTCGCATCGGGCAAACAAAGGGCAAGTCGCCACACCAAACAAAGAGCATTGGAACCGATTAGACCTGAGAAATAAAAGAGAAGGGATTACTATCTCTTTTACAAATGCAACCTTAATGCGCAGGTATTAAGGGAGGGGCTGTCAGTACGGAAAGTACTGCAAGTGCTTTTTGACATGTCCTGAAATGACCCTTCCAGTTTTACATAGGAAATCTGTGGCTGTTGGGAAGGAAACACGGACCTGAGCTTTAATAAATGATTTAGTTTTAAGAGGACCCATTATATCCACATTCTCCCAGTCCTCTTTCCACAATGAGCTGAGGGTTTGGTGTAACAGCTCAGCCCATTGTGTGTACAACCACAACCGGGTCAGTGGTATGAATGCATCTCTCTGGGATAACCACGTTTACAGGAAAGATAAAAGACCTGATGCTGAATCTGAAGCATCCAAAGGGATTATAAGTCCCAGTGTAGGGAAGATCCACTCAGTCTGAACAAAACAACAGAATTTCCAGCCCTATTGAACTACTAAAACTATGCTTTCCCCTACTCCTACTTAGAGTGAAGCATGAACGTTGTTTTTTTCTTTTTTTTAATCAAATCTCTTTCTTTTTCTCTCTCAAAACTGAGCAAATAGCATCAGGTTGTTCAAAGCTGCTTGAAATGTTTAAGACACCATCTCTAGTTAAAACGCATGGCTTCATTTATGCATTTTGAAACCTAAGATATCACCTAAGAAATCTGCAATTACCAATGACTGCAAATTACCTGCTATGGAGTAATGGTCTTTGTTAAAAAAATAATACCCTCTAAATGAAAAGCCTATATCAAAAATCATCCCTTAGGTAGTGCTTGGTCACCAAGGAAGCATTGTCTCAACATGGATTTATCTGTTTTTCTGAAGAGAAGAGTTAAAGAGAGGAGAAAAAAAAAACAAAGAAGAGAAGCAGGAGGTTGTGTTGTGGGAACTTTATTAAATTTGTTGAGAGATTAAAGACGATGTTTGTGAGTGAGGTCCTATTTCTCCACCCAGGTTACTTCTCCCAAGGGTGAGTTCTGCTCCCTGTCTGCTTGTGTCAGCCCAGCCTGATCTGCACGTTTTCTTACCTTTGCATTCTGCT
Organism: Cuculus canorus; assembly: GCF_017976375.1. Lineage (NCBI taxonomy): Eukaryota > Metazoa > Chordata > Aves > Cuculiformes > Cuculidae > Cuculus > Cuculus canorus. Next base: position 2,468,672 of record NC_071428.1, read on the forward strand.
CACGTTCTTTCAGTAGGGACATACAAAAGCCTAATCCTTATCTTAAATCGTATTTCTGACTCCTCTGAAAAGGCCTCCAAGAATCATGGAATAGTTTGGGTTGGAAGAGACCTTCAAGATCATCTATTTTTAGCCCCCTGCCATGGGCAGGGACACCTCCCACTGGATCAGGGGCTCCAAGCCCCATCCAACCTGGCCTGGAACCCCTCCAGGGATGGGGCAGCTACAGCTTCCCTGGGAAAACTGTTCCAGGGCCTCCCCACCCTCGCGGTGAAGAAATTCTTCCATATGTCCAATCTAAGTCTGCCCCTCTCGAGTTTATACCCATACTCATTATTAAAGCTCTTAATAAAAGGTCTTTACTTCATTGTTCCTTTATCAATGTAAATGGTTCAGTTCTTTCTGAGGCCCCACCCCTAAATGCAAATAAAATTAAGCAAGATGCAGAGGTCATGTGAGCTTAGACAATTACTTATCTCTGTTTTCTTATAAATAGGAGAGAGAAAGTCTGTTTGTGCTACTTCTGAGAAATCAGTGCTGTCTGAGAAGGTTCAGGTTTTCTCTGCAACTTGTTGCTCAGGTTGCCCAGAGCAGTGGTGGCTGCCCCATCCCTGGAGGGGTTCAAGGACAGGTTGGATTTGGAGCCCCTGAGCCAGTGGGAGGTGTTCTTGTCCATGGCAGGGGGTGGAACTGCATGGGCTTTGAAGTCCCTTCCAACTCAAACCATTCTGTGATTCTAAGTTCTTTCAGTTGCCTGTTCTGATAAATTTGGCAGCAGCACAAAGCCAGTTCTCAAATGAAAATCAAACAAAAATGTAGTGTGACGCAAGCACCTTAAAATACAACTTGAGAATATACTAATAACCTTGACACATATTTCAGGGTGACTTTATAACTCTCTTTTAAAACACTGCAATCACACAGGATACTTAAAATATGATAATAAGGGTTTTGCATGTATAATCAGAGTTTGCAAAGTGCTTTGAAATACTTTAATCTGAAACTTCCCAGTGGGCTGTTCCCAGTGACTGTCATTGCTTTGGGATCTTTACAAAGGCTTCTGCTTTACAGGAATAATTTAGATGATGAGGACCACAGATTGAATGAATCATTTAAAAAAAGGAAAATTCCAGCAACTAAGAAAATGAAATGGTTTTCAAAGAAAGGTGGTGGGGCATCAACGCTTAGATGGGACAGTTTGGGACATGGTGGAGTAGGCATGGTAGTGTTGGGCTGATGGTTGGACTGGATGAGGTTAGAGGTCTTTTCCAACCTTAATCATTCTGGTCCTAATACCGAAATCTCCCAGTTGTCCAGAAGGTGAGGTTTTACCCCAGCAGTGGCAGCATCTCACCCAAAGAGGTGCATAGTTTCACCAGACTGTGCATCAAACCAGCAAAGAGAGCTTTTATTAAGCCCAATGACAAATGCAATTCCAGCATTAGGAGTGAGAGTCGTCTTTACTGCTCATCAGCCTTGTCCAAACTGTTGACTGCTAAGACTGTCTGCTGCAAAATTATACCACCTGTCTGAGGGCAGAACTGGTCCAGAGGAGACTACAAGGATGACCCGAGGGCTGGAGCACCTCCCGTACGAGGACAGGCTGAGAGAGTTGGGGTTGTTCAGCCTGGAGAAGGCTCCAAGGAGACCTTAGAGCAGCTTCCAGTGCCTGAAGGGGCTCCATGAAAGCTGAGGAGGGGCTGTTCATAAAGGCTGTGGGGATAGGGTGAGGGGGAATGGGAATAAACTGGAGAGGGGCAGAGTTAGACTGGACATGAGGAGGAATTTCTTCATGAGAGCAGGGAGGCCCTGGAACAGGTTGTCCAGGGAAGCTGTGGCTGCCCCATCCCTGGAGGGGTTCCAGGCCAGGTTGGATGGGCCTTGGGCAGCCTGAGCCAGTGGGAGGTGTCCCTGCCCATGACAGGGGTTGGAACTGGATGATCTTTAAGGTCCTTTCCAACCCAAACTATCCTATGATTAATGATTCTATGATTCCATGATATGAGAGTCCAGGGTCACCAGAGACTGTAAGGGGGTTGAGATTGAATATGAATGTAATTTAGGAAACAAAAAAGCATTCAGAGGCAAGGAATCGTGACCTGATTAGGAGTTGATCAGTGGAGTGACATACGTGACTTTGATCTGTTTATCTTCAAGGGATGTTATTACCCAATTCATGGGTGTCTGAGGCCAATATGACACTTTGAGTATAATAACACAGCACTTTGCATATATAAATCATTAATGAACGCTTGCGATATGGCATTCGATCCAAGGAGGACGCAGAGCTTCCTGATAAGAGTTATTGCCGTAGGCATCCCTACAACACACCTCATAATTTACAAGGGATTTACAGAGAAAAAAATGTTACCGCTTTATTAGAGAAGCAAACAAATAGCACGTAAACAACTCCAAACAGGAAATGTGTCTGTAGGGAAGGGCAGATCTTGGGGTATGCAAGACACTTTCCCTGCCTGGCTTCTGTGGGCTGACAGCTACAGCTTTTGACTCTAAACATGAGCTAAGTGGGGACCAAAAAAAGTCTTTGTCATCCTTGGAGGCTGCAGCTTTTCACCTTCATTCTTACTGGCAGCCTCTTTAATCAGGGTTGATGCACAAATGTGCATCCCAGGGACCAACAAAAGCCTGAATGCAGAGTGACATTTATTTATCAGAACAGTTTAGGATGCCTAGAAACGTCTTTTTCTTTATTTTATATTTATTATTTTTGTATTTGTGTCCTTTTCTTTCTTACTCTTTAATAAGAACTAAAATACCCATTTTTGTCCAGATAACAGATTTAAATAGAAGTGATTACAGTACACCAGGCTTTTCAGTGTCATGGATAGAAAGCTCAGCATGAGCTGCTGTGTGTGTTTGCAGCCCAGAAAGCCAACTCTGTCCTGGGCTGCATCAAATGCGGTGGGACCAACAGGGAGGGGAGGGGATTCTGCCCCTCTGCTCCACTCTGTTGAGACCCCATCTGGAACTCTGTGTCCAGTTCTGGAGTCCTCAGCACAGGAAGGACATGGAGCTGTTGGAGTGAGTGCAGAGGAGGCCATGGAGATGATCCAAGGTCTGGAGCACCTCCCAAGGACAGGCTGAGAGAGTTGAGGTTGTTCAACCTGGAGAAGAGAAGGCTCTGGGGATAGCTGAGAGCAGCTTCCAGCACTGAAAGGGGCTCCAGGAAAGCTGGGGAGGGGCTCTTGGTCAGGGAGTGCTGGGACAGGACCAGGGGAATGGTTTTGAGCTGAAAAGGGGGAGATTGAGATGAGATTTTAGGAGGAAATATTTTCCTATGAGGGTGGGGAGGCCCCGGCCCAGGTTGCCCAGAGCAGTGGTGGCTGCCCCACCCCTGGAGGGGTTCCAGGCCAGGTTGGATGGGGTTTGGAGCCCCTGAGCCACTGGGAGGTGTCCCTGCCCATGGCAGGGGTGGGACTGGATGGGCTTTGTTGTCCCTTCCAACCCAAACCATTCTGAGATTCTATGATTTTTGGACAAGTCTTAGACCCTTTCCTGCGTCCTGAGGGACCCACTTACACTGAGGTCACTGGATGTGAATTTTCACAATGAATCTGGAGCAGATGAATGGCTCTAGCTCTGCAGGTAGGCAACTTAGTCTTCTCCTAGTAGAGTTGAGAAGGACATGCTCTTAAAGACAAAGGGAGAGAAGCAATAACTTAGGATATGTATAAAACACATTTTTGTGGTAACAGCAGGGACAGACACAGAGCTCCTGGCAGCAAGTGGATGGTTTGTGTTTGTCTTTTCTGAAAAACCCATATTCCAACCTTGTTTTGTTTCCCAGTGCTGCTATGTTGTAATCATAAGAATTTAGAGCAACTGTGTATCTGCCCCAGAAGTTTTATAACAGGTTATTATGACACACACAAAACTACTTTTTAATGAAAAAATTAATAACTCTGGTTTCTGAAGCAATAAATATTGTCTGCTTAGGCAATAACTGCGACTCTCAAATTTAAAGGGATGTTATTATCCAAGTGCCCCATTAAATTTTGCCATATACTTGCCATATTTGCATAGTTTATACCCTTTGCATGGCTCAACTACTAATGAGCATTTGGGACTAACTTTGAAGTTCTTTCCTTTAAAGAAGCCAGGGGAGAAGCTTCAATCTTGTTGCGCAGCCCTAGGGTGCAGACAGACACACCTCAGTGGCTTCGAGATGGGTAATGGAGGTAAATGAAAGATGAAGATTCATAGAATCATTTTGTTGGAAAAGACCTTTGAGATCATGAATGAACCATACCTATCCACTACTAAACCAGATCTCTGGGCACCTCATCCACCTCTGTTTTAGACACCTCTGGGGATGGGGACTCCATGACTTCTCTGGGCAGCATGATAGCCTTTTTGGTGAAGAAATGGTTCCTGATGTTTAATCTGAACCAACCCTGGTGCAACTTGAGGCTGTTTGGATAACACTAGGTAGAAAACTTCAAATGGAATTGGTGATTCTTCCCCTTTACTCCGCTCTCATGAGACCCACCTGGAGTACTGCGTCCAGTTTGGAATCCCCAATAAAAGAAGCGTATGGAACTGTTGGAACAGGTCCAGAGGAGGCCCACAGGTGATCAGATGTCTGGAGCACCTCTGCTATGAGGACAGGCTGAGAGAGTTGGGGTTGTTCGGTTTGAAGACGAGAAGGCTCTGAGGAGACCTTAGAGTGACCTTCCAGTGCCTGAAGGGGCTACAATAAACCTGGGGGGGACATTTTCCAAGGGCTTGTAGTGACAGGACAAGGAAGAATGGCCTCGAATTGGAAGGGGGAATATTTAGGTTAGACATTAGGAGGAAATTCTTCACAATGAGAGTGGGGAGGCCCTGGCCCAGGCTGCCCAGAGCAGTGGTGGCTGCCCCATCCCTGGAGGGGTTCCAGGCCAGGTTGGATGGGGTTTGGAGCCCCTGATCCAGTAGGAGGTGTCCCTGCCCATGGCAGGGGTGGGACTGGATGGGCTTTGAGGTCCCTTCCAACCCAAAACATTCCATGATTCTGTGATTTTTGAATGAAAGAATGTTTTAGGAAAACATTTCCATTGCTGCTGGAATGGATTCCTTCTTCTACCTCTACCATTGCATTCCAAATGAATTTTCTTTTTCGCTGTACTGAAATCTTAAAATAATAAGCATAAGTATCACCAATCTGGGTGTGATGTTTTGTAGGGTGGATAATTCTATCCCTTCACAGACAGTTTAATTCTTGGTTTGCTGTGGCAGTGGTGCATTAGGCTCTGCTTACATGAATAGAATTAAACACTTCTCTCTTCAGAAACATTTCACACAACAGTATAAAAGATTAAGCGTCAGTCTTCCTTCATCTTTCTTCATTTGGTTTGCCAAAATTACCAACTTAAATTGTATGAATATAGTATAAATGATTGCTTGCTACAGCACCTAAGCAAAGCGTTTGGTTTTCTGTGTTTGGGTATGGTAATAAATCCACCTAAAGTATGTAGCCAAGCAATTGCATGGGGATCATCTCCTCATCTGTTCTCAATTGCTTTAATTTCTTTCCTGAAGGAGAACTGTCTGAATGCTGGAAGTGGACATTCCGGATACCAAATTGTTATCCCAGAACATAAAAACTTAGCATATTACATCCCTAATTAGACCAAGGGAACAAGTTGGGAACAGCTTGTCCGATAGATCCTATCCAGCACCAGACGCTGAACAATGTGTTTCTACTGACAAATGCTTTGTAGAATTATTCTGGTTTGCGTTCAAAGAATCATCAAAGAATCAACAAACAATCATGTTTGTTGTACTAAATTCCTAAGTCAGCATCTCTCAGCACCTGCAGCATTTTTCCCATTGAGTTTCATCTCAAACATTTAATGGGGTGTTTATGGGTCTCGTGCTATCACATTCTTCGCTGCTGTCAGTGCATGGATGATGCAAAGTCCGGTTGTCAAAAGAGTTTTTTCTGTGCTTAGAATCATGGAAAGGTTTGGGTTGGAAGGGACCTCAAAGCCCATCCAGTACCACCCCTGCCATGGGCAGGGACACCTCCCACTGGCTCAGGGGCTCCAAACCCCATCCAACCTGGCCTGGAACCCCTCCAGGGATGGGGCAGCCACCACTGCTCTGGGCAACCTGGGCCAGGGCCTCCTCACCCTCATAGGAAAACATTTCCTCCTAAAATCTCATCTCAATCTCCCCCTTTTCAGCTCAAAACCATTCCCCTGGTCCTGTCCCAGCACTCCCTGACCAAGAGCCCCTCCCCAGCTTTCCTCGAGCCCCTTTCAGTGCTGGAAGCTGCTCTGAGGTCTCCCCAGAGCCTTCTCTTCTCCAGGCTGGACAATACTTCGTAGATGTCTGGACTGTCTAAGGTTTCACAGTGGATTTTAATTGGTATCTTGAATGGGCAATTCACTATGTGCCCAGATGGAAACAACTGACCTTTCTATCTCATTGTCCTTGAACATGAGTTCATAAAGTCTGTAAGCTTTCAGTCTCAGCTCGGTTAGACAGTTCTCAACCTGACTGACGTCAGGAAAGGATTCTCCATTAAAGTAGTTGATTCATTTTCTGAGTCCATGTAAAAACATAAGATTGCCTCCAAGTAGACCTCAGCTTCCTATTGTAAGAAGGAAAAGAAAAAATACTCTGAGTTTCTACAGAAATTACTCTGTGGCTCAAGGGGCAAATATTTCTAAATGTGGCTTGAAGTGAGAAGTTGACTTTGAAGAACACACTTAAAAACATTCTGAAGGGACTGTGTTATGTGTTGAGAATTAAAAGTAGGTGGAGATTCTACAAAATCAGAAGAAAGTGACACAATAAGTTAGAACCCATCACGTGGTTTCTGAAATAAAATGGTTAATGCACACTGAAACTAAATATTTGTTACTATGCAGGGTATGTGACCTATTTAGGCTTTTGTTCTCGACAAGAGATTCAAACTAGACACATAGTGAAATCCTAACAGAGAAAAATACCTGGAAGTGTATTTTCATAAAATGTATGAATTTCCCAACTCTCCACTATTTAAGATGAGCCTCAGGTAATTTGTAAATGACCCTGTGAAAGACAAGCCGGTGACTACAATGACTGAGAAGAAAAAAGGCATCACTTCCTGGGATCACCATAAATGTCTCAATTACCTGAACCAACATGAAATTCATTTAATCTGTATGTCACATAGAAAAAGGCCCTAAGGTGGAGTGGGCATGCCATGGGCAAGGAAATGGGGAGGGAGCATTCCAAGGAGCAAATCAAAGCCTGCTTCAGTAGTAGGGAGCATTTTCCACACATCATTCGCACAAAAGGTGCCCCTTGGCCTGGGGCAGTCTCCACTAGTATAAAAGCCAGTCCAACTGCAGCTCCCTCATCCACTTCTCTTGCCTTCTCCTCCTTGGTGAGCAAAGTAAGTAGCAAGAGCCTTCATCTCTTTCTCTTCTTTGCCCTTTCTGTCTTTCTCTTCTGGCTTCGGTGTAGCTTTTGCTGAGACACCCAATTCCGTACCAAGATCCATCCACTCAGCTCTTTGCCACCATCATGGGAACTGGGAGAAGGTCTTTGGCTTTTGTTTCAAAGTAAAACTTGGGCACCAAGGCTCTGAAATCTTTCTTCTTCCCTATGCAGGCTGACTCTGCGTACAACCCTCTGTGTTTTCTCTCACTAAGCAGGGTGTCAGGTTGTATTTTTGTTACCCTCTCTCCCAGGTGCACCTCCGTCCCACAGCCATGTCCTGCTACGATCTGTGCCGTCCCTGTGGCCCAACCCCACTCGCCAACAGCTGCAACGAGCCCTGTGTCAGGCAGTGCCAGGACTCCCGAGTGATTATTGAACCGTCTCCCGTGGTGGTGACCCTGCCCGGACCCATCCTCAGCTCCTTCCCCCAGAACACCGCTGTGGGATCCACCACCTCTGCTGCTGTTGGCAGCATCCTGAGCCAGGAGGGAGTGCCCATCAACTCCGGGGGCTTCAGCCTCTCTGGCTTTGGTGGTCGCTACGGCAGAAGATGCCTGCCCTGCTAAGGTCGGGCTGGGCGTGCAGTGAACACATCGACCAGGAAGACCAAAGCCACTCACCAGACTGAGGATGGAGCTGCTGGACAGGGTTTCCAGAGTATTTGAGCATCTTCACATCCTCCTATGAAATAGGGAGACAAATACAAGTGTCATCCTGTACTCTCTGGAAACCCAGCCAGCTGATGTTGTCTTCTCCTGCTTTCTTCTCTGCATCATGAGCTCCCCTTGTCTCCTGCTGTCCTGTTCCATGGGTTCATCCTGAAGCAAGTTGAGAAGGGTCCTGTTCATCACCCTCTGTATATGTGTGTGGATTGATGTGTGTCCCATCGCTTTGAAGGGCTGCCTGAGTGTCAGCTGCCCTTGGAGCACCTCGCTCGGGTTCCTTCCAGCACACCCTGCTTTGTCTCTGTCTTTAGACCCATTAAAGTTTATGCTGCATTGTAGCTTGAGTCTCGTTGTGTTCCTTACCTTCTGAGATGCCCAACCAGAACGCTCGATGATATATCACAGTATCACAGCATGACCGGGGCTGGATGGCACTTGCAGAGCTCATCTGGTCCAATCTCCTGCTCAAGGAGGTCAGCCTAGAGCCAGTTGCTCCATATCCAGATGAGTTTTGGATACATCTAAGGATGGAGGTTCCATAATCACCCTGGGCAAGGTCTTCCACTGCTTGGTACAACACACAGTTCAAAAAGTCTTTCCTGGAGCTTTCTGGGTTTCCTTCTGTGCCCATCGCCTCTGGTCCTATCAATGGGCAGCCCTGAAATGAGCCTGACTCCTTCCTCCTTGCACCTTCCTGTGGGGAGAAAGTTCTAGAAACAAAGAATTGTAAGTGAAAACATAGAAAGGGGAATTGTCGTGTAGGAAAATGTAAATGATGTAATTTTGTAAAATGGTGTAAAGTATAAAATGATGTAATGTTGTAAATGTAAGAAAATCGTGGGTTGTAAACAAGAGATAATTGTAGGGCTGCTGAGCTCCTCTAATTGCTGCAGCTGTGGGATCCTGAGAAGTGGCCAATCCCGGGGCAGGTGCTAACGAGGTGATAAGGGTGTAGAAAGCCTGGCATGGCAGGGCAGCTAGGAAAAGCACTCGAAGGAGGAGGAGCTCAGAGTTAGAGCAGCACCCAAGGTAAGATAATTGGCTGCTTCACAAATGGGATCCCATACAGGGGAAAGGTGTGGCTGAATGGATGTGGTGCACTGCTGTGGCTCCGAGGAGATGCCTCACTGAAATGGATTTGTAATCCCTGGAGGAGGCCACAATTTACCTGTGACAAATCCTTCCAAAGTCACCCACGTCCCTCTATCCTGAACTCCAGGCTGGTTGGGTCTCTCCGCAAACCCTTGTGATGCCTTCCGTGGCACCAAAAGGGTTGTGGTGTGCAAGAGAAGCCCAAGGAGCTGCAAAACCAACAACATAGGAGAGAAAAGTAGCCTTGTTTGTAGGTGGAGGTGGCATGTAGTTGGTGATGTAGGAGAGGATGAGCTGCCACATGCTCCACTCCTCTAGAAATGATGTTTAGGCAGTGCATCCCCACTCCTACTTCAAGCAGAGTGAGGGGCACATCATATGCTGCCCCATGTGCTGTGGGAAAGCCTCCAATATCTTTCCCCAGAGCTAAAGCCTTGGCTTGCTAGTCAAGGTTAGCTCCCACCAGGTGTTGATGGTCTTGCAGCCCAGGGCAGAAAGGCAGGAAGACACAGTGGCTTCAGCCTGGATGGATTCTTGCTTTCCTTCCATCCTCTGGTTTTCCAGGGGTGGAGAAGGACTTGTTAAATGGCCTCATTTCGCTGTAATGGGACTTGCAGAGCACTTCAGGGAGGTCGGTGAGTGGCACAGAGAGGTGGTCCGGGTGCAGAAGTGAAGAGTTACAACTCCATGGGAATCTCTCTCACACCGCACATGCATTGAAGCCATGGAGGACATCACTGGGGTTTACAGAGACATGCAACAATCCCGGTGCTCAGGAGCAAAGGAATATGGGTGACTTTGGATGGAGTGGTCACAGGTAAAGGGCAGCTCCCTCCAGGTGACCATTCCAGCTGGACACACACTCCTCATCCACCAAGACTGATGCCAGAGCACCACATCCCTTCAGCCGTGCCTTTGCACTGCACAGCAACCCGGATGCCCCGGGCAGCCCAGGTGAGCGTCCCAGGAGAAAAGGAACACGAGGAGACATCAAGCTCCAATGCAGCATAAACTTTAATGAGTCTAAAGACAGAGACAAAGCAGGACATGCTGGAAGGGACCCGAGTGAAGTGCTACAAGGGCAGCCGGCACTCGGGCAGCCCTGCACAGCAATGGGACACACATCTTCAATCCACACACATATACAGAGGGTGAGGACCCTTCTTGATTTGCTTCAGGATGAACCCACAGAACAGGACAGCAGGAGACAACTGCACTCAAGGACTCAGGATGAAGAGAAGAGAGCAAAAGAAGACAACAACATCAACTGGCTGTGTTTCCAGAAGCAAGGATGGCACCTGGGTTACCTTCCTCTTTTTACAGGAGGGTGTGAAGGTGCTCAGCTCCTCTGGAAACTCTGACAAGATGCTGTGTCCTCAGTCCGGTGAGTGGCTTCGGTCTTCCTGGTCGATGTGTTCACTGCACGTCCAGCCCGACCTTAGCAGGGCAGGCATCTTCTGCCGTAGCGACCACCAAAGCCAGAGAGGCTGAAGCCCCCGGAGTTGATGGGCACTCCCTCCTGGCTCAGGATGCTGCCAACAGCAGCGGAGGTGGTGGATCCCACAGCGGTGTTCTGGGGGAAGGAGCTGAGGATGGGTCCGGGCAGGGTCACCACCACGGGAGACGGTTCAATAATCACTCGGGAGTCCTGGCACTGCCTGACACAGGGCTCGTTGCAGCTGTTGGCGAGTGGGGTTGGGCCACAGGGACGGCACAGATCGTAGCAGGACATGGCTGTGGGACGGAGGTGCACCTGGGAGAGAGGGCAGGGGAAGAACAGGCAGCGTGTGAGGCACAGCCTGACACGCTGCATAGGGAGGAGAAGAGCTTTGGATCTGCAGTCCCCAAAAGTGGCTGCAAATAGAGGCAAAGACCCTCTCCCATGTTGTCCCCCAACAACAGAGAGAACGGAGATGTTTGGCCACCATTTCGGAAGAACAGAACTAAAGTGAAGTCTCGTTTGAATCCAGAAGACAAAGAGTAAAAAGAGAAATAAGAAAAAAGAAGAAGGCTTTTCCTGATTACCTTGTTCAGAAGAAGGAGAAAGCTGGAGAAGTGGATGAGGAAGCTGCAGTGGGACTGGCTTTTATACTGCAGGAGACCACCCCAGGCCCAGCAGCACCCTTTGTGCTTGTAATGTGTTTCCCAACAGGCTCATCTTGCATGCAAAACACAATCATTAAAGAAATGTGGCATTTATTTGTGCCCTGCAATGCTGCCCTTTCATTTCCTTCTCCATGACACATCCTTTCAGCCACACAGGCTCCTTTCAAGTCACAGAATTAGAGTCCTAAATGTTTCCAGGGGTCGTAACACGTCAGCATGGCACAGGCAGAGATGACGAGTGTCCCAAGCAGGAAGGTGGTGCCAAACCCTTGCCTTGAGGGCCTCCAGACCATGAGGATGAGGGACTGATGTTGCTGACCCTTGCATGTGGCAGTCCAGGCTGAACAAGTCTCAGGGTTATGAGGATATGTGCCAAATTCTTCAGGAAAGACTTTAAAGTGAGGCCCTGGAGGCAAGGGTCTGCCACCACCTGCTTGTGTGGGACACTCCTTGGCTCTGTCTGGACCATCCACCTGTGCTGACACGACGTCCCCTGGAAACATTTTAGCCTTTATGAGTGTGACTTGAAAGGAGCCTGTGTGGCTGAACGCGCGTCATGGACAGGGAAATGAAAAGGCAGCTTTGCAGGGCACAAATAAATACTCCTTTTCTTTAATTGTGATGTTTTGCATGCAAGATGAGCCTCTTGGGAAACACATTACATGCACAAAGGGTGCCTCTGGGCCCCGGGGCGGTCTCAATGAGTATAAAAGCCAGTCCAGCTGCAGCTCCTTCATTCACTTCTCTTACCTTCTCCTTGGTGACCAAGGTAAGTAGCAAGATCTTTCATCTCTCTTCTTTCTCCTTTTGCTCTTTGGTTCCTGCCTCCACTGTGTCTTTACCTCAGTTATACCATTCTGAGACATTGCCAGTCTCTTCCTTTCTCTTTGCCACTCTCGGGGGAGAAGGGAGAACATCTTTTTCTCTCTTTGCAGGTCTCTATTGGGGACTATGGCTGTAAAACCTTTTTTCCTCCCTATGCAGCTGTCGCTGCTCCAAGCCCGTGCTCTTTCTCTCACCCATCAGGCTGTCAGGCTGTGCCTCACACGCTGCCTCTTCTTTCCCTACCTTCTCTCCCAGGTGCACCTCCATCCCACAGCCATGTCCTGCTACGATCTGTGTCGCCCCTGTGGCCCAACCCCACTCGCCAACAGCTGCAACGAGCCCTGTGTCAGGCAGTGCCAGGACTCCCGAGTGATTATTGAACCGTCTCCCGTGGTGGTGACCCTGCCCGGACCCATCCTCAGCTCCTTCCCCCAGAACACCGCTGTGGGATCCACCACCTCCGCTGCTGTTGGCAGCATCCTGAGCCAGGAGGGAGTGCCCATCAACTCCGGGGGCTTCAGCCTCTCTGGCTTTGGTGGTCGCTACGGCAGAAGATGCCTGCCCTGCTAAGGTCGGGCTGGACGTGCAGTGAACACATCGACCAGGAAGACCAAAGCCACTCACCGGACTGAGGATGGAGCTGCTGGCTGGGGTTTCCAGAGTATTTGAGCACCCTCACACCCCTCCTATGAAATAGGGAGAGAAATGCAGGTGCCATCCTTGCTTTCTGGAAACCCAGCCAGCTGATGTTGTCTTCTTCCTGTGCTTTCTTCTCTGCATCATGAGTCCCTGTTGTCTCCTGCTGTCCTGTGCCATGGGTTCATCCTGAAGCAAGTAAAGAAGGATTCTGCTCATCAGCCTCTGTATACATGTGTGGAACAAAGACGTGTGTTCCATTGCTGTGAAGGGCTACTTGAGTGTCAGCTGCCCTTGCAAGTAGTCTGGCCCGGGTCCCTTCCAGCACATCTTGCTTTGTCTCTGTCTTTAGACTCATTAAAGTTTATGCTGCATTGTAGTTTGATGTATCCTGTGTTCCTTTTCCCCTGGGGTGCGTAGCGAAGCTCCTGAATGGGACAACACAGAATCACAGTGTGACTGAGGCCTTAAGTGTTTTCTGGAGTTCCTTTGATCCAACAGCTTTGCTCATAGAGGTCAATCTAGAGCCAATTGCTCCAGGTCCAGACAGCTTTTGGTTAAGTCCCAGGATGGAGATTCCATAACACCCCTAGGCAAGGCCTTCCAGTGCTTGGTGCCTCTCACAGTGCAAAGTGTTCCCTGATGTTCAGTTGGAGCTGTCAGTGTTTCCTTCTGTGCCCATTGCCTCTACTCCTACCAATGGATGACTCATAAAAGAGGTTGACTGGCTCCACCTCAAACCTTCCCTTCAGGTATTTAAATACTTGAATGAGGTCCACCTCCCCGAGGCTGCTCTTCCCAGCTCTCAGTCATTCCTCATGGGTGCAAGGCTCCAGTCTTTAATCTGTGTGGCCGTTTGACTCTCTCAAACATGTCCTGCACTGAACATGGCGCAATACTTCTGGTGTGTCCTCATGAGTGCTGAGTGAAGGGGAAGAATCAACTCCCTCAGCCAGCTGGCAAGACATGGCCTAAAGCCGCCCAGGGTACCATAGTCGGCTGCGTTCCAAATGAGATCCCACATGGGGTAAAGGAGTGGCTGAAAGGATGGGGTGCACCTGTAACCTCTTGAGGTGATGCCCAACTGAAATGGTCACCTGGAGGGGACTGGCCTTTATTTGCAACAAATCTATCCAAAGTCACCCACACACCTGAACACCGAGATTGTTGGGTCTCTGAGCAAAGCCTTCAGATGCCTACTGTGGCACCAAGAGGTTTGTGGAATGTCAGAGAAGCCCAAGGAGTTGTAACCATTCACTCTGCTCCCAGGCCACCACTCTGTGCCACCCAACAGTCACTCCTTGGGCGTTCCCACAACCTATGGCCCTCGACAGTGAAGTCACGGCACTTAGCAAGTCCTTCTCCATCCCTGGCACACAGAGGAAAGAAGGAAAGCAAGAAAGGAAGGAAGAAAAAGGAAGAAAAAGGAAGAAAAAGGAAGAAAAAGGAAGAAAAAGGAAGAAAAAGGAAGAAAAAGGAAGAAAAAGGAAGAAAAAGGAAGAAAAAGGAAGAAACCACCCAGGCTGCAGATATTGTGTCTTCCTTTCCTGTCTCCCCAAACTGCAAGACTGTGGACATCAAGGAGGGAGGTGTCCTTGCTTGTGGGTGAAGTTGACATGTAGCTGGTGATGTAGGAGAAGACAAGCTGCCACATTCTCTAGAACTCCACAGGTGTTCTTTTGCCCAGTGCACGCAACTCCTGCTTCAGGCAGAGTGAGGAGCACCTCATGTGCCGCCCCATGTGCTGTGGGAAGCCCTACAGTGTCCTTCCCCCGAGCTAAAGCTTTGACTTTCTAGTCAAAGCATTCACTTCAGTGCCGCGCGTATCAGGTCACAGGAACTCCCGAACAGTGAACGTGCAGCCCTGCCAACATTGATGGGTACTTCAGAAAGGTAGATGGGTGGCACAGAGAGGTGGTCTGGATGCAGAAGTGAAGGGTTACAACTCCATGGGAATCTCTCCCACACCACACATGCATTGGAGCCATGGAAAACATCACAGGTGTTTGCTGAGACATGCAACAATCCCGGTGCTCAGGACCAAAGGAATATGGGTGACTTTGGATGGAGTGGTCACAGGTAAAGGGCAGCTCCCCCCAGGTGACCATTCCAGCTGGACACACACTCCTCATCCACCAAGACTGATGCCAGAGCACCACATCCCTTCAGCCGTGCCTTTGCACTGCACAGCAACCCGGATGCCCCGGGCAGCCCAGGTGAGCGTCCCAGGAGAAAAGGAACACGAGGAGACATCAGGCTACAATGCAGCATAAACTTTAATGAGTCTAAAGACAGAGACAAAGCAGGACATGCTGGAAGGGACCCGAGTGAAGTGCTACAAGGGCAGCCGGCACTCGGGCAGCCCTGCACAGCAATGGGATACACATCTTCAATCCACACACATATACAGAGGGTGATGAGCAGGACCCTTCTTGATTTGCTTCAGGATGAACCCACAGAACAGGACAGCAGGAGACAACTGCACTCAAGGACTCAGGATGCAGAGAAGAGAGCAAAAGAAGACAACAACATCAGCTGGCTGTGTTTCCAGAAGCAAGGATGGCACCTGGGTTACCTTCCTCTTTTTACAGGAGGGTGTGAAGGTGCTCAGATTCTCTGGAAACTCTGACAAGATGCTGTGTCCTCAGTCCAGTGAGTGGCTTTGGTCTTCCTGGTCGATGTGTTCACTGCACGTCCAGCCCCACCTTAGCAGGGCAGGCATCTTCTGCCGTAGCGACCACCAAAGCCGGAGAGGCTGAAGCCCCCGGAGTTGATGGGCACTCCCTCCTGGCTCAGGATGCTGCCAACAGCAGCGGAGGTGGTGGATCCCACAGCGGTGTTCTGGGGGAAGGAGCTGAGGATGGGTCCGGGCAGGGTCACCACCACGGGAGACGGTTCAATAATCACTCGGGAGTCCTGGCACTGCCGGACACAGGGCTCGTTGCAGCTGTTGGCGAGTGGGGTTGGGCCACAGGGACGGCACAGATCGTAGCAGGACATGGCTGTGGGACGGAGGTGCACCTGGGAGAGAGGGCAGGGGAAGAACAGGCAGTGTGTGAGGCACAGCCTGACAGCCTGATGGGTGAGAGAAAGAGCACGGGCTTGGAGCAGGCAGAGGCTACATAGGGAGAAAAAGACCCTTTGGAGCTGCAGTTCCCAACAGGGACCTGCAAATAGAGTCCAAGAGTCCTTCTCCCACCTCCCCCGAGAGCGGCAAAGAGAAAGGAGGTGACTGGCCACAGTCTCAGAAGGATTTCAGAGGAAGAGTTGAGGCCAGAATACAGGGAGTAAAAGGAGAAATAAGAGAAAGAGATGAAGGTTCTTGCTACTTACCTTGGTCACCAAAGAGGAGAATGCAAGAGAAGTGGATGAGTGAGGCACAGCTGGAGAGGATTTTATACTCATCCAGACTGCCTCAGGACCAGGGGAACTCTTTGCACATGTAATGTGTTTACCAACAGGCTCATCTTGCATGCAAAACATCACAATTAAAGAAAAGGGGTATTTATTTGTGCCCTGCAATGCTTCCTTTTCATTTCCATGACATGGCCTTTCAGCTACACAGGCTCCTTTCAAGTCACAGTTTAAGAGGCCAAATGTTTCCAGGGGACATGACCTGTCAGCATAGGCAGATGGTGCAGTCAGAGATGAGGAGCTTCCCACCCAGGCAGATGGCGACAGACCCTTTGCCTCCAGGGCCTCACTTTAAATTTTCTCCTGCTGAATAGGGCAGGTCTCCTCATAACCCTGAAGTTCCAGCTTGGACAGCCACGGGCAAGGGTCAGCAGCATCAGTCCCTCGCCCTCATGCTCTGCTCACTCGCACTGAATTAGGCATCACTTTGCCAAGCAGGGCTCCTCTGCTCTTGGCTTTTAGACTCTTTCTTCAAGCTTGGCTCTCAATAGAAGTTTTCCTCCCTCTTTTGCATCTTCTGTCTTTCCCAAAGACTGGCTGGTCTTGCTGCCCCATGCACTGTGGGAATCCCTGCAGTTCCCCAGAGATAAAGCCCTGTCCGCCTGAAAGACAGCTTCTGCCAGCAACCCCTGCTCTGCCCCGCTGTGCAGGACGGCCCTCAGGAAACACACCCTCAATTGACATCCACAATCTACGCCAAGCTGACATATTCACATCTCATGGGAAGCTTTCCAAGCTTTTTGCAGTGTCTGTGATTGAGCTGGTCTGTCGGCTCAAAGAAGAAGTGTTTGGTACTCTTGAGGATGAAGAAGGAATCACTAGGAGACCTCCACATTGACCTTGGAGGGGCAGAGGGAGTAGGCGCTGTGTGTCATGTGTGCGACGCGTGGCAGTCCAGGGTGAACCCTCAAGGTTACGAGGAGACCTGCCCCATGCAGCAGCAAACACTTGGAAGTGAGGCCCTGGAGGCAATGGATTGGCATCACCTCCATGGGTGGGACACTTCTCATCTCTGACTGCACCATCTGCCTATGCTGACGTGTCGTGTCCCCTGGAAGCGTTTTGGCCTCTAATACTGTGACTTGAAAGGAGCCTGTGTGACTGAATGGGCGTCATGGACAGGGAATGAAAAGGAAGCATTGCAGGGCACTAATAAATACCTCATTTCTTTAATTGCGAAGTTTTGCATACAAAATGAGCCTGTTGGAAAACACATCACATGCCCAAAGGGTACCTCTGGGCCTGGGGTGGTCACTGCCAGTATAAAAGCCGGTCCAGCTGCAGCTCCCTCATCCACTTCTCTTGCCTTCTCCTCTTTGGTGAACAAGGTCAGTAGCAAGATCTTCCATCTCCTTCTCTTCTTTCTCCTTATGCTCTTTGTCTTCTGGCCTTGACTGAGTCTTTACCTCAGCCATAGCCTTCTGAGACCACAGACAGTCACCTCTGCTCTCTTTGCCACTTTGGGGGGAGATGGGAGAGGGTCTTTGGCTCTGCTTGAAGGGCCCTGTTGGGAACTGCAGCTCCTAAGGCTCTTTTCCTCCCTGTGCAGCCTGTACCTTCTCCAAGCCCACGCTCTTTCTCTCACCCATCAGGCTGTGCCTCACTCTCTGCCTGTTCTTCCCCTGCCCTCTCTCCCAGGTGCACCTCCGTCCCACAGCCATGTCCTGCTACGATCTGTGCCGTCCCTGTGGCCCAACCCCACTCGCCAACAGCTGCAACGAGCCCTGTGTCAGGCAGTGCCAGGACTCCCGAGTGATTATTGAACCGTCTCCCGTGGTGGTGACCCTGCCCGGACCCATCCTCAGCTCCTTCCCCCAGAACACCGCTGTGGGATCCACCACCTCCGCCGCTGTTGGCAGCATCCTGAGCCAGGAGGGAGTGCCCATCAACTCCGGGGGCTTCAGCCTCTCTGGCTTTGGTGGTCGCTACGGCAGAAGATGCCTGCCCTGCTAAGGTCGGGCTGGGTGTGCAGTGAACACATCGACCAGGAAGACCAAAGCCACTCACTGGACTGAGGATGGAGCTGCATGTTGGAGTTTCAAGAGAATCTCAGCACCTTCACACCCTCCTGTAAAAAGAGGAAGGTAACCCAGGTGCCATCCTGTGCTGTCTGGAAACACAGCCAGCTGATGTTGTTGTCTTCTTTTGCTCTCTTCTCTGCATCCTGAGTCCTTGAGTGCAGTTGTCTCCTGCTGTCCTGTTCTGTGGGTTCATCCTGAAGCAAATCAAGAAGGGTCCTCACCCTCTGTATATGTGTGTGGATTGAAGATGTTTGTCCCATTGCTGTGCAGGGCTGCCCGAGTGCCGGCTGCCCTTGTAGCACTTCACTCGGGTCCCTTTCAGCATGTCCTGCTTTGTCTCTGTCTTTAGACTCATTAAAGTTTATGCTGCATTGTAGCCTGATGTCTCCTCGAGTTCCTTTTCTCCTGGGACGCTCACCTGGGCTGCCCGGGGCATCCGGGTTGCTGTGCAGTGCAAAGGCACGGCTGAAGGGATGTGGTGCGCTGGCATCAGTCTTGGTGGATGAGGAGTGTGTGTCCAGCTGGAATGGTCACCTGGAGGGAGCTGCCCTTTACCTGTGACCACTCCATCCAAAGTCACCCATATTCCTTTGCTCCTGAGCACCGGGATTGTTGCATGTCTCTGTAAACCCCAGTGATGTCCTCCATGGCTCCAATGCATGTGCGGTGTGAGAGAGATTCCCATGGAGTTGTAACTCTTCACTTCTGCACCCAGACCACCTCTCTGTGCCACTCACCGACCTCTCTGAAGTGCTCTGCAAGTCCCATTACAGCGAAATGAGGCCATTTAACAAGTCCTTCTCCACCCCTGGAAAACCAGAGGATGGAAGGAAAGCAAGAATCCATCCAGGCTGAAGCCACTGTGTCTTCCTGCCTTTCTGCCCTGGGCTGCAAGACCATCAACACCTGGTGGGAGCTAACCTTGACCAGCAAGCCAAGGCTTTAGCTCTGGGGAAAGATATTGGAGGCTTTCCCACAGCACGTGGGGCAGCATATGATGTGCCCCTCACTCTGCTTGAAGTAGGAGTGGGGATGCACTGCCTAAACATCATTTCTAGAGGAGTGGAGCATGTGGCAGCTCATCCTCTCCTACATCACCAACTACATGCCACCTCCACCCACAAACAAGGCTACTTCTCTCTCCTATGTTGTTGGTTTTGCAGCTCCTTGGGCTTCTCTTGCACACCACAACCCTTTTGGTGCCACGGAAGGCATCACAAGGGTTTGCGGAGAGACCCAACCAGCCTGGAGTTCAGGATAGAGGGACGTGGGTGACTTTGGAAGGATTTGTCACAGGTAAATTGTGGCCTCCTCCAGGGATTACAAATCCATTTCAGTGAGGCATCTCCTCGGAGCCACAGCAGTGCACCACATCCATTCAGCCACACCTTTCCCCTGTATGGGATCCCATTTGTGAAGCAGCCAATTATCTTACCTTGGGTGCTGCTCTAACTCCGAGCTCCTCCTCCTTCGAGTGCTTTTCCTAACTGCCCTGCCATGCCAGGCTTTCTACACCCTTATCACCTCGTTAGCACCTGCCCCGGGATTGGCCACTTCTCAGGATCCCACAGCTGCAGCAATTAGAGGAGCTCAGCAGCCCTACAATTATCTCTTGTTTACAACCCACGATTTTCTTACATTTACAACATTACATCATTTTATACTTTACACCATTTTACAAAATTCCATCATTTACATTTCCCTACACGACAATTCCCCTTTCTATGCTTTCACTTACAGTTCTTTGTTTCTAGAATTTTCTCCCCACAGGAAGGTGCAAGGAGGAAGGAGTCAGGCTCATTTCAGGGCTGCCCATTGATAGGACCAGAGGCGATGGGCACAGAAGGAAACCCAGAAAGCTCCAGGAAAGACTTTTTGAACTGTGTGTTGTACCAAGCAGTGGAAGACCTTGCCCAGGGTGATTATGGAACCTCCATCCTTAGATGTATCCAAAACTCATCTGGATATGGAGCAACTGGCTCTAGGCTGACCTCCTTGAGCAGGAGATTGGACCAGATGAGCTCTGCAAGTGCCATCCAGCCCCGGTCATGCTGTGATACTCTGATATATCATCGAGCGTTCTGGTTGGGCATCTCAGAAGGTAAGGAACACAACGAGACTCAAGCTACAATGCAGCATAAACTTTAATGGGTCTAAAGACAGAGACAAAGCAGGGCGTGCTGGAAGGAACCCAAGCGAGGTGCTCCGAGGGCAGCTGACACTCAGGCAGCCCTTCAAAGCGATGGGACACACGTCTTCAATCCACACACATATACAGAGGGTGATGAACAGGACCCTTCTCAACTTGCTTCAGGATGAACCCATGGAACAGGACAGCAGGAGACAAGGGGAGCTCATGATGCAGAGAAGAAAGCAGGAGAAGACAACATCAGCTGGCTGGGTTTCCAGAGAGTACAGGATGACACTTGTATTTGTCTCCCTATTTCATAGGAGGATGTGAAGATGCTCAAATACTCTGGAAACCCTGTCCAGCAGCTCCATCCTCAGTCTGGTGAGTGGCTTTGGTCTTCCTGGTCGATGTGTTCACTGCACGCCCAGCCCGACCTTAGCAGGGCAGGCATCTTCTGCCGTAGCGACCACCAAAGCCAGAGAGGCTGAAGCCCCCGGAGTTGATGGGCACTCCCTCCTGGCTCAGGATGCTGCCAACAGCAGCGGAGGTGGTGGATCCCACAGCGGTGTTCTGGGGGAAGGAGCTGAGGATGGGTCCGGGCAGGGTCACCACCACGGGAGACGGTTCAATAATCACTCGGGAGTCCTGGCACTGCCTGACACAGGGCTCGTTGCAGCTGTTGGCGAGTGGGGTTGGGCCACAGGGACGGCACAGATCGTAGCAGGACATGGCTGTGGGACGGAGGTGCACCTGGGAGAGAGGGCAGGGGAAGAACAGGCAGCGTGTGAGGCACAGCCTGACAGCCTGATGGGTGAGAGAAAGAGCGTGGGCTTGGAGAAGGTACAGGCTGCACAGGGAGGAAAAGAGCCTTAGGAGCTGCAGTTCCCAACAGGGCCCTTCGAGCAGAGCCAAAGACCCTCTCCCATCTCCCCCCAAAGTGGCAAAGAGAGCAGAGGTGACTGTCTGTGGTCTCAGAAGGCTATGGCTGAGGTAAAGACTCAGTCAAGGCCAGAAGACAAAGAGCAAAAGGAGAAAGAAGAGAAAGAGATGAAAGATCTTGCTACTGACCTTGTTCACCAAAGAGGAGAAGGCAAGAGAAGTGGATGAGGGAGCTGCAGCTGGACCGGCTTTTATACTGGCAGTGACCGCCCCAGGCCCAGAGGTACCCTTTGGGCATGTGATGTGTTTACTAACAAGTTCATTTTGTATGCAAAACTTCACAATTAAAGAAATGGGGTATTTATTTGTGCCATGCAATGCTTCCTTTTCATTTCCGTGTCTGTGACATGCCCTTTCAGCCGCTCAGGCTCCTTTGAAGTCACAGTAGTTGAGACTGAAATATTTCCAGGGGACATGACATGTTGACACAGTCCAATGGTTGGAGACAGGGCTGGAGCTCTGGGGAAAGGCACAGCAGGGATCCCACAGTGCGTGGGGCAGCAAGACCAGCCAGTTTTCAGGAAAGAGGGAACATCCGAAAGAGGCAGGAAAACTTCTGCTGAGAGCAATGCTCAATCTCAGAGAGAAAGTCTAAAAGCCAAGAGCAGAGGAGCACTGCCCAGCAAGGTGATGCCTATTTCACTGTGAGTGAGCAGAGCGTGACAGTGAGGGACTGATGTTACTGCACGTGGGAGTCCAGGCTGGAACCTCATGGTTAGGAGGAGACCTGCTAAATTCAGCAGCAAACATCTTAAAGTGAGGCCCTGAGGGCAAGGGTCTGCCACCAGCTGCCCAGGTAGGACATTCCTCATCTCTGTCTGGACCATCTGCCTTTGCTGACATGACATTTCCCCTGGAAACGCTTTGGCCTTTATTAATGCGACTTGAAAGGAGCCTGTGTGGCTGAATGAGCATCACGGACAGGGAAATGGAATTGCAGCATTGCATGAAACACAAGCTATGTCCCCATTTTTTTAATTGTGATGTTTTGCATGCAAGATGAACTCGTTGGTAAACATATTACATGTGCCAAGGGCAGCCTCTGGGCCTGGGGCAGTCTGGACGAGTATAAAAGCCAGTCCCGTCGCAGGATCCTTCATCCTACTGGCTTGTCTTCTCCTCCTTGGTGAACAAGGTGAGCTACAACATTCTTTGCCTGTTTCTTCTCATTCTCCTCCTCTTCTTTATCTTTGAGACCGAACTGGGTCTTTGCATTTGTGTTGCATTTACTAAGAGCATTTTTCCTTGGTCCTGATTCCAGCATCTCTGACAAGAGATGGTGTGAGAAGGTCTTGGGCTTTCTTTGCAGGGGAACCATGGGGTCAGGGCTCCTAATCCAATCTTCTTCCCTGCACAGCATGTCCCTGCCTCCCATCTTGTTCCCTTTCACCCATCAAACTGTCAGGCTGTGCCTCACACACTGCCTGTTCTTCCCCTGCCCTCTCTCCCAGGTGCACCTCCGTCCCACAGCCATGTCCTGCTACGATCTGTGCCGTCCCTGTGGCCCAACCCCACTCGCCAACAGCTGCAACGAGCCCTGTGTCAGGCAGTGCCAGGACTCCCGAGTGATTATTGAACCGTCTCCCGTGGTGGTGACCCTGCCCGGACCCATCCTCAGCTCCTTCCCCCAGAACACCGCTGTGGGATCCACCACCTCCGCTGCTGTTGGCAGCATCCTGAGCCAGGAGGGAGTGCCCATCAACTCCGGGGGCTTCAGCCTCTCTGGCCTGGGTGGTCGCTACGGCAGAAGATGCCTGCCCTGCTAAGGTCGGGCTGGACGTGCAGTGAACACATCGACCAGGAAGACCAAAGCCACTCACCAGACTGAGGACGCAGCTTCTGGTCAGAGTTTCCAGAGGAGCTGAGCACCCTTACACACACCCTCCTTTACAGCCATCCTGTGCTGTCTGGAAACACGGCCAGCTGATGCTGTCTTCTTCCTCTACTTTCTTCTCTGCATCAAGAGCCCCTGTTGTCTCCTGCTGTCCTGTGTCATGGGTTCCTCCTGAAGCAAGCTGAGAAGAGTCCTGCTCATCACTCTCTGTATAAGTGTGTGGAAGACGTGTGTCCCGTTGCTGTGCAGGGCTGCCTGAGTGCCACCTGCCCTTGGAGCACCTGGCCCAGGTCCCTTCCAGCACGCCCTGCTTTGTTTCTGTCTTAAGACTCATTAAAGTTCATGCTGCATTGTAGCTTGATGCCTCCTCATGTTCCTTTCCTCCTGGGACGCCCAGCCAAGCTGTGCAGGGGAAAATGGGGTGTTTTGGAAGGGAGAAGGGTGGGCTGATAAGGGCCTCCATCATGCCTGAGTATGGAAAGGGTTGCCAGAAGCTCCTCAAAGGGACACGTGAGGAAGAAGTGAGGTTGGAAGCTTCCAGTTGATGAGGGAAGCCTTTGATGTGCTGGAAGCCAATTCTGTTCACACTAACACCCTCCTGCCCAAGGCTCTGATTGCGCGTTACCACTCACAATACGCTCTTGCTCTTCACTCCTCCGAGCATTCCTTCAACATCCTGGAACTGGAGGGAGTTGCAAAGGAGTTGATGGGACTGCTGGCAGCCAGGGCAACTGTGTAAAAGGAAATATAAGTTCTGCTTTTGAATTTTCTTCTCTTTCCCTCCTGTCTGTGGTCTTTTTCTCCACTGTGCACGCTTTGCGCCTGGCCCTGCAGTCCCGCCTCCGACAGAGTGAAAGGCTACTCTTGTGCACTGTCCTTTGATTAAAAACATTTGTTTGCACCAGATGGCTACCTCCTTTTCTTCCCTGAAAGAAAGCTATCCTTCAAAATATCCCCATGCCTTTATCCTCTTGGTAAGCCTGTGGAAATGCATCCATACTTGTGAGCCATGCTGCGTCATCAGGAGAAAGAAGTTCAAGATCAAACTAGGGAAGGAAGAGATGAAGGAATCATCCACGGTACATGATCTGAGGGAGCAGAGTGTGTCAGGATGCTCGAGCCTTTATGTAGACCCTGAGTATGGGGGGGTTGAGTCAGTGGGAATGGAGAAATGGTGGGAACTGGTTTCTTTGTATTTAGTATTTTGCTCGTGGAAGAGTTTTAACTGCAAGTGTCATGGATAGAAAACTGATGTGCAGTATGGTTTGAGGGTAATAACCTAAGCTGGAAGGAAATCTTTCCGTTACACACAGGGCTGCTGTGTTGCAGTCATAGAATCATAGAATCTCCAGGTTGGAAAGGACCCACTGGATCATCGAGTCCAACCATTCCTATGGGATTTCTTCTGCACGCACATTTCCTTAGATCAACAACTCATGTCAGCCTAGACACTGCCTTCATCCTCCTGAATGAAGAATTTGCTTAGGTCTCTGTGGTCAGAGCATTGCCTGTCTCTGATGGACTCTCAGCGTCACTGGGAGAGCGGTTTTACCCACTCTTTGCAAGGAGGTCCCAGCTGGGGTGTCAGAGGAGTACAGATGGTGCCCCAAGCTGAGGTGTCATTCCCCTTGGGGACACTCAGGTCCTCTTTTGTCTCAGGAAATGCAATGCAGATCATTGAATCCTTCCCTTGGGTGCATCCCTGGGGAGATCCCGACCCCTGCTGCTCTCCAGGCTGGTTTTGTTGGCACTGCCACCCTCCCATGCTTTTGGGAAGACTTATGTGTTGCATGGAAGCTTTACTGCATATTTGGAACTGTGTGTGTGGTCCTCTCAGGTTATAGGACCAAAATAGAAGCTGAGGTATGGACATGAAGGATGGAAGAAGGAAGAGTTCTGAAGCCAGAAGATGTTCTTAGGGTGTGATTTCTGCAAGGTGTCAGCAGTAGCTAAATAAAAATTATGGGAAAGCAGCATCATTCTTTCTGAAACATTCCTGCACTGATGAGTGGGGTACTTCAGTCAACGCTGAAAGAGGGGGAAGGAAAACCAGATGGGCTAATTTGTTCTAAGGGCAATGTGAGATACCAAAGAAAGTTCAAATTCCCAACACCTTAGTCTCTCTGACAAAGAAAACGATGACTAAGAAAGCATAGAAGGCCTTGGAGGCAGAAAGAAAAGTGGATTCGGCCAGTCTCTGCTGAAAGAAAACACGTCCTTTAATCCTGGGTTGGTAATGAAAAAAACCCCCTGCGTTCATTATGACAAAGGCTAAAAGAAAGCCTCAGGAGGGCAAGACGCTGACACCACCTGAAAATATGACACAACTCCACCCAGTTGGCTGAAGCATCTGCCTGATTTTTGTTGTAAACTCCCCTGGAAATGTTTTAGCCTCTAATGGTGTAACTTGAAAGGAGTCGGTGTGGCTGACTGGGCACGTCACGGACAGGGAAATGAAAAGGCGGTGTTGCAGGGAGCATAAACAATATCACCACTTATATAGGTGGGATTCTTAGCATACAAAATGAGCTTGTTGGTAAACATATCACATGCAGAAAGGGAGCCCTTGAGCCTGGGGCTGATCGGACCAGTATAAAAGGCAGTCCAACTGCAGGTCCCTCATCCACTTCTCTTCCTTTCTTCTCCCTGTGAACAAGGTGAGCTGCAACTGCCTTTGTTTCCTTCTTTTTCTCTTATTCTCCTCTTTCCTTATGGCCTCGGTAGAGGTTTTACCAAGAGCCTTGCACGTTCACAGTCTCTTTTTCCTTGTTCTCTGCTGGGAGAAGATGGGAGGTCTTGGAGTCTTCTTGCAGGGAAACTATAGGGACTGGGGCTCCTCGTGCCTTCTTCTCTTATCAGACTGCATAGCCTTCTAAGCTCATGCTCTTTCACCCATCAGGCTGTCAGGCTGTGCCTCAATTGCTGCTTTTTCTTCCCCTGCCCTCTCTCCCAGGTGCACCTCCGTCCCACAGCCATGTCCTGCTACGATCTGTGCCGTCCCTGTGGCCCAACCCCACTCGCCAACAGCTGCAACGAGCCCTGTGTCAGGCAGTGCCAGGACTCCCGAGTGGTGATCCAGCCCTCTCCGGTGGTGGTGACCCTGCCCGGACCCATCCTCACCTCCTTCCCCCAGAACACCGCTGTGGGATCCTCAGCTTCTGCTGCTGTTGGCAGCATCCTGAGCCAGGAGGGAACCCCCATCAACTCCGGGGGCTTCAGCCTCTCTGGCCTGGGTGGTGGCTACTGCGGCAGAAGATGCCTGCCCTGCTAAGGTCGGGCTGGACGTGCAGTGAACACATCGACCAGGAAGCCCTAAGTCATGTGTTGGACTGAGGATGGAGCTGCTGGCTGGGCTTTCCAGAGGAGCTGAGCACCCTCACACCCTCCTGCGTAGGAGCGAGGGAAGCTCAGTGCCATCCTGTGCTGTCTGGAAACACGGCCAGCTCCTGCTGTCTTCTTCTCCTGCTTTCTTCTCTGCATCATGAGTCCCTGTTGTCTCCTGCTGTCCTGTGCCATCAGTTAGTCCTGAAGCAAGATGAGAAGAGTCCTGCTCATCGCCCTCTCACTTGTGTGTGGGAGGAAGATGTGTCCCCCATTGCTGTGCAGGGCTGCCTGAGTGCCGGCTGCCCTCGGAGCACCTGGCCCGGGTCCCTTCCAGCACTCCCTGCTTTGTCTCTGTCTTTAGACTCATTAAAGTTTATGCTGCATTGTAGCCTGATGTCTCCTCATGTTCCTTTACTCCTGGGATGCCCGGCCAAGCTGTGCAGGGGGGAAAAAAAGGATGCCCTGGAAAGGAGAAAGGTGGGCAGGTGAAGACAAATGGTGAACCTGCCTCGTGCCTATCAGAACACCCTCAAGGGTCACTGGAAGAGACATGTGGAGGTGAAGGAATGTGTGGCACTATCTGAGCATGGAAAGGGTTGCCAGAAGCTCCTCAAAGGGACATGTAAGGAAGAAGTGAGGTTGGAGACTGGCTTCCAGTTGATGAGGGAAGCCTTTGATGTGACAGAAGCCAAATCCGTTCAGGCTAACACCCTCCTGCCCAAGGCTCTGTTGCATGTTACCAATCACAATGTGCCCTTGCTCTTCCCTCATCCAAGTGCTTCTTCCACACTCTGGTACCGAAGGGAGTTGCAAAGGAAGTGATAGGACAGTTGGCAGCCAGAAAAATCGTGTAAATGCAGATGTGAACTCTTGTTTAGATTTTGGAACAATGGGAAATGGGTGTGTAAGGGACAGGAATGCACACGCAGGGCTCATCCTCTCTCATCTTCAAGAATTGGCAGCATTGGTGACATGTCCTGGAAACTCTGTGGAGTGATAGATGGAGCAGGAAAGTCACCTTAACCTCCACTGGTACCTTCTTATGGTGAAAAAACATTAAGAGTTGTGGAGTCCTCCTGTATGCATCACTGTGTCCCAAAGAGAAGTATGTCTGGAGCAAATATGATCATATCCTCCAAAAACCTCACTCAGCTGCTGTGCAGCCTCTTCCTAGAGAGGTCCCAAGCAGTCATCCTTTTGTCCCTCCAAGCAGGCCTGAAGATAGGGAGACTGAGAGATTTATTGAACACCCAGCCGTGTTCTCAGTTCCTCCTTCCCATCCAGGCAATATTGCTCCTGGTGCTCTGGTTGCACTTTAGGTAGAGCAGGAGGCATCTCTTGCGCTGCACTTCTCCAACTCTCCTCACAAAGACCTTGTGGCCACTGCTTGCTGCTGAGCCGGGGAGGATGTCCTGTGGAATTCCTGCCAAGTGTTTGGTCGTGCCTGGTGTGCTGGTGGTCTGGGTGGCCAAAGCAGAAGTTGTAGCAAAGACACGGGCATGAAGAAAGACACTTATGGCTGGCCCAGCACAAGCCTCGATCACTGCCTGGTGCGCCTCCAGCAGAGAGCGGCCGGAGGGGAATAGCTTTCTTTCTTAAACACTGGTAATCGTTTGCTTAAGGTGGGATAAAGGAGAGAAGGAAGGTGCAAAAGAGGCAAACTTCTGCTGAGAGCAAAGCTCAGCCTCAAAGAGAGTCTGAAATGCAGGATCAGAGGATCCCTGCCAAGAAAGTTGGTGCCTAATGCAGAGTGAGCAAGCAGACCGTGAAAGGGAGGGATGGATGCTGCTGACCCTTGCATGTGGGAGTCCAGGCTGGAACCTCAGGGTTACGAGAAGACCTGCCCCATGCGGCAGGAAACGCTTCAAAGTGAGGCCCTGGAAGCAAGGGTTTGGCACCATGCTCCTCATCTCTGACTGCACCATCGGCCTGTGCTGACGTGTTGTGTCCCCTGGAAACATTTTGGTCTCTAATAGTGTGGCTTGAAAGGAGCCTATGAGGGTGAATGGGCGTCATAGACAGGGAAATGAAAAGGCAGCATTGCGGGGAACATAAGCAGTGTCCCCTCTTCTTAATTGCAATGCTTTGCATGCAAGATGAGCTTGTTGGTAAACACATCACATGCCCAAAGGGCTCCTCTGGGCCTGGGGCAGCCTCCACCAGTATAAAAGCCATTCCATCTGCAGCAGCTCCCTCATACACTCCTCTTGCCTTCCACTCCTTGGTAAATAAGGTGAGCTGCAACCTCCTTTGTCTGTATCTCCTCTTTGTCTTGTTCTGCACTTTGTCTTTTGGCCTTAACTGAATCTTTTTCTTGACAGAATTTTGTCTGATAGCCTTACTCCTCTTAACCAATCCCATCATCTCTGTTATTCTTGTTCTCAACTGGTGGAAAAATCAGGACAAAGGGTCTTGGGCTATCTTTGCAGGGAAACAGTAGGGCTAAACCTCCTACGACACCCCTTCTCCCTGTGCAGGCTGTCCCTGCTCCCACCCAGTACTTTCTCAGTACAAGCAGGTTGTTGATCTGTACCTCACTCTCTGCCTGTTCTTCCCCTGCCCTCTCTCCCAGGTGCACCTCCGTCCCACAGCCATGTCCTGCTACGATCTGTGCCGTCCCTGTGGCCCAACCCCACTCGCCAACAGCTGCAACGAGCCCTGTGTCAGGCAGTGCCAGGACTCCCGAGTGGTGATCCAGCCCTCTCCGGTGGTGGTGACCCTGCCCGGACCCATCCTCACCTCCTTCCCCCAGAACACTGCTGTGGGATCCTCAGCTTCTGCTGCTGTTGGCAGCATCCTGAGCCAGGAGGGAACCCCCATCAACTCTGGGGGCTTCAGCCTCTCTGGCCTGGGTGGTGGCTACTGCGGCAGAAGATGCCTGCCCTGCTAAGGTCGGGCTGGACGTGCAGTGAACACATCGACCAGGAAGACCTAATTCATGTGCTGGACTGAGGATGGAGCTGCTGGCTGGAGTTTTCAGAGGAACTGAGCAACCTAACACTCTCCTGCAAAGAAGGGAGATAAGCCAGGCACCAGTTGGTGCTGTCTGGAAACACGGCCAGCTCCTGCTGTCTTCTTCTCCTGCTTTCTTCTCTGCATCACAAGTCCCTGTTATCTCCTGCCGTCCTGTGCCATGGGTCTCTCCTGAAGCAAGTCAAGACGGGTCCAGCTCATCTCCATCTGCCATGTGGTTGTGAGGAAGACGTATGTCCCACAGCTGTGAATGGCTGCCGGAGTGCCGGCTGCCCTCGGAGCACCTGGCTCAGGTCCCTTCCAGCACTCCCTGCTTTGTTTCTGTCTTTAGACTCATTAAAGTTTATGCTGCATTGTAGCTTGATGTCTCCTCATACTCCTTCCCTCCTGGGATGCTCATCCGAGCTGTCCAGGGGAATCTGGGGTCACTATACAGTGGAAAGTTGTGGCTGAAGGGTTGTGGTTCTCTTGCATCATTCCAGTGGGTTTAGGAATGTGTGTCCAGCTGAAATGGTCACCTGGAGGGGACTGCCCTTTCCCTGTGACAAAGCCATCCCAAAGTCTCCCCCATCCCTTTGTCCTGAACACCAGACCTCCTGGGTCTCCCAGCAAACCCCTGCGATGACTTCCATGGGTTCATGGTGTATGCTGAGGGAGAGACACCCGAGGAGTTGTAACCCTTCACTTCTGATCCCAGATCATCTCTCCAGGCCACCCAGCTCCTGTTCTGAAATACTCATCAATGTTGATGTCACTGCTTGGAAGTTCCCATCCTTTGTTGTCCATGGCAGTGAAGTGAGGCATGTAGCCAGCCCCTCTCCATCCCTGGAACACTGCAGGAAGGAAAGGAAGAACCTTTCCTTGTGTTTTGTGTTTTCCTGCTGTTCTGCTCTGAACCTCAAAGCCTCTGAGATCAGGGAGGGGAGTAACTGTTCTTGTGGGTGAAGATGGCATGAAATTGGTGTGCCCTGCTCCGGTAGGATATGACTGTTGCTTCTGCCGCAGGGAATGTAGGAGAGGACAAGCTCTTTATCCTTTCCCACCAACTGCTCTTGTCCTCCACGGGTGATATTAATACTGTGCACTCTTCTCCTGCTTTCGGTGGAAGGGGGACACCTCTTGTACTGCCCTATGTGCTGTGGGAGCCCCTGCAGTGCTTTTCCCCAGATGTAATGCTCTGTCCTGCCTGCAAGACAAACGCTGTCAGCAACACCTCCTGTGCCCAGCTGTGCAGGAAGGCCCTCAGGAGGTGTAAAATCCATCAACATCCACAAACCACACTGAGCATTTCTATTTGGATGGATTTTACTGTCATCATCAGGATAGCACAGAGCACCGTCTAAGCTGTCCTCATCATCCTCAATGAGGAATTTGACCTGAGAGCGTTGTCTGTCTCTGGTGGAGTCCCACGTAATTGGTGAAGGTGTTTCGTCCGCCCATTGCAGTGTGGACCTTGCTGGCTGTTAGAGGAGGGTGGCTGGTGCCCCAAGCGTGGCTGTCATTCCTTTTGGGGACACCCAGTTGCTCTGCTGTTCCCAAAAAATGCTGTGCAGAGCATTTAGTCCTCGGCTTGGCTTGGCAAGCTGGTGCCTGAGGCAGCCTGAACTGGTCAGCAGGGAAAGCAGGGGATGAAGCTGGTCCTCACACAGGACCTTTGTTGAGAGTCTGGCTTGTAATGATGGGTTTGAAAGGAAATAAGCCCATTCAGGAATGACAAAACCACAAAACAAACACCTAGAGGGTAAGAGTCTGGCACCACTAGGTCAGGTGTTCCATCTCCTTGTCTTTACTTTCATCTTCTTCCTTCCCTTCTGTGTCATTTCCCTGCAAGCATTTTGATCTCTAATAGCGTGACTTGAAAGGAGCCTCTGAGGCTGAATGAGCGTCCTGGACGGGGGAAATGAAAAGGCAGCATTTCAAGGAACATAAGCAGCGTCTCCATTTCTTTAATGTTGATCGTTTGCATGCAAGATGAGCTTGTTGGTAAACACCTCACATGCCCAAAGGGAGCCACGGGCTGGAGGTGGTCTGGAACAGTATAAAAGGCAGTCCAACTGCAGGTCCCTCATCCACTTCTCTTCCCTTCTTCTCCCTGGTGAACAAGGTGAGCTGCAACTGTCTTTGTTTCCTTCTTTTTCTCTTATTCTCCTCTTTCCCTATGGCCTTGGTAGAGGTTTTACCAAGAGCCTTGCACATTCACAGTCTCTTTTTCCTGGTTCTCTGCTGGGAGAAGATGGGAGGTCTTGGAGTCTTCTTGCAGGGAAACTATAGGGACTGGGGCTCCTCGTGCCTTCTTCTCTTATCAGACTGCATAGCCTTCTAAGCTCATGCTCTTTCACCCATCAGGCTGTCAGGCTGTGCCTCAATTGCTGCTTTTTCTTCCCCTGCCCTCTCTCCCAGGTGCACCTCCGTCCCACAGCCATGTCCTGCTACGATCTGTGCCGTCCCTGTGGCCCAACCCCACTGGCCAACAGCTGCAACGAGCCCTGTGTCAGGCAGTGCCAGGACTCCCGAGTGGTGATCCAGCCCTCTCCGGTGGTGGTGACCCTGCCCGGACCCATCCTCACCTCCTTCCCCCAGAACACCGCTGTGGGATCCTCAGCTTCTGCTGCTGTTGGCAGCATCCTGAGCCAGGAGGGAACCCCCATCAACTCCGGGGGCTTCAGCCTCTCTGGCCTGGGTGGTGGCTACTGCGGCAGAAGATGCCTGCCCTGCTAAGGTCGGGCTGGACGTGCAGTGAACACATTGACCGGGAAGCCCTAAGTCATGTGTTGGACTGAGGATGGAGCTGCTGGCTGGGCTTTCCAGAGGAGCTGAGCACCCTCACACCCTCCTGCATAGGAGCGAGGGAAGCGCAGTGCCATCCTGTGCTGTCTGGGAACACGGCCAGCTCCTGCTGTCTTCTTCTCCTGCTTTCTTCTCTGCATCGTGAGTCCCTGTTGTCTCCTGCTGTCCTGTGCCATGGGTCTCTCCTGAAGCAACTCAAGACGGGTCCAGCTCATCTCCATCTGCCCATGTGGGTGCAAGGAAGACGTATGACCCACAGCTGTGAATGGCTGCCTGAGTGCCGGCTGCCCTCGGAGCTCCTGGCTCAGGTCCCTTCCAGCACTCCCTGCTTTGTTTCTGCCTTTAGACTCATTAAAGTTTATGCTGCATTGTAGCCTGATGTCTCAGTGTTTTACTACCCAGATGGGATGCTCACCCAAACTATCTGAGGGGGAATACAGTGGAAGGGTGCAGCTGAAGTCATGTGGTGCTTTTGCAGCATTCCAAAGGAATCAAGCGTATGTTTCCAGCTGAAATAGTCATCTAGAGGGGACTGTCCATAGCATGTGACAAAACCATCCAAAAGTCACCCAGTGCCCTTTCTCCTAAGCACCAGACTTTCCAGGTCTTTCAGCAAACCCCTGCAAAGTCTTACTTGGCAGCAATAGGTCTGTAGTGTGCAACAGTTGCCCAAAGAGTTGGAACCCTTCACTTCTGCCTCCAGACCTCTCTGTGCACTCCGCTCCGGTTCCGATGTACTTTGCAATGGTGACAGGCTTGCACAGACCCCGCTTAGGAGTTCCCATGACACTGAACTGAGGGCACGCATGAAGTCCCTCTCTGTCCCTTTCACACGTGAGGAGGGAAAGAAAGAACCCTGCAGGCTGCACCATTGTGTCTTCCTACCATTCTGGTCTGAACTGCAAGACATGAGGGAGGGAAGTAACCTTGCCTGGGGGTGTAGATGGCACGTAGTTGGCATAGCGTGTTCCAGCAGGTTGCAGTTGTTGCTCCTGCCGCACGAGGTGTAGGAGAAGACAACCTCACTGCCCTTTCCTGCCACATGCTCTCATCCTCCACAGGTGATGTTTTTCCTAAGCACTCCACTCCTGCACTGGGTGGAAGGTGGGGGCACCTCTTGTTCTGCCCCATGTGCTGCGGGAAGCCCTGCAGTGCCTTTTCCCAGATCTAAAGCTCTCTCCTCCCCGAAAGGCAGCTGCTGTCAGCAGCACCCCCTGTGCCCATCTGTGCAGGAAAGCCCTCAGCAAACGCACTCTCCACCGACATTCAGGAGCTGTGACAACCTGAGAGCAGGAGCAGGGTCTGGGCAGCATCTGCAGCTTGTGATCCGAGAGAAGAGGGTGCAGTGGGGATCTGGAGCCTTTGGGCAGAGCATCACCAAAGGTGATTGGTGTGGGACTGTCAAGGTCAAAGAGGAGCCTTTCTGTGGGTTTTCTGAGGCAGGACATTGATAGAAAGAAACTTTTGAAGAAAAGACTGATTTTGTACTCACCAAATATACGTAAGGTTCCTTTCTGGGAGGAAGAATCCCTTCTCCTTACTTTCATGATCAATGCACTTGGGGTCCTGTTTCCCAGGTGCACAGGAAATTTCCTCTTCTTGCACGTCATTGGCCTGAGTGAAGTAACAACAGGCTAACGACCCTGATAAGGCTCACCTGCGGTCCCTCACGCCTCCCTCTTCCCTTTGACCCAGGGCTCTACTTAAGTTCTGTCCTGAGGTCTTGCCCTTTTCTTCAGTTTGATGTCTTGAGTGTAAACCTCCTGATCTTTTGCAGATGAGCCCATTTGATCTGGACCCTGAGCTGCCTGCTGAATTCCCAGCCTCTCCTTGGATCTCTCTGGTGATCATGGGCAGCAATTGGTGGGCTCTGTTGACCCAGCTTGCCATCACAGGATCTGAGTGCCCGGCTGGACATCAGTCTTGCTCTGTCATCACGATCTTGATCTTTGAAGTGGGCTCTGTGCTGTATTTCTCTCTCGTTTCTGCGTTTTTCCTTGCTCGGGTACAGTGCAACGCGGCTGCTGCCCTCCTGGTCTTGTAATCATGTTCACATTCTGACTCTGGTCCTGTGGAGAACAGTCAGCTCTTGCTGAGGTTTGACAACATTTCTCATCGGGTGGACTTCCACTCTTCTCCATGGGTTAGCACGGTGCACATTCTAGGCTCTCCTAATCATCCAAAAAGAAAAAGAATTTGGCCTGGGCCTCTGTGATCAGAGCATTACTTCTCTCTAGTGAAGTTCCAATATAATTAGGGAAGGTGTTTTGTCCAGCGTTTGCAATGAGGACCCTGCTGGGTCTCAGAGGAGTGCGGCTGGTGCCCAAAGCATGGCATCACTCCTCTTGGGGACACCCAGGTTCCTCTTCTGTCTGAGGAATTACAGTGTAGAGCATTTAGTCCTTGGCTTGGGTTGGAAAGCTGGTGCCTGAGGCAGGCTGAGCTGGTCGACAGGGAAAGCTGAGGATGAGGCTGGTCCTCACATAGGAAACTTGTTTAGAGTCTGGTCTTTAATGATGACTTTGGAAAGAATGAGGCCATGCGTGGTATGAATAAACTTCAAAACAAACAACTAGAGGGTAGGAGAATGGCATCATTGGGTGAGGTGTTCCATCTCCTTGTCTTTGCCTTCATCTTCTTCCTTCCCTACTGTGTCATTTCCCTGCAAGCATTTTGATCTCTAATAGTGTGACTTAAAAGGAGCCTCTGAGGCCGAATGGGTGTCCTGGATGGGGAAATGAAAAGGCAGAGTTGCAGGGAACATAGGCAGCGTCCCCATTGCTTTAAAGTTCATTGTTTGCATGCGAGATGAGCTTCTTGGTAAACACCTCACATGCCCAAAGGGAGCCTCAGGGCCTGGGGCGGTCCCGATCAGTATAAAAGGCAGTCCAACTGCAGGTCCCTCATCCACTTCTCTTGCCTTCTCCTCCCTGGTGAAAGAGGTGAGCTGCAACTGCCTTTGCCTCCTTCCTCTATTTCACTTACTCTCCTCTTTCTCTATGGCCTCAGTATAGGTTCAACTGAGAGCTTTGCTCTTTCATAGTCTGTTTTTCCCTTGTTCTCTGCTGGGAAAAGATGGGAGGTCTTGGGCTATCTTTGCAGGGAAACTATGGGGGACAGACATCCTGATCCTCTCTTCTTCTATTATTAGGCAGTACTCTCTTCCAAGCTCATGCTCTTTCTCTTGACACTCAGGCTGTCTCTCACTCTCTGCCTGTTCTTCCCCTGCCCTCTCTCCCAGGTGCACCTCCGTCCCACAGCCATGTCCTGCTACGATCTGTGCCGTCCCTGTGGCCCAACCCCACTCGCCAACAGCTGCAACGAGCCCTGTGTCAGGCAGTGCCAGGACTCCCGAGTGGTGATCCAGCCCTCTCCGGTGGTGGTGACTCTGCCCGGACCCATCCTCACCTCCTTCCCCCAGAACACCGCTGTGGGATCCTCAGCTTCTGCTGCTGTTGGCAGCATCCTGAGCCAGGAGGGAACCCCCATCAACTCCGGGGGCTTCAGCCTCTCTGGCCTGGGTGGTGGCTACTGCGGCAGAAGATGCCTGCCCTGCTAAGGTCGGGCTGGACG
Source organism: Cuculus canorus (assembly GCF_017976375.1). Lineage (NCBI taxonomy): Eukaryota > Metazoa > Chordata > Aves > Cuculiformes > Cuculidae > Cuculus > Cuculus canorus. Next base: position 2,504,426 of record NC_071428.1, read on the forward strand.
TGCAGTGAACACATCGACCAGGAAGCCCTAAGTCATGTGTTGGACTGAGGATGGAGCTGCTGGCTGGGCTTTCCAGAGGAGCTGAGCACCCTCACACCCTCCTGCATAGGAGCGAGGGAAGCTCAGTGCCATCCTGCGCTGTCTGGAAACACGGCCAGCTCCTGCTGTCTTCTTCTCCTGCTTTCTTCTCTGCATCATGAGTCCCTGTTGTCTCCTGCTGTCCTGTGCCATGGGTCTCTCCTGAAGCAACTCAAGATGGGTCCAGCTCATCTCCATCTGCCAATGTGGGTGCAAGGAAGACGTATGTCCTATGGCTGTGAATGGCTGCCTGAGTGCCGGCTGCCCTCGGAGCACCTGGCTCAGGTCCCTTCCAGCACTCCCTGCTTTGTTTCTGTCTTTAGACTCATTAAAGTTTATGCTGCATTGTAGCTTGATGTCTCCTCATACTCCTTCCCTCCTGGGATGCTCATCTGAGCTGTTCAGGGGAATCTGGGATGACTATAGAGTGGAAACATGTGGTTCTCTTGCATCATTCCAGTGGGTTTAGGAATGTGTGTCCAGCTGAAATGGTCACCTGGAGGGGACTGCCCTTTCCCTGTGACAAAGCCATCCCAAAGTCTCCCACATCCCTTTGTCCTGAACACCAGACCTCCTGGGTCTCCCAGCAAACCCCTGCGATGACTTCCATGGGTTCATGGTGTGTGCTGAGGGAGAGACACCCGAGGAGTTGTAACCCTTCACTTCTGATCCCAGATCATCTCTCCGGGCCACCCAGCTCCTGTTCTGAAATACTCATCAATGTTGATGTCACTGCTTGGAAGTTCCCATCCTTTGTTGTCCATGGCAGTGAAGTGAGGCATGTTCCACTCTCCATCCCTGGAACACTGCAGGAAGGAAAGGAAGAACCTTTCCTTGTGTTTTGTGTTTTCCTGCTATTCTGCTCTGAACCTCAAAGCCTCTGAGATCAGGGAGGGGAGTAACTGTTCTTGTGGGTGAAGATGGCATGAAATTGGTGTGCCCTGCTCCGGTAGGATATGACTGTTGCTTCTGCCACAGGGAATGTAGGAGATGATAAGCTCTTTATCCTTTCCCACCAACTGCTCTTGTCCTCCACGGGTGACATTTTGCCCTGTCCACCCTACTCTTTCCATCGGTGGAGGAGAGGGCAGCTCTTCAGTTGCCCCATGTGTGTCTTCCTTATAGCTAAAGTCCTGCCTTCCCTGAAAGACAGCTGCTGTCATCTACACGGGAGGACACAATGGCTGCAGCCTGGAGGGAAGTTCTTTCCGTGTGCAAAGCACAGAAAGGGAGTTGCTGTATGCCCTCACATCAGTGTCATGAACAAGAAATCATGGAAGCTCCCAAGGAGGGAACGTGCAGGCCCACCAGCAGAGCGAAGTGCTTCAGAAAGGAAGTTGGGGACCGCAGGCTGATGGTCTGTGAGTAGAAGTAAGGGTTTATAACTCCTTGGGAATCTCTCCCACCTGACACACTACATGGAGCCATGGAGGGCATCATAAGGTTTTGCTAAGGGATTCACTGAGCCTGGTGTTCAGGACAAAAAAAAATGTGGGTGACTTTGGGATGGCTTTGTCACAGGTAAAGCGGAATCCCCTCCAGGTGATCATTTCAGCTGGACACACACTCCTAATCCCACTGGAATGATGCAAGACCACCACATCCCTTCAGCCATGTCACTGTATAGTGACCCATTTTCACCAAGAAAGCTCAGGTGATCATCCCAGGAGGAAAGGAATACAAGGAGACATCAAACTACAATGCAGCATAAACTTTAATGAGTCTAAAGACAGAAACAAAGCAGGGAGTGCTGGAAGGGACCTGAGCCAGGAGCTCCGAGGGCAGCCGGCACTCAGGCAGCCATTCACAGCCGTAGGACATACGTCTTCCTTGCACCCACATGGGCAGATGGAGATGAGCTGGACCCGTCTTGACTTGCTTCAGGAGAGACCCATGGCACAGGACAGCAGGAGACAACAGGGACTCATGATGCAGAGAAGAAAGCAGGAGAAGAAGACAGCAGGAGCTGGCCGTGTTTCCAGACAGCACAGGATGGCACTGCGCTTCCCTCGCTCCTATGCAGGAGGGTGTGAGGGTGCTCAGCTCCTCTGGAAAGCCCAGCCAGCAGCTCCATCCTCAGTCCAACACATGACTTAGGGCTTCCTGGTCGATGTGTTCACTGCACGTCCAGCCCGACCTTAGCAGGGCAGGCATCTTCTGCCGCAGTAGCCACCACCCAGGCCAGAGAGGCTGAAGCCCCCGGAGTTGATGGGGGTTCCCTCCTGGCTCAGGATGCTGCCAACAGCAGCAGAAGCTGAGGATCCCACAGCGGTATTCTGGGGGAAGGAGGTGAGGATGGGTCCGGGCAGGGTCACCACCACCGGAGAGGGCTGGATCACCACTCGGGAGTCCTGGCACTGCCTGACACAGGGCTCGTTGCAGCTGTTGGCGAGTGGGGTTGGGCCACAGGGACGGCACAGATCGTAGCAGGACATGGCTGTGGGACGGAGGTGCACCTGGGAGAGAGGGCAGGGGAAGAACAGGCAGAGAGTGAGAGACAGCCTGAGTGTCAAGAGAAAGAGCATGGGCTTGGAAGAGAGAACTGCCTGATAATAGAAGAAGAGAGGATCAGGATGTCTGTCGCCCAAGATAGCCCAAGACCTCCCATCTTCTCCCAGCAGAGAACAAGGATAAAAGAGACTATAAAAGAGCAAAGTTCTTAGTAAAACCTATACTGAGGCCATAGAGAAAGAGGAGAATGAAAGAAAGAGATGAATGGGGCCGAGGCAGTTGCAGCTCACCTTGTTCACCAGGGAGAAGAAGGCAAGAGAAGTGGATGAGGGACCTGCAGTTGGACTGCCTTTTATACTGATCAAGACCGCCTCTGGCCCTGAGGCGCCCTTTGGGCATGCGATGCTTTTACCAACAAGCTCATCTCGCATGCAAATGATCAACTTTAAAGAAATGGAAAAGCAGCTTATGTTCCATGAAATGCTGCCTTTTCATTTCCCCTTTCATTTCCCCGTCCAGGACGCCCATTCAGCCTCAGAGGCTCCTTTCAAGTCTCACTATTAGAGGGAGAAAATATTTCTGGGGAAATGACACAGTAGGCAAGGAAGAAGATGAAGGCAAAGACAAGGAGATGGAACACTTCACCCAGTGATTCCAGACTTCCCCTCTAGTTGTTTGTTTTGAAGTTTATTCATACCATGCATGGCCTCATTCCTTCCAAACTTATCAGTAAAGACCAGACTCTCAACAAGTTTCCTATGTGAGGATCAGCCCAATCCTCAGCTTTCCCTGTTGACCAGCTCAGGCTGTCTCATGCACCAGCTTTCCAACCCAAGCCAAGGACTAAATGCCCTGCAATGCATTTCCTCAGGCAGAAGAGGAACCTGGGTGTCCCCAAGAGGAATGACAGCCACGCTTGAGGCACCACCTCTTTTTGTCCACCCTTTGCGCAGAGGACAGAGCTTGGATGTCACGGGACTGTGGCTTGTGCCCCAAGCATGGCTGTCATTTCTCTCGGGTGTAGACTGTTGCTCCTCTATCCTGAGGAATGAAGAGCAGAGCATTGAGCCCTTGGCTTGGTGTGGAAAGCTGGCACCTGAGGGAGCCTGAGCTGGTCAACAGGGAAAGCTGAGGATGAGGCCGGCCAACACATAGGAACCTCGCTGGGAGTCTGGCCTTTAATGATACTTTTGGAAGGAATGAGGCCCCATATGTTATGACAAAACCTCAAAACAAACATCTAGAGGCTAAGCGACTGGCATCACCGGGAGACACTTGTGATCTACTCTTTGCTTTCATCTTCTTCCTTCACTTCTGTGTCCTTTCCCCCAGAAATATTTTCTCCCTCTAATAGTGAGACTTGAAAGGAGCCTCTGAGGCCGAATGGGCGTCCTGGAAGGGGAAATGAAAAGGCAGAGTTGCAGGGAACATAGGCAGCGTCTTCATTTCTTTAATAGTGATTATTTGCATGCGAGATGAGCTTGTTGGTAAACACCTCACATGCCCAAAGGGAGCCTCAGGGCCTGGGGCGGTCTTGTTCGGTATAAAAGGCAGTCCAACTGCAGGTCCCTCATCCACTTCTCTTGCCTTCTCCTCCCTGGTGAACAAGGTGAGCTACAACTGCCTTTGCCTCCTTCCTCTATTTCACTTACTCTCCTCTTTCTCTATGGCCTCAGTATAGGTTCGACTGAGAGCTTTGCTCTTTCATAGTCTGTTTTTCCCTTGTTCTCTGCTGGGAAAAGATGGGAGAAGGACTTGGACTCTCTTTGCAGGGAAACCTTGGGGGCCAGAGATCCTTATCCTGTCCTTTTCCCAGGCTGTCCTCTCCCCCAAGCCCATGCTCTCTCTCTCTGATAAGACTGTCAGACTGCCTCACACTCTGCCTGTTCTCCCCCTGCCCTCTCTCCCAGGTGCACCTCCATCCCACAGCCATGTCCTGCTACGATCTGTGCCGTCCCTGTGGCCCAACCCCACTCGCCAACAGCTGCAACGAGCCCTGTGTCAGGCAGTGCCAGGACTCCCGAGTGGTGATCCAGCCCTCTCCGGTGGTGGTGACCCTGCCCGGACCCATCCTCAGCTCCTTCCCCCAGAACACCGCTGTGGGATCCTCAGCCTCCGCTGCTGTTGGCAGCATCCTGAATGAGGAAGGAGTGCCCATCAACTCCGGGGGCTTCAGCCTCTCTGGCCTGGGTGGTCGCTACGGCAGAAGATGCCTGCCCTGCTAAGGTCAAGGTTGGACGTCCATTGAGCTCAACGCCCAGGAAGCCCAAAGCCAGATGCTCGAGTGAGGATGGTGCAGGTGGCTGAGGTTTCCAGATCTGTTTTGCACCCTCATGCCCTTCTTCAAAGCAGGGAGAGAAGCAAGATACTGTCTGGACACACGGCCACCATATGTCTTATTCTTGAAATTCCTTCTTTGATGACTGTGCTTGCATCTGTGATTTTGAATTTCACATTGGCTTTCTATTATGCTGTACTTTCAAGTAATCAGTAGAGGGGTTTTACTCTGGAATTATGGAAAAGCAGAGTCTTTCTTGCTGTCTTTCAGTTGGGATGGTTAAAATGGCTTCTTTACCTTATATAAATATGTATATTCATTTTGTTTTGCAGAACACTACTTGACTTTTTATCATTAAACTGTATTGCATCTGGATTTTTGTTTCCTTGTGGTTTTCTTCTTTCTTTTTTTTTAACCCCCTTGGGGTGGAATGTGTCAGTATTTATAAAAAAAAAAAAAATCTATGGAGAGCACCTTCTTAGTCGAAAATGTAAATTCAGTCTTCACCATTATCCACTTGATAAAAATACTTCCATTGTTTTTAACACTCTTGTGTAGCATTAGACAAGTTTACATATATTTTTCTTCCTAGTTTTTGCCCCAATTTTTTTCACACAGCTGCATAAAAAGTAAAGTTTTGATATTTTGGATTGGGAGCTTTCCGATCCTGCCACTTATTTGGCATCTTTGATACTCTGAGTATATCAAAGCATGTAATAAATTTTTCCGAAGCAGTATTTAGGTCTCCATTTTTTGTTTAAATTGAGTCCTACCAGACTCAAGTTTTAAACACGATGCACTTCGAGTGATCACTTGATTCAATGCTTCAAAAGGTGAAGTGTTTAAATTTCACCAGAGTTATAAGGCTTCTTAAATGATTAGCACATTAATTTATTTTTATAATAATGTCACACTTTAACTCCAGCCCGTTCAATTTTGGCAGCTAAAACTAAGAAATTTGGGTCACAATTCTGTTCTCCAGAGGAGAAGGGGGAAGGGAAATGAGAGGAAAAAGACTTGCGGGTCGGAAACTAAACTAAAACAGCTTTAGCAGAATATTACTACTACTAAAAATACAATTAAGAAGAGAATAACACTAAAATATAAACAAATATATGACATTGCAATCTCACCCTTCAACGACTGTGTGAAATCACAGATGGTGCAGGGTAGGCAAGATCCTGCGCTCAGGAACTGGATTCAGGGACACACGGATCCAGGACTGGGGCAAAAAGATAGACAAGGTCCTCACTTGATGTTTGCCATTGAAGAAGAGAGCAAGACCCTTGTGACCTCTCAGTTTTATACTGGATATGACTTATACGGGAGGGAATTGCTCAGCACAGGATCACCTGTCCGCCCCTCCCTGCAGGTGTGACCTTTTATCATCTTTTGAAGCATTCTATTGGCTCCAGGATGGCCTCAGTTGCTATAGGAACAAGTGTAAACAATGGCCTTTCTGCATCCCAGTGTGATCGCTGCTAGAAACAAACACTGCCTGAAAAACATGCAGTTAATGGTCAGAAAATGAAGTTACTTAGACGAGACTGAGCTGAAGTTAGAAGCCTGATTCTACTGTAGCTCAAACCAGAACGGATGGGCTTCGATGTCCTCTCACTCCATCCAGAAGAATCCTGTGCCTTAGATAATCCACACAAGAGCTCTCATAATATAGAGGAACAATTATTACGTGACTGAAGAACTAGACAAATAGCCATAGGCATTTCCATGAAGAACAGTTTGGGTTTAATCCTGTTACTGACTTTAATTCAGAATTAATATTCGCAAAGCCACCCAATTAAGGGGGAAAAAAAATAGTTTAAAGATGGGTTATGTCCCCTTTTAGGCCGTGGCTTGAGGCAATAAAAGCAAATAATGAAGATGGTAAATCAATAGGCAGACTGAGTGGAGCAAGATGGACTGAGTGGAGTCTCTGCTTAAAAATTGGTTGACATGATTGAAGGGACGGGAACGCACACACAAACTTACAGTGCCCCATTGCCAGGACTGGTATGACTGAAGTAATTAGTTATTCACTCAGATCTGTGAGGAATCACTGATCACACCCTGATGTACATCAAAGCATGGCTTCGTGCTTGGTGGCAGGAAGGCGCCTTTCTCTGATGCAAATGGAAACGTAGCATAAAGAGTACCGAAACGAATTTCAGGAGAATGAAAGGTCTGGTTAAGTGGCCTGGGTCCAAAACCAGCATGATCTGAAAGGTACATCTGTGGCGCTTGCTGTGAATAAAAGATCTTTGAGAACTACTCTCTGCCTTAAGCCCCTAAGTCTGGGCTGGCTCGTTTAAAAGAAAAAAGAAAGCAGTCTCCTGGAACAGACAACGTGGCATCACGGAGTGTTCCTGCAGGATGTTGAAGCCTTTATTAAATGTATCATTAGAGGTACAGTTCCCGAAGACTTTCAGCATTAATTTGAAAGCCACGTCCCCCTTGTATGTTACAAACTAAGAAATGGGTGCAATAACTCTGCACAGGGATGTCTACAAATTTTTAAGACTATTGAGACATCTTTTTTTCATGAATTAGTTCCTACATGAATTTTTGCAGGTAGGACCTTTACTTGACAATGATTTTGTTTTGTCTTGTAGTCTAGATGCACCCTGGCTTTGAATGAGAAGCTACTCATTAGAAATTCTTTCATCTTCACAAGTTATAGGTACTTTTAATTTCTGCTACTTTCATACTGACTCTTAGGGTTAATATGAAATTACTCCAAGCCCAGCCTAATAACACCATTTTTTCCAGCTCCTCAGTAATTTGTTAGCTTGCAGGTGTCTCAGGAGCATAATCTAAACTCGCACTCAAGACGTTTACTAAAGCCCTTTGTTCCCTGCCTGACCCACTTAAGAACAATTACCAATTAACTTGTTCACTGTCTTTAAATAAAGTGAGGAGAGTTTCAAGTCTCTTGGATGAGTTCTTTAAGCCATCCAGACCAGTCTGGAGTGGAGCCACAGTCAGGAGACGGTTCAGGAGGCTTTCTGAAAACACTACAGTGATCTCTGATGAGCTTGTATTTAAAATAGAAGGTTGTATACCAAATAGAAGATCTTGTATTAATAGAAGGAGGCAGAACAGAAGTGTTGAAAACTTTGGGGTACATGTTCTCCAGGAAAGTTAATTCTCCAGGTTTCCAGAAAGCACCGATTCATTAAGTTCTAGTCCTTCAAGGGGGTCTACAGGAAATCTTGGGAGGGGCTTTTGATCAGGGAGGGCAGGGATAGGATAAGGGAGAGGAATAGTTTTCAGCTGGAAGAGAGGAGATTGAGATGAGATCTTAGGAAGAAACATTTTGCTGTGAGGGTGGGGAGGCCCTGGCCCAGGTTGCCCAGAGCAGTGGGGGCTGCCCCATCCCTGGAGGGGTTCAAGGCCAGGTTGGATGGGGCTTGGAGCCCCTGATCCAGTGGGAGGTGTCCCTGCCCATGGCAGGGGTGGGACTGGATGGAATTGAGGTCCCTTCCAACCCAAACTATTCTATGATTCTGTAATACCTCAAAATAGTTTAAAATTCATATGTGTCCTCAGGATTTATTAGTTTTAGTAGGCACGGTGGGGTTGGGCTGGTGGTTGAACTTGGTGATCTTAGAGGTTTTTTTCAAAACTTAATGATTCTACGATATGAAGATGACTTGTGAAATGCTATTCATATTTGTGGTCGGAGGTGGTATGGAAAGGAGTTGTAGGTTCCCTTCATAGAAGAACTCAAACATCAGGGGTAAATGTCCTCTGTTTGCTAGCAGCCGTGCCTCAAACTGTATTATCAAAGTGTAATAGGGTGATATTAATAAAATTTGATGTAACGTGATAGTATATTTCTTTCCGTTTCATGCAGGGGTCTGACTCTTTCTCACTGGATTCAGTGGGATTTCAGATGTGCATACACTTGCAGTTCCTTTCAGGGTCTTCCCAAAACATTTAAATTTAGTTTAGACTCATAGAATCCTTAAGGTTGGAAAAGACCTCTACAATCACCAAGTCCTACCATCAACACAACACCAGCGTGCCTCCTAAACTGCGTCTGAATTGTTCTTCTCCTGGGCTGGAGTCACAGCTTTGTAAACGCCCGTAGAGACCAGAATTTATTAAGGATTTACACTCATAATCTTAATAAAAGGACACCTTTGAGTGATGAATTATGTATTGTACACATTCTTCTAAGTATTTTTCCTTATGACTCAAGTGAAAGATGCACTGGAGCTTGAATTTTTTTGTGACTGAAAGGTGGCATTGGAATAAATTTGGTCCATAATGCCAGAAGATGAGAGAATCCTGTATGACAGAATATGTGTGTCAGAAGATAGGGAAATGAAAACAAAGTAATGAACAGTAAGGAAAAGACATTTAATCAGCTGGAAGCATTTTGCATTCAGGACGTACTCATTGGTAAATAATTCCATGCACAAAGGATGTCTGTCGTCCTCAGGCCATCCAAGACAGAGTATAAAAGCTAACTCATCTCGTGGTCCTTCCTACCACTTCTCTTTCCTTTCTCCTCTTCTGGGAACAAGGTTAGTCCAAACCTACTTCCTTTTTCTATTTGCTGAATGCTTTGCCTTCTTAACAATTTGTTTGCTGTTCTTTTTTCTCTACAGTATTCTGCTTGTGGCTGGGTTGGTTCTGGGGAAGACTTTTTCTCTTTAAAAAGATGGATTTTGCTGTTAGTGTTGCAGATATTTCTGGAGTCTCAATTTGGCGGTATAGATCCTTGAAACAGGGATATTTATCCACTTATGAGCTTTCAGATGTGATAAATGACTTAGCAAATAATAATAATGAATTTGTAGAATACCTGTGCAACGGGATTGGACCTAATCTGTAAAGGTCCCTTCTAACTGAAACCATTCTGTGATTCTATGATCACGAATATCTACGTGCTCAATCATCTTTCAAGTGGCAACGTGCATTGCTGCTTGAGGAGAGACATTATTGCTCTCTACAACTACCTGAAATGAGGTTGTAGTGAGGTGGGTGCTGGTCTTTTCTCCCAAGAAAATTATGGCTCTAATCCCATATCCTCAACCTTCTGCTCTGGTAATTGATGCGGACCTCAATCTGATAGACATCGTCAAAACGTTCTTCTTGGGGACTTGCAGTTGCCCCATTTTTAAATGATCCTATAGGTGTAATTACACCTCCTGCAGGTTTAGAGACATTATTTCAAAGACTGTGAGAAGCAAAAATAGAGGAGAGCTGAGGTCCCAGCAGGCTGAGATGGGCAAAGGAAACAGGGAGCTTTATGTTTATTCATGTGTGGGAACAAGACACAAAGACTACAGAGGGAATTCCTGGCTTTTTCATGGATGGCACATCTGCAGAAAAGCTGCCTGGAAAACGTCTCCAAAGACCTCACCTTTGAGGATGTTTAATCGTATTGAAATGTATACCTCTTCACAGGTGAAGGTGGAACCTGGAAAATGATTCTTCATTTCATTTTCCAGCTGTCTATTAAACTCTATCCATAAATACATTTCTGGGTAGGCATTACTCATAATTACTATGTCTACAATGCTCTGAATACCTGGAGCTGGATCTTGGTATTGTTTTTCCAGACACAGAGCCAATCAAAATACTAAAATTATAGTAATGATAGAGGTACGCGTCTTTTTGTTCTGCTGCCAGCTATTTATTCCTCTGGATCACCAACAATGGAGACGGGATGATTTCAGCTGTCCTTTTGTTGCACATTTAAGAATTCAGTCTCCTTCTCAACTCACACATCAGCCAATCTAAAAGGATCCCTAGGAAGCTCCTGTTGTCCTGGTATCGGAGCCTAGTAAATGTAAGTGCAATACGACTCCTAGACTGCATTCATTTCTCATCCTGTATTTCAGACTTACCTGCATCCCACAGCCATGTCCTGCTACGAGCGGTGTCCACCCACATCCTGTGGTCCAACCCCACTCGCCAACAGCTGCAACGAGCCCTGTGTCAGGCAGTGCCAGGACTCGACAGTGGTGATCCAGCCCTCTCCGGTGGTGGTGACCCTGCCTGGACCCATCCTCAGCTCCTTCCCTCAGAACACCACTGTGGGATCTTCAGCATCTGCAGCTGTGGGGAGCATCCTTAATGCTGAAGGAGTGCCCATCTCCACTGGTAGCTCCTTGGGATTGGGGAGCTTTGGCTATCCGGGCTTGGGCAGTGGCTACAGCCGACCCTACCGTCGCTACAACTCCTACCGCAGTGGCTTCTACGGGCCGTGCTAAAGTGTGAGGAGCAAGCATGGAGAAACAACCAGGAATGCTGAAGCATGACCCGACACAGGACTGAGCTCATGGCCATGGTTTCCAGAAGTGATGTTAGATACCCACAACTCCACTTGAAGTTAATGGAGCAGTGGGAGCCTGACATCCCCTAAAATCCGACCCCTACTTTTGTGATACCACTTTATATTTCTAATTGAGTACGTAGTTCTGCTGCGCTGTATTTGATACTGCCTGGGGTAAAACTTCTAATTTAGACAGTAGGTGGGACTTGATTGTCAAGGCAGAATGCAACACGGAAAGAGCGGCTCTGTCCATGGAACACATCACCATAAGATGTACCATTCTTCCTATATTGAAACCTATTGCTTTGCAGTATTTTAACCTACTCTTTGGCATTATTAAAGTTACGCTTTTATCATATCTCCAGTTCTGTTATTTTTTCTTCCCTCTCCTACCTTTCTTTGAAGACTTTTCTGGGTGAGATTAATCATTGCCAGATAGAGACAGGATAAGAATGCTACTGGGACCACTAATCAGAGGAGAAAAACAGGTTTAAGGCTCAAGATTTGATTTCGCATCTGACATGCATATTTATTCCACATTGACTCACCATAATATTTGGCTTTCCATATCTCTGCCAAGAAACTACTCTTAAGGCTGGAAGTGCTCTACGATCTGACAGAATGTCAGGGTAGCTAATCTAGCACAAATGAGCCAGCAACGTGCACTTGCAGCCAGAAACCAACCACGTCCTGGGGTGCATCCAGAGCAGTGGGACCAGCAGGGAGGGAGGGGATTCTGCCCCTCTGCTCACTCTGGTGTGACCTCACCTGGAGCCCTGCATCCTGTTCTGGAGTCCTCAGCACAGGAAGGACATGGAGCCATTGGAGCGAAGCCAGAGGAGACCACGGAGATGATCCAAGGGCTGGAGCACCTCCTGTACGAGGGCAGACTGGGATCGTTGGGGTTGTTCAGCCTGGAAAAGAGAAGGCTCCTGGGAGAGCTTAGAGCAGCTTCCAGTACTGAAAGGGGCTCCAGGAAAGCTGGGGAGGGGCTTTTGATCAGGGAGTGCAGGGATGGGATGAGGGGAAATGGTTTTCAGCTGCAAGAGGGGAGATTGAGATGAGATCTTAGGGAGAAATGTTTTATTGTGAAGGTGGGGAGGCCCTGGCCCAGGTTGCCCAGAGCAGTGGTGGCTGCCCCATCCCTGAAGGGGTTCAAGACCAGGTTGGAGGGGGTTTGGAGCCTCTGATCCAGTGGGAGGTGGAACTGGATGGGCTTTAAGGTCCCTCTCAGTCCATTCCATGATTCTATTCTATGATTCTCATCCTAGCATCAGAGGAAGAAACTTCCTCAAAGGTTCTTTCATCTCAAAGACCTTCGGGTCATTTGAATGCCTTGTACTACTGCACTCAAGCATCTGAAGTCACCGTAAAGATGTTACAAATTTCACTTTATGTAAGAAATTTGTCAGCTATTTGGCAATTTGGTAGCTCACCATCCTGTCATGAGAGCATTCAAAGGGTTCTAATTGAGTGTGTGGGTTATGAAACTCAATTAGTGATCCATAAGTGAGAGCTATTACGTCCTGCTTCATCAGCCTAAACAATCCCAAAAAGCAAAATCCAAAAGCTCTTAATGGTTTGGGTGTTAATTAGACTAAACTGGCAGAATATCAATGAAAACATTCCCAGGCTGTTAACGAGGCTGTTTCTAAAATATTATATACCCTCTGAGAAAGAACACTTTACATCCCTAGAGGGGAGAATGAGGAAAAGTTAGTAGTAGTTGACTATCTCAATTTAAAGATGAAAGGGATGTGAATTCTCGAGGTGAGTGAAAGCTTTCACCTACTATAAGGAAATAAGTTTTAAAAGATACAAAAGGACCGTGGGTTGTATGTTGCGTAGTAGAGATTTTGAGGAAAGGGAAGAAAAACAGAAAGGAAAAGAGAGAATTTTCTTGTAGAGAATCATTAAAATCCGTAGAGTTGTGGGATTTTGCAGAAGATGAAGATTTGGCTTTATTTTTTAAGTCAATTATGAAAATTTTTAATAAAATAATTAAAATTTCTGAAGATGTTTACTTGGTATTAGTCTGTGAAGCCTTTTGAGCGATCTTGACTCAGACACTTTGAAATTAGGTTATTAGCCTGGTGATGCTGAGATCTTGTCATGTACCTTGAACATTAGACAGCATGAAACTTTGCATAGTTGAGCCATTAGCAAAAAGCTCTTCTGAACTTCCAAGTTCTTTGTTCTTCTGAAGACCAAGGCCAATGTGTGTATAAAGACACTCTTCATTTAGAGTTAATTTGCGTCTCTTGTTGAGGGACACTGGTGCTAAAAGGAGACACCTGATCCCTGCTTTTTGCATACTTTCCATCTGTGCAAGTATTTCCAGCAGGCGCAGGGCAGGCGACTGGAGAGGTAAAACAAATAATGTAGTGATAAATGTGATGGAGAACTGCTGGGTGGAATTTCTATCATTGCCATAATTTGGCTCATGCGGACCACTGTCTCCAAGAACCAACACTTCCGAGCACCTCCCATCCGAGGACAGACTGAGAGAGTTGGGGTTGTTCAGCCTGGAGAAGAGAAGGCTCTGAGGAGACCTTAGAGCAGCTTCCAGTGCTGAAAGGGGCTCCAAGAAAGCTGGAGAGGGGCTGTTCACAAAGGCTTGGGGTGACAGGATGAGGGGAAATGGGTATAAACTGGAGAGGGGAAGATTTAGACTAGGCCTAAGGAAGAATTTCTTCACTCTGAGAGTGGTGTGACACTGACATAGGTTGCCCAGGAAAGCTGTCACTGCCCCATCCCTGGAGGTGTCCAAGGCCAGGCTGGATGGGCGTTCGGCCGCCTGATCCAGTGGGAGGTGTCCCTGCCCATGGTGGGGAGGGGTGGAACTGGATGATCTTTAAGATCCCTTCCAACCCAAACCACTCTATGATTCTATGCTTCTATGATTCTATGACTTGAAAGTAATACTTAAGACGCACATTAGCACTTCATTTGATGTAGAAATTGCTGCACATCCTGGGGGCTTCCTGGAATAATGGTGATTCCTCAGATGAGAGATTGCAAGAAATTGTCTTGAGAATTCGAGGCAGTTAATCATAGAATCATAGAACGGTTTGGATTGGAAGGGGCCTTAAAGATCATCCAGTTCCAACCCCCCTGCAGTGGCCACGGACACCTCCCACTGGACCAGGCTGCCCAAGGCCCATCCAACCTGGCCTTGAACACTTAATAAATGCCACAAAGAATTAAGATCAAGCAGTCAACCTCTTTTAATTATTAAAAGTCTCATTGTTTGGCTTTGGTATGGAAAATGAAGTGAAAATTTATGACTGGATAAAGAAACGCAGGCTTCTATGTGTTTGAATTGGCTATATTCATACAAACTGGGAAACCTGTGGGTTAGCCCAAGTGGTAGAATGTGCTTTATTGTCTCTGGTCAGCAGTTCTCATCAGTCTTAATTGTCTTTGGTGCTGGAAATTTGGTGCTCTTCTCAGTAGGTTTGTGGGGAATCAAAACAGTGCAGAAGAGTGAAACTGGGGAAGATCTATTGCACATCTTCATCTTGTGGTAAAGCTGAGTCCTTGAAATTGAAATGCTTGTGAATGCCCCCACCTCAGAGCTAAATGATTGCTGACCTAAGGAGTGAAGTCGTGGATAAGGACTGTGTATCACATCCACTCCTCCTAAGCAATGTCTTGATGACTAAAATGAAGCAGAAGATCTACATTGCCCTTAGCAGGCATCATAATTGCTGCTGTAATTCCAACAAGTCACCGCAGTCCTCCGAGCAATTAAGTGGGTGCGCATCGGTGAAGATGAAAGCTTTGTCCATGCTGGTATGAGAATATAATAAGGGAAAGAAAATAGAGCAATACTAAAAGAGATTTCAGAAGGAGGAAAAAGATCAGAGTTGATCAGTTTGGTGGATTTTGCATGCAAAAGTACAGATCATTAAATAATCTCATTCATAATAGGTGTCTGTGGTCTGCAGGTAGTCTGGAACATGGTATAAAAGCCTATAGAACACCTGGAGCTTCCATCCACTTCTCTTGCCTTACTCACCAGGTGACCAGGTAAGTCTGAATCTTCCCAGTGTCTTTTTAAATGCTAAACTGGTACTTTGATGACTGATTCTGGTTTTTTGGTTATTCTTAGTTCTTTATAAATATTGCTAGCTCTTTATTTCCTCTCAGGAAGGAAAATTAGAAAGGTTTACTTCTATGAAAAAGAAAGGCTTTATTTACTTGTGAAACAGGGTGTAGTGAGACAGAATTCTGACAATATTGGCTGTCAAAACATCTTTATGCTCCACTTTAGAGACCGACCAGACCAGAACTCTGTTGGAAATACAGTCTCACCTTAAGAAACTGAGATCAGCAAAACCAACCAACCAAAAATTTGTGCTGAGTTCCATAATCTGTCCCCAAATTACATTTTCCACAGGCAGAAGAGCAGGGATCCCAGCAGACTCAAATACATTGAATTCAAATCAAGACAGAAACCTCTGACTGAGAAAATGTGTCTTCTTCACATGCCAAGTCTGCCTGTTCTGGTCATGCAACCTTTGGGAACAAAGGATGCTCCTCAAATACATTCAATAGTCTGCAAATGCTGCTGTTTGAGCTGTTAAGACATGTAGAGATAGGACAAGGGGGAACGGCTTCAAACTGGAAGGGGGAAGTTCTAGATGAGACATCAGGAACAACTTCTTCACGATGAGGGTGGGGAGGCACCGACACAGGTTGTCCAGGGAAGTTGTGGCTGCCCCATCCCTGGCGGTGTTCCAGGCCAGGTTGGATAGGGCTTGGAGCCTCTGATCCAGTGGGAGGTGTCCCTGTCCATGACAGGGGAGTTGGAACTGGATGGGCTTTGAGATCCCTTCCAACCCAAACCATTCTATGATTAAGGTACTTACACCCATTTATGTGTCAATACACAGCTCAGGGCCACTTTCTGTGCCTGATGTGAGCTCCTGCTACTGTTTTCCATCTCCTGGTACAGTCACAATTACACCTTCTCCAGAGAGATGGTACAAAGAGAAACTACCAAAGAAAAATGAGAAAAAAAGAGAAAAGCCTTTGCTGATAAGGATTAGGACAAAGGAACTTTCACCCCAGTTCAGGAGGCAGCTGCGAGGCAGACGCATCCTTCCGTAGCCTTGTAAAGAGGAGAAGCTTCTGTGTTATTTCCAGACTGTGGATAATGGTGTAATAAACGTTTACCTCTCTGACCATCTTCTCAAGGTACATTCACATATGTTAACCTTTTACCTGGATTTTATAATCTTAATACAGCTTTTATATTGAATTTACTTTCTTCCCTCTCTTTTCAGACTTCCCTCTGTCCTCCAGTCATGTCTTCTTACGACCTCTGTGCTCCCACCCCCTGTGACCCAACTCCGTTGGCCAATAGCTGCAACGAGCCCTGCGTCAGGCAGTGCCAGGACTCCACGTATGCCATCCAGCCTCCTGCCGTGGTGGTGACCCTGCCTGGACCCATCCTCACCTCCTTCCCCCAGAACACCGCTGTGGGATCCACCACCTCCGCCGCTGTGGGCAGCACCCTCAGTTCTGAGGGAGTTCCCATCTCCACCGGCAGCTCCTTGGGATTGGGGAGCTTTGGTTATCCAGGCAGTGGCTCCAGCCGGTTCTACCGCCGCTACAACACCTACCGGGGTGGCTTTAATGAGCCATGCTAAAGCGTGAGGAGCAAGCAGGAAGAAATGACCAGGGATGCTGAATCACGACCTGACGCTTACCTCCTGGCCATGGTTTTCAGATGTACACTCACAACCTGGAGCTGTGGGAGCTTGGGATCTCCTAAAATCATGCTTTTGCTTGTTTTAT
This sequence comes from Cuculus canorus, assembly GCF_017976375.1. Lineage (NCBI taxonomy): Eukaryota > Metazoa > Chordata > Aves > Cuculiformes > Cuculidae > Cuculus > Cuculus canorus. Next base: position 2,521,324 of record NC_071428.1, read on the forward strand.
TCTTCGAATACATCACAATTCTGATGAAATATATTTTTCTTTTGCTGTAGATGGGACGTTACTGTCTCGGTTCACAGCAGCACTAAGGAAAGAAACTCAGGATGAAAAGACAGATTACCTGCTGTCTTACTGAACCCTGCAAGTCTATACTTAATACTCTGTATTTTTTATTCCACTTTTTGCTGCCATTAAAGTTATACCGCACCATAATCTGAGCCTCCTGGTCCTCGTTTGAAAAGGTTTTAGCTGCTCACTTTTTTGTAAAATTTCTTCCTATTCCTCTGTTTTATTAATTTACAGCTTTTTTTTTCACTAGAAATAATGATTGGGCTTGATGACCTCTGTACTGAGAAAGGAAACTTGGGGAACAGTGTATATGTAAGGTAGATTCTGGTGCCTCTGTGTGGATCTTCATGGGCTGGTACTGACATAGGTGGGGTTTGTCATATACCCTTAGCAGTTTCAGGTGTCTGAGGGCTGAATTTTCACCCCACGCAAAAGTCTGTAATTTCATAGAATAGAATGGTTTGGGTTGGAAGGGACATTAAAGACCATCCAGTTCCACCTCCCACTTGCATCAGGGGCTCCAACCACATCCAACCTGGCCTTGAACCCCTCCAGGGATGGGGCAACCTGGACCAGGGTCTCCCCACCCTCACAGGAGAACATTTCTCCGCAAGATCTCACCTCAATCTCCCCTCTTTCAGCTCAAAACCATTCCCCTCATCCTATCCCTGCAGTCCCAGCTCCTCCTCCACTTTCCTGGAACCCCTTTCCATACTGGAAGCTGCTCTAAGGTGTTCCTGGAGCCTTCTCTTCTCCAGGATGAACAACTCCACCTCTGTCAGCCTGCCCTCTAAACTTTATTGAGCATATGAAAACCTTTCTCTTCTTACTGGGATGGAAAATCTTTAAATGAGTGGGTATTAGTTCTGAATCTCCAGCTCCAAAGAAGTAGGCTGTGATCTTTTCCTTCCTGAATGACTGATGGAATTAAACGTAAAATCAGGGACCAAGTATGTAATTGCAGCAAAATGCAGATGAGTAGTGTCTCATGTAACCCTCGGCAGTAAGAAACAATGACTTATGAAAATGGTTTATACCAACGATTATAGGTGATCCTTTGCACTGAGGTGATGGATTGCAAGTTCACACTCATCAGTCTTGGTGGCACCAAGGCATCCTTCCGCAAGGAAGGTGGATCTGACCCACAGGGCCATGAGTAGAAAAGTACTAATTGCACTTTCACAAATTGAATATAATTACAACCTGCTTTAGAAAAATTATTAGACAAATAACTGAAGTCCATCCATTCTGGTGAGTAAATAATTTCTTCCCTCTGGCATAATTCGATTTTTGTTGTTTTCTTCTACTGTTCCCCACTGGATCCACTGGAATCTATGACTCCAGCAGAACGACCATGCCACGCCTGACTCTTTGCAGAAATACTACACAGACCACTTGGAGGTGTTCAAGACCTGGTTGGATGGGACCTTGGGCAGCCTGATCCAGTGGGAGGTGTCCCTGCCCATGGCAGGAGGTGGAACTGCATGGGCTTTGAGGTCCCTTCCAACCCAAACTGTTCTATGATTCTATGAATCAGCAAAAAAATAGATCTGAAATAAAAGCAAGAACTATCAAAGGTGGTGTGAGTGGTGAGGAAAGGGAATAGCGTGGGAGGTCTCTGAGCTGCAAGAGCTTCTACAGACTTTTTCAACTGCTCGAAGCCTCTGAGGCATCCATTTCTTTATAATTAAGCAATTATTACAACTAAAAATTGGTTGCAGGTGGCATCCTTCTTGCCAGGGAGACTTCCAATTTCTGTGGGTCTGTTCCTCCAAGCAGAGATTTTTGGGGTCATTTTTTGTGCCAGAAGCCATGATGTGGGAATTACTGTGAGTAAGTGTCCATTTCCATTTTGATTTAGACTTTTTTCCAGACCTTTAGTCACTCAGAGGTGTCTCAGGAAGTGGTTCTCGCATCATGCAAAGTGTTTTAATTGTAATCTGAATGTATAGGTATGCCCTTGATGATTGAAAAAAAGCCATGAAAATCTGATTCAATTATTTTAGTTCACCTCAAAGATCAGGCCACTAAATCACTCTGTTTGTAAAAGAAAGTGGCTGGAATTGGAACAACAATTATTTTAATTATTTTAAAGGAAAGACACTTCTAGATCCTTTTTTTTTTTTAATAACTGATCGTCTGATTTTTAAAGCATTTTCTGTTTCCTAAGCGGAGCTGGGATGAAAGAAGAACAGTAAATAGTGTTGAAAGTAATCATAGTCATGGAATTGGTTGGAAGGGACCTCAAAGCCCATCCAGTCCCACCCCCTGCCATGGGCAGGGACACCTCCCACTGGATCAGGGGCTCCAAACCCCATCCAACCTGGCCTGGAACCCCTCCAGGGATGGGGCAGCCACCACTGCTCTGGGCAACCTGGGCCAGGGCCTCCCCACCCTCACAGGAAAACATTTCTCCCTAAGATCTCATCTCAATCTCCTCTCTTTCAGCTGAAAACAGAAATCTATGATTGCTGTTATGCAAATTAATCCCTCAAAGAGCTGCTAGATACCAGCTGCCATGGAGGAAATTCTCTTTGAAAAAGCCTGCTAATCCCTTAGAATGGGGACGAGTACTGAGGAATGGACTAAAAAAAAGCTAAAAATGGATAAAATAGCTAAAAAAGCTGAGGCTAATTGATTTGAGAATCTCCTTGAAATAGGACATGGCTTAAACTAAACCGTGCGCGTTTTTTAAAGGAGTGTTTACGATTCGTCATCCTGTGATTCTACGAAATTAAGCCTATAATCGCTGTAATTCCAATGACACAAATTTTAGGACCCACTGACTGACCTGCCCTTCCAAATCTTAATAATATGTCATTCCAGAAGTGATATAAGAATCCAAATATGGGTCACGTATCCTCAATTTGCACATAATATTCTCCTTTGCGTGCCTAGCAATTTAATAAATGCTTCTGATAAACTTTGAAGTTCTCAGGAACCCATGACCAAGCTAAACCAGTTTCTTTTCCCAGGGGATCTTCGCAAAGACACCTCTAATTTAAAGGCGATTTACATGTCTCCATGAAGTGCCAAGAGAGCAAAAACCTCAGTGTTAATCTCTGTGTCTAGGATTGCTTATGGATTTTAGTCATTTATTGTTTATTCTGCAAGCCCCCCCAGTAGAAAAAGCTCAGTTTTGGTGTGCAATCCAAAAGCTGGACAGAAAATTGACTGCAAGTGGAGAAATTATTGACATTTTATGTACTTTTAAGTCTCCAACTGGTTCCCCTTGGTCTACGACACATCTGTATCAGACACTGCAGGGATATCTGGATGCTGTAAAAGGAAAGAAAGAACCCTTGTGTGTGACTTCTGCCTCCACAGCTGAGTTTTGTGAAGCTTTACCTATTCCAGAACTCCTCCTGGAGAAAAAAAAAAACCTCACCAAGCAATATTTATGCATGTGGAATTCAACCTAAAAGCAGTTGCTGATGTTTTGAGGTCTGAGATAAGAATAAAAGTGGATTTGGGGATTCTTTAGAGAAAGAACTCAGGCCCAGAATTAGACACAGCCAGGAAAGATCCTGCATTGATAAGAATTGTGCTTCAGACTCTTTTACAGTGCTATAATTTGATATTATCCTGTTAGACTGGACTGCTAATGCTCTTTTTTCCTCTTCCATGTTAAATAAAGAGTATCTTATGTGTTTTTCCAGTACAGCTCAGCCTTTGTACACAGCTATAACATCTTACCTCCTCTCCATTCTTCACTGGGCTCTTCAGTGTCCTTTTTTTTAGCAGTACTTGTGCTTCTTCTCTCATTTTGGGTGAAAATTATGTGCATTCCTGACCATTTTCTGAAAAAAATCAAGTCTCTTCTCTTTTCCCTGAAAGCAGCTTGAATCTCCAGACTACAAGCACTCATGGGTTGACTTCCAAAAGCTGCAATTCTTCATGATTTCCAACAGTATTTACCTTGCAGAAGAGGGTGCAAGGGACTGCATTATGTAAATTATGCTTAATCTCATTTAATGACGCCAGGAAGATCCAAAAGGGTTTTGAAGGCAGAATAAATTCTTCTGATTTAATCATTCCAGTGTTCCCATAAATTAACCTAGCCTGGAATATTTTAAGATGAAAGAAACTTGTGGTCAGATATACATGCCGCAAGATAAGGAAGTGAAACAGGAATAAACACAAATAGAGAAGGCAACCCCCCCATGTAATCAGTAGTGGCTCATAAATATCTTCATGCAACAAAGGATGCCCTGAGTTGTTGGGCAACTTGGAACTCAGTATAAAAATCTGAGCAACTCCAGGTCCTTCCATCCATTTCTCCTGCCTTCCTTGGTGAATAAGGTAAGTCCGAACCCAATTATTCTCTTATTTATTGTATGTTGAGCTGTCGCCTTGATGATTTTGTAGCTTTTCCTCACTAATTTGTACACATTCGGCTTCTTTCTTTGAGGAAGGAAGGGGTTTTCATAGGAAAGAAGAAGTTTTCTCTTGATGGTCAATTAGAAAAACCATTGAACGGGGTCACAATTAGCCAGTCAGGTCTACTTATTCAGTTCTGGGATCCAAACAAGTTTTCTGGTCCTGTACCTGAACATAAAATATTCGTGGTGAATTCTTGAGTCTGTTCAGAGCAGTGAGTTATGGAAAACTCAACTAAGGCCAGAAGAGCAGAAGAAGACAGGGATATTGGCCAGTACTGGCAGTCCTGGGTCACAAGCTCTCCCCATAGAAAGGATTCATCAGTCCCTGCCTGTCTTTGGAACTCAATTTGACATTATTCCACAGGCAAGGAGCGACTTTTAGCCACTAAACTACTATGGACAGATTTGCACTGTAGCCTCTGAAATCTGCTGATGATTTTTATATTTAATAGCAATACACGAAAATAGAAGTTTTCCTGAATTCAGCTGCGTGCTTAAGCTTCTATTTCCCACTTTCTAAAACCGGGACAAAAGACCTCCAAGATGGAACATGCATGAGACGAAGCGATAGGAAAGACACGGGAAAGATTATTTGCTGTATTAGAATTAGGTAGGATGTTTGTCGTTATTGACTGTTTAGCAAAGAAGCAAGCCTTGGGTGAGGAATAACAAGTTGAGTCTTACCTGTGCTGGCAGAGCACCTTCATCTGAAGGCTGCAGAATCGTCCTCCATTTCCCAAGGACACACACAGCCACAATGACAAGGGAAAGTGTTGAACGTGCCTTTTCCCAGGGCAGCGTGTGTGGTAGGATGCTTTGCAATGTCAACAAAGAGGCTTTGAGAGCCAGCGTGTCCCCTGGTTCCTGGCTGAGCCACAGATGCTTCAGGGTAAGTTCCTGACTGAGAGTGTCACCTTCCCTAGATGTCTCCTTAAAGAAAATGCAAACTCAGCCCTGTTGACAAAGTACTTCCTCTGGATCTGGTGAAAAATATCATCTTGCTCCCCATGCCAATACGTAGCAATTTGTTATCTACTCCCCTTATTAAAGAATTCCACGTATGCAAGTAGAGTTTTATTTAAATTATTTGCATTTATTTATTTGTTGCATTTCAGAGTTACTGCGTCCCACAACCATGTCCTGTTATGACCTGTGTCCACCCACATCCTGTGGTCCAACCCCACTCGCCAACAGCTGCAACGAGCCCTGTGTCAGGCAGTGCCAGGACTCGACAGTGGTGATCCAGCCCTCTCCGGTGGTGGTGACCCTGCCTGGCCCGATCCTCAGCTCCTTCCCCCAGAACACCACTGTGGGATCTTCAGCATCTGCAGCTGTGGGGAACGTTCTCAGTGCTGGAGGAGTGCCCATCTCCACTGGTAGCTCCTTGGGATTGGGGAGCTTTGGCTATCCGGGCTTGGGCAGTGGCTACAGCCGACCCTACCGTCGCTACAACTCCTACCGCAGTGGCTTCTATGGGCCGTGCTAAAGTGTGAGGAGCAAGCATGGAGAAACAACCAGGAATGCTGAAGCATGACCCGACACAGGACTGAGCTCATGGCCATGGTTTCCAGAAGTGATGTTAGATACCCACAGCTCCACCTGAAATTAGCAGAGCAGTGGGAGCCTGACATCCCCTGAAATCAAGCCTTTGCTTGTCCGATTTTCTGTTATGCTTTACTTTATATTTCTGATTGAATGTCTTGGTCTCTTATGCTTTTTTTTTTTTTTGTATTTGACAGTCGCTAGGTAAAACATGTAATTACTAGAAGTTGTTCTGCATGACTGAATTGACACAGTCCGCTTAAATAACAAAGATCTCATTGTACTGAGCACATCATTGTGAGAGGGATGAGTGGGTACGGTCCTTAGCGGACCATGGAAATGTATTCCTTACACTTTACATTGCTTCCTTCCATTCCTCGGCCTCATTAAATTTGTGTTGCATCATACTCTGAGTCTGCCTCTGCTTCTTTCTTCTCCCATCCCCCCCTTCCAGCTTGTCTGTGATGAAACAGGTCCCTCTGCAAGTCATCAGGTCCAGAAAATATTGGGCCAATAACTTCATGCCAATTTGCAAAGGAGGATGACTCATGTTTCTGTTGTGGAAAAAGTTTTTCTTTTGTCTGGACAGGGTAAATCAAGCCCAAGAAAATTTATTACAGCTAGAAAGGGCCTTTATCAGGGAATGCAGTGATAGGAGGAGGGGGAATAGTTTTAAGTTGAAAGAGGGGAGATTGAGATGAGATCTTAGGGAGAAATGTTTTCTAGCAAGGTTTCCCAGGGCAGTGGTGGCTGCCCCATCCCTGGAGGGGTTCCAGGCCAGGTTGGATGGGGTTTGGAGCCCCTGATCCAGTGGAAGGTGTCCCTGCCCATGGCAGGGTGTGGGCCTGGATGGGCTTTGAGGTGCCCTCCAGCCCAAAACATCTATGATTCTGTGATGTTCACCCACAATGGGTGAGTCTCCTGTTGTAGCATAAGCAGAGAATCTTAAAGTGAGAAACCTACTTCTGTTTACACTTTAAAGACTCTTCACCTTCTGTACCACAGAGATGGAAAAAAGCCCTTTACCTGCTTAAAGATTACTCTTCTATGAGAAAAAGTTTGTTTTGAAATGGATGTCTTTGAAGAAGGGTAAGAACAGGGCTTGAATTCTCAAGCTGATTTGAGAATTGGGAATAGCTCCCCTTCAAAGAGAAGTGGCTTAGCCTAGTTTCAGGGAAAAGCTAACCGAGGGGAATACTATTTCTCCTTATCCTTCTGTAGGTGTAATAGACGAGAATAGCTGGGTAGAAATGAGGACAGAGAGATGCAGCAGGAAAAACTACAGGAGGAATGCTAGAAACTGTAGGGATAAACCTTTTTCTGAGCATTACCTCCACTTCTCTGTTCTAAGCTTCCTGCAGGAGCAGGATATATGTGCTGTTACCTGGGCAACTGGAAAGAAGATTGTGGTTTTCTTTTCCCTATCCATGATATTTAGAAAGACCCCTTTAAAAGAAGAGGAAACCTCATACAGTTAAAGACATCCCTGCTCCTGCAGAGTGGGAAGAGGTTGGACTGGATGACCTCTAAAGGTCTCTTCCAACCCAAAGCATTCTCTGATTCTATGGTTATGTTTTTCCTCATCACATCTGAGCTTGCTCAGGACAGAGGTGGTGGGAGAGAGGCAGGTGCACCCCTTTGAGTGCAGCTCAGAGTTTTCTGGTGGATGCTGCACCTCTTGGCATCTGAGATCAGGCTCTGGTAAGTCTCGAAGGGAAGGAAAGGATGGCAAGGGAATGGGGCTTTGAAATTTGCCGCCTGGGAAGCATGTCTGGAAGCAAGACACTAGTAGATTAGTAGATTTGAAGTTCTCACCCTTCCCTAGTGTGTCTTTACAAAATGTCTCCTATTTGTTGTGCCTAGCAGATTGGAATTTTATCAGGCATCGCTTTGTTCTAGTGGATCGTGTATGTTGTAATAAAGACGGAGTTTAAAGACTGGGGGGTTTGTCCCTGAAGGAAGAAGATTTGAAAAGCTCTACCTGAAGGCTCTGGGTGATTCAATGTCCTGTCGGTCCATGCAACTCACAGCCTGATATCTGACATTTATTGCTTGGAGTCTTTGTGTCTGTACAGAGTGATGTTGAACTATAATTAAAGCCAGGGAAAGATGTTGAGAGAGTTATATGGACTACAGTCATTAGTGGAGCTAAATTAAAGGAGGTGCATCAGTTCCATGAAAGAATTAATAATTTTGAGGAGCAGGTTTTCTTAATGAACAACAAGAAAATGGAAAGTTAGCAGTCTGATATTATAATAAAGGAGAAAGTTGGTCTGAATTAAATGTATAATATGTTATTTGCCATCTCAACTGAAGCTACTCCTTGATCAAAGAGATTGCATTCCAAAGAAGTCACCATTCATTTGCAGCTGTTGCAAAATAGCTTTCTTTTATGGAGGTCAACCTGTGTATTGAACACAACTGAGATGATAAGATTCCACAGTGTCCAAAGAACTGCAAAGAGTTATGGCTGAGGTACGACAGTGAAAGTATCTCCAACATATTCATGTGGACAGATGATAGTTCTCATTACAAAGTACATTTTCCTACCCTTGCAACCCTCTTCTGCAATTCTCTGTTAAGCTTTCTTCTAGTCACTATGCCAAATCTCTCTGCAGCAGCAACTGTTGTGCATGTCCACTCTTTCCAAAGTTGGGATCTTTCCTTCAAGCATTCAAAAACTGTAGCAGAATCATAGAATCATTGAATAGTTTGGGTTGAAAGAGACCTCAAAGCCCATCCAGTTCCAACCCCCCTGCCACGGGCAGGGACACCTACCACTGGTACCCTCCTTCAGGCGCTGGAAGGTAGCTACAAGATCTCCTCAGAGCCTTCTCTTCTCCAGGCTGAAAACCCCAACTCTCTCACCCTTTCCTCATAGCAAAGGTGCTCCATCCTTGTAGCCTCCTCTGGACCTGTTCCAACAGCTCCATCTCCTTCTTACGTTGAGGATTCCGGAACTGGGCACAACCCTCCAGATGAGGTCTCACATCCCAGGAGCCTGTAGAGACCCCCAGGACCTTTCAGTATCCCCAGGAGGAACAGCGGGGCAGAATCAGCTCCCTCGACCTAAAAGCAGAAAGGTCTGGCATGGTGCTCACTTCCAAACCAAAACCAAAACTAATCCTCAAGCATAATTCGCCTCCCTCCCCAACTTCATTCCTGTCCCAAATGGCCACGTTTGGGTTAAAACTTATCACAACAATAAGTATATCTCAGTCCCAAAGGAGATGGTTTCTCTGTTTGGTTTTGTAGTTAATCTGAAAGTGTTTTATTTGCTGCTGCAGAATAAGAGCTGGATTATCACATTACAAAGTTTTCTAGGCAAGACCAGCTCAGGCACTGCCTCTCAAGTTGTTACTGTGTTTGCTTTGGAAATGTCATACCCTGTTAGACCGGGGTCTAAATCGTCAAGCAGCACGTGTGGAATAACACACGGCACTAGGCAAGAAACCAGCGGCGCAAAAAAAAACCAGTGCCTGGCAGAGCACATATGCTGTGAACAAAAGAACTCCCTGTATCTTCTCTCTCTCTCAATTTATGAATTTGGATCTGTGGATATCTATCACAGAATAGCTGGAGCAAAGTGGTCGCATAGAAAAAGGAATAACATGAGGTGGAGCATCTACCATAGGAAGGCAGGCTGAGAGAGTTGGGGTTGTTCAGCCTGAGGAAGAGAAGGCTCCGAGGAGACCTTAGAGCAGCTTCCAGTGCCTGAAGGGGCTACAAGAAAGCTGGGGAGGGGCTGTTCATAAAGGCTGTGGGGATGGGATGAGGGGGAACGGGGATAAACTGGAGAGGGGAAGATTTAGGTTAGACATAGGGAAGAATTTCTTCACCATCGGACTGGTGAGGCCCTGGCCCAGGTTGCCCAGGGAAGGTGTAGCTGCTCCATCCCTGGAGGTCTCAAGGCCAGGTTGGATGGGGCTTGGAGCCCCTCATCCAGTGGGAGGTGTCCCTGCCCATGGCAGGGGGTGTGGAAGTGGATGATCTTTAAGATCCCTTCCAACTCAAGCTATTCTATGACTCTATGATTCTATGATTTTGCAGGATACCAAGCATTTGCTACTGCTGTCAGTAAAAATGTATTTCAATAGTCAGTTCTGTAAAGTTGAAACTAGAATTGTAACGTCTGCTGTGCATACAGGGAAAAGGGAAGAGGCAGGAAGGCTCTGAAGAGCTTTTATAGCTTTCTCAGGCTGCCTGGAGGATCTGAGACATTCTTGTACATTTACCAACTTGCATTCATTTCTTTTTTTTTTGTTGTTTAATATGGCTGAGTTCCCACCAGTCAAATTGTTTTGTTTACTGTTTATGTTTATTGCCTGGACTTATCCTGGCTTCGGATGAAAACCAGGATCCGTGACGTCTCTTTCATCTTTTTTTTTTTTTGCATCCATTAAATATACCTGGCTCTTTATACCGACTCCACCTTCCCGAAATACAGATGAGTCAAAATTCAATTTGGTTAGGAATTTTGTCTGCTCTTTAGCATTTTAGTCACGCTGGCCCATGGGAGCATCACTGCTGGCACAGCAAGAGCTCTAATTTAAGTTCTGAGTGTGCAGTTTCACCCAGATAAGTGACTCTGAGATTTAGGATCATTACTGTTTGTAGTGTTCCAATGAGCAATATCCCAAAGCTTTCAGCTCCTGGGGTGAGGAGGTTAAGCCAGACCCACTAACTTGACATATGATCACCTTCATATGAGTGGGGAGCATAGAAAAGCTGGGGAGCGGTTCTTGATCAGGGAGGTTAGGGAGAGGATGAGGGGTAATGGTTTTGAGCTGAAAGAGGGGAGATTGAGATGAGATCTTGGGGAGAAATGTTTTGCTGTGAGGGTGAGGAGGCCCTGGCCCAGGCTGCCCCGAGCAGTGGTGGCTGCCCCATCCCTGGAGGGGTTCCAGGCCAGGTTGGATGGGGTTTGGAGCCCCTGATCCAGTGGAGGTGTCCCTGCCCATGGCAGGAGTGGGACTGGATGGGCTTTGAAGTCCCTTCCAACCCAACTCATTCCACGATTCTAAGATTCAAGAGAGGATTTGTAATTTTTTTTTGTCACTGCTATACATTTGGATGAGTTTATTTTCAAAACTATATTTATTTTAAGCCAATAGATAGCTCTTGCTATAAAAGAACATGATATTTAACATTTTAATACTGCAGTATTTTGTCTGTGTGTGTGTACAGGAGAGCTTCAATGAGTAGCGTCACTGATGGAGGTCATCGCATGCCTAAGGACATTCAGTGGTTGAAGGATGGAATGGGATTTTTAACATGTGATTTTGTACAAATACGCATTTGTATTTTAAGTTAAAAATATGGAAGGACTCCAATTTGTGACACTGTATAATATGAGGTTTCTGAAATACATTAGTTCCAAATTTTAGACGCTGATTGTGTTCAAACAGCGTCACACAACTTCAAATTTCCTGATAATACTTTATTTGCATGTCTGAGCCATTGAAGAAAATGTGTTCTGAACTTTGAAGGTTTTTTGTTCTTCAAAAGTGTACAGTCAGCATTTATTTCCTGGGCGATCCTCATGGAGATACTCACAGTTCAGAGGTAATTTGTGCGTCTCTACCTAAAGTGATTTAAATACTAGGAGAGGAGCGATTGGAGTACTGATCTCTGCCCTATAGCTTATTTATTCGTTGTATATGATTACTTTTCAAGCTAGAAATTGACTTTGAAAAAGAAATTGAATGGTTGCAGGTTCCAATGTTCTTGAAGTCCACATAAAATGAAGACAATGTTATTTGCTTTCAAAAGGGTTTAAAAAACACAAGAATATTATAAACTCCTGTAAGCTACTACCAGTAATTTGGAGCATAATTTTGGATAATAGTGCAAGGCGCAGTAGGGGAAAATAATAATTTAATGGCAAATGTAAAATTGTTTGGCGTCTTCTTGTGCAAGACTTTCAGTGTCTCTCACTAGCTGAAAATTCAGATGCATCCTCAATCTGATCTGAATTGTGTTCCTGGAGTTTGATGTAGGAAGAAAGGTAAACCAGCAGGCTCCTTAATCTAAGGTCTTCGACATCCAGCTCCCAAATTGAAGAGCTGTGTCTCAAATTCCTTCATGGATGTGTAGTAGTTTAATATTAAACAAACAGACCAGACAGCTGATAGTCTTTCATCCTGCCTTCTGAGTCAAGAAAGTAAAACAATATTTTCCATCAAATAATGTATTTTCTTTGTGCAATCAGTAAACAATTTTATTTTCTGACTCTTTCTGGCTGTCTGAGAGAAATTTGGTGAACCTACAGTCCAGCTCAGACTCAGAAATTGTAATTTCTGGCTTTTTGGGAGTGAAATGTGTCAAAACACCTGCTCTCCATGAAGAGGGAAGGGAGATTTCACAAGGGAATTCACTTATGTCTTTCCTAATACATATATTCATCTGTGTCAAATGACGCACATTGCTTATATTGTTGTTAGGATGCAAAATAATTCCTTTAGTAACTCAGATGAATCAGTCGATCTGACCAGGAATTGCCTGGGCTCATAAGATTTTAAGATAAAAGAAACCTCTAGAGTGGTATGCATACATTATAGTGAGGAAATTAAATCAAAGCAATAAATATAAACAGTGAGGAAAAAGTAAATCACCAGCTGGGAATATTTTGCATACAAGAAGTCTTTAGCAATTGGCTGGGAAACAGCTACGTGCACAAAGTATGTCTCAGATCCTCAGGCACTCTACGATACAGTATAAAAGCAGCGCAGAGAGAGTTGCTGCCATCCACTTCTTCTACTTCGTTCTCCTTGGTGGAAAGGGTAAGTCTGAATCTGCTCAATGGTCTGAATTGTTGCCTTCATGTGTTTTATCTTTGTGCTCTCTTGTCCATAGAAGTCTAAGGTTCATATTCTTTATCAGGGTGTTTGGGACGCTTGCAAGCAGCTTTCTCTGGGAAGGATAACTGTCCTTTGAATGCTGGCGTTTGCTGGACACAGAACTTCAGACTAATTTTATTTGTGTCATCAGATCATTTGGTTCCAAGATGTTAAAATCTCTGCATGTGAATTTCTCAGCAACCAGAATTGTAGAAGCGTAGAATGGTTTGTGTTGGAAGGGACCTCAAAGCCCATCCAGTCCCACCCCTGCCATGGGCAGGGACACCTCCCACTGGATCAGGGTCTCCAAACCCCATCCAACCTGGCCTGGAACCCCTCCAGGGATGGGGCAGCACCACTGCTCTGGGCACCCTGGGCCAGGGCCTCCTCACCTTCCCAGAAGTGCATGTGGAGAATCAGTACAGAGACTTCAGCTTTCTTGAAGCTTTTAATTTGTATCTTGCTTCCCACTATTGCAGTACTGCAGGCATCTTGGAGGAGTGTTGTGGGAAATGAGCTATCAAAGGCTGCTCAGAAGCAGTTAGAGCTGCCCTCTGTGGCACAAATGAGTTTGGGTTTCATCGAATTCTCCTTTCAATCTAAAACTTACACATTATTCCATTTGCCACATAGTCTCTGGTTAGTTTCTTGCCTTCCTCATCTTAGCAGATTAATTACATGACTGTAATTACAACTTCTTTCTTGTATTTACTTTCTTCCCTGTGTTTCAGACTTAGTTCCAACCCGCAGCCATGTCCTGCTACGACGTCTGTGCTCCCACCACCTGTGGCCCAACCCCGCTGGCAAATAGCTGCAACGAGCCCTGTGTCAGGCAGTGTCAGGACTCGACATACGTGATCCAGCCTTCTCCTGTGGTGGTGACCCTGCCTGGCCCGATCCTCAGCTCCTTCCCACAAAACACCACCGTGGGATCCTCAGCATCTGCAGCTGTAGGGGATGCTCTCAGTGCCAGCGGGGTCCCTATCTCCTCTGGCAGCTCCTCAGGACTTGGAAACCTTGGATATTCAGGTCTAGGTGGCCTTTATGGGAGGTCCTACCGTCGTTACAACCGGTGTGGGCCATGATTAAGCCACCACAAAGGAACCACCAGAAGCTTCAAAGCATGATCCGGATGCAGGACTGAGTTTGTGACCACGGCCATACGCTTGCTGACCACTCTCAGCTTTTCCCTAAGCTAATGGGACTGCAGAAGCTTGGCTTTTTTTGATTCGATGCCTTTCTCTGTTATCAATGAGGTGAAAAATTTAACTATTATTGTTGCGTGTAGCAGCTGGGTGTCCAGCTGTAAAGCATTGCCTTCAAATAAATAATTAGTTTTATCCATATTCAAATCTACTGCTTTCTTATGCTGTATATTTTTTTTTAATGTTACTTCTCAGTCATTAAATTTATGGTGCATCATAATATGTGTCTTGCAATATTCTTTTTCTCTCTCTCCCTCTTTGCAACCTCCTCTGGGAGAAATTTGCCTGTGCATAATATGTCAGTACCAGGCAGATCTTCATTTAAATCACATCATACCAATTCGTAAGAAGGTAATCATAGAATCATGGAATGGTGTATGTTGGAAGGGACCTCAATTCCATCCAGTCCCACCCCTGCCATGGGCAGGGACACCTCCCACTGGATCAGGGGCTCCAAACCCCATCCAACCTGGCCTGGAACCCCTCCAGGGATGGGGAAGCCACCCCTGCTCTGGGCAACCTGGGCCAGGGCCTCCCCACCCTCACAGCAAAACTTTTGTACCTAAGATCTCATCTCAATCTCCCCTCTTGCAGCTGAGAACCATTTCCCTCTCAACCATCACTACAGTCCCTGACCCAGAGCCCCTCCCCAGCTCTCCTGGAGCCCCTTTTTCTACTGGAAGCTGCTCTAAGGTCTTCCTGAAGCCTTCTATTTTCCAGGCTGAACAACCCCAACAGTCTCAGCCTGTCCTTCTTTGGGAGGTGTTCCAGCCCTCGGATCGTCTCTGTGGCCTCCTCTGGACTTGCTCTAACAGATCTATGTCCCTCCTGTGCTGTGAATGATTTGGTGAGTTCGTGATTCATCAAATCCCAGCCACTTCTGGTATTAGTTTCATACTCCCTTTTTAGACTATAAAGAAGATTTTCCTATTAACAAAGAATGGCAGAATATCAAGAAAAACATTTTAAAACCAACAAATTAATGAAAAAAATCACATATAATTCTTTCTGGGTTGGTTCCCCAGGTTAGGAAGGCTGCAATTATGTGGTAATTGGTTGCTAAATTATGTAGTGATGTGGGGGCCTTTGGGCTGTCACCAGAAATCCTCAGAGCAGTAACAATTACCCTGACAGTTCTGAGCCTTTGGGAAGATGATGACTACTAAATTGCTAAACAAACACTCATTTACAACGCTGTTGAGGCCTTCAGGATCCCAATTACCCTCTCATTACACATTTTAAGGAGAGATTGATTAGGACAGGCTGTTAAGTTAACTCAGCACACCAGGAAGATCTTCTCCCAGAGGAGGCTAAAGGACAAATGAAAACCAAAGAGGCTCTTGTGCAGCACCACAGGGTTTTAATGGGAAAGAGAAGCACAACAGCCAGCTACAGAGGATCAAGACAAGGCAAGGGGAGATGCATCGAGCAGATGTCATGCTCTGGTACCGGTGCCCTGCTCAGGAACCAGGGAACAGCTGAGGTGATGGAGGAATGAGGGGATACTGAGCTTCAGCCGTGCAGCCAGGGCACACGATGGCACAGGGTGGTGGGCTGCTGGGCACACGCAGCCTCCTTTTCTCCCCATGCCAGGGTAGATGATGGATGCTCCTCATGGCTCTCGCTCGATGTCCTTGTGCTGCTGTCTGGGCTGTTTCTGGTTCTGGGCACCAACCTTGGCGACTTCAGAAAGAGCCACAGCTCCCACGGCGGAACCTGCGCCACCTCTGGGAGCCAGGGTAGTAATACCCATTGCCATAGGAGGAGAAGCCAGAGCTGTAGGACCTCCCACCGTTGCCAGAGATACTGGACCCATACTGGCTCCCATATCCCAAGGATCCTCTGTAGCCAATGTCATCTCCATAACCCAGGCAACGGCCGTACCCAATGGAGCCCCCATAGCCTCCATAGCCCCCAAGACCAAAGGAGTTCCCATAGCCTTGGGATCCTCCATAACCACCCAGACCAAAGAGGCCCCCATAACTCCTTGATCTCCCGTAGCCCAACGAGCTACCGTAGCCCCCTAACCCTGAGGAGCCACCATAGCCTCCCAAACCCAAGGAGCCACCATAGCCCCCTAACCCCAAGGAGCCACCGTAGCCCCCAGAGCTTTGGGAACTGAAGGAACTCCCCAACAAGGCTGGGCCTGATGAGCCCACAACGCTCTCCTGAGGAAAATTGCTGAGTATGGGGCCTGGGATTGTCACCACAGCTGGTGGGGGGAAGATGACTGCTCTGGAGTCAGGGCACTGCTGCACACACGGCTCGTTGTAGCTCTCGGCAATTGGCTGAGGGCAGGTCACGCCGCAGGGTCTGAAGGACTCACTGTAGCAGGACATCCTTCTTGTGATGTGAGGCTGCAATGCACAGCAGAAAGCAGGTTTCAGATGCAGAATTCACCGGACTAGATGCTGGTGCTTGCTTAAAGTCAGTGGAAATTGTGACAGCCCAGACTTCATTACCTTGTAAACTAAGCCTACATCTGGTCACATAAATCACATTCTAGGCTCTGTTTACTGTCAAGATGCCCAGATGTCATGCATGGATGCAGACATCTAGCGTCCTGTATGGTTAATCCCACACTTGATATCACTGTTCTTGCTTGTAGCATGATGAATCTAATTTATTAAGATCAGCTGAAGCAGAGTGAAGTTTGTTAGTGTATTTACAGCAAGTTAAGAAAAGCAGCAACAGATGAAGCCTGCTGTTTTTACAGTTTAACTTTCTGGTAGCACTCAACTTCCAAATAGGAATATTTGCCCTTATGGGGCAATAGATGCTATAATCACTCTGATATTTTTACATTTTATACTGCATGTGGATCCTGAATTGGGACTAAAATGCCTGGGAAATGGTTGTTCAAAGCAGGACAGTAAAACTTCCCATTTTGTTCTAAGTTTGACACCTTCTGACCCCTGCAGTTCTCAAACCTGCCAATCCAGAGCATCATCCACAGTTTAGCAGTGATAGAAAGAAGCTGGAGAAGAACAGAGGTTGAAGCAAATCACACTTACCGTGTTCACCGAGGAGATTAAGCCAGGAGATGTGGATAAAGAAGCTCAGACTGGAGAGAGCTTTTATACATGTCTCAAACTGCTTACAGAAACACCTTTGTGCCTCAGGTCCTACATAGTGACAAAAATAACCTCTGAATTGAGGGATTTAATTTTGCTTGCTTTGCACTGCCACTCCCCACCTTCGAAAACAAGCGTGATACAACATCAGTACCAACTTGTGGACATTGGTCTGGTGAATGATGAGATCTTTCAGACATCTCACACCCAGCAGCAGTGTTGAGGCACCTGCTATTTAATTCCACTTTAATTTTGAAGATAATAAGTTTGATTTTCAGGGTGGATGAGTAAGGATCAATTAAAGTCATCCGTCTTTTCAGAATAGTGCCATTGACAGGGATGCTATGAAAATATGTGCAAGCTGGATAGAAAGAGGGAGAGAGGTAAGAGAAATAAGGAGACTTTCAGGTATCACATCTGCTTTACGAAAAAAGGAGTATTTAAGGAGTATTTGCAGTTCAAATACCATCAACAAGGCCAAGTGAAAAGTTCTACACCTTGGCCAGGGCAATTTGTGATTTCAATACAGGGTGGGGGATGACATTATTGAGAGCAGCCCCATGGAGAAGGACTTGGGTTGCTGGTTGATGAGAAGCTCGGCATGAGCCGGCAACGTGTGCTCGCAGCCCAGAAACCAACCGTGTCCTGGGCTGCATCAAGAGAAGCGCAGCCAGCAGGGAGGGAGGGGATTCTGCCCCTCTGTTTCTCTCTTGTGAGGTCCCACCTGCAATATTTTCTCCATGAAATTCTGGAATCCACAACATAAGAAGGAGATGGAGCTGTTGAAACAGGTCCAGAGGAGGCTACAAAGACGATCCGAGGGCTGGAGAACCTCCTGTATGAGGACAGGCTGGGAGAGTTGGGGTTGTTCAGCCTGGAAAAGACAAGGCTCCTGAGAGAGCTTAGAGCAGCTTCTAGTACTGAAAGGGACTCCAGGAAAGCTGGAGAGGGGCTTTTTTCACGGACATGGAGTGATAGGACAAGGGGGAATGGCTTTAAATTGGAAGGTGGAAGATTTAGATTATACATTAGGAAGAAATTCTTCACAATGAGGGTGGGGAGGCCCTGGCTTAAGTTTCCCAGAGAAGTCATAGATACCCCCATCCCTGGAAGAATTCACGGCCAGGCTGGATGGGTCTTGAGCAGCCTGGTCTAGTGGGAAGTGTCCCTGCCCATGGCAGGGGGTTGGAACTGGATGGGCCCCTTCCAACCTAAACCATTCCATGATTCTATGATTAATTACTCATGCATTATCCAGCATTAAAGCTGGATTCTATTGTTATTTTTACTACTGGCTTTGAAATATCATTAAGACAGTGACACTTGATGTTCCAGATCCTCCTAGGAATGATAAGAGGCATTACAAACACCCACTAAACATTCATATTTGATGTGTTGTACCATTGTTATACACAAACATGCAGCTATCAGCACGCAAATCTTGTGCAAGAGCATCAATTTAGAGACGCGTGAATGAAGTGCTCTGTGTCATCAGTTACATCTTCATGCATTAGAAATGGACTCTTTTGGAGGAGAAGTTGTCAGAGCAGTGGTGGCTGCCCCATCCCTGGAGGTGTTCAAAGCCAGGTTGGATGGGGCTTGGAGCCCCTGATCCAGCGGGAGGTGTCCCTGCCCATGGCAGGGGATGGAACTGGATGGGCTTTGAGGTCCCTTCCAACCCAAACTATTCTATGATTCTGTGTCATAATCTCCCCAAACACATTAATACTCAGTAAAATAAAGAACTTGATACCGTGAACAAAAATCAAATCATTGCAACACGGATGTTCTAAGTCGCAGCCTGGTTAGCGAATCGAAAGAGGTAACGTTGGTTGGTATATTTCTAAATGGTACTATTTCATAACAAGGGAGCTTCTAAATCATTTAATATGATAATAGAAATTGCAAGCATTATGTATTAACGAGTGTTTGTGAAGCAGCTTAAAGTCATTATCATGCAGGTGCCTCATTATCATCAGCAAATCCTGATGACACTTCAAAGGCACAGCTATCTTACAATTTAGAAGTAATTCATAGACTATCTTTTGCAATATTGTTAAATTAGAAAACAGCAGATTTGCAAATAAGTGTATGATGCCACAGACTTATTCCATTAAAATATATCCCTTTTAATTCTATTTTATTAATTTACCGCTTTTTCGTACGTGGTCAGTACTTCAGGGGTGGGGTGGGAAGAAAATTAGGATTGTTTTTAAGTGTATTTCTAACAGAACTTCTATAACTACAGGTTTTAAATGAAATTTGGGAATGTTTGGTATCAGCTTTAGACAGAGACCCTGTCAGTGGTTCTGGCTGATTCACAGGACCATTGGACCGGACCTTAAAGATTATCCAGTTCCATCCCTCTGGTGTAGGCAGGGACACCTCCCACTGGCTCAGGGGCTCCAAGCCCCATCCAACCTGGCCTGGAACCCCTCCAGGGATGGGGCAGCCACCACTGCTCGGGGCAGCCTGGGCCAGGGCCTCCCCAACCTCACAGGAAAACATTTCTCCCTAAGATCTCTTCTCAATCTCCCATCTTGCAGCTGAAAACGGCTCCCCCTTGTCCTATCCCTGCACTCGCTGACAAAGAGGCCCTCCCCAGCTGTCTTGTAGGCCTTCTTTCATTATGGGAAGGTTGCTGTAAGGTCTCCCCAGAGCCTTCTCTTCTCTAGCCTGAAGAAGCCCAATTCAATAAGACCTTTTCTGCTTCTTAGGTGGTGGCACTAGGCCCAGCCATTGACCTGTTAACCTTGTGTCATCTGAATCATCTCAGAAGACTTGAGAAAAGGATCTTGGGAGTGGTTTCAATGCACCAATGCTGGCTTCATTTGGGCTGCCATTAATATTTCTAGTGATGTTGGGGCTGTATCATTCCCCTATGTTATCTGACAAGTGTAGTAAATCAGACAGAGATTTCCTTGCCTGGTTAATTGTAGGTAAAATGAAAAGCCAAGCACAAACTTGGTCTTACTGCTTTCATGCTGTTATTAGCAACGGTGATATCCCACCATGAGTGAACCTGCATCTTGTCGGCTCTTTGCTCTGCTGTATAACAACATTTCAAGATCCTTGGGCAACTCCAAGGAGAACTTGTGTCCTCTCAGAGCCAAACTTCTAGCTCATACTGAATGACCTTCACCTGGTTTGGGCATGTGGCATCAAAAAGGGGTCCACACCATGTAAGTACTACCTTGAACATGAAAATGGGACTAGCATGATACACCACTCTTGTTCCCGTTTTCGATCCATGGCCATATGGCCACCCTTGAGCTGCAAGTTCGTCAAGTCCCCTAAAATGACAATCACAGATAACTGATCATCATCATCAGTTGTATCACACCCACACTAATATTTGGGAGGGACAGTGCTGAGGTGGCAAAATTAAAGCTCCACGATCACGTTTGTTTTGTAACAAATCAAGACCAGAGGCACGAAGGGTGACTTAGAGAAGGGTATAAAAGCTAGTATCACCTGCAGCCCTTCTATCCACTTCTCTTGTCTCAGCCTCTGCAGTGAACGAGGGGTAAGTGAGATTTCACTCATTCTTTTTACTACTATTAGCTCTTATCTAACAATGGTTTTGTCACAGAGATGATTCCTACATGTATTTTTAGTCATATATCTGGTGTTTCTGTCTGAAAATGTGTCTTTTTTCAGATGCAGCATCAGGAGTCACTGCGTTAGGTTAGGAAGTAGATCTTGAAGCTAGAGAAAAACTTGGGGTGAATTACAAGCAGATCTTGTCTCACTAATTTATCCAGTACTAAATTTCTATTTCACATCGAATTATTCACAAAGGTGATCAGAATGAGATGGAAGAAAAGGTAAAGGTTGAATTGATGCAAAAATTAGTTTTGTTTGTTAGCATGTATAAATGTATCTGTTTCAAAGAATCATAGAATGGCTTGGGTTGGAAGGGACCACTAAGCCTGTACAGCTCCAACCCCCATGCTGTGGGCAGGGACACCTCCCACTGGATCAGGGGGCTCAAAGCCTCATCCATCCTGGCCTTGAACACCTCCAGGGATGGGGAATCTATAACTTCACTGGGCAACCTCTTCCACCACCTCCTCATCCTCATAGTGCAGAATTTCTTCCTTATGTCTAATCTAAACGTACCCTCTTTCAGTTTAAATCCATCATCCCTTGTTCTCTCACTGTATGCTCTTGTAAAAGGCCCCTCTCCAGTTTTCCTGTAGGCCCTCTTTAGGAACCAGAAGGCTGCTAGAAAGTGTCCCAGCAGCCTTATCTTCTCCGGGCTCAACAACACCAGCTCTCCCAGCCTGTCTTTATATGGGAGGTGTTCCAGCCTTCATCTCCATGGCTTTCTCTGGGCTTGCTCTAACAGATCCATGTCACAGACTTATTGCTTAATAATCATCGTTCACCTCTTCCCAGTCCAGCTCTGCTGTTTGTTCATTTACCTTAAAACTCCTTATTTCTGCTCATTACATAATCACAGCCATCACAAGAAGGATGTCCTGCTACAGTGAGTCCTTCAGACCCTGCGGCGTGACCTGCCCTCAGCCAATTGCCGAGAGCTACAACGAGCCGTGTGTGCAGCAGTGCCCTGACTCCAGAGCAGTCATCTTCCCCCCACCAGCTGTGGTGACAATCCCAGGCCCCATACTCAGCAATTTTCCTCAGGAGAGCGTTGTGGGCTCATCAGGCCCAGCCTTGTTGGGGAGTTCCTTCAGTTCCCAAAGCTCTGGGGGCTACGGTGGCTCCTTGGGGTTGGGGGGCTATGGTGGCTCCTTGGGTTTGGGAGGCTATGGTGGCTCCTCAGGGTTAGGGGGCTACGGTAGCTCCCTGGGCTACGGGAGATCACGGAGTTATGGGGGCCTCTTTGGTCTGGGTGGTTATGGAGGATCCCAAGGCTATGGGAACTCCTGTGGTCTTGGGGGCTATGGGAGCTCCTCAGGCTTGGGTGGCTACTCTGGCTATGGAGGCTCCCTGGGCTATGGGAGCTCACTGGGCTATGGGAGGTCACGGAATTATGGGGGCCTCTCTGGTTTCGGGGGCTATGGGAGCTCCCTGGGCTATGGGGGCTCCTGGGGCTATGGTAACTCCTTGGAGTTGGGAGGCTATGGAGGCTACAGAGGCTCCCTTGGGTATGGCCGTTGCGTAGGTTATGGAGATGACATTGGCTATGGGGACTCCCAGGGCTATAGGAACTCCTTTGGTCTTGGGGGCTATGGAGGCTACGGGGGCTCCATTGGGTACGGCCGTTGCCTGGGTTATGGAGATGACATTGGCTACAGAGGATCCTTGGGATATGGGAGCCAATATGGGTCCAGTATCTCTGGCAACGGTGGAAGGTCCTACAGCTCTGGCTTCTCCTCCTATGGCAATGGGTATTACTACCCTGGCTCCCAGAGGTGGCGCAGGTTCCGCCGTGGGAGCTGTGGCTCTTTCTGAAGTCGCCAAGGTTGGTGCCCAGAACCAGAAACAGCCCAGACAGCAGCACAAGGACATCGAGCGAGAGCCGTGAGGAGCATCCATCATCTACCCTGGCATGGGGAGAAGACGATGCTGCGTGTGCCCAGCAGCCCACCACCCTGTGCCATCGTGTGCCCTGGCTGCACGGCTGAAGCTCAGTATCCCCTCATTCCTCCATCACCTCAGCTGTTCCCTGGTTCCTGAGCAGGGCACCGGTACCAGAGCATGACATCTGCTCGATGCATCTCCCCTTGCCTTGTCTTGATCCTCTGTAGCTGGCTGTTGTGCTTCTCTTTCCCATTAAAACCCTGTGGTGCTGCACAAGATCCAATTTGGTTTTCATTTGTCCTTTAGCCTCCTCTGGGAGCAATATTTACTCTTATTCATTGAAGAAGTGCTTAGAATCCCTCAGCAGTCCAAGTGTCATGTCAAAAAATGAACTTTTTTCAGCCTTTTATGCAGTTCCCAAGCATGCCTGTGTATTTGTATTTTCGGAAAAAAACCTTTATTTATTAGGTATTCCATTCTGTCAGCCCAAAGTAATCTAATATTAGCTTGAAAACATTTTTCTGTCTTTATGCTATCCTGTTGAAACACATTGCATGAACAAGTTTTAAACTCCCCAGATACAGATCAGCCAGGTTCTGCTGGGGTTCAGAGACTGCCTGGACCCGGCTGGTGGGGATCAGCACGGTGAGGGATCCCTGAAGCCCACTCTGGGCCTGGAAAAGAATAACAGAGAGGCAATGTTGGGATGCAGAATTGTTTTATTGCAGTGCAGGATAGCACCCACTGGGGAAAGACATAGCAAGCAGAGGCATGAAGGTTGTCCCTGTGGGCTTCAAGAAAGCTGATCCTTCAGGCTTCTCTCAGGCAGTGCCCATAGAAGGGATGGGCAGATGCTCTGTGGGATGATGGTGCCTCCTAGACATGGGCAAGAACAAGAGGAAAGAGAAACAAGAGGAAAGAGAAACAGCATTGAGAGAAGGAGTGGAGAAAGAAGATGAGGCATGAGGTTGAGGGGTCCCAGGGTCTTTGAGGTCTTCGAACTGGGTCTAGCAGGGCCCACAGGTGTCCCAGAGCTTCTTGCTGTAGCGCGGCAAGACGCAAGGGCTGCAGTCGGGAGAAACATAGGGTCTGGCAGGGGTGCAGAGGCCCCCCGAGCCCAGCGTGGCCCCGGCCCCATAGAGGCCCCCCAGCCCCAGGTTGCCCCCAAAGGCGGGTGCTCCGGAGGAGCCCACCACGGCTTGCTGGGGGAAGGAGCTGAGGATGGGGCCGGGGAAGGTGACAACCACGGGCGGAGGCTGGATGAAGGCTGTGGAGTCGGGGCACTGGCGGGCACACAGCTCGTTGCAGCTCTCAGCGATGGGCTGGGGGACGGCCACGCCGGTTTTTGGTGGGCACAGGTCGTAGCAAGACATCTTTGTGTGAGACAGTTGAGCCTGAAAGAAACAGCCCCAGGAGAGGAGTCATGATCGAGGAGGAGATGTCCTGGCAAAGTACCCTTTTCCTACAGCTGCCTTGAAGTGAAGCAGCAAAGCCATCACCTTACCCACAGCTCATCCTTTGCCCAGCCAGATCTTCTCATCACCTTGTTCTCAACACCCTCACCTTGCCCTCTCTCTACACACAGGACACACAAACCCTCCCCAGGAGCCCATGCAGGACCTGGCTCTGCCTGTCCCACACACAGGGCTCTTCTTTTTCCCCTCCAGCTCAGCCCTCTCTGCCCGTCCAAGCCTGCAGCCAGAGCAGCCGCTGCTGTCCCAGCTCTCCTGGCCAGGGAGGCCCCACGCCGGCCCCTGCCAGAGGAGCCACAGACCCACAGGCACACACCTACCCTTGTCCTGAGCAGAGCGAGGCAGGAGTGCTGGATGCCAGGGCTCCCCAAGGGCAGCGCTTTTATGCAGGGCTGGCGATGCCGGGGAGGGTCTGGCCATGCTGGGGGCACGTGGCTGGTGGTGGCCAAGCCCCTGCCTCCTCCCTGCGTGGCACCAGGGTATTTTGCTGATTCTCTTTCCTCCACAACCCCAAGCTGCCATATCAGCCCCTGCAATTACCCTGCTTGGATGCTTGTCAGCAGCCACCTAATGGGCAAAATTAGCCTCGCTGTCTTTTCATTATCTTGCTGAGTAAGAGGGTATGCACTGTGACAAAGGATGACTGCAAGCACCTTGTAAGCCATAGCTCTTCCCCAAGGGCTTGGTCTTGAGGTGGCCTCATGCCTTCTTTGCAGAGGCACGGGGAAGACTGGGGTCCTGACGATGGCCAAGAAGGTGGCCTTGCCCAGGCCTCCTGTATGCCAGTACCTGCATGATGTACGTTGTGTGGCTGTGATCTGCAGAAGGGAGATGCTATGAAAACGCAAATTAAAGGCACTGCTGTCAGGCATGTCCTGCTTTGCACAACTCATCACTAGCCAGCCCTAGAGAAGTTGTCTTGGGGGACAAAGATCCTTAATGCTCTTTCCCACTGTGCCTAGGGCATGAAGCACACTCCCACTTGGGACAATGTTGCACAGGCTCGAGCAAGCACAATCGCAACCCTGCCAGCTCCTCACAAGTGTCTCCACAGACCCATTACTGTGAGATGGTTCTGTGTAGGGTCTTCCCGTGGGGGGTCCTGTGGAGACAGGAGCAGTTTAGTGTGATGACCACAGACATATTTGTGCCACTGGCATTGTATTGCTCCTTCTAGCAAAGACTGGCTCATGCACAAGGCAGAGCTATCTTTCCAGGGCAGCATAGAAGAAAGGCAGAGAAACCTGGCAGACCCTATCGGGCCATGCACACCCACAGCAGGGAGATGTCTGCTTTCATTTAGCCCACACAGCAGAAAGGAGAGGAAATGCTCAGAAGCAGCATGTGCTGATCTGGCGAGGGGATGCTGAGACAGGGAGGGGCAGGAGTGCAACAGCCCCATCACCTTCCTGGGCAGGAGGGAGTGCCTTCACCCCTGATTGGCCCAGGTGGTGCTGAGCAATGGCAGGGCTGCTATAAAAGCTCTGCCACTGCCTGTCTCTCCCAAACACTGCTCTGGCTGCCTTTACCTTGGAGAACAGGGTAAGTCTGAGAGCACTTTTCCTGCATTCTACTCTGATTCCAGCCTGTCTGCCTCAGGAATTCTCCCCCAATTCTCCATTACTATCTCTTTGTTCTTGCAGAGCACCAACCCAACCAGCACAAAGATGTCCTGCTACGACCTGTGCCAACCAAAAACCGGCGTGGCTGTCCCCCAGCCCATCGCTGAGAGCTGCAACGAACTGTGCGCCCGCCAGTGCCCCGACTCCACAGCCTTCATCCAGCCTCCGCCCGTGGTTGTCACCTTCCCCGGCCCCATCCTCAGCTCCTTCCCCCAGCAAGCCGTGGTGGGCTCCTCTGGAGCACCCGCCTTTGGGGGCAACCTGGGGCTGGGGGGCCTCTACGGGGCCGGGGCCACGCTGGGCTCGGGGGGCCTCTGCACCCCTGCCAGACCCTATGTTTCTCCCGCCTGCAGCCCTTGCGTCTTGCCGCGCTACAGCAAGAAGCTCTGGGACACCTGTGGGCCCTGCTAGACCCACAGCACACCCAGGCGCTGCCCCCAGACCTAATCCCAACATCACCACCCATGCTCAGCTGAGCTGCTGGCCAAGATCTCAGGATGCTGCACCAACACGGCACCCAGAGCAAAAAGCAAGGCTCTTGAAAAGATCCCTCTGCTAACACAGAGCAACCAGCCTCTCTGGGTCTTGACCATCGTCCCTCTGACAATCTCTCCTGCTCCCCTGGGAACAATAAAATTTTCCTGCATGCAAGTCATGACTCCTGCCTTCCTTGTGCCAAGTTGGGGAGACCAAAGGGATGGGTGATTGGCAGCTGTGGGTGGGCAAATCCTGGTCTGGATTTTCACAGTGGAGGTGTGATTGGGTTGATGCTCAGACAGGGAGATGGCAAGCAGCAGGCAGAGGAGAGAGGAGTTTTTGATGGTGCTTGCAGTGCTGGGGAAAAGATGGAGAGCAGTGCTCATTTGCCGGTTCTTCTCAGGCCAGGACTGACACCAGTTCTGCCTCACCCTGCTGCGCTGAAGAAGCCTTGCGGCATCTCTAGGCATCCACACAAAGATTGTATAGTGTCACTGTTAAATTCGGCACTTGGGAAACAGTCGTTGATTGCTGCGGAGCAGATAGTGCCGAAAGCCCTACAGTGCTGTGGGCACCAAGGGGGGAAGGAGCTGGCAACGTGCATTGGGACAAAGGCAGCCAGCGCTGTCCTGGGGTACAGACAGAGGAGTGTGAAGGCACAGGGAGGGATTGAACCCTTGCCCTCCACTCAGCAATGGTGAGACCCTTCCTGTGGTTCCTTTTCCAGTGCTGGGCTCCCCAGCACAGGAGAGATGTGGGGCTACAGGAGAGAGTCTTGGAAACGGCCCCACAGATGCTGAAGGGACAGGGAGCCTGTCTCCTCTGGGCAGACCTTGAGAGGGAAGGCATCAAGAAGATGGAGCCAGGTTCTCTGCAGAGGTGTCCACCTGCATGACAAGAGGAAACTGGCATCAGCTGAAACAGAGCAGGCTCCACTACAGCATCCCAGGCACATTGTTTTCACTCTGAGGGTGGCTGAGCTCTGGCACAGGATTTCTAAGGAGTCTGCGAAGTCTCCTTCAATGGAGATGTGCAACAGGTGTGTGACATGGTGCTGGGCAGGTGGCTCTGAGTGACTCTGCCTGAGGCAGCAGCATGACAAGATGCCCTGCACACAAGATGCCCTGCTTTTCTCTCAGTAACCAGGGGGGTACTTTTGTGCTCTTACATCTGTTGTGGAGAACCAAGGATCACCAAGTGTGTTGGTCTGTGCTGGACTGGAGGAGATGTAGAAGTGGCAGGTGAAGGAGAAGAGGGAAGGTGAGAGTTATGAGGAAGGGGAATGGAAATACTATCCAGCATGAAGCAGACAAAATGAAAGAGAGCTAAGCAATAAAAAGGGAAACAAAAGGAAAAGACAAGAAAACAGAAGGGAAAAGACAATAGAGATAAAATGAGTGAAAGGCAAGGGGGAGAATAGTTGAGAGGATAAAAAGGAGGTAATGGGGAAGAGGAGGAAGGGGAAGCCTCCCCATTGTTTATTCTCACAGGGACACAAAAAGAGCCTTGGAGACAGAGAAGGGCTGGAGTGAGGGCAGGAATTGATGCTGGCTGACCTCAGGTACTTGGGGCATCCACACTCTGAACACAGAGGCTGAAGGTCTTCAAATGCCACTGGGCTGCATATGCTGCAGCCAAGAGAGTCCCCTGCGTCCAGGCAGGGCCCTGGGGCTGAGCTGCAGCAGCGTGTGTGGCCAGAGCTGCCAGGGCTGTGCGCTCGCCCCAAAGGCAGCTGAGCCGGGCTGTGCTGGGGCTGAGAGTGCCCAGACCCGGCCTGGGGGGACCCCGTGCAGGAGGAGGGATCCCTGCAGCCCCTACTGTGCCTGGAGAGGAAAACCAGAGAGGCAGGGATTGGATGCAGGATTGTTTTATTGCAGTGCAGGAAAGCGCCCACTGGGGAAAGGCACAGCAGGCCGAGGCAGGCAGGTTGTCCGTGTGGGCTTCAAGAGAGGCGTCCCCGTGTCTCTAAGGGCTCTGGGTGTGGGTCTAGCAGGGCCCACAGGTGTCCCAGAGCTTCTTGCTGTAGCGCGGCAAGACGCAAGGGCTGCAGGCGGGAGAAACATAGGGTCTGGCAGGGGTGCAGAGGCCCCCCGAGCCCAGCGTGGCCCCGGCCCCGTAGAGGCCCCCCAGCCCCAGGTTGCCCCCAAAGGCGGGTGCTCCGGAGGAGCCCACCACGGCTTGCTGGGGGAAGGAGCTGAGGATGGGGCCGGGGAAGGTGACAACCACGGGCGGAGGCTGGATGAAGGCTGTGGAGTCGGGGCACTGGCGGGCGCACAGCTCGTTGCAGCTCTCAGCGATGGGCTGGGGGACGGCCACGCTGGTTTTTGGTGGGCACAGGTCGTAGCAAGACATCTTTGTGCTGGTTGGGTTGGTGCTCTGCAACAGGACAGAGGTGTAAGGAAGACAGCAGAGAAAGAGATCGTTGAAAAGAGTGGAGTCATATTCCAAGAGGAAATGCACTGTCCAAGTAATGCCATTTTTTGCAGGGCTGCCCTGGCCTTGGAGAGGCCAGAGCCACGTTGTTGACAACCATGCCTGCTGCTCCACCTTTGCCCACCCAGAAATATTCACCTCCCCAATCCCACATCCCTGACCTTTCTCACCATAGAAACATGGCAAAGAAACCTTCCCCAGAAGCCCATGCAGGACCTGGCTCTGCCTGTTCCACACATAGGGCTCTTCTTTTCCCCCTCCAGCTCAGCCCTCTCTGCCCGTCCAAGCCTGCAGCCAGAGCAGCCGCTGCTGTCCCAGCTCTCCTGGCCAGGGAAGCCCCACGCCGGCCCCTGCCAGAGGAGCCACAGACCCACAGGCACACACCTACCCTTGTCCTGAGCAGAGCGAGGCAGGAGTGCTGGATGCCAGGGCTCCCCAAGGGCAGCGCTTTTATGCAGGGCTGGCGATGCCGGGGAGGGTCTGGCCATGCTGGGGGCACGTGGCTGGTGGTGGCCAAGCCCCTGCCTCCTCCCTGCGTGGCACCAGGGTGTTTTGCTGACTCTCTTCCCGCCCCAACCCCATGTTGCTGTATCAGCCCATGCAATTATCTTGCTTGGACACTTGTCAGCAGCCACCTAATAGGCCAAATTAGACCCACTCTCTTTTCATTATCTCGCTGTGTATGAGGACACGCAGTGTGACAAAGGGTGACTGCAAGCACCTGCGTGCCACAGCTCTTCCTCAGGGGATTGATCTAAGGATGGCCTCATGCCTTGGCCATTGACCTCTGCAAGTCTGTATGGTAAAGATTCCTCCTACTCTTCCCTGTAGGCCATATTGCCAGGAGTGCAAATCCGCACCTTAGGCCTGTGTGGCACAGGCTCATCCCAGCAACCACCAATCCCTTAGCCCCTCGTAATTGTCCCATGAGACCAATTGCCACGAGATGGTGCTGGGCAGGTTGCTGGGGACCTGAGGCCTTGATGTGTAGGAATGACCAGAGCAGCCCCTGGATGAGATTGCCCCACTGGCACCCACTGGTTCTCACCTCAGCAGAGACCGGGAGTGGGAACAGGGCAGAGAACAAGGAGGGCAGTGAGGACCTGCAGAAGCACAGCCCGACCCTATTGTGAGCACCCCCAGCAGGGAGATGCTTGGTCTCTTTTAGCCCACACAGCAGAAAGGGGAGGAAATGCTCAGGAGCAGCATGTGCTGATCTGGCGAGGGGATGCTGAGACAGGGAGGGGCAGGAGTGCAACAGCCCCATCATCTTCCTAGGCAGGAGGGAGTGCCTTCACCCCCGATTGGCCCAGGTGGTGCTGAGCAATGGCAGGGCTGCTATAAAAGCTCTGCCTCTGCCAGGCTCTCCCAAACACTGCTCTGGCTGCTTTCTTCTTGGAGAACACGGTGAGCCTGCAAGCACTTCTCATCTTTCATTCTACTCTGATTCCAGCCTGTTTGCCTCAGGAATTCTCCCTTACTAACTCTTTCCTTTTGCAGAGCACCAACTCAACCAGCACAAAGATGTCTTGCTACGATGTGTGCCCACCAAAAACCGGCGTGGCCGTCCCCCAGCCCATCGCTGAGAGCTGCAACGAGCTGTGCGCCCGCCAGTGCCCCGACTCCACAGCCTTCATCCAGCCTCCGCCCGTGGTTGTCACCTTCCCCGGCCCCATCCTCAGCTCCTTCCCCCAGCAAGCCGTGGTGGGCTCCTCCGGAGCACCCGCCTTTGGGGGCAACCTGGGGCTGGGGGGCCTCTACGGGGCCGGGGCCACGCTGGGCTCGGGGGGCCTCTGCACCCCTGCCAGACCCTATGTTTCTCCCGCCTGCAGCCCTTGCGTCTTGCCGCGCTACAGCAAGAAGCTCTGGGACACCTGTGGGCCCTGCTAGACCCACACCCGGAGCCCTTAGAGACGCGAGGATGCCTCTCTTGAAGCCCACACGGACAACCTGCCTGCCTCGGCCTGCTGTGCCTTTCCCCAGTGGGCGCTTTCCTGCACTGCAATAAAACAATCCTGCATCCAATCCCTGCCTCTCTGGTTTTCCTCTCCGGGCACAGTGGGGGCTGCAGGGATCCCTCCTCCTGCACGGGGTCCCCCCAGGCCAGGTCTGGGCACTCTCAGCCCCAGCACAGCCCGGCTCAGCTGCCTTTGGGGCGAGCGCACAGCCCTGGCAGCTCTGGCCACACACGCTGCTGCAGCTCAGCCCCAGGGCCCTGCCTGGACGCAGGGGACTCTCTTGGCTGCAGCATATGCAGCCCAGTGGCATTTGAAGACCTTCAGCTTCTGTGTTCGGAGTCTGGATTCCCCAAGTACCGGAGGTCAGCCAGCATCAATTCCTGCCCTCACTCCAAACCTTCTGTGTTCCCAAGGCTCTTTTTTGTGTCTCTGTGAGAATAAACAATGGGGAGGCTTCCTCTTCCTCCTATTTCTCCTCTTCCCAATTAGCTCCTTCTTATTCTTGCATCTATTCTACCCATTGCCTTTCACTCATTTTATGTCTATTGTCTTTTCCCTTCTGTTCTCTTCTCATTTCGTTTTCTTTTTTCTTGCTTAACCCCCTTTCTTTTTGTCTCCTCCTTCCTTGATACTATTTCCATTTCCCCTTCCTCATAACTCTCACCTTCCCTCTTCTCCTTCACCTGCCACTTCTACATCTCCTCCAGTCCAGCACAGACCAACACACTTGGTGATCCTTGGTTCTCCACAACAGATGTAAGAGCACAGAAATAACCCCCTGGTTACTGAGAGAAAAGCAGGGCATCTTGTGTGCAGGGCATCTTGTCATGCTGCTGCCTCAGGCAGAGTCACTCAGAGCCACCTGCCCAGCACCATGTCACACACCTGTTGCACATCTCCATTGAAGGAGACTTCACAGACTCCTTAGAAATCCTGTGCCAGTGCTCAGCCACCCTCAGAGTGAAAACAATGGGCCTGGGATGTTGTAGTGGAGTCTGCTCTGTTTCAGCTGATGCCAGTTTCCTCTTGTCATGCAGGTGGACACCTCTGCAGAGAACCTGGCTCCATCTTCTTGATGCCTTCCCTCTCAAGGTCTGCCCAGAGGAGACAGGCTCCCTGTCCCTTTAGCATCTGTGGGGCCGTTTCCAAGACTCTCTCCTGTAGCCCCACATCTCTCCTGTGCTGGGGAGCCCAGCACTGGAAAAGGAACCACAGGAGGGGTCTCACCATTGCTGAGTGGGGGGCAAGGGTTCAATCCCTCCCTGTGCCTTCACACTCCTCTGTCTGTACCCCAGGACAGCGCTGGCTGCCTTTGCCCCAATGCACGTTGCCAGCTCCTTCCTCCCTTGGTGCCCACAGCACTGTAGGGCTTTCGGCACTATCTGCTCTGCAGCAATCAATGTCTCTTTCCCAAGTGCTGAGTTTGACAGTGGCACTCATCCAGTCTCCTCTGTGTGGATGCCTAGAGATGCTGCAAGGCTTCTTCAGCGCAGCAGGGTGAGGCAGAGCTGGTGTCAGTCCTGGCCTGAGAAGGCCTGGCAAAGCAGCACTGCCAGCCTCTTTCCTGTTCTCCGTCTTTTCCCCAGCAATGCAAGCACCTTCAAAAAGTTTTCTTTCCCCTGCCTGCTGCTTGCCATCTCCCTGTCTGAGCATCAACCCAATCACACCTCCACTGTGAAAATCCAGACCAGGATTTGCCCACCCACAGCTGCCAATCACCCATCCCTTTGGTCTCCCCAACTTGGCACAAGGAAGGCAGGAGTCGTGACTTGCATGCAGGAAAATTTTATTGTTCCCAGGGGAGCAGGAGAGATTGTCAGAGGGATGATGGTCAAGACCCAGAGAGGCTGGTTGCTCTGTGTTAGCAGACGGATCTTTTCAAGAGCCTTGCTTTTTGCTCAGGATACTGTGTTGGTGCAGCATCCTGAGATCTTGGCCAGCAGCTCAGCTGAGCATGGGTGGTGATGTTGGGATTAGGTCTGGGGGCAGGGCCTGGGTGTGCTGTGGGTCTAGCAGGGCCCACAGGTGTCCCAGAGCTTCTTGCTGTAGCGCGGCAAGACGCAAGGGCTGCAGGCGGGAGAAACATAGGGTCTGGCAGGGGTGCAGAGGCCCCCCGAGCCCAGCGTGGCCCCGGCCCCGTAGAGGCCCCCCAGCCCCAGGTTGCCCCCAAAGGCGGGTGCTCCGGAGGAGCCCACCACGGCTTGCTGGGGGAAGGAGCTGAGGATGGGGCCGGGGAAGGTGACAACCACGGGCGGAGGCTGGATGAAGGCTGTGGAGTCGGGGCACTGGCGGGCACACAGCTCATTGCAGCTCTCAGCGATGGGCTGGGGGACGGCCACGCTGGTTTTTGGTTGGCACAGGTCGTAGCAAGACATCTTTGTGTGAGAGAGTTGAGCCTGAAAGAGGTAGATGAAAAGAGAGGAGTTATATTGCAGGAAGAAATGCACTGTCCAAGCAATGCCATATTTGCATGGCTGCCCTGGACTTGGAGAGCCCAGAGCCACCTTGTTGACAACCCTACATACTGCTCCCCCTTTTCCCATCCTGAAATATTCACCTCCCCAATCTCCACATCCCTCTCATTGCCCTTTCTCTGCACACAGGACACACAAACCCTCCCCAGGAGCCCATGCAGGACCTGGCTCTGCCTGTCCCACTCACAGGGCTCCTCTTTTCCCCCTCCAGCTCAGCCCTCTCTGCCCGTCCAAGCCTGCAGCCAGAGCAGCCGCTGCTGTCCCAGCTCTCCTGGCCAGGGAAGCCCCACGCCGGCCCCTGCCAGAGGAGCCACAGACCCACAGGCACACACCTACCCTTGTCCTGAGCAGAGCGAGGCAGGAGTGCTGGATGCCAGGGCTCCCCAAGGGCAGCGCTTTTATGCAGGGCTGGCGATGCCGGGGAGGGTCTGGCCATGCTGGGGGCACGTGGCTGGTGGTGGCCAAGCCCCTGCCTCCTCCCTGCGTGGCACCAGGGTGTTTTGCTGACTCTCTTCCCGCCCCAACCCCATGTTGCTGTATCAGCCCATGTAATTATCTTGCTTGGACACTTGTCAGCAGCCACCTAATAGGCCAAATTAGACCCACTCTCTTTTCATTATCTCGCTGTGTAAGAGGACACGCAGTGTGACAAAGGGTGACTGCAAGCACCCGCGTGCCACAGCTCTTCCCCAGGGGATTGATCTAAGGATGGCCTCATGCCTTCTTTGCAGAGCCCTGGGGAAGACCAGGTGTCCTTCAAACCCTCCCTCATGCCACCACCGGCATGACCCACATTGTATGGCTGTGATGTGAAGAATGGAGAGATTATGAAATGTCAAATCGAAGGCAGTATTCTCGGGCACTGCCTTCTCAGCTCAATGCATCACTTGCCAGCCAAAGGGAGCTGGCCTCCATCTGCCTGCAGGCATGGGCCATCGAGCTCTGCATGTCTGGAGGACAAAGACCCCTCGTGCCCTTCCCTGTTGTCCATGGCTCAAGGAGCACAGAGTCCTGTCTGGACCAAGAGGGTAAATGTTCATGCCAGAACTGTGTCACCCCTGCCAGCCTCCGAACGTGTCCTGGGAGCCCCAGTGTCCCAGGGAAGGGCTGTAGCAGGGCTGCCCTCAGGGTGCTGGGGTGATGGGAGGTCCCTCTGGTGCTGTGGTTGTGGAAGCCCCTAGTTTAATAGACTCCACTGGTGTTCACGTGGGTTCATACATTAGACCTGGCTGCAGGCCCGGGATTTAGAGGTCTTCCTCTGGTAGAGAACAAGGCAGGGAGCCAGGAGGTGCAGGAGCACGGCCATGTCCTCCTGCGAGCACCCCCAGCAGGGAGATGCTTGGTCTCATTTAGCCCACACAGCAGAAAGGGGAGGAAATGCTCAGGAGCAGCATGTGCTGATCTGGCGAGGGGATGCTGAGACAGGGAGGGGCAGAAGTGCAACAGCCCCATCATCTTCCTGGGCAGAAGGGAGTGCCTTCACGCCTGATTGGCCCAGGTGGTGCTGAGCAATGGCAGAGCTGCTATAAAAGCTCTGCCTCTGCCTGTCTCTCCCAAACACTTCTCTGACCACCTTCTCCTTGGAGAACAGGGTAAGTCTGCAAGAACTTCTTTTACCGAAATCTTGCTCCTTTGTCTCTGCCTCTGTCATTCCCCTCTGCTGTCTTCCTTACACCTCTGTCCTCTTGCAGAGCACCAACCCAACCAGCACAAAGATGTCTTGCTACGACCTGTGCCCACCAAAAACCGGCGTGGCTGTCCCCCAGCCCATCGCTGAGAGCTGCAACGATCTGTGCGCCCGCCAGTGCCCCGACTCCACAGCCTTCATCCAGCCTCCGCCTGTGGTTGTCACCTTCCCCGGCCCCATCCTCAGCTCCTTCCCCCAGCAAGCTGTGGTGGGCTCCTCTGGAGCACCCGCCTTTGGGGGCAACCTGGGGCTGGGGGGCCTCTACGGGGCCGGGGCCACGCTGGGCTCGGGGGGCCTCTGCACCCCTGCCAGACCCTATGTTTCTCCCGCCTGCAGCCCTTGTGTCTTGCCGCGCTACAGCAAGAAGCTCTGGGACACCTGTGGGCCCTGCTAGACCCACAGCACAACCATGTGCTGCCCCCAACATCCACAGCTCCACCACCCATGCAGGGCTGAGCTGGTGGGCATGGGGCACTGATGAGTGCTGAGCATTCCCAGCGCCAGTCAACACCTGGGACGCTGGCACTGCTGTGCACTCCTCATCCTTCCCCGCGCTCTGCTCTTCTCCCCTCCCCTGCCCTTCAGTCTCTCAGATGGGGCAGTATTTGGATTCACAAAGCTCTTTGATGCTTATGGGTCAAGTCCTCTGGATTGGAAGCGGCACCAAGACAGTATCTGGAGGAAAAAGCAATACTCCGGAGAAGATCTTTCTGCCTCTCCATCCATGAGACAACCAGCCTCTCTCTGTCTTGCCCACCACTTCTCTGAGAATCTCTCCTGCCCACCCTGGGTACAATAAAGTGTTTCTGCATGCAAGTCATGTTTTTCTCTCTCCTTGTCCCATGTCTGGAAAACCACTGAGGTGGGAGATTGTCAGCTGTGGGAGGGAAGTGCTGGCCCTGAGACTTTCAGGCCAGGTGAGGTCAGGTACGTGTAGGGAGAGGGAGGATGCAGCCCAGAGGCGGGGAGAGAGAATATTTTGGCAGGGCTTGCAGGAGGTGGGAAAAGGGCAGAGAGCAGGACAGGGGCTGGCACTGCTCCTTTGCCAGCCCTTCTCAAGCCAGGACTGCCACCAGCTCTGCCAGACCATGCAGCTTGTAGGGAAAGGTCTTGGGGGCACTGAGGGCACCAGGGTCTGCAGGAGGGGGCAAAGTGTCTTGAGACAAACGCAGCCAGTGGTGTCTTGGTCTGCAGGCCGAGATGTGTGGCCAGCAGGTGGAGGAAGGGGACTCTGACCTTCCACTCAGCAACAGTGAGGCCCCTTCTGTGGTGCTGTGCCCAGTGCTGGGCTCCCCAGCCCAGGAGAGATGGGTGGGGACTGGAGAGTCCAGTAAATGGCAGTGCAGGTGCTGGAGGGGCAGTGACCCGATCTCCTCTGGAGAGAGCTGGGACTGTCCCTCTGGGGGCTGATGACATCCTGGTGTCTCCTTCACCTGCACACATAGCTGAAAGGAAGGCATCAAGGAGATGGAGCCAGGGTCCCTGCAGAGGTGTCCAGTTGCACGAGAAGAGGCAAAGGCCACCGGCTGAAACACAGCAGGCTCAGCTTCAGCCTCCCAAGCCTCTTGAATTCCCTGTGAGGGTGGCTGAGCACAGGCACAGGATTTCCTAGGAGGCTGTGAAGTCTCCTTCATTGGACACGTGCAGAAAGGGTCTGACATGGTGCTGGGCAGGCGGCTCTGGGCAACGTCACCTGAGGCAGCAGTGGGACAAGATGCCCTGCAAAGGCTTTTCCCCTCACCAATCAGGCTGGGATTTCTGTGATCTTACATCCATGGCACAAAACTGGAAAGCACTGAGGGTGTCTGTCTGCAAAGCAAATATGGGCCTGGCCTCCATTTGGGTGCTCTAAGGGCATTCCCTCATTATGCCTTAGTGAGGCTTTCTACACCCTCATCACCTCGTTAGCAGCTGCCACGGTGATTTGGCACTTCTAAGGATCTCACAGCTGCAGCAATTAGTCCTAACTCAGCTGGGTGCAATTCTTCTCCCCCAGCAATCCCACAGGTCTGTGCTGGGGTTGAGAAGAGTTGGAGAAAGGAGAAAGTGAAGGTGGAAGGCAAGAGGGAAAAGGAAGGAGAGGGGAAAGAGGATTCGGGAAAAGGGAAAGGGAATAACAAAAACAGATGAAAGGAGGAGAAGATGAGGAAATGGGAGGCGAATAAGAGAAAAGGAGCAGAGAGGAACACGAATGGGGAGAGGAAGAATAGCTAAAGGGGAAGAAGAGAAAGTAGAAGTCTTTCTTTGCTGCTTCTTGCAGGGCATCAAAAAGAGCCTTGGAGAGAAGGAAAGGCTAGAGTGAGGGCAGGAACTGATACTGCCTGATCTCCAGGCTGTGGGACAGCTACACTCACACACAGGGAGGCTGAAAGGCTGCAAACGCCCCCCGGGCTGCATATCCTGCGTCCAGGCAGGGCCCTGGGGCTGAGCTGCAGCAGCGTGTGTGGCCAGAGCAGCCAGGGCTGTGCGCTCGCCCCAAAGGCAGCTGAGCCGGGCTGTGCTGGGGCTGAGAGTGCCCAGACCCGGCCTGGGGGGACCCCGTGCAGGAGGAGGGATCCCTGCAGCCCCCACTGTGCCCAGAGAGGAAAACCAGAGAGGCAGGGATTGGATGCAGGATTGTTTTATTGCAGTGCAGGAAAGCGCCCACTGGGGAAAGACACAGCAGGCCGAGGCAGGCAGGTTGTCTGTGTGGGCTTCAAGAGAGGCGTCCTCACGTCTCTAAGGGCTCTGGGTGTGGGTCTAGCAGGGCCCACAGGTGTCCCAGAGCTTCTTGCTGTAGCGCGGCAAGACGCAAGGGCTGCAGGCGGGAGAAACATAGGGTCTGGCAGGGGTGCAGAGGCCCCCCGAGCCCAGCGTGGCCCCGGCCCCGTAGAGGCCCCCCAGCCCCAGGTTGCCCCCAAAGGCGGGTGCTCCGGAGGAGCCCACCACGGCTTGCTGGGGGAAGGAGCTGAGGATGGGGCCGGGGAAGGTGACAACCACGGGCGGAGGCTGGATGAAGGCTGTGGAGTCAGGGCACTGGCGGGCGCACAGCTCGTTGCAGCTCTCAGCGATGGGCTGGGGGACGGCCACGCTGGTTTTTGGTGGGCACAGGTCGTAGCAAGACATCTTTGTGCTGGTTGGGTTGGTTATCTGTAAGAGGAAAGAGATAGTAAGGGAGAAATGGGGGAGAATTCCTGAGGCAGAAGACAGGCTGGAATCAGAGTAGAATGAAGGATGAGAAGTGGTCACAGACTCACCCTGTTCTCCAAGGAGAAGGCAGCCAGAGCAGTGTTTGGGAGAGCCTGGCAGAGGCAGAGCTTTTATAGCAGCCCTGCCATTGCTCAGCACCACCTGGGCCAATCAGGGGTGAAGGCACTCCCTCCTGCCCAGGAAGATGATGGGGCTGTTGCACTCCTGCCCCTCCCTGTCTCAGCATCCCCTCGCCAGATCAGCACATGCTGCTTCTGAGCATTTCCTCCCCTTTCTGCTGTGTGGGCTAAAAGAGACCAAGCATCTCCCTGCTGGGGGTGCTCACAATAGGGTCGGGCTGTGCTTCTGCAGGTCCTCACTGCCCTCCTTGTTCTCTGCCCTGTTCCCACTCCCGGTCTCTGCTGAGGTGAGAACCAGTGGGTGCCAGTGGGGCAATCTCATCCAGGGGCTGCTCTGGTCATTCCTACACATCAAGGCCTCAGGTCCCCAGCAACCTGCCCAGCACCATCGCGTGGCAATCGGGCTCATGGGACAATTACGAGGGGCTAAGGGATTGGTGGTTGCTGGGATGAGCCTGTGCCACACAGGCCTATGGTGGGATTTGTGCTCCTGTCAATATGGCCTATGGGGAAGAGTACGAGGAATCTTTACCCTACAGATTTGCAGAGGTCAAAGGTCAAGGCATTCAGGCAGATGGCATGCAGCCCCCTTGGGCTAGCAAGTGATGCATCGTGCTGAGCAGGCAGTGCCCAAGAGGAGTGCCATTGATTTAGCATTTTGTAACCTCACACTTCTGCAGATCACAGCCATATATCATGCATCATGAGGGCGCTGGCATGCGGGAAGCCTTGGCAAGGCCGCATTCTTAGCCAGTGCCATGACACTGGTCTTCCCGGTGGTTCTGCAAAGAAGACATGAGGCCACCTCAAGATCAAGCCCTTGGGGAAGACCTGTGGAATGTAAAGTGCTTGCAGTCACCCTTTGTCACACTGAGTGCCCTCTTGCACAGCGAGATAATGAAAAGACAGTGGGGCTAATTTTGCCCATTAGGTGGCTGCTGACAAGCATCCAAGCAAAGTAATTGCATGGGCTGATAGAGCAGCTTGGGGTTGTGGAGGAAAGAGAGTCAGCAAAACACCCTGGTGCCACGCAGGGAGGAGGCAGGGGCTTGGCCACCACCAGCCACGTGTCCCCAGCATGGCCAGACCCTCCCCAGCATCGCCAGCCCTGCATAAAAGCGCTGCCCTTGGGGAGCCCTGGCATCCAGCACTCCTGCCTCGCTCTGCTCAGGACAAGGGTAGGTGTGTGCCTGTGGGTCTGTGGCTCCTCTGGCAGGGGCCGGCGTGGGGCCTCCCTGGCCAGGAGAGCTGGGACAGCAGCGGCTGCGCTGGCTGCAGGCTTGGACGGGCAGAGAGGGCTGAGCTGGAGGGGAAAAAGAAGAGCCCTGTGTGTGGGACAGGCAGAGCCAGGTCCTGCATGGGCTCCTGGGGAGGATTTGTGTGTCCTGTGTGTAGAGAGAGGGCAAGGTGAGGGGTGCAG
Source organism: Cuculus canorus (assembly GCF_017976375.1). Classification (NCBI taxonomy): domain Eukaryota; kingdom Metazoa; phylum Chordata; class Aves; order Cuculiformes; family Cuculidae; genus Cuculus; species Cuculus canorus. Next base: position 2,560,773 of record NC_071428.1, read on the forward strand.
AGAGCAGGGCATTGAGGAGGTCTGGCTGTGAAAAGGCAAGAGCCAGCAGTGTGCTTAGTGGTCAAGGGTCTGTCCCCTCCGTGTCCAGAACATTCCTGGGAACAGGGCAGTGCTCAGTGAGGTATCTCCTCCTGGATCTTGACTCCTCTCCTTGGGCTGTTTCTTTCAGGCTCAACTCTCTCACACAAAGATGTCTTGCTACGACCTGTGCCAACCAAAAACCAGCGTGGCCGTCCCCCAGCCCATCGCTGAGAGCTGCAACGAGCTGTGCGCCCGCCAGTGCCCCGACTCCACAGCCTTCATCCAGCCTCCGCCCGTGGTTGTCACCTTCCCCGGCCCCATCCTCAGCTCCTTCCCCCAGCAAGCCGTGGTGGGCTCCTCCGGAGCACCCGCCTTTGGGGGCAACCTGGGGCTGGGGGGCCTCTACGGGGCCGGGGCCACGCTGGGCTCGGGGGGCCTCTGCACCCCTGCCAGACCCTATGTTTCTCCCGCCTGCAGCCCTTGCGTCTTGCCGCGCTACAGCAAGAAGCTCTGGGACACCTGTGGGCCCTGCTAGACCCACACCCGGAGCCCTTAGAGACGCGAGGATGCCTCTCTTGAAGCCCACACGGACAACCTGCCTGCCTCGGCCTGCTGTGCCTTTCCCCAGTGGGCGCTTTCCTGCACTGCAATAAAACAATCCTGCATCCAATCCCTGCCTCTCTGGTTTTCCTCTCCGGGCACAGTGGGGGCTGCAGGGATCCCTCCTCCTGCACGGGGTCCCCCCAGGCCAGGTCTGGGCACTCTCAGCCCCAGCACAGCCCGGCTCAGCTGCCTTTGGGGCGAGCGCACAGCCCTGGCAGCTCTGGCCACACACGCTGCTGCAGCTCAGCCCCAGGGCCCTGCCTGGACGCAGGGGACTCTCTTGGCTGCAGCATATGCAGCCCAGTGGCATTTGAAGACCTTCAGCTTCTGTGTTCGGAGTCTGGATTCCCCAAGTACCGGAGGTCAGCCAGCATCAATTCCTGCCCTCACTCCAAACCTTCTGTGTTCCCAAGGCTCTTTTTTGTGTCTCTGTGAGAATAAACAATGGGGAGGCTTCCTCTTCCTCCTATTTCTCCTCTTCCCAATTAGCTCCTTCTTATTCTTGCATCTATTCTACCCATTGCCTTTCACTCATTTTATGTCTATTGTCTTTTCCCTTCTGTTCTCTTCTCATTTCGTTTTCTTTTTTCTTGCTTAACCCCCTTTCTTTTTGTCTCCTCCTTCCTTGATACTATTTCCATTTCCCCTTCCTCATAACTCTCACCTTCCCTCTTCTCCTTCACCTGCCACTTCTACATCTCCTCCAGTCCAGCACAGACCAACACACTTGGTGATCCTTGGTTCTCCACAACAGATGTAAGAGCACAGAAAGTAACCCCCCTGGTTACTGAGAGAAAAGCAGGGCATCTTGTGTGCAGGGCATCTTGTCATGCTGCTGCCTCAGGCAGAGTCACTCAGAGCCACCTGCCCAGCACCATGTCACACACCTGTTGCACATCTCCATTGAAGGAGACTTCACAGACTCCTTAGAAATCCTGTGCCAGTAGCTCAGCCACCCTCAGAGTGAAAACAATGGGCCTGGGATGCTTGTAGTGGAGTCTGCTCTGTTTCAGCTGATGCCAGTTTCCTCTTGTCATGCAGGTGGACACCTCTGCAGAGAACCTGGCTCCATCTTCTTGATGCCTTCCCTCTCAAGGTCTGCCCAGAGGAGACAGGCTCCCTGTCCCTTTAGCATCTGTGGGGCCGTTTCCAAGACTCTCTCCTGTAGCCCCACATCTCTCCTGTGCTGGGGAGCCCAGCACTGGAAAAGGAACCACAGGAGGGGTCTCACCATTGCTGAGTGGGGGGCAAGGGTTCAATCCCTCCCTGTGCCTTCACACTCCTCTGTCTGTACCCCAGGACAGCGCTGGCTGCCTTTGTCCCCAATGCACGTTGCCAGCTCCTTCCTCCCTTGGTGCCCACAGCACTGTAGGGCTTTCGGCACTATCTGCTCTGCAGCAATCAATGTCTCTTTCCCAAGTGCTGAGTTTGACAGTGGCACTCATCCAGTCTCCTCTGTGTGGATGCCTAGAGATGCTGCAAGGCTTCTTCAGCGCAGCAGGGTGAGGCAGAGCTGGTGTCAGTCCTGGCCTGAGAAGGCCTGGCAAAGCAGCACTGCCAGCCTCTTTCCTGTTCTCCGTCTTTTCCCCAGCAATGCAAGCACCTTCAAAAAGTTTTCTTTCCCCTGCCTGCTGCTTGCCATCTCCCTGTCTGAGCATCAACCCAATCACACCTCCACTGTGAAAATCCAGACCAGGATTTGCCCACCCACAGCTGCCAATCACCCATCCCTTTGGTCTCCCCAACTTGGCACAAGGAAGGCAGGAGTCGTGACTTGCATGCAGGAAAATTTTATTGTTCCCAGGGGAGCAGGAGAGATTGTCAGAGGGATGATGGTCAAGACCCAGAGAGGCTGGTTGCTCTGTGTTAGCAGACGGATCTTTTCAAGAGCCTTGCTTTTTGCTCAGGATACTGTGTTGGTGCAGCATCCTGAGATCTTGGCCAGCAGCTCAGCTGAGCATGGGTGGTGATGTTGGGATTAGGTCTGGGGGCAGGGCCTGGGTGTGCTGTGGGTCTAGCAGGGCCCACAGGTGTCCCAGAGCTTCTTGCTGTAGCGCGGCAAGACGCAAGGGCTGCAGGCGGGAGAAACATAGGGTCTGGCAGGGGTGCAGAGGCCCCCCGAGCCCAGCGTGGCCCCGGCCCCGTAGAGGCCCCCCAGCCCCAGGTTGCCCCCAAAGGCGGGTGCTCCGGAGGAGCCCACCACGGCTTGCTGGGGGAAGGAGCTGAGGATGGGGCCGGGGAAGGTGACAACCACGGGCGGAGGCTGGATGAAGGCTGTGGAGTCGGGGCACTGGCGGGCACACAGCTCATTGCAGCTCTCAGCGATGGGCTGGGGGACGGCCACGCTGGTTTTTGGTTGGCACAGGTCGTAGCAAGACATCTTTGTGTGAGAGAGTTGAGCCTGAAAGAGGTAGATGAAAAGAGAGGAGTTATATTGCAGGAAGAAATGCACTGTCCAAGCAATGCCATATTTGCATGGCTGCCCTGGACTTGGAGAGCCCAGAGCCACCTTGTTGACAACCCTACATACTGCTCCCCCTTTTCCCATCCTGAAATATTCACCTCCCCAATCTCCACATCCCTCTCATTGCCCTTTCTCTGCACACAGGACACACAAACCCTCCCCAGGAGCCCATGCAGGACCTGGCTCTGCCTGTCCCACTCACAGGGCTCCTCTTTTCCCCCTCCAGCTCAGCCCTCTCTGCCCGTCCAAGCCTGCAGCCAGAGCAGCCGCTGCTGTCCCAGCTCTCCTGGCCAGGGAAGCCCCACGCCGGCCCCTGCCAGAGGAGCCACAGACCCACAGGCACACACCTACCCTTGTCCTGAGCAGAGCGAGGCAGGAGTGCTGGATGCCAGGGCTCCCCAAGGGCAGCGCTTTTATGCAGGGCTGGCGATGCCGGGGAGGGTCTGGCCATGCTGGGGGCACGTGGCTGGTGGTGGCCAAGCCCCTGCCTCCTCCCTGCGTGGCACCAGGGTGTTTTGCTGACTCTCTTCCCGCCCCAACCCCATGTTGCTGTATCAGCCCATGTAATTATCTTGCTTGGACACTTGTCAGCAGCCACCTAATAGGCCAAATTAGACCCACTCTCTTTTCATTATCTCGCTGTGTAAGAGGACACGCAGTGTGACAAAGGGTGACTGCAAGCACCCGCGTGCCACAGCTCTTCCCCAGGGGATTGATCTAAGGATGGCCTCATGCCTTCTTTGCAGAGCCCTGGGGAAGACCAGGTGTCCTTCAAACCCTCCCTCATGCCACCACCGGCATGACCCACATTGTATGGCTGTGATGTGAAGAATGGAGAGATTATGAAATGTCAAATCGAAGGCAGTATTCTCGGGCACTGCCTTCTCAGCTCAATGCATCACTTGCCAGCCAAAGGGAGCTGGCCTCCATCTGCCTGCAGGCATGGGCCATCGAGCTCTGCATGTCTGGAGGACAAAGACCCCTCGTGCCCTTCCCTGTTGTCCATGGCTCAAGGAGCACAGAGTCCTGTCTGGACCAAGAGGGTAAATGTTCATGCCAGAACTGTGTCACCCCTGCCAGCCTCCGAACGTGTCCTGGGAGCCCCAGTGTCCCAGGGAAGGGCTGTAGCAGGGCTGCCCTCAGGGTGCTGGGGTGATGGGAGGTCCCTCTGGTGCTGTGGTTGTGGAAGCCCCTAGTTTAATAGACTCCACTGGTGTTCACGTGGGTTCATACATTAGACCTGGCTGCAGGCCCGGGATTTAGAGGTCTTCCTCTGGTAGAGAACAAGGCAGGGAGCCAGGAGGTGCAGGAGCACGGCCATGTCCTCCTGCGAGCACCCCCAGCAGGGAGATGCTTGGTCTCATTTAGCCCACACAGCAGAAAGGGGAGGAAATGCTCAGGAGCAGCATGTGCTGATCTGGCGAGGGGATGCTGAGACAGGGAGGGGCAGAAGTGCAACAGCCCCATCATCTTCCTGGGCAGAAGGGAGTGCCTTCACGCCTGATTGGCCCAGGTGGTGCTGAGCAATGGCAGAGCTGCTATAAAAGCTCTGCCTCTGCCTGTCTCTCCCAAACACTTCTCTGACCACCTTCTCCTTGGAGAACAGGGTAAGTCTGCAAGAACTTCTTTTACCGAAATCTTGCTCCTTTGTCTCTGCCTCTGTCATTCCCCTCTGCTGTCTTCCTTACACCTCTGTCCTCTTGCAGAGCACCAACCCAACCAGCACAAAGATGTCTTGCTACGACCTGTGCCCACCAAAAACCGGCGTGGCTGTCCCCCAGCCCATCGCTGAGAGCTGCAACGATCTGTGCGCCCGCCAGTGCCCCGACTCCACAGCCTTCATCCAGCCTCCGCCTGTGGTTGTCACCTTCCCCGGCCCCATCCTCAGCTCCTTCCCCCAGCAAGCTGTGGTGGGCTCCTCTGGAGCACCCGCCTTTGGGGGCAACCTGGGGCTGGGGGGCCTCTACGGGGCCGGGGCCACGCTGGGCTCGGGGGGCCTCTGCACCCCTGCCAGACCCTATGTTTCTCCCGCCTGCAGCCCTTGTGTCTTGCCGCGCTACAGCAAGAAGCTCTGGGACACCTGTGGGCCCTGCTAGACCCACAGCACAACCATGTGCTGCCCCCAACATCCACAGCTCCACCACCCATGCAGGGCTGAGCTGGTGGGCATGGGGCACTGATGAGTGCTGAGCATTCCCAGCGCCAGTCAACACCTGGGACGCTGGCACTGCTGTGCACTCCTCATCCTTCCCCGCGCTCTGCTCTTCTCCCCTCCCCTGCCCTTCAGTCTCTCAGATGGGGCAGTATTTGGATTCACAAAGCTCTTTGATGCTTATGGGTCAAGTCCTCTGGATTGGAAGCGGCACCAAGACAGTATCTGGAGGAAAAAGCAATACTCCGGAGAAGATCTTTCTGCCTCTCCATCCATGAGACAACCAGCCTCTCTCTGTCTTGCCCACCACTTCTCTGAGAATCTCTCCTGCCCACCCTGGGTACAATAAAGTGTTTCTGCATGCAAGTCATGTTTTTCTCTCTCCTTGTCCCATGTCTGGAAAACCACTGAGGTGGGAGATTGTCAGCTGTGGGAGGGAAGTGCTGGCCCTGAGACTTTCAGGCCAGGTGAGGTCAGGTACGTGTAGGGAGAGGGAGGATGCAGCCCAGAGGCGGGGAGAGAGAATATTTTGGCAGGGCTTGCAGGAGGTGGGAAAAGGGCAGAGAGCAGGACAGGGGCTGGCACTGCTCCTTTGCCAGCCCTTCTCAAGCCAGGACTGCCACCAGCTCTGCCAGACCATGCAGCTTGTAGGGAAAGGTCTTGGGGGCACTGAGGGCACCAGGGTCTGCAGGAGGGGGCAAAGTGTCTTGAGACAAACGCAGCCAGTGGTGTCTTGGTCTGCAGGCCGAGATGTGTGGCCAGCAGGTGGAGGAAGGGGACTCTGACCTTCCACTCAGCAACAGTGAGGCCCCTTCTGTGGTGCTGTGCCCAGTGCTGGGCTCCCCAGCCCAGGAGAGATGGGTGGGGACTGGAGAGTCCAGTAAATGGCAGTGCAGGTGCTGGAGGGGCAGTGACCCGATCTCCTCTGGAGAGAGCTGGGACTGTCCCTCTGGGGGCTGATGACATCCTGGTGTCTCCTTCACCTGCACACATAGCTGAAAGGAAGGCATCAAGGAGATGGAGCCAGGGTCCCTGCAGAGGTGTCCAGTTGCACGAGAAGAGGCAAAGGCCACCGGCTGAAACACAGCAGGCTCAGCTTCAGCCTCCCAAGCCTCTTGAATTCCCTGTGAGGGTGGCTGAGCACAGGCACAGGATTTCCTAGGAGGCTGTGAAGTCTCCTTCATTGGACACGTGCAGAAAGGGTCTGACATGGTGCTGGGCAGGCGGCTCTGGGCAACGTCACCTGAGGCAGCAGTGGGACAAGATGCCCTGCAAAGGCTTTTCCCCTCACCAATCAGGCTGGGATTTCTGTGATCTTACATCCATGGCACAAAACTGGAAAGCACTGAGGGTGTCTGTCTGCAAAGCAAATATGGGCCTGGCCTCCATTTGGGTGCTCTAAGGGCATTCCCTCATTATGCCTTAGTGAGGCTTTCTACACCCTCATCACCTCGTTAGCAGCTGCCACGGTGATTTGGCACTTCTAAGGATCTCACAGCTGCAGCAATTAGTCCTAACTCAGCTGGGTGCAATTCTTCTCCCCCAGCAATCCCACAGGTCTGTGCTGGGGTTGAGAAGAGTTGGAGAAAGGAGAAAGTGAAGGTGGAAGGCAAGAGGGAAAAGGAAGGAGAGGGGAAAGAGGATTCGGGAAAAGGGAAAGGGAATAACAAAAACAGATGAAAGGAGGAGAAGATGAGGAAATGGGAGGCGAATAAGAGAAAAGGAGCAGAGAGGAACACGAATGGGGAGAGGAAGAATAGCTAAAGGGGAAGAAGAGAAAGTAGAAGTCTTTCTTTGCTGCTTCTTGCAGGGCATCAAAAAGAGCCTTGGAGAGAAGGAAAGGCTAGAGTGAGGGCAGGAACTGATACTGCCTGATCTCCAGGCTGTGGGACAGCTACACTCACACACAGGGAGGCTGAAAGGCTGCAAACGCCCCCCGGGCTGCATATCCTGCGTCCAGGCAGGGCCCTGGGGCTGAGCTGCAGCAGCGTGTGTGGCCAGAGCAGCCAGGGCTGTGCGCTCGCCCCAAAGGCAGCTGAGCCGGGCTGTGCTGGGGCTGAGAGTGCCCAGACCCGGCCTGGGGGGACCCCGTGCAGGAGGAGGGATCCCTGCAGCCCCCACTGTGCCCAGAGAGGAAAACCAGAGAGGCAGGGATTGGATGCAGGATTGTTTTATTGCAGTGCAGGAAAGCGCCCACTGGGGAAAGACACAGCAGGCCGAGGCAGGCAGGTTGTCTGTGTGGGCTTCAAGAGAGGCGTCCTCACGTCTCTAAGGGCTCTGGGTGTGGGTCTAGCAGGGCCCACAGGTGTCCCAGAGCTTCTTGCTGTAGCGCGGCAAGACGCAAGGGCTGCAGGCGGGAGAAACATAGGGTCTGGCAGGGGTGCAGAGGCCCCCCGAGCCCAGCGTGGCCCCGGCCCCGTAGAGGCCCCCCAGCCCCAGGTTGCCCCCAAAGGCGGGTGCTCCGGAGGAGCCCACCACGGCTTGCTGGGGGAAGGAGCTGAGGATGGGGCCGGGGAAGGTGACAACCACGGGCGGAGGCTGGATGAAGGCTGTGGAGTCAGGGCACTGGCGGGCGCACAGCTCGTTGCAGCTCTCAGCGATGGGCTGGGGGACGGCCACGCTGGTTTTTGGTGGGCACAGGTCGTAGCAAGACATCTTTGTGCTGGTTGGGTTGGTTATCTGTAAGAGGAAAGAGATAGTAAGGGAGAAATGGGGGAGAATTCCTGAGGCAGAAGACAGGCTGGAATCAGAGTAGAATGAAGGATGAGAAGTGGTCACAGACTCACCCTGTTCTCCAAGGAGAAGGCAGCCAGAGCAGTGTTTGGGAGAGACAGGCAGAGGCAGAGCTTTTATAGCAGCCCTGCCATTGCTCAGCACCACCTGGGCCAATCAGGGGTGAAGGCACTCCCTCCTGCCCAGGAAGATGATGGGGCTGTTGCACTCCTGCCCCTCCCTGTCTCAGCATCCCCTCGCCAGATCAGCACATGCTGCTTCTGAGCATTTCCTCCCCTTTCTGCTGTGTGGGCTAAAAGAGACCAAGCATCTCCCTGCTGGGGGTGCTCACAATAGGGTCGGGCTGTGCTTCTGCAGGTCCTCACTGCCCTCCTTGTTCTCTGCCCTGTTCCCACTCCCGGTCTCTGCTGAGGTGAGAACCAGTGGGTGCCAGTGGGGCAATCTCATCCAGGGGCTGCTCTGGTCATTCCTACACATCAAGGCCTCAGGTCCCCAGCAACCTGCCCAGCACCATCGCGTGGCAATCGGGCTCATGGGACAATTACGAGGGGCTAAGGGATTGGTGGTTGCTGGGATGAGCCTGTGCCACACAGGCCTATGGTGGGATTTGTGCTCCTGTCAATATGGCCTATGGGGAAGAGTACGAGGAATCTTTACCCTACAGATTTGCAGAGGTCAAAGGTCAAGGCATTCAGGCAGATGGCATGCAGCCCCCTTGGGCTAGCAAGTGATGCATCGTGCTGAGCAGGCAGTGCCCAAGAGGAGTGCCATTGATTTAGCATTTTGTAACCTCACACTTCTGCAGATCACAGCCATATATCATGCATCATGAGGGCGCTGGCATGCGGGAAGCCTTGGCAAGGCCGCATTCTTAGCCAGTGCCATGACACTGGTCTTCCCGGTGGTTCTGCAAAGAAGACATGAGGCCACCTCAAGATCAAGCCCTTGGGGAAGACCTGTGGAATGTAAAGTGCTTGCAGTCACCCTTTGTCACACTGAGTGCCCTCTTGCACAGCGAGATAATGAAAAGACAGTGGGGCTAATTTTGCCCATTAGGTGGCTGCTGACAAGCATCCAAGCAAAGTAATTGCATGGGCTGATAGAGCAGCTTGGGGTTGTGGAGGAAAGAGAGTCAGCAAAACACCCTGGTGCCACGCAGGGAGGAGGCAGGGGCTTGGCCACCACCAGCCACGTGTCCCCAGCATGGCCAGACCCTCCCCAGCATCGCCAGCCCTGCATAAAAGCGCTGCCCTTGGGGAGCCCTGGCATCCAGCACTCCTGCCTCGCTCTGCTCAGGACAAGGGTAGGTGTGTGCCTGTGGGTCTGTGGCTCCTCTGGCAGGGGCCGGCGTGGGGCCTCCCTGGCCAGGAGAGCTGGGACAGCAGCGGCTGCGCTGGCTGCAGGCTTGGACGGGCAGAGAGGGCTGAGCTGGAGGGGAAAAAGAAGAGCCCTGTGTGTGGGACAGGCAGAGCCAGGTCCTGCATGGGCTCCTGGGGAGGATTTGTGTGTCCTGTGTGTAGAGAGAGGGCAAGGTGAGGGGTGCAGAGAGCAGGGCATTGAGGAGGTCTGGCTGTGAAAAGGCAAGAGCCAGCAGTGTGCTTAGTGGTCAAGGGTCTGTCCCCTCCGTGTCCAGAACATTCCTGGGAACAGGGCAGTGCTCAGTGAGGTATCTCCTCCTGGATCTTGACTCCTCTCCTTGGGCTGTTTCTTTCAGGCTCAACTCTCTCACACAAAGATGTCTTGCTACGACCTGTGCCAACCAAAAACCAGCGTGGCCGTCCCCCAGCCCATCGCTGAGAGCTGCAACGAGCTGTGCGCCCGCCAGTGCCCCGACTCCACAGCCTTCATCCAGCCTCCGCCCGTGGTTGTCACCTTCCCCGGCCCCATCCTCAGCTCCTTCCCCCAGCAAGCCGTGGTGGGCTCCTCCGGAGCACCCGCCTTTGGGGGCAACCTGGGGCTGGGGGGCCTCTACGGGGCCGGGGCCACGCTGGGCTCGGGGGGCCTCTGCACCCCTGCCAGACCCTATGTTTCTCCCGCCTGCAGCCCTTGCGTCTTGCCGCGCTACAGCAAGAAGCTCTGGGACACCTGTGGGCCCTGCTAGACCCACACCCGGAGCCCTTAGAGACGCGAGGATGCCTCTCTTGAAGCCCACACGGACAACCTGCCTGCCTCGGCCTGCTGTGCCTTTCCCCAGTGGGCGCTTTCCTGCACTGCAATAAAACAATCCTGCATCCAATCCCTGCCTCTCTGGTTTTCCTCTCCGGGCACAGTGGGGGCTGCAGGGATCCCTCCTCCTGCACGGGGTCCCCCCAGGCCAGGTCTGGGCACTCTCAGCCCCAGCACAGCCCGGCTCAGCTGCCTTTGGGGCGAGCGCACAGCCCTGGCAGCTCTGGCCACACACGCTGCTGCAGCTCAGCCCCAGGGCCCTGCCTGGACGCAGGGGACTCTCTTGGCTGCAGCATATGCAGCCCAGTGGCATTTGAAGACCTTCAGCTTCTGTGTTCGGAGTCTGGATTCCCCAAGTACCGGAGGTCAGCCAGCATCAATTCCTGCCCTCACTCCAAACCTTCTGTGTTCCCAAGGCTCTTTTTTGTGTCTCTGTGAGAATAAACAATGGGGAGGCTTCCTCTTCCTCCTATTTCTCCTCTTCCCAATTAGCTCCTTCTTATTCTTGCATCTATTCTACCCATTGCCTTTCACTCATTTTATGTCTATTGTCTTTTCCCTTCTGTTCTCTTCTCATTTCGTTTTCTTTTTTCTTGCTTAACCCCCTTTCTTTTTGTCTCCTCCTTCCTTGATACTATTTCCATTTCCCCTTCCTCATAACTCTCACCTTCCCTCTTCTCCTTCACCTGCCACTTCTACATCTCCTCCAGTCCAGCACAGACCAACACACTTGGTGATCCTTGGTTCTCCACCACAGATGTAAGAGCACAGAAATAACCCCCTGGTTACTGAGAGAAAAGCAGGGCATCTTGTGTGCAGGGCATCTTGTCATGCTGCTGCCTCAGGCAGAGTCACTCAGAGCCACCTGCCCAGCACCATGTCACACACCTGTTGCACATCTCCATTGAAGGAGACTTCACAGACTCCTTAGAAATCCTGTGCCAGAGCTCAGCCACCCTCAGAGTGAAAACAATGGGCCTGGGATGCTGTAGTGGAGTCTGCTCTGTTTCAGCTGATGCCAGTTTCCTCTTGTCATGCAGGTGGACACCTCTGCAGAGAACCTGGCTCCATCTTCTTGATGCCTTCCCTCTCAAGGTCTGCCCAGAGGAGACAGGCTCCCTGTCCCTTCAGCATCTGTGGGGCCGTTTCCAAGACTCTCTCCTGTAGCCCCACATCTCTCCTGTGCTGGGGAGCCCAGCACTGGAAAAGGAACCACAGGAGGGGTCTCACCATTGCTGAGTGGAGGGCAAGGGTTCAATCCCTCCCTGTGCCTTCACACTCCTCTGTCTGTACCCCAGGACAGCGCTGGCTGCCTTTGCCCCAATGCACGTTGCCAGCTCCTTCCCCCCTTGGTGCCCACAGCAATGTAGGGCTTTCGGCACTATCTGCTCTGCAGCAATCAATGTCTCTTTCCCAAGTGCTGAGTTTGACAGTGGCACTCATCCAGTCTCCTCTGTGTGGATGCCTAGAGATGCTGCAAGGCTTCTTCAGCGCAGCAGGGTGAGGCAGAGCTGGTGTCAGTCCTGGCCTGAGAAGGCCTGGCAAAGCAGCACTGCCAGCCTCTTTCCTGTTCTCCGTCTTTTCCCCAGCAATGCAAGCACCTTCAAAAAGTTTTCTTTCCCCTGCCTGCTGCTTGCCATCTCCCTGTCTGAGCATCAACCCAATCACACCTCCACTGTGAAAATCCAGACCAGGATTTGCCCACCCACAGCTGCCAATCACCCATCTCTTTGGTCTCCCCAACTTGGCACAAGGAAGGCAGGAGTCGTGACTTGCATGCAGGAAAATTTTATTGTTCCCAGGGGAGCAGGAGAGATTGTCAGAGGGATGATGGTCAAGACCCAGAGAGGCTGGTTGCTCTGTGTTAGCAGACGGATCTTTTCAAGAGCCTTGCTTTTTGCTCAGGATACTGTGTTGGTGCAGCATCCTGAGATCTTGGCCAGCAGCTCAGCTGAGCATGGGTGGTGATGTTGGGATTAGGTCTGGGGGCAGGGCCTGGGTGTGCTGTGGGTCTAGCAGGGCCCACAGGTGTCCCAGAGCTTCTTGCTGTAGCGCGGCAAGACGCAAGGGCTGCAGGCGGGAGAAACATAGGGTCTGGCAGGGGTGCAGAGGCCCCCCGAGCCCAGCGTGGCCCCGGCCCCGTAGAGGCCCCCCAGCCCCAGGTTGCCCCCAAAGGCGGGTGCTCCGGAGGAGCCCACCACGGCTTGCTGGGGGAAGGAGCTGAGGATGGGGCCGGGGAAGGTGACAACCACGGGCGGAGGCTGGATGAAGGCTGTGGAGTCGGGGCACTGGCGGGCACACAGCTCATTGCAGCTCTCAGCGATGGGCTGGGGGACGGCCACGCTGGTTTTTGGTTGGCACAGGTCGTAGCAAGACATCTTTGTGTGAGAGAGTTGAGCCTGAAAGAGGTAGATGAAAAGAGAGGAGTTATATTGCAGGAAGAAATGCACTGTCCAAGCAATGCCATATTTGCATGGCTGCCCTGGACTTGGAGAGCCCAGAGCCACCTTGTTGACAACCCTACATACTGCTCCCCCTTTTCCCATCCTGAAATATTCACCTCCCCAATCTCCACATCCCTCTCATTGCCCTTTCTCTGCACACAGGACACACAAACCCTCCCCAGGAGCCCATGCAGGACCTGGCTCTGCCTGTCCCACTCACAGGGCTCCTCTTTTCCCCCTCCAGCTCAGCCCTCTCTGCCCGTCCAAGCCTGCAGCCAGAGCAGCCGCTGCTGTCCCAGCTCTCCTGGCCAGGGAAGCCCCACGCCGGCCCCTGCCAGAGGAGCCACAGACCCACAGGCACACACCTACCCTTGTCCTGAGCAGAGCGAGGCAGGAGTGCTGGATGCCAGGGCTCCCCAAGGGCAGCGCTTTTATGCAGGGCTGGCGATGCCGGGGAGGGTCTGGCCATGCTGGGGGCACGTGGCTGGTGGTGGCCAAGCCCCTGCCTCCTCCCTGCGTGGCACCAGGGTGTTTTGCTGACTCTCTTCCCGCCCCAACCCCATGTTGCTGTATCAGCCCATGTAATTATCTTGCTTGGACACTTGTCAGCAGCCACCTAATAGGCCAAATTAGACCCACTCTCTTTTCATTATCTCGCTGTGTAAGAGGACACGCAGTGTGACAAAGGGTGACTGCAAGCACCCGCGTGCCACAGCTCTTCCCCAGGGGATTGATCTAAGGATGGCCTCATGCCTTCTTTGCAGAGCCCTGGGGAAGACCAGGTGTCCTTCAAACCCTCCCTCATGCCACCACCGGCATGACCCACATTGTATGGCTGTGATGTGAAGAATGGAGAGATTATGAAATGTCAAATCGAAGGCAGTATTCTCAGGCACTGCCTTCTCAGCTCAATGCATCACTTGCCAGCCAAAGGGAGCTGGCCTCCATCTGCCTGCAGGCATGGGCCATCGAGCTCTGCATGTCTGGAGGACAAAGACCCCTCGTGCCCTTCCCTGTTGTCCATGGCTCAAGGAGCACAGAGTCCTGTCTGGACCAAGAGGGTAAATGTTCATGCCAGAACTGTGTCACCCCTGCCAGCCTCCGAACGTGTCCTGGGAGCCCCAGTGTCCCAGGGAAGGGCTGTAGCAGGGCTGCCCTCAGGGTGCTGGGGTGATGGGAGGTCCCTCTGGTGCTGTGGTTGTGGAAGCCCCTAGTTTAATAGACTCCACTGGTGTTCACGTGGGTTCATACATTAGACCTGGCTGCAGGCCCGGGATTTAGAGGTCTTCCTCTGGTAGAGAACAAGGCAGGGAGCCAGGAGGTGCAGGAGGATGGCCATGTCCTCCTGCGAGCACCCCCAGCAGGGAGATGCTTGGTCTCATTTAGCCCACACAGCAGAAAGGGGAGGAAATGCTCAGAAGCAGCATGTGCTGATCTGGCGAGGGGATGCTGAGACAGGGAGGGGCAGAAGTGCAACAGCCCCATCATCTTCCTGGGCAGAAGGGAGTGCCTTCACGCCTGATTGGCCCAGGTGGTGCTGAGCAATGGCAGAGCTGCTATAAAAGCTCTGCCTCTGCCTGTCTCTCCCAAACACTTCTCTGACCACCTTCTCCTTGGAGAACAGGGTAAGTCTGCAAGAACTTCTTTTACCGAAATCTTGCTCCTTTGTCTCTGCCTCTGTCATTCCCCTCTGCTGTCTTCCTTACACCTCTGTCCTCTTGCAGAGCACCAACCCAACCAGCACAAAGATGTCTTGCTACGACCTGTGCCCACCAAAAACCGGCGTGGCCGTCCCCCAGCCCATCGCTGAGAGCTGCAACGATCTGTGCGCCCGCCAGTGCCCCGACTCCACAGCCTTCATCCAGCCTCCGCCTGTGGTTGTCACCTTCCCCGGCCCCATCCTCAGCTCCTTCCCCCAGCAGGCCGTGGTGGGCTCCTCCGGAGCACCCGCCTTTGGGGGCAACCTGGGGCTGGGGGGCCTCTACGGGGCCGGGGCCACGCTGGGCTCGGGGGGCCTCTGCACCCCTGCCAGACCCTATGTTTCTCCCACCTGCAGCCCTTGTGTCTTGCCGCGCTACAGCAAGAAGCTCTGGGACACCTGTGGGCCCTGCTAGACCCACAGCACAACCATGTGCTGCCCCCAACATCCACAGCTCCACCACCCATGCAGGGCTGAGCTGGTGGGCATGGGGCACTGGTGAGTGCTGAGCATTCCCAGCGCCAGTCAACACCTGGGACGCTGGCACTGCTGTGCACTCCTCATCCTTCCCCGCGCTCTGCTCTTCTCCCCTCCCCTGCCCTTCAGTCTCTCAGATGGGGCAGTATTTGGATCCACAAAGCTCTTTGATGCTTATGGGTCAAGTCCTCTGGATTGGAAGCGGCACCAAGACAGTATCTGGAGGAAAAAGCAATACTCCGGAGAAGATCTTTCTGCCTCTCCATCCATGAGACAACCAGCCTCTCTCTGTCTTGCCCACCACTTCTCTGAGAATCTCTCCTGCCCACCCTGGGTACAATAAAGTGTTTCTGCATGCAAGTCATGTTTTTCTCTCTCCTTGTCCCATGTCTGGAAAACCACTGAGGTGGGAGATTGTCAGCTGTGGGAGGGAAGTGCTGGCCCTGAGACTTTCAGGCCAGGTGAGGTCAGGTACGTGTAGGGAGAGGGAGGATGCAGCCCAGAGGCGGGGAGAGAGAATATTTTGGCAGGGCTTGCAGGAGGTGGGAAAAGGGCAGAGAGCAGGACAGGGGCTGGCACTGCTCCTTTGCCAGCCCTTCTCAAGCCAGGACTGCCACCAGCTCTGCCAGACCATGCAGCTTGTAGGGAAAGGTCTTGGGGGCACTGAGGGCACCAGGGTCTGCAGGAGGGGGCAAAGTGTCTTGAGACAAACGCAGCCAGTGGTGTCTTGGTCTGCAGGCTGAGATGTGTGGCCAGCAGGTGGAGGAAGGGGACTCTGACCTTCCACTCAGCAACAGTGAGGCCCCTTCTGTGGTGCTGTGCCCAGTGCTGGGCTCCCCAGCCCAGGAGAGATGGGTGGGGACTGGAGAGTCCGGTAAATGGCAGTGCAGGTGCTGGAGGGGCAGTGACCCGATCTCCTCTGGAGAGAGCTGGGACTGTCCCTCTGGGGGCTGATGACATCCTGGTGTCTCCTTCACCTGCACACATAGCTGAAGGGAAGGCATCAAGGAGATGGAGCCAGGGTCCCTGCAGAGGTGTCCAGTTGCACGAGAAGAGGCAAAGACCACCGGCTGAAACACAGCAGGCTCAGCTTCAGCCTCCCAAGCCTCTTGAATTCCCTGTGAGGGTGGCTGAGCACAGGCACAGGATTTCCTAGGAGGCTGTGGAGTCTCCTTCATTGGGGATGTGGAAAAGGAAGGGTAAGGGAAACAGAATTAGTGAAGAGGAAAGGAAAGGGGAATAAGAAACACGAAGGCAGTTCCAAAGAAATGCAAAATCAGATGAAAAGAGGAGAAGCTGAGAAAATAGGAGGAGAATTAGTATAGAGAGAAAGGGAGCAGAGACGAAGACGAATGGGGAGAGGAAAAAGTAGCTAAAAGGGGAAGAAGAGAAAGGTTAAGCCTCTCCTTGCTTCTTCTCGCAGGACTTCAGAAAGAGCCTTGCAGACAAGGAAAGGCTGGAACGAGGGCAGGAATTGATGCTGACTGGTCTCCAGGCTGTGGGACTGCTACACTCACACACAGGAGGGCTGAAAGTCTTCAAACACCCCTGGGCTGCATATCCTGCGTCCAGGCAGGGCCCTGGGGCTGAGCTGCAGCAGCGTGTGTGGCCAGAGCTGCCAGGGCTGTGCGCTCGCCCCAAAGGCAGCTGAGCCGGGCTGTGCTGGGGCTGAGAGTGCCCAGACCCGGCCTGGGGGGACCCCGTGCAGGAGGAGGGATCCCTGCAGCCCCCACTGTGCCCGGAGAGGAAAACCAGAGAGGCAGGGATTGGATGCAGGATTGTTTTATTGCAGTGCAGGAAAGCGCCCACTGGGGAAAGGCACAGCAGGCCGAGGCAGGCAGGTTGTCCGTGTGGGCTTCAAGAGAGGCGTCCCCGCGTCTCTAAGGGCTCCGGGTGTGGGTCTAGCAGGGCCCACAGGTGTCCCAGAGCTTCTTGCTGTAGCGCGGCAAGACGCAAGGGCTGCAGGCGGGAGAAACATAGGGTCTGGCAGGGGTGCAGAGGCCCCCCGAGCCCAGCGTGGCCCCGGCCCCGTAGAGGCCCCCCAGCCCCAGGTTGCCCCCAAAGGCGGGTGCTCCGGAGGAGCCCACCACGGCTTGCTGGGGGAAGGAGCTGAGGATGGGGCCGGGGAAGGTGACAACCACGGGTGGAGGCTGGATGAAGGCTGTGGAGTCGGGGCACTGGCGGGCGCACAGCTCATTGCAGCTCTCAGCGATGGGCTGGGGGACAGCCACGCCGGTTTTTGGTGGGCACAGGTCGTAGCAAGACATCTTTGTGTGAGACAGTTGAGCCTGGAAGAAACAGCCCCAGTGGAAGAGTCATTATCCAGGAGGAGATGTCCTGGCAAAGTACCCTTTTCCTACAGCTGCCCTGAAGCTAAGCGGCAAAGCCATCACCTTACACACAGCTCATCCTTTGCCTAGCCAGGTCCTATCACCACGATGATCCCCACACCCCACACCTTGCCCTCTCTCTGCACACAGGACACACAAACCCTCCCCAGGAGCCCATACAGGACCTGGCTCTGCCTGTCCCACACACAGGGCTCTTCTTTTCCCCCTCCAGCTCAGCCCTCTCTGCCCGTCCAAGCCTGCAGCCAGCGCAGCCGCTGCTGTCCCAGCTCTCCTGGCCAGGGAAGCCCCACGCCGGCCCCTGCCAGAGGAGCCACAGACCCACAGGCACACACCTACCCTTGTCCTGAGCAGAGCGAGGCAGGAGTGCTGGATGCCAGGGCTCCCCAAGGGCAGCGCTTTTATGCAGGGCTGGCGATGCTGGGGAGGGTCTGGCCATGCTGGGGGCACGTGGCTGGTGGTGGCCAAGCCCCTGCCTCCTCCCTGCGTGGCACCAGGGTGTTTTGCTGACTCTCTTCCCGCCCCAACCCCATGTTGCTGTATCAGCCCATGCAATTATCTTGCTTGGACACTTGTCAGCAGCCACCTAATAGGCCAAATTAGACCCACTCTCTTTTCATTATCTCGCTGTGTATGAGGACACGCAGTGTGACAAAGGGTGACTGCAAGCACCTGCGTGCCACAGCTCTTCCTCAGGGGATTGATCTAAGGATGGCCTCATGCCTTGGCCATTGACCTCTGCAAGTCTGTATGGTAAAGATTCCTCCTACTCTTCCCTGTAGGCCATATTGCCAGGAGTGCAAATCCGCACCTTAGGCCTGTGTGGCACAGGCTCATCCCAGCAACCACCAATCCCTTAGCCCCTCAAAATTGTCCCATGAGACCAATTGCCACGCGATGGTGCTGGGCAGGTTGCTGGGGACCTGAGGCCTTGATGTGTAGGAATGACCAGAACAGCCCCTGGATGAGATTGCCCCACTGGCACCCACTGGTTCTCACCTCAGCAGAGACCGGGAGTGGGAACAGGGCAGAGAACAAGGAGGGCAGTGAGGACCTGCAGAAGCACAGCCCAAACCTATTGTGAGCACCCCCAGCAGGGAGATGCTTGGTCTCTTTTAGCCCACACAGCAGAAAGGGGAGGAAATGCTCAGGAGCAGCATGTGCTGATCTGGCGAGGGGATGCTGAGACAGGGAGGGGCAGGAGTGCAACAGCCCCATCATCTTCCTGGGCAGGAGGGAGTGCCTTCACCCCCGATTGGCCCAGGTGGTGCTGAGCAATGGCAGGGCTGCTATAAAAGCTCTGTCTCTGCCTGTCTCTCCCAAACACTGCTCTGGCTGCCTTCTCCTTGGAGAACAGAGTAAGTCTGAGAGCATTTCCTCTCCTTTAATCTACTCTGATTCCAGCCTGTCTGCCTCAGGAATTCTCCCTTACTATCTCTTTGTTCTTGTAGAGCACCAACTCAACCAGCACAAAGATGTCTTGCTACGACCTGTGCCAACCAAAAACCGGCGTGGCCGTCCCCCAGCCCATCGCTGAGAGCTGCAACGAGCTGTGCGCCCGCCAGTGCCCCGACTCCACAGCCTTCATCCAGCCTCCGCCCGTGGTTGTCACCTTCCCCGGCCCCATCCTCAGCTCCTTCCCCCAGCAAGCTGTGGTGGGCTCCTCCGGAGCACCCGCCTTTGGGGGCAACCTGGGGCTGGGGGGCCTCTACGGGGCCGGGGCCACGCTGGGCTCGGGGGGCCTCTGCACCCCTGCCAGACCCTATGTTTCTCCCGCCTGCAGCCCTTGCGTCTTGCCGCGCTACAGCAAGAAGCTCTGGGACACCTGTGGGCCCTGCTAGACCCACAGCACACCCAGGCGCTGCCCCCAGACCTAATCCCAACATCACCACCCATGCTCAACTGAGCTGCTGGCCAAGATCTGAGGATGCTGCACCAACACGGCATCCTGAGCAAAAAACAAGGCTCTTGAAAAGATCCGTCTGCTAACACAGAGCAACCAGCCTCTGGGTCTTGACCATCATCCCTCTGACAATCTCTCCTGCTCCCCTGGGAACAATAAAATTTTCCTGCATGCAAGTTATGACTCCTGCCTTCCTTGTGCCAAGTGGGGGAGACCAAAGGGATGGGTGATTGGCAGCTGTGGGTGGGCAAATCCTGGTCTGGATTTTCACAGGGGAGGTGTGATTGTGTTGATGCTCAGACAGGGAGATGGCAAGCAGCAGGCAGAGGAGAGAGGACATTTTGAAGGTGCTTGCATTGCTGGGGAAAAGATGGAGAGCAGTGGTCCTTTGCCGGTTCTTCTCAGGCCAGGACTGACACCAGCTCTGCCTCACCCTGCTGCGCTGAAGAAGCCTTGCAGCATCTCTAGGCATCCACACAAAGACTGGATGAGTGCCACTATCAAACTCAGCACTTGGGAAACAGATGTTGATTGATGGGGAGCAGATAGTGCTGAAAGCCTTACAGTGCTGTGGGCACCAAGGGGAGAAGGAGCTGGCAACGTGCATTGGGGCAAAGGCAGCCAGCGCTGTCCTGGGCTACAGACAGAGGAGTGTGAAGGCACAGGGAGGGATTGAACCCTTGCCCTCCACTCAGCAATGGTGAGACCCCTCCTGTAGTTCTTTTCCAGTGCTGGGCTCCCCAGCACAGGAGAGATGTGGGGCTACAGGAGAGAGTCTTGGAAACGGCCCCACAGATGCTGAAGGGACAGGGAGCCTGTCTCCTCTGGGCAGACCTTGAGAGGGAAGGCATCAAGAAGATGGAGCCAGGTTCTCTGCACAGGTGTCCACCTGCATGACAAGAGGAAACTGGCATCAGCTGAAACAGAGCAGGGTCCACTACAGCATCCCAGGCCCATTGTTTTCACTCTGAGGGTGGCTGAGCACTGGCACAGGATTTCTAAGGAGTCTGTGAAGTCTCCTTCAATGGAGATGTGCAACAGGTGTGTGACATGGTGCTGGGCAGGTGGCTCTGAGTGACTCTGCCTGAGGCAGCAGCATGACAAGATGCCCTGCACACAAGATGCCCTGCTTTTCTCTGAGTAACCAGCGGGTACTTCTGTGCTCTTACATCTGTGGTGGAGAACCAAGGATCACCAAGTGTGTTGGTCTGTGCTGGACTGGAGGAGATGTAGAAGTGGCAGGTGAAGGAGAAGAGGGAAGGTGAGAGTTGTGAGGAAGGGGAAATGGAAATAGCATCAAGGAAGGAGGAGACAAAAAGAAAGGGGGTTAAGCAAGAAAAAAGAAAACGAAATGAGAAGAGAACAGAAGGGAAAAGACAATAGACATAAAATGAGTGAAAGGCAATGGGGAGAATAGATGCAAGAATAAGAAGGAGGTAATGGGGAAGAGGAGGAAGGGGAAGACACCCCATTGTTTATTCTCGCAAGGACACAAAAAGAGACTTGGAAACACAGAAGGGCTTAAGTGAGGGCAGGAATTGACGCTGGCTGACCTCAGGTACTTGGGGCATCCACACTCGGAACACAGAAGCTGAAGGTCTTCAAATGCCACTGGGCTGCATATGCTGCAGCCAAGAGAGTCCCCTGCGTCCAGGCAGGGCCCTGGGGCTGAGCTGCAGCAGCGTGTGTGGCCAGAGCTGCCAGGGCTGTGCGCTCGCCCCAAAGGCAGCTGAGCCGGGCTGTGCTGGGGCTGAGAGTGCCCAGACCCGGCCTGGGGGGACCCCGTGCAGGAGGAGGGATCCCTGCAGCCCCCACTGTGCCCGGAGAGGAAAACCAGAGAGGCAGGGATTGGATGCAGGATTGTTTTATTGCAGTGCAGGAAAGCGCCCACTGGGGAAAGACACAGCAGGCCGAGGCAGGCAGGTTGTCCGTGTGGGCTTCAAGAGAGGCGTCCCCGTGTCTCTAAGGGCTCCGGGTGTGGGTCTAGCAGGGCCCACAGGTGTCCCAGAGCTTCTTGCTGTAGCGCGGCAAGACACAAGGGCTGCAGGCGGGAGAAACATAGGGTCTGGCAGGGGTGCAGAGGCCCCCCGAGCCCAGCGTGGCCCCGGCCCCGTAGAGGCCCCCCAGCCCCAGGTTGCCCCCAAAGGCGGGTGCTCCGGAGGAGCCCACCACGGCTTGCTGGGGGAAGGAGCTGAGGATGGGGCCGGGGAAGGTGACAACCACGGGCGGAGGCTGGATGAAGGCTGTGGAGTCGGGGCACTGGCGGGCGCACAGCTCGTTGCAGCTCTCAGCGATGGGCTGGGGGACGGCCACGCTGGTTTTTGGTGGGCACAGGTCGTAGCAAGACATCTTTGTGTGAGAGAGTTGAGCCTGAAAGAGGTAGTAGAAAAGAGAGGACTCATATTGCAGTAAGAGATGCACTGTCCAAGCAATGCCATGTTTGTACAGCTGCCCTGGACTTGGAGAGCCCAGAGCCACCTTGTTGTCAACCCTGCACACTGCTCCCATCGCGAAATATTCACCTCCCCAATCACCACACCCCTCACATTGCCCCCTCTGTACACACAGGACACACAAACCCTCCCCAGAAGCCCATGCAGGACCTGGCTCTGCCTGTCCCACACACAGGGCTCTTCTTTTCCCCCTGCAGCTCAGCCCTCTCTGCCCGTCCAAGCCTGCAGCCAGCGCAGCCGCTGCTGTCCCAGCTCTCCTGGCCAGGGAGGCCCCATGCCGGCCCCTGCCAGAGGAGCCACAGACCCACAGGCACACACCTACCCTTGTCCTGAGCAGAGCGAGGCAGGAGTGCTGGATGCCAGGGCTCCCCAAGGGCAGCGCTTTTATGCAGGGCTGGCGATGCCGGGGAGGGTCTGGCCATGCTGGGGGCACGTGGCTGGTGGTGGCCAAGCCCCTGCCTCCTCCCTGCGTGGCACCAGGGTGTTTTGCTGACTCTCTTCCTGCACCAACCCCATGTTGCTGTATCAGCCCATGCAATTATCTTGCTTGGACACTTGTCAGCAGCCACCTAATAGGCCAAATTAGACCCACTCTCTTTTCATTATCTCGCTGTGTAAGAGGACACGCAGTGTGACAAAGGGTGACTGCAAGCACCTGCACATCACAGCTCTTCCCCAGGGGATTGATCTGCGGATGGCCTCATGCCTCCTTTGCAGAGCCCTGACAAAGACCAGGTGTGCCGGCATTGGCCAAGAAGGTGTCCTTCAAACCCTCCAACATCCCAGCAGCCTCATGACCCACATTGTATGGCTGTGATGTGAAGAGTGTAGAGATTATGAAATGTCAAATCGAAGGCAGTATTCTCGGGCACTGCCTTCTCAGCACAATGCATCACTTGCCAGCCAAAGGGAGCTGGCCTCCATCTGCCTGCAGGCATGGGCCATCGAGCTCTGCATGTCTGGAGGACAAAGACCCCTCATGCCCTTCCCTGTTGTCCATGGCTCAAGGAGCACAGAGTCCTATCTGGACCAAGAGGGCAAATGTTCACACCAGAACTGTGTCACCCCTGCCAGCCTCCGAACATGTTCTGGGAGCCCCAGTGTCCCAGGGAAGGGCTGTACCAGGGCTGCCCTCAGGGTGCTGGGGTGATGGGAGGTCCCTCTGGTGCCGTGGTTGTGGAAGCCCCTAGTTTAATAGACTCCACTGGTGTTCACATGGGTTCATACATTAGACCTGGCTGCAGGCCCGGGATTTAGAGGTCTTCCTCTGGTAGAGAACAAGGAGGGCAGTGAGGACCTGCAGAAGCACAGCCCAAACCTATTGTGAGCACCCCCAGCAGGGAGATGCTTGGTCTCTTTTAGCCCACACAGCAGAAAGGGGAGGAAATGCTCAGGAGCAGCATGTGCTGATCTGGCGAGGGGATGCTGAGACAGGGAGGGGCAGGAGTGCAACAGCCCCATCATCTTCCTGGGCAGGAGGGAGTGCCTTCACCCCTGATTGGCCCAGGTGGTGCTGAGCAATGGCAGGGCTGCTATAAAAGCTCTGCCTCTGCCAGGCTCTCCCAAACACTGCTCTGGCTGCCTTCTCCTTGGAGAACACGGTGAGTCTGAGAGCATTTCTCCTCCTCCACTCTACTCTGTTTACAGCCTGTCTGCTTTAGGAGTTCTCAACCAATTCTCCCTTACTATCTCTTTGTTCTTGCAGAGCACCAACCCAACCAGCACAAAGATGTCTTGCTACGACCTGTGCCCACCAAAAACCAGCGTGGCCGTCCCCCAGCCCATCGCTGAGAGCTGCAACGAGCTGTGCGCCCGCCAGTGCCCCGACTCCACAGCCTTCATCCAGCCTCCGCCCGTGGTTGTCACCTTCCCCGGCCCCATCCTCAGCTCCTTCCCCCAGCAAGCCGTGGTGGGCTCCTCCGGAGCACCCGCCTTTGGGGGCAACCTGGGGCTGGGGGGCCTCTACGGGGCCGGGGCCACGCTGGGCTCGGGGGGCCTCTGCACCCCTGCCAGACCCTATGTTTCTCCCGCCTGCAGCCCTTGCGTCTTGCCGCGCTACAGCAAGAAGCTCTGGGACACCTGTGGGCCCTGCTAGACCCACACCCGGAGCCCTTAGAGACACGGGGACGCCTCTCTTGAAGCCCACATGGACAACCTGCCTGCCTCGGCCTGCTGTGTCTTTCCCCAGTGGGCGCTTTCCTGCACTGCAATAAAACAATCCTGCATCCAATCCCTGCCTCTCTGGTTTTCCTCTCCGGGCACAGTGGGGGCTGCAGGGATCCCTCCTCCTGCACGGGGTCCCCCCAGGCCGGGTCTGGGCACTCTCAGCCCCAGCACAGCCCGGCTCAGCTGCCTTTGGGGCGAGCGCACAGCCCTGGCAGCTCTGGCCACACACGCTGCTGCAGCTCAGCCCCAGGGCCCTGCCTGGACTCAGGGGACTCTCTTGGCTGCAGCATATGCAGCCCAGTGGTATTTGAAGACCTTCAGCCTCTGTGTTCAGAGTGTGGATGCCCCAAGTACCTGAGGCTAGCCAGCGTCAATTCCTGCCCTCGCTCCAGCCCTTCTTTGTCTCCAAGGCTTTTTTTGTATCCCTGTGTTAAAAAGCAATGAGGAAGCTTCCCCTTTCCTCCTCTTTCCCATTACCTCCTTCTTATTCTCGCCACCATTCTCCCCTTTGCCTTTCACTCATTTTATTTCTATTGTCTTTTCCTTTCCATTTTCTTGTCTTCTCCTTTTGTTTCCCTTTTTGTTGCTTAGCCCCCTTTCATTTTGTCTGCTCCATCCTGGATAGTGTTTCCATTCCCCTTCCTCATAACTCTCACCTTCCCTCTTCTCCTTCACCTTCCACTTCTACATCTCCTCCAGTCCAGCACAGACCAACACACTTGGTGATCCTTGGTTCTCCACCACAGATGTAAGAGCCCAGAAATACCCCCCTGGTTACTCAGAGAAAAGCAGGGCATCTTGTGTGCAGGGCATCTTGTCATGCTGCTGCCTCAGGCAGAGTCACTCAGAGCCACCTGCCCAGCACCATGTCACACACCTGTTGCACATCTCCATTGAAGGAGACTTCACAGACTCCTTAGAAATCCTGTGCCGGAGCTCAGCCACCCTCAGAGTGAAAACAATGGGCCTGGGATGCTGTAGTGGAGTCTGCTCTGTTTCAGCTGATGCCAGTTTCCTCTTGTCATGCAGGTGGACACCTGTGCAGAGAACCTGGCTCCATCTTCTTGATGCCTTCCCTCTCAAGGTCTGCCCAGAGGAGACAGGCTCCCTGTCCCTTCAGCATCTGTGGGGCCGTTTCCAAGACTCTCTCCTGTAGCCCCACATCTCTCCTGTGCTGGGGAGCCCAGCACTGGAAAAGGAACCACAGGAGGGGTCTCACCATTGCTGAGTGGAGGGCAAGGGTTCAATCCCTCCCTGTGCCTCCACACTCCTCTGTCTGTAGCCCAGGACAGCGCTGGCTGCCTTTGCCCCAATGCACGTTGCCAGCTCCTTCTCCCCTTGGTGCCCACAGCACTGTAGGGCTTTCGGCACTATCTGCTCCGCAGCAATCAATGTCTCTTTCCCAAGTGCTGAGTTTGACAGTGGCACTCATCCAGTCTTTGTGTGGATGCCTAGAGATGCTGCAAGGCTTCTTCAGCGCAGCAGAGCGAGCCAGAGCTGGTGTCAGTCCTGGCCTGAGAAGAACCGGCAAAGGAGCAGTGCCATCCTCTTTCCTGCTCTCCATCTTTTCCCCAGCAATGCAAGCACCTTCAAAATGTCCTCTCTCCCCTGCCTGCTGCTTGCCATCTCCCTGTCTGAGCATCAACACAATCACACCTCCCCTGTGAATATCCAGACCAGGATTTGCCCACCCACAGCTGCCAATCACCCATCCCTTTGGTCTCCCCCACTTGGCACAAGGAAGGCAGGAGTCATGACTTGCATGCAGGAAAATTTTATTGTTCCCAGGGGAGCAGGAGAGATTGTCAGAGGGATGATGGTCAAGACCCAGAGAGGCTGGTTGGCCTGTGTTAGCAGAGGAATCTTTTAAATAGCCTTGCTTTTTGCTCAGGATACTGTGTTGGTGCAGCATCCTGAGATCTTGGCCAGCAGCTCAGCTGAGCATGGGTGGTGATGTTGGGATTTGGTCTGGGGGCAGCACCTGGGTGTGCTGTGGGTCTAGCAGGGCCCACAGGTGTCCCAGAGCTTCTTGCTGTAGCGCGGCAAGACGCAAGGGCTGCAGGCAGGAGAAACATAGGGTCTGGCAGGGGTGCAGAGGCCCCCCGAGCCCAGCGTGGCCCCGGCCCCGTAGAGGCCCCCCAGCCCCAGGTTGCCCCCAAAGGCGGGTGCTCCGGAGGAGCCCACCACGGCTTGCTGGGGGAAGGAGCTGAGGATGGGGCCGGGGAAGGTGACAACCACGGGCGGAGGCTGGATGAAGGCTGTGGAGTCGGGGCACTGGCGGGCGCACAGCTCGTTGCAGCTCTCAGCGATGGGCTGGGGGACGGCCACGCCGGTTTTTGGTGGGCACACGCCGTAGCAAGACATCTTTGTGCTGGTTGAGTTGGTGCTCTGCAAGAACAAAGAGATAGTAAGGGAGCATTCCTGAGACAGACAGGCTGGAATCAGAGTAGAATGAAGGATGAGAAGTGGTCACAGACTCACCGTGTTCTCCAAGGAGAAGGCAGCCAGAGCAGTGTTTGGGAGAGACAGGCAGAGGCAGAGCTTTTATAGCAGCCCTGCCATTGCTCAGCACCACCTGGGCCAATCAGGGGTGAAGGCACTCCCTCCTGCCCAGGAAGATGATGGGGCTGTTGCACTCCTGCCCCTCCCTGTCTCAGCATCCCCTCGCCAGATCAGCACATGCTGCTCCTGAGCATTTCCTCCCCTTTCTGATGTGTGGGCTAAAAGAGACCAAGCATCTCCCTGCTGGGGGTGCTCACAATAGGGTCGGGCTGTGTTTCTGCAGGTCCTCACTGTCCTCCTTGTTCTCTGCCCTGTTCCCACTCCCGGTCTCTGCTGAGGTGAGAACCAGTGGGTGCCAGTGGGGCAATCTCATCCAGGGGCTTCTCTGGTCATTCCTACACATCAAGGCCTCAGGTCCCCAGCAACCTGCCCAGCACCATCGCGTGGCAATCGGGCTCATGGGACATTTTTGAGGGGCTAAGGGATTGGTGGTTGCTGGGATGAGCCTGTGCCACACAGGCCTATGGTGGGATTTGTGCTCCTGGCAATATGGCCTATGGGGAAGAGTACGAGGAATATTTACCCTACAGACTTGCAGAGGTCAATGGCCAAGGCATGAGGCCATCCTTAGATCAATCCCCTGGGGAAGAGCTTTGGCACGCGGGTGCTTGCAGACACCCTTTGTCACACTGCGTGTCCTCATACACAGCGAGATAATGAAAAGAGAGTGGGTCTAATTTGGCCTATTAGGTGGCTGCTGACAAGCGTCCAAGCAAGATAATTGCATGGGCTGATACAGCAACATGGGGTTGGAGCGGGAAGAGAGTCAGCAAAATACCCTGGTGCCACGCAGGGAGGAGGCAGGGGCTTGGCCACCACCAGCCACGTGCCCCCAGCATGGCCAGACCCTCCCCGGCATCGCCAGCCCTGCATAAAAGCGCTGCCCTTGGGGAGCCCTGGCATCCAGCACTCCTGCCTCGCTCTGCTCAGGACAACGGTAGGTGTGTGCCTGTGGGTCTGTGGCTCCTCTGGCGGGGGCCGGCGTGGGGCCTCCCTGGCCAGGAGAGCTGGGACAGCAGCGGCTGCTCTGGCTGCAGGCTTGGACGGGCAGAGAGGGCTGAGCTGGAGGGGGAAAAGAAGAGCCCTGTGTGTGGGACAGGCAGAGCCAGGTCCTGTATGGGCTCCTGGGGAGGGTTTGTGTGTCCTGTGTGCAGAGAGAGGTCAAGGTGAGGTTGTGCAGAACAAGGTGGTGATAGGATCTTGCTAGGCAAAGGATGAGCTGTGGGTAAGGTGATGGCTTTGCCACTTCGCTTCAGGGCAGCTCAAGGAAAAGGGTACTTTGCCAGGGCATCTCCTCCTGGATACTAACTCCTCCCCTGGGGCTGTTTCTTTCAGGCTCAACTGTCTCACACAAAGATGTCTTGCTACGACCTGTGCCCACCAAAAACCAGCGTGGCCGTCCCCCAGCCCATCGCTGAGAGCTGCAACGAGCTGTGCGCCCGCCAGTGCCCCGACTCCACAGCCTTCATCCAGCCTCCGCCCGTGGTTGTCACCTTCCCCGGCCCCATCCTCAGCTCCTTCCCCCAGCAAGCCGTGGTGGGCTCCTCCGGAGCACCCGCCTTTGGGGGCAACCTGGGGCTGGGGGGCCTCTACGGGGCCGGGGCCACGCTGGGCTCGGGGGGCCTCTGCACCCCTGCCAGACCCTATGTTTCTCCCGCCTGCAGCCCTTGCGTCTTGCCGCGCTACAGCAAGAAGCTCTGGGACACCTGTGGGCCCTGCTAGACCCACAGCACACCCAGGTGCTGCCCCCAACTTCAACAGCTCCACAACCTGTGCAAGGCTGAGCTGGTGGGCATGGGGCACTGATGAGTGCTGAGCTTTCCCAGACCCAGCCAACACCTGGGCAGCTGCACCTGCTGCACACTCTCCAATATTTCTTCTCTGTGTTCCCACTTTCCTTCCCCTATTTCTTCAGAGATCGAATAGCGCAGGAGGAAGACCCAGAAAGGTTCTTGGGTCTGATGGCCAAGATCTCAGGATCAGGAGTAGAGCACCAGGAAAGTATCTGGAGGAAGAAGCAATATTCTGGAGAAATTCCCTCTGCCAACACAGGGCTACCGGCCTCTGTGTGTCTTGCCCACCTTCTCTCTGACAATCTTTCCTGCCCCCACTTGGCAAAATAAAATTTTCCTGCACGAAAGGCATGTGTCCAGCCTCCCTTTTGCTAAGTCGGGAAGACCAAAGGTATGGGTGATGGTCAGCTGTGGGAGGGAAGTGCTGGCCCTGAGACTTTCAGGCCAGGTGAGGTCAGGTATTTGTAGGGAGAGGGAGGATGCAGCCCAGAGGCAGGGGAGAGAGAATATTTTGGCAGGGCTTGCAGGAGGTGGGAAAAGGGCAGAGAGCAGGACAGGGGCTGGCACTGCTCCTTTGCCAGCCCTTCTCAAGCCAGGACTGCCACCAGCTCTGCCAGACCATGCAGCTTGTAGGGAAAGGTCTTGGGGGCACTGAGGGCACCAAGGTCTGCAGGAGGGGGCAAAGTGCCTTGAGACAAACACAGCCAGTGGTGTCTTGGTCTGCAGGCCGAGATGTGCGGACAGCAGGTGGAGGAAGGGGACTCTGACCTTCCACTCAGCAACAGTGAGGCCCCTTCTGTGGTGCTGTGCCCAGTGCTGGGCTCCCCAGCCCAGGAGAGATGGGTGGGGACTGGAGAGTCCAGTAAATGGCAGTGCAGGTGCTGGAGGGGCAGTGACCCGATCTCCTCTGGAGAGAGCTGGGACTGTCCCTCTGGGGGCTGATGACATCCTGGTGTCTCCTCCACCTGCACACATAGCTGAAGGGAAGGCATCAAGGAGATGGAGCCAGGGTCCCTGCAGAGGTGTCCAGTTGCACGAGAAGAGGCAAAGACCACCGGCTGAAACACAGCAGGCTCAGCTTCAGCCTCCCAAGCCTCTTGAATTCCCTGTGAGGGTGGCTGAGCACAGGCACAGGATTTCCTAGGAGGCTGTGAAGTCTCCTTCGTTGGACATGTGCAGAAGGGGTCTGACATGGTGCTGGGCAGGCGGCTCTGGGCAACGTCACCTGAGGCAGCAGTGGGACAAGATGCCCTGCAAAGGCTTTTCCCCTCACCAATCAGGCTGGGATTTCTGTGATCTTACATCCATGGCACAAAACTGGAAAGCACTGAGGGTGTCTGTCTGCAAAGCAAATATGGGCCTGGCCTCCATTTGGGTGCTCTAAGGGCATTCCCTCATTATGCCTTAGTGAGGCTTTCTACACCCTCATCACCTCGTTAGCAGCTGCCACGGTGATTTGGCACTTCTAAGCATCTCACAGCTGCAGCAATTAGTCCTAACTCAGCTGGGTGCAATTCTTCTCCCCCAGCAATCCCACAGGTCTGTGCTGGGGTTGAGAAGAGTTGGAGAAAGTAGAAAGTGAAGGTGGAAGGCAAGAGGGAAAAGGAAGGAGAGGGGAAAGAGGATTCAGGAAAGGAAATAGGATAAGCAAAGGCAGATGAAAAGAGGAGAAGATGAGGAAATGGGAGGCAAACAAGAGAAAAGGAGCAGAAGGGAAAATGAATGGGGAGAGGAAGAAGTAGGTAAAGTGGAAGAAAATAAAGAAGGTCCCTTTGCTTCTTCTTCCAGGGCTTCAGAAAGAACCTTGGAGAGAAGGAAAGGCTGGAGTGAGGGCAGGAACTGATACTGCCTGATCTCCAGGCTGTGGGACAGCTACACTCACACACAGGGAGGCTGAAAGGCTGCAAACGCCCCCGGGCTGCATATCCTGCGTCCAGGCAGGGCCCTGGGGCTGAGCTGCAGCAGCGTGTGTGGCCAGAGCTGCCAGGGCTGTGCGCTCGCCCCAAAGGCAGCTGAGCCGGGCTGTGCTGGGGCTGAGAGTGCCCAGACCCGGCCTGGGGGGACCCTGTGCAGGAGGAGGGATCCCTGCAGCCCCCACTGTGCGCGGAGAGGAAAACCAGAGAGGCAGGGATTGGATGCAGGATTGTTTTATTGCAGTACAGGAAAGCGCCCACTGGGGAAAGACACAGCAGGCCGAGGCAGGCAGGTTGTCCGTGTGGGCTTCAAGAGAGGCGTCCCCGTGTCTCTAAGGGCTCCGGGTGTGGGTCTAGCAGGGCCCACAGGTGTCCCAGAGCTTCTTGCTGTAGCGCGGCAAGACGCAAGGGCTGCAGGCGGGAGAAACATAGGGTCTGGCAGGGGTGCAGAGGCCCCCCGAGCCCAGCGTGGCCCCGGCCCCGTAGAGGCCCCCCAGCCCCAGGTTGCCCCCAAAGGCGGGTGCTCCGGAGGAGCCCACCACGGCTTGCTGGGGGAAGGAGCTGAGGATGGGGCCGGGGAAGGTGACAACCACGGGCGGAGGCTGGATGAAGGCTGTGGAGTCGGGGCACTGGCGGGCGCACAGCTCGTTGCAGCTCTCAGCGATGGGCTGGGGGACGGCCACGCTGGTTTTTGGTGGGCACAGGTCGTAGCAAGACATCTTTGTGCTGGTTGGGTTGGTGCTCTGCAAAAGGAAAGAGTAGGGAAGAAGACAGCAGACAGGAATGACACAGTAGAGGGGTAGGAGCACAGTTTCAGGAGGAAAAGTGCTCACAGACTTACCCTGTTCCCCAAGGAGAAGGTGACCAGAGCAGTGCTTGGGAGATCCTGGCAGAGGCAGAGCTTTTATAGCAGCCCTGCCATTGCTCAGCACCACCTGGGCCAATCGGGGGTGAAGGCACTCCCTCCTGCCCAGGAAGATGATGGGGCTGTTCTGCTCCTGCCTCTCCCTTTGTCAGCCATGCCAGATCAGCACATGCTGCTTCTGAGCATTTCCTCTCCTTTCTGCTGTGTGGTCTAAATGAGAGCAGGCATCTCCCTGCTGGGGGTGTGCATGGCAGGAGGTGGCTGTGCTCCTGCAGGTCTTGGCTGTCTACTTTGTGCTCTTCCCTGTCAAGAGGTCATTTTTCCTGTGCCTGCAGCCAGGCTCTGATGCGTTAAGCAATGTGAACACCAGTGGGATTAACTGATCCAGGGGCTTCTAAAACCATGCCTCCAGTAGGAACTCTCGGATCCCCAGCACCCCGAGGGCAGCCCTGGCCAAGAACTGTCCCAAAACAATGAGGTTCTCAGGACATTTGCATGGGGGTGGCAGGGATGACACAGGGCTGGCATGAACCTGTGTCACGTGGGACCAGGTAAGACTCTGTTCTGCTTGAACTATGGACCACAGGGAAGCACACGAGGGGTCTTTAACCCCCAGACAGGCAGAGCTCGATGGCCCATGCCTGCAGGCACATGGAGGCCAGGTCCGTTGGGCTGACGAGTGATGCATCATGCTGAGAAGGCAGTCCATAAGAAGGGTGTCCTTCATTTGGCATTATAGAACTTCTCCGCTCTGCACATCACAGCCGCACAACATACATCATGCAGACACTGGCATGCGGGAAGCCTCGGCAAGGCCATCTTCTTGGCCAGTGTCAGGACAACGCTTTTCCCTGTGGCTCTGGAAAGAAGACATTAGACTACTCTGCAACCAAGCCCTTGAGGAAGATTAATGGAATGCAGCGCAACCACAGTCCGCTTTTGTCACACTGCATACCCTCTCACATAGCAAGATAATGAAAAGACAGTGGGGCTAATTTGGACTATTAAGTGTATGCTGACAAGTGTCCAAGCAGGGTAATTGCATGGGCTGATACAGCAACATGGGATTGTGGAGGAAATAGAGTCAGCAAAACACCCTGGTGCCACGCAGGGAGGAGGCAGGGGCTTGGCCACCACCAGCCACGTGCCCCCAGCATGGCCAGACCCTCCCCGGCATCGCCAGCCCTGCATAAAAGCGCTGCCCTTGGGGAGCCCTGGCATCCAGCACTCCTGCCTCGCTCTGCTCAGGACAAGGGTAGGTGTGTGCCTGTGGGTCTGTGGCTCCTCTGGCAGGGGCCGGCGTGGGGCTTCCCTGGCCAGGAGAGCTGGGACAGCATCGGCTGCTCTGGCTGCAGGCTTGGACGGGCAGAGAGGGCTGAGCTGGAGGGGGAAAAGAAGAGCCCTGTGTGTGGGACAGGCAGAGCCAGGTCCTGCATGGGCTCCTGGGGAGGGTTTGTGTGTCCTGTGTGCAGAGAGAGGGCAAGGTGTGGGGCGTGGGGATCATCGTGGTGATAGGACCTGGCTGGGCAAAGGATGAGCTGTGTGTAAGATGATGGCTTTGCCTCTTAGCTTCAGGGCAGCTGTAGGAAAAGGGTACTTTGCCAGGACATCTCCTCCTGGATAATGACTCTTCCACTGGGGCTGTTTCTTTCAGGCTCAACTCTCTCACACAAAGATGTCTTGCTACGACCTGTGCCCACCAAAAACCGGCGTGGCCGTCCCCCAGCCCATCGCTGAGAGCTGCAACGAACTGTGCGCCCGCCAGTGCCCCGACTCCACAGCCTTCATCCAGCCTCCGCCCGTGGTTGTCACCTTCCCCGGCCCCATCCTCAGCTCCTTCCCCCAGCAAGCCGTGGTGGGCTCCTCCGGAGCACCCGCCTTTGGGGGCAACCTGGGGCTGGGGGGCCTCTACGGGGCCGGGGCCACGCTGGGCTCGGGGGGCCTCTGCACCCCTGCCAGACCCTATGTTTCTCCCGCATGCAGCCCTTGCGTCTTGCCGCGCTACAGCAAGAAGCTCTGGGACACCTGTGGGCCCTGCTAGACCCACACCCGGAGCCCTTAGAGACACGGGGACGCCTCTCTTGAAGCCCACACGGACAACCTGCCTGCCTCGGCCTGCTGTGTCTTTCCCCAGTGGGCGCTTTCCTGCACTGCAATAAAACAATCCTGCATCCAATCCCTGCCTCTCTGGTTTTCCTCTCCGGGCACAGTGGGGGCTGCAGGGACCCCTCCTCCTGCACGGGGTCCCCCCAGGCCGGGTCTGGGCACTCTCAGCCCCAGCACAGCCCGGCTCAGCTGCCTTTGGGGCGAGCGCACAGCCCTGGCAGCTCTGGCCACACACGCTGCTGCAGCTCAGCCCCAGGGCCCTGCCTGGACGCAGGGGACTCTCTTGGCTGCAGCATATGCAGCCCAGTGGCATTTGAAGACCTTCAGCCTCTGTGTTCTGAGTGTGGATGCCCCAAGTACCTGAGGCCAGCCAGCGTCAATTCCTGCCCTCACTCCAAACCTTCTGTTTTTCCAAGGCTCTTTTTGTGTCTTTGTGAGAATAAACAATGGGGAGGCTTCCTCTTCCTCCTCTTCCCCATTACCTCCTTCTTATTCTTGCAACTATTCTCCCCTTTGCCTTTTACTCATTTTATTTCTATTGTCTTTTCCCTTCCATTTTCTTGTCTTCTCCTTTCATTTTCTTTTTTGTTGCTTAACCCCCTTTCTTTTTGTCTCCTCCTTCCTTGATGCTATTTCCATTTCCCCTTCCTCATAACTCTCACCTTCCCTCTTCTCCTTCACCTGCCACTTCTACATCTCCTCCAGTCCAGCACAGACCAACACACTTGGTGATCCTTGGTTCTCCACCACAGATGTAAGAGCACAGAAATACCCCCCTGGTTACTGAGAGAAAAGCAGGGCATCTTGTGTGCAGGGCATCTTGTCATGCTGCTGCCTCAGGCAGAGTCACTCAGAGCCACCTGCCCAGCACCATGTCACACACCTGTTGCACATCTCCATTGAAGGAGACTTCACAGACTCCTTAGAAATCCTGTGCCAGTGCTCAGCCACCCTCAGAGTGAAAACAATGGGCCTGGCATGCTGTAGTGGACCCTGCTCTGTTTCAGCTGATGCCAGTTTCCTCTTGTCATGCAGGTGGACACCTCTGCAGAGAACCTGGCTCCATCTTCTTGATGCCTTCCCTCTCAAGGTCTGCCCAGAGGAGACAGGCTCCCTGTCCCTTCAGCATCTGTGGGGCCATTTCCAAGACTCTCTCCTGTAGCCCCACATCTCTCCTGTGCTGGGGAGCCCAGCACTGGAAAAGGAACCACAGGAGGGGTCTCACCATTGCTGAGTGGAGGGCAAGGGTTCAATCCCTCCCTGTGCCTTCACACTCCTCTGTCTGTACCCCAGGACAGCGCTGGCTGCCTTTGTCCCAATGCACGTTGCCAGCTCCTTCTCCCCTTGGTGCCCACAGCACTGTAGGGCTTTCGGCACTATCTGCTCCGCAGCAATCGACATCTGTTTCCCAAGTGCCGAGTTTGACAGTGGCACTCATCCAGTCTTCTCTGTGCAGATGCCTAGAGATGCTGCAAGGCTTCTTCAGCGCAGCAGAGTGAGGCAGAGCTGGTGTCAGTCCTGGCCTGAGAAGGCCTGGCAAAGCAGCACTGCCAGCCTCTTTCCTGTTCTCCATCTTTTCCCCAGCAATGCAAGCACCTTCAAAAAGTCTTCTTTCCCCTGCCTGCTGCTTGCCATCTCCCTGTCTGAGCATCAACACAATCACACCTCCCCTGTGAAAATCCAGACCAGGATTTGCCCACCCACAGCTGCCAATCACCCATCCCTTTGGTCTCCCCCACTTGGCACAAGGAAGGCAGGAGTCATGACTTGCATGCAGGAAAATTTTATTGTTCCCAGGGGAGCAGGAGAGATTGTCAGAGGGATGATGGTCAAGACCCAGAGAGGCTGGTTGCTCTGTGTTAGCAGAGGGATCTTTTCAAGAGCCTTGCTTTTTGCTCAGGATGCCGTGTTGGTGCAGCATCCTGAGATCTTGGCCAGCAGCTCAGCTGAGCATGGGTGGTGATGTTGGGATTAGGTCTGGGGGCAGCGCCTGGGTGTGCTGTGGGTCTAGCAGGGCCCACAGGTGTCCCAGAGCTTCTTGCTGTAGCGCGGCAAGACGCAAGGGCTGCAGGCGGGAGAAACATAGGATCTGGCAGGGGTGCAGAGGCCCCCCGAGCCCAGCGTGGCCCCGGCCCCGTAGAGGCCCCCCAGCCCCAGGTTGCCCCCAAAGGCGGGTGCTCCGGAGGAGCCCACCACGGCTTGCTGGGGGAAGGAGCTGAGGATGGGGCCGGGGAAGGTGACAACCACGGGTGGAGGCTGGATGAAGGCTGTGGAGTCGGGGCACTGGCGGGCGCACAGCTCGTTGCAGCTCTCAGCGATGGGCTGGGGGACGGCCACGCTGGTTTTTGGTTGGCACAGGTCGTAGCAAGACATCTTTGTGTGAGAGAGTTGAGCCTGAAAGAAACAGCCCCAGTGGAAGAGTCATTATCCAGGAGGAGATGTCCTGGCAAAGTACCCTTTTCCTACAGCTGCCCTGAAGCTAAGAGGCAAAGCCATCATCTTACACACAGCTCATCCTTTGCCCAGCCAGGTCCTATCACCACGATGATCCCCACGCCCCACACCTTGCCCTCTCTCTGCACACAGGACACACAAACCCTCCCCAGGAGCCCATGCAGGACCTGGCTCTGCCTGTCCCACACACAGGGCTCTTCTTTTCCCCCTCCAGCTCAGCCCTCTCTGCCCGTCCAAGCCTGCAGCCAGAGCAGCCGCTGCTGTCCCAGCTCTCCTGGCCAGGGAAGCCCCACGCCGGCCCCTGCCAGAGGAGCCACAGACCCACAGGCACACACCTACCCTTGTCCTGAGCAGAGCGAGGCAGGAGTGCTGGATGCCAGGGCTCCCCAAGGGCAGCGCTTTTATGCAGGGCTGGCGATGCCGGGGAGGGTCTGGCCATGCTGGGGGCACGTGGCTGGTGGTGGCCAAGCCCCTGCCTCCTCCCTGCGTGGCACCAGGGTGTTTTGCTGACTCTCTTCCCGCCCCAACCCCATGTTGCTGTATCAGCCCATGCAATTATCTTGCTTGGACACTTGTCAGCAGCCACCTAATAGGCCAAATTAGACCCACTCTCTTTTCATTATCTCGCTGTGTAAGAGGACACGCAGTGTGACAAAGGGTGACTGCAAGCACCTGCGTGCCACAGCTCTTCCCCAGGGGATTGATCTGAGGATGGCCTCATGCCTTCTTTGCAGAGCCCTGGGGAAGACCAGGTGTGCCGGCATTGGCCAAGAAGGTGTCCTTCAAACCCTTCCACATGCCACCACCGGCAGGACCCACATTGAATGGCTGTGATGTGAAGAGTGTAGAGATTATGAAATGTCAAATCGAAGGCACTATTCTCGGGCACTGCCTTCTCAGCACAATGCATCACTTGCCAGACAAAGGGAGCTGGCCTCCATCTGCCTGCAGGCATGGGCCATCGAGCTCTGCATGTCTGGAGGACAAAGACCCCTCGTGCCCTTCCCTGTTGTCCATGGCTCAAGGAGCACAGAGTCCTATCTGGACCAAGAGGGCAAATGTTCACACCAGAACTGTGTCACCCCTGCCAGCCTCCGAACATGTCCTGGGAGCCGCAGTGTCCCAGGGAAGGTCTGTACCAGGGCTGCCCTCAGGGTGCTGGGGTGATGGCAGGTCCCTCTGGTGCCGTGGTTGTGGAAGCCCCTAGTTTAATAGACCCCACTGGTGTTCACATGGGTTCATACATTAGACCTGGCTGCAGGCCCGGGATTTAGAGGTCTTCCTCTGGTAGAGAACAAGGCAGGGAGCCAGGAGGTGCAGGAGCATGGCCATGTCCTCCTGCAAGCACCCCCAGCAGGGAGATGCTTGGTCTCTTTTACCCACACAGCAGAAAGGGGAGGAAATGCTCAGAAGCAGCATGTGCTGATCTGGCGAGGGGATGCTGAGACAGGGAGGGGCAGGAGTCAAACAGCCCCATCATCTTCCTGGGCAGAAGGGAGTGCCTTCACGCCTGATTGGCCCAGGTGGTGCTGAGCAATGGCAGAGCTGCTATAAAAGCTCTGTCTCTGCCAGGCTCTCCCAAACACTTCTCTGACTACCTTCTCCTTGGAGAACAGGGTAAGTCTGCAAGTACTTCTTTTACCGAAATCTTGCTCCTTTGTCTCTGCCTCTGTCATTCCCCTCTGCTGTCTTCCTTACACCTCTGTCCTCTTGCAGAGCACCAACCCAACCAGCACAAAGATGTCTTGCTACGACCTGTGCCAACCAAAAACCGGCGTGGCCGTCCCCCAGCCCATCGCTGAGAGCTGCAACGAGCTGTGCGCCCGCCAGTGCCCCGACTCCACAGCCTTCATCCAGCCTCCGCCCGTGGTTGTCACCTTCCCCGGCCCCATCCTCAGCTCCTTCCCCCAGCAAGCCGTGGTGGGCTCCTCCGGAGCACCCGCCTTTGGGGGCAACCTGGGGCTGGGGGGCCTCTACGGGGCCGGGGCCACGCTGGGCTCGGGGGGCCTCTGCACCCCTGCCAGACCCTATGTTTCTCCCGCCTGCAGCCCTTGCGTCTTGCCGCGCTACAGCAAGAAGCTCTGGGACACCTGTGGGCCCTGCTAGACCCACACCCGGAGCCCTTAGAGACACGGGGACGCCTCTCTTGAAGCCCACACGGACAACCTGCCTGCCTCGGCCTGCTGTGTCTTTCCCCAGTGGGCGCTTTCCTGCACTGCAATAAAACAATCCTGCATCCAATCCCTGCCTCTCTGGTTTTCCTCTCCGGGCACAGTGGGGGCTGCAGGGACCCCTCCTCCTGCACGGGGTCCCCCCAGGCCGGGTCTGGGCACTCTCAGCCCCAGCACAGCCCGGCTCAGCTGCCTTTGGGGCGAGCGCACAGCCCTGGCAGCTCTGGCCACACACGCTGCTGCAGCTCAGCCCCAGGGCCCTGCCTGGACGCAGGGGACTCTCTTGGCTGCAGCATATGCAGCCCAGTGGCATTTGAAGACCTTCAGCCTCTGTGTTCTGAGTGTGGATGCCCCAAGTACCTGAGGCCAGCCAGCGTCAATTCCTGCCCTCACTCCAAACCTTCTCTTTCTCCAAGGCTCTTTATGTGTCCCTGTGAGAAAAAGCTATGAAGAAGCTTCCCCTTCCTCCTCTTTCCCATTACCTCCTTCTTATTCTCGCCACCATTCTCCCCTTTGCCTTTCACTCATTTTATTTCTATTGTCTTTTCCTTTCCATTTTCTTGTCTTCTCCTTTTGTTTCCCTTTTTGTTGCTTAGCCCCCTTTCATTTTGTCTGCTCCATCCTGGATAGTGTTTCCATTCCCCTTCCTCATAACTCTCACCTTCCCTCTTCTCCTTCACCTGCCACTTCTACATCTCCTCCAGTCCAGCACAGACCAACACACTTGGTGATCCTTGGTTCTCCACCACAGATGTAAGAGCACAGAAATACCCCCCTGGTTACTGAGAGAAAAGCAGGGCATCTTGTGTGCAGGGCATCTTG
The DNA here is from genome assembly GCF_017976375.1 of Cuculus canorus. Classification (NCBI taxonomy): domain Eukaryota; kingdom Metazoa; phylum Chordata; class Aves; order Cuculiformes; family Cuculidae; genus Cuculus; species Cuculus canorus. The sequence goes on from NC_071428.1 coordinate 2,599,088, forward strand.
TCATGCTGCTGCCTCAGGCAGAGTCACTCAGAGCCACCTGCCCAGCACCATGTCACACACCTGTTGCACATCTCCATTGAAGGAGACTTCACAGACTCCTTAGAAATCCTGTGCCAGTGCTCAGCCACCCTCAGAGTGAAAACAATGGGCCTGGCATGCTGTAGTGGAGTCTGCTCTGTTTCAGCTGATGCCCGTTTCCTCTTGTCATGCAGGTGGACACCTCTGCAGAGAACCTGGCTCCATCTTCTTGATGCCTTCCCTCTCAAGGTCTGCCCAGAGGAGACAGGCTCCCTGTCCCTTCAGCATCTGTGGGGCCGTTTCCAAGACTCTCTCCTGTAGCCCCACATCTCTCCTGTGCTGGGGAGCCCAGCACTGGAAAAGGAACCACAGGAGGGTCTCACCATTGCTGAGTGGAGGGCAAGGGTTCAATCCCTCCCTGTGCCTTCACACTCCTCTGTCTGTAGCCCAGGACAGCGCTGGCTGCCTTTGTCCCAATGCACATTGCCAGCTCCTTCTCCCCTTGGTGCCCACAGCACTGTAGGGCTTTCGGCACTATCTGCTCCACAGCAATCGACGTCTGTTTCCCAAGTGCCGAATTTAACAGTGACACTATCCAGTCTTTGTGTGGATGCCTAGAGATGCTGCAAGGCTTCTTCAGCGCAGCAGAGTGAGGCAGAGCTGGTGTCAGTCCTGGCCTGAGAAGAACCGGCAAAGGAGCTGTGCCATCCTCTTTCCTGTTCTCCATCTTTTCCCCAGCACTGCAAGCACCTTCATAAAGTCCTCTCTCCTCTGCCTGCTGCTTGCCATCTCCCTGTCTGAGCATCAACCCAATCACACCTCGACTGTGAATATCCAGACCAGGATTTGCCCACCCACAGCTGCCAATCACCCATCCCTTTGGTCTCCCCCACTTGGCACAAGGAAGGCAGGAGTCATGACTTGCATGCAGGAAAATTTTATTGTTCCCAGGGGAGCAGGAGAGATTGTCAGAGGGACGATGGTCAAGACCCAGAGAGGCTGGTTGCTCTGCGTTAGCAGAGGGATCTTTTCCAGAGCCTTGCTTTTTGCTCAGGATGCCGTGTTGGTGCAGCATCCTGAGATCTTGGCCAGCAGCTCAGCTGAGCATGGGTGGTGATGTCGGGATTAGGTCTGGGGGCAGCGCCTGGGTGTGCTGTGGGTCTAGCAGGGTCCACAGGTGTCCCAGAGCTTCTTGCTGTAGCGCGGCAAGACGCAAGGGCTGCAGGCGGGAGAAACATAGGGTCTGGCAGGGGTGCAGAGGCCCCCCGAGCCCAGCGTGGCCCCGGCCCCGTAGAGGCCCCCCAGCCCCAGGTTGCCCCCAAAGGCGGGTGCTCCGGAGGAGCCCACCACGGCTTGCTGGGGGAAGGAGCTGAGGATGGGGCCGGGGAAGGTGACAACCACGGGCGGAGGCTGGATGAAGGCTGTGGAGTCGGGGCACTGGCGGGCACACAGCTCGTTGCAGCTCTCAGCGATGGGCTGGGGGACGGCCACGCTGGTTTTTGGTTGGCACAGGTCGTAGCAAGACATCTTTGTGTGAGAGAGTTGAGCCTGAAAGAAACAGCCCCAGTGGAAGAGTCATTATCCAGGAGGAGATGTCCTGGCAAAGTACCCTTTTCCTACAGCTGCCCTGAAGCTAAGCGGCAAAGCCATCACCTTGCACACAGCTCATCCTTTGCCTAGCCAGGTCCTATCACCACGATGATCCCCATGCCCCACACCTTGCCCTCTCTCTGCACAGAGGACACACAAACCCTCCCCAGGAGCCCATGCAGGACCTGGCTCTGCCTGTCCCACACATAGGGCTCTTCTTTTCCCCCTCCAGCTCAGCCCTCTCTGCCCGTCCAAGCCTGCAGTCAGTGCAGCCGCTGCTGTCCCAGCTCTCCTGGCCAGGGAGGCCCCACGCCGGCCCCTGCCAGAGGAGCCACAGACCCACAGGCACACACCTACCCTTGTCCTGAGCAGAGCGAGGCAGGAGTGCTGGATGCCAGGGCTCCCCAAGGGCAGCGCTTTTATGCAGGGCTGGCGATGCCGGGGAGGGTCTGGCCATGCTGGGGGCACGTGGCTGGTGGTGGCCAAGCCCCTGCCTCCTCCCTGCGTGGCACCAGGGTGTTTTGCTGACTCTCTTTCCTCCACAACCCCATGTTGCTGTATCAGCCCATGCAATTATCTTGCTTGGACACTTGTCAGCAGCCACCTAATAGGCCAAATTAGACCCACTCTCTTTTCATTATCTCGCTGTGTAAGAGGACATGCAGTGTGACAAAGGGTGACTGCAAGCACCTGCGTGCCACAGCTCTTCCCCAGGGGATTGATCTAAGGATGGCCTCATGTTTTCTTTGCAGAGCCCTGGGGAAGACCAGGTGTGCCGGCATTGGCCAAGAAGGTGTCCTTCAAACCCTCCCACATGCCAGCAGCCTCATGACCCACATTGTATGGCTGTGATGTGAAGAGTGTAGAGATTATGAAATGTCAAATCAAAGGCAGTATTCTTGGGCACTGCCTTCTCAGCACAATGCATCACTTGCCAGCCCAAGGGGGCCGCATGCCATCTGCCTGCATGCCTTGGCCATTGACCTCTGCAAGCCTGTAAATATTCCTCATACTCTTCCCCATAGGCCATATTGCCAGGAGCACATATCCGCACCTTAGGCCTGTGTGGCACAGGCTCATCCCAGCAACCACCAATCCCTTAGCCCCTCAAAATTGTCCCATGAGCCCGATTGCCACGCGATGGTGCTGGGCAGGTTGCTGAGGACCTGAGGCCTTGATGTGTAGGAATGACCAGAACAGCCCCTGTATGAGATTGCCCCACTGGCACCCACTGGTTCTCACCTCAGCAGAGACCGGGAGTGGGAACAGGGCAGAGAACAAGGAGGGCAGTGAGGACCTGCAGAAACACAGCCCAAACCTATTGTGAGCACCCCTAGCAGGGAGATGCTTGGTCTCTTTTAGCCCACACAGCAGAAAGGGGAGGAAATGCTCAGGAGCAGCATGTGCTGATCTGGCGAGGGGATGCTGAGACAGGGAGGGGCAGGAGTGCAACAGCCCCATCATCTTCCTGGGCAGGAGGGAGTGCCTTCACCCCTGATTGGCCCAGGTGGTGCTGAGCAATGGCAGGGCTGCTATAAAAGCTCTGCCTCTGCCAGGCTCTCCCAAACACTGCTCTGGCTGCCTTCTCCTTGGAGAACAGGGTGAGTCTGAGAGCATTTCTCCTCCTCCACTCTACTCTGATTACAGCCTGTCTGCTTTAGGAGTTCTCAACCAATTCTCCCTTACTATCTCTTTGTTCTTGCAGAGCACCAACTCAACCAGCACAAAGATGTCTTGCTACGACGTGTGCCCACCAAAAACCAGCGTGGCCGTCCCCCAGCCCATCGCTGAGAGCTGCAACGAGCTGTGCGCCCGCCAGTGCCCCGACTCCACAGCCTTCATCCAGCCTCCGCCCGTGGTTGTCACCTTCCCCGGCCCCATCCTCAGCTCCTTCCCCCAGCAAGCCGTGGTGGGCTCCTCCGGAGCACCCGCCTTTGGGGGCAACCTGGGGCTGGGGGGCCTCTACGGGGCCGGGGCCACGCTGGGCTCGGGGGGCCTCTGCACCCCTGCCAGACCCTATGTTTCTCCCGCCTGCAGCCCTTGCGTCTTGCCGCGCTACAGCAAGAAGCTCTGGGACACCTGTGGGCCCTGCTAGACCCACACCCGGAGCCCTTAGAGACGCGAGGACGCCTCTCTTGAAGCCCACACGGACAACCTGCCTGCCTCGGCCTGCTGTGTCTTTCCCCAGTGGGCGCTTTCCTGCACTGCAATAAAACAATCCTGCATCCAATCCCTGCCTCTCTGGTTTTCCTCTCCGGGCACAGTGGGGGCTGCAGGGATCCCTCCTCCTGCACGGGGTCCCCCCAGGCCGGGTCTGGGCCCTCTCAGCCCCAGCACAGCCCGGCTCAGCTGCCTTTGGGGCGAGCGCACAGCCCTGGCAGCTCTGGCCACACACGCTGCTGCAGCTCAGCCCCAGGGCCCTGCCTGGACGCAGGATATGCAGCCCGGGGGGTGTTTGCAGCCTTTCAGCCTCCCTTTGTGTGAGTGTAGCTGTCCCGCAGCTTGGAGATCAGGCAGTATCAATTCCTGCCCTCACTCCAGCCTTTCCTTCTCTCCAAGGTTCTTTCTGAAGCCCTGGAAGAAGAAGCAAAGGGACCTTCTTTATTTTCTTCCACTTTACCTACTTCTTCCTCTCCCCATTCATTTTCCTTTCTGCCCCTTTTCTCTTGTTTGCCTCCCATTTCCTCATCTTCTCCTCTTTTCATCTGCCTTTGCTTATCCTATTTCCTTTCCTGAATCCTCTTTCCCCTCTCCTTCCTTTTCCCTCTTGCCTTCCACCTTCACTTTCTCCTTTCTCCAACTCTTCTCAACCCCAGCACAGACCTGTGGGATTGCTGGGGGAGAAGAATTGCACCCAGCTGAGTTAGGACTAATTGCTGCAGCTGTGAGATCCTTAGAAGTGGCAAATCACCGTGGCAGCTGCTAACGAGGTGATGAGGGTGTAGAAAGCCTCACTAAGGCATAATGAGGGAATGCCCTTAGAGCACCCAAATGGAGGCCAGGCCCATATTTGCTTTGCAGACAGACACCCTCAGTGCTTTCCTGTTTTGTGCCATGGATGTAAGATCACAGAAATCCCAGCCTGATTGGTGAGGGGAAAAGCCTTTGCAGGGCATCTTGTCCCACTGCTGCCTCAGGTGACATTGCCCAGAGCCGCCTGCCCAGCACCATGTCAGACCCCTTCTGCACATGTCCAACGAAGGAGACTTCACAGCCTCCTAGGAAATCCTGTGCCTGTGCTCAGCCACCCTCACAGGGAATTCAAGAGGCTTGGGAGGCTGAAGCTGAGCCTGCTGTGTTTCAGCTGGTGGCCTTTGCCTCTTCTCGTGCAACTGGACACCTCTGCAGGGACCCTGGCTCCATCTCCTTGATGCCTTCCCTTCAGCTATGTGTGCAGGTGAAGGAGACACCAGGATGTCATCAGCCCCCAGAGGGACAGTCCCAGCTCTCTCCAGAGGAGATCGGGTCACTGCCCCTCCAGCACCTGCACTGCCATTTACTGGACTCTCCAGTCCCCACCCATCTCTCCTGGGCTGGGGAGCCCAGCACTGGGCACAGCACCACAGAAGGGGCCTCACTGTTGCTGAGTGGAAGGTCAGAGTCCCCTTCCTCCACCTGCTGGCCACACATCTCGGCCTGCAGACCAAGACACCACTGGCTGCGTTTGTCTCAAGGCACTTTGCCCCCTCCTGCAGACCTTGGTGCCCTCAGTGCCCCCAAGACCTTTCCCTACAAGCTGCATGGTCTGGCAGAGCTGGTGGCAGTCCTGGCTTGAGAAGGGCTGGCAAAGGAGCAGTGCCAGCCCCTGTCCTGCTCTCTGCCCTTTTCCCACCTCCTGCAAGCCCTGCCAAAATATTCTCTCTCCCCGCCTCTGGGCTGCATCCTCCCTCTCCCTACACATACCTGACCTCACCTGGCCTGAAAGTCTCAGGGCCAGCACTTCCCTCCCACAGCTGACAATCTCCCACCTCAGTGGGTTTCCCAACTTGGCACAAGGAAGGCTGGAGACATGACTTGTGTGCAGGAAAATTTTATTGTACCCAGGGTGGGCAGGAGAGATTCTCAGAGAAGTGGTGGGCAAGACAGAGAGAGGCTGGTTGTCTCACAGATGGAGAGGCAGAAAGATCTTCTCCAGAGTATTGCTTTTTCCTCCAGATACTGTCTTGGTGCCGTTTCCAATCCAGAGGACTTGACCCATAAGCATCAAAGAGCTTTGTGGATCCAAATACTGCCCCACCTGAGAGACTGAAGGGCAGGGGAGGGGAGAAGAGCAGAGCGCACGGAAGGATGAGGAGTGCACAGCAGTGCCAGCGTCCCAGGTGTTGGCTGGAGCTGGGAATGCTCAGCACTCATCAGTGCCCCATGCCCACCAGCTCAGCCCTGCATGGGTGGTGGAGCTGTGGATGTTGGGGGCAGCGCCTGGGTGTGCTGTGGGTCTAGCAGGGCCCACAGGTGTCCCAGAGCTTCTTGCTGTAGCGCGGCAAGACGCAAGGGCTGCAGGCAGGAGAAACATAGGGTCTGGCAGGGGTGCAGAGGCCCCCCGAGCCCAGCGTGGCCCCGGCCCCGTAGAGGCCCCCCAGCCCCAGGTTGCCCCCAAAGGCGGGTGCTCCAGAGGAGCCCACCACAGCTTGCTGGGGGAAGGAGCTGAGGATGGGGCCGGGGAAGGTGACAACCACGGGCGGAGGCTGGATGAAGGCTGTGGAGTCAGGGCACTGGCGGGCACACAGCTCGTTGCAGCTCTCAGCGATGGGCTGGGGAACGGCCACGCTGGTTTTTGGTGGGCACAGGTCGTAGCAAGACATCTTTGTGCTGGTTGGGTTGGTGCTCTGCAAGAGGACAGATGTGTAAGGAAGACAGCAGAGGGGAATGACAGAGGCAGAGACAAAGGAGCAAGATTTCGGTAAAAGAAGTACTGGCAGACTTACCCTGTTCTCCAAGGAGAAGGTGGTCAGAGAAGTGTTTGGGAGAGCCTGGCAGAGACAGAGCTTTTATAGCAGCCCTGCCATTGCTCAGCACCACCTGGGCCAATCAGGCGTGAAGGCACTCCCTTCTGCCCAGGAAGATGATGGGGCTGTTTGACTCCTGCCCCTCCCTGTCTCAGCATCCCCTCGCCAGATCAGCACATGCTGCTTCTGAGCATTTCCTCCCCTTTCTGCTGTGTGGGCTAAAAGAGACCAAGCATCTCCCTGCTGGGGGTGCTCGCAGGAGGACATGGCCATCCTCCTGCACCTCCTGGCTCCCTGCCTTGTTCTCTACCAGAGGAAGACCTCTAAATCCCGGGCCTGCAGCCAGGTCTAATGTATGAACCCATGTGAACACCAGTGGGGTCTATTAAACTAGGGGCTTCCACAACCACGGCACCAGAGGGACCTGCCATCACCCCAGCACCCTGAGGGCAGCCCTGCTACAGCCCTTCCCTGGGACAGTGGGGCTCCCAGGACACGTTCGGAGGCTGGCAGGGGTGACTCAGTTCTGGTGTGAACATTTGCCCTCTTGGTCCCGATAGGACTCTGTGCTCCTTGAACCATGGACAACAGGGAAGGGCATGAGGGGTCTTTGTCCTCCAGACATGCAGAGCTCGATGGCCCATGCCTGCAGGCAGATGGAGGCCAGCTCCCTTTGGCTGGCAAGTGATGCATTGAGCTGAGATAGCAGTGCCCGAGAATAGTGCCTTCGATTTGACATTTCATAATCTCTACACTCTTCACATCACAGCCATACAGTGTGGGTCATGAGGCTGCTGGCATGTGGGAGGGTTTGAAGGCCATCCTCTTGGCCAATGCCGGCACACCTGGTCTTCCCCAGGGCTCTGCAAAGAAGGCATGAGGCCATCCTCAGATCAATCCCCTGGGGAAGAGCTGTGGCACGCAGGTGCTTGCAGTCACCCTTTGTCACACTGCGTGTCCTCATACACAGCGAGATAATGAAAAGAGAGTGGGTCTAATTTGGCCTATTAGGTGGCTGCTGACAAGCGTCCAAGCAAGATAATTGCATGGGCTGATACAGCAACATGGGGTTGGTGCAGGAAGAGAGTCAGCGAAACACCCTGGTGCCACGCACGGAGGAGGCAGGGGCTTGGCCACCACCAGCCACGTGCCCCCAGCATGGCCAGACCCTCCCCGGCATCGCCAGCCCTGCATAAAAGCGCTGCCCTTGGGGAGCCCTGGCATCCAGCACTCCTGCCTCGCTCTGCTCAGGACAAGGGTAGGTGTGTGCCTGTGGGTCTGTGGCTCCTCTGGCAGGGGCCGGCGTGGGGCCTCCCTGTCCAGGAGAGCTGGGACAGCAGCGGCTGCGCTGGCTGCAGGCTTGGACGGGCAGAGAGGGCTGAGCTGGAGGGGGAAAAGAAGAGCCCTGTGTGTGGGACAGGCAGAGCCAGGTCCTGCATGGGCTCCTGGGGAGGGTTTGTGTGTCCTGTGTGCAGAGAGAGGGCAAGGTGAGGGTGTTGAGAAGAAGGTGGTGAGAAGATCTGGCTGGGCAAAGGATGAGCTGTGGGTGACGTGAGGGCTTTGCCACCCCACTTCAGGGCAGCCGTAGGAAAAGCGTACTTTGCCAGGACATCTCCTCCTCGATCATGACTTCTCTCCTTGGGCTCTTTCATTCAGGCTCAACTCAACCAGCACAAAGATGTCTTGCTACGACCTGTGCCAACCAAAAACCAGCGTGGCCGTCCCCCAGCCCATCGCTGAGAGCTGCAACGAGCTGTGCGCCCGCCAGTGCCCCGACTCCACAGCCTTCATCCAGCCTCCACCCGTGGTTGTCACCTTCCCCGGCCCCATCCTCAGCTCCTTCCCCCAGCAAGCCGTGGTGGGCTCCTCCGGAGCACCCGCCTTTGGGGGCAACCTGGGGCTGGGGGGCCTCTACGGGGCCGGGGCCACGCTGGGCTCGGGGGGCCTCTGCACCCCTGCCAGACCCTATGTTTCTCCCGCCTGCAACCCTTGCGTCTTGCCACGCTACAGCAAGAAGCTCTGGGACACCTGTGGTCCCTGCTAGACCCACAGCACACCTAGGCACTGCCCCCAGCTCGGATACCAACATCACCTCCACCCATGCAGGGCTGAGCTGGGTGGTATGGGGCACTGATGAGTGCTGAGTATCCCCAGCACCAGCCAACGTCTTGAAGCTGGCAGTGCCAGACTCCCTCTACTCTTCCTTTTTCTCTGCTCCTCTTCCCTCCTTTCTCCTCTGAGCTCTTGGATACAGCTAGATGTGGACCTGCAATGCTCCTTGGGGCTGTTGGGCCAAGTCCTCGGTCTCTGGAATATCACAGGCAGACAGCATCTGAAGTGAGAAGAAATGCTTTTGAGAAGATCCTTCCGCCTCCACCAACAAGGGGCAACCATCCTGTCTGGGTGTTGCTCATTGTCTCTCTGAAAATCTCCCCTACCCCTCTGGGCACAATAAAGGATTCTTGCTTGCAAGTTATGTCTATCATTCTTTTTCTTCCCAAATTAGGAAGACCCCAGGGGTGGGTGCCCAGCAGCTGTGGGAGAGCAAATGCTATTTTCTCCATTTTGCACAAGGGACTATTAGACAACTTGCCATTCCATGGAGAGAAGAGGCAATTCCTTGTTTGCCCTTCTCCAGTTCTAGTTAAGTGATTTTTAGCTCAGGGGAAATCTTTTCCCTAACTGGGTTGAGAAATTATTCATTTACAGAAGTGTAGCAATGAATTGGGTGGAAGTGTTTGGACTACGGATGTCTCTTAAAGAAATGCGTGCATACTTACATATAAATATGGGCAGAGACACATATTTGACATGTAATATTTATATATTTGAGGGTGATGTCTTACCTACTGTTCAAGGTCCTCCAGAAGAAGGCATGATTCTGCTCTCACTCTCCAAGACACTGTATTTCTACAGAACTTCTACTGCATCGCACACAGGGAATTTTTAACTCCCTTGGGGTCAAAAGCAAAGACATCAGATTTCCCTTAGTTTTACCCAAGGGACCCGTCCCACGACATTATTTTAACCCTTAATGTGGTAGGTGTGATATTACTTGACTTGAGATTAGTTGCATTCAGATTTCTTGATTCCCCTTGGGTTTTGGAGAAGCAGTAGCGTGTTGGCAGTGAAAGCAAAGTCTGGTGTGGTCTTCTTTCTACAGGTTCTGCTTCTATCAGCATTACTTTGTTGTATTCTCTATTTATATTACACTCACTCAAGAGCATGCAGTCACTCTGTATCTCACCATCACCTGTTTGGGACCACGAGTAGAATTTTTCATAGAATGGTTTAGGTTGGAAAGGACCTTAAAGATAATCCAGTTTCAACCCAACTTCACTTCTTTCACTTCTTTCTGATTATAGCCTGTGTTACACCAGAAGTTTTCTCTGCAGTCAGCAGGTACCCGGTGTATCACTGAAGATCATTCTGCTGTTGTTACTCCCATCACTTAAGTCACCTTGTTTTTCTGGTCTTAAAGTCAGAGGTCCTCCTGTTTGATGCCACTCAGCTTTATGTTATCAGCACGTAAAACAGAGTGCTGCCAAACTCCCTGCTAATGGCATTAATGCAAAACAATAATTAGAGGTTTTCTGAGGCTAATCCTTGAGCAAACAATGTCATAGAATCCCTCCATTTCTATAAGCCCCATATAACATTAGACCCTGAGAGAAAGGGTTTCTCTATGGACTATTTTGCAATCAGACATGAGCTCACCCTGAACAGGCACTCAGTCCAAATAGAAGCTACGTAATCACGTTAGTTAGGTGTTAATAGGTCCTACCAATCTTGTTATCTTGGGCTAGGCGCTTGCTGTCTGACACAACACACATCTAATTAAGTGCTGGCTGGTACCTTCCTGGCACTGCCTCATTGAGAGAAGCAGAGGAGAAGTTGGCAGTAGGAGCTCAGGTGTTCAGCTGAGATCGTGTATGTTTTACACTAAAGTACCTCTTAGAGGCTGTGAGTGAGAGATGGGATCCTGGTGTTGAGCAGAAGAGAAACAGGGAATAAACCAGGCACCTATGTTTTGTAAAGCATTAGCAGGACCTGCCCGGACTGAACCACTGCAGGGGAAAGAGATCTTGGCTCAGCACAAGGGAGGAACCAGAGCCAAGGAAACACAGGGCTGGTGCAGCGCAAACCAGGAGGTTGCTGAGCACCTGGGAATTCATGGCAGGAGTGTCCTTGCCGCAAGCCAGGATGGAGGGCAGCAGCAGAGAGAAAGGCAGGAGCCTTTCTTCTCCACCTCAACAGCCCAGGCACTCTGGTTACATTGTGGTGGGGGAGGCATTGAAATTATCTGTTAAAATCAGACTTGCTCTTCCAAGACACTGACAGAGGGTTGAGATTGAGGAATTGTACATTCATGCATGAATATTTTCTTTGAAAGTGTCCCAGTGAAGCAATAGGTAAATCCTCTGATATTCACCAGTTCATACTCTCTGACTTCACCCTGTCTAGAAGTAGAATCTTAGAATAGTTTGGGTTGGAAGGGACCTTGAAGATCATCCAGTTCCAACCCTCTGCCATGGACAGGGACATGTCCCACTGGCTCAGGCTGCCCAAGGCCCGTCCAACCTGGCCTTGAACACCTCCAGGGATAGGGCAGTCACAACTTCCCTGGGCAACGTGTTCCAGCATCTCACCCCTCTCATAGTGAAGAAATTCTTCGTACTGTCTAGTCTAAATCTGCCCCTCCCCAGTTTATACCCATTCCCCTTCATCCTATCACCACAAGCCTTTATGAATAAGTCATTACAGACTCAGCCAAAACTTCCCTGAGGCAACTGTTAGTGTAGCAGCGATTAACCAAAAAGGAAGAGGTAGTGCTTGATCTTTGCTCATCAGATAACTATCTTAAAATTGTTTCCCTTCCTGCTATTGTTCCTTTTCAGACTACGCTTTGACAGAGCTCCAGGCAATGCTTTTTGACTTTGTCTCCAAACAGTTTGATTTCAAATATATCATCTAGCAACATGTAAAATTAAAAGGAATTGCAGCATTAAATAGACTATTGGATAAAGTACTGGCAGCAGGACCGTGTGCGGCCAGAGCTGTGCAGTCTCCCCAGAGGTAGCTCAGCCTGATTCTGCTGGAGTTAAGAACTTGGTAGGTGCCATGCACAGGGAGAGGGATCCCTGCAGCACACACTGGGCCTTGAAAGGAAAGACAGAAATGCAGGGGTTGGATGCAGGATTGTTTTATTTTAGGGCAGGAAAGCAGCCACTGGGGAAAGACACTGCAGGCAGGTTGTCCCTGTGGGCTTCAAGAGAGCTCTTCTTCAGGCTTCTCACAGAAGGTGGCAATTTCAGGGAGAAGCAAATGTCCTCTGGGATGACAACAGAGTTGTGCATCTGGCCACCCACAGGGGCAAGGAAGAGGAGGTGAAACAAATGAAAAAGGAAATGAGAAGTATAATTTATGGAGTTCTTCTGACTCCTGTGTATTAAGCGAAAGTCTTTGATGCTCTGCCTCTTACTCCAGAGCTCAGCTGAGGATCAAGGTTTCATGTATTTGCCCATCATTCTTTAGTCAAGGGATATTCCTGCAGCACTTAGCAGGGTCCACAGCTGCCACGCCTGTACCTGTTGTAGCGGTAGGAGTAAGGGCTGCAATAGCCAGAACCATAGGATCCACCATAGCCATACAGACCCCTGTAACCCAGGGAGCCCCCATAGCCACACAGACCCCCATAGCCCAGGGAGGAGCCCCCAAAGCCATTGAGACCCCCATAGCCCAGGGAGGAGCCCCCAAAGCCATACACACCCCCATAGCCCAGGGAGGAACCCCCATAGCCACTGAGACCCCCATAGCCCAGGGAGCCGTAGCCCCCGTAGCCAAGTGAGGCCCCAGAAGCTCCAAGGACGGGAGCTCCAGCAGATCCCACAACTGCATTCTGGGGGAAGGAGCTGAGGATGGGGCCAGGGAGGGTGACGACGACTGGGGGTGGCTGGATCACAGCGGTGGAGTCCGGGCACTGACGGACACACGGCTCATTGCAGCTGTCAGCGAGAGGCTGGGGGCGGAGGACGCCGCAGGCAGAGGTGGAGCACAGGTCATAGCAAGACATCTTGCAGGGGTGGAGGTCAATCTACAAGAGTTGATTTTAGCAAGTAGAAAACAGTATTTACTTATCTAAAAGTGCTAGAGATTTCACTGACTTGCCTCAGACAAGAATGCTTTGATGTTCAGCTATTTACCCACATCTACAAGAAATGAAAATTGCAGAAGAACAGCAAAACCACTTGCTCAAATGCTTAAGTGAGTCAGCGGATCAGCAAGGACTGGGACTCCAAGAACGGAGCGTGGCTTTATGCGTGATTTCAAGAGTCTAACTCTTCATTCCCACTGATCTCTTTTGTGCTGAGCCTAGTGAGAACAGGGATTATAAGTCATTGTCTGTTCAGATTTGCTCAGGAGCTTGTTTGATGAGACCATTAAAAGGGAACTGCAGAGATTATTATCCCCAATTTCCAAACATCAAATCAAGGCGCTGAGGTGTTTTAAGACTAACTTAACAATGCATTGTTTTAATTCTGGGCTCTAGACTCTTCTAAGAGATTTCATCCCAAACAACCTCCCCCATTAACAAAAAACCTCAGTGCTTCACCTGTCAGCTCCTTAAATTCCCTCCTGCCTTTCTTGTAAATTAATTTCTTACAGAGCAATTTCAACAGCTCTCAATTCCTCTGTGTCCTACTCTGTCTAAGCCAGTGTCTGATCTCTGGTAGTATTCCTTCCCCTTTATCTCGCATTAGTGTAAAGCACCTTGAGTAACCTGTAGTAGAATAAACTGGAGGAAATAGATGGTCTGCTTCCAGTCACCCGTATGACAATCAGAGAAGAGGAAAGCATATGGAACTACAGCATAGAATCATTAAGGCTGGAAAAGACCTTTAAGGTCATCAAATCCAATCATCACACAATACCACCGTGCCTAATTAAACTATGTCCCAAAGCACCACATTTACACAGGTTTTGAAGCCTTCCAGGGATAGTGACTCCATCGCAGACATCCTCTGCTCACTACTCATTTGGTAAAGAATTTTTTCGTAATATAAGTCTCTCCCCTGATGCAACTTGAGGCCGGTTCCTCTCATCCCATCACTTGTTACTTAGGAGAGGAGACCAGAACCCACCTCACTACAACCTCCTTTCAGATAATTGTAGAGAGCAATAAAGTCTCCCCTCAGCCTCCTCTTCTCCAGGCTAAACAACCCCAGTACCCTGGGCACAGAATTACTTCAGCTGTTGGAAGTGAACCGATAAACTTAATTTCTGCCATATCAAGAAACTTTGCCCGCTTTGAAATGAAGTGGCAGCCCTGAATGAAGATAACAGCTCTCTAGAACACTTTTAATCATTTTTGTAAGCTTTGCCTACATTATTTAAATTTTCCTCAGTAGTTCTTAATGGAAGAGGCTATCCTGGAGGTGTTCAAGACCAGGTTGGATGGGCCTTGGGCAGCCTGATCTAGTGGGATATCTCTGACCATCTCAGGGGGGTTGGAACTAGATGGCCTTTAAGGTCCCTTCTAACCCAAACTATTCTATGATCCTAGATTAAATTCTCTAGCAAAAAGCTAATCCGATAGTTGTACAGAGCAGATTCAGACTCACCCAACGCGCTGAGAAGAATGAGTGTAGAGAAGAGTTTGGAAGAACCCTGAGTAGAGACAGCTTTTATACAGTTCAGACTGCCTGAGGGATGAGGGGTGGTTTCCTGAACGTGGATCCAAGCAGTTGACATGGCACATTTTTTTCTATTGATAGTTCTGCGAAGTGATGACACTGTTGCATTTTCTGTTTTTGTTTATAACTTGATTTAAATTATCATGTAACGTAACATACTCATTACATCACTCAAAGTTCTTTCATCTAAAGAGTGATGGGTGAAATTAATGCATCTTTCATCCTAAAACATGATTCATGAATTTGATATGTTTTCTACTCTTTGGAGTTGCACCACGGAGTAAGCTGCTTACACACAGATGTTCTTCTTCTGCTGTTTTATATGACAATGATGCTCTGACATTTATCACAACCAACCTGCCATGAGGTGTTTCTTTGAGATCCCTTACATAAGTCTTTGCTATTCTTAAAGAGAAAATACGATCTAGCATTAAATCCTTGGGAATGTAGGCAATATTTTTTGTGTGCGTAGGTTTATTTCTGAGATGTGACAATTCATATTGGAATCCATGGAGGATTCTCAATACTCCGAGTCAAATTATATTGTGAGCATTCCCAAAGACGCAGTGGCAGGTGTCCAAAACAGCCTTAGATTTTATCCGACCCTCAAACTACGGCTTCAAGCTGAATTTAGTTCTGAGAGGAGAGATATTTATATTTTTAATGCTAAAACCAAGCCAAGTTTATGTTGGATTAATACCTAAATTTGTGACTTGCTGAGCCCTTGATCCTGGGCTATAGCTGACGGTGTAGCTAAACACATCATTGATGGCATCTTCCAGTAGAGAGCAATTATGACACGGGGATCCACTGGGAAAAGCAAACTCTGGCTTTTGCTGTGGTTTTTCTTTCCTTGTGCCATTATTTTCATACTATATCATTATCATGGTCACCACAATTATCAAGGTAGTTATCTTCAGACCGCATATTACTTCTAAATTATGAGCTTTTCCAAATCTGGAGATGGATACGGAGATCTCCCGAGTTTATCGGAATGTTTACAAGAACATTACAAGGGATTTTCAAATACCTCATGATACCGGCTTGTATGTACACTTTCATGATGATATAAAAGGTATGGGATGCATACACCCCACTATTACAAGAGGTTATCTCATAATAGGAGAGTTAAAGTATCACATTAAAATATCACATTAAAATAGGTGAGTTAAGAACGCTTGGGTCTTTCCAGTAACTCATTCATGGTTTATAACACTTTTTGGACCTTTGAGTTTAAAAATAAAATCTAACTTCTTTTGTATTAAAGTCCACATTGGTCCAGAAGCAGAAATCTTAATTTATGATCATAAACAAAACCATTAGTTAGAAAACAAAACCAGGATAAAATAGTATCTGTCTTCATTGTGCCGGTGCTAGAATCCCTTTCAGTAGTCATCTCTTCTCACCTAATAGACTTGCTTCTCCTTTGTTTCTAGGTACACCTCTAACACGTATTGATAGGCGGAAAAAACACAATAAAACATAAAGGAAAGCAAAACTCAATTGAACAACTCAGAAAAATCAGTTTCTGTTGAGTTGTGACTGCCAGTTGAAATATTTCTCTGTCTCCAGGACTGAAAGACAACTGGTAGAGAATCATCCAAAAGCCATTGAAAGATGCTTCCGATTATAATGTTTTGAGCAGCTGGAGATAAAAGTGCTAATCCTGCAGAAAGAATGTTTTTACCCTTGTAATTTGTGTCCAGCCTTCATTTGAGATCCTAAAATTCCATTCTGTCTCCAGGTACGCTGTTGATTACATTAAGAGACCTGTAACTGGACAGAAGAAATGACTGCCCTCCCATCATCCTAATTACGAAGAACTCTTACATCAAGTCAGCTTTTTTCCTCCCCTAATGCTAAAGGAAGCAATGGGATAATAAAAAGTAATTCCACACAAAGTTTGGAGATAATGGAGAGGACTGTGGTGGAGTGTGTGTCACGCTATGCGTGGGTTTTAAATCCCTGCAACGCACAAGCAATAAGCAAAGAACAATTTCAGCACTTTGAGGAGCTACGTGTCCCACAATTTGGGGTTGGTACCTAATTATGAACTCACGCCTAGGATGCCTAATGTCCTCCAGGCAATCGATGGAGCTGTATAAAAGCTCTGCGCATCAAGTCTTTCTATCCACTTCTCTCACCTTACTCGTCTTAGTGGATTGGGTAAGTCAGATTTCTCTCAAACTTTGCTAAGCTTAACTTGCTGTCAAGAGCTCTTGATTTTGACTTAGGATCAAGTGCTCTTCAGGCACTGTCAGGCTGCCGGAGATCTGCAGATTAGTTTCTGCTGGGAATAATATTTGCTTTCTTATTCTTTACCGGGGCATGTAAAGATAGAACCCAGAGAGGGTTATAGCGAGCAGTTTTGAATCCTAAACTTGTAACATTTTAGGAGTTCAAAGAACTCCTTGATGAATTCAGAACGTGAAGAATAGTTTGTGTATATGGTTGTATATGACCATGAAGATGATCCAAGGGTTGAGGACCTCCCCATGCAAGGACAGGATGAGACAGCTGGGGTTGTTCAGCCTGAAGACTCTACAGAGACCTTATAGAAGCCTTTCAGTGCTGAAGGGGGCTCTCCAGGAAAGCTGAGGAGGGACTCTTGATCAGGGATTGCAGTGAGAGGACAAGGGAGACAGATTTTCAGCTGACAGAGGGGAAACTGAGATGAGATCTTAGGAAGAAATTCTTCCCTCTGATGGTGGTGAGGCACTGCCACAGGCTGTCCAGAGAAGTGGTGGCTGCCCCATCCCTGGAGGTGTTCAAGATCAGGCTGGATGGGGCTTGAAGCCCCCTGATTCAGTAGAAGGACTCTCTGCCTGTGGCAGGGTGTTGGAATCAGATGGGCTTTAAGGTCCCTTTCAATGCAAACCACTCCATGATTCTATGATTTAGCAGAGTTCTGCTGAGTTTATAACAGGAAAGATCAAACTCAGTGAGTAGAAACCATAAACTAATAATGTAATACTATCAAAATACTAAAGTCAAAGCTACTCTCCAGATTCCAGTGCTAAGAAGAATATCAACAGAAAATAGATTTACTTCCTGGATTTATTACCTATACACTGTTGCGTTGCTTCATATTAACCTCATATTAGATATTTATTTGATATTAACATGACCATATTTTACAGACTGACCTCCACCCCTGCAAGATGTCTTGCTACGACCTGTGCTCCACCTCTGCCTGCGGCGTCCTCCGCCCCCAGCCTCTCGCTGACAGCTGCAATGAGCCGTGTGTCCGTCAGTGCCCGGATTCCACCGCTGTGATCCAGCCACCCCCAGTTGTCGTCACCCTCCCTGGCCCCATTCTCAGCTCCTTCCCCCAGAATGCAGTTGTGGGATCTGCTGGAGCTCCCGTCCTTGGGGCTTCTGGGGCCTCACTTGGCTACGGGGGCTACGGCTCCCTGGGCTATGGGGGTCTCAATGGCTATGGGGGTTCCTCCCTGGGCTATGGGGGTGTGTATGGCTTTGGGGGCTCCTCCCTGGGTTACAGAGGCCTCTACGGCTATGGTAGATCCTACGGTTCTGGCTATTGCAGCCCTTACTCCTCCTGGTCCAGCAGGTACAGCCGTGGCAGCTGTGGACCCTGCTAAATGCTGCAGGAATAACAGACCGATGTGATGGCTTCACTGCTAAAAAGGTCTGAACCTCCCCTGCTCTTACCCAACACCATAGGTCTGTAACCCCCCTCCCCAGTCCCTTTTGACTTTCTCCTTAACATCTACTTTCTACTGCCTCAACAAGTCTCCTGTCTCATTTACATATTGCCCTGGGGTAAACATCTAAAAGAATTGCTCAAGAACGGGTCCTGTTTGTTCAAACCAACAGTGAAGACATGCCAAGAAGAATCAATCCTATGTGAACGTATCCCTGACCGGAGAACAGTTTTGTACTTCATGGAGACTGGAAATATATTCCTTTTCTTGCTGTTATTAAAAGTTTATTGCATCAATGTTCCCACGTTCTGGTGTTCTTTTCTGACGTTTTTATCCTTATTATTTGTCCTAAGAGAAGTTTAACAGATTGTCAGTAACGATCTGAACTACATAGGTGAATGTCTTGCCCCCCAAATTAGGGATTCCTAAAGTACAAAAATACTAAATGATAAAGTACTAAAATTATGTCCCCTCGATGACTGTGTTACCACAGATGCTGCAGAGCAGGCGTGGGGAAGGGCTCAGGCTAGGAGGAATCAGGGCAGACAGACAGACAAGGTCCTCCCTGGACGTCAGCCATCAAAGAAGAGAGCTCGACGCTTATGGTCACTCAGTTTTATACCGAGTATGACGTGTGTGAGATGGAATTATTCAGTCTGGGCTCACCTCTGCTGCTTGTTCCCTCCCGGCAGGGCTACCCTTTTTGGTTCTTTTGACTTACAGCTCCACAACGGCCTTGGCTTCTACAGGAATCAGTTTAAACAATGGTCTTTCTGCATCCCAGAGCCTTGTTTGATCACTACTAGAGACAAACACCACCTGAAAAACATGCAGTTAACTTACAGATAATGAAGTTACTCGGATAAGACTGAGTTGAAGTGAGAAACTGATTCTACTTTAGCTCAAAGCAGAACAGCATGAATAAATATCTTCTTTGCTGTTGATGTGTTCCCCAGATCCTTCTGTACGAGAAGCCCTCACAACAGAAACCTCAGTTTTCAGCAGATCTAACTTGCAGCCTCTCCCATGATACTCCTCCTCCAAAAGGTCCATTAGATGATGCACCCACCTCTAAAGAGCTCTTCTTCTTGTTGCAGGTCCACCAACGCTCTCCCTCCCAGCAGCTCCATACTAACACCCCTTACCATTGTCTCCCCACCTCCTTAAATCCCTTTTGACTCTCCTGGCCGAGGGGCTCAGCTGCCTCCCTTTTCTCCATCATCTACTTTCAATCCACTTCCAGCAGAGCCACTAACTCTGCTCCTGCTGTGACCAGGGAAGATGTTCAATGGCTCGTCAGGGAACGGAGGTTTAGTGTGGTTTTTTTTTCCTGAACATAATGTCATTACTGTAAACCAGGACAGCTGGGGAGGGAGCTGGGGGCAGCTGTGCGCTGGGGGCTATAAAGGGGGACTGAATTCACTGCTAGCTGAGTGATTTCAACCGTGGTTTTGAAGTCTGAGCTTTGTCCTATATAAGCATGTGACTTTTCCCCATCTACAGAGAGTTTTATACCTGTAGCAGAATAAATTAAAACTAAAAGCAGGTTTGTCTGATGCAGAGTAGAATCATTTTAATGAGAAGTAGACATTCACAGGCAAGCATTGTAGAATATCAAAAAGTGATCAGAGTGGAGGCAGTTCCATAATTGTGCTTTGACAGTGAAGTGCCATCTTATAACATAAATTGGTTTATCACACCCATTACATATACTGCTGGAAAAAAAGCCCCAAAGACCATGAGTAGGAGGTGGAGAAATTAAGGAAGTGTTGTGTGTTCCCAGCTCCACAGCAATGGTGAGGAATTCTCAACACTTTCTTTGGGATCACTGCTGTAGACCTTTGAGATTGTATCTCTCGGTTGCCCGCTATTCCCTAATCAAGGGAATATTTTTGCAGGGTTTAGTAGGGTCCACAGGTGCCACGGCTGTACCTGCTGGACCAGGAGGAGTAAGGGCTGCAATAACCAGCACCGTAGGGTCTACCATAGCCATAGAGGCCCCTGTAACCCAGGGAGGAGCTCCCATAGCCATTGAGACCCCCATAGCCATAGCCCCCATAGCCCCACAGACCCCCATAGCCCCCAAAGCCCCCAGAAGCTCCAAGGACGGGAGCTCCAGCAGATCCCACAACTGCATTCTGGGGGAAGGAGCTGAGGATGGGGCCAGGGAGGGTGACGACGACTGGGGGTGGCTGGATCACGGCAGTGGAGTCCGGGCACTGACGGACACACGGCTCATTGCAGCTGTCAGCGAGAGGCTGGGGGCGGAGGACGCCGCAGGCAGAGGTGGAGCACAGGTCGTAGCAAGACATCTTGCAGGGATGGAGGTAAGCTGCGACACACACTGCTGTTTAGAGTAAGTGGAAGAGAAAGACTTCACAATTCAACACTTTACATCAAGATGAGTCAAATACAGGATTTTTAGTAGATAAATTGGTTCTCTATATGTCTACACATATGGGAAACATTATACCCAGCTCTGAAAGTGTGGCCCTTCATGAATATCCTGGAAAGAATTTAGCTATGTTTCTACACAGAACCTGAAAACTGAGAGGCAAAAGCAGAAAGCAAAGTGACTTTGTCCAAGGTCATTTGATGACTCAGTAGGAAAACTTGGATTTGGGTTCAGCAGATTTACATGAAATGTAGTTTACATAATTACAGTGGCTTCTTCTTCATCTCAGTTTTCTGAGAGTTATAGAAACAAGAGATTATGGGATTTTCACTGCCTGAATTGCTCAGAAAGCAATTTGACAAGGCAATAAAGGGCAAATGGTAGCGTTATTATCCCAGTTGCCACCTACACAGCCACTGGATGGATACAGCCTGGGCAATTTCAATATAAATCAGAGGTTTATCCCCTAATTCTCTCAAAAAACTAATTTCAAATCATTATCCCCCAGAAAAAACAGAACTCCTTGGTAAATCCAAGCATTTAACCTATATTCTCTCATCTAAACTTAGATATTTTCTCCAAGAATGAATTTACTCTTCTCGCTCAGTCCTTAGGAAGGTTTTGAGGGAGAACACGACAGCAAGAACATAAGGGACAGCCAGAAGATTTGCTGAATCAGGACAACACACAAGATTTTCTCAGATACATCACTAGTTTGTCTCAGGTTACATGAACGGCTGCAGGGGTGATGCCCTTATTAAACACTGAACCTCTCATACAAACTTTGGAATAGGTTAAATATATTGAAGTACGAGCCATAAGATCATGGCATATCTCTAGTTGGAAGGCACCCACAAGGATCATCAAGTCGAACTCCCTGCTCCTCTGAGGACTACCTAAAACTAAACCAGATGACTAAGAGCATCATCCAGTTGCTCCAGTATCCACTGTTTCTGACACTGAGTGCTCCACATTGGCCCATGCACCAAATAGGAGCATCTGTGGGAGCTGGAGCTAGATGATCTTTAAGGTCCCTTCAAACCTAAACTATTCTATGATCTCCACCCCAGAGCCAACATTACATCAAGGTAATGCAGATATGCTCAACAGTATAGATGGTGGACATCAATTGAAGTCAAAGGTAGCAATAAAGAGATATGCTAATAGCAACAGAGAAGGATCCGACTTACCCAAGTCACCAAGAAGTCAAGGGAAGTGTTTGGAAAAGCTATGAGGGAGCAGAGCTTTTATACCAGAGCTGCTGGAGGTACACGATCGACATTGGTTGATTTCAAACACGTGTAACCCGCTGAGATGATGAAATTGTTGCGTTTGTTATTGGAGCTTATGAGTCCTTTCAAATTTGTTTGTAATAGGACCTAAACATTACTTCAGATTATAGACAATTCTTTCATCCTGTGACTTGTTGGGGAAAATTAATACCTGGCGTCATTCCAGTCACTTCCTTGAAATTACAACCAAAATTATCAAGAAAACTCTTTCTGTATCAACTTAACAACTGAGTGTCTCTTGAGTTTATTGGAATTTCAAACTGCTGTCATGGACAAGATTTTAGTTTAAGTACATATAATTCACATTATGACCCACCAGGACAGAAGTTAAAGACTCTCAATATGATCTGCAGGAAGGTTGTGGGTGGTTTCTGTGTATTTTTCTTCTCCACCCATAGGTGAGAGACACAGAACCCTTGGGAGTCGTTGATGTTTCTCAGCAGCGTTTGACAGTGGCTGTAATAGAGAGAATTCAGGTCCAAAGAGCAACAACAATTCCAGCGACCTGCAATGTGTGCTTCAGTCTCTAAGTAAGGCCATCCATGGGTCACTCAAACAGTTGTGTCTTCTTACAAAAAAGTGTGGAGATAAGTCCGCACAATTTCACACAGAAGGTAGAGAGGAAGCCTTTATCTTCCCAGGGCTTGTTTTCATTTTTTAAGAGATAAGAGGGGAGATTGAGATGAGATCTTGGGGAGAAATGTTCTCCTGTGAGGGTGGGGAGGCCCTGGCCCAGGTTGCCCAGAGCAGTGGTGGCTGCCCCATCCCTGGAGGGGTTCCAGGCCAGGTTGGATGGGATTTGGAGCCCCTGAGCCAGCGGGAGGTGTCCCTGCCCAGGGCAGGTGGATGGAACTACATGGTCCCTTCCAACCCAAACCATTCCATGATTCTCTGTTGTCAGCACAACAATGGCACTTTAGAATACTTAATACGCCTGAGGAAATCTAAGCTTTTTCAGTGCAAATGAATCCTCTGGTGCAAAAAAATTGAAACATGACAGCAATGCTTTGAATGATTGACTCAGGAGTTCTTGATTTCTTGTAAGACGCTATCGTTGCTGCAAGCCGTAAGCCCAGAACAGGGCTGAGCTGGCAGTTTCTCCCAACAGGGAATAATTATGAATTCAGAATGCACCAAACAAAACAAAGACAGGTTCTTCCCTTGCTTACAGACATTATTATTTCAATGCTGCAGACTCTATGGTATAGATTATCTCTAAATTATGAGGTGGGTTTCTTAGCCTTTGAGGTGGTTACGTGGTTTTTTTTGGATGATAATATTCTCAAGCTTCCAGGCAGCAAGTCTTTCAAACACCATAAACTATCTACTAATGGTTTGAGTATGCATTCTTACAATTAGATTAAAGGCACGTACCTGGATTTAGGTGCTTAGCAATTATGGAATGACATCACATTAAAACATGTAAGACAAGGTATTTGTGTCGTTGGTTTAATTAATTCATGTTTGAATACCGGGGATTTCTGAATCTTCAGTTTTATTCAATACAAAAGTATAAAATGAAATATAACCACAGAAACAGAGGATTTCTTGCTGCCCAGAGAGCCCCCTGGAAGGAGCATTTCTCCCACAAACTCAGTTCCAGAACTTGACTAGAAGAAGGACCCCAAAACTATCAATAATATTCTACAAGAGGGTCCGTTGGCATATCTGCAATCCTGGAAGGATTTTCTCAATGCTAGAGCCTTGTAGTGGTGAATCTTTGCTATTTTTCTTATATTTCCTCTTGATTTTGCTCCTTTCATTCTTTTTTCCTCCCTCTCCTCCTCATTGTTCCTACCAAAGCCTTAATAAGCTGACGCTTTTCTTATTCCCAAGACTTTTGGCTGTGAGAATAAATATCTTTGATATCTATCATTGGTGTTATTTAATCATTAGCTAAGAGGAGTCCCTAAATTTACAGGAGGGACCCAGAGCTCACCCCTCACATCCCAGACTGGGCCACAACACACAGCAAGAGAGACCTATTAGAAGAATCTGAATAGCTTAACTCTGCCTTCTGCTTTAAAACTCATCGGTCTTCTTCCATGGTTGTAGAGCGACGGTCCAAAGGACTTGCCAATGATTGAGAAAAGGACAGAAAGAGTAATCCAGGGCTGAATGCACAATGAAGAAAACAAGAGGTGTTTCTCCAAGATCCTTGTTCATTGGATGAGGCCAGCGTCGTGTTCAGCAGCAAAAAACAAACAATAGAAAACCATTTAAGGACCATTGGATGGTTCCCATGGATTTCTTTGGGTTTAGTATTGTTCTCACTTTGGGTAGCTGAGTATGCAGATGCTAGACATAAAAATGAAGACCCCTAAGTTGCTCTAATGAACTCCATTTTATCTCCAAGTATCTCACAACTTGGATCTAATGGAAAAATCCATGCGTTTACCATCCAGGTTTTACTTAATCTGAGCAGCTGGGTTTTACCATTAGTAATGGAGAAGATAAGGAAAAGCATCAGTATAATTCTTGTTGTAACACCAAGGATGTGAATGGAATGATCACAGGAATGAATATGACATGTATGACATCTCATTTGAGATGAAACAGGTTTCAGTGATGAAATGCACCTATCGTATTTCACGAGACTTCACCCCAACAAATAAATGTCAGCAAAATTTTGAGGACCTACGTGTCCTATTAGTTTTGGGTTTGCCCCAATTATGCACATGCACAAATTGCACCTTAGGTGATCCCCACGGTCTAGCGAACTGTATAAAAACTCTCCCAACCCAGGGCTCTTCATTCCACCTTGCTTGCTTTCTTCTCCTCCGTGAAAAGTAAGTATCACTCTATGTCATCTCCTTCCTAAAATTCAGTTCTCTCTTTTCTGCTGGTTTTACTTAAGGTCATCATCCCTAAGTATTCTTTATAATGTTGGATTATTTCACTGTGAATTAATGCTCTTATTTGGTGTTGGGCATCAGTATTTGGGTCTAAAATGACAAAACTAGGTTTGCTGAAACTGGTCATTTCCTGTTAATACAAACTTGAACTATCTTAGCAGCTCCCAAAACATCAGCAGAAGGCTTGTGTTTTGTCTAGGAATTTTTTAAAGACATTGCACGTGACCTTTTAATAAGTGTCTCTGTATATGTGTATGTATTTGTTGAGGGGAGAGCCTTAATCAGAAAGAATATGGAAATATTGTCTAAAGACCTTTCGGAAAACAGAGGTGAGACAAGGAAATCCTAACCTACCCTTTACATTTCTCTTGCTCTGAGCAGGGAGCAGGGCTAGATGAGCTCCAGAAGTCTCTTCTAATCAAATATTTTACTGGTACTGGTGGGAAATAAAAAAATTGTTCACAGGAGATCTTGCTTCCTAGTCCTTCCAGGGGTTTTCTTTTAGAATGGATCAGATCCAATGGTGGCAATATTTCTGAAGAGCTCAAATCCCCACATGCTTATCTGCAGCAAAGCCCAGCCTTAGTTATTTGAGCATAGCAGTTTTCCATGTGGGACATCAAATAACCTTGTCACCCACCCTCTGACTGCCAAGATACATTATAAGCTCTCCAGAAGCTGTGGGGGCTGCCCCATCCCTGGAGGGGTTCCAGGCCAGGTTAGATGGGTTTGGAGCCCCTGATGCAGTGGGAGATGCCCCTGCCCACGGCAGAGGGTGGAACTGGATGGGCTTTGAAGTCCCTTCTGACCCAAACCATTCCATGATTCTATGGTTCAGGGCCAGGGATGCCTAAATTAATCCATGTTTCTATCAGGCTCAGCATGCCGGCTGCACGATTGAGGCTATAGAAGAGGTGGCTGTGCAATTTAGGGAATGCTGATTATACAAGAGTGAGAGATGTCATATGAAAAATACGGAAAAGAAGGAAAGACAATCAAGACCTGGAAGAATAAGCCATTTCTCTAGTCCATGTGTCCAACTTTCAGGCCCTTAACCCATTGAATTTGTATCTTTTATTTATTTACTCAGCATCTGTCGCAGCTTACCTCCATCCCTGCAAGATGTCTTGCTATGACCTGTGCTCCACCTCTGCCTGCGGCGTCCTCCGCCCCCAGCCTCTCGCTGACAGCTGCAATGAGCCGTGTGTCCGTCAGTGCCCGGACTCCACCGCTGTGATCCAGCCACCCCCAGTCGTCGTCACCCTCCCTGGCCCCATCCTCAGCTCCTTCCCCCAGAATGCAGTTGTGGGATCTGCTGGAGCTCCCGTCCTTGGAGCTTCTGGGGGCTATGGGGGCTATGGGAGTCTGTGGGGCTATGGGGGCTATGGCTATGGGGGTCTCAATGGCTATGGGGGCTCCTCCCTGGGTTACAGGGGCCTCTATGGCTACGGTAGACCCTACGGTGCTGGTTATTGCAGCCCTTACTCCTCCTGGTCCAGCAGGTACAGCCGTGGCACCTGTGGACCCTGCTAAACACAACAAACCGCATGAAGAAAATATGAGCAGAAACCCCAAAGTACAGATTTACCTCTGAGCAGATGAGTTGCGGCTTTATGAAAGCACTCACAAATCCCGTTCAGAGCAGAACACTCTGCATGCACCCCTTTTTTCCCTTTGAATTCTTTCCTGATTTATTCACGGGTTCAATTCCTTGTTATCTTCTACTTTATCATACTTGTGACTGGATGCAATGAGACATTTAAGAGCGTCTTTCAAAATGCATTTGACTCTGACATCTCAGACACACATTCTTGATACTGCAATGTATTTTTTTTTCTTTTCATTCTCATTAAAATTCTGTTGCATCATTGAAAATACGCGTGTTGTGGTTTTGTGCCCTCTTCCATTCTGGATTTGCCAACTTCTGTGGATAAAACCACCTTTTATACACCTGGCTGTGATAACATTGTGCAAGCTCTGCCCACGTAGTGAAAGTCTCCACGAGGAGTCCTTGCTACGCCTGTTTTGCCACTGAACCTGAACAACATGGTCACAGCATGATGGCCATGGATGAACAACAGACTTCTCCACACAGAGCTTTGGTTCCTCACTCATGATTTTGTGAGATAGTTCTTTGAACTAAAAGTGATGTTCATGTCCTGAAAGTTAAGGTCTTTCTTGTTCCACAGCAGACTTTCAAGCCAATGTCATATGCAAATCTCCTGAAAGAAGGTTGTAGCGAGGTGGGTGTTGGTCTCTTCTTCCAAGTAACAAGTGCTGGGACAAGAGGAAATGGCTTCAAGTTGCACCATGGGATATTTCGACTGGATATTAGGAAAAAATTCTTTAATAACACAGTAGTGAAGCACTGGCAGAAGCTACCATGGGCACTGGTGGAGTCTCCACCACTGGAGGTGTTCAAAAACATGTGGCCACGGCACACCAGGACACGGTTTAGTAGGTACTATGGGGTTGGGCAGATGACTGGATTTGACCATCTTGGAGGCCTTTTCCAACCTTAATGATTCTATAGAAGGAATTTCACCACCACAGCCCTTTATGGTAGATCGGTGATTGATATTAAATGATTTTCCAGTTCTGTATATCTCTAACATAGATCAACCGAGGTCCATGCTATTAAATTTTCTTCTCTCCAGAATTCTGCCTGTGTGCAGTGAACACTTGTTCAAAACCACAATAAGGACCTTTTGTATCATTTTGCAGTATGTCTGATTGAGTTCCTGGGTTTGGGACTTCTTTGGCTCTGTTTACACTATGAATATCCTAAACAGAAATAGAATTTATATAAACAATATATTAGAAGCCTGAAAACGAACGAAATTAGGGCACCATACATGGCATATCTTTTTAGGTTATCAGTAAAACACGTAACTGTGTCCTGATTCAAGCAGATTCTTATCTCACAAGATAGTTTTCTTTACGTGGTTGAGCTGCCAAAAGATCTTAGGCTACATGTTTTACTACAGTAATGAGTTAAGCAAAACATAAGGTGACAATGTTCAGAGGATAGAAACTGAAGATTGAATCTGAAGAACGGCACGGGCTGCTGAGTACATCATCTCGGCTGTCTATAGCTGAACATTGCGTACCACCCATTTCTCACTACCTAAAAAGTCATCTATGAATCTTTCTTTGAGTTAGGAAGATGTTGATGGGAGTCTTAGATCCTTCCTGACCTTCCAACACCTACCTTGAAAAGGGGCCTACAGGAAAGCTGGGAGGAGCTCTTCATCAGGGAGGGCAGGGATAGGATGAGGGGGAATGGGTTTCAGATGAAAGAGGGGAAATTTAGATGAGATGTTAGGAAGAAATTCTTCACAATGAGGGTGGGGAGGCCCTGGCCCAGGTTGCCCAGAGCAGTGGTGGAGGGGTTCAAGGAGGGGTTGAAGGCCAGGTTGGATTCTATGATTCTATATAAAATTACTCAAAGTTTATAAGCCCTGTAAGCAAAATTATTTTTAAGTAATAGTTAAATATTTCTCTGTGGAAACGGGAATATAGAAGGCCACAGGCTTCCTCAGCCAAATGGTTGCTCTTATCTTATACTTTGTCTCTGATAAAAGACAGTTCCACATGGTCTGCAGTTTAGAGTGAAAATCCTGATGCTATGCATAATGGATATAAACTGTCCAAAGGCTCCCTGAATTCCTAACACCCTGCAGGCCCTTTTTGCAGTGAGCAAGAAAGCTTTGCTTACATCCCTTTCAAGCTTTGGCTTTTGTTTATACAAACTAAAGCAGCAGCTGGAATCATAGATCAATCATACAATCCTAGAATCGTAGAGTAGTTTGGGTTGGAAGGGACCTTAAACATCATCCAGTTCAAATCACTCTGCCATGGGCAGGGACATCTCCCACTGGATCAGGGTCTCCAAGCCCCATCCAACCTGGCCTGGAACCCCTCCAGGGATGGGGCAGCCACCACTGCTCTGGGCAACCTGGGCCAGGGCCTCCCCACTCTTAGAGTGAAGAAATTCTTCCTCATGTCCAGTCTAAATCTGCCCCTCTCCAGTTTATCCCCATTGTCCCTCGTCCTATCACCACAAGCCTTTGCGAACAGCCCCTCCGCAGCTTTCTTGGAGCCCCTTTGGGTACTGGAAGGTCATTTTAAGGTCTCCTCAGAGCCCAACTCTCTCAGCCTGTCCTCGTATGGGAGGTGCTCCAACCCTCTGACCAACTTTGTAGCCTCCTCTGGACCCGTTCAAACACAAAGTCACTAACCATCAAGGACATATCCTCTGTTGAACATGGCTGAGGTCATGGTGGAAGAGTACAGAGGCGTTTTGGGGGGTACAGTCTGGTTCGTTGGTGTCTGATCATGAGATTTGAACTAGTGGAGCACTGCCAGCTCATAAACAACGCGTTATGGACAATACCAACTTAGCCTCCTCGTAAATTACAGGAGAGGACTAATTTGAACTTATAGAAGAACAGTTTGTTATCTAGAAGGCAGCTGGCTCTGAGAAGGACAAGTCAAGGGAAGTAAAAGCAAGGTGGTCTTGAGAGGGCACTTCTAATATATTTCCTCAAACTGCCTGAAGGAACTGAGACTCCCATCAACACCAACATATGGTTTATCACGCATAGTTCACGTCAAAAATGATGAAACAGTTTTGCTCAATATTTATGTTTATTACTTGATTCAAATTCTCACTCTGCAAGAAATGCAAATTACCAAACAAATATTTCTTTCATCTTAGCGCTTAATTGGCAAGATTCATTCCTGGTAATGTTCCATTAAATACATTAGAATGACAGGAAGAATTATGCTGCCTTCATCATTTACCTCTTCTTTTTATTGGTTGACATAATGATGCTGGCTCAAATGTTAGTCATAATTGCCATCTGCTTTCTTATGCAGCTTTGCTTCTCATCCTTCCTTACCAATGCTAGATAAAGCAGAACTGATAGAAAACGTGATGTCTTTCTTGTGGAGCCTGCAACGCTCATGTGAAGCTGAAATGCACACTGGGACAGGACCATAAAAGCAAATCAACCCAAATCTTAAGGTTAGAAATCATGAGCTGGTGAAGGGAACAGGAAGAGTGTGCTTGACCAGCACAATTGAAAAATTCTATTTCAAAATGCCGGGTTGAGTCCAACCGCATACTTGCGTTACAATAATGACACACTACTTGATGCATAAACCACTAAGGAGGGTTTGGGAAGTGCTTGAAAGCAAATACAAAAAGTATTTGAACAGCCTTTATGAGTATTATCGCTCTTGTGATCCCCTGCGGCCATCTCAAAGACTGGAAAAAACAACCTCATAATTTAGGTATAACTTCTGGTAGAAGAGTTGCTATAATTGTTATTTAACAAACCATTGGCAAATGAGGAAATCTGGGGGAAAATGGGTGGGACACCTCATCAAACCTTCCCTGTTTAAAAGCTAAGTGTTTCGGTTGAGCTTGTTGTTTGTCTCCATAGTCAATGAAAGCAAAATTGTTACGTTTTGAGGGTGATACGAGTTCTGGTAACGTAAGCATCTGAGATAGGATGAAATTGTGGAGCATAAATTATTGTCCCTCCCCACTAAGTACTGGGGAAGCCTGAGTAATATCAGTGACAAGGCACTGGACACCTTGGCAGACAAAACTGGGCTCTGTGGTAGTACGCACTCTGCAGGTCATGTCCTGGTAGTCAGGAAAGAGAGGAAGAGAGGAAGAAAGGAATAGAAAATAAAAATTCCTTTGTGGAAATAACTATTCCTCAGATAATTCCATTACTTTTCCTGCCACTTACCCTCTAAATCTGGGAAGGAAGCAGTCAAAAATTGTTTCTGTGACAGCCTTAAGTGACATTTTCTTTCAAATTCTTTGTAAGGCGAAGGATTAGAAACATCAGGTCATTGAGGTTGGAAAAGACCTCTAAGCTCATCAAGTCCAGCAGTCAGCACAATCCCACCTTGCCCACAAAATCATGTCCCAAAGGACCACGGCCACATGATTTTTGAACCTCTCCACCAGTGCTCTGCCAGAGCTTCACTACTCTATCAGGAAAGGAATCTTTTCCAATGTCCAATATAAACCTCCCATGGTGCAGCTTGAGGACATTTCTTCTCCTCCTATCACTTCTGTTCTTCTGTGAGGGTGGGGAGGCCCTGGCCCAGGTTGCCCAGAGCAGTGGTGGCTGCCCCATCCCTGGAGGGCTTCCAGGCCAGGTTGGATGGGGCTTGGAGCCCCTGATCCAGTGGGAGGTGTCCCTGCCCATGGCAAGGACTGGATGGGCTTTGAGGTCCCTTCCAACCCAACCCATTCTATGATTCTATGATCAGTGAACTGCCGAATCTGCAAGATAATCCCTGTGTGCCTTCGGGGGTTCCAGGCGAACAACACGGGGAAGAATATCCCTTCATTTGAAAACTTTAGCCTTTGGTTTAAACAGTTTCAGGTACTAAAACTCTGTTTTCTACTGGTCTTGCTGAAAACCAAGGAAAATTCAGGATCTCTAAATCAGAGACCATCAGGCGATGTGATTGAACAGAACCTCTCTCTTTTTTTGTGGCCATGGGTGGGAAAGGATCAGAAGGTGTCTTCTACCCCGCTGAACTTTTCATTGCAACATGTGTGAGTACATTAGATTGCAGCCTAGATCGAAAGCATCTAAATGCAAACATGTGTATGACAGCAGGTTATAGCCCTGATTAAAATCATTCTGAGAAGTTAATGAAGGAAATGCTAAATAAAATGAACCAGTTCAGTTTCTCTTGCAACGCCAGTGAAGAGGGTGGAATGATAGCAGTGATGAAGCTGCTCAATTAGGCTTCAAGATGAAAGAGAGACGAGAGCCTGGAATGTGCATATCCAGCTATTCAGAGATTTAGGGTGATTTTGCAAACAGCAAACTAAAACAGTTTCGTCACTTTGGGAAGTTAAATGAGCTTCAAATTTGGGCTGGTTGGTGATTATGAGCTCATGCGTACAGTGTGCCTCAACCCCCTCCGGGCGATCTGAAGCTCTGTATAAAAGGAGCGGGTCTACAGATCTATTCCATCTCCCTTTCCTACACGATCTCCTCTACCTCAGGTAAGTCTGATGGCTTTTCATTTCTTTCTAAGTGCCAGAATGCCTTTGCGCTGGAGCTTAGAATACCATTCATGACTATTACTTTAAATTTTTAGGGCTTTCTTTACGATTCTCTTTCTTTTCTCTCTTTTCAGTATGTGTGCAGGTTGTGCTACCGGCAGGATTTAGGAATCCAGATCAGGTTTTGAGGCATTTTTTTCACTGTACTTCATATTTAGGCATTCTTGTACTGTTAGCAGATTGGAAACATAGGATGGCATGAATTTTATAATGCAGAATTCTCCGGTAATCCTTAAGGTCCCTTCGAATCCAAACTATTCTATGATTCCATGACTCTATGATCTCTCCCAATACAAAACCTGTTTCAGTCCCATTCAGTGTATCAAGGAGGGCAGCTCTGGTGCAGATCCTCCAGTTCCAGGCTTTCAATCATGTTCACCAAGGATGAGCAGTGGTATTTTAGTGAAAGATATGCTGCTGCTGCTACTGTCTTCCTCTGGAAGGGAATGTGAATTAAAAACTAAATAGCAGCAGCAATTTCAGAAGGTCCGGTGGATGTGACAAGTGCAGAGATTACCGGATGGGGAAGATCAGAGCAATGCTGATTGACAGGAAAGTTTGTGAGCAGCATCTTCAATTTTGCTTATGCACCTGGTAAAAATTTTGCCTGTTCCAGCTACAAACCTTGACTTGTTGTCCCGGTGGGTCTTGTGCTTGGTTTTCACTCAGCTCTGTTCTTTGGGTTTCAGGATCGCCTCCATCCCTGCAAAGAAATGTCTTGCTACGACCTGTGTCCCACCACCACCAGCGTCGCCTGCCCCCAGCCCATCGCTAACAGCTGTAATGAGCCGTGCGCCCGCCAGTGCCCCGATTCCACAGCTCTGATCCAGCCTCCACCCGTGGTTGTCACCTTCCCCGGCCCCATCCTCAGCTCCTTCCCCCAGCAAGCCGTGGTGGGCTCCTCCGGAGCACCCGCCTTTGGGGGCAACCTGGGGCTGGGGGGGCTCTATGGTTATGGGAGTCCTCTGGGTTATGGGGCCCAATACGGATATGGGAGTTCAGCCCTCTCCACGCTTGGCAGTGGTTACTGCAGCCCGTACTCCTCCCGCCGGTACAGTCGGTTCCTCCGCGGCAGCTGTGGACCCTGCTGAATGCAGCAGAGAGGTCTCAGAGGAGCCACACATGAAGACCCGAACACAGAGCAATGAGGACTGGCCTTCAGCGTTCTTGCAGCCCTGTAATGGAGCTACTGCCACTGAGCATTTCTGATCTTTCTTCTACTTTTTGTTTACCCTTGAGTTTCAAATTCGTTGTTCGCCTGTTCCAGCTTTCCAATTTTTTAACCTTCATGGGGTGACCTATTCCGTATGGACATCACTTGTAACCACAACTGTCTTCATCAGTGGTTGCACAACAGAGGAGAGCCATCTGAGGACAGCAACACCTCTGAGCAGGACATTGGTTGAACATTCTCTGACATTGTCTGGAAACAGATTTTTCCTATTCTCCGATATCTCGCTTTGCAAACACAGGCATTTCTTGCTCATTAAAATTTTGTTGCATCACACAGCAGCCTTTGGATTTCCCTTCTTGCTTTCATCCACAGCCTGCCCTGGGTGATAGCTTCCCGTGGGCTGCTAACTAAGCAGTTGTACAGCAGAACATCTTAGCAGAGATTGAATTCACACGGTGTCATTCCATAACGACACTCCTGAGAAACAACTTTCCATCCTTTAAAGATATGAAAGGTTTAAAATAACTTAGAATCATAGAATAGTTTGGGTTGGAAGGGACCTTTAAAGCCCATCCAGTTCCACCCCTGCTATGGGCAGGGACACCTCCCACTGGCGCAGGGTCTCCAAGCCCCATCCAACCTGGCCTGGAACCCCTCCAGGGATGGGGCAGCCACAACTTTCCTGGGCATCCTGGGCCAGGGTCTCACCAATCTCAGAGTGAAGAAATTCTTCCCTAGGTCTAATCTAAACCTGCCCCTCTCCAGTTTATACCCATTGTCCCTCCTCCTGTCACCACAAGCCTTTGTGAACAGCCCCTCTGCAGCTTTCCTGGATTCCCTTTCAGGACTGGAAGCTGCTCTAAGGTCTCCTCAGAGCCTTCTCTTCTCCAGGCTGAACAACCCCAACTCTCTCAGCCTGTCCTCGTACAGAGGTTCTCCAGCCCTCACATCATCCTTTTAGCCTCCTCTGGACCCGTTCCAATAGCTCCATCTCCTTCTTGTGTTGAGCATTCCAGAACTGGATCCTTCAATTGCAGGACTGATAAAAAGCAGACTGCAAGTAGTGACTTTGCTAATTCCCCCCTGAATTAAGCCCTGGAAGGAAGCTGGCGTTCAGCAGGGCATATTTCTGGTTCTGTTATGTTGAGACATTGTGCCCGCAGGCTATTTACCAGAGGTGTGATTCTGAACCACATAAAAAACTATTAGGCTCTACCAGTGACTAAATATTTACTGAATCCACCTATTTAAATCAAACATGAAAGGCTTAACTCCCACAGATATCTGTCTTGAACCGTAATTTAGTGTTTGAGGAGGACATATACTTCAGGCCGTGTTTACAACATCTTTATGAATCAGCTTCTGATTGCACCTCATTTACCAATCGTGCTACCTTGTACCGGGCTGTAAACACATGTTCAGGGCACGTTTAGACAAGAGAGTGAGTAGTGACCTCTATAGTTGAAGATAAGACAGTGTGACTTCCTTTAATTGTTTTTTCTTGTTCTTAGTAATTACTTGACTCATTGACAGGCGAAACAGGAGTCTGAGCTGTCAGTAGTAACTGTCAACAGCCTGGACTTCCCACAGATGACCAAGAACTCCAGAAGACTTCACAGTCAGATGTAATTCCTGTACTACTGTGGCTAGAGAACCGCTAGGAGCTCCACACTGCTTCCGAATTAACAGGATAAACAGCAGCTTAAGTTCTTCCCATCTCTTATCTTCATGTGATGGGACCTGAGATGCGTTTAGACCTGCCACTAAAATTTATGCGGCTGTAGAACAAGGACAAGCGATAAACATCCCCAGTACCAATAGTCATAGAATCATAGAATAGTTTGACTTGGAAGAGACCTCAAAGCCCATCCAGTCCCACCCTCTGCCATGGGCAGGGACACCTCCCACTGGATCAGGGGCTCCAAACCCCATCCAACCTGGCCTGGAAGCCCTCCAGGGATGGGGCAGCCACCACTGCTCTGGGCAACCTGGGTCAGGACCTCCCCACAGGAAGCAATTTCTCCCTAAAATCTCATCTCAATCTTCTTCCTTTCAGCTGAAACCCATTCCCCCTCATCCTGTCCCTGCCCTTCCTGATCACAAGCCCCTCCCCAGCTTTCCTGGAGCCCCTTTCAGTACCAGAAGCTGCTTTAAGGTCTCCTCAGAGCCTTCTCTTCTCCAGGCTGAACCCAAACACTCCCAGCCTGTCCTCGCGTAGGAGGAGCTCCAGCCCCCAGATCATCTCTGTGGCCACCTCTGGACTTGTTCCATCAGATCCACGTCCTCTGTGAGTAGCACAAAATTTAAGTGTAAAGTTCATGAGATGGAAA
Source organism: Cuculus canorus (assembly GCF_017976375.1). Classification (NCBI taxonomy): domain Eukaryota; kingdom Metazoa; phylum Chordata; class Aves; order Cuculiformes; family Cuculidae; genus Cuculus; species Cuculus canorus. Next base: position 2,634,155 of record NC_071428.1, read on the forward strand.
ATATTATTTGGCGTGAATTACATCTGTTGCTCTGAAGGGAAACTTAGGAACTGTTCTTTTATTTATTTTAACTGGGGTGGCCAAGAGCTCAGAGGTGTTAATGGGAGAGTTGAAAGAGCTCACAGAATCACAGCAAAGACTTTCCAGTCAGTTAAATATTCCTATTCAAAGGGAAGTTTTACCCAGGGATCATTATGTGCTACTTTTAAACAATGAAAAATATCATTAATGAAATGCATGGGGATGTAATTAAATTGGAGCCTCAGGCAAGCAGTGAGACACAAGGAAGATGTTCAAAGTTCCTCCTGTGTTTAACTTTCTTTTGGTAGCGTGTAGCAATGCTGGCTGTAACCACACTTATCCCGGAGGAAATTTCAAACTGAGTTGAAAGGGTTACAAAACATGTTTTTCCAGCATGAGATTATTCCTAAGCAGAAGGCGGTCATTGTGCTTGTTCCTGCTTAAAGAGCTTGGTCACCTTCCAACTCCAGGTGTTGGAAGAAAGCAAACACTGTTGTGTTTCACTATAGAAGTTGGTGAGCACCCGAAATGAGATATAAAGAATAGATGGTGTAGCATAAAAGACAATAAAGCTCAGAATTTTGATGCACAATAATTTAATGAGAAAGTAAGAAGTAAAAGATCTTGCTGAGAATGAAAAAAAACCAGGGAAACTATTGCCAAGGCCTTATTAAAGGCTGCAAGCAAATAATTACTCCAGGGCTATGCATTCCATATACATTACGCTTTCTTTTTCATGGCGTGGGAAGGCTTACACAATCTCATCCCTCTTTCAACCAGCCAAAGGTTATTGATATAACTAATTTGAGAGTATTACTATCAGGAGTTGTTGGAAAGAATAGTTGGAAAACTAAATTAAACATTAGCTTGAGAATTACATGTGGTTTTTGGAGATGCCCAGTTCAGGTTCCAGGAAAGCAATGCCGGTAACAGGGATTGTGGAGGCACATCTTCCTCTGTGTCGAGTTATTCATCACACACTTAGCATGGTCTGCAGCTCCCAAAACCACAACCACTGGATCCATAGGAAGAATATGACCTCCCAAAATTGTACAAGCTCCTAGAGCCATAGGAGCCACTGGCACCCAGAGAGCTCATGGATCCAAAGCAGCTCCCAATGCTGGATGGTGCTGAGCTGCCCACGAAGCTCTCCTGAGGGCAGGAGCTGAGAATGGGTCCTGGGAAAGTCATGACCACGGGTGGTGGGTAGATCACAGCTCTGGAATCACCACAGGATGTAACACAAGGCTGGTTCCAGGCATTTGCGACTGGCTGTGGGCAGGTGACTTCGCAGGGTGGAAGGCAGCGGGAGCTGATCATCTGTCTGTAGAATGACATCTTCTGGGAGTGGAGATAAATCTGAAACACAAAACACCGAGGCAACACAAGGCTGAAAGCTCAGACACCACTACTATGGATATTGTTCTTGGAAGAGAAAGATTAAGAGATGGAGGGAAGACTCAAAAGAAGATGAATATTGCAAGTTTGTCTCAGCAGTCATGTCTGTTTTCTCATCTTCTCATGCCTTCCTCCTCTCTCTGAAAGCAATCTCTGTTTCTTTTGGCTCCTAATTATGAATTATGGAGCACCTCCCATCCGAGGACAGGCTGAGAGAGTTGGGGTTGTTCAGCCTGGAGAAGAGAAGGCTCTGGGGAGATCTTATAATGACCTTCCAGTACCTGAAGGGGCTCCAAGAAAACTGGAGAGGGGCTGTTCATAAAGGCTGTGGGGATGGGACGAGGGGGAATGAGGATAAACTGGAGAGGGGCGGGTTTAGACTGGACATGAGGAAGAATTTCTTCACTATGAGAGTGGTGAGACACTGGCTCAGGTTGCCCAGGGAAGCTGTGGCTGCCCCATCCCTGGAGGGGTTCCAGGCCAGGTTGGATGGGGCTTGGAGCCCCTGATCCAGTGGGAGGTGTCCCTGCCCATGGCACAGGCTGGAACTGGATGATCTTTGAGATCCCTTCCAACCCAAACTATTCTATGAAGACAATTTGTTACATAAAATACCATTAGCAATCAGGTATTTGACTCAAGCTACGCCTCTATACTTTACCATTTCTCTTTTCCACTATTCCTTTTTGAATCTGACATAATGAGATCATTTCTTTTATAAATAACAACAGAAAAGAACAGAAACACTGGCTAGTGCTTATATACTAACATCCTGAGCTGGTTTTGCCCCACCTGGAATCTTTACAACTGTGTGAGCCAAGTCGTTGTTGTTCCAGCTTTAAGGAAGAGGTAACTGAGGCTGAGAAGTGAATGCGTTGCCCAGAGCCATTTGGTGAGGTAACAAGAGAGAGGGAATTAGAGTTCAGACAAGCCTGGTTGTTAATGACTCTGTTGTGGCCCAACCTTTCGGATGTGACAGTTGGTACCAGGGCTTCCCTCTGTGTTCTGTACAAAGAGAAAATGAGCAGCAGCCTCATCCTTGAAGAGCTCATGAGTAGTTTGCCTGGCAGAATATTCCACACTTATGTGGGAACGGAGAATCGGTGAGGATTCCAGTATCAGTAGGACTCCTGGGAATGCGGTCCCAGCTGAGTGAGGTGACGGCTCACTGGTAGAACTGGGAGCCGCATGTAATTTTGTGGAGTCCCTTTCTCTAATCATAAAATCACTTGATCCTCCACAAAATCAATTTTCAGCACCTCTGGCTCTTTGTGCTGCCTTGCTAAGACCCATAAAATAAAAGACTGCGAATAGATAAAGGAATAATGTCTTGATCATAGCAAGTACATGATACAATGCACGACAGGCTTCTAATTAATTAATTCTGAAATTATGGCAGAAAACAGAACAAAACATTATTGCTAATGGTGGCTTCCTTGTTCAGTCTGAGACTCAGAGTTAACTTCACTTGGTAGTGGCCGTTACCAGTAGATTCATAACAGCAGGATGGTCAGGCTGAAGGAAATAGAAATTCACTAAATCTCAGTATCAATAAGTGTACCCATCCCAACTTTTCAGCTGTTCTGAAAACTCTTTTCGTGCTTTCCTACTCTTTTCCAGGTAGGAAACAGCTCTTTCTGAAAGAAAGCTGCAAACTTTTCACATATTTCTATCAATCACAGTTTGGTTTCAGTTACAAACCTGCACTGTTACAGCAACAAGTGAATAGCAAAAGCATCAGGCCCAGACTTACCCTCTCGCAGCGACGAGCAAGGCAGGAGAAATGTTTAGAGCAGCCCAGAACTCTCAGCGCTTTTATGCCTGTTCTTAGGCAATCGGGAAGATACAAAACATTCTTCATGTATGATGTCCTAATGCATTATCAAACAAAAATCCACCCCACCTGTAGCTGCCCCAGATAATGCAATTAATTTGCTCAGCAATGGTGATTACTATTGCGTTCTCGTCATTACTCCGGCAGGGTAATTTTTTTTTTTCTCTTGTTGCTTTTTCCTATTTCTCCGATTGCCTCACGGAGCAAGGATTGCTCAGGAGTTTATCCATAAGCACAATATGCTGACATACCTGAGATGCTATCCCACTTTTCCAAATTCTATTCCAGTTAGGGGGCATTGTGAAATTTATCCCATCATACCCAGGCACATTAATTCCTATGACTTTGCTATGAGGCACATTAGACTCCACAGACACCTTCCTACTGAGCTATAGGTTTGGAAATGGGAAGCGTTTGTTCCTTTCCTTCTGACCAAGCAACAAACACAACACCCATGTCCCACTTCAAGTTTTAAAGGTATAGGTGGAACAACCTATGAGCAGGGAGCTGCTGTTATCCAGCCCTGGGATAAGGGACAGGAGCCTCAGACAATGAGAAATTCAGGTCCAGCTTTCATTGTCAGGAGCATTGTCCAGTTCTGGAATCCTCGACAGAAGAAGGAGATGGAGCTGTTGGAACGGCTCCAGAGGAGGCCACAAGGATGATGTGAGGGCTGGAGAACCTCCCGTGTGGGGAGAGGCTGAGAGAGTTGGTGTTGTTCAGTCTGGAGAATGGTAGGCTCTGGGGAGACCTTCTAGCCATCTTCCGGTACCTGAAGGGGCTCCAAGAAAGCTGGAGAGGGGCTGCTCATGAAGGCTGTGGGGATGGGACGAGGGGGGTTGGTTATAAACTGAAGAGGGGCAGATTTAGACTGGACATGAGGAAGAATTTTTTCACTCTGGGAGTGGTGAGGCCGTGGCCCAGGTTGCCCAGGGAAGCTGTGGCTGCCCCATCTCTGGAGGGGTTCCAGGCCAGGTTGGATGCGCCTTGGGCAGCCTGATCCAGTGGGAGGTGTCCCTGCCCATGGAAGAGGGGTTGGAACTGGATGATCTTTAAGGTCCTTTCCAACTCAAACTAATCTATGATTCTATGACTGCATGTGATCCTTGCTGAAGATAGCAGAGCTCCTGAGTGATGAACGATTCATGGTCCAGGATGAAATGGGTCGGGGAGTGCAGCTGTGCACCCTCAGAATACCTTGGGGTGGAAACTTAAAGTGCAGATTCAGCTGATTGGCAAGATTGGCTGCTTGGTTCAGCAGATTTCTTCCTCAGATCCAGTTGGAGGAGTCCCTGCCTGTGGCAGGGGGTGGAACTGGATGGGCTTTAAGGTCCACTCCAACACTAACTATTCTGTGGGTCTTATTTTAACACCATCAACAAAGACATTGAAATGTATTTACAAAAACATCCATGAACTGACTTTCGATTATTTCTTTACAAGTGCGAAGCAGTACTCTTCCTGGCTAGCTTGGAGGAGCATCGCAATCAAGAATTGCAAAGGGACAGCCTTAATTTCAGTTTGTAATTGAAATCCAATCTCCTCCGAGGACTCCCAGGTATTTGTGTGAAATAGATGGCTTTGGAGTTGTCATCCATCCAAGACTGCACTTCATACCGTGTGGGTGGAATTTGTCTCATCGGGTAACAAAGCACACCCAGGTTGTACCAGCGTGTCTACACCCTAGGACAAGTCAACAGCACACGAGTGGATGAGCTCAGAGAGAGAACGCGATGAAAAAGGAGTAACTGCCAACAAGTAGGGGCTGAGTAGCACCTTGTGCTTGAGGAACTGTATTTCTAAGTACTTAAAAATCATATTTATGCCTCGGTACGTCTATATTTCAGGCCAAAAAAACCACTACCACTATTAAGGTGGACATTACACTCGGTTGCTGGGTTGGCCACGAAACCTAGCTGGGAGTGTAGAATGAGTGTTCATTGGGACAACACAAGACTCAGCACTGCGCTCTTGTGGCTCAGCTGAGAGTGTGACTCAAACTAAATAAATTGGAGTTATATCTCGGACACTTCCAGACGAAGTGCATTCATATCACTGAGCTGCAGTGTTGGTGTACTCTTAACTTGTCTTGAGAATTCTGGTGTCGTTTCCGATACCTGAAGGTGGCCTACAAGAGAGTTGTGGAGGGATTTTTCACAAAGGCATGGAGTGATAGGACTAGGGGGGATGGTTATAAATTGGAGAAGGACAGATTTTGACTGGACATAAGGAAGAATTTCTGCACAATGAGAGTGGTGAGGCCCTGGAACAGGTTGCCCAGGGAAGTTGTGGCTGCCCCATCGCTGAAGGTGTTCAAAGCCAGGTTGGATGGACCTGAATACAACCCTAACAGCTTCATCAGGCACAGTCTGCTATTAAAGAACATCCTAAAGCCATGATTCTGATATTTCCTCAAAAAAAAAAAGTGTGTGAGGTCCAGCCAGATCCTTGTTCAAAGTGTCAGCATGGATATAAAGTGAGGACGGAAGTAAAGACTATATATTTACTTTATATCCTCATCCCCGGAGGGGTTCAAGGCCAGGTTGGATGGGGATTGGAGCCCCTGATCCAGCGGGAGGTGTCCCTGCCCATGGCAGGGGGTGGAACTGGATGGGCTTTAAGGTCCTTTCCATGGTTCTATGATTCTATGACAAAGAGACGCTGATGTTAGGATGCATCATGATTTTTATTAAGAATAAGAAATGGTATTTACACTACTAACACACATCAAAATTTGAAGGAATGTTTCCAGTCTCTCAGATCTGATTACAAGAAATTCATCAGCAAGGAAATCTTTCTTCCAAACATCACATCTAGTTTTTACCAATCACGTTATGCTTTGCAACATGCAGGAAGGCTTTGATGAGCACAAAAGCCAAACACACGGGGGAGAGCAAAGCAACCCCTCTGATACAGATTTTGTTGAACAAATTGAATTGATTTTGTCAATCTTCTAGCCTGAAAATAAATACCACAGGAAAAAAAGTAAATGTGTTAACAGAGAAGATAAAGCACAAAATGACTCATGTCAAATATGGTTATAATGGAAAACATCTATTTTAAGACACCAGTGCAGGTTCGTAGCAAGAATATCACAAACATAAACAGCATACGAAGGACAAGCAGAAGAGTGATTCCCATGGGTGCTGAGAGGCATCCATAGGTCCCAATGGATTAGCCATGAGTCATGGCTACCAAAGACTTTGGAGAGCTTCATATCTCAGTTGCTCATCCAGGTCTTGCTGCAGGTTCCCCGCTGTTTCTCCTGCCATCCACACTTTCTGCTGTGCTTAACATGGCCCACAGCCACCGTAGCGCTGGCTCCAGTGCTGGCTGGAGGAGGAGCTCAAGGAGCCACCATAGATGAGAGAACCCTGCAGGCCCCTGGGACGGCCAACCTCCAGCGGCGCTGAGGTGCCCACGTAGCTCTCCTGAGGGCAAGAGCTGAGGATGGGGCCCGGGAAGGTGATGACCACAGGTGGTGGGTAGACCACAGCACGGGAGTCCCCGCAGGAGGTGATGCAGGGCTGGTTCCAGGTGTTGGCCAAGGGCTGCGGGCAGGTCACCTCACAGGGTGGGAAGCAGCGGGAGCTGAGCTGTTGGTTGGAGAAGGACATCCTGCAGGCAGGGAGGTGAACCTGCAACACATTGGGGAGCCTCAGTCAACCCATCCCTCATGAGCCACCATGCAGACCCTCCTGCTCTGCCTCAGCAGCCGCAGGGAGGACTCGGGATATGCCATATGGAGTTGCTCTGCTACAGCTTGGGTGGTTTTTCTCTCTTTTCCCCCTTGTCTGCCCTCCTTCCTCCCTCTGATGAAGCTCCCTTGTGCTCTCCCAGGCTCCGCACACTGAGTGCTTCCCAAGGCGACTGCCCCTAAAGTGACCTGTGGCGAACAAGCTGAAGAGCACCCACCACCAGGGCTTGTAGCCAACCCCACTACACCCACCAAAACCTGTGAAAGGAGTGCATTTTCTGGGAAAATGAGACATAAGCAAGGCAGAGCAGAGTATTTCTGGAAGATTCAGTTAAACCTATCCCAAAAGCGTTAAGTTAGAAAGATGAAGAGGGAGGGTCAAACTTACTTATGACACCACAGAGGAGAAGTGAAGTGCAGCTCTCTGAAGCTGCCTGTGCTGTGAGCCCTTTTTATACCGTTTCTTGGGCTGTCTGTTGGTCTATGACACCCAGTGAACAAGATTTTAATTAGCTCCCAAATACTCAGATTACTCGTCACTCCTCAACTCCTAATTCATGCAAATAATTTCCTCCTTGTTAACAAGCATGACTTAGCCCAGGTTTTCCGCAGCGTCTCCTAGGTTCTTCCTTCTAAGAAACCTCTTGGCTGACTTCCCTAGGTTTGCAAGATGTCCATTTATTATTTTTTTTCTTACAGATACTCAAGTTTCAGTTTCTGATTTTGTTTTCATAGAATCATAGAATGCTTTGAGGTGGAAAGGACCTTAAAGATCATCTAATTCCAACCCCTCTGACACGGGCAGGGACACCTCCCACTGGCTCAGGGGCTCCAAACCCCATCCAACCTGGCCTGGAACCCCTCCAGGGATGGGGCAGCCACCACTGCTCTGGGCAACCTGGGCCAGGGCCTCCCCACCCTCATAGTGAAGAATTTCCTCCTTATGTCTAGTTTACATTCATACTCTAAATCCATGGCGTGGTTTTAGCTCCAGAGAACCTCTGCTATGAGGACAGGTGGAAAGAGTTGGAGTTGTTCAACCTGGAGAGGAGAAGGCTCTGGGAAGACCTTAGAGAAGCTTCCAGTACTGAAAGTGGCTCCAGGAAAGATGGGGACAGACTTTTTAGCAAGTCTGGCTGTGATGAGACAGGGAGTAATGGTTTTAAACTATGGAAGGGGAGATTTAGTCTGGGTATAAGGAGGAATTTACAATGATAGTGCTGAAACACTGGCAGAGGTTGCCCACGAGGCAGTGGAGGCCCCAACCTTGGAAACATTCAAGATCAGGTTGGATGGGGCTCCAGGCAACCCGATCTTAACCTGTCCCTTAGGGGGTTGGATTGGATGACCTGTCAAGGTCCCTTCTAACCAAAAGCATTCAATGATTCTATGTTTCTACGATCAGACAGGCAGTGTGGAGTGGGGGCGACAAACAGGGCAGATGGAGTAAATCTCCCATCTTTATTCCAAGTATAAGCCCTGAAGTTCTTCAGCTCAATATCAGCAGGGATGTAGAGAATCCAGTGCGTTGCACAACTTGTGATACTGAGGAATGCTGGGGGAAAAAACCTGGCTCTGTGGAGCAGTTGCACAAATAAGGTCATTTTCCAATATTTTTATCACATTGGGAAATTCAGCAAAATGCTGGAGGAAGTGAAACTGACTCAAACAGTTTAAGGAGGAAACAAGAGGGTGTTGGAAGAAACTGATAATTGTCAAAAGATGAATAAAACAATCACAGAAACCTGTGACGTGTGTTGTGGTGTTTTGTAACAAATAAACCTGAAACTCAAAGGATGTCTCAACCCCTCCAGGCAATCCAGGAGGTGATATATAAGGACTACTGCCTTCCAAGTCCTCAGATTGCAGGTCCTCGCTTCTCCTCTTCATTGATCTGAGTAAGTCGGATCCCTTCGTTATCTCTTTTACCTTTATATACAGTGGGTTTGCGTTCTTTTTTAACCAACTCCTGTAGATGCAGTCTGAACCTTCAAGAAAGCCGGGGAGGGACTATTCACAAGGGCTCGTAGTGATAGGACGAGAGGGGATGGGTATAAACTGGAGAGGGGCAGATTTAGGCTAAACATAAGGAGGAATTTCTTCACCGTGTGAGTGGAGAGGGACTGGAATGGGTTCCCAGGGAAATTGTGGCTGCCCCATCCCTGGAGGTGTTCAAGGCAAGGTCAGTGTGTGGAGAGCTTGGGAGAGCACAAGGGAGCTTCATCAGAGGGAGGAAGGAGGGCAGACAAGGGGGAAGAGAGAGAAAACCCACCCAAGCTGTACCAGAGCAACTCCATATGTCATATCCTGAGTCCTCCCTGCGGCTGCTGAGGCAGAGCAGGAGGGTCTGCATGGTGGCTCATGAGGGATGGGTTGACTGAGGCTCCCCAATGTGTTGCAGGTTCACCTCCCTGCCTGCAGGATGTCCTTCTCCAACCAACAGCTCAGCTCCCGCTGCTTCCCACCCTGTGAGGTGACCTGCCCGCAGCCCTTGGCCAACACCTGGAACCAGCCCTGCATCACCTCCTGCGGGGACTCCCGTGCTGTGGTCTACCCACCACCTGTGGTCATCACCTTCCCGGGCCCCATCCTCAGCTCCTGCCCTCAGGAGAGCTACGTGGGCACCTCAGTGCCGCTGGAGGTTGGCCGTCCCAGGGGCCTGCAAGGTTCTCTCATCTATGGTGGCTCCTTGAGCTCCTCCTCCAGCCAGCACTGGAGCCAGCGCTACGGTGGCTGTGGGCCATGTTAAGCACAGCAGAAGGTGTGGATGGCAGGAGAAACAGCGGGGAACCTGCAGCAAGACCTGGATGAGCTGAGGAGCACGGCACTGTGATGCAGTGGAACCTACAGGTGCTTCTCAGCACCCCTGTGAACTGCTCTTCTGGTTGCCCTTCTCATTCTCTGTTTGCTCTTAATGTCAGTTTTCTCAATACACTTCTTTCCCATTCTTAGAAACCCAATTCCTGATGCTGCACAACCTGTTTCTCATTGTTAAAGCACCAAAGCACCAGTATCGATGTGGAATTGTGCATGTATGTTTTTAGTTGTTTGAGACCATACATCTTTTCCTTTGGTAGCCTTTTCTTTTGATACGTATTTGTCTGATAGGAAAGATCCGCAGATGTCACCTTGTGCTATGATTTCTCAAGTCCGCTTGAAATTGGAACCAAGAAAGAAGAACAACATGCTGAAAATAAATCAGTTTAATGCAGACTGTTAAATTGACCTTCTTTTTTTCTTTTAACCACTGAAGTTTGTCTTGTATTTTTCCTTTATCTTGCTAAAAATGTACATTTTTTTTCTCCCAATAAACACTTCTGATTGCATCCAAATTCATCTATTTCCTTTCTTCTCTGTTTTGGGGTAATGCAGTGTTTGCAAACCAATTGAATCAGACCATTCCCTTATCTTAGAGATCTGGAAATGAGCGTTATGCTCTTACAGACAGTGTTTATAGAACGCCTATGGATTCATTAATCTGGAAACTCTGCTTACAACGTGCTGAGCTCGCCTGTGCACCTGATACAATCTTTACAAGGAACCAGGTGTGAGCAAACTGCCCAACCCTTAGAATTTTCAAGACAAATGTGAAGTACTAAATAGCAGCTCCAAAATGTTCTAATGGCTCATCCCTATTTCCTCTCCCTTCCTGTGGGATTTTACTGAAACTGCTATAAATCCATGCACAGTAGAGAAATAAAAAGGAAATATTGAGTTGTGCTATAGTTCTATATAACATAGAGAAGCAAAGAGATGGCATTAGTCAGTAAAGGAAAGCAGAGGGAACTTTCCAGAGACATTCAGAGAGAGAAAATGAGCTTGATGTGAAATGCCAGTCTGAGATACAGGAAGCCTGACTCTGTTTCCTTACTCTGTACCTTCATGGTTAGTTTTCTGGATCATAAACCTGCCTCAGCTGGGATCAGAAATGCCCAATAGGAGATATCTCTCACTAGCTTAACTTCTTATTACTGTGCAAAATAAAAGAGTCTCCTGGCAGAGTCCTAAGAATCAGGAAAGCAGAAAATGGGAGCTAAAGAAGGTCAGCAGAGCTCTATTTACTTCAATGACCAAAAGAAAACTGCATTAAACCAAACCACGTGCAGAGAGTTCTCACTAAAGAGGGAGCGGTGATCCAGCAGTGCTCAAATGAAAGCAATAAGCAATTTCTGAGAGGCAAACAGAGCGAGTAAGGGAGTATCCCCTCAGCTGTTACTCCTTATGTTAACCCTATTTAGCAGAGTATAGCACAGCACTCAGCTTTTCCTCTCAGCCCCTCACTGGATTCCCAGAACTGGGCTATTGTATAGTAAACAAAGAGGATTAAATGCAATTAAGCTATAGCCAGCTACATCTTTCTATCAGCAGCAGGATGTTCCCTGTGCTATACACTGTGTCAGGTATGCTCGGCTCGCTGCCACTCGTCAGTAAGTGTCCTACACCCTCTGATACCTGTATGCATGTGTCTGGGCAAGAAAATGGTGCTAAGACTCCCTTCTATTTGCTGTATTGTCTTCTGTCTCCAGCATGTTTTGATCAGTACAGACTGGTGCAGTAAAATGTCCAACGCTGACCCATAACTTGGGACAACTCATTGCTGAGCAGAGGACTTCCATAGTGGGTTTGGTTGGTTGAGGTCTTCACTCCTCTCTTGCTACAGGTCTTGATGAGGATGGAAGCAACAATACTCAGCACAGGAGAGTCTTTCCATTGTGCTGTTGCATAAAAGCAGACAGAAACCAAAACCAGAATGCCAAAATTATGATGCAGCATGATTTATTTAATGGGTGATAAAGGAGGAAAGTTTACAAAAGCAGGACAGGCTCATACAGAAAAGGAGGGATTTGAGGCTTTTATAAGTGAGGTTTCTTCTTTCCGGAGGCTTCATTTCAAGCACAGTATCCTTTTCTTCTTTCACAGCTGAAGGTTTGATGAATCAGTCTAGTTTTCATCTCTTGATTGACATCAGGCAGTGTCAAGAGCGGGAAATCACAGTATAGAAACTCTTCTGTTCTGCTTCTTACATAATCTTATTAGGTTGAACACAGAGGAGGTATTAATGCACTTGAAAATTTGGACCATGAGAAGAATAGAAGAATACATTTATAACTTAGGAAAGAGAAGGAGATAAGCAGGTCCAAGCACAATTACCATGCAAAGCATTAGCAAGAATCAGCCTTTCTATGTCAGCACCTTAAACACCCATCTTAATCTTGAGTTTGGACTTTGCATTCAGTATCCTGACTGCTCTTGGTGCAGGCATATTCCTGCTGGGTTTGGCAGGGCTCACACTTTCTAAAGCGGTAGCTACTGAACCTTGGAGGGCAATAAGGGTATGAGAACTTGCTTTCCTGTGACCCCCCATAGGCAAAAGAGCCTCTGTAGCCATAAGATCCCCCATAGCCAAGCGAGCTCCCAACGGCATATGGTGCTGAGGATCCCACTATGCTTTCCTGAGGGCAAGAGCTGAGAATTGGCCCAGGAAAAGTGATGACAACAGGAGGTGGGTAGACCACTGCCCTGGAGTCACCGCATGATGTGACACAGGGCTCATTCCAGGCATCGGCGATGGGCTGTGGGCAGGACACCTCGCAGGGTGTGGAGCACAGCTGTCTGTAGGAGGACATGGTTCTGCAGTGGAAGTGGATCTGAAACACAAAGACAGAAGAATTTGTGTAAAGCAACTCAACGGTAGGTCAGAGATTTATGTTCAGGTGCTCCAATGTGTTTGGTCAGGAAGCTACTCGCTTGAGTACCTAGAGGTGATGTGGCTTCATAGTTTCTGACCCTCTCTTCCACCTTTCAGTCACACTGTTGAGTTACCTCCTGTCCTTGCCAAACTCTCAGCTCTTCCTAAACTTCCTGAGTACACCCAACAACCCACACTTCTGACATGTCTAAACATAATGTGTCAGAGCATAACCCAAAGGGCTACATCATAAGCAGCGTTTGCTTCAGTTGTGTTCCCTTGTAAAGGAGCACAAGCATTTCTGTACTTCATGAGACCAATGGCCATCTCAACCAGCCTTCTTTTCTCAGCACTTAACCTGTAGGACAGGACTTCTCGGAATACCTGTTACATAGGGCTTCAAAACTGAGCTTCACCTTTTACTAAAGCCAAGATAAGGCTGCAGCTAGCTTCTATGTTAGCTTCAGGAACTAAAAGTCACGAACCCTTGAATTACTTAACAAGGACTGCAGTATTCCCTCGAGAAGGTGGAGAATCATAGAAACATTCAGGTTGGAAAAGACCTCCAAGAACGTCAAGTCAAACCGTAATGCCAGCCTCAAGCTCTCAGTGAAACAGCTTTTACAGAGAGGCGAGTCCTGTTGGTGCCACGACACGCGTTTATGCAGAATTTGGTTAGAGTTATCATTAAAAGAGCATATAAAAAAGGCATAAAGAATTAAAAACTTACTTAAGTCCCAGAGGAAAAGTCAGGAGAAGCTGTTGGGGAGATGGGACCAGCTCATGCTTTTATAGTCTGGAGGATCTGAGACACCCTTTGCGCATGATGTTTGATCAGACTCAAACCAGAAGCGATTACACGTAGTGCCTCACAGCATATAATCATTTTGCTTACTGCTTGCAGTTATTAGGCAATTCCCAGCTTCTCTTTACACATTCCTACGTCATCCATCCCTAAACTTTGTGATCAAGTTGGGATTTATCAGATTTCAGCCTGAAACAATCAACAGGCTTTGCCCTTTTGTAGTAATGAGAAGGAGTTCAGTTAAGTTAAAACCACCAGGTTGAAAACCGTATTATATTTCATAGCTTTTATATTTTAAAACCCACTGAGAGGTTGGGGACAGACTACAAATATTCATCTTGAATCTCAGGGGTGCAAGTCTACTTGTTTTGCTTGCTTCACATCCCCGTTTCAGCTGCTGAGTGAGGGTCTGATGCGCTGGAACTGACAGGCCAGCAAATCTGTACGGTTTATAGTAAGGCAGAAAATTAGTTTTTACTTTAAATGACTGACTTTAAATTGCATTCCAAACATGGATGTATTTCTTGTGCAGATTTTCTCTCCCCAACAGCCGGAGCAAAAGGCAATTTATGGTCTGAAGAGAGGCTTTGCTCAGACTCTGCTGAAAGTTGCTGTTTATTCCCCTCCTTGTTATTTTTTCATTGAATGGTTTGGGTTGGAAGGAAACTTAAAAACCATCCAGTTCCCACCTCCCACTGGATCAGGGGCTTCAAACCCCATCCAACCTGGTCCTGAACCCCTCCAGGGATGGGGCAGCCACCACTGCTCTGGGCAACCTGGGCCAGGGCCTCCTCCACCTCACAATGAAACATTTTTCCCCAAGATCTTATCTTAATCTCCCCTCTTTCAGCTTAAATCATGTTGAAGCCACCATAGCACTTTCCCCAGGATATTCCAGAGGGATGTAGGAAAGGAAATGAGGGTCAGGCAGAGCTACTGGAAAGTTGGGGAAAGGAGAGCCTGGAAAGCGTGGCCACACTTCTGGATTCAGCATTTAGCAAAAGGATCTCTATTCACTCCTTGCCACAACAACCTCACAGAGGAATTTTCTCCTGAACAGAGAAATAGATGCATCCTGAGACAGTTACATGGGGATTCCAGACTTCTTCCTCTCCCCAAATGGCAGTCAAAATCTCTGATGGCCTGATCTGTGCAGTCTTTAAAACTCCGTATTCCACATGCTGAAACACGTGACCTCTTCCCATGGCTGAGCTTAATTCCCACAGTGTTGCCATAATTACTAGCCAAGACAAAACCGCAGTCTGGAGGAGGCTGCAGTCTTTTTTTAGGGGCTCGGCACGTGGTATGACCTCGGAGACCCAAGACGGCAATGCCAAGTGTGGTGCACTATGCAGATCATGGGTACAGTGGTAGAATTCCAGCATCTTCTCAAACAGAGGTTTGTCAGATGTATTGTTCCCTCTGCATCCTATCCCATGGGTGATATTCCTCCGTGTCCTAAAAGTCCTGATGGGTCCAAACACACCGAGGGTGCTGTCCTAGGGTGTATGTGTCACTGTGGTGGGTATCAAAACACAAGCAAGTGCTCTGCATCATGTTTTTGTCTTTTGGACACCTGCCACCGAGAAAATCCCACTGGGAAATGCTCTGAGCACCGTCTTGTGGGACCTCACCTTGCACAAAGCCAGCTGCCAGGTGGGTTGCAGGCGTGGCTTCCCCCGGTCGGAGACTACGCAGTTAGGAATGTGGCTCTCACTTTAAAGGGCAGCATTTCCATAACACCCTTGTGGTCTAGGTGGTGGTTACAGGAAAGACAATTGCGACATCACAGCAAAGTGGTTTTGGTTGTTTCTGAGGCAGAGGAAGAGCAGGGCAGGAAAATAACAGGTGTGCTTATTCCATTGTTACAGTTAGAATTGGCGCACCGTATACGTTCAGAAGTAGGTTCTGCCCTCCCAAGGCAGATGAAAGGCAGAAAACCTCTCTCCATGTGGAAGAAATAAAATAAACATGGAAGAAACGATAGCATGTCATACAATTTTACAGATAGGTCATAAAGGGCAAAGAAAAGCTACAGGTGATCCAGGCTTCTCATGCACTGGAGGTAGTCTGTCACCATGAAGCCCACAAGGATCACTCAAGAGGGCATTTCAATACTTGGCAAACCACTGAATAGATTTAATCTTAGCCGTGTTAGCAATGACAGTGTAACACAATGAGTCTCTGGAGAACATTTGATTATCAAGTACTATTTTTCCACTGTTTTAAACTCCTCATGTGTATGAAACAGTCTTGCTCATGAGGACCTGTTGCTCTACCAACTGATATTTGTTGCATATTCAGCTCATTTTGATGATGCAAAAAAGTTTTCTGACTTATCCCGATTAATGTGGTATTCTCTGCTTCATCATCGTGTTGCACAATGCTACTTCTCATGATTTGTTTCTTTTCAAAACTTCAGTAACCAAGTCCTTCCTGGTATCAGTCCACTCCTTATGTTGGCTTTCGGTAGGAATGAATCAAAGGCTTTTTTGTGATTGTTTAGTTTTTAGGCACTTCTCCATCCTATGTGGTGTTAGAGGCTTGGAGTTGGGGCTATTCAACCTGGAGAAGAGAAGGCTGCAGGGAGAACTTACAGCAGCCTTCCAGTACTAAAAGGGCCTTCAGGAAAGCTGGAGAGGGGCTCTTTATCCAGAAGGTTGAGGAGGAACGGGTTTAAGCTGAAAGGGGGGAGATTGAGATGAGATCTTAGGGAGAAATGATTTGCTGTGAGGGTGGGGAGGCCCTGGCCCAGGTTGCCCAGAGCAGTGGTGGTTGCTCCATCCCTGGAGGGGCTCAAGGCCAGGTTGGACCTCCCACTGATCCAGCGGGAGGTGTCCCTGCCCATGGCAGGCGGTGGAACTGTATGGGCTTTGAAGTCCCTTCTGACCCAAAGCATTCTATGACTTAAGATTTTCAAAGGGAATTCCCTAAAGTTTTCATACATCAAATGTATTTGGGAACAGAAGTACAGGTATAATGATTGAATCTCAGCAACCGCTTTTAGCCACTGTGTCCCTGTCCTATTCTTTTCCTGGACTGAGACATGCCAGGAAGTCTGTGTCAGTTATGCTCAAGGGTATTGATTGCACAGCCTTAATTTCCTGTAAATGATCTTTTCTTCTTTTCTGTGCAGATGGCAAATTTTCTTCCCATTATGTCTCGGAGATGCGTTTTAGGTTGTCGGTGCCTTGGAACTGCACAAATTCCTTTTTCGTTACAGACAGTTCTCTAAACAATGGTCCTTGACTCAGTGGGACGAGGCAGGAGACAAAAGAATGAGGACTCCGCTGTGCTGACTGCTCCTTCCAGCTCTCCCACTGAATCAACAAGTGTGGCTAAGTTCATTATTTAATCTCAGTCTTTTAATAATCCCATCAAGAAATCAACAATAAAAATTACCCAATTCATTTGGGTGTTGTACAAATGAGTGGTTGTGTGTAAAGCAGTGAGATATAAAAAGAAAAGGCTAAGATTGAGAAATGAGGATGGGACTATTAAAATGGGCAGCAACAAAACTGTTGTGATTACAAAGTAAATGTGACTTACAAGGAAGGAATTAAAATAGGCTTCATGGACTGAGAGGATTTCCAGTGTCTGAGGAGGAAGAAGACTATTGAGTAAGGATGAAGAAAAGGTTCTATTGGTTCCGAGGTGCCTGGTTTGGAGGAAAAGTAATCAGCACAGGTCAGGAACCATCAGCCCCTTGCTTTCCTTTTAGAAGGGTAAATCATAGAATAGTTTGGGTTGGAAGGGACCTTAAAGACCATCTGGTTCCAATCCCCTTGCCATGGGCAGGGACATCCCAGTAGATCAGGCTGCCCAAGGTCCATCCAACCCGGCCTTGAACACCTCCGGGGATGGGGCAGCCAAATGGTCCCTCCTAGCTCAGGAGACTCTACCTGGTGTAGACCTGCCCTCCTAAAGATGCTGAGACCACAATGCATGTGCTAGAAACCAGAAAATGCAGGTTAGTTATTTCCCATACCCCGTTGCTCTGCCATTATACCACGTTTACTCTGGCAGCAGGAATTGCGACTTGGCCCTCTGTGCTCCTCAGAACTTCACGTGCCATGGCAGCACGGGTAATTGTTATAAAGGGAGCATCTTAAAGGCTCACAGATGGTCACTTTTCACAGTCTTTTCCATAGGCTAGTATCCACCTCACAAACATGGAAAAGGAAACTGAAGATGTCCTGATTATAGACAACTTTCACTATCCCTGAAGGGAGCCTACAAGAAAGCTGGGGAGGGACTTTCCAAAAAGGCTTGTAGTGATAGGATGAGGGGCAATGGGTATAAACTGGAGAGGGGCAGATTTAGACTGGACATTAGGAAGAATTTCTTCATGATGATAGTGGTGAGGCCCTGGCCCAGGTTGCCCAGGGAAGCTGTGGCTGCCCCGTTCCTAGAGATGTTCAAGGCCGGGTTGGATGGGCCTTGGGCAGCCTGATCCAGTGGGATGCCCCTGTGATCTGAACACAGAATCCTGTGATCCCTCGTTCTTCCACCAGGCCTTTGAGAGTACAACCTCACGTGGATGACCGTTGGCGTTGCATCAGCAACCATGACTATCATCCATCTGGATTTTAAGGATCTAATTCCAGATGGATTTCACTAGACCAAGGAGAACGTGTTGCAAGACAGGAAGAGTCCAGTGTGAGGACTCCCTGCTACTGCCTTCTAGGTCTGACAGATCCTGGGCGGTTGAGATTTTACCCATGAAACTCATTTCATTTAAACTGATCTCACGGATCACTGCATACTTTGAGCGCACACTGCAGCCACATTTCGACCTGATTTCTTCTGCCTCCAAATTAACCTTTCCCTTTTGCAGTTTTGTTTTACTTTTGTGCCATATTAAGTCTTTTTTTTTGTTCTGTTTTTTTTTTCCCAGCAGGTAAAATGCTTCTCTGTTCATGCCCGTGTAACACCCACACAGAATGGGAAGTCACTACTGATGATTTCTAGAAGTGATGATTAAGACAAAGGCTAAATAATTTACCAAACACCGCTCGGCAATTAAGTGAGCCTCTGGGAGGAGATCTTGGGCGTGTCTTGTACTTATTACTGTTATTATTTATAATTACAATTGTATTATCTCTTAGCTTATGTAAATTAGGTTGGCGCCCGGATATCATGAAAATAGAGACCTGTCAGTAACTACTGCCAGGAACAGATGAACAAAACCAACTAGGTTTAGGTATGGTGAAAGGAAGGATTACTATCCCCACTGGAAAGAGCCTTCTGCTGCGAGTGCAGAGGATGGGTGTTCCTCACCCCATTGCATTGCAGGACAACCAGGGCTTCTAGAAACTTTTACCCCAAATTCTTGGCAAAGATCATAGAATCATAGAATCACAGAATAGTTGGGTTGGAAGGGACCTTAAAGATCACTTAGTTCCAACCCCTACTCTAAATGTCTACTGTAAATCTGCCCCTCTCAAGTTTATAACCATTAGGAACACGGAAATTTAGATTTTTGAACGGATGAAACCATGAGTTTGTTGAGTAGAAAGAAACTACGAGTGAATACTGTCCTTATTTCGAGACGAAAGTTTTCCGTAGGCTGCAACATGGATGTGATAGCATACAACTCATAGTTGCTTAACAGCAAGTAACATGAGAAGATTCCTCCACCCGCTGATGTGACAAATGCAGGAAAGTTTGTTTTGTAACTAGGAAGGACTGCATGCCTGAAGTATGGGTCAGACCTTGGAGCTGCTCTGAGAAACCGTATAAAAGCGGTTGGAGCACAGAGCTCCTCAAACCATTCTGCTTGGCTTCTTCTTGGTGGTGAACTGAGTAAGTCTAGCTTCTGTTAAATCTATTCTATGAGTTGAAACACAACTTTAATAAGAGTTTTCATGTATTATACTTGTGTCTGAGTGTTTAATATGTCTTTGCTTCATATTGGAAGAACGTTATTTTCATAAATGTTCTGTAATTTCTTTCATCTTGGCAGGCTTTGGAGGGGGTGAGATTGGTCTGGAGAGCAGGAGGCTTTAAAGGATGTTTGAATGTTTTAGAGGAGGAATGCTTAATGAATTCATCTGTGCCTAGGAGTGTTTTGTAAATGAAGACAATAGTTTTAGGAACAGTTCTGGCCTTAATGAGGCTTCGCTGGCTTCTCACAGGTTATCTAAGCTTCATTCTTTCTGCGTATGAATTGCAATCACGCTTCATACTTGGCTGTAGAAGACGAACTTTCTGAATGCTTTACGGCTTGACCAAATGAGGGCTCCTGTTTGCAAATACACCTGCACTGTCGCCCTTGACCCATGCTCTCCCCACCCTCTGTGTTTCAGGCTTACTTCCAGCCGGAAAGATGTCTTCCTACAGGCAGATCTGCAACTACAGCAGCTACTCGCCCTGCGATGTGACCTGCCCACCGCCATGCGCTACCGCCTGGAACCAACCCTGCGTCACCTCCTGCGGGGACTCCCGTGCTGTGGTCTACCCACCGCCCGTGTCCATCATCTTCCCAGGCCCCATCCTCAGCTCCTGCCCTCAGGAGAGCATCGTGGGCACCTCAGCCCCACTGGAGATAGGCAGCTCCTTTGGTTATGGGAGGTCCCTGGATGCCCAGAGCTCCTTCGGGTCCAGCGCTTCCCTGGGAGGCAGGTTCTCCTACCCCTGCTATTCCCGCAGGTACACGACTTATCGTCGTGGGAGCTGTGGGCCCTGCTAAGCCCCGTAAGGATTCCCTGGGGAGCTGGACCCAGCAGGGACCAGAGCAAAATCCCAGTCCATGAGTGAGCAGAGGACATGGCTTTCAGAAGAGCAGCATATCAGGCTGAGCAGGGCCCTCGGGAGCTGGGCACACTCAGCTGCCCTGAGAAAGAATCCCAGACACGCTATTTCCCTTCCTGTTGGAGTAGGTATCTCCTAACAAGCTCCCAACTCTGCATTTGAGGCGTTGTTTACTTGAGAAATATAGAAAAGGTCTTAGTTTAAATTCGAGTGGTTTATAGATCCCTCATATTCTGGCCTCTGGTGTGGATTGATGCTTCATGGCTTTTGAGGTACCGTGGGAAAACTTGTCCCATTTGATTCTGGGAGGTACCCTGACTCACATAGCCTGGAACTTAAAAACACCCAAACCAAAGACACAGATGAAAACCAAACTTAGCTCTCAAATGCTACAAATCCAACAAAGACAGAAGACCAGCTGAGAAACTGCAGCCCCTGAAGAAGACAGCCACGTCCATCCCCAACAAACCCTGTGCGTGTATGCTGTACTCTCTGGATTGTCATGTTCTGCTGCTATAAAGTCCTTGCCCTGTTTCAATTAAAGTTTCTTTAGCATCACAACGTTCACCTTCTGGTTTCTTCTTTTCCTCAGCTTAAAATTATTAGACAATGATGCTAAAATGATCATAGAATCAGTAAGGTTGGAAAAGACCTCTAAGATGAAGTCCAACTGTCAGCCCAACCCCACTGTGCCGACTAAACTGTGCCACATGTGTGTGGTTTTTTAACCCCTCCAGGAATGGAGGCTCCACCACTGACCTGCGCAGCCTCTTCTAGTGCTTCACCACTCATTCAGTAGGAAAATATTGTTCTAATATCCAGTCTAACTCTCCCTATGACTATCTGAGCTTCCAAAAAGAATGAAGCCCCTTAAGCCACCCACATTTCCACAGACCCTGTAACCAAGACAGCCCCTAGAGCCAAACAGGTGGCCAACATCAAGTGGTCCACAGCTGCCAGCAATGCTTTCCTGAGGACAAGAGCTGAGAATCAGTCCCAAGGAAGTCAAGACAGTGGGTGGTGGGTAAACGGCAGCTCTGGAGGCATCATGGGATGTCACGCACGGCTGGTTGCAGATATTGGCAAAGGACTGAGGGCAGGTCACCTCGCTTGTCTGCTGTATGATGTGCACAGGTCTTCACAGTAAGATATCACTGCCTAAAACAAGTAAGTCTGAAACGTAGGAGATAAGAATAATGATACCCGAACCCTTGGAATTAGTGCCCAGCTCCCTGCAGTGAAGGACCCACCAGTCCCTTCCTGCATCTGGGAGGAACATACAACATGAGTGAGAGAAGGTTGGAGGGCAACTGCTCTCATGAAACCTCACCGGTGTCCAGTTCTGGAATGCTCAGCACAGAAAGGACATGAAACTGTTGGAGTGAGTCCAGAGATGATCCGGGGGCTGGATCACATCCCATGTGAGGAGAGTCAAAAGAATAAAGCAAATGGGTGTTCCTTAGATGCACTGAAGAGAGAAAGTTGCCATAGTGAAGTAGGTGAACAGCCTTGAGCTGCAAGTACTTCAACACAATTCCTCCAGCTGCCTGCAGGCTAGAAGCCCTACTTGACAGCGATTATCACATACGCTTGCAAATCAGATGTTGTTGCTTGGATCATCCCTTCAACTGCTGTCATTATCTTTCTTAGGTTGCTAAGTTCTGAACCTCATACTGCGAGATAGCGGCCTGCCAACTGACTTGGGCTTCTTCAAGGTCAGTTGTAGCTGAAAACACAAAATGTGTCTTCTCCAAAAAAAATGTCTGCAAAATTCCCTCTTAGATTTTGAAAACTTTGGCTTGAATTCATTGTCTTGAAGAAAACCAAATCCTCCAGCTGGAAGCAGAACCAGAGACTAAATGAATCAGTGGACTCTCACTTTCTAGAGAGAATTAAAACTTCTTTACACAATGAAATAACAAGCAAAGTTGTCACTGGAGAAGGAGGGCTTGTATACATTTTAACATCTATATTAATTTAGGAGAGCTTAATTTAGCTCTAGAGCACTACAAGGTTGGTGTTCAATCTTCTTTTAAACAACATAGACCCAGATTTTATGTAGTTTAATCCTCTTGGGTGTCTTCTCAATTGATAGAGCAAATTTACACCGTGTGAAGACCAGAAGGTTTGTGAACTTAAGACTTTGATTTTAGTATGGTAGAGAAAAAAATGTCACCTGTGGCAAAGAAAATAACCTTGACCTGCAGAGCTGTGAAGGGTCTGCTCAGGAGGAGCAGATAATGATCTACAGTGAAACTATTTCTTGTTATCAAGACCTAAAACTGCAGCAACGTGTCATTAATTCGATTACAGTAGAACTCTACCTACATCATGTTAATCACACTGAGGTGCTTTGAAGTCCTTTATTCTGTGGAAGAAATGAGAGCAACCTAGATAAGTGCCACCTAGAGCTTCCTCATAACCATCCCACATAATTTAAGCATAACCTATTCCATGGAAGATGAGGCTTAAATTATCAAGGGTGTAAACAAGAACAAGAGAAGGATGCGTGGCAGCAAGGCATGTTTCTGCTGCCCAGCCTACACATGAGGTGGCCTGCTTCATACCACCGAACCGAAAGGCAAAATTGACTCAGCAAACTGTATGAACCCGTGCATTTTAGGGTCAGCAATGCTGCTCGCCACCACCACGGCAATGGACCTTATCCAAAGGCTGGGAGAAAACGAGGAGAGTTTGTCTACAGAGGGTGGAAGATCTCTACCAAGTCCTTCATATCCATGGTTATCACAACCAAAGCCTCTGTGAGTATCTGTCATTTTTGCAAACCAAAACACCTGTGGGGTTGTTATCATCCTTTATCCTTATCTCATGCGAGCCCCAAAGCAGATGAGGGTGGTAAGGTATCATGTGCCGTGCCAGGAGTTTGCTAACATCTCCAGTTACAAGCACCTGCATTGAGAAACTCCTGCCCTGATCTCATTCCTACGGTGATCACCTGAGAAATTAAAGGAGAAATAACCAAATCATCCACCAGAGCAGGCAGAGATCTTTGCAAGGGCAGAATTTTTGAGCGGTCTGGGATGTGTTGACCTGAAACCTACCTGACTCGTTAAAACCTTGTCATTGCAGCCAGAGGAGAGAGTGGGACATTCCTCCAAAACCACAGGAAAGAAAGCAGAGATTGCAGGTTCCAAACCCTCTTTTTCTGTGGACTACGGAGGGAGCCTCGCTGGTCGGCTTAGCCCTAAGGTAGGTGCCTAAAGCAAATCCCCCCTTTGGTGTCTCTTCGCACAGGAAGACTTCTTTAAGGGAGGGACAGTTGAGTCTCTGTAAGGATGAAACACAGAATCATGGAATGGTTTGGGTTGGAAGGGACCTCCAACCCATCCAGTCCCACCCCTGCCATGGGCAGGGACATCTCCCACTGGATCAGGGGCTCCAAGCCCCATCCAACCTGGCCTGGAACCCCTCCAGGGATGGGGCAGCCACCACTGCTCTGGGCAACCTGGGCCAGGGCCTCCCTACCCTCATGGGAATACATTTCTCCCTAAGATCTCATCTCAATCTCCCCTCTTTCAGCTCAAAAACGTTCCCCCCCTGTCCTATTCCTGCACTCCCTAATGAAAAGAACCTCCCCAGCTTTCCCACAGAGAAAGCAAGGAGCAGTAACGCTCAATCAGTGAAAATAAGGGACAGGAACGAGTGAATTCCTGAACCATTCCTTGACACGGTTGACTTCCTTCTGGGGAATCAGTAGAAAATTCCAGATTAGCACCTATGGACTTGTTATCTTAATATGTAGCCTGTAAATCCCAGTAATTGTTAGATGCTCCGGTTATATTGGACACCCTAAAGGGACAGATAGTGCTCAAACACACACCATGAGACATTGTTTTTCCCGAGGGCTTTGCCATACAAGCACAAGGTAATAGCGTGCAGAATTGTAGGAGACAGATTTACAGAACTAGCAGTGATAGTTATATTTAACAAGGAGTAGGGGCAAGAAGAGCCACGGCTGTTAAGAAACAAAGCTCATGCCAACCCTTTTAAAGCTGACTTTAACAGCTGTAGCAGTGTCTTTACTAACATTTACCTTCAACAGTTCTGTTTTCTCTGGCCAGTGGTTGGGTCTCCGGCTTTTATAAGTTAGCAGCAATAACGAATAATTTATAGCATGAAAATACAATTTTAGGGATGAATTTCCAGTAGGTTTGATAATTATCTGCTGGCCATTGACAGAGGAAAAATGAAGTTGATTTTATGATGTGGAATATGAACCGATTAACTGTGTAATAACCCATTTTTTTCCCTCCAACCAACCATTAATTAAAACCATAGAAGCACCACTGGGATGAACCCCAAGCTGTCATTATGGGAAGCCTTCAGCCTCTGTCTGTCTCACAGCTCATTCCTAGTTCTCATCCCATCCCTAGGAATTCCTAGCCCAGCTTTGGGAACACCAAAGTGTCAGAGCAGCAAACGCCCTGGCACAACCCTCCCACAAGTGATAGGCAATCAAAGTACAACATAACCTCCAGGTAGAGCTCCATGTAATGCAACTTCTCCCACACCAGTGCTGGCTCCTGGCCATGGGCACGTGCTTCGCTGTGTGCCCAGATAAGGGCTCAGCCCAAGGAGTTGGAAAAAAAGCCCTCCAAACGAAGTAAAATAATTTGGTTTAACTAACGTGACCATCAACTCAAAGGCTTTCAGTCATAACCTCCTTGGGAAAGATCACCACTGTTATGTTTTAGAGAGGAATGATGAGTCAAGAGTGGGGCGTCTTACTCCGGCAATTAGCAGGGTGGTAATAACCGCATGCATCACTCCAGTCAGAGAACCATCATCGTTAACATCTCTTGAAATGCCTGTTCTGAGCAAGCCCAAGGCTTTCCCAGGCTGTTGTTCCAGGGATCTCCGTAGTGACTCACCATAATCTAGAGATCATTTTGACACACTGGCGGCAAACTGGTCAACAAAGAGAAAAACACGAGCAGATTAAGCACAGAAACACAAATATTCTTTATGACGAGAAGCGAGGTCTAATTCCAGGGCACAGAGCTCCCTCCTGACATTGTCAGATTAAGTGCAGTCAACATCACCACGAACTTTGTCACCATCCTGGCTTCTCCACATTAATTACACTCTGATCTAGTGGGATGTCCCTGTCCATGGAAAGGGGTTGGAACTGGATGATCTTTAAGGTCCCTTCCAACCCAAACTATTCTATGATTCTATGCCTTTTTCTCCATCCACAAATAGGCTTTGATCTGCATGGATGGGACTCGTGGTTAGATGTGATTTTGGATGTCATTCTGCTCCAGATGGGCACATTTGAAAGAGTATTTCCAAGTTAGGTCTCTAGTTTCTTTATTTGGCACTCATCTACCACTTCCACCATGTTAGAGCCTAGTAATTGCCTCCTGTAGGCTGACATAAAATTGTTCCAGGGAGGGTTAATGGTAACTTGCATCACGGGAGGATCTGCCTCTTATGCATTACCTTTGCAAAATAATCTCTTTAGGCTCATTAGCATGTCTTACTGACTCAAGTTTTGGAAACTAAAGAGGATTGCCTTGAAGATTTGAAAGGCTGATTCATGGGCCAAGATTAAATCTTGATGAGGGATATGGCTTTGTGAGCACTGCGCTTGCCCAAGTGTGTGGTGAAACATTCCAAACCGCTTTGAAGATGTTGCTTGCTCGGAATGGAATAATTGTTGATACTTGTCAATCTTCCTAATGCATTCAGAGTATTGGCCTTCACATTCCATTTTATTATAGCTGAAAGAAAGGAGGTTTAGATGAGAGATTAGGAAGAAATTCTTTCCTGTGAGGGTGGGGAGGCACTGGCCCAGGTTGTCCAGACAAGCTGGAGGTGTTCCAGGCCAGGTTGGATGGGGCTTGGAGCCCCTGATCCAGTGGGAGGTGTCCCTGCCCACGGCAGGGGTTGAGACTGGATGGGTTTTAAGGTCCATTCCAACCCAAAACATTCTATAATTCCATGATTCTAAATAAGAGATGCACAACTTCCCTGGGAAACCTGTTCCAGTGCCTCAACACTCCATGGTGAAGAAATTCTTCCTTATATCTAGCCTAAACCTGCCCCTCTCCTGTTTATACCCATTGCCCTCATCCTATCACCACAAGCCTTTCTGAACAGCCCCTCTCCAGCTTTCTTGTAGCTCCTTCAGGTACCAGAAAGTCACTATAAGGTCTCCTTGGAGTCTTCTCTTCTCCAGGCTGAACAATCCCAACTCTCTCAGCCTGTCCTGATCTGGGAGGTGCTCCAGCCCTCGGGTCATCCTTGTAGCCTCCTCTGGACCCGTTCCAACAGCTCCATCTCTTTCTTATGTTGACGATTCCAGAACTGGACACAATCCTCCAGATGAGGTCTCACAAGACAGACTCATTTATATCAGAGCAGACAAACATTAAGACGTAGCGGCAATGTTTAGGAAATACTATCATTCATGTCAGATGTTTTAAATGATAGCAACAGCTGAGCCTAATCCAAGGTTCTGGATGGAATTAAGCCATTTAGCTTTTGGGCAGCAATTATCTCTTCTATAAAAAGTGACATGATAACTGCCCACTTTCTGTAAAATATTAGTGATGGTAAAACATTACGAAAAACAAAACAGCTGGGAAAGTGACGGGCGGTGGACTCAGAGTTGTCTCACTATGTAAACAGAAAAATTGATTAAGGGAAGGGACTGATACAGGTTTATGACTGAACCGATCTTCGTGAGCAGGCTTCAATGAAGACTTTGCAGAGCCCGTGGTGTACCAGCAGCTCTTCTGGACGTGCAGTTGTCAGCAAGGACTCCAGACACCAACCCAGACCACTTTCATGGCTGGTTCATGATGACCCTGGCCAGGAGCACATACCTAGACTTGCCTGGAGCATGTACCTAGACTTGCAGGTAGGTTTTGCAGTCCTTGCTGAGTTGTCTTCACGTCAGGGTCTGAGTCAACCTGAGCTGATTCCACAGGAGGGCAGCAGCTCCAACACAGAGCTGAGCAACCAGCCTGACTTCCCAGCTGGATCCCACACTCCCACCAACCTTGTCCTGTCTCCACAGAAGAGACCAACCTGCCCCAGACCACATCCCCCACAGCCTGGGAAGGGAGCTGGGAATAAAGAGGAACCTCCAAATCCCCTGATGAGACCTTTATTTATTGCCCTATCAGACCTTCCCAGCCATGGATTCCATGGGTTCCTTGGCTGTTGCCAAGCGTCTTTGCAATGAAAGCTTTGGTGGATCATCTAGAGCTGGTTTACTGCTCAGGTTTTCCTCTTTTCCTGTGTTTACCTCTCTCTCTATTCATCCAGTTTGTTTAACCTCTGGAATCAGTTGGGTTTGTAGTGGGGAGCTGGGGGACAACGTTGCTTGTAGTGAACACACAGCATTAGGTTTTTCAAGTCTGGTAGCTTAGGGCTGTGCAGGGATGCTATCTGAGTGGTTTCCCTAATAAAAACCCTTAGGCTGCTGAGGTTTTAGCCCTTTGAGAAATCCCTACTCAATAGAAGGATTAAAATGGCTTTGGGTTCTTTAAAAAGTTAAAAAATCAGATTGTTTTAAAATGTCTTCACCCGGAAAGTGACTCTGCACTACTGGAACTACTGGGCTGAGGGGTCCAAATGTACTTCATGAGCCCCTCTCTTAAAATTGGGCTGATTTGGAACAGCCTACGCCTTGATCACTGCCATGAAAGGTATCATCAGAAAACAAAATAAAAGCAACTTGATAGTAAAAATAATCACTTTACTAGGAAAAAAAAAAAATCCCGAGGAGATAAATATGTGTGAAAACATGACCTTTTTTTTTCCAAATCAGTTATTACAGAGTCCTGGGGAATGTAACCCCAGTAATATACTATTAACATTATAATAACATACCACTTTACATGTGTAATCCATCGGTGCGTGTTTGTGAAGCACCTTGGCTCCCTTTGTTCTGGGGAAGTCTTGGGATGTTTCAGGGTGGGTATAATTGCAAGAATAACATGGTATTTCCTAGGCACCAAAAGACTTAAGTAGGCAAAAGCATGTACGTAGCCATTATGGAAGAATGACATTAACATAATCTTTAGTATAAAAACAGCATCTGAAATTTCTTGGCATGAGCAGGATATACTGGATGTCCTAAATTGTGTTTGCCTAGAGGGACCTACTGCCGGCACCAGCCAGGCGGGCAAAGGTACTCAGGGCTCTGAGCAGGACACCCGGGAGCAAGTGGATGGTTTAGTAGACATGGTGGTGTTGGACTCGATGATCTTAGAGGTCTTTTCCAACTTTAATGATTCTAAGAAACTGGTGCTCCAGGTCCACACGTGGCTGTTCAGAGTCAGATGGGAAAAAAAGTATTCCTTGCAAAAGCAGCCGGAAAAGTTGGAATGCAGAAATATGGAGGATATCTTGACACTGGCTCAGTTTGGTTTATTTATCAAAAGTAAGGCCTCCAACTAGGACTCGTTATGAGTTAGAAAAGGGCACTCATAAAATGTTGCTACCATTTAAAGGTGTGTACCTAGAAAATGCAGAACCATCTTTCTCTATGAATAGGATTTCTGCTCAGTGGTTTCCAGACTGAAATCTAGATTATATGACTGACATCCTGATTTCTCACTGAAGCCTACAAGAGCAGAACCAAATCTTTAATTTTAGCTGGGCATCAAGTTTTGAGCAGACTAGGAAGAGTCTCTAGGCCACCTTGTGTTCCTCTAGACAAGGCTGAGTGTCACCAAGAGAGCATTGCAAATAAGGAGCAGAGGAAAAAGGAGATTCAGCAGGCCAGTGGTTGCAGAAGCATTTTAATGTGAACGCAAAGTGGAGTAAACATTTGCAGAAAGAATAATGCAGACTAGAAAGAGCATATTTCTAGAGACAAGAAAACTAAAACCGATCACCCATTCCAGTGTGACTCATTTCATCAAGTTGCTCACTTTCCTCAAACTTTCTGATCCCGACTTTCAAATCCCTTTTTGTGCTTTGTTCTAAAACCACGGTCAATGTCAAACTGGGTAGAGAAAGCTAAAAGCGCAGGTGTGAGAAGCAAAGCCAGAAAAATAAAGAAAGCATTCATCTAAGCTAAAGCACTAGCTAGTAATTAAATGTAGGGTCCTGGTTTTCAGGATTGCTTCCCTCTCCGCCTGTAAATCACATTCCATATCCTTTCACTTCTTCCTCATTCTTTTTCCATGCTATTCTTTGTGTTAAGCTGATCAGATCTTCTTACAGAAGCCCCGCTGACTAGGATGCTTCCAGCGGGTGGAGTAGGTGTAGGAGCATTCTGGCACGCATGGAGGAGCGCATGGAGGAGGACACTGGGGAACGCATGGAGGAGGACAGGGAGGAGGGCATGGAGGAGGACAGGGAGGAGCACACGGGGGCTCACACTTGGTTGCAATTTGCGTGGCACAGCGATCAATGCAGGGCTCCAGGCACTCAAGACCCTTCTGACCAGAAGCAATGGGCACACCTGACTGTAAGGCAGCAGACACTTCAACTGACTCCGTGGAACCCACGACAGTCTCCTGTGGGTAGGTGGTGAGGATGGGTCCTGGAATGGTGACGACCACAGGAGGTGGGAATATAATCACACGGGAGTCTGGGCAGGCGATGACACAGGGCTCATTGCAGGCCGCAGCACGGGGCTCGGGGCCTTTTCCATCGCACGGGGCAGCGCATGGCTCAGCGCACACGGTTTTCTGGCAGGACATCTTTCAGCTGTGCTGGAGACCTGCAAGATATGGGAAGAAGCAAATGTAAAACCAAAGAAGCTGGTAGAACAGGATCAACACTTGGTCTAACACGAGCCCTGGAGAGGCACAAGTTGGTAGACAGGTTGATACCCATTCTGTTCTGCCTTGTTTTGCTCTTCTCCTCTGTGGTTTTTCAGAGCCCAGTTTCTTCCTGCAGACACTGAACAACCTCTTTGGGGCTTAAATAGCATCTGTTTTCTTCTACGTAACTTGGACTCCAGGCTAGGAGTTCAATAAAATTAGAGCAACACAGAACTTGGTGTTGCAGAAATGGAGAGTTTTTGGATTGAAATGTTTTCTGGACTAAGTTGATGAAAGGCAGAAGAGGTGCGTAGTCCTTATGTTGTCCATGAAGGAGACATCCCATAAGATACCAAGTACTATGTTTTTAGCACATTTTAGTATCAAGCTCACTTTGAAAATTAAACTAATAAGAGCCTTTTGCAATATCATGAGGGTGGGGAGGCCCTGGCCCAGGTTGCCCAGAGCAGTGGGGGCTGCCCCATCCCTGGAGGGGTTCCAGGCCAGGTTGGATGGGGCTTGGAGCCCCTCAGCCAGTGGGAGGTGTCCCTGCCCATGGCAGGGGTGGAACTGGATGGCTTTAAGGTTCCTTTCAACCCAAGTCGTTCTAAAAGTCTATGATTCTATCACTCTATGAGCTGAAGCAGGGAGAAACCTGAAAGCAGCTCTCCTGAATTTACATTTCAGAGGGAGTAAAACTGTTGACAAACCTGGACTGAATTCTACTCTTTCTTTTGTTCTTTTGAAATAAATTGAAGGGTGGGGAGGCAATATGGAAAATGTCATAAAGCTCCAATTCAGGGTGCCATTTCAAACTAATCCAAATGCCAAATCAAAGCACCAAATGAGGCACAAGTCAATCTGTTGTTTCAGATTAAATGGAAAGTTTTGGTTTCAGACAGGTTGATGACTTATTTCTCATCTAACTGAGCTGTATGTTAGAAAAACCTGTGTGGATCTCAGCTTGACCAAGCAATTTTTCACTTGTTTTAGATGTGATGCCAAAATACTCATTCTTCACATAAACTTCTGATATTAAATCCTAATCCAGACACTCTTCAGATTCTCACCTCTTCATTCTACTACACCTATTAATTCCATGTTCTTGACTTGGCCTGTAAATCCCTCAACTGAAAGCAACCCAGAGCAAATGGATAGCTGAAAACCATACCCAAACACATCGCGCAGAGTACACAACATTTACAGTGGATAATATATCCTTACACAGCCGGCTGAATGTTTTGCATAAGACCGTTGCTTTGCATAAACAGAACACAAACACCCAGAGCAAGTTCTTGAGGAATATATGCCTTAAGTAGACAATTTCTGGCTTCCTAGTTTATCTGTGGAGTTAAACTGAGAGGAGATTTAGCAAAACCCTTGTCATTCAGCAAGTGCCCAAGGAGGTCTCAGGTGGGGCATTTCCAAAGTCAGACCGGGAACTCCACATCCACTGAGACACCGTGTCCAGTCTAAAAGATGACGACAGCAACTTCACCATCTCAGCATTTTTACAGCCCATTTATATGATACCCCTATCCAAAAGCAGACAAAAATTGGAAGCCACAATGTCAGAACAACACTGCCAGATGGATACGGCTGGTTAAGATATTTTATGCTACCTAAAGTCTATATGCGTTAAATGTCCATAAAACAATGGTAGTAGAAGTCTTTAATTTTAACTAGATTTCAAATGTATTTTTAAACCTCTACCCATCAGCGCCTCTAAATGAATGATTAGCAAATGACAGTTGCATTAAAATAAATCCCTTCATATTGAATCACGGGATATCAACCCAAAATTCATCCATGAAGTAAATGCAAAGCTTTCAAAATTGTTATTTCTTTTATTTTTATTAGGAAAAAAGAAGTTACATCAGAATAAAACTTACCCAGTTCACCGAGGAGAAGTCAAGAGAATCTGCTGGAAGATCTCTGAACCATGAAGGGCTTTATATACCTTCCTGGACCACCAGGCTGATGCAAGACAATAACGTCATATTTGTACATTAGCTTCCATTACTCCCCAAACAAAATTTGACATGTAATTACAGTAATTGTTTTGCTTGCTCTTTGAGTTAATTATCCCATTCTCACCAGCGCATGACATGCAAAGTCCAGTCGCCAGATTCCTTTCATTTCACAGTTTTCAGCACCAAACCCATTCTTGCACCTCTGATGGGGTGGAGGCTGCCCGCAGGATGGAACTCAGGCTGGCATGGAGCTCTGCCAGTGCTGCGGCTGCTCAGAGGCTCTGCAGGACTCATCCTTGCACCGCCTTAGAAAACAGGAGTTTGTTATCCTTGCCTGACATCATGACCTCCAAGAATGCATAAAAGCCTAACCTAGCATTAGTAGTAAGTGTGCTTGCTAGTTCAAAGCTTGTTAGGACGTGTTTACAGAAACTGCAGTCACTGCGTGACTGTAGGGTCAGGACTGCCTTGGAGAGACACTTCTAGCAGAGACCACCATTACCGGTGGTGGCCTGGCTCTTCGTTTGATGCTCAAGTCACATAGAATCACAGAATGGTTTGGGTTGGAAGGAAACTTAAAGCCCATCCAGTTCCACCCCCTGCTATGGGCAGGGACACCTCCCACTGCATCGGGGGCTCCAAGCCCCATCCAACCTGGCCTGGAACCCCTCCAGGGATGGGGCAGCCACCAATGCTCTGGGCAACCTGGGCCAGGGCCTCCCCACCCTCACAGCAAACTATTTCTTCTGAAGATCTCATCTCAATCTCCTCTCTCACAGCTGATAATTGTTCTCCCTCATCCACTCCCTGCCCTCCCTGATCCAGAGCCCCTCCCCAGCTTTCCTGCAGCCCCTTTTAGTACTGGAAGCTGCTATAAGATCCCCCCAGAGCCTTCTCTTCTAACCCCAGGTTAGCATGAGGGGTGTCCTCCTCTGTGATATAATTCCTGGCCAAGCCCAGGAAAAGCCATAAGAGGAGAAAGCTCATTTTGGTTAAAATGAGATGGTGAGAGGGATCTAGGAGTTGCTCATTCTGGTTTGGAATAAATCGCTCCATCCCCAGTTCCTTTTGCAGCGGTTATGGTCACAGCTGCATCTGAAAAATGCTTACGAGAAGAGTGCTGTGGGAAACCCAAGGTAAGTGAGCAATGCCGTGGGAGGGCTGGTCATTCCCATTTAACATATGGCAAGGCCAGGGAAGAGAGGAGCAACCAATTTGTGTACGATAGCTCAGGAAGGCTTTGGTGATACAAAGGATTAATAGTTACCATATCAGTTTGTGCCCGATTTGACCTTCTGTGATGAACCAGCAATTCACGCCGTGTTTGAAGTACAGACCCAGCCCCCTCGGGTAATATAATACAATTTAAAGCAGCAAATATGCCCTGATGGGAAAGGTGAATATTTGGCCAACTTGTTTTAAATAGTATGATTAGGATAACAAATGCAGAGCTGGCTTTTAATCAAAAAAACACAAAAGGATCCAAATTCCCAAGGTGTTTATCATTGCCTGATTCAGAGAATCACATGGGTGGCCTCGACACCTATATTTTAAAGTGACGCTATGATTCAATACTGTGGAGTTTAATAGCAGCAACCTGTTATTAACATTATAACACCACAATACTTTGCATGTATAAAACATTAGTGGCTGTTTGCAAAACTATTTGAAAGCATTTCCTCAGAACATTTCTAATAAGTGTTCTTGCCTAGAGGATCCTCCAAAATCGCTCTGCTTCCAAAAGGTAGTTGCTAGTGTAGAGATTGCAATGATAATAAGCAAGAATGTTGTATACGTACAGAAATGAGGGAAGGGAAATGAACCCAGATATGGTCTGATGTGTGCGTGAGCACTTTGCTTGGGTTGGGAGGTCCCAAGATGATGGTGCCAACCAGAACTGCTGCCCAGCCAGAGTTTTACACTTACTCGGCTATTCTTGAGAGGGAGACAAGATGTGCCACTGACAGAGAAGATCAACAGTGTCTTTCAGGTGCTGTTCTTGTAGGCACAGCCCAACACATCAACTTCTGGCAGCTCTGGAAAAGTGTGGAGTGACTGGCGTTCATCTCCAGGTCCTTTCAGCAGGACCAACCCTGCCAGGAAACTTTTGCCACAGCTCCTCCTGTGCTCTTGCAAACTCTTAGCTCACATGGCAGCATCCTCCCATAGCTTTTGCCCTGTGCTTGGCTGTTAGAGAGGCGCTTCCAGCTTCAGGTGTTCATCCTCTGCTCCTTTTCTCGCTCAGAAGCATTTCGCATGGTGCCTCACAGTAGGAAGAGCTGCTCTCACCCTCCTGGCTCCAGAGGGAGCTTTTGAGTGAGCTACACTTTCACATACAGGTATGCATTTAGTCCCTTAAATACATTTATTTCTTCAAACTGAAAGAGGGGAGATTGAGATGAGATTTTAGGAAGAAATGTTTTCCTGTCAGGGTGAGGAGGCCCTGGCCCCGGAGAAGTGGTGGCTGCCCCATCCCTGGAGAGGCTCAAGGCCAGCTTGGATGGGGCTTGGAGCCCCTGATCCAGTGGGAGGTGTCCCTGCCCATGGCAGCGGGGCTAGAACTGTATGACCTTCCTGGTCCCTTCCAACCCAAACCATTCTGTGACTCTATGTAATGCTTTATGATTTTATAGTCCTTCCTTTGAGTCTTTCTCAAGTAATCAAATCAAATGTCCTGGATAGTTTCTGTGAAATAAGACTTAAAAAAATGCAAGTAACTGCAGAAGGGGAGTTTCCTCTATTAAGGAAACACTGTCATTAGAGAAGGAAGAATGTGTAAGCATTCAATTATAACCATTGGAACAATTTGGATAAGTGATCCCTTATTGACTTTAAAACAAAAGTGAGCTTTCAGTCAAAAGGCGTATGAGAGTTTTAGGAGAAATTATGGAAAGAGAGAAAGTACTGGGTAATGTTTTCTGGTTTATGTTGTCCAGAAGACCCCTCCTGGCCAAAAAAAAAGTCTGTAGGCAAGAGAATACAAAATATCTCTTGTCATTTAATAGAATAGAATCATAGAGTAATTCAGAGTGGAAAAGACCTCTAAGATCAAGTTCAACCGCACCGTGCCTGCTAAACCATCTCCTGAAGCGCCACATCTACATGTTTTCTGAACACCTCCAGGGAGAGGCAGCAGCAAATCGTGTTTATTGTGTTTGTATCTCTGGTTTTCTCTTTGCTGTTGTGTACATCTATGTCTTATAGAGACACATCTATGTGTGTCTGCAGTTGTCCACCCAGATCCATGAAGGTGAGTCACGTTGTTAAGGGAAAGCAACCTCATAAAAATTAAGAGGAGCCCGGAGCACTAAGTCAAGAGAGGGCTGACGAGCATGCGCACACATCAACCTAAATATTCAATTTCTTTATGAAAGATCTAACAATCAGAGCCCTTCATGAGAATGAATTATTACATCACAAGTAATTAGAACTGATACTGTATGTTTCTGTTTTCAAGAGGAGAACATCTTCCACTAGGTCATATTTCTAGGAAGGCAACAGCTGATTTACCTGTTTGATTCCATGCCAGGTGACAAATACTAAAGGATGTGCTGCAAAATTTATGTTCTCCTCGTCAAACACAATGCTACTGTGTAATAAAGGGAACGGGTTCTCCTCCAGGACACTCCAATTTCTCAGCGCTGTTGCTGAGTCACCTCAAAGATTACTTGAAAACACAAGTTACAAAGAAAAAAAAATAGACTGAGTTTGAATGCAATGTAGGTTTAATGAAAGGAAAAGTCAGGATACATTTGGGGAGGACAGGAACGCAGAACACAAAGGACATTTCCCAAGGCTTGGGGAAGCAATGCAGCTCCACGTGTGCCAGCAAAGCCGATGGCTTGGAC
Source organism: Cuculus canorus (assembly GCF_017976375.1). Classification (NCBI taxonomy): domain Eukaryota; kingdom Metazoa; phylum Chordata; class Aves; order Cuculiformes; family Cuculidae; genus Cuculus; species Cuculus canorus. Next base: position 2,669,922 of record NC_071428.1, read on the forward strand.
ATCACCAGGTTGCAGCTTCCCCTGCGAGGTTAGCACAGCCCAGGGCTGCCGGAGCGGGAGGTGTCGCCTCTTCAGAAATAACCGTAGCCACAGCTTCCTCCACCAAACCGCCGGTAACCACAGGAGCTGCCTCCTCCGAAGGAGCTCCCAAAGCCCCCACCATATGAGCGGGAACTAAAGGATCTTCTGCCTCCACCTGAGCCCCCAAATGACCTGCTTCCTCCATACAAGCCCCCAGAGCCAAACGAGCTACCTCCTCCATAGGAGCCTCCCACTCCCAGGGAACTGCCACCTCCGTAGGAGCCCCCAGAGCCAAATGAACTACCTCCTCCATACGAGCCTCCAATTCCCAAGGAACTGCCCCCACCGTACGAGCCACCCATCCCTGATGAGCCAAAGCCTCCGTAGGAACCTCCTTCTAGAGAGCCTGATGCTCCATGAAACCCGCCAATGGGTGATGGGAAGGCAGTGCCCACGATGCTCTCCTGAGGGCACGAGCTGAGGATGGGCCCTGGGAAGGTGACGACCACGGGTGGTGCATAGACCACTGCACGGGAGTCCCCACAGGAGGTGACACAGGGCTCATTCCAGGCATCAGCGTATGGCTGTGGGCAGGTCACCTCGCAGGGTGGGTAGCATCTACTGCTCACGAGCTGTCCTCCAGAAGACATCTTTTGTGATGTAGATAAACCTGTGTCAGAGGTTAAGGAGTAAAATTAAAACGTATATGCAGCCTATGCCTTTACAGACTTGTCCTGATAATGCAAGTGGTTTGTTTCCTGATGAAAGGAATTACTTTCTTATAAACAGGAGAACTGATTTTGCGGAATTATCTTTACCTCAGTCCGAAATATTGTTCTTCAGCATGATTAAAGTTAAATAATTCAGATACAATCACAACTTTTCTTGCAGCCCAGTGTAGCTGCAGGTAAGGAATACACCTCTGTAAAGCATCTTTATCCCATCTTTGTTCCAAGAGTGTCTTCTGCCCCTAACCTCTAGTTCTGTTAAGAACAAACCACTAATTTGTTCACCTCAGGTATAGAGTTCTTTTGGAAACAGTTTTGACAGACACCGTACCTATGAAGATAAATCAACAATGGTTTTTGCTGCATGTGTGTGTGTGTACAGATGAATTTTCATAGAAAAATGGTATGGTTTGGGTTGGAAAGGACCTTAAAGCCCATCCAATTCCAGCCCCTGCCATGGACAGGGACACCTCCCACTGGATCAGGGGCTCCAAACCCCATCCAACCTGGCCTGGAACCCCTCCAGGGATGGGGCAGCCACCACTGCTCTGGGCAACCTGGGCCAGGGCCTCCCCACCCTCACAGCAGAATATTTCTCCTTAAGATCTCATCTCAATCTCCCCTTTTTCAGCTGAAAATCATTCCCCATTGTCCTGTCCCTGCACTCTCTCATCAAGAGCCCCTCTCCAGCTTTCCTGGAGCCCCTTTCAGTACTTGAAGCTGCTCTAAGGTCTCCTCGGAGCCTTCTCTTCTCCGGGCTGAACAACCCCAACTCTCTCAGCCTGTCCTCGTATGGGAGGTGCTACAGACCTTGGATCATCCTTGTAGCCTCCTCTGGCCTCACTCTGACAGATTTTCGTCCTTCTTGTACTGAGGACTCCAGAACTGAATGGAGGGCTCTAAGTGAGGTCTCTCCAGAGCACGGCAGAAGGGGAGAATCCCTCCCTTGCCCTGCTGGTCCCTCTGCTTTGGATGCAGCCCAGGATGCGGTTGGTTTCTGGGCTGCAAGCCCATATAAATGCCAAGCTGTACGTTGTGGAGTTGTAACCTCTTTATCAAATGAACAGGATTTAATTGACACTTTCCCTTTGTGGTTCGGAAGAGCACAGCCTCACATTTTAAGATCTGCACCTATCGATGTTTTCTGCTAAATAGCTACAAAATCTTAAGTAATAAAACAAAACTGATATTGTTGATCATTGCAGAGTACTGACATAGAATTAATTCCTGAGCTAAACACCGACAGCAACATCCCAGCCAATACAAAGGAACTTAAAGGTAGAGTACTCACCGGGCTCACAGAGAAAATGAGACTGAAGAGAAGTTGTTGGTGAACCTGGAGGAAACGCAGTGCTTTTATACCCCCCTCCAGACTGGTACGAGGATCTGCAACACACTTCTGTACACGAGGCGTGATGGTTAACCAGCAAAACATTTTGCTGTATAAGCTACTTCTAATTGTAATAATTGTTTTGATAACTGATAATGATTAGTAAATCAACTCCACATCATACGATATGCGCAACACACCCTTTGTCTTTCTTTAATCCTTATATAGTTTTTATGTGCATTTTATGACTGGTGCCACCTCCTGACCTCATTTGGATAGCAGTGAATTGAGATGCATTGGCTTCGCAAGGTAAACCATCAAACTTTCTCTTAAGATAAAGACATAAGCTTCGCTCTGTCAGGAGAAATATTTTCTGTTTTGTAGTGGATTCCATTTAAATTTAGAATTGCACAAAGCTGGAAAAGCGGCATATTTAATCTTTATTGCTCCTCAGATGGGAGGCGTCATTTTTTCTGCCTGTTTAACATCCACCCAAGAAAATGCTTACAGAAGTACTTAATCAAATGCCCACTGTCATCCAAATAAGTACAAGGAAGAAACACATGAGGACATGGAGTAATTTTATTATCATCATTCTCATTTTGCAACCTTTCCAGAGAACTGTGGTGCTCTAGCAAGGCACGCTGCTGTTTTCCAGTAGGCAATAAAGTCATGGAATGCCTCCATGTGGAATGTATAAAGACGACTGAGTCTAAAACAAAAGAAAAGCATTTTAAGAATGACTGTGCCCCTGCGTTTGGTGCTGGTGACGCTGCAGCTTGAATATTGAGTTCAGTTTTGGGTCCTTGATGGGTTCCAGCTGACGGACCTGGGAATGTTAAGCCTGGAGAAGGGGGGGCTGTGGGAACACTTCATCACTCTCTCCAGCTCCCTGAAAAGAAGTTGTAGTGAGGTGGGTGCTGGGCTCTTCTCCCAGGTAACAAGAGATAGGATAAGAGGAAATGACCTCAGGCTGCATCAGGGGAGGTTTAGATTGGGTATTAGTAAAAAAATATCTTTTCTGGAAGAGTGGTGAAACACTGGCAGAGGCTGCTGGGGGCAGTGGTGGAGTGTCTTTCCCTGGAGGGCTTCAAAAACTGTGCGGCCATGGCACATCGGGACATGGTTTAGTAGGCATGGTTGGGTTGGGCTGATGGTTGGACTGGATGAGCTTGGAAGTCTTTTCCAACCTTAACGATTCTATGATTCTATAATGACAAGGACTATTTTTTTCCAAGAAAGCCACAGCAGTATTCCTGGACTTGTACTTCAAAACCTCACGGCTTGGGAGACAGAGGTACCTGTGCATGAATAGGGATATCCCTAAACAAAATATTCTTTATCAATAACCAGAAACACAGTGAGAACATTAGATATGACTGATGGTTTTGTGTGGTTATAAATGACAAAAAATCAAGCAGGTTAATGCCAGCGATACCAATACCCAACTTAAATGTTTTATCTCTATATCAAAGTAAACTCAAGTAATTGTAGACTTTGACCCTTGGTCATAGCTGTGGGAGGAAAGCAATTGCAACCTATCTGGATCTAAATGGTTGGGTTATCATTCTGTATCTAATGTCTATATCATTGTAATGTTTATATTTAATGTTTATAGCATTTATATCACCAGATTTCTGGTGATTTCAAACCCAATTAGAAAATAGAGCACGGGGAGCCTATATAGTTAAGATCTTGCATCAGAATGCAAACGAGTCCTGTCAGGCATCAGTGGGCAGCTCTTGATTTCACAGTTTTGCTAGTCAGCAATTCTTTGTTCACTCCTCAGTTAATGTTAATCTTCCTGGTTTCCTAGTTGGATTGAGAAATATCAATTTACATGAAGAACCCTGAGCACTGCTGCTTTTCTTAGCATTTCACCCCCCTTCGGGAATCACTAACGTTTTTCCTAACCACCCAACTATTTGTAATCCGCATTTCGAAGAAGAAAAATGCAATATTGTGTACAAAATCTGTTCATCATCTTGATATATCCTTCATATGTATCTATACTCATTCTAGTTTCATCCCCAGTGAGGGTCAGGGACAATATCAGATCTCCATATAACCCTCACACGCATCTGTGCTCATTCCAGTTGCATCTCCAGTGAGGTTTAGGGACAATATTAGATCTGAATATAACCCTGACATGCATCTATCCTCATTCCAGTTTCAATGTGAGTAGGGGTCAAGGACAACATCAGCTGCGAGGTGACTTTGTCAGAGTCAGGACATAAATTGAGACACAAGGTGTGTAATGTTTGTAACGTGACTTGGAATTCAGAATAAAGTTGTCATCACATCACTTTAGAGAACAATCAGAACAATTAAGGAAATCATCCATACAGCAAAACATGGTTTGGCAACGCGTAGGAAGCTCTTGCACAAAGCATTGCTCACGTCCCACTGGTGGTCTGAAGATCTATATAAGAGCTCTCCAAATGCTTCGGTTTCATAGACGACAGCTCTTCATCTACGCTTCTCCAGACCTGGTGAGCTCAATCTCCTTCATTCTCTATATGAAACATTAGGAAAATATTTTCAGTTTTGAAGAGAAGACTGAGTCTTCGGCAGAAAGCGTGATGCTAAGCAACGCCGTTTGAACTTTATCATGCCTTAATATTTATAGTTATTTAAATGTACACATTTGTAGACCCGAGTGATAAATTATAAGACTGGAATTTCACAGGCACTTGGACCAAGTCAATATTATAAATTAGCTCCAGTGCTCTGCATTATAACGCAACAAAATGTTGAAGATTAACTGCTTCCAAAGTCACTTGGAGTTGGGCTTTGCCTTCCATGATTAACAGTATTTCTATAGGTGTTAGTGCATGCGGGTTCAGAAAAAAATGAATGAGAGCTAAACCTGACTCTTTCTACTCTTCTTCCACTCTTCTTTCATGCTTATGAAAGACATCAGACCAAGCTTCTTTTCCTCTGGCATTTGGGCTTTGTACTTATGCTTTATCTCCTCCTGCAGGTTTATCTAAACACAAAAGATGTCTTCTGGAGGACTACTGAGCAGTAGATGCTCCCAACCCTGCGAGGTGACCTGCCCACAGCCATACGCTGATGCCTGGAATGAGCCCTGCGTCACCTCCTGTGGGGACTCCCGTGCCGTGGTTTACCCACCACCCGTGGTCATCACCTTCCCGGGGCCCATCCTCAGCTCGTGCCCTCAGGAGAGCATCGTGGGCACTGCGTTCCCATCACCCATTGGCGGGTCTCATGGAGCATCAGGCTCTCTAGAAGGAGGTTCCTACGGAGGCTTTGGCTCATCAGGGATGGGTGGCTCGTACGGTGGGGGCAGTTCCCTAGGAGTGGGAGGCTCGTATGGAGGAGGTAGTTCATTTGGCTCTGGGGGCTCCTACGGAGGAGGCAGTTCCTTGGGAATAGGAGGCTCCTATGGAGGAGGTAGTTCATTTGGCTCTGGGGGCTCCTACGGAGGTGGCAGTTCCCTGGGAGTGGGAGGCTCCTATGGAGGAGGTAGCTCGTTTGGCTCGGGGGGCTTGTATGGAGGAAGCAGGTCATTTGGGGGCTCAGGCGGAGGCAGAAGATCCTTTAGTTCCCGCTCATATGGTGGGGGCTTTGGGAGCTCCTTCGGAGGAGGCAGCTCCTGTGGTTACCGGCGGTTTGGTGGAGGAAGCTGTGGCTACGGTTATTTCTGAAGAGGCGACACCTCCCGCTCCGGCAGCCCTGGGCTGTGCTAACCTCGCAGGGGAAGCTGCAACCTGGTGATGTCCACGCCATCGGCTTTGCTGGCAGACGTGGAGCTGCATTGCTTCCCCAAGCCTTGGGAAATGTCCTTTGTGTTCTGCGTTCCTGTCCTCCCCAAATGTATCCTGTGCTTCCCTCTCATTAAAGCTATTTTGCATCACTATGTTCACCTGCTGGTTTCTTTCTTGCCTTCTCACCTACAAACCACCTTGACTATGAAACTTATTGCCATGAAGCTGGTTGACAGCCAAGAACTTTCTGTCTGAAGTCTTCAAGAGACTCCCAGGACCCTTAAGCTGACAGCAGGAATGCGGAGCAGTGGAAAATGTTGCGCCCTGTGACACATTTCAGGATTCCAAACTGGAATTCTGCTTCCTGGCAATGTATGATTCTCTTGCCTTCCAGCCACAGAGCTCCACAACGATTGCAAACAAATGATCTAATTGGTTTTAAATTAAGCCCGTTTCTCAGTCCTATTAAAACTTTGCTTGGAGCTGATGAGGTTCTTGATTGCAATCATTAAATAATCACAGATTAAAACTCCTTAACTTCTTTAAACGCAGGGAACTTAAGCAATAAGTTAATTGAGTGAGTAAGCTTTAATTTTTTTTTAAACTCTAGAGAAGCTGTCAATTGAAATTTTTGGGTTTGCCACTTTCACCTTAGTTTTAACAATGAGCTAAAAATTAGATTGTAAAGTGGGATCAAGAATCTGTGACACAGACTTTTGCATCCTGGCTCTGCCAACAGTCTCCATGCTTCAGTTCATCCTTCTTGCTTTCCAAACAAGAATGATTCTGTAATTGAACTTGAATGATAAAACAACCTGAAAAATCTCTTAGCTTCCTGATCTCCCTCGTGTTTTCCAAGCAACATCAATTGGAGTAGAGCCAGGTTTTAACACATCTTTAGTGTTCAATAGAGCTGTCTTGGAGGCTTACCCGTCGCTCGCTTTCCTATTGCTAAGGAAAACAACGCCAGGCATTATTTCTGATCTCATGTCACTCATCACTTATGAAAGTCTCTTTTGCAAACACATATGTTACGGAAACACATTATGCTGTCATATAAATCCAACTCTTTAATGGGGCCACAGTGAAATGAGAGTCCTAAATGGCTTCAGGTATTTAACACTGCAGGTTCAAGGTGATGAGTGTCAGAAATCAGGTGGGGCTTGTGTGGTTGATTTTCTTTGGTTACCATTCATGATTCCCAGAGGAATGTGTTTTTATACTAGTTTACATTCTTTAGGCACTCTCGGTAATATATTTAAGTTGCCTAAACCGCAGACATCTCCAAGGAACTGTGATAATTCCTGTAAACTCATTCTAAATGAAATACAGTGACCGAATGGATGAATGGACTTCTTCAAAGGAAAAGAATTGGGTTCTACCCTTGAGTGCAAAATAAAAACCCATTATGAATTTCCAGTCTTCAGTTGCCCACGTCCCATCCCTTGCACGTTTTTTTTCCTTACGCTTTACTGCATTGGAGAGAAAATCTCAAGCAGCCTGAGAGTCAAGATTTTCAAGAAGATCTTTTTTTGAGAAGTCTTGTACTTGTGGCAGTTTAAATCTCATCCTTCATTTCCCATTAAGCGAAACAACTGCACTGATGAAAAACGATTTGTCTGAGAGCGACTGGTGGCAAGTGACTTTGGTTTGTTATTGGCTCATGCACCACCACAAAGTATTGAGTCATCACCTTCAGAAACCTCTGTGCCCTACGGAGAAGCGACACTCAATTGTTCTGTATGCTTAACTTTTGAAAGCTTGAATCAACCACCCCTTACACAACACCTTTACTACTTAAGCAATTACTATCCTATTGCCATAAAACCCCGTAATTGTTAGTCACAGGCTATGGAACCAGCCCTAGGAAGCCTAAGTTACTGGTGGAAGGATAGGACCAAAATCATCTTGTGGAGAAAGAAAAACTGAACAAAATTTGATGATGCAAGAGGATTTTAATACAACGAGAAATGAGATACGCTGCAGAATGAGGGTCACAAAACACAAAGCAAACACTTCCTCGGTTCCAGGGAAGGGCATAGCATTCAATGCCTACAAAGAGTCCATTTTCCATGGGTTGTTCTTCTCCTGTCACAGTTCTATTGACAGTGACAGGCCTTTCAAATCACTTTTTTTCCTTTCATTTGCACAATGAGAACAGGAATCAATCATTGGGAGATGATTGACAGAAGCTGTCATTAAGAATTGACAAAGTGAAAAGAGCAAGCAAGAGGTGTGGACCCAGTTTTCAGAGGTGCTGAGCAGGGGTGGCTCCTCTGGCTGATGCAATGGGCTTTCGCCACCTCTGAAAACCAGCCCCAGCTGCAGATCTTGCGTTTTCGTCTCCTAAGTTGTTGCATGATCTGTAGATATTCACACTGCCTTAAAACGAGCCACAGTTTCCAAGGCTGGATCCACGGCTGCTGCAGTAGGATCTCCTGGTGTAGCAGGGCCCGATCCTTGAGAAGCCTCCAGACCCACAGGAACCCCCAGACCCATAGGAAACCCATGTCCCTGATGACCCTCCAGGACATAAGGATTTCCCAGATCCGTAGGACCCCCGGGTTCCTGAAATGCCCCCAGAACCAAAGGAGGTCCCCATCCCATCAGAGCTGTATGGGGACATAGGAGCAGATGTTTGGGGAACTGCTGCTCCCATCATGCTGTTCTGAGGGCAGCTGTAGACAGTCGGGCCTGGGAACTTGACAAAAACTGGTGGGGCCATCACCACAGCTGTGGAGTCCCCACAAGACATCACGCAGGGCTTGAGGGTTCTGCTGTAGGCACATGGTTGTGAGCATGTCACCTCGCAGGAAGGCAAGCACCGGGAGCTGATGTTGTAGGACATCGTTCTCAGGGTTTGAGGTGAAGCTGGGAAAGAGGGATTTATAGTCAGGAAACCATCACGGTCAAGTCCTGATGGGTGTCCATCAAACACATGACAGCAATGGGGTTACGTAGGAAGATTAGACGCTATGCATGCTTCCTATTCCTCCTCCAAGTCAAGTCCTCCTGTCCTGTGATCCCTTTTCTCCTTCCCTTCTTGCCACAGTGGAGGATGCCTAGGACTTTGTTTATTCGGTAGTGTTTAGCTTTGTTTAGCTTTATATTTGTACCTCATATTTTGAAAGGTGTAAGAAAAAATAAAGTAACTTAAAATTCTATCTCAAAATGTAAAATTGAACCTTACCACTGTCTACAAGTTACTGCAGCGAGTCTCCTGTGAGAAGTGAGATTTCACTGCAACATAGAATCGTAGAATCATAGAATGGTTTGGGTTGGAAGGGACCATGAAGATGTTCCAGTTCCAACCCCTGCCGTGGGCACGGACATCCCACTGGCTCAGGGACCCCAAGCCACATCCAGCCTGACCTTGAACACCTCCAGGGATGGGGCAGCCACCACTTCTCTGGGCAACGTGGGCCAGGGCTTTCCCACCCTGACAGGAAAATATTTTTTTCCTATAATCTCATCTCAATCTCCCCTATTTTAGTTTAAAGCCACTCCTCCTCTTACTCTCACTACGGGCCTTGCTAGGAAGTTTTTCCCCATCTTTCTTACAAGCCCCCTTTTAGTATCGAAGGGGTGCAATAAGGTCTCTTCGGTGAGGTCTATCTCATTCACAGAATCACAGAATCACAAGGTTGGAAAGGACCCATTGGATCATTGAGTCCAACCATTCCTAACACTCCCTAAACCATGTCCCTCGGCACTTCATCCACCCGTTCCTTAAACACCTCCAGGGAAGGCGACTCAACCACCTCCCTGGTGGTCATTGCTAAAATACAGGCAAGGTTCTTCATTTAAAACTATCACTACAGAGACACGACACTTATAAAAGTAGGAGCTTAAATCCAACTTACCTAGAGCACCAAGAGAGGCAAGTCAGGAGAAGACGTTTGGAGACTCCTGGGATGTTCCTGCTTTTATACCCTTTTGCAGGCAACTCCAGGAATATGAAGCATCTCATAAAATCTTTAGTACTTATGAGACCATGGGTTTTCTTTTCTGAGTAATTCCTCTAATACCTGTAATTATTTTTGTAGTTTCTAATTAGTAAACCATCCAATACGGTTTACTACACTGACCTGCACAATATGACTGTCATATAATAAATCTGTGGGTTCTATCATGTTGAAATTTTACAACCAAATATGCAATATCATTCTGGATTTACAATGGAAACTGATTGACCTCTGATAATGGTTTACCAAGAAGAAAATCCCAGGAGGATCAACGCTGCAAGTCTGCTTTCAGGAATGGCCCGTCCCCAGTGCTGAGCAACGTGAGATAATTTTGAAGTTCAACATCACTTCCAAGTTTGAGACCCACCTCGGAGCAAATAGATCTGGTGACCTTTGGGTATGCCCTTGCAGTGGCCTCACGCACCATCATCGTGAGGCTCTCAGCGTAACTTCCTATGGTTAATTTTAACACATGCTTGAGTAAAATTGCTCAGAGGGCTCTGAGCTTAAGGGAAATGCCATGCGTGACTTCAGTCCCATTTATCTGTGTTTTGAAAGATGTTTTGCCTTGTCCTGGCCAGTGTTAAAGAATGATTTGTGAGGCCTGATTCTGTCACAGTGCTGTATCATCCACTTCGTCAATAGGCACAGGCAGGATTGCAAAGAACGCTGACCTTCCATTCAAGGTGGGGTTGGATGGGACTGATTATAGCTAAATCGAAGGCTTACAAATAAATTGTGGGACTGACGCACCAGTAAGTCAACTTCCTTAAAGCCATTAAAAAGAAGTAAATAGAGGGATCAGATCCTATTTAAGTTGGAGTCAGAATGATGGCAAAAGGATTTTTTCTATTGTTTGAGACAAAAGGAGACCACTGGGAGCTGGATGTCACCAGTGTCACTCAAAGCAGGGCTGTAAAAGGATCACTAATTACCACAACCTTCTCTCAAGTTGTTATGGAGAGCAACTGTAAGATCTGCGTTCAGCCTCCTCTTCTCCAGGCTAAACAATCGCAGTTCCTCAGCTGCTCCTCCTAAGGCTTGTGCTCCAGACCCTACACCAAACTGGTTGCCCTCCTTTTCATAGAATCATAGAATAGTTTGGGTTGGAAGCAACTTTAAAGATCATCCAGTTCCAACATCCCACTGGATCAGGGGCTCCAAGCCCCATCCAACCTGGCCTTGAACACCTCCAGGGACGGGGCAGCCACAACTTCCCTGGGCAACCTGGGCCAGTGTCTCACCACTCTCAAGGTGGTCTTTTGACATGCTCCAGTAGCTCAATGTCTTTCTTCTACTGAGGGGCCCAAAACTGAACTGAGGAATCAAGCTGTGGCCTCACTAATGCCCAATACAGGGGCATGATCCCTTCCCTGCTCCTGCTGGCCACACCATGGCTGACCCGAGACAGCATGCTGTTGGCGTTCTTGGCCACCTGGGCACACTGCTGGGTCACATTTAGCTGCTGCCGACCAGCATGCTCAAGTCCTTTTCCACCAGGCTGCCTTCCAGCCGCTCTCCCTCAAGCCTGAAGCGTTGCATGCTATGGTGGAGAAGAAACGTGGAGCGGAAAAATCTGTTTCTCAGACAGTTCTGGCAGTGATTGTGCGTGAGACACTTTGTGATTCTTAATTCTGAGAGAGTGTGAGGGCATCCACATATCTGTTGCCTGAGGGATCCCATGGTGATGCTTAGCGAGCTCAGATCATTTACTGCATAAATGCTTCAATTACATTAACAAACCACAAGGATTAAGACAATCAGGGAAAGGAAATGAATGTTATGCTTGGCAGAGCAGCAGTTGCTCAGCCTACGCACAAACCCTCTCTTGTTGTGAACAGCAGCATAATCAAAATTGTTCCTAAAGGACAAATACTGATACAGCTGCTGGGCTGAATTTCTCAGCTTACTTCAAGGCACGTCGCAGGGTGCAAGATGCATAGTCTGATTTCGGTTGCATAGAGATAACTTCTTCCCATTTCTTTTGGCCCTGTCTGCCTCCAACACTCGGATCCAGGCTAACCCATTTCCCTTTGCAGTCTGCAATCAGATGAACTGTTTCACCACCGAGACTAGATAAATCAGATCACAAATTTTCCTTCTGATTAAGTCAGGACACGAGCAGTTATTTTAATTTCCATTAAGGGTTAAAACAATTTCTTCAGGGATATTCAAAGAATGACTGGAAATGACCCTCAGTAACTGACCTGGCTTCAAAGTTACCTTGGGTTTGAGTGGGAGCTGTACCAGATCATCTCCAGAGGTCACTCCTACCTAAATTACTCTGTCTGTTAAAATTAGTATCAGAAAGGAGAGAAAAAAGTACTCCAATGAATTATTTCTGAAAAACTATATTTGCCATACAGAGGAATTAATTCTTCTCTGATGATAGTCCTTGATTGACACAGAAGAACTGATCCACAGAATTAACTTCTTTCAATGTGGTTTGTAACTAAGAAACTGCAGTGAAAGGAAAGCCAGAAGACGGGGCTGTGATGCAACAGCGCTTTAATACGAACACAAAGCGGAATACATTCTTGTGGAATGAGGCAATGCAGAGACAAAGAACGTAATTTCCATTTCAACAAGGACTACAATCCATCAGTGGTTCAGAGGAGTACTGGGCTCACCGGGCATTCTTTCAGTTCTTCCAGCTGGACAATTTTGCAGTGAAGTCCCTTTATTTCTTTTACAATTTTCAGGTTCAGAAAGAACAAAACACACAGATGAGCAAATGACAAAGTGAGGCGACATTGGGATCAAAGCCTTAGACAAAGCGCGAAGAGATCCCAAGCATCCCCAGCTCCACCTGACATTGGCTGGAGCAGGGGCTGCTTGGCATGTCTGATTTCCAGGTCTACGTGTCAGCTACTAGTTTGTATCTTATGGTTCCTCAGGTCAGGACTCACTCTTGGAGATTTAAAATGGCCCATAATTTCCATAACGGTACCTAAAGTACCCTCTGGAATAAAAGGGGAAATAATTTCTACCAAATCCTGAAGCAAATGAGTTACGGTACAAGCTTCCAAAACGGGTCATTCCCCCACCACACGAGCCCCCTCCCATGCCACCATAACCATGGCAGCTTCCTCCACCATAGGAGCCACCAGAGCCCATTCCTCCACCACTGGAGCCCATTCCTCCACCTCCAGAGCCCATTCCTCCTCCTCCGGATCCCATTCCTCCACCTCCAGAACCCATTCTTCCACCTCCGGAGCCCATTCCTCCACCTCCGGAGCCCATTCCTCCACCTCCGGAGCCCATTCCTCCACCTCCAGAGCCCATTCCTCCACCTCCGGAGCCCTCCATTTCAGGGAAGCCAGTTCCCACAAAACTTTCCTGAGGGCACGAGCTTATAATGGGTCCTGGGAAAGTCACGACAACAGGTGGCGCATACACGATTGCTCTTGAATCTGGGCAGGAGCTGACACATGGTTCATTCCAAGAGTTGACATATGGTTCAGAGCAGGTCACTTCACATGGCGAAGAACATCGTGTGCTAATCAGTGCTCCATAGGAAGACATCTTTCCAGAAGGCAGGTCAACCTGAAAGGCAGAGAGTGCACCAGCCTGGTAAAGTTACAGCCCAAGGAGCGAAAGAACGAACTATGTTATAGCAACATGGATTTGTGTAGATGTGTTGAACGGTGTTCATCTCAACAGATGCTGATACATTCGTCCAAGTTGTTAAGAGACAATGCTTAAAAAAAATCCCCTAAAATTAAAAACTAATCACCATTCCTAAGGCACAATCCATTCCACTCAAAAGAAGACTTTTGCGTTACAGATCCCACAAATCAAGAAAGACGGATTGCTTGGTAAAGGCTTCAAAGTCTGCTCCCACTCCTCTCTAAGTGTTCCGTTGCCCCGGAGCCTATTCCCAAAGCAAACCCTGGGAAGAATGTCTCTGTGTCCTTTTCTCACATCATTGCATCTCCTGCGGTTGTTGTCTGGGAGTTAGTCCAACCCTGATCATGTTTTGGGAGCATCCTATCTCCATCAATAGGTTCTCGATTCCTGGGAATTGCTACCATCCCCATGTTTTAAACTCCTATTCATTCTTCTCCCCACACATGGTGATGCCTATTTCCATCCTATGTGCAAGCTACATTTTCCCAGTTTTTAGAGAGTAAGGTCCTACCCTAAAACAGGATAGGATATAATAACCTCATATTAACGCTACTTGTAAATCCACGTCTGTAATTATGAACCAATTCAGCTAAATCAGACTTACCCAGTCACCAAGAAGAGCAATTCAGCAGAAGCAGCTACAGAAACCTGAGTTACGAGCACTTTTATAGGCTGTCCTAGAGAATAGAAATTGGGAGATACCTTTACGCAACCATTCTCTACAGCTTGTGAAACAGAATGTTTTCCCTCGCTGATGCCTTCCTTTGTTGCAATTGTTTTGATAACAGCTTATGTTTATCAGATAACTTCCAATCCCACACAGCATGAGGCGCACACTTCACACATCTTGATTTTTCACTGGAAATCTCAATAAATTGAGGTTGGGTTTCTCTCACGTACTTGCTAACACTTGAGAAGGTAGCTCAGAGACGGATAAACTGCATGCTGTTACTAAACACGGGGTTCCAGTTCATCATTTGTCATCTCAGGTAATGATAACCAGAGGCCTTTTGGAATTTTGCTTTTTAAAGATAGGAAATATAAGTCTTACGAGGAGCAGCTGAGGGAACTGGGGTTGTTTAGCCTGGAGATGAGGAGGCTGGAGGAAGGCCTCTACAACTGCCTGAAAGGAGGCTGTGGCGAGGTAGGTGCAGGTCTCTTCTCACGAGTAACAGGTGATAGGATGAGAGGAAAAGGCCTCAAGTCATGCTAGAAGAGCTTTAGACTGGATGTTAGGAAAACTTTCTGTTTTGACAGAGGCTGCCCAGGGCAGTGGTGGAGGCTCCATCCCTCGAAGGGTTCGAAAAACATGTAGATGTGGTGCTTCAGGACACGATTTAGGAGGCACGGTGGTGTGTGTTGATGGTTGCGGTTGATGATCTTAGAGGTCTTTTCCAACCTGAACAATTCTAGGATTATATAAATCTTTTTACATGAAGCAGCTGTTAGTGTCCATGGCCGTTGTGTACTCACTCCAGGAGGCTGATATCATAGATTTGGGTTGGAAGAGACCTCAAAGCCCAGTTCCAGGCTTCCTGCCATGGGGAGGGACATATCCCACTAGATCAGGGGGATCAAAGCGTCACTGAGCCTGGCCCTGAACACCTCCAGGGATGGGGCAATCTGTGATAGTGCCTCACCACCTTCACAGTAAATGCCTTAGACCTCTCCTTTGGACAGATGTTCTCCTATATGACTATACCACATCCCAGGACCTGAAATACCAAAGCAGTTCACAGATTCGCCTGTCAGCATTAGGACCAAGCACAGTAATCCGTTAGAAATTCAGCTAAGGAACAGCACCTATACAAGTTTTAACAATTTATCATCAGTTCCTCATCTCAAAGAACCATTCCTTTCCAAGGCGCCTTCAGAATAAACATCAAAAGATACTAATAACTAAGAGGAAAATGAATATTCCTTAGTATGCTTGTTGGAGGCCAATTTGAGGAGAGGAAGAGTAAACATCAGCCGTGGGACTAGAGGATCCAGAGGAAATATTCCCTGAACTCCAGGTCATAACCTCAGCTGGAATAAATTCCCAAGGCTTGAAAAATGCCAATACTGTGATTCACACAATGACATTTCCATTAAAATAAAGTCCAAGCTACGTTCTTGTGGCAAATTATTAAATTTAAAGCTAAAAAACCCTACAGGTTATTTTATTTGCATTTGGCCATGACATCGTAAAATGGCCAGAGGAATGTACGCAGCCAGTGGAGGAACAACAAAATAACGTACAAAATAATGACTCACACAATTTATGGGAATGAGAAGTAATTAATAATTATAGTGATTGACAGCTGAAGCAATTAGAGGGGTTACCAAATCAAATATTTTATAAAAGTTAATCAGGACGTAATTGTTTTTGAGTTTTTTCCAATTTAGAGAAAACTTTTTCAAAACACCCACCCTCACTGCAGAATATTTCTCCTTAAGATCTCATCTCAATCTCCCCTCTCTCAGCTGAAACCCATTCCCCCTCATCCTATCACTGCCCTCCCTGATAAAAAGCCCCTCCCCAGCTTTCCTGGAGCTCTTTTCTGTACTGGAGCCTGGTCTGAGGTCTCTCTGGATTTTCCCTGCCAGGTAAAAGCTAAATACTTCTAAAAACATCAAGATAAACCATCAGAGATTTTGTTTTTTCCTCTAAAGCGTTTGTTGTTGCAAACCCAGAGCAACAAACGCACCAACCAGCAGCCTGGCCCGGCTGTGCAATCCCAGACTTGGGATTTCAACTCACCTTCCATAAAGCAATCCCAAAGCATTATCTGAAAGATTCCTCATCTTGTTTTTTCTAGCTTGTTGTTGTTGATGTTGTTGTTGTCGGCAGGTTTATTGATTCCTGTGGCTTTAGAAATCCCACTGCCGTGCTCTGATCCTTGCTTTGCATACCAAGATTACATCTGAAATAGGAAGCTTTGAGATTTAATCTTAATGTGCAATTGCTGTTGCTCTCACCGAGGCCAGGCTATAATTTTCTAACGTGGTCTGAAAGCTCGTTGGTCTGGAAGGAAACAGACTATACTATCATCACCAATTGCAGCAAAACATTATCCTTTAACCTTCATTTTTCTGCAGATTTTATCACAACAATCCAGGCAGATAAGAGCCCGGAAGAGAATAACAAACACCACCAGGCAGCGAAATAAATAGGTGAGAATATGGGAATCGTTGCGCAAGAGGTCAAACTTCAGGTTGCTTTGGGTCCTGGTTATCCATATGTTGGTACAGGTTTCCAGTGTGGTCTCAGAGATTCCACCTGGAGAACTCTTTCCAAACCTGCTTAGATTAGAGGGTCAATATTAGTAAGTGCTTTTTAGTTGCCTAATTGCAAGACTGAGGAAGAAATAAGGACCTAAAGGGTTAGGTCACCACTGCCAGCTCCTTCACTATCTGTATATTCAAGGCTATTACGTGGTTCAGGCAACAGCAGTATCTCAGTTTTGTACTTAGATGTTTATTGCAAGTTGTGCGTTACATTTATTCGATTCCCTTTTATTCATCCTTATCAAAAAAGAAAGAAATCTTTCTTTTTTTTCAGCCCACCCCTCTCTCTGCGTTTGGAGCTCTTGGAGATGATTGCTTGATCAGGGAGTGTATGGATAGGATGAGGGGAGGCGGTTTTCAACTGGAAGAAAACCAGCTCATCTCACTCCACCCTATAAGACCCAGGCTCTGAGGAAGAGATTTGTACTTTCTTCTCTGTGTTTGAGTTGCTGCAAAGAGGTGATGGACCTCAGTAAGTACCAAGAGGCTTGTAGAGGTGAGAAGGACACGGCCATGTTCACTCACTGGAGTGGGAATTGTGTGTTCAAAGACGGCCCGAAATTGCATTTTTGACCCATGACAAAGGAGGGGAAAAGGCTGTGAGGTTAAATTTGTCTTCTTAAAATGCATGTCTGTTAGAGATGCGTTTGGACCTGTTTCTTTGTGTGGTGGGTGCTCATGAGGCCAAGTGTTGGGTTATTTAAAGCCTTGAAAGTTCCACCCTTGCAAATAATCCATTTTTAATACTTTGGTGCTTGTGGTATGTGCTGACAGTGCCAGAGTGGATTTGTGTTCCTGTATGGCCTCATGGCTCACAGAGGTGTGGTGCTAATATCCAATTTAATAATCTATTAATTCTAAAGCTATTAATTAAATCCTCATTTGGGTTCATTACCTAATAAGCCAGTTAATCTCAGCAAGAAAAACTGGCAGCTGAATTACAATTCCTCCAAGGCTATTAGACTAAAAGAGACAAAGAACCTTGTTAAATGAATTTATAGTTGAGTTTAGAGACAGAGAAGGCTCTTCTCATGAAAGAAAAAGTGAAAGTAGGGTTCTGCTACCCAGGGGAAATCTCTGAATTGTGGGGCCGAGTGCTCTTCTGCTGCAAATATCTGTGTAGCGCTGCTTCTTCAAACTTCAGCTTGAGTAGAAACCTGCCACAAAGGCCAGTGCACTCCCACCTCACTCCCAGTAACTCAAGTCACAGCTTGGAAAGGTATTTAAACAGCAAAAGCATCCCTGAACCAGCACCTTTTCTGAGCATCCCATGCAGGATCCATTCTGTCCGTTCCCTTGTCTGTGCCGTGCCTTGGTCCCATGGTAAATTTGGTTATCGTGTGATATCGGAATTATAATGACAGGCTATGATTTATAAGACTAATAATAATGAGGTATGTCTAAGTCTTAGATCCACCCTTATGCACGGAGTGTCCTTGGACAGGTTAGGTGACTTCTGGGTATCAGTTATCCTGTGACAAGATGACAATTGTCTGTGCTGTACAGGAGTAAAGAGAGAGAAGGTTTGCAAAGAGCAGTGAGAAGATGATGTGGGGTCTTAGAATGGCAAAGAAATGTAGCGTCCTTTATAGTGACTGGAAAAGAAATGGAAGGTAGAGGAACTACCGGGCTCTTGCATGGAAGGCAACGCAGGTGGAAAGCATTGATTGAAACCAATAGTGTGAGAGAAAGGGGTGAAACGTGGTCGTGGGAGGCTGTTATACAGCAGGCAAAGGAGAAAGATCAGGAATGAAGGTCAAATTGGTGGAAAGAGGAAGTATGGTCAGAAATACTGGGGTTTCAGCTAGGATGTCAGTCAAAATAGCAATAGGATGAGAGGAAATGGCCTCAAGTTGCACCAAATGAGGTTTAGATTGGAAATTTGGAAGAAAAAAAAAAAAATCTTTACTGAAAAAGTGGTGAAGCCCTGGCAGAGGCTGCCCAGGGAAGTGGGGGAGTCACCATCCCTGGAGGGGTTCAGAAACCACGTGGCCGTAGTGCTTCAGGACATGGTTTGGTTGGCACGGTGGTGGATACCAAAAGGAATCCAGCTCTAAGTTCCTAGGCTGAAAGGCCAGCGGCTCCCTCCAGCCAGGCTCTTGGAGGACACACTGTCTTGTGCAAGCTGCTTCATTCTCAAGAAGAATCAAGGTGATATTTCTCAGGCCGTGATATTTTATATTTGTTTTTAAGAATTTAATATCTTTCAAGTCATGTTCAGCTGGTGAAAGTCACTTCCTGAACCCCCTTGTGCAATTAGACTGTTGTTAAACTCCTTGAACTGCTGGGCTGGATGGGTGCAGATAATGAGTCAAGACTTGGTCTTTTGGACTGGAGGCTCCTGAGAGCTCCACCCTCCCCATGACCTCATTACCAACTTTTTCACAACACTTTTTGCATGAGCCGGGGATCAACAAAGCTGCTGCCTCAGCCCTGCCCCCCAGCTTATCGAGGGTGTGACACCGAGACACACTCCACAAGCTAATCTTCCAAGATATAGCAATTACATCTTCGTATCGGATCAATAAAGTAGGGCACATTCGGGATAAACAGGCAGATTTATAGGAGTTCCCATCCTGGAAAAAAGGAAAAAATAAGTACATATACATCAAGTATTCGAGGGGTTCATTTCATTGGAGGGGAAGGAGCAGATTTACAGGGGGAAGGGAGCATGTATGGGCTGCTCATCTACCAGGAGGATATCCAGGTGAGCCATCTGCACAGCTCCCAGTGGAGGTGACAGCCCTAAGGCTGCAGCAGATGGAGGAGCAAACTGTCTTCTCCGAGGTTGGCAGTTTCCCAAGGAGACAGGGCAAGGTAAGCAGGGAGGCTGGCACGGCTCCGGGCTGCTTAGCATGTTTTCATAGGATGTTTTAATGTTACCGTAAAGTTTACTGCCGTTCTTTTTCTCCTTGAAGAAGCCTCTGCAAAAACAACCGCACCTGGATGCAGGTGCATGGGCTGCTTGCCCTGACGTTCATGGGCATCTCTCGTATGAGGACGGGCTGGGAGAGTTGGAGTTGCTCAGCCTGGAGAAGAGAAGGCTCCAGGGAGACCTTAGAGCAGCTTCCAGTGCTGAAAGGGGTGCCAGGAAAGCTGGGGAGGGGCTCTGGATCAGGAACTGCAGGGATAGGGTGAAGGGGAATGGTTTTGAGCTGCAAGAGGGGAGATTGAGATGAGATTTTGGGGAGAAATGTTTTGCTGTTCAGGTGGGGAGGCCCTGGCCCAGGTTGCCCAGAGCAGTGGTGGCTGCCCCATCCCTGGAGGGGTTCCAGGCCAGGTTGGATGGGGTTTGGAGCCCCTGATCCAGTGGGAGGTGTCCCTGCCCATGGCAGGGGTGGAACTGGATGGGCTTTGAGGTCCCTTCCAACCTGAACCATTCATGTCTCTGTGATCTCTCACACAGGTGAGGGCCAATTGTTAAATAGGATCTCTGAAGGCTCCGCAGCCCAATGATAGAGAATTAGAGTTAAGCCAGCTTTCACTTTAAATGTGTGTAAATTTTTAGAGGAACAGAAACTTAGAGTTTGCAGCAGGAGGAGGGGAGCAAGGAGTGGTTTGGTTTGGTTTTTTTTCCTGAATGAAAGTCAATAATAAGGAAAATTTCTCTGTCTGCCATTCCTTTTTGTTCTGTTATTGCTTTTCAGCTGACGCACCAAGGCAGGAACTCTCAAAACCACAAGCTCTACTTAGCAGGAGGAGGAACACGTGAAGCCTGTGAGATGAAAGTGAAAATGAAACAGTCTGGTGCCAAGGTGTGTGAGCAGAGCTTGGAGTGTGAGAGGGAGTTGATTGTGTTCATGCTTCAGGAGTGAGCAGGACTGACAGATCTGGGGTTTGTTTGCTATCAAAATTTCACCAGTAGGTACCTGAAAAACAAAAGTAGAAAAGAAAGAAAATGAGGAAAAAAAAAACCCCATGGTAATGCAGAATCATTTTAATGGGAAAGGTAAGGACAGAACAGGAATAGAATAAATAACAGCACAAAAGACAGTTCTTGATGCAGATTCCACCACTCTTGTATGGCATTAATTTCTGTATGCAAGTGATACATTTCATCAAATACTTCTTTTAATTTTCTCAAATGAAGTTATATATGAAGAGAGGATGAGTTTCTTTTCCTCTGCAGTGAGCTGAAAGCCACAAACAGATGATGTGAGTGTGTACGTGCATATATATATCTCTATCAAAAGGAAAAGTGAATTTCCTGGTGACTAATTCTCTTAAGTGCTAAGACCAGGGTCATTTGCTCTCACAGTGAAAGGGCCATCAGTCAATGTCACATCTCAACTGACCACTGTGTGGTGTTTATCAGATCAGGATGAAGGGGGGGGTATTTTATTGCTCAAATCGTCTGCCTGAGAATGTGCCTGAGGGGGAAGAAAAATGAACTTAAGGTAAAGCATGGTTTAAAGAAGCCAGAGGTAAGTCTGCTTTAGAGGCAGGAGGAGTCTGAGGCTTTTGCACTTGGTCATTGAGGTTGGAGTCGCTATGTTATTCTTCTGCGGTCTCTTTGTCTTCATTTGCTGGGTCCATATTTTCAGTTTCCAGCTTCTCCTTGTCTGGAGCCCACTCTTCTGTCTCGCTATCAGACGGTTGGTAGCGTTTGTAGCTGGGTCTGTTGCAAGGATGAATCCATTGGGAAGAAAACACATAGGAGCACCGTGATGCACCCCGAGGCACGTGTTTTGGGATGAATCTCCCCGCAGGTGGCTCTGAGCACTGGACTTCTGCTCTCAGGGATGATAGAGGGGCTGATGGACACCCCTCTTGAACTTCAGAACTTCCCACTATTGCCTCCTGTGGGCACGTGCTGAGGATCGGCCCCGGGAAAGTCACAACAACAGGAGGGGGATATATAATGACTCTGGAGCCACTACAGGCGACAACACAGGGTTCATTGCAGCTGGTGACGTGAGGCTGTGAGCACTGCACATCACAGGAATAGAAATGCCGTCCTGCATCCCGCTGCCCAACGAAGGACATCTGGAAGGGAACGGTGGTGAACCTGCAGCACATAAAGAGACCACAAGGATGTTTCTCAAAGCATTTACAACTCAAGCTCTGCTCTTCGCTCTTGCACCTCACAGGGGACTCCTTCTTTTCTCTCCTGTTCTCCTAGCAGGGGCGATGAGGTGTGTGTCACAACTGTGGTGGAGAAGGTGCAGATAGATAAAGGTGCAGGGCAGGAATTACAGCCGTAGGGGTGTGCAGGTAACGTAGATGCTGCTGCAGATGCAACATGAAGCTGTGATGCAGCAAAAGAAGCTCACAGGTCAGTACAGGCTCATTCCTGTGCTCCACTCGCTCTGTCTCCACCACCCTGAGTTTTTCCTACCCTGTCTCCATTCTCCCATAAAGGACCTTTAGGTCTCCAGGTTCAACAAACCTTCTTCCTATTTTATCACTGCCACCCATTGCCCACAGGGTGTTTCCACCTCTCCCAGCTGCAAATTCCATATGGGCAGCCACCAAGGACAACCGGAGAGATACTTCAGCTACTGCTGGTGCCAAGAGTTACAGAGGAATGGGCATTTTATGTCCCTCCGCTGGGGAATCCCAGCCCTTGTCTGGCATGATATGTCTCACTGATAGAACATGCCCAGCCCTCATTAATTATGCATAATGGGATTCCTGTGCCTCTTGCTGAGATTGTGCTGAGTGCTTTATCTGTGTTGTGAAAGGTTTGTGCAGACCAGCGAGTCTACATCGGGCAGGTAAAAATACCATCCCAGCTCTGCAGGCTGAAGAATGCTTTGCGGGAAGTGGAAGAACCCAATTTTGGAGCAGGTCTGCATGCCAGCCCCCGAGATCCCGGGACAAGCTTGCCTCCAGGTACCTCCAGATAGTTTGTAGAGACCTTTTGTGTCAGAGCTAGGAACTTCATAGAGAACTTTGGTGCCTACCTTTTTGCATGGACCCTGGACCCATCTTTTAGATCATTCAGCTGGAATTAATTATTAAAATAGATTGTGGGATGTAGATGATTACCTGTAAAGTAGCCCTTTTATTTCTGTCTCTGGAGAAAAACAAGTGTTTTCAGAGTGTAGCCAAGCTCACTGAGATTTAGGTGTTTAAATAAGTCATGTGAAATGCCTGTTTCTGCCCACTGATTATGATGGCAATCCCATTACTTCTTTACTTTTTCACGTCTGTCAATGCTTGGCATCAGATGCTCTTGTCAGAAAAACCCTGAAGTCATTGAGTATGAAAAAAAACCTGTCCTTGCAGAGTTTTCTTCCTAATGATGCTATGATAAAGATATATTGACCCAAAGAGAGAGGCTCCAGCCATGAGTGGCCCCTTTGAAACACTAAATCTTGTCGGTTTATGAATAAAAATTGTTGGAAAACAAATTAGAACATCTCAACTTTAACCAATGTGACGGAGCAGCCTGATGGAGTTGAAGATGTCCCTGGCTATTGCAGGGGGGCTGGACTGGAAGACCTTTAAAAGTCCCTTCCAACCAAAAGCATTTTATGATACTATGCTATTGTTATCTAAACCCTACCTGAATAGGGCTTAAAATGCCTTTTATGTCAATATCATCTCCACAGATGTGTTTTAAGGCTGAACATGGTCCAAATATACAACTATAAATAGTTTCCAGCAGATTTTTCTATAAATAGTCACATTAAATCTTAAGAAACAGCAAAGTGCTGTTAAACCCCAACCCATATTAAAGCAACTTTTTAGTCAATATAATTAGACAGAGGTGAATGGGACTTACCAATTGTTCTGGGAGAAGTCAAGAGAAATGGCCAGAGGAGCACTGAATCCGTTGAGTTTTATATCCTTTATTGCACTTCCAGGAAGATGAGACAATCTCTATGTACGAGGTGGTAATTACTTTCCAAACAATTTTTCCCGCATGTGTAATGCTTATGATTACTATAATTATTTTAACATTGTTTACTGGCATTATCCAATTTTTTATGGTACATACTGTTACATGCTGTGGGGTTCCCTTCCTATTATCTTTTCAACAGCTAAATTAGTTGGTGATATGATTCTACCACTTCTTTCTGTATTAATGTGGGGTTGGAGCACCTCTCGTACGAGGACAGGCTGAGAGAGATGAGGTTGCTCAGCCTGGAGAAAGGCTCTGAGGAGACCTTAGAGCAGCTTCCAGTATGAAAAGGGGCTCCAGGAAAGCTGGGGAGGGGCTTTGGATCAGGGAGTGCAGGGATAGCATGAGTTTTGAGCTCAAAATAGCATGGTTTTGAGCTGCAAGAGGGGAGATTGAGATGAGATCTTGGGGAGAAATGTTCTCCTGTGAGGGTGGGGAGGCCCTGGCCCAGGTTGCCCAGAGCAGTGGTGCTGCCCCATCCCTGGAGGGGTTCCAGGCCAGGTTGGATGGGGCTTGGAGCCCCTGATCCAGTGGGAGGTGTCCCTGCCCATGGCAGGGGGTGGGACTGGATGGGCTTTAAGGTCCTTTTCAACTCAAACCGTTCTATGATTCTACATGAGCAGTGGTTTGCAAAGAGCACCTGATGTATTGCAAACATTATCAGCTCTATCTGCTGCCAGGAGTGGGATTTTAATCCATTCCCTTGCATCCTCCACGGTATTTAGCTGGGATGCACCCTGGGGTTCCTATCTGGAAGTGGCTTGGAGGAGGGAGGAGTGAAGACCAGAATTTTTGCAGACTGCACGTATCCCATTTTTTGTTGACAATGAAATGGGTTTGGTTGTTTTCTTACCTTCCTCTGTTTCAGTGACTGTCATCACAGCTTCACCTGGAGGCTGTAATTCTGCTCAGAAATGTCCATTCCTGCTCTGGGTACCAACCAGCTGCTGAGGTCTGGCTCCAATCACCATCCGTGACCAGAAGGCAAAGAAACAGAACCTCTGAAGGATCTCCACTAACAGAAGATTGGAAGGAGACAATATCATAAAATGGTTTGAGTTGAAAGGGACCTTGAAGATCATCCGGTTCCAGGTAGGTACGGTTATAATTCCTGCAGATAAAAGGTAGGTGCCAAGGTGAAAGAGTTTAACTGCCTTTTATACCACCTGTGGACAAGAGAGGTAGCCATGGGCTAAAAGTGTGTTAAGGGAGACTTAAATTGGGGGAAGAATATTGACTGACTACTGATGTATAGGAATTGTTGAATTTTGTGGAGCCTCCCTGATTTCCTAAGGATTTGGGTGGATTCTCAGACTTGAGACACGTGTTCAGCTCTCACAGGCTCAGCCAAGGCCACTTTTAACCCATTCTTAAATGAGTGGTTTTGAACGCAATCAGAAATGTATTGTTTAATGAAAATGCAAAACACCTTGAGTTGTCAAGGCTTGAAAACAACATCCTGTTTATGAGAACAACTGAGATACTTCCATCAAAAAATGCACGTTCTAAAGTCGCTATTAGCCCCGAGGTGTTTGTTTCAGATAACATACCATTAATGTTATGATGATAAAACACATTGTGTGCATAAACCAGTAATGAATATTTTTGAAGTGTTTAGACATTCCCTGTTGTGTGGGAACTTCACTCCACCTGTGTCTAATTGTCGGGAGAAGAGGAGGCTGAGAGGAGACCTTGTTGCTCTCTACAGGTCCCTGAAAGGAGGTTGCAGTGAGGTGGCTGCTGGGCTCTTCTGCCAAGTAACAAGTGATGGGATGAGAGGAAACGGCCCCGAGGTGCTTTTCTCCTGCTGTTGGCTCTGTTCTGGCTCCAGCAGCCCAGCCTGCAGCTGGCTTTCGCATCCACAAGGCTGCAGCACTGCCTCACGTCATCTTTGGGGCCATCAGGTGCTTTATTTGCAGTGCTCATCACTCTCCAAGAGCAGATCCCTCCTATTAAGCCATTTTGAGGGAGAGCAGGGTCTGCTGCCTGAGCCAGGAGGAGGAGGAGAAAGGGAACAAGAGAACATAAACCCCACTCTCATGCAGTAAAAGTTCAGGCAACGTTTAGCGGTTGCTTTGAGACACCAAGATTTTATATTCTCATGTCAGTGCAACCTCTTTATCAGGAGCAAAACCACAGAAGCTCAGATTTTTACAAGGAAACCCTTTTCTTCTGATCAACCCATGCCAACCGAAGGAGAACCTGGATCCTCTTGAATCATAGAACCATAGAATGCTTTGGGTTGGAAGGGACCTTTACAGGTCGTCTAGTCCAGGTCCCTGCAGGACAACTTTAACCAGATCAGGTTGCTCAGAGACCCCATCCAAGCTGACCTTGAGTGTTTCCAGGGATGGGGTTTCCACCGCCTTCCTGGGCAACCCGGGCCAGTGTTTCGCCACCCTTGTAAAAAATTTCTTCCTTATCTCCAACCTAAATCTCCCCTCCCTTAGTTTAAACCCATCCCTCCTTGCCCTGTCACAAAATGCCTTGCTAAAAAGTCTGACCTCATATTTCTTGTGGTCCCTTTGAGTACGGAAAGCCTGCTCTAAGCCTTCTCTTCTCCAGGCTGAACAACCCCAACTCTCCCAGCCTGTCCTCATACGAGAGGTGCTCCAGCCCTTGGAACATCTCCGAGTCCTCCTCTGGACTCTCTCCAACAGCTCCGTGTCCTTCTTGTGCTGAGGACTCCAGAACTGGGTGCAGGGCTCCAGAGGAGGCTCTTGGAGTGACTGAGATGAGCAGAGTCTCTTAAAGTGCATGCAAGTGGGACAAATGCAGGTGGCAGAGCTTCCTGGAGGCCTGGATTGTTTCACCCTCATTTCTTAATTGTGAACCTCCATCTCCCTCTAATGGTTGCAGACCTCGACGCCTGTCCTTATGAGCGCGCTGTTGTGAGCCAGGTCTTGCATCAGCCTGGTATAAGAACCATAGGATCATACAATAGTTTGGATTGGAAGAGACCTTAAAGATCATCCAGTTCCAAACCCCATGCCACAGGCAGGGACACCTCCCACTGGATCAGGCTGCCCACGGCCCATCCAACCTGGCCTGGAACCCCTCCAGGGATGGGGCAGCCACAGCTTCCCTGGACAACCTGGGCCAGGGCCTCACCACTCTCATGGTGAAGAAATTCTTCCTTGTGCCTAGGGACATAGGAAAGGGGATTGATCCCATGTGAAGTGTTCAGAAGGGAGATACTTCCTCAGATCTTACTCCTCTTTTTCATTTAATTCCCCGGGGTTAGAGATGTCACTGGACGTTAAAATGAATTCTCTCCCCTCCACCCGGAGAGAGTCCCTCCTAAACCTGGGGGCTGCTGGTAGCATCGGTCTCTGTATTTACAAGCAAACCTATTAGAAAAAAGGGGTTTATGGAAATCCTGCTTGGTCTGTTTGGGATGCTGCAGAGGAAACTGAGGAGATAGGAGATGGCTTTCTTGCTGGGATTTGCCCAGGGAACAGGTTGAGCAGCGCAAGGCAGAGAAGCAGTAATGGGAGGAGCTGCTGGGTCTCCCACTGCACCTTTAGGTGGTTGCATAGAGCTTCTTCTCAGGAGCACCTCCTGGGAGGCTGAGGTGCAAAGAAACATGCTTTGGGACTTTGCCCCTTACATATGTATGATAGGAAACCAACACAGTGACCAAAGCATAGTAACTATTTCCTGCTGTCCACAAAAATGTTATGATCAAGGAACAGCTGGAATTGAATGTCACTTTTCCTTCTGGTTGCAATTTCTTAACCACAGACTGTCGATAATGATTACCCATCTGATGCAGAGAGGGCCACAGCACCAGAAGAGACCTCCACCAGTGTTCCCTCTCCCTCCTGCTGTGCCAGGCACCGTCCCACACAACCCATAATCTGCTCAGCGGTGTGTTGTCGAGGGACAAAATTGCTGAGCGGGGGACACCTGGAGGAAGCTTGCCCTGGTCTCACGGTACAGGACTAAAGCTCTCTTCTGCCTTACTCTTCCTCTGAGTAACTAGTGATAGGACAAGAGGAAATAGGCTCAAGTTGAGCTGGGGAGAGGTTTAGATTGATATTAGGAAAAATACCTTTACTGACAGAGTGGTGAAGCCCTGGAAGAGGTTGCCCAGGGCAGTGGTGGGGTCCCCAACCCTGGAGGGGTTCAAAAAACATGTAGATATGGCGATTCAGGACGCAGTTTAGTCGGCTGATGGTTGGTCTGGATGAGCTTAGAGGTCCTTTCCAACCTTTAAAGATTCTATGATTCTCCTGTGTGGCCCATGTGAAAAGAGGGTGCAACTGAGCTAAGCCTGGATGGACGATAAACTCCTGTCTAAGGGCTGCTAATGGGGCTCGTTACTTCAGTCAAGCCTTCTTGTAAATGCCACCCTGCACTGTTACCTTTATTATGTCTTGGGGTAACTTTAATACCAAGATTTGCTTGCACAGATGGTAAATCCAGTCCTAAAATCATCATTACTGCCATTATTTTACACAAAGGAGTGGTATAACAACAGGAAGGAATTTTGTCCCATAGTAGGTATTAGAAACAGTTATAAAAATGGAAAAGAAATCAGACACAGAGCAGGAATCCAGCTGCAGCCTGAGTTTAATATGACTGGTAAAACCGGTGAATAGGATTGATCCAGTAACAGTAAAAGCCCCTCAGGGTGCGAACACCGTGACGGAGTTGTGTTGTTTTGAAGTTGAAAACACCAGCTTAGAGTTGCTTAATTGGATGCATTCCCGTGCAACCTGCTTGAGGTGACCCTGTTTTAGCAGGGTTGGACTGGATGAGCTCCAGAGGGCCCTTCGAACCCCAACCATCCTGGGATTCTATGAACTTCTCACTAACAGCTTTTCTGTCACGGGAATAGTTGAAGCTTAATCAAAGAAAGGAAAGCAAGGCACTCTACGAGCTTAGCATGGATACGATATGGGGTAAGATAAAGCCAAAGCTTCTCTAGCGTTTAGGAATGGGAACAGGGCGAGAAAAATAACCTCAGACCTCAGCTACATAGCTTGCTCTTCTCAAAACTACTTCTTTACCTCCTCTACCACAGACATTTTGAAACACAGCGACTCTTCTTGGAGTGGCTTGAACGTTTCACTACCCCTGAGTGATGGTGGGTCACGTGCTGGGTGGCCCGCGGGTAGAGACACTTGGACTTGCTTAGGTGTTGTGTTGATGAGCTCTTGTACTTGATTCTCTCCTTTGGCGGTGAGCACTTGGTTGCTTGTTGCTGGGAGGAATATTCCTTTATTACCTTTCCAGGGAGGCGCTTGGACACTTGTGGCTGCGGCGGGCACTTGGTTACGCACTGCTGCGAGGAGTAGGAGGTGATGCACTCCTGTGTTGGGTAGCCCTTCATGCACTTCTGGTGGGGGAACCCATTCACATACTCCTGCAGGTAAGACTCTGTTATGCACTGCTGTGGGGGGCACTCGGTGACTCCCCGCAGCGGTGGGGAATAGCCACTGGTCATCCCTGGCAGGCACTGGACATCCCTGCTGTACTTCTGCGACGAAGACTTGGATATCTTCTGCGACTTGCATTCATCCTTGCAGGAGGATGAGTACTTGATCCCACATGGTGGGAACTTGAGTTTGCTTGGCTCTGGGCACCTGGGTGCACACGGTGGAAGGCTCTTGGCCATACGCTTCTTCTCAGGACGGATGGTCTCACAGGGCTGGAAGCTCGGCGTTGTGTTTAGCTTCACACTGGGCTTCCTGCAGGGCAGAAGGTGAGTGGTCTCACAAGGCTCGGGGTAGAGCATGACACACTTCTGTACGTAGGGCTGACAAGGCAGCAGAGATGCGTGCGTCACGCTTGGCTGCGGGCACACGTAAGTGGTGAAAGGTTGACTGTAGCTTTGCCATCTCGGCATCGGGCTCTTGATAATGCTCACTGGGTGGCACGTGGTACTGCACGCGTCGGACTGGGGTGCGCAGTGCTGGATGCTTTCAGTGATACAGCCCGATCCTGGCAGGTACAGGTGTTTATATCGCTCTCCATAATAATGCATGGTCGCGCAAGGCGCTTAAGCCTGAAAGAAGCAGGAAAAAGACAGACAGTTCACATAGGCATAGGCTATTTTCTCTGACGCAGGACTCGGTGTCCCTGTAGGAATCTCCACATGGCCCACACCCTAGATGTCCTGAAGGTCACAGGTCTCTCAGTGACTCAAAACCAGGCTGTGATTACCCAGGTGAGGCGAGGAGACTCAGCTTGTGTCCCACATCCTTCTTTTAAGAGCCTAGAAACAATCAGGCATTGGAGCCAGGCAAGATGGGGAGTTCTTCAAAGTCCAGCTAAGTGTCTCTTAGAGCATTTCACCAAGGAGTGACCTTATGACCCTTTGTCTTCCTTCCAAGAAACCTCCTGCATCCCCACTGGTTTCCTTTCAAGTTTATATCCTGTAACTGCCAAGTACCAGAGATGAAAGGCAAGCCAAAATTAAAGGTGTGTCCATGCTGTAATGCTCAGGTGTAGCTGCAGTTCGCGTGGGCAAACCCAAGCTGAGGTTGAAAGAGGTGGCTGAGCGTAAGGATTGGTTTGTGGCAGAGCTCAGCAAGTATGACCTGCCTGCCGATTCATAGTCCCCCTGAGCCAGGGCCTCCCCATCTGCGTAGAAAAACATTTCTTTCGAAGATCTCATCTCAATCTCCCCTCTTTCAGCTTAAAACTGTTCCTCTTTGCCCTCTCCCTGCCCTCCATGATCCAAATCCCCTCCCCAGCTTGCCCGGAGCCCCTTTCATAGTTGGAAGCTGCTCTAAGGTCTCCCTGGAACCTTCATTTCTCCAGGCTGAAAAACCCCACCTCTCCCAGCCTGTCCTCATATGAGAGGTGCTCCAGCCCTTAGATCATCTTTGTGGTCTCCTCTGGACTTGCTCCAACGTATCCGTGTCCTTAGAATACAAGATTATTTCTAAATATATGGTGAAACAGGAAAGGTGAAGCCATCAAGGCAAAATCTCAGCTGTTGTTAACTGGCCAAGTTTCACTGAGTTGAGAGAATTAAACCTGTTTAAAGCAGGACCCATTCCAAGCCGTAATGTCCTGGTTTAGTCACAGTAACCTAAGACCCACTGGCATAGCGGCTCTGATAGCAAACCCTCAGCCTGGCAGCCCCTGTTCGAGCAGCACAAAGGGAACCCTACCAGAACCTCACTCCTGAGGGAGAGGCCAATATGCACCATCTGGAGGTCCACACTTTCCTCCTGAAAGCACTCTGAGATACCTTGTCCCTGGGAGTCACAGGAGAAACCATCTCATTTTGTTCCCAACTCTGGAAAACACCAGTTTCAGGGAGTCTCCCGAGGTTTTAACAGGATTACTTTGAGCGCAACAGGTACTGGAACCACTGACACAGGAAAGGTTCTCCAATCAAAGCTGCTTTTTCATTTAGACATTGTTTGGCTATTATATAATCAAACAACTGTAAAGAAGCTGCATTTTCTGAACGCCCCTGGTTCTAACTATAATTACAGTGAGGTGTTTTATCTTCCAAAAGCCTCTCACTGCGTGACTATTAGCAAGAACAATGCTGTGTGTTGCTATCATTAGGAAAACTTATTAGCACTACAATTATAATAATCATCAACTGATAAAACCAAATGGTTAAAAAACAATGATAGCAATCACTACTAATTCACGTACGCTGAAGTATCCGGTGATGCTCATCAAGACAAAAAGCTTCTAAAGTGGGGGGATTGTTCGCTTCCAGGGTTTGTTGGTTTTTTTTGCATCTCAAATTTACTTCTATCATCTTTAGCCCAGACAGAAATTTGAACATCTTCAGACTCAGCTAGAGAGGCTCTGCTGACTTTCGCGTTGGCACTGGAGTTGGAAAGCTTCTTACTATTACCTGAAAAGTTGATTTGTTTAAATTCCATTAAACTGCAGTAAATTTCTCCGCTTCCTTTAGAAGAGCTGCCTTTTAGCGTGCGAGCTCATCTCTGACTCCCATCAGCACTGAGCCCTTTTATGGCTGCACTCGATGTTCTAAGAGGTCTTTTCCAACTTAGTGATTCTATGTAGTCAATTGCGTCCTTTGGACTAGAACTAACTGAAAGCGTAGAAAAGCCCTCAAATCCCACTCCTGACTTCACAGTCCATCTGGAAGTGCTTTCCCGAGATTCTTCAGGTTAGCACGGAGGAGATGCTCCAGCTGAGCTGCTCACGCTGGCGGTGAAGGCAGCATCCCCAGAGGATGCTTCTCTGTGAGTACACAGGCAGGACCTCTGCCTGCTCTGGCCACCCAGGAATAAAACAGCATTTCAGGAGCTCCAGTAAAAGCCAGACTTACCCACTTCATCAGGGAGAACAACCGGAGAGGAGTGCCTAAGAGAGCCTTGAGATGGCAGAGCTTTTATACGGTGAATAAGTGCCCTAGGGGAGTGAGGCGGTTCAGCTGGGCGATGCTCTAATTGCCTGCCAGTCCTGGCTGAGCCACGTGCGGCTTCGTGCTGGTGGGAATGGCTGCTCTTGTTCCGTAGGGCTGCCACCACCACCTGGCACTGCTGGGATATCTCCATGAGGTGGAACCTCTTGGTCCAATGTGCCACACCAGTGGAAACCCTTGGTGTAGACCAAGGTCACCTCATGCTGGTTCTCAAGCTACATATCTCCACGTGTGGTGCCCGAACATCCGTGCCTGCCCATTGCAAACCCCAGCCAGCCAGAAAATGCATTTCCACCCAGGAAAACATTACAGTTGAGACCACCCAAGGGAGTCCTCTTTTCCACGGGAGTTGTATTAGTAAGTCTCTTCAAAAACACCATCCAGGAAGGATTCTCGATGACTTTTTGCAGACCATAATTACTGTGGCATGCAGGCTTCTTCCATTGACACAGGCAGCCCAGGGAAGAGACGGGTGATTTGGTCCAAGAAAGCCTTGGGCTAAGGGCAAGACGGCTACCGAAAAGGGTTTACCACCGAGCGAATAACCTGCCCAAAGAGGTGACGCTTTTCCGGCACAACAAAAGGGAGAAGAGATGAGCAGGAATGCGAGGGTGGCCTGGGGAAAAGCGGCTGAATCAAACCCGGCTCATGTCCTGAAAACACCAATTGCATTTCCTGCTCTGCTGCACACTCTCTGCACCACTCATCCCTCGCTTTGTTCCCTGTTTATGCCACGAACCAAACCAGGGGAAAATTAACAGTGGCTCAAGTGTAAGTGCCAGCAGGGAATGCATTTTTACGTAGTCATTTCGGCATAAGCAAAGGCTTTGGCATTTGTTTTCCTTTAATATAAATCTGACACCTATGAACTGGGTTCAGCGCGCTGAGAATTTGGGTGACGTCCCACACTTTGAAATAAAAAGAGGTGAAATAAGTTAACTTCTGATGGAGTAGGTGGAAAATTTGTCTCCGATGCGAAGCAGCAGAGATGCTGCTGGGTTGACATTCCCAGCGGAATTTAAAAGATGTGTGGATGTGGCATTTAGGGACATGATTTATTGGTGGACTTGTCAGTGTTGGGTTTATGGTTGGACTTGGTGTTCTTAAGGGTGTTTTCTAGCCTCGATGACTCTATGATTCCAATATTTGAAGCAGAATATTGATCTCCGGCTTATGAACCACTGAGTAAATTTTTCTATTTCTATTTTCAGCAGAAAATCCAGAAGCCTGAAGGATTGTTTGTAATTCACATTCCTGCTTTTCCAGCAAAATCATCTTCCTCAGTACCATAGCCTGGAGAAGAGGAGCCCAAGACGAGATCTTATCGCTCTCTGCAGCTCCCAGAAAGGAGGTTTTAGTGAGGTGGGTGCTGGGTTCTTCTGCCAAGTAACAAGGGGTGGGACAAGAGGAAATTGCCTCAAGTTGTGCCAGGGGAGGTTTAGACCAGATATTAGAAAATACTCCTTTATTGAATGAATGGTGAAGCCCTGGCAGAGGCCACCAAAGGCAGTGGTCAAGTCCCCAACCCTGGAAGGGTTGAAAACCCATGTGGCCATGGCACTTTGGGACGCGGTTTAGTAGGCTCTGTTGGGTTGGGCTGATGTTTCGTCTGGGTGAGCTTTTCCACCCTTAATTATCCTATGACAGGAAAAAATACTAAGCGTGTGTTTTCCTAGTTGATGCCAACATTTCAAGAGCTACAAAATCAAAGGGGAGGATGCTTTCTCGAGGCTTATCTTGTTTACTGAAGAACACAAGCACTGACTCCAACTCGGATTTCTGTAGCTTTCATTGCATTTCACTGGCCTGAATTACAACGCCCTTTTTAATGTTAAATGGCCTGACCTGAGATTTTAGGAATCGAGCAGGTGAGCAGATTAACGCAGTTTTTATAAGCTCCATAAATCCAGTTCCTGGACACCCTCCAGATAAGTAGCTTTCAAGTAATGTTAATATTCAGTTTAGTGTTTCTAGAGCAGGTAGCAAAATATGAACCCAATGATAACATTGTGCCCTGTCATTCGAATGTTGTTAATTAGCACCTGCGAAGTAATTTCATCTCCAAGAGACTCACAGTGCCCCATGGTTGTGGGGGCTATTATTATTCCCAATTAAGCACAGGGGAAACTGAGGCACATTGCACTGCAGTCACTTGGCAGTGTAGCGTGAGTCAGAATCGGGGTCAGAACCAGACTTCATTGTAAGCACCTCCAAAACAAGCCCCATGCTGTGTTGGCCACTCCATCTGTGTGATGAGGTCCTGCACCATCCAGCTACCACCACCAAGGAAGGTTTTCCTATCCGCTTGGCTCCAGCTCCTGTGTCTCCTGGAGGTGTTCAAGACCAGGATGGATGAGGCTATGAGCAACCTGATCTGGTGGGAAGGGAGTTGTAACTGGATGGGCTTTAAGGTCTCATCTAACCCAAACCATTCTATGACTCTATGAAACCCACAATGATGAGACAGTTCCTCAGACGGCCACACCATTGCTCATCTCTTGGTTTTAAAGGGGACGCAAAACATTGGGTTCTGAGAACATTGCTGGCTTTGCAAGGTGGAAGGAGAACCACGGTCACTGCTGCTCTCGCACGCTGCCTCTCCAGCCCTAAGTATCCTCGCTGGACACTCAGGAGAAGGTGTGAAAAGGGTTCTCTCCCCCATCACACACTGCGCACCCCAGGGAAGCAGCTTTGACGTTGCTCCATGCTCAGGTCTTAGACACCTCCTTGCCTTCAGAGGGCAGCCCAAGGTCACAAAGCAGGGGTGGAGCAGGGGCAGGATGCAGGGCAGCGTCGCAGCCCGGTCACACCCTCCTCTTCATCTTGTGACACTTGTTTTTGCCCTCCAACTACGCATGATCTACTTAGCGTGAACTACTACTCATTTTCCTAATGAGAGGGCACATTACAGGATTTTGGTATTTTTCAGGCAGGACTTCACTACGTTTAATAAAGAGGAACCACCAGAGGGCAGAAAGACGAGATAGTTAATCGGAGGTCAGACAAATATATTTATTTAAGTATACATACGCGTATATGGTTTGGTTTCAGTGCAGTGTAGAGTACACATCTTCAGGCAGCATAAAGAACACGGTTAATGGCTTTTATAGCTTAAATATTTACAAAATAGTCGTGCTACAGCTTTCAGTGTTATTGCAAAGACTTTCTTTTGTTTCAAGTTGTGTTTTCAGTCTTCATTAAAGCAACCAAGTGAATGAAAACACTCATATATAACATTTCAGCTTCACCAAGCCAGAAATCCTCTCTGGTCCAGGTTGAAGTCAACGCAGAGTTTTAAAGCCACAGAGATTTCTGGCCACCTTCTGAAATGAAGGCCACTGGAGGAAGATTCTGTTTGCTTAGCAAATTTGCATTCAGCTTCCAAAATCTAGGAAACATGTTATGGACAACCCGCAGCTTTGTGGAATCCAAGTTAACCGGAATATTATCTCCCAAGGCCAGGACTGGACTCGGAGCCGGGCAGGGGCCAGCCCTCCGCCCGCCACACACTGAGTCCTCTTGGTGCTGTCGTGATCTGGACTCCTTAGACATTCCTATTTCTTTTTTTCTCTTAATTCTTTTTAAATGATTATTCATTTTAATTAGGGGAGAATTTAATAGCATCCCACTAAACTATGGCTTGTAGCAGGTTAAGGACAAGCCACAGGCACCTGGAGCGCAACCACGGAAATAGCATCACCCCCTGGCCCAAAACAGAGCTGAGCTGCGAGGCAAGCACTGGAAAAGAGAGATAAAGCAGACCGAAGCAGTAGGAACAAGTCGGCAGGTAATACAAGGAGATAAATAACCCCTGTCCCAAAGCTGTACCTCACTCCTTTTCTGTGGACCTTTTTACCAGGGCCATTTGGATGCAGAGCAGTACTTTTTAGAATGACTCGAGATTTTTACTCCACCTGACTGGCACGGCTGCTGTGGGGCATATTTGGTGGCACACTGCTGTGGGACACCCTTGGTCACACACGGCTGCTGTGGGACACCCTTGGTCACACACGGCTGCTGTGGGACACCCTTGGTCACACACGGCTGCTGTGGGACACTCTTGGTCACACACTGCTGCTGTGGGACACACTTGGTCACACACTGCTGCTGTGGGACACCCTTGGTCACACACTGCTGCTGTGGGACACATTTGGTGGCACACTGCTGTGGGACACTCTTGGTCACACACTGCTGCTGTGGGACACACTTGGTGGCACATTGCTGTGGGACACCTTTGGTCACACACTGCTGCTGTGGAACACCCTTGGTCACACACGGCTGCTGTTGGACGCACTTGGTCTCACACTGCTGTGGAACACCCTTGGTCACACACGACTGCTGTGGGACACATTTGGTGGCACATTGCTGTGGGACACCTTTGGTCACACACTGCTGCTGTGGGACACACTTGGTCACACACGGCTGCTGTTGGACACACTTGGTGGCACATTGCTGTGGGACACACTTGGTCACACATGGCTGTTGGACACACTTGGTGGCAGACGGCTGCTGCGGGACACAAGTTGTCTGACACTGCTGCGGGACACAAATAGTGGGCGAGTCGGTGGCGCACTGCTGTGGGATACACTTGGTCACACACCTGGTAGGATATTGCTGTGGGATGTACGTGGTGGCACATTGCTGCGGGGCACAAGAGGTCACAAACCGGTACGAGACGCCCTTGGTGGCACGCTGCTGCGGGACGCAGGTGGTGACACACCTGGGCGCACAGTGCTGCTGCGGAGTGTACGTGGTCACGCACTGCTGTGGGACGCACTTGGTGGCACCCTGCTGCTGGGGGATGCCCTTGGTGGGATACGGCTGCTGCGGCACACACGTGGTCACTCTCCTGGTGGCGCACTGCTGCGGGGGGATGCACTTGGTGGCACATTGCTGCTGGGAGGCGGTCGCACGCTGTTGTGGCACGCACTTGGTCACGCAAGGCTGCTGCGACGCACCCTTGGTGGCGCACTGCTGCTGCGGCACGCAAGTTGTCACGCAGCGAGGAACACACGGCTCCTGGAGGATGCGCTGGGTCTCACACTTGGTCGCGTGCTGCTGCCGTGGCACGCACTTGGTCACACACTGCTGTTCAGAGAAGCTGGAGGACATGACCCGCTGCCGGGGGACGCAGGGCGTCACGTACTGTGGGATGCACAGCGTGGAGTGCCAGGTAGGCACTTGTGGGTATCTGGCACCGTACATCGGAGGGCACTTGATGGGGATGGGTTCCTGGTAGACTGGAGGGTGGCACTGCTGTAGGTAGCACGACATCTCGGTGAGGCTTCGGCAGGACTGGAATGACACGTGAGAAAGCAGAGCCTTTAGACGGCACCCAGATGGGTTTCTCTCTGTCCTGCTGCTGCCCACACCACAGGACCAGCTCACTCCACAGGGTGACGGC
Organism: Cuculus canorus; assembly: GCF_017976375.1. Classification (NCBI taxonomy): domain Eukaryota; kingdom Metazoa; phylum Chordata; class Aves; order Cuculiformes; family Cuculidae; genus Cuculus; species Cuculus canorus. The sequence goes on from NC_071428.1 coordinate 2,707,222, forward strand.
GACACGTCCTGTCTGTGCCACGGTCTCAGAATCACAGCAGCAGCAGCTGAGGACCCAACCCATCATTTTAACTCTGAAACATAACACTAAATCAAGCGGTGAGGAAACTCGGAGACGTGAATCACTGAATATCTCCCCAGGCTGCAACTCCCCTTCACCTGGACCTCCACAGAGAACTGATCTCAGGGGTCAGCAGAGGAACCTCAGAGCTGCCTTTCAGTCATTAAATCTGGTTTTCTCCTCCTGCTTTTGGTCAGCGGCTGCCTCTGACCTCTTGCTGATGCATAAAGAAAAAAGGCCAACCCAGACACAAGCTCTGAACCTCTGGCCACCTCTGGCATAGTAGGGAGAAGAAAAGATCACCCAAGGCATTGCTGCTGGGTGATGCTATCGTGCTGTGGGCAGGCAGAGGTTCCCAGCCCAATCTCAGCACCACAAAGTTCAGACTCATTAGGGAAACAAAGCCAATTAAAGGGTAGCGATACCACAACTGAACACAAACCTGTTTAGACCTCTTCTAGCGTTATGGGAGCACCAAAGTGGCTCTGACTGTTGTCAGGCACACTCAAAACCAAGCAACAATAGAATCATTAAGGATGAGAAAGACCTCTAAGCTCATCCAGTTCAACCATCAGCCCAACCTCACTGTGCCTATTAAATCATGTCCCAAAGTACTATGGCCACATGTTTTTTTACCCCCTGCAGGGTTTGGGTCTCCCCCACTGCCCTGGGCATACTCTGCCAATGCTTCACCACTCTGTCAGTAAAGGATTTTTCCACATATCCGATCTAAACCTCCCCTGGTGCAACTTGAGGCTGTTTCCTCTCATCTCACTGGTTACTTGGGAGAAGAGCCTGATCTATGCCTGGTAGAGAGCAATAAGGTCTCCCTTCAGCCTCCTCTTCTCCAGGCTAAACAATCCCGGATCCCTCAGCCACTCCTGTAAGACTTGTGCTCCAGCCCCTTCCCCGGCTCCGTTCTCCTCTGGATGCGCTCCAGCAGCTCAATGTCTTTCTTGTACTGAGAGGCCCAAAACTGAACCCAGGAGTCGAGGTGCAGCCTCTTCAGCACAAAGTCCAGGGTCACCATCTCTTCCCTGCTCTTGCTGGCCACACCATTTTTGATACAAGCCAGGATGCTGTTGGCTTTCTTGGCCACCTGACACACTGCTGGCTCATGACAGCAAGAGCAGCACCCCAAATACTGCTAACAACCTTCCCTCACATTCGTCTGTAGTGCCTCTTGGACTTGGTTGCCCAGCTGAAGAACCTGTAAGGAGAGCTCACTCCCACTTTAACACAGCAATTCAACCCAATTATTTTCAAAAACCTTTCCACAGAGCATAATTATATATATAAAAAGAAAAAAGCAGAAATAAATCTGCATTTCAGCAGCCACGGAGGCTCAGCACAAACCAGACTTACCCAGCTCCCTGGTGAGAACAGCTTCGTGATGTGACCAGTGAGCTCTAATAGAAGGAGAGCTTTTATATAGCTACTAAACGCGCCTTGAAGGTATGAGGTGCCCACGACACAGCCTATTAGCTCCTGTGCAAAAGCTGTCTTGTGTGCAACCCTCCGAGTGACTAGCATCTGCGTACTCATCCCTGAGGATGAGTAGTTGAATGTCGGCTCCCCGTAGTAAGAGTAATTACCTATGGTTTAATCTTCCCTGGCATGGTAAGACTGAATGGTATTTGGGGAGGTAGGCAGCGGCGGCATCGCCCGCCACAGGGGTTTGGCAAAGCAGAAGTGCTCCCAAAACCACATTGTTATGGCTTTCCAGAGGTCTCACTCCTGGTGGCCCCCAGAAATGGGGCCTTTCCATCACTTGGTCTCTTTTCACACACACACACACACACGGCATTGGCTTCGTGCCGTGAGGTCTACGCTGACCCACCCCATGTCCTTCTCTAACTTTGGTCACTGGATAGAGCTGGGAGCACTTTTGGTCTGCCCAGCAGCCCGGCTCGGTTGTGTGTGCCGGTTGGATACAGGGCACTGGATTCTCTAAGGAAAAATAGGAGCTCCAAGTAAGGTTCAAACACCCCCATGGGTGGGTGCAGCTCATCATCCATAGAAAATCTCATTTTTAGCTCACACAGCTCTGGAAAGCACCTGCCTGTTGGTGTCTTGATGCTCCCGTGATCCTTACGCAATCACCTGTTATCAGAGCCATGGGAATACACCGTCCAGTGACTCAGATGAGCGGAAAAATGAGCTACAGTCACATATGATTATGACCCTTGCCAAGCTGTGACTGGCAGCACGACGGGCCACCAGGACCAGACAAACTTCCTCCAGTGCTGCAGGTGACTTTCTCAGTGAGTCAACTTCTTATCACACATTGCACTGAGGTTAAAGAAACTCGATAGAAAATCAGGAGATTCTTTTTTTTTAAGTCACTGGAGGTCTAATCAATGCTTCCATGTGCACGTTGTCACATGAAACATCCCCCAAAGTGACAATTTCTTCCTGCTGGCTGCAAGGAGACCTGAGAGGAGTGCTCAGCCCCACCAACATCTGGCACTGGCTGAGATGGAACCATCCCAAGGGGATCGTTTCCTGAGGGTGTTTATTAAAACCCGTGTCTTCTTGTGAAGTAGAGAAAGAGCTCTGCCCAAGGTGGGCTTTGAGGCAAAGGGTCCATAAATAATTTTGTAATGAAAGGAATAATAAAGTTCAGGAACTCTTGGACAGCTCTGCCCCGTGTTGGGCAAGAATTACAGAGGCTGAAATGCTGGTTTTACCCCCAGGCTTCTCCAGCAAGAATGAACCCTGACCCTTGCTGGTCAGCACTAAGCATGTTCATCTTTGCACGAACCACAATTAATGTGGTTTTGTTGTGGCATTTCTCCTACAGAAAGTGGTTCTTTGATCCAAAGCCATTGCTTTTTACCTCCAAAGGTTGTAGGTGTGAACTTCTTTGTTAACTAAAGTGAACGGTTCACTTCTATATTATTTTAATCTGGTCTGGATGCAGGCACTGCCCAACCTTCAAACGAATCCTTATTTCGTTTTCTACATGAGTGAGACCGCATTGTTCCTGCCTAAACTACTGACAGCCCAGGCGAACTTTGGCTTTTTGATCACAACAATGACTTGTCTTTCATGTTAACACCCGGTAGTGTCTGTAACACTATGGATCTAAACCCTCTTAACCAGCACGCTCCAAACCTACAGAGTCAAAGATGGAAAGAGAAGCCTCAGGAACCCAATTAGGCTTCATTTTAATTCTGGCAACATAACAATTTTGGAGACTTTCACTATGTAGCAGTTCAATGAGCGTTTCACGTGACAAAGCCTGTCAAAAATGTGTGTTTCTGTTGTCATCATTCGTGCACATCCTGGTAGAACCCACCTTCTCCCCTCAAGCAGCTCTGCCCCACAGTGGTTGGCAGCTAATAAACCTCCTGTGGTTTTTTAACAGGCCTGACTCAACCTGGAAAGCAGCACGAGATGAAGGTGGGAAAAGAAGTTAAAACAGGGCTGCGGCACTGCCAAATATGCAGAGGGAAGCTGAAAAACATCCTGGAGGAGCTGCCAAGTGAAGCACGACCTTCCCTTTAATAAGCCAGGAATGCAAAGGAGCACCACCACAGTGCAGCATTATGGGGCGTGAGCCAACGCACGAGGAATGCAAAGCTGCCTGCCTGCTCCGAATACAGAAATCTGGTGGGAGAACGAGCCAGTCAGAAAAAAAAGAACATAGAAGAAAGGAGGTAAATTGGCTAGGTGTGATTTGGGATATTGGGTTGAAACTTCAACTGATGAAACCTCTTTCATCATCAACGGTAACAAAAAAAAAAGTGCTGATAAACCAGGTAAACAGCTGTAAAGCAGGAGGGACGTACAGTGGGGAGCTGTTAAGTATTAAGTTTGCCAAGAGAAGTCATGGAAGCCCCATCAAGACCAGGTTGGATGGGGTTTTGGGCCCCCTGATCCAGTGGGAGGTGACCCTGCAGGGGGCTGGAGCTGGATGGGATCCTTCCAACCCAAACCATTCTATGGTTCTATGATTAGAACAAGCCCATAGTGAAGGACAGTACATGTGTTAGGCTGTGACAGCAAAGCCAAGGAAGAGACTCCTCCCTTGAAGAAGTAGATCCACCTCGGAGAAGTGCCTACAAGAGGCTGAGATGGTCATTTCCTCCTGCCTCACCAAGGCATGGCCATTTCTTCAATTCTCACCAAAACCTGCCAAAGCACAATCCTGTCCTCCAGCCTCACCAGGGCATGAACATTTCCTCCAAGCCATAGCTATGTTCTCCAAACTCCAGAGGCGTGGACATTTCCTCCAAGCTGTACAAGCCACTAGAGCGCAGCATTCACACACACAACCACCTCCTACAACAACCTCGCAGAAACAGATTCTGGTAACTGGGAAACTGCCTTCAGCTGCCCTTTCTCTCCAGGAAAATAGTTTGAACTGGCAGCTTGTGAGCTAGACCCAGCCCTATATCTTTGTGTCATGGGACCTTAAAGTTTGAATGCTCCTTATGGTACCAAGATGTGAAGTTAAATCTGAGTTGCCGATGCTCTCCCCTGAAGTCTGACCACAACTTTTCTGTTCCCACCACTGTAAAAGCCTTATTCCAGCTGCTCACACGTACCTGCCCTTCTGGGCATCGAGAATACACGTCAAAATCATAGATGGGTTTCACACAGTGTTCTTCACAGGAGAGCGAGTCTGTTCAGCGGATGGCTGCAGGGCAGAAAGGTGTGTGCAGGGAGGAGCGGGCAGAGACTAAAGGAGACATGAGAGAATGAGCAGAGATTGCAGTTCTGTTGTATCAGGCTTGTAATTAGTACAGGCTGTAGATAATAAAACTTAACATATTATTAGCCCAGCAAGCAGTAAAATTGCAGTCTTGCTCTTTCAATGATTTAACAGCACTGAAGGCAAAATGCAAACCCCATCATGCATCGGAATGAAATGGTCCTCACTCTGACTCCTTCTTGCTTCATTTAAACGATGTTTTATTACTTAATGAACTCTTGCTGTTCTGCAATTAGCAGCCCCACACACCTCTTTGTTCTGGTTGCTACCAGAGGTTAGTCTTTGTAGAAAATCTGCCTGCATGTTCATAATAGCCCTGATGACTTTTAAAACACTTCAGGTGAGTTTCAACACCACTTTCTCTCTCCCCGGTGCCCATCTCCATTAGCTGCACCAGCTGGAAAGAAACCCGGATGCTGAGGTTTGAACTCAAATCTTGGTTGCAGCCAGAGTTGCCCCCTCTGCAGCAGCAGACATTAATTCAAAGGTGTGAAGCCCCCAGCGCCACAGCTCCAGGGACCACCGGCGCCTCTGGTCTGAGGGCAGAAGGAGTGTGTGGTCATTGTGGAATTTAGCTGCCTATGATGAACCCGTGAAACATATCTCATGGAGCCTCTACCACACCAGCAATGAGAACCAGAAGTTTCTGTGGCATACCCCAGATTTTGTTCCTCTGCCATCGCTTTCCATACGCAGAAGGTACGTTGGCTTGGGAGGCCATGGGCTCAGCCTCTGGTTTTGTTGTTTTTCCAGATATCACACAAAAATGAGAGCTTGTACCGCCTTGGCTGGTGTTGAGCATTTCTTGGCTTCTAGTTCTGATGCAAAAAGCTCCAGAAGTTTCTTTTCTTTTTGGCTATTGCCGTGTCTGGCTCTACCACTGCAGGGTGACTGGTGCTGGCTCCGGCCTGGCTTTGCTTCCTGCAGGTGGCAGAGGGGCTGCTTGCCCTCACTGCTGCTGCTTTAGGACACGGATCTGTTGGAGTGGGTCCAGAGGAGGTCATAAAGATGATTTGAGGGCTGGAGCACCTCCGGTACGAGGACAAGCTGAGAGAGACAGGGTTGTTCAGCCTGGAGAACAGAAGGCTATGGGGAGAACATAAAGCAGCTTCCAGAACTGAAAGGGGCTCCAGGAAAGCTGAGGAGAGGCTCTGGATCAGGGAGTGCAAGGATGGATGAGGGGGAATGGTTCTGAGCTGCAAGAGGGGAGATTGAGGTGAAATCTTAGGGAGAAATGTTCTCCTGTGATGGTGGGGAGGCCCAGGCCCAGGTTGCCCAGAGCAGTGGTGGCTGCCCCACCCCTGGAGGGGTTCCAGGCCAGGTTGGATGGGGCTTGGAGCCCCTGAGCCGGTGGGAGGTGTCCCTGCCCATGGCAGAGGGTGGGACTGGATGGGCTTTGAGGTCCAACCTAAACCATTTGTGATTCTGTGACATTCTTCTTGCAAACCAGAGGCTGAAAAAAAATATTATAGGGAAAAAAAGAAAATCCAGTGTTTCTGAGGAATTGAAAAATGACACTTTTTCTTTTCTTTTTGTAAAACAAACCAAGAGAGACCAGAAAAGCAGCAGCAAGAGCAGCACTTTCCTATGAGAAACACTGGTACCTTCACCTTCATCCACATGTGGGTGTCATAAAGAAGCAAACTGTGAGAGCTCAGGATCGCTATGATGTTCACTGCTAACTCAGAGCAAGGGAAAGGAGAAGATCCAAGATAAGTCTCTCTCCCTTGAGCTTGAAAACCAATAATTGCTCCTCCCAAGGTATCTTCCTGCTGTATATCTTCGTCTGGTCAAGGTCCCTTTCATTACTCAGACTCTATCAGATGATCCCTTCTCTACTTCTTAGCCACGTTAGCATTGGTTTGCAGTCCAAGCACCTCTATGGACCCTAAGGCTGAGTCAGAGTCTGCTTTGTCAGACACAGCAGTGGTGCAAGGCTCTGAGGCTCCTCAAAATCATCACTTCTGCGCTGAGATCTACCCTTTCCTTTTCCTTCCCAGGAAGTTTGTTCCGTCAGCCAAAACGTGTTATAAATCAGATGCTCGGGACATACTAAGCATTTAAGATTTCCTCTTCCCCTAGTAATTCAGCTAATAAAGCAGTTTTAGAACCACAATGCAAGGCATGTTTGTATAATCTCTGAGTCCTCTGGGCCTGATTCTCTTCCTATAATCACCTTGTGCAATGGTGTGATGTCATCAGAGTCACAAGAATAGCACAGGTATAACCAAGATTAGCTCCGCTAATCTGTGGCATTACACGGATGCAGAAACTGTTGGAGAAGAAACAGTTTAATTCCTAGAGCCTGCAGCTCCTGAAATTTAAGCTCAATTAATTCCATTTGTGAATGGAAGAGTCTGAAAGTGCCATCACCAAACTCTAATCTTCCAGTAAGTCGCATTGCAGTGAGGCTAATTAACAGAATTGAATAGATTCAATAGAATCAAACTTACCCAACCCACCAGTGAAGCAATGAACCAATGTAAAGGCTTGGGAGTCAGAGACTACTTCTTATATCCCAGCAGCCCGAACTCCCAGAGAGAAGAACCTGGGCTGTACACGCTGCACATGTTTTCACAGCTCCAGAACTGCTCAATTTGCTGAAACAAGTGTTTTGTCCTGACTTTTAGGAGAGAAAACTTCCCGTTCTTAGGCATTTTCTATTTTAACAGCAGAAGGCTCTTCTGTTGGTCAGAACTGAAGCGTGAAAGCTCGTTCTTCTTCGGGTATTTTCCTAATGCTCTGTTCTAAAGCCCTGTGGCTTCAGTCCTGCCAGAAACAACAACAAAAATAATGCAGGCAGCAAATTCACAAAGAAATTAAAAATGTAGGGACGAGGGGGAATGGTTTTCAGCTGAAAGGGGGGAGATTGAGATGAGATCTTATGGAGAAATATTCTGCTGTGAGGATGGGGAGGCCCTGGCCCAGGTTGCCCAGGGAAGCTGTGGCTGCCCCATCCCTGGAGGGGTTCCAGGCCAGGTTGGATGGGGTTTGGAGCCCCTGAGCCGGTGGGAGGTGTCCCTGCCCATGGAATGGGGTGGGACTGGATGGGCTTTGAGGTTCCTTCTACCCTAAACCATTCTATGATTCTGTGAACCTTAAACTGAATGCAAGAGGTGCCCAAAGAACCTCTTTCCTGCCTCACGTGCCTGCCTGACCGCTGCGCAGTGGATGCTCCAGCAAGCTGGTGTTCCCTTCAAAGAGCACAGGGGAACGTGGCTCTGAACCTCAGCTCACTGTCGTCCCTCACCATTAGGGATACAAAGATGACCGTTGAACTAAAGTGACCTCCAGGCTGCTCTGCTTACAGTTGTACCTGTTGGTGGACGGGTTAGAAAAGGCTGATGACAGGCTAAACTCCAACAAGTTCATTCCTGAGCGGGAGTGTGCGAATGAAGCAATTGGGAATTAGGCTCTTTGATGTGATGGCCGAATAGAAAGTGTTCCTGTTGTGCCCAATGGGTTTTCAATGAGGCAATCCATTCTACTCGAGCAGCACGGTAATTCTGCACAAGCAGTTAGGAATAAATTTAGGCAGGGAATTAAAAGGTTTTCAAGAAGCAGTGCAGGGAGACTCTGGAATGGGCTGACAAATCAGAAAATTGGAGTCAAAATATGTAACAAGTTGTTCACGAATTTATGTAAGACGTTTTGTAACTCAATGAAATTTGGCCATGAGTGTCTCTTGAGAACTCTTAAGCTGATCCATTGATATAGGTCTAAGAGGAAACCCTCTAATCCTGGGAAGTTCAGATGCTGTATTCGGGTCCTGAAAGGGACTGCAGGAATGTTGTGGAGGGGCTCTGGATCAGGGAGTGAAAGGATAGGATGAGGGGTATGGTTTTAGGCTGAAAGAGGGGAGATTGAGATGAGATCTCGGGGAGAAATGTTCTCTTGTGAGGGTGGGGAGGCCCTGGCCCAGGGTGCCCAGAGCAGTGGTGGTGCCCCATCCCTGGAGGGGTTCCAGGCCAGGTTGGATGGGGCTTGGAGCCCCTGATCCAGTGGGAGGTGTCCCTGCCCGTGGCAGGGGTGGGACTGGATGGGCTTTGAGGTCCCTTTCAACCCAACCCATTCTGTCATTCTATGATTGAGGCAAAAATAAAGAGGAATTACTCATTGAACAACAGATAGGAGGAAAACATGCTGAAGCATGGATCCTGCATATGCAGTACTTGAATATTACAGCATTTGGCCCCCCTATGAGTGATCAACTTCTTGTCTTCTGCAACGTGACCTGACACTCAGTGTCCACTGCTGAGAGAGAAGCCAGAGTCCACGGATGCTTTGGCGACACGGGCAGACAGACCGATACTAGGGAATTCAGTAACAGGTAATTATGTCTTTTGTCTCGTGAGATGAGTTAATCAAGATGTCCACCCAAAAAATGATGACAGACACAATAATAAAGAACAAGATGGGGTGTTAACGAAACAGTGTTTAATTAAGCCACCAGGGCGAGCCATGTCTTGGGAGATCCAGTTCAGCAGCTTCTGAATCACACCAAGACGTGAAATCCAGGAGTGCAATAGTTTCCTCAGATTGTTTTCTCTGTGCACAAAGTTTAGAAACTCTGGATGGAGACAAATCAAAAAGCATCCCTGCAGATATGAGGTGAGGATCGCAGTGAACATTTCACATCCTGAGCTGAGGTTCTCCGCAGTGGTCTTCCCTTCTAAAACAGGCAATCCTTTTTTTCCCAAACTGAAGGAATACAGCTTCAGGACCCTTAGAGATATTGAGACACTCATCTCAATGATAAACCCGATGAAGCTGGCTGCTGCGGATCTCCGTTTGGAGCTGCTAGCGTAGCTGCTACACACCTCCCACAGCATCTTAGGCTTCTGGTGACTTCATTACCTGATCTGCTTTTGCACGGCCACTCAACACAGCACTTACCCAAGAGGTGTGGGAGCTGGAGTAGCATTTTCCATCTAGGAAGAAGGTTGGGCTCAGGCTGGTTTTTTTCTCACTTGTGGTATTCTGTTGCCTAGAATTAGTGGTGCAACTTCAGTATGGACTGGGAGATGAGCTGGGCTCCACCAGGTGAGAGCTGAGAGCTGCTTGGCTCCACGTTCACTGTGAAGCCACCTTACTCGATGCACGTTTCTCCTGTAGTTTCTGAAGGGTTTCAGCAAGGCAGTTTCACTGCGTGTGGCATTTGCCTCTAAAAATAGTCTTTGTGCAATTCGCGTGGAAGGGGAAAGCAATTACACCTCTACTATGGGAAAAACATTCACTCCCTTTCCACGGGCTGACTTCAGAGCTTCTTCAATGATAATTACCATCGTTTTTTCTGCTGAGGTTGCTGACATAGAGATGAAGTGACCTCCTCGAACCTCTCCAGACCTGGATCCAAACCGGTGTTTAAGGTCAGGACAGCCCCACCTTCTGATCTCCAGACAGGGTTCGGGTCATCTCCCTTCCAGCTATGGAAAGTGATTTTTTTTTTAATCACTAGATGTTGCAAGTTGAGGCTGGAAATTCGACACCTAAATAGTTCAGAAACCTCAGTGCTTGCTTAAATAAAAGCAGTGTCTCAACTGCACGTCTGTGCCGCCTGTAACAGCCTTTGCCTCAGCACTGCTCCACAAGCACTACATGACTTCTGTCTCCCAGGTGGACATAACGAAGGTTACTGAGGCTCTGACCTGAAGGTGAATGTTCACTGATGAAGGTTACACAAATATTGAAATGCAATGTTCAATCTACCAAAACGTGTTGTCTCCTTCCGAATCCGGTCACTCTATCCTCTTCAGCATAAAGATTATAAACTGATTTTATAATCATAGAATGGTTTGGGTTGGAAGGGACCTCAAAGCCCATCCAGTCCCACCCCTGCCATGGGCAGGGACACCTCCCACTGGATCAGGGGCTCCAAGCCCCATCCAACCTGGCCTGGAAGCCCTCCAGGGATGTGGCAGCCACCGCTGCTCTGGGCACCCTGGGCCAGGGCCTCCCCACCCTCACAGCAGAATATTTCTCCTTAAGATCTCATCTCAATCTCCCCTCTTTCATCTTAAAACTCTTCCCCCTCATCCCCTCTGCAGCTTTCCTGGAGACCCTTTCAGGATTGGAAACTTCTCTGAGGTCTCCTCTGAGCCTTCTCTTCTCAGGGCTGAACAACCCCAACTCTCCCAGCCTGTCCTCATAGGGCAGGCGCTCCACCTCTCTAAGTCTGACCTTATTCCCCCATCTTCCTGCTTTGAAGAGCTGTATTCCAGGAGCACATCTCATCAGAAGGGCTGTTTTGATAACCGCAAAGCAAGGTGCTCCCTAGAAAGCAGACAGGCAGGTTCTCCACTGCTGGAAAGAGTCCTAGTTCCTGCCTTCAGCAGAGCTACAACTGCGATTTGTCTCAGCAAAGCAGCAGGTGAGACCTGAGTCAGGGTTAGGTCTTGGTCTGCGATGTTCTCCTGGCTAGTAGAGGCTAAAAGAAAACTAAAACCAAGCAACTTCCAGAGCCAGAAAGGCACCAAGGCAGGAACCCACCTTCCATGAGGCAAGAAAGGAAGTTGCACAGATGGAGTCATTGCACAGGAGAAGATTGGTTGAAAATCCAGGTGTTCTCATCTTTCGATTGCCAAATGATTATTAACAGAGGAAGTTACCCCATAGCTAGAAAGAGCTCCTGACATCCGCAGCCCAGCAATCCTAGTGGGTGATGCGCACCAGCTCAGCCTGTTGCAGTGATTGCATCTGTGGTGCGTTCTCTGATAAGAGCTCTGGTAAAATAGTGGAGACAGGACAAAGATAGTTCCAAGACCACCAAATATGATGAAATTAACCTCTGTGTGGGATGTGTCGTCTCCACTGCTGAAAATAATCCTACCATCAGAAAGGAGGACTGCTTGACCTGTATCCTGATCGCTCCCTGCGATTTTGAGCATGATGGTTAGTGAGCTATTTTCACTCAATAGACTTTTTTACCTGGACCAATGGTCATGCAAATTATATATAAGACATTCTATATGCTAAAAGCTCCCTTTATTTCATATGTAGACTGAAACACCTCTTCAAATGCTATTCTGGCACCAAAATAAGACCAGTGTCCCACTTCCATTTGGATGTGATAAATCTTGTCTACTATTAAAATAAGCCTTTACTTTTCACATGCTGCATAGAGATAAACCCAATTCCCTCTTCTGTCACATTTAGGTGAGTGGGAGTTGCATCTTCTGTACCATGGAAAATAACGTGTTCAGAATTATCAGTTCTGACATGAAAGAGGAATGGAATCTGTGTAGATCTTCATGGGAAAGAAGATAAACCCATCCGTTATGAGATTATAGAGTCACAGGAAAGTCACTTTAAAGAATTCATTTATGAATTTGTGGTCTTAAACCACAAATAGACCCTAAGAAGCAGGGGCATTAGGTGGCATGAAACGACTGATGCGTGAGCTGAAGTTCACAAAGTGAGGGGCTGTTCATAAAGGCTTGTAGTGATAGGATGAGGGTGAACAGCTATAAACTGGAGAGGGGCAGATTTAGACTGGACATAAGGAAGAATTTCTTCACTCTGAGACTGGTGAGGCCCTGGCCCAGGTTGCCCAGAGCAGTGGTGGCTGCCCCATCCCTGGAGGGGTTCCAGGCCAGGTTGGATGGGATTTGGAGCCCCTGATCCAGTGGGAGGTGTCCCTGCCCATGGCAGGGGGGTTTGAACTGGATGATCTTTAAGGTCCCTTCCAACCCAAACTATTCTATGATTCTATGGTTGACACCACACCAAGACCCCCTCATCTTGGTGAGGTCTGCAATGATTGCATTAACTTGAGGGTACGACCTTTGTTCACCTGGAGAGTTTCTTTGTCGAATCAGATTAGTCAGAAAGGGGATTCAAACACGTTCTGCACCTAAAGGCTCCCTTCACAATGCCTACGTGTAAAACAAGTCTGTGGAGGAAACGCACAACGGCAGTTGTGAAAGAGTGAGCTCATTACCTCGGAGGACTCATTCCCAGAAGGCAGGGCTTCGAAACACTATAAAAGTTCTCAAATCTCCATGCTCCATCATCCACTTGACTTCGTGCTTCTCCCTGTTGACTGGTTCGGTAAGCTGGAGAATACTGATGCTTTTCTGATGTCTGTAATTTTAATGCTTGGCTTAGTGAGGGCAGAAGTGTTTTATTTGATAGTTTTGAATATGCAAAAGATTTCTGCAAAGAAGAGAAATTGTGGGCACTGGGGTAGGAAAAGCAGTCTTGGAAAGACTCCGCAAAGCAAATGCCTATTTTGTGTTAAATCTGAGGATATTTAAATGCTGAATTAAATCCTTTCTGAAGAAGAGATTAGATAAAAGCATGTTGGTTTAAGTATAACTGATCCTGTCTTCAGGGAAGAGGGTCTGAATGGCCTCCTAAAGCTCCTTTCGTGTCTGTTTTCTGGGATTCTGGTCTTTATAACAAGAATAATTTTAGAACTTTGATTTCATTGAGGAATTATGTTATGAAAGATAGATTTGGGAGTAGGAGAGGCTGTAAGGAGCAGAAGGGTGAAAGTGTTCCTAGTGTATCATTCATGCCAACCACGTTAAGAACAATATATTAATTTGGGTTGAGATATAATCAAGTCCTTATAAAGAAAATAGCAAAAGACAAGTGATATTGATCTGGAGGATCGAGAAGGATGTAGAGGAGAGGAAGGAATTTGCTTTGAAGATGTACTGAGAGGAGCAGGCAACATGGGGAAGGGAGAACAAACTTGCATGCTCTCACATGATCCGTGTTGGTGTCACTCCTGCATTGAGGGGACTTAAAACTCCCCTTTTAACCAACACTTCAGTGATTCTAATCTTTTATTTGTGCCCTTAGATTGTCCTTAGAAAAACAGCAAGCCAGGTTTTGCCAAAGACACAGCACCAGTCCAGTGGAGCCTTTAGCATCCCACAAAGCAAAGGCAGTTGCATGAATTGCTGGGAACATCCATTTGGCCTGTTGCACGTTACTGGCCTTGGGAGAAGAAATCCCTCCTGATTATTGTGATTCATGCAAGCTCTCTCTGTTATTAGTGGCCATGATAATCCAGGAACACAAGGAGACATTAGCACTGCTAATTCTTTCCATGAGAGTTGGAAGAATTGTGCCACAGGTAACCTCAATCCATTGCATCATCAATGAAGTCAGACTGAAACCAGAGAAAGAGGAGGAGTTGGCCTGTTGTTAAGCCTTAATACTGCGGAATAATAGAACCATAGAATGGGTTGGGTTTGAAGGGACTTTAAAGATCATCCGGTTCCAATGTCAGCTCATGGGCGATGTCCACCTTGAGGCCTTATAGCACTTCGGGTTTCTAATTCCAAGTAAAACCTGGAAACCATTTTAAAAGGGGCCAAAGCAAATTAAATATTTCAGTTTTGTCAATTAAAAACATCTTGTTGAGTCCAGGTTTGTATTTTTCTCCTTGTTTAATACACAAAATGTCTTTAAATGTTTGTCTTTAGCGTTAATTATTTTTTATTATGAAATTTATTTCATTATCGCACTTGATGATCTCAGAGATCTTTTCCAACCTTAACAGTTCTATGATTTTGACCTTCTGAAACCGTTATCAAATCTGTTATTTGTCAGCTCTTCTCATCAATTCCCCAGGATAGAAATGAAAGTGAGTTAGCACGTTGGGAAGAGTGAGGTAACAGGAGGAAGAGCTCTGAAGTGCAAATCAGCTCCAAGTTCAAAGGAGCCGCTCTACCTCAGTTAGACCTGATAGGGCCGTCCCACATTGCAGAACAGAAAGGAAGAACAAGATAAGACAGAGTCAGAGCAGGAGCTGAAAGACAGGATGAAAAAGAGAGAGCAAATCATAATTCTTTCTGAGCCAACCTGCCTTGGGAAACCAAGGGCAAACAAAGACGTTTACTCTCTCAGCTGATTCAGGTTTCTCATAGTCATTTCACCCTTAACCCAATGCAGTTCCTTTAGCAGAGACAATAACACTGACGTTTCTTTCAGGTACTCTTGTTTCCTGCAAAGATGTCTTTGAATCAAACACAAATCAAGCAGGAAATCACCCTCCCATCTGGCCTGAGCAAAACGGTTCCAAACGAAAGTCAAGAGCCTGTGCCGTGCCCTGAGCCAGTCCCATGTCCACAGCAGCAATCCGAAGTCCAAGTCCCAACACCTTGCCCTGAAACAGTCCCAGTGGTACCATGCCCAGAAAAAACAGTGCCGGTGGTGGAACCAGGCAAGGGAGAAACACCGGTGGCCGTGATACCCGAATGTCCACCTCAGGAGCAGCAGCAACAGCAGCAATGCAAGCTACCGCCAACTTTCCCACCTGCATCATGCCCTGAGCCTGTTCCATGCCCTGAAGAGAAATCAGCATGCAAAGAGGTGCCTGTGCCAGCCCCTGTATCCTGCTCTGACCCAACTCCATGCGTGTTGGAGAAGCAGGAGTGCAAGGAGATCCCTGTGCAAGTTGCGTGTTCGGAGGCTGCAGTGTGCCCTCAGGAGAAGCAGCAATGCAAGGAGATCCCTGTGCAAATTTCTGTTCCGTGCCCTGAACCCACACCGTGTTGCCAGGAGACTCAGGAGTGCAAGGAGATCCCCGTGCCCACCTCATGCCCTCAACAGAAGCAAGAGTGCAAGGAAACCCCTGTGCAAATCCCTGTTCCATGCCCTGAACCTGCACCGTGTGCCCAAGAAAAGCAGCAGTGCAAGGAAACCCCCGTGCAAGTCCCTGCTCAATGCCCTGAGCCCACACCATGCGCCCAACAAACACAGCAGTGCAAGGAGCCCCCTGTTCCGTGCCCTGAACCTGCAACGTGTCCTCAGGAGAAGCAGGAATGCAAGGAGACTCCTGTTCCATGCCCTGAACCCACACCGTGTCCTCAGGAGAAGCAGGAATGCAAGGAGACCCCTGTTCCATGCCCTGAACCCACACCTTGCCCTCAGGAGAAGCAGGAATGCAAGGAGATCCCCGTGCCAATCCCTGCTCCCTGCCCTGAGCCGGGGCAGTGCTCCATCCCAGAGAAGTGTCCTCCCATCGAGCAGCAGCAGGTGAAGCAGCTCACCCAGTGGCCACTGGCACAGAAGTAACTTGCAGTTGACACGGGAAGCCCTCAAGAGAGAAAAGAGTTTGCAAACCCAGACCTCCTCTCCGCACGTCTCACAACTAGAAGTCATTTTCTAACATCCTTTTCTTCACTGCAGAATTCCCGCTATGAAGCTCAGCTTCCAAGGCCCCCCAGCTAACGCTAGCGCCATCCCATACTAACAGCCCTCCGCTAACCGACACGTCGGGACTGTCCATAGGTAATAAGGCTTCAAGAGGTGCCGTAGGCATGTGCGTTCAGCTTTCCAGCAGCCTGATTTTCTGCCCTCTCCCACTCATCCCGCTGGCTTTTAACGGCCCAGAGAGAGACCAAAGAGCATGACGGCACGCACGCGTCGGGGCTCATTAAGCTAAATACTCCAACTAAACCCAAATGCGATTAGGGACTTCGAGCTCATGGTCCAAACCCGCATGCTGCCTCCTGGTTTCCATACCTTCCTCCCAGCTCCCTGCACGCAAATGCCATCTCCCACCTTGCATTTAGGAGTTTCTGCCCGTTAATCATAGGATTTGAGGTTTGTGCCGAACCTGCTGCTAAGGGGTCAAAGGCAACGAGACTTTCTGAATCATGAATCCGTAGTGTTGAATATTTTATGCCAAAATCATAAAATATTTTATGTCAAAACCAAATCCACTGGGCTAGAGGAAAGAGATTGATTTTCACAAAAGAGGAATTGCCTCTTAACTATCTGCTTAGGTGAATTGGTAGCAATTCCTCATAAAGCTCACCTTGGATTTTCTAGGATGTGTAAAAGAACAGCTCGAGCTGAGGTTAGGTATGGAAAATATAGAGATAATTAAATCTAATCCAGACATGTTTTGAAATAGGTTAACCTCAGGCGTGGCTTCCATCTGTTAGAGAGGATAAAGGAGGAGACATACACAGTGCTGTCTCAATTACACCCTGGAACATGTTCCACCACACAGTGGTGTCATGTATGTATTTGGCACTTACCTCTAATTATTTCAGGCTGATATTGTATCCAGGATTTATTTCACTGTGAAAATCAGCAATAAAAATTACTTTGAATACCAAGCGCTTGACATTTTTAATCACTTCTGCTTGAAAAGATGAAAAGGAGCCTCAGCTTGCAAGATTCAGGTAATTTTTAGGCTCAAAGCTGGGTGGACGAGAACTCAGAAACTGGGGTGCTGGCAGGGAACCCCAGGTCTGCTGCTCCTCTCCAAGCACTCAGTTGAGAGAACCTGCACCAGTCCCTGCTCTGGGTCAGTCCTTGGGTTGGCCAACAGCACAAAAACACTAATTTCATTGAAACACCCCTGAGCAAGACAGCATATCCCAGAGGACGGCAGGTGGTGTTCGATCACACCAAGTCATCCCCATGATCCATCTGCCCAATTTAAACATAAAATCATAGAATGATTGAATGGTTTTGGTTTGGAAGGGACCTCAAAGCCCATCCAGTCCCACCCCTGCCATGGGCAGGGACACCTCCCACTGGCTCAGGGGCTCCAAACCCCATCCAACCTGGCCTGGAACCCCTCCAGGGATGGGACAGCCACCGCTGCTCTGGGCAACCTGGGCCAGGACCTCCCCACCCTCACAGGAAAGCATTTCTCCCAAAGATCTCATCTCAATCTCCTCTCTTTCGGCTGAAAACCGTTCCCCTCATCCTCTCCCTTCACTCCTTGATCAAGAGCCCCCTCCCCAGCTTTCCTGAAGCCCCTGGAAGCTGCTCTAAGGTCTTCCCAGAGCCTTCTCTTCTCCAGGCTGAACAACCCCAACTCTTTCATCCAGTCCTTGTACAGGAGGTTCTCCGGCCCTCAGGTCATCTTCGTGGCCCTAATGTCTTCACAGCCACTCTGTGACCTTCAGCAGACAGAAGGCTTGGGCTTGCCTACAAGGCAGGTTGCAAGCACAAGCAAACAAATTTTTCCCACACTTCAGACGAGCCAGAAGTGATGTAATCTCACTGATTTGGCCGCGTACCTGTCATATGGGTGTGAGATACATCCAACCTCATCGTCTGATCACAGGATCGCACGGATGCACAGAGCTTCTGGTTTGCAGAGCAAGCTTATGTCTGTCTGCCAGACACCAATATCAGATCACTCAACAGTGTCTGTGTTTGTGATGTTCCTCCTCTGCTCTGCCATACAGCTGGCTGGAAATCAACCAGCCGAGCCGGTATACCCTGCTGAGAAACAAAAACATTCTGAATCCTCTTTCAGATTCCTTTAAAATGATTCCCGTTGATCCTGAGCAGGCAAAAGCTTCCTTTCAGTATTCAGAACTCCCAAAGATTATTTTCCTCTCAGCAGTTACAGTATAGTCGAGACACTCAAACTAAAATTAATTGTTTTGATAGACCCACAAGAATAGACTTCAGGATATTAGATCTTACAGCAATCTGAGTTTCACCAGTTTGCTCCGGTTCACAGAATCACAGAATTGTATGGGTTGGAAAAGACCTTTTAAGCTCATTGGCTCCAACTTGGCAATCCTCACACTGCCAAGCCCTTCGCTGAACCACGTCCCTGTGTGCCACATCTCCATGAATAATGACTCCACTGCTTCCCTGGGCAGCCTCTGCCAGGGCTTGACAACCCTTTTGGGGAAGGAATTTTTCCTCGCATCCAATCTAAATTTCCCCTGGCATAACTTGAGGTCATTTCCTCTCATCCCGTCACTCATCACTTGGGAGAAGAAACCAGCACCCACTTCAATCTCCTTTTCAGGAGCTGTGGAGAGAGATGAGGTCTCCCCTTAGCTGCCTCTTCTCCAACAGTTAAACAGCCCCAGCTCCCTCAGATGTTCCCCATAACATTTATGCTCCAGCCCCTCCACCAGCTCTGTTGACACTCTAGCCCACCAACGTATTTCTTGGAGTAAGAGGCCCAAAGAGGCCCCTGTTTTCAGGGTGGAAACAACTGGTAAGACTGCTCTGAGATGGGAAGAACATCGATCCTGAGCCAGGTTTGACACCCAGGCTGCATCTCTGAACCCTGAATTTAAATGGCCTTTCTAGAAACTGTCATCATTTCGTGTCTTGTTTCCTCTAAGCAGTTCACATTTCTGATCTACTTCATCCTCGTATTCAAAGTACAGACAAATAATTACTTGGGAAACCTGGAAGGGAAAGATGAGTAGATCCTCGTGTGCGTGTGCCTTATGTGCAAGTATATATGTAAAGGTAATCCTTTGGCTAATAAACAAAGTGCGAGAGAATGACTGACACCAGTAAAGTGAAAATGCATCAGGAAGAAAGTAATGAGGTTATTTATAATTTTATTGTAGCATATCTCAAATCAAAGATCAGAAGATGATGTCCTTGCAATTATAGTAGGGGATGAATAAACCCAAGCTAATGAATTGCACCTCTTTGTAAGGTAATTTCTGCTTGCAATTTTCTAGCTGTTCTGGTAGAACCAGGAGAAAGGAGGAAAGCTTGGAAATAAGCATTTGCATCTTCTGTGGCACTTTGTGGCCGTTGCTGCCAGCGCTACTTTTGCTTCGGGCATTGCTGCTGCTGCTGCTGCTGCGGGACGCTCTTCACGGGACACTTGGCTTGCCCTTTCGGGGTCTGGCATTTCTCCACACACTTTGGAGCACACTTTTCCTGGCATTGTTGAGGTATTTGCTGCTGTTGTTTCTGCTGGTGGGAAGACATCTTTGCTAAGCCTGAAAGATAACGAAAGTGTTATTTCCGTCATTTAAAGACCTACACACTTCTTTCTGGATATCATCGCTTCAGTCAGTTCTTCAGTTTTGATATCGAACCAACAGTGAAGAGCTTGTAAAAGCTAATCCTACCAAGTAAAAGTACCAAAATAAAACCTCCTTGGAAATACCTGAGGATGTTGCTGTTCAGAACAAATCTGTGCTGGTGATTCCAGCTTGCCGTAACTGCCCCATATCACTCTTACAGAATCAGGGAATGGTTTGGTTTGGAAGGGACCCTAAAGATCATCCAGTTCCAACCCCCCTTTCATGGGCAGGGACACCTCAGAGTCAGAGATGAGCAGAAAGCCAGTGACATTTCACTATTTCAAATGGTTTTGAAGGAGCAAAGTTGTTTGATTACAAACATTTCTAACTACATCTGGCTACCTGGGGGTGTTTGAGGCCAGGTTGGGTGGGCTCTTGGGCAGCCTGATCCAGTGCGAGGTGTCCCTGCCCAAGGCAGGGGTTTGGAACTGGGTGATCTTTAAGGTCCCTTCCAACTCAAACTATTGTACGATTCTGTGATTCTGCAGCAGCGTCTCTGCTTAGTTCATTGAGAGCTTCGGAGTAGAAGCCATGTCTCTTAAATAGAGGTGAACTCTACCAGTGATAATTTGATTTTATATAAAGAAGTGAAATTCGGAGCCCTGGAGATCCAGGAGACTGCAATGATCAGCTCAAGGCTGCTCACCAGCAAACCAAGCTGGCAGCGGGTGCCATCCTTTGGCAGGCAATACTCAGTACCCAATGGTTATCCACAATGATTCTTATCAGTTAGAAAAAAGAAATGAGGCTTAACAAGGATTTGCTGGTCTAAAGAGTCAGCAAGCCACTGTCTGGAGCCTCAGAAAGTCTCAGAATAACATAAGATGGAGGTAAAATTGCCGGGGAGAGAAGCTGAAACTGTTATTAGATTAAAAAAATAAAGCAAAATCACCCCATAGCATCAGAAACCACCACTCACGCATCTAAATGTACACCGAGGGACTCACCCTGTGTCTCCTGTTGTTGGTGGAAGAGAAGAAGCAGTCGCTCAAGTTAAGGAGTCTCCCGATCACGAGGCTTTTATACCCTTTCAGAAGTCAGCCCCGGGAGCTGATGACAACAGATTAACTCGATGACCAGAATCTTTCACAACCAGAACCTGCTCCACTGACACCTCCGTACACCTGGATTCAGTCAAGGTCTGTGAACGATACCTCCTCTTTCAGGTGCGGGGGATTTGTTGTTTTTAATGCAAGGCACACCCAATCTGGTAATAACTGGCTAATTTATTAATAATTCATATTGTCCCAACCCTGGGCAGAGATCCCACAAGTGAACTCAGATGTGAGAGGTGGCTCAGATCTACTCCAGAGTGAGTAGAATGTGTTTACATAAAGTTTAGATGTTTCCCAATTGTTCTGTCTGTGGCCACCAGGGCAGAATTCCAGCTGGGGTGACTCTGTGTGCTGCATCCCAACCCCTGGGGAGGGCAGTGGGTCTGTGTTTGGCAGTCTGAGTTTGGGGTTTTTCATAGAATCGTGGAATGGTTTGGATTGGAAGGGACCTCAAAGCCCATCCAGTCCCACCCCTCCATGGGCAGGGACACCTCCCACTGGATCAGGGGCTCCAAACCCCATCCAACCTGGCCTGGAACCCCTCCAGGGATGGGGCACCACCGCTGCTCTGGGCAACCTGGGCCAGGGCCTCCCCACCCTCTCAGGAGAACATTTCTCCTTAAGATCTCAACTTGATCTCCCCTCTCTCAGCTGAAACCCATTCCCCCTCATCCTATCACTGCCCTCCCTGATCCAAAGCCCCTCCCCAGCTTTCCTGGAGCCCCTTTAAATCCTGGAAGCTGCTCTAAGGTCTCCCTGGAGCCTTTTCTTCTCCAGACTGAACGACCTCAACTCTCTCAGCCTGTCCTTGTATGGGAGGTTCTCCAGCCCTTGGAACATCTCCATGACCTCCTCTGATCTCACTCCAACAGGTGTGTGTTTTGCTTCCATCCTTCTCTCTTTTCCTTTCCCCAAAGGGGAAGAAAATGCATTATATTGCCAAGACATTCAAAAGCTCTCTCCTTATTTGCACTTTCAGCTTTTCTCTGAAGATGCTAAAACTTCTTTTTTTACTGGGTTGTGCTTATTGAAGCTGTGGCACAACTTCTTTATTCTGGGGATTGATCTGTGTTTCAAAAACTATTGATTCCCCTTGAATTTTTTTCCAAGGAAGAAGTGGAGAAACTGTTTCAATTGAAATATTCTCATTAGCGCTGATGGAAAAGGTAGTCCAAACCTCTGCTGAGTATTCCTCAATGCTGTGCCCCGTGGGCTGATGTTCAGCACTGTGTATTACAGCCCAGTCTCTATTACAAATGTGCAATATATGGAGAAATGAGAGGAGAGCAGAAGGTCCTCATGGCAACAACATCATCCCATATCGTAACATCCCTGCCCATGGCATGGGGGTTGGAACTGGATGATCTCTAAGGTCCCTTCCAACCCAAACCATTCTATGATTCTATGGTCCTGTCTGAATTCTCAGTTGTCTTAACGACGCTAAGCTGGACTAAATGTCCCTAATTTGTTGTAAATATGCAGAAGGATCTTAACAATGCTCAGAACTGACCCCAGGTGCATAGGAGAGCAATGTGTCAGGGCTTTTGCCACAGTTTCCTACAGGCACAGGAAGCGTGATGAGCACAAACCAACAGGTCTTTCCTACCACTTCCTCCTGGATTTCCAGAGCTGTGCGCTCCCATCTGTGATTACTGCACCTGGTGCAACGCTCGCAGCAGAGAGGAAGAGAAGGAGAAATAGGAAATGACTAACAGAGCTGATAGAGCTGGGTGGAGATGCTTGGAAATCGGTCATAGGTGACTAAACTATGGGACAGATCACGTTAGAAGCTGCATATGACTTCCTGACTAAGACTTTTGCCATGCCTGAAGGTGGGCAGTGACACCACACACGTGGCAGCAAGAGGCAGTTATTACCGAGTCCCGGTTCACTGCTGCATCCCCAAAGGTTTGCATTCAACAGTATGAACCAGAGGTGTGTGTTTCTAGTCTTCCCCTCCATTTTTGTGCTGCTCACTCTCTGCTCCACTCACCTGCTCTGCTCACCTTTGTCTGCCTGATCTGAAAGGCGTGTTCAGTTGTAGAAGGTGTTTGCCTTCCTGAGACGTGATTTGCCCATCATTATTCCTGTTTGATGGTGTCACCTCTTGGTGTTGACAGGAATAATGTAAAAAGGAATCTACCATCGAGCTCTCTACACCTGCACACAGGGCTTCATTAAAAGCTGATTTGGTAACCGTGTTTATGCACACCTAAATATAACTCTTTTTCTTTTCTAGATTAGATGTTCTCCACCCCTGACATAATGATACAGTAGGTGGATAGCAATTCTCTCCATCCCAGACATGGAAATTGCCTCTGTCGGGGAGACAGAGGTAAGCGAGTCGCATGCACGGAGTGGAAGACAATGGGAGCGTTGTGTCTGGAACTCAACACTTAACTGGGTAGAACATTCCACCAGACAATCGGTCTCCTTCCATTTAAAGTTACAGCTCCAAATAAAGAAGATGCATTTATAAGTGAATCACATTATTGTACCTGTGAGTCACTAACGAACCTGAAATGCCAACTGTTCTATCAGTCAGGGATGGGACTTCTCCTTGCTGCAGATAAGGAACAGGTAGATAACAAGAGTGAGACCTGCCGAAAGCCACAAAAAGCGGCTGCAGCAAACCTGGGAGCAAAACTGCAATCTTGCAGGTCTCAGACCTGTTCCTGAACCACAAAAAGATTCATCTCCTGCAGCCAAGTCCCCTACTTTCTATATTTAGACAGTAAGGATCACAGGAAGAATTCATCAAAAAGACCATTTTCATCTCCATGACAATAATTTAACGATCAATTAAAATCCCAGCAAGTGTTTTTTTGATTCCTTCTTTCCTAGATTTGGGACTTCCTTCTACTTGAATTTACCTTCTAGTAGTTTCTATGGTTTGACTCCAAAATCCAGAGATGTAAAGATCAGAATTCTATAATTAATAGAGGTGAAAATTAAATTTATACCATTGTTTTCAAGTAAGACCAAACTAATTTCTTTTATAAATCTCAGGAAAGTGTTGACTGGATGCTGGGTTTTTTAGGTCATTAGAAGACATTACTCCACCTTATTATCTATGTTTTCGCTCTGGAGGCACAAATCCTCCACAACCCAAAGAAGACGACCTAAAGGAAGATGTTCTTGGCCTCAGAGACCTGGAAATGGGGAGGTGAAAGAAAGACAGAAGACATGGGATGCCATCGATGGTCAATTTTTATTGCTATCACATAGACATTAAAAGACAAGAGTATATATATAGAAAGACAAGATGACAGTTAAAGAGTAGAAGGTGAGACATCTTCCAACATCAATTGCTCACCGCACAGCCAATGCTAAACCACTTCCCAAGATGCCCAGCAGTAGAATATTGGCCAACTGCAGTTACCAAGAAAAAGACGCTAAGACAGCAGCAGTAGAATCATCACAGGGAGCAAAGATACAGGCAGAGAAGAATTTTCCAAGACAAAAAGAGCATGGGATAACCATCAGGAGAGGTCTCGGTACATTGCAGGTAGGTCTGTAACTTGGTTTTCATTCCATGGACGCTCATAAGCCTATGAATACTGCAGCGCACCAACGCATCAGGGCTGCACGCAAGGCTCGTGCATCGAATCGATCAGCATGGGCGAGAGCAGCAGGTGCCGCACGGCTCCAGGCACACCGTCTCGCACTGGTCAACACACTTGGTGGCACAAACCTCCACGCACTGGGGCAGGCAAGGCTCCACGCACTTGGTGGTGCACTGGCTGATGCAGGGCTCGGCGCACTGCGTGGTGCATTGGGTTTGGCACTGACTGGCACACGGCTTTATGCAGGCGTCGATGCACGTAGGGGGGCAGACCTCCACGCACTGGGTGCTGCAGGGCTCCACGCACTGGGTGCTGCAGGTCGTGGTGCACTGGGTGGCACAGGGCTCCACGCACTGGGTGCTGCAGGTCGTGGTGCACTGGGTGGCACAGGGCGCTGGGCAGACCTCCACGCAGGGCTCCACGCACTTGGTGCTTTTCTGCACACAGATGGGAGGGGGCAGGCAGGGCTGCTTGCACTGCTCGTAGTAAGACATCCTTCTGAGGTGCTGCTAAAGACAAAGAGAAGAGAGATACAAGATTAGACCATTCGACCTTTATTCCAGAGCCAAGAGGCACAGCCTGAGCTCTTGAGACGTACATAGAGGTTTGCAATTGAACTGAGGAGAGGACAGTCAGAAAAGAAAACATGAATGATCCCTGGATTCAGACACAGGCAAATAATATTTCTTCTTTTCTTGGGAACCTGCAAGCATCACTGTTAGGAACACTCAAGCCATAAACCCTGATTTTTATAGAACTGCCCACAGTTAAACTCTGTAGAAGCCATAATGTGAAAATAGTTCATTTCCATATTTTCTTAATTAAACCAACAAGCGTTCCAAGGCCCATGTTTTGCTTATTGCTTCTTCAGTTCCTCATGTGCACCACAGAGCGCATCCCTCTTTGTGGAGACATTGAGCTCCTCATGCCTGAGGACAAAGCCCATAGAACCACCAATTCAGATGCTCTCCCAAATCCTCTAGTGTTAAATTATGGCACATCCTTGGAGTTGGATCAAAATGAACGGGCTCATCCTTTCATAAGAGAAGCGTTGGCCCAGAGGTGGCAGCTCCTATTTCCAATTCATTTCCTCAGCTTGACTTCTCCCAGATGTCTCCTGCAGCTTCGCCCTCAGGTATTCTGCGGCTTCCTTCTTCCAGATAATGCTTCTTCCCACCCATCTCTTTTGAAGTCCCAAGACTTACTCTGCAGCATTCACTAATTTATTTAATTTCCAGGCTTAATAAGGTATGAAAAAAAATCATGACAATAGACTACGAAGAAGGATGAGAGACATCCACAGTTTCAGAATAGGCGACAGGACATTTGCAAGCTACTTAAGGAAAAGCAGACTCTAATAAGAGTCGAACATCCTCTCCCCTATTCCAGGACGGATCCTGGAACAGAAACACCAGAAGCAAAGCTCCCTTTTGATCATTAATGTAATCTCTTGGCCACAGCAACCAAGTAACTCAGCCATCGTGTTATTCTCTGATAAATCCGAGACTTACCAGTTCACCAATGCAGGTAAGCGAGGCAGAAGTCAAGTAAACTGGTGTGAGCATCAAAATGCAAACCTTTTTATACGGCTCGTGTGGCGTCACCTCCGGAAACAAAGGAGCCCAGGGGTATGGACACCTGACCACTAACTACCTCAACAGACTCCACCTATGCATGCTTTAGATATTTGTTTGCATCCTAATTTTTGATGGAAACTCTCTTCCAGGAAAAGCAGGTGATCCTGAGCAAATTCGGCTTCCACCTCAGACCCGAGTCATGTCATTCCCGATGAGAAGGACGCACTAATTAAAAAAAATGAAGCAGGTATCGGATTAATTGCTTTGCAGAAAAGGTTTAATACACTTGAATATTTTCAACACCTTATTTCCATAAATGTCTGAATGATACCTTAGGGTTTTTTTTCAATGCAAGTTATATCTGTTATTAGGGAAGATGGACAATTGATTGTATTTACGATGAGAAATACCATGTCCTAGTTCTCATGGTAAGAAACAGCTAATCCTACAGTGCTTCCACAAACTGTTGATGTTTCTGCTTCTCTAATACCTTTTTAACCCTTAAGCGCAACCAACCTGTTCCTCTCTACTCTCTATTAACAACATTCATCCTTGGCAATGCCAATGGGGACACAGCTCCAGTTACCTTGAGGACCTCTTCAAGCCATTTAAGGCAAAGTAAAGGGACACTCGGTTTAAAACCATTTTTCACTGCCAGAGTAGTGTAAAGGGCTTCAGTTTAAGTGGGATTTAGGCCCAAGGCTCCACATTGGCATATTGAAGCCTTTTGCTGATCGTGATAGGAATGGTTGGACTTGATGATCCAAGAGGTCTTTTCCAACGTGGTGATTCTATGATATCTCACTCAGGTCTGCAACACAGGAAATCGTTCTCTCTCCAACATATTTTAATCACCGAGGTAGAATGTGATTATCAGACTACATGTAGGTGACCGTCTTCTCCAATGAGATCACTTACACGGATGCTCAATGGGGAAAAAGAACCCCAAACCTCGCACTAATCTGTTCAGCGTGAGCAGCGCATCCTGCTAACACTGGAAACCAGGAATCTTGCTGGAGAATTGCAAGCATCAGCACTGGTTCCATTCTTGTGTTTACATAGGGAAATTGGAATTCCAGTCCTAAGTGAGCTGATGCACTGCTCTTGACATTCCTCCAGCGGCACCTCATTGTTCATTCAGTCTTTCCATTCCTCTTCCTTTGTTGGATGGACTCAATGCATCACATGTGGTTTCTCTCTCCGTGACTTATACTACTGAACTTGCAGCTTTTACCGGTGATAGGAAGAAATGAGAGCTTGGAAAGCATTGTTTGCTTCTGTTAGAAGTCTGCATTTCTTTACTGAAAGAGTGATGATGCATTGGCAGAAGCTGGGCAGGGTAGTGGTGGATTCACCACCCCTGGAGGGGTTCAAAAACCATGTGGCCATAGCACTTTGGGACATGGTTTGGTCTGCACAGTGGTGTTGGGCTGGAGGAGCTTAGAGGTCTTTATCAACCTTAATGATTCTATGATTGATTCTATGATTCAGGTTGAGGAGAATCACTCAGGACTGCATCATACAGACCCTGCAGGCTTTAAGATGAACATAGAGCAACTCGCTCAGATTTAAGCTTCTAATTCTTTGACATCTTCTCATCCTAGACCAAACCTGCTGGGCTACGCTGAGCAAGAAATTGTCCTCCAGTACTTCTAGGTCCCACCACAGCAGCAGCCTCCAACATTTACGTTGCTGTGGAGTTTCTTAGAGTCAATTTTGTGCAGTTCTTCCTGCTTTCCTCGGGCTCCAGACTCATCTCGGAAACCAAGACTGAGGACCGGTCCTACGCCTCCCTTTCTATAGTGGGTTATTGCGTACCCTATCGTTACATTTCATTAACAAGAAATTGTAATGAGCTCTAAGGAAATAGACTTTTTAGGAGACAGAAATTGATCTGCATTTGTTATAAGTGGAAATATCAGAGGGCTGAATTATTATTATTATTAATTGACACTTACTTGTGGATCTCTATTATATTTATGAGCAATTTGGTCATTTGACTTGTCACATTAACTTCAGTGAGTCAGGAACCCACAG
This sequence comes from Cuculus canorus, assembly GCF_017976375.1. Lineage (NCBI taxonomy): Eukaryota > Metazoa > Chordata > Aves > Cuculiformes > Cuculidae > Cuculus > Cuculus canorus. Next base: position 2,735,014 of record NC_071428.1, read on the forward strand.
CAACATCCTTTCGTGACCATCCTCCTCTGGCAAAAGAGCTAAAAAGAAGTGCTTTTCCAACTCTGATATTTCTATTTAATTGAACTGTACATATTAAGGTCTCTTCCAGAACCAGAGGCTGGTATGAAATATAGCATTTTGATGAAAAGAGCATGACGGAGAGCAAACCTGGACCAGAAGATGTTTCTGGTGCCCAGGATAGACTTCCCTACCCGGTGTTTGTTTGGCCCTGCAGAAGAGCAGCCCCCTGAGCGCTGTAGCCTGGTGCTCAGGAGAGTATTTCTGCAAAATGCAGTAAAATAAGAACACCGTCAATGCTTTTGGCTCCCTATGATCTGAGAAACTTAGTGTCTCATCGCCAAGAGCTACAGAAGATGAAGCACATCAAGATTGCAGCCATTTTCCTCCAGCTATAAAAATTTACCTGCAGACATGAAACAGCACGTGCTCACAGGGACACGATTGTTGACAGAAATGCAAAACCTCACGATGTGCAGACGTCATGATTTTTGATGGAAACATCTAGTTCACTACCCACAATTTGGTGAGAAAAGCATTTTCATAGAGATCAGGGCTTCTCCCCATGTTCCTAGCATGGCAAGGCCTTCTCAGGCCACTATCCTGCACTTTGTTACAATTAAATCTTAAAGGCTGGGGCTTGATTCCAACTGACTTTCCCCTCTTATCAGTCCCTACCCAGGAAAGACACAAGGATGTGATCCGGCGCCAAAGGCAGCGTCCAGGTGGGACCGGTCCCCATGTTGCTGGGCTGTTGCTTCGGCTTTGGAAACCATCGCATAGCTGAGATGCCAAGAGTCTGAGTAGAGAATGCAATTAACCTCACATGAAAACAAGTGGCTTGCCTGCTCCGTGTCCCAGGGACTATTTGATCGAGTAATTAGATCGTGTCTTCTGGGGCTGAGAGGAACCCAAAGATGGCACTATCCCCCTCTTTTCCTGTTTACTCAGAAGGTGAGTGCTCTGCGAAGAATGATAAATGAGCCTCTGAATGCAATTAAATCTGAAAAAGAGGAACTACCTGTGGTTACCAAAAAAAAACCCTCCTCTGTTTTATCTTCTGCCTTTTGACTATCGCAGATATTTGCTTTGATTTCCTGAAAGGGGCCTACAAGAAAGGTGGGGAGGGACTATTCACAAAGGCTTGAAGTGATAGGATGAGGGACAATGGGTATAAACTGGAGAGGGGCAGATTTAGACTGGAAATAAGGAGGAATTTCTTCACTTTGAAGAAACCTCCCCTGGCACAACTTGGGGCCATTTCCTCTCATCCCATATTTGTTACTTGGGAGAAGCGACCACCAGCCACCTCACTACAACCTCTTTTCAGGTAGTTGTAGAGCAATAAGTTCTGCTCTCAGCCTCCTCTTGTCCAGGCTAAACAACCCCAGTTTCCTCAGATGCTCCTCATAAGACTTGTTCTCCGGACCCTTCAACAGTTTTGCTGCCTTCCTCTCGACATTATCCAGCAGCAAAATGTCTTTCCTAAGACTGGTCCATTGGATTTGGGAGCTGGAGCCAGGGCTTGCACAGAACACTTTAATAAGTTTTAAAGGTATTTTGCAGTCAAAAGAGACCTCCACGGGAGATGATTAGGAAACCTCAACTGCTTTGGTATTTCAGTTGTGTAGCATTTGTGCTTAGGTGACGTCTAGAGCGCTTACCAAGTCCAGACACTCACTGTGGCTGGTGCTGTACAACCAGTGGCGAGAGCCAGGATCTGCCACAGCCTGATGAGAGAGGAAGATGGAGATGGAAGAGCTCTGAGGACGGAACAATTTGCGTGAGGCTGAATCTCACCAGCCCGTGTGTAATGCCACGTCCATCGGGTATGAGTTACTGTGTCCCACTATTGGTTGGACTCCTCTACCAGAAAAGGTGAGACAGTGATAATTGCGGGGTAGTCACCAGCCGTGTGCCCCGGGGCATCTTTAAAGAAGGAGCCAGTGGGTGTTCGCAGACAGAGCTGCACCCACATCTGCTGCTTCAGCAGCTGGGTTGGCTTCCCCCTCAGTGTCCTTCCCCACCTCCCCTCCCTTCAGCAGTTGCTGCTAAGCTTGATGGCACTCTGTGTCATCTCTGCTCTGGAGAACTGCAGAACATTCCCCTTGACATGTGGAACAGGACAGGTGGCCCTGAGCTCCTCCATCTTCGGAGCAGCACTTCAGGGTTTTCCAAACCCCAGGAGACCCATGCTTCCTTGTGATGTTCAGCATCCCCCCTCCTCGTAAAGATCTGGGATATCCCAGATGAGTCCCAGCTGTCGTCTTAGCCATTCTCACATATTCTAGCAGGAGCTTCCACTCTGCAGAGATCAGGCTTTTAGGAGGAAACTAGAAGGACAACATGGGAGTCTGAAGAAAAGCAGAAGTGAAGGAAAAGCTTGCAGAGAGATGATGCCAAGATACGTTTTTTTTATTATAGCTTCATACAAGAAAAGAAGAAAATGATAAGAAAGAATGAATGAGGAGATTCCTCCACGCAAATCAGTACAAAGAATCACAGAATCTCTCCCAGCTGAAATTCCTGGGGGTCCAAACTCAATTAGTTACATGTTACAAGGAAAGTGCTTGAAGTAAATACAGCAGAAATGACCCAGAATGTAAAGAAAACCATCTGAGGATTTACTCTTCCTTGGACAGGAAGGGCACGAGGAAAGCAGAGATGTGAGGAAAGCGTTGGCAAGTTCAGGGATTTGCAAACCGTTTTGATTCCTTAGCTTTTGGAGATCCCACAGGGCAACGGCATGTCGAGCGGAGTCCCCTCATGGGTCCCACCACAGGAGACACCACACGCAGCCCCTCAACAAGCCTTGGATTTACGACAGCAGATATCTGCACATGTGATGGAGTAGTGGCGGCCACAGGGACAGGTGTAGACACACGTGCACTGGGGGACAGCTTGCGTGACGCAGGTGGTGGGACAGGATTCTACGCATTTTGTAACAGCCTGGACACCCCCACAGCAGGGATCCACACAGGTGGTGGTGCACGTGGTCACTTCCTTACAACACGGATCCACACACGTGGTGGTGCACTTGGTCACTTCCTTACAACATGGATCTACGCATGTGGTGGTGCACTTGGTCACCTCCTGGCAACACGGATCTACACAGGTGGTTGTGCACTTGGTCACCTCCTGGCAACATGGATCTACACAGGTGGTGGTGCACTTGGTCACCTCCTGGCAACATGGATCTACGCATGTGGTAGTGCACTTGGTCACCTCCTGGCAACATGGATCTACACAGGTGGTTGTGCACTTGGTCACCTCCTGGCAACATGGATCTACACAGGTGGTGGTGCACTTGGTCACCTCCTGGCAACATGGATCTACACATGTGGTGGTGCACTTGGTCACCTCCTGGCAACATGGATCTACACATGTGGTGGTGCACTTGGTCACCTCCTGGCAACATGGATCTACACAGGTGGTTGTGCGCTTGGTCACGTCCTGGCAGCAGGGATCCACACAGGTGGTGGTGCACTTGGCCACCTCCTGGCAGCAGGGATCCACGCATCTGGTGAAGCATTTGGTCACCCCGCCACAGCATGGCTGCATACACTTAGACAGGCATCTGTTAAGTCCCCCACAGCATGGATTTACACACCTGGTGGTGCATCTGGTCATTCTGCCACAGCATGGATCCACATACTTGGAGCATCTGGTGACACCTCCACAGCATGGATCTACACACCTGGTAGTGCATTTGGTCACACCCCAACAACACGGATCAACGCATGTGGTGGCACATCTGGTAACAGGTCCACAGCATGGATTTATGCATTGGGTGGTGCACTTGGTCACTTTCTCACAGCAGCAGGGGTCCACACAGGTGGTGGTGCACTTGGTCACTTCCTTACAACACGGATCCACACAGGTGGTGGTGCACTTTGTCACTTCCTTACAACACGGATCCACACAGGTGGTAGTGCACTTGGTTACCTCCTGGCAACACGGATCCACACAGGTGGTGGTACACTTGGTCACTTCTTTACAACACGGATCCACACAGGTGGTGGTGCACTTGGTCACTTCCTTACAACACGGATCCACACAGGTGGTGATGCACTTGGTCACTTCCTTACAACACGGATCCACACAGGTGGTGGTGCATGTTGTCACCTCCTTGCAACAAGGATCTACACATGTGGTGGTGCACTTTGTTACTTCCTTACAACACGGATCCACACAGGTGGTAGTGCACTTGGTTACCTCCTGGCAACACGGATCCACACAGGTGGTGGTGCACTTGGTCACTTCTTTACAACACGGATCCACACAGGTGGTAGTGCACTTGGTCACTTCTTTACAACACGGATCCACACAGGTGGTGGTACACTTAGTCACGTCCTGGCAACACGGATCCACACAGGTGGTGGTACACTTGGTCACTTCTTTACAACACGGATCCACACAGGTGGTAGTGCACTTGGTCACTTCTTTACAACACGGATCTACGCAGGTGGTGATGCACTTGGTCACTTCCTTACAACACGGATCCACACAGGTGGTGGTACACTTGGTCACGTCCTGGCAACACGGATCCACACAGGTGGTGGTACACTTGGTTACCTCCTGGCCACATGGATCCACACAGGTGGTGGTGCACTTGGTCACTTCCTCACAGCACGATTCTTCGCATCGGCTCGTGCACTCGGTCACTTTGCAGCAACATGGAGTCGCACGTGTGGTGGTGGACTTGGTCGCTTCCTCACAGCATGAAGACACACATGTGGGGAGTCCGAGACAGCACGGATTCATGCAGCTGGCAGTCTGAGTACCCAGCTTCACGTACGTGAAGGTGCCCTGAGGAAGCTGAGTGCAGCAGCGGGAATCCAGACGTGGAGGCAGGCACTGGATGTTACGGACAATACCACGGGAATCCACGAATTTATTCACGGGAAAGTTCCTCACCAAGACTTGGGGAGGTGGAATACAGAGTTGTCTTAGTTGACAATCATTTTGGCGCTGCATCTTGGAGGGAGGGGTAATGTCTGAAAATAGGAAACGAATAAACTGTGGAAAATAGAGACATTCAGGTTCAGAAGGCTGTTTTATGCACTGAGTTAAACGGTACTTTTTCTACTGGAAGTAGAAAACTCTACTAACTCTTCTAACTCCACATGAAAGCATTTTAGTCAGGATTATACATTTCAAACAACTTCTTCTCAAAACAGGAAAGAAAATTGGTGTTATTTGACTCAGCTGGAGTCCAAATTACAGGGTCTGGGGTGATGACGGCCCCAACCTGTCCACAGGTCCCTTCAGTTTGGGATTAATTCTGACCCTCCTTCTCTATTTCCACATGAAAAGGAGACTCCTAGGCTTCCGATAGTGCCCTGTCCATACGCACGTCCTCAGCTGGAGGACGTGAGTGGAGGCTTCGTGCTGGAAAATGCCCACAAGGCAATGATCCAACGCTCACAGTGCGGCTGCTTTCCCAGCTCTCCCACAGAAGTCCTCCTAGTCCATCTCATCCAGATTCCCTTCAAGGCACTGCTTACCCTTGCAGCCTGCGAGTCTCCACTTCTTATCTTCCCTCCCACTTTTTCCCTTTGAAGTCCTGGTTTTGCCTTTTGATCTCTCTCAAGCCCAATAATTTCCTGGTTAAAACAAGGGTAGCAATGTCACCGGGGAAAGACAGAGGTTAGTCCACTCTCAACTGCTCTGAGATGCATCTTGATTGGAGAAAGCACAGCGATTGCAAACCACACGGCAAATAAATGCTGGTAGAAGATGGAATGAATATTTATCCTTAGCTGAGCTACTTGATAAGTACCATACACGAACCTGGCTATGCAGAAGCTCTAGTAAGTCTTCTACCTTGCTTCTGCCGATTATATTTCAAATCAAATAACCACAGCCACAACATTAGTTCCCAGGATGCCAAGAAAGACTTACCCAGCTCACCACCAGCAAACCCAATTCACCACTAGCCAACGAAACCAAAACGGTTTGAGAAACACTACAATATGAATCCTTTTATATGATTTCAGTGTCCGTGTGTCCGGAAGTGAGACACCTCAGGGGTATGGAAATACAGTTTTTAATAGTCCAGACCTGCTCCACCTCCAGTTCCTAAATTACTTGCTTACATTATAATTTTTAGTGCAACCTAGCCGCTGAGATGGTACCTGCAACACGATGACTGCTGCCTGCAAGCTTGAATACCTGATCCGTGTATTTCCTATGAGGGATGAGGAACAAAGAACTGATGATCCAGCCTGGAAACAATCTCCCTCGGGATTCGACTTTGTTTGGATAGAAGTCCATTTTGGTATGTTTTCTTGCAGACTGAGACAGCCATAGAAACCAGGATTAGAGATGGGATAGGACTCTGTAAGCGGCTTTGGTCTGCTCTGTTCTCCAAGTTTGTTCATTCTTACTAGAACACAGCATTCCTGAGAATTTTATTCCCAATAATTTGGTCAGGACTTGTTGCAACTTCTCAGTGTGCAAGAAAACATAGAAAATTAACTTCTATCCAAACAAAGTTGAACCACGAGGGAGATTGTTTCCAGGCTGGATCATCGGTTCTTTGTTCCTCATCCCTCAGAGGAAGCACATGGATTAGGAATTCAAGCTTGTGGTCATTGCCTCTTGCCCTGTATCTGGGCACTTCTGAGAAGACCCTCTCCATCAATACCTTTTAGGAGTCCCAATTCTTAAGTCCTTTCCTTTCCAGTGCGAGCAGGTCCTTCACCATCTCCTCATTCATCATGTCCCTGGACCATATTTGCAGTCTCTACTTGACTCACTCCAGTTTGTCAGCAACTGCCTTGTATTGTGGGATCCGATTTGGCCTCAGCATCCAGACGCGGTCTCACATGTGCCAGGCGGAGCACTCATCCCCCTGTAACTGTTGGTTTCCATCAGAGAGTGCAGCCCAGTCCATGGGAGCATCCAAGTTTTCCAGGCAGCTTCATAACATCTTTGCTCCTCAATCAAGCGCAGTATTTCAACATAACAACCATTTGGTGTGATTTGGGCGGTTAGGCAGGCAGGGAAGCCTTCCTACTGTGTTAAGGTCTTCAGCGTCACTTCCGTTCTTTCCAGGACTTCTCCTTTGACAGCCCATCTCTATGCAGGGACGCGCCAGTGTGACGAACCGTCTGTGTTTGGTGCTCCGATCACGGTACCCATGGCTGTGGCCCATTTTGGTTTGCCATGAACATTTCTATCACATAGTGGACTAAATTCAGACTGAGATACACCATTCCTAAAAGACGGTGGACTGTGCATGACTGCTGCTGCACAGAGTCGCCGCTTTCTGCCTCCCACAACTGCAGTCAAGTAAAGATGCTCTCATCTGGAAAGTCCTCGTTATAAGACAGAAGGGAGAGAAAACAAACGCATTGTCTACGAGAGATCAAAGACTCTGGAACTCCTTCTGTGCTCACTCCAAACCAGCCTTAAGTGACTTAGTGACACAAACATTGAACCAGTATTATCTGCATGCAGATATATCATCCAGAGACAAAGGTGTATTCTTGTGTCCGCACGCTGTTCTCCTTTTAAGTACTCGTGTCCATGCTGCCGAGCACAGCGGTGGCCAAAATAGTGGCTTTTGCTTATTTAAGTCGAAAGAAGTAAATGTGGGGAGCGTGACCAGTGCGCTGCTGACCACAGTGATTTATGTTCACCCTCAGAATAATTCAGCTGGCTTTGGTAACCAGTGGGCTTGAAGGGAGAAGAGTGCTGCTCACATCCTATCACTCATCTGCTCTTCAGAGGTGTGAGGATAAAGGCAACATCGTGGCGTTGGAGTAGTGTTATGCTATTTGAGTTTGAGCTCCAGAAGAAGATGCAAAACATCATGAGACTAATGATGATATAAGAGTTTCCAGAAGCACGTCAGGACACTTCCACCAGCAGAATACATCCATGGAAAGAGGTCAGATGTGGCTAAAAATAAAGGAATCCCCACATCCCATCCTGACACTAATGGTCTGCATGATGTGTTGGGCTGGAGGATGTTTCACAGTCACAGAAACACTGACCCATGACTGGCCGACACTTTGAGAGCAAGCCGAGAGACCATTCATTTCCCAAATTCTTCTCTGATGTCAGCCCTGCGGAAAGGACACGTGAGTTGACAAGCCGTCTTTTGCTCACTTGAGGTTATGCTACAGCCACGGAAATAGCTGGTTTCCATTAAAAATAATTAGTCAAATAATCCATCGCAGGGCAGAGGCGGAGCAGGTCTGGGTTCACAAAGGATATCTTGTCTGAGTGCCTGGGGCACCTCATCTCCGGAGGCCAAGGCTCTTGATTATACAAGGTGGATCCCAGGTTGAAGTTGGCGTGTCTGCTCACCGTCTTCATTCGCTGATACTGAGCTGGGTGAGTATCTTTGGGATTGCATGGATCTAAGCTTATTCCTGGTGTTAATTCTCTACTACGAGCTGAACAGAATCATTAAGGTTGGAAGAGCCCTCTAAGATCATCCAGTCTGCGTCAGGGAAATAGTTTATTGACTCTCACACCTCCATGGTGATCAGAGTTTGAAGGAGTCGTCATCTTCTTCCTTGGCACTTACTTTGCTGTCATTCCCATGAATGAATGCTCTTCAAAATGCTTCCTGTTGTCTCAGCGCTAAAACACCGTCTCGCTCGCCGAGCGCCTCCACGGCAGGCAGGACTCGAAATTGCCGTGCATCTAGTTATCATCCGAGCGAGGAAGTGACTGCAGCATCGCGTACGGCAGCGGCCAAGGTCACAGATAAGAGCAACTAACCTCACGGTAAGCCCAAGCAAGTCCATCTTTCTTTCACCTGTTTCACCTGTCGCTGCTTTTAGCAACGTTCAAGGTAAGATAGTGATAACTGCATCTCTTGGAGCTGCTGCAAGATGGGGCTTCTTCTATAAGGGAGATCCAGGACAAGGAGAAAAAGCCTGTAAAAGAGAGGGAATTAAGGTGAACTTTATAAACCTGCTGAAAATGTTCATCCACTGCTCTTTACACAAGAAAATGTCGCTGTGGGGAGGTTCTTTGTCAGGGAGTGCAGGAATAGAGTGAGGGGGAACGGTTTGAAGCTGCAAGAGGGGAGATTGCGATGAGAACTTCGGGAGAAACGTTCTCCTGTGAGGGTGGGGAGGCCCTGGCCCAGGTTGCCCAGAGCAGTGGTGGCTGCCCCATCCCTGGAGGGGTTCCAGGCCAGGTTGGATGGGGCTCGGAGCCCCTGAGCCAGTGGGAGGTGTCCCTGCCCATGGCAGGGGTGGGACTGGATGGGCTTTGAGGTCCCTTCCAACCCAAAACATTCTGTGATTCTATGATTAGATGAAAGCGTTTGCTTGAAACCAGATTTTAATAAGAAAAATTGAGTTTGGAAGTTTATACAGAAGAACAGAAATTACCAAACTTCTTTTCCCAAGGAGCACATGCAGCATTTGACAATCAAACAGTAAATGTGATCTCTCTTCTTTATTTCATGACCAAATTGTGGCACAAACAGCAAGCATCCTCCTGAAGAGCTCACCAGGCAAGAGACTGAAAAAGCTGATACTTGGGGTTAATAGACACCAAACTATGCTTTTTCTTTCAGCTTTCCAAGTGCAAGATGTCCAGCCAGTGCAAGCTGCCCTGCCTGCCCCCTCCTGCCTGCAAAGAGGAGGCTGCACACACTGACATTTGCTCCTCACAGTGCGCCGTGGTGGACCTGGGCACCTGCTCCCTACAGGACATCCACCGCTGTCCTGAACCGACTTCCCAGGTGGACCCTTGTCTATGTCAGAGTGCAGCCGCCTACACGGATGCTTGCCCTCAGGTTGGGTCCACCTGCTCACCTCCTGCTGTCCCCGTGCCCGGGGACTCCTGCTGCCCTGAGCATGAAGCTGCCTGTGACTCCTGTTCATCCACCTGTGCAGGTGCTGTCGCATGCCCGGCAGCGATCTCCTGTGACTCCCCTCAAAGCAAGGGAGGGGCCAACTTCCCACTCCAACCCACAGCCTTGTCAGTGGAGCCCTGTGACCCTGAGATGGTCAAGACCGGTGTGGAGACCTTCCCCATGCAACATCCGATCTCAGCAGTAGATCCCTGCACCCTCGAGACAGATGGGACCTGTGCGAAGACATTCCCCTTCCAGCACGTAATCCCAACAGTGGAGCTCTGTCCCCCTGACATAGCTGGGACGCGTGTGGAGATCTTCCCCCACCAGCAGACAATCTCACCAGTGGAGCCTTGCATTCCTGAGACAGCTGGAACCTGCATGGAAAACATCCCCTTGGAGTACTCAGTCTCAACTGTGGAGCCTTGCACCCTCGAGATGCTCGAGACCCCTACAGAGGAGCTCTGCTGTCCTCAGGATGTAATCATCAGTGATCCCTGTCTCAAGCAATCCTCGGTTCGGTCCTCAGATCCCTGCACATCCCAAAGTGTGATTTGTGCAGAGCTGTGCGTGCCCCAGAGCACCGCGGAACCCACGGAGACGTGCACGCCCCAGAGCACTGCGGGATCTGGAGACACCAGCTCTGCCAAGGGCACAGCCAAGGGTGCCGGCGCCTCCCCATCCCCGCGACTCCCTTTCCGCCTGAACACCAGCACTGCTGCCATCGTGGAGCGGTGCCTTTCCAGGTGTCAAAACTGGTTGCGAGGCAAGAAGTAAGAGTAGAACCAGTGGGCACACAGAGAAGAAGTCTCCTTGCACAAATGAGACCTCCTCTGGTGAGTCTCTTGTTTTCTCTCTTCAACAAGAGAGAAAATTCCTTCATCTTAAATAAAAAATACTTTTCAATCATCTGCTAATTATGGCATTTATTTTTATTGCCTAATAGTAAACGCAATAATAATGGCAAAAGAGCAATATGAGTTTTAATTGCTTTCAGAGACGCGTTTCATCGTCTTCAACCTTTTCCCTTTCTACATATAAATAACTACTTTCATAATCTGTCTTAAATTCAGTTATGATTTTGCCTTTGGGTTTTCTATTCTCTTTTTTTGATGGTCTTTTTGACTGAAATTTTTATGAGAATATTGAGAAAAGTAGCTGGAAGGCATCATTTTAGCATAGCATGAGAGAGGTCTTTTAAGGAGATATAAAACAACAGACGGCATTCAGGGTGAAGAAAGAGCAAACGCTGAATAGAAAGAAGTTGCAGAAAACACCAGGAGAAGAATAATGCTGAGAAAAGGGAGTTTGGTTGCACAATGCCCAGATGACCACTGGGCACAACCCTTTATAATTAAAAGTTTTCGCCACATAACATCTTTCCCTGGAACCAGGGCTGTATCTCCAGCTATTAGCAGCAACCTGATGCAGTAGATGGATAAAAAGGCTATAGAAAGACCAAGGGGAGGAGGATATGGCAATTATCCCTGCAGCTGCCTGGTGTGTGATTGATGGATCATCTGATATTTCTTCCCAGCAGCCCTATCAGACTCGATGGGACCATCCAGAGGTCCCAGTGGCTGCTCTTTGCTGATACGGCAGTTTGCTGTCACTGCAAGAAAAGCCCAATCTAGCTCAGGGCAGCCTGGAAAAATGACGAGAGCCAGACCCTGGGCACCCTAGAGAGGAGAAGGCTCCACAGAGATCTCCTAGAGCAGCTTCCAGTGCCTCACCAGTCTCAGAGTAAAGAAATTCTTCCTTATGTCCAGCCTAAATCTGCCCTGGTGTCCTGTGCGGGGACAGGAGTTGGACTCAATGACCCTTGTGGGTCCCTTCCAACTCAGGACATTCTATGATCCCAGCACATTTGACTTTCAAACACCCATCTACTGATGCTCAGAGTTCGTTGGCATCATCCCAACTGCTTCTGAGTGCTGACCAACAGCAATAAAATAAAACCTGAAGACTGAGCCGTTTCCTCCAGCCGGGCAGCAAGGAAATGAGTTTCCCTAAGTGTAAGGGTGCATCAAGACCCAGGTGAAGGTTTCTTTAGCTGTTTAAAGGACTCCACATCCCACCCAGGGCCGCAAGTATGTTGTATTTAGATGAAAACTAAACCTAGAAAAACTTGTCCTCAAGTTTTTTGTGTCAGCCGTAATTTCAGCAAGTGTTTCTTGGGGTTTGAGCCCCTGATCCAGCAGAAGGTGTCCCTGCCCATGACCAGGGGGTAGAACTGGATGGTTTTCAAGATCCCTTCCAACCCAAACCATTCTATGATACTTCAGTCAAGCAACCTGGGGCAGGGCTGGTCTTTGCGGCTATGTCACAGTGCCCTGATTCCAGTCCCAGTGCTGCAGGTAAAGTAGCAAAGCAGGAGGAGGACCAGATCCAGTTAGATCCTTTCACTGGTCCGTGTTATCTCGGGATCTACTATGTTTGCATCTCAAAACTCAGGAAAAGGAGGCTGTTCATTGCCTTCCCCCAGCACTTCATTCCTTTTGCCGGTTCTCATGTTCCCCTTACCGTGATCTCTTCTCCTCACTCATCTGTCATTATTCCTGCCTTGTGACACCTCTTCATCATCAGGGTGGAGTGTAATTGGTACAGCTGGAAGACAGGCATCAGGTGTGATTGCGGTGTTCCTAACGTATCATCTAGTCATTTATCCCTTTCCTGTAAGAGAGGAAGGAAAGGGGAAAACACCTGCCAAGCTGGGTTTGTCCAAAAAGAAGTCAAAGATCTCATTTCTCAGGCACGGCCAACAAGGCTGAGAGGTTGCATATGGACGTCTCAGCTGGAACTGAGATGAAGGACCACAAGCAGCATCCCCACGGGTGGCATGGAACCAGGTGAGTCATTTTAGGAAGCCAGTCCTTCGGAGCAGGTCAGCTGCTGCCTGTCTGCACTGGTGAGCAGTGCCAGTCTGGAGTCCACATTCTCCTGGCCTGAATCATCATCTCCATTGGGTATTCCAGGCACAGGGAGGAGACTGAGAAGCCCAGATAAAATGAGCATCTCCCACCCTTAGAGGTCCGCACCCCTTAGCACATCCAAGTAACTCTTCAAAACACACGTGAGCTACACTATACAAAAATAACACATCCAGTCATTGTCACATCAGCTCTGAATTCCCAATTTCTTCATCCTAGTTCCCCCCCCTCTGCTTTTGAGGCTCAGCAGGGGAGATTCTGCCCCTCTATTCCTCTCTCATGAGACCTCATCTGAAGGATTGTGTCCAATTCTTTAACATAAGGAGGAGACAGAGCTGTTGGAAAGGGTCCAGAGGAGGCTACAAGGATGATCCGAGGGCTGGAGAACCTCCTGTATGAGGAAAGGGTGAGAGAGTTGGGGTTGTTCAGCCTGGAGAAGAGAAGGCTCCGAGAAGAACTTAGAGCAGCTTCCAGTGCCTGAAGGGGCTCCAGGAAAGCTGGAGAGGGGCTGTTCATAAAGGCTGTGGGGATGGATGAGGGGGAATGGGGATAAACTGGAGAGGGGAAGATTTAGACTGGGCATAAGGAAGAATTCCTTCACTCTGAGAGTGGTGAGACTCTGGCCCAGGGAAGCGGTGGCTGCGCCGTCCCTGGAGGGGTTCCAGGCCAGGTTGGATGGGGTTTGGAGCCCCTGATCCAGTGGGAGGTGTCCCAACCCATGGCAGGGGATTGGGACTGGATGATCTTTAATGTCCCTTCCAACCCAAACTATTCTATGATCCTACGATCTCGTAGGGCTCAGGACCAGGTGACTTCTGCCCTACTGGCTCCATTTTGCATAGGGCACATCTCTAAACCAGCACAAATCCGTCAGAGCAAGAAGCTCCTGAGAACGGTTGGGAGGCTGCCAGAACCCAGCACGCATTCCCCTGTGCTCCCTTTTCCAGTGCAAACAGAAATGTTGCTCTTAAACAATGCAGGCCACAGGCAGAACTGGTAGAGCCTGGTTTCCACCCTCTGTCTCAAGTTCAACAGCCCCATGAAGGGAAAACTCATTTGTCCTTTCTACTACAGCAGCATTAACCAACTCTCTCCCGGTTTTCTTGAAACTAGGAGAGCTTTAGCATTTGTTTAAATGATGTCACAGTGTCAAAATCGCTTGCAAATCGTAGGCAAGGATATTAAAACTGGGAGCATAGAAGCTTTACTTCTTGGGAAAGCCAGGCTAAAGAAACATAAACCCCGGTGAGAAATAAAGTAGGTGATTTCCCTGCCTGTACATTGCTGGAAAATAAGGAAAGGAGTGGGTAGGACAGACAGGAGTTGAATTCCTGCAAGCAGCAGAGGTAGCACAGCACAGAAGGTGCATCAGCCTGGCTGTCCGCCGCCAAGCCTGATGCAAGCATCTCCCAGACCCACACTGTTCACCTCATGGAGTGGTGATATGGGCAAGCTCCGTCTCGCCCCAAAGCACCCGCGCCGGTCTTTGGCTCTCAGCCTGACACAACGTCTTATTTCTCCTCAGTGGCACCTTGCCCAGCCAGATCCACTGCACTGTCAGCCCGGCTTTGGTGGGGTTTCTATCAGGTTGCCTTTCCCAACACGTCCTCTCTGCCCTCTTCCACCCTCTGCTCCAGATGATGCTCCTGTTGTCACAGCACAGCCGCCCCTGAGCACTTCTTAGCTGCTTCCTCTCCACCTGCCCTCGACGGTCACTCCTTCGTGGCCAGAGCTGCTTTTCAGGACAGCAGAATGCAGCTTTCTACCCCAACCAAAGACACTAAACCTGAGACTTTATGCCATAGCCCAAAATTGCAGCTTCCTGCAAGAATGAGTTCGCAAAAGGAAAGAAATTCTCCCGCTGATGGGCTGGGCAGTGAGGAAGCTAACGGACAAAGGCACTGAAATTGTCCCCACCACCAAGGGGAGCCGCTGAAATGAGTGCAGCTCATGACTCACTCCCACCACGGCCACAAGACGTGACTCACGCCTGCGCCAAACCCTCACCTTTCGAGTGGAATAAGATAGCAGAGACCACGATGGAGCCAACTGCCCTGTTGTCCCATCCCATCCCATCCCACCCGTTGACAGCACTGGAAGAAGACAGCAAGCTGTGTGGGTGCACAGGTGAACGTCCGCTGCCTCCATCCCTGCCTGGGGTCCCCACACATGGCAGGAGAAATGTTCCAAGCTCAGGATGATAGAGCAGGGGAAGAAAATCAAAGAGGAGTGGTTGCAGCCAGGCTGCTACACCCGCCCAGCCTCTCAGCACTGCCACAAAAGCTGGGTCAGGGTCAGAGCTCTGCCCAAATGATGATTTTCCAAAGCTAAACCCCGTGGTAGGATCAGAGATGCATCTGAGAGAGGTTTGGGTGGAGATCTGTCGGGAGAAACGGCGTCGCGGTTGTGACACCAAACCAGGTGTGTCTGTGCATTCACACACTTGGCTCAGGTGCCCCAGCGAGCGCGCACACGCGTGACCGTGCGCGTACACACAGAGCGTCCTCTGGTGGTGCACTGCGTGGGAAGGCAGGAGGACATCTCCTGCTGGAGAAGTTGAAAGGCAAGGAACGTACAAGGCAACATCAAAGCTCACTTTCTCTCACCAGGAGTCCTCAACACAGGGAGGACATGGAGCTGTTAGAGCGAGTCTAGAGGAGGTCATGGAGATGATCTGAGGGCTGGAGAACCTCCCAAAGACAGGCTGAGAGAGTTGGGGTTGTTCAGCCTGGAGAAGAGAAGGCTCAGAGGAGACCTTAGAGCAGCTTCCAGGACTGAAGGGGCTCCAGGGAAGCTGGGGAGGGGATCTGGATCAGGGAGGGCAGGGAGAGGACGAGGGGAACAGTTTGAAGCTGAAAAGGGGGAGATTGAGATGAGATCTTGGGTAGAAATGTTTCGCTGGAAACAAAATGGAAGCAATGGAAGCAAAACACACACCTGTTGGAGTGAGATCAGAGGAGGTCATGGAGATGTTCCAAGGGCTGGAGAACCTCCCATACAAGGGCAGGCTGAGAGAGTTGAGGTCGTTCAGTCTGGAGAAGAAAAGGCTCCAGGGAGACCTTAGAGCAGCTTCCAGGATTTAAAGGGGCTCCAGGAAAGCTGGGGAGGGGCTTTGGATCAGGGAGGGCAGTGATAGGATGAGGGGGAATGGGTTTCAGCTGAGAGAGGGGAGATCAAGTTGAGATCTTAAGGAGAAATGTTCTCCTGAGAGGGTGGGGAGGCCCTGGCCCAGGTTGCCCAGAGCAGTGGTGGCTGCCCCATCCCTGGAGGGGTTCCAGGCCAGGTTGGATGGGGTTTGGAGCCCCTGAGCCAGTGGGAGGTGTCCCTGCCCATGGCAGGGGTGGGACTGGATGGGCTTTGAGGTCCTTTCCAACCCAAACCATTCTATGGGGCATCCACGACTTCTCTGGGCAACATCTGCGATAACCTGTGCCCTTTTGTGAGTTCTGGGGTACAAATGCAAAGGAAGAGTTTAATTAAGTTCTCCGTAAGGATAATTAATATATGTATTAAAACAGTCTCCAAACAAGAAAAGTATCCTCAAAAGCTTTGTTTCAGCCAAGGGAACAATTCCTAATTTTAATTGTGGGATTATTCAAACGCAGAAAGAGACTTCGAGATATTAAAGGCATTGCTAGTTGGCTTTCCGTGCGTTACCGCAGGGAGCCTTGGAATCCAATTATCTCTGAAGAAATATGCTAAATTTGCTCATTAACATGTAAAAAAGTGGAAACGTATTAGAGTAAAACTGCTGTGTTACACTTCTTAATGTCACAAGGAATTAGTAATAAAAAAGGTTGCAACAGAAATAACTTGCTGAAATGCCTGGGTAGCATAGGAAAATAGAGCATTTTATTCCAATTAACTTAATTCCTGATAATAACATAGATGGAGTGATAAAACTCACTGTATAATGGGCTCCAGCCTTCGGGAGGTTTAAGAATCGTGCTTCGTGTATGGAACGAGGCAAGAAAAAGCCTGAACCTCAGTGTAAACTGCCCTCAGCTCTCAGCAGGCAAAAGAAAGAAGGAAAGAGCAGTGAGGAAAGTCAAAGGAGTCACGCTGGGAAGGCAATAATGACAGATAAACCTTTGGGTCCCATGGCTGCAGAGCGCAGGCACTAACCAGGCGTTTACTTTTTCTTTTAACCTCTCCAAGCTCCATCCCTTGGAGCCTTCCAGCTCTACAAACCCCATATTTAAGTGCTTTCTCACAATGAGCCTTCCTAGCAGCGCTTTCCCTCCTTCCGCAGCCCTAACCTCCGCTTCTGCTCTTCCCTGCTGAGCAGGAACAATCGGAATCGGGCAGGAATAAACAGTAATTTCTTGCTTTGTTTGTTATTGAGAAACCTGATCGCTCTGACCTAACTCCCACCCCCTGAGCCTCAGACCTTAAATACCCCAAA
The DNA here is from genome assembly GCF_017976375.1 of Cuculus canorus. NCBI lineage: Eukaryota > Metazoa > Chordata > Aves > Cuculiformes > Cuculidae > Cuculus > Cuculus canorus. The sequence goes on from NC_071428.1 coordinate 2,752,196, forward strand.
GTCCTACCACCACCATCAGTTCATCACACACACCTCGACGGCCGGCGATGTTTGTTCTAAGCCCCCTTTCTCTCCCTTCCTTCTTCTGCTTCGACATTTCCTACCCCTATAATCAAGAGGCTGAGTGATTCTCCAGATCCTCGAGGTCTTCGAGAGGAAAATAACCCTGGGCTATCAGTTTTCTAGCTATGTCTCCAATGATATAGGGCAGGTTTAGGCTGGATATTGAGGAAAAGTCCTTTCCTGAAGGGAGGTGAAGGCCTGGCAGAGGCTGCCCAGGGTGGTGGTGGAGTCATTGTACCTGGAGGGGTTCTGATGTTTGGACCTCATGAGCTCAGAGATGTTTTCAACCCTCAATGGTTCTATGATTCTAACGATGCCTTCCCAGCACGAGCAAGGCTTTGAAGGTCTTGGGGTGCCTGGGAATCTCCAACTGTATGTGGCATGGCCTTGGAGGCTCTTGATTCCTTTTGGTATCGGACAAAATGGCAGAGGAGTTGGAACTGGATGATCTTTAAGGTCCCTTCCAACCCAAACTATTCTACGACTCTATGAAAAACAGAGAAATTGGAGCTCAAGGTTCAGTTCAGCCTAAGGCATCACAAGTGAAGTGTATTAAGTGATTGGGCTCTGCTGGAAGAGTAGTTATGGGGATAAAGAGCAGCACGAACGCTGCCCCTCTGTTGCCAAGGAGCTCCCAGGATAATCTGCTTCATTCCAAACTGAAAAGACCTCCGAGCCCCATCCTAATCCTGTTCAAAGCCCCCCCAGCATCACTGCAAACCAGGTGGGAGCTTGTGCAGAGCTTCCCCTCCTATTTCACAGCTCTCAAGGCAACACCACGTAAGCACAAGTCTTGGAAGCCTCACAAGTCTCTCTGCTCCATGAATTCAACATCATTTATTGCAACCTCTGCTAAAAGCGATGCTTTTCTCTCCTGTTCTACAACACTTTTAACTTCTTCACATATCATTAGACCCTCTGACCTTTTCAGCTTCATAAAGAACGTATGAAATCCTGTACAACACAACCCTCTTATTGTCTACAAGAGGAGAAACCGCCCTGCTCAGGGTCTGGGTGGTTTGACAAGAAATAATTTCAGCGAGAGCATCCTAAATCCTTCTGTCTCTCCAAACAGCCCCAGTAACTGCCCCCCACCCTCACCGCAGCTTAATGAGAAGGGCAGCGGTTGATGTGCCACACGTTAGGGGAAAGTGGTGCACATCCGTGCAAGTATGAGAGAAAAGGGGATAAAAATCAAAAGGTTCTGCCCAGATCATGGCTCTTCCCCAGGCTCTGCCCACTTGGCTGATGGAAGAACTTCTTCATGGCACTCGGGATTCAAACCATGACGTATTAGAAACCGTTCAGCTGAAAGAAAAAGCTTCAGACAGAAGCAACCAGAGAAAAAGGACCCTTGACCTCAGCACAGCCAGAGGACGAGGCAGCTGCAAAGCCCTCCTGACCCTGCAGTTGCTCAGTTATCTCCCCCAAACCCTTCCACACATCCAGAGAAGCGCGGCCAGAAGGGAGGGAGGGGATTCTGCCCCTCTGCTCCTCTCTGGTGAGACCTCACCTGGAGGGTTGTGTCCAGTTTTGGAATCCTCAACACAAGAAGGAGATGGAGCTGTTGAAATGGGTCCAGACGAGGCTCCAAGGATGATCAGAGGGCTGGAGAACCTCCTGTACGAGGACAGGCTGAGAGAGTTGGGGTTGTTCATCCTGGAGGAGAGAAGGTTTCAAGGACAGCTTAAAGTGACCTTCCAGTACGTGAAGGGGCTCCAAGAAAGCTGGAGAGGGGCTGTTCACAAAGGCGGTTGTGGTGGTAGAACAAGTGGGAACGGGGATAAACTGGAGAGGGGCAGATTTAGACTGGACATGAGGAAGAATTTGTTCACCATCAGAATATTATCATAGAATCACAGAATGGGTTGAGTTGGAAGGGACCTCAAAGCCTGTCCAGTCCCACCCCTGCCACGGGCAGGGACACCTCCCACTGGCTCAGGGGCTCCAAACCCCATCCAACCTGGCCTGGAACCCCTCCAGGGATGGGGCAGCCACCACTGCTCTGGGCAACCTGGGCCAGGGCCTCCCCACCCTCACAGGAGAACATTTCTCCTTAAGATCTCATCTCAATCTCCCCTCTTGCAGCTCAAACCTGTTCCCCTCATCCCATCCCTGCCCTCCCTGATCCAGAGCCCCTCCCCAGCTTTCCTGGAGCCCCTTTCCCTAGGAGAGCACTTTCCTATCGCTCCGCATTCGGAGCAGCTGTGGGTGATAGAGGGGCAGCACAGGAAGATACAACATTTATTTTCCTAAGCGAGCGGCAATAAGTGCATTGAGACCTGTGGGGGTCCCAGTTAACCCCCTGGGCCCCAGTACGGTGCCCTCACCCACAGGATATGGGGCTGCAGCAGGGATTGGTGCTGGGCACTTGGTGGCACTGTTTGAAAAGGATTCCTCGCTCTGTGCCAGAGCCGGGAGAGGGAGTTTCTGGCAGGAATCATTAATCTTGGCATCACAATAGCCTCATTTTTCTTCCTTTGTTTTCTTTTCTCTTTATTCACCGTGCAAGCACTCCCAGGAGATCTCCTCCCCTGCATGTCAGTCACCGAGGATCTCCTGCTCACAAAACACGTTTGCCAAACACAAGAGAGCTGGGTGTTGCTTAGGTATTACCTTAAATTAAATCCTCCGGGGGTAAAAATAGCTTTTTCTGTTAAATTCCTCTGAAATGGGTCTGCAGGTGGGGCAAGCTTTCGGAAGGGTCACGCGTTAACTCCAGAGCAAAGCACCAGAGCAGAAGTTAATGAGAAAGAGCGAAACTGAAGACAGAGGCATGACAATGTAATTGGGTGGGAGATGTTTTTGGTCGCCCTGCTGGAGGGGTGTCTCCTCTGGAAGATGCAGGCTTTGATCCTGAGCTGTATATAAGACCGCCAAGAGCTGACCTGCTCCACACCGCACTCCTGAAGCTCGACGCTCTTGCTTCTCGCCCAGGTAAGCCTGGACAAGCGTTTGACACCATCTGACTTTGCTACCAGAAGGCGCTTCAAGCCATGAGGATGGCCCTGGAGCTGCCACTGCTGAGCTCTCCTAAAGCAGAAGAATGATAATCAAAGAGATCTGGAATTACACTATTCCACGGTTTGTTAGAGACAACCTCATCCACAGCTTTGCTCCAGAGAAAGCCAGATGGGTTTTTTTCTCTCTCCTCTCTTACCGTAGGCCCTCAGCCTTTCAGCTTTCACCTCTCCAGCCTTCACACTCTGCCATCTCTGCAGCCCAATTTTCAGATTCGTATTCCTTTGAGATCCTTCTTCCTCTCTCTTTTGCTTCCCTTATTCTGCTTCATTTTATCTGTGCCCTTCTCCACCTCTTCTTTCTCTCTCTGCCTGCCCAGCTGCGTTGTTTAAGAGTAACTCAGCTGAAAACCAAGCAAACAAACAAACAAACAAACAAACCCTTTTTTTTTCGGTCTGCTTTTTCTCGCAGGCTGCCTCAGTTTTGCAGGGAGATGGCCCAGCTCCAGGAAAACATCGACGGCGTGGTTGCCGTTTTCTGCGTGTGCACCAGAAGCGACGGCAGCCGCAGCCCCCTGAGCAGGGAGGAGCTGAGGCGGCTCATCGAGCAGAGCTTTGCGGATGCGATGGAGGTGAGGATCTGGTCTTGCAGCTGGCGCCTACCATGGGTTTGCCTTCTGGCTGCAGGGCTGGGATGGCAAGTGCAGCGGGGTGGGTAAAGCCATGCACTCCTGTGTGGGCGTACAGGACACCTGCCTCCCTGGGAAAGGCACAGATGCCTTCAAAAGCCCGGGATGTGCAGGGAAGACGAGAGGCTATTCATCCTCCCAGTGCCAGCAGTGTGGATTGCTCAGTGCGGGGAGCAGTATGAGCCCCAGTGGAGGCTGCCGCGGGGCTGGATTTCTGCCCTAAGACAGCATGAGTGCTCCTAGAGACACGGCACAAATGGCTCACGAGATTTGCCAAACCCATTTGTCTCTTTACAGAACCCCCAGGATCCCAAAACCATCAAGAAGGTGTTGTGCTTCCTGGATGATGACAGCAACTGCAGGGTTGACTTCAGCGAGTTGCTCAGCCTGGTTTTCCGCGTGGCCAAGGCTTGTTACAAGCCGCTCCAGCAGCATCAGGCGCTGGAAGATGGTCTAGAGCCAAGAGCGCAGGAGAAGGCAGGCGGAGAGCAGCCGCTGAGGGCATACACAGTGGGGAGGGTCTCAAGGAACCAGGAGGTCCCTGAGCAGGGTGTGAACAATCAGGTCCAGGACCCAGAAAACGATCAAACCCAGGAGGATGAAATATCAAAGAGGGACCAGGACAACCATCAAACCCAGGAGGATGAAATATCAAAGAGGGACCAGGACAACCATCAAACCCAGGAGGATGAAATATCACAGAGGGACCAGGACAATCATCAAACCCAGGAGGATGAAATATCAAAGAGGGACCAGGACAACCATCAAACCCAGGAAGGTGAGACATCAAAAGAGCACCAGGACACCCATCAAACTGAGGATGAGATATCAAAGCAGGACCAGGACAACCATCAAGCCCAGGAAGATGAGACATCAAAGCAGAACAGGGACATCCATCAAACCCAGGAGGGTGAGACATCAAAGCAGGACCCAAACAACCATCAAACCCAGGAGGGTGTGACACCTGAGCAAGACCAGGACACACGTCAGGATGATAGGACTGAAGAACCAGAAGGGGATCCAGAGAGAGGTGAGAGTGTGGACACTGCAACCCCAGAGAAGGAAAGAAATACTGATAAAGCTGAAGAGTCTGAGACACCAAAAGAGGACCCAAAAACCCATCAAGCCAAAGAAACTGAGGCACCAGGACAGGGTTCAAACAACCAGCAGAGTCCAGAGACAGAGCCAGCAGAACAGAACCCGAATTATCCCTCTGAGACACAAAAAAGAGACCCAAGCAACAAGACCCAGGTCTGCGAGGCTCCTCAGCAGGACCCCAACCCCAACAACACCCAGAAGCTGCTGCCCCCACAGCAGGGTTCAGGCCCCCACTGGGATCCGAAACCCCAGGGTACACACGATGACCCATCTTTCTACCCTCTCCCGGAATCCAAGGTGCTGGAGCAGGAACACAGTGAGGCAGAGGCTCCATCCTGTCCAGCCCGACAGCAAGAAGATGCTCATCACCAAAGACAACCCACTATGCAGCAACAGTTCCTGCAGTCTCTGTATCAGTGGCCACTACAGCAGTAAAGGCTGGAACAAGCTCTGAGGTGTGGTTGTTGCCCCCTGCAAGGTACTTTTGGTGCTATCCCACTCTTTTTTTGGAAATTTTTTTTCCATTTCTCTTTGTCATGTCTTGTCCAATTCTTTCTTAACCCTGGGCTTCACACCCTGGTTTGTACCGAGCTCTGCATGACTGGAGACCTTCCCTCTTACTCTGCATTTAAGCCGCCTCCACCTGTGTAAGCAAAGCAATAAAACTAAAGGCAAAACAGCACAGTGTCCTCGTGTGTTGCAAGTGTGCCCTCAGCCCGGCTCTGGGCAAAGAGAATCACAGAATGGTTAGGGTTGGAAGAGACTTTAAAGTCCATTCTGTTCCACCCCTGCCACGGGCAGGGACACCTCCCACTGGATCAGGGGCTCCAAGCCCCATCCAACCTGGCCTGGAACCCCTCCAGGGATGGGGCAGCCACCACTGCTCTGGGCAGCCTGGGCCAGGGCCTCCCAAACCTCACAGTGAAACATTTCTCCCCAGGATCTCACCTAAATCTCCCCTCTTTCATCTTAAAAGCATGAGGACCTCAGTGTCCATCCCTTCCGGGACCCTCAGCCAGGTTGCTCCAGTGCAGGCAGAGCAGTGGCTGCAGAGAGGGAGGTTTGTCTTGGGGGTGGAAAGGAGCTGCCTTTGCAATTTAGCCGAACTGAATCAATTGCTCCCGGCAGGAAGGGATGTGACATCCCCACAAGAAACCTCTTCAGAGAGGGCAGAAGTCTGGATTAACACAACCGACCTGAACAGATCCCTCACAGCATCCATCTGCTCCGGGCATTTTTCATTGTCTGCAGTGAAAAGAATAAACAGCTGCTTAACACGGAGTGGGAGGGATTTGTCCTGTTTAACCTCATTTGTTAATGATCTCAGAAGCAAGGGGGATGTCGAGCATGCTATGAAGATCAAAAAGCCCTATTAGCTAGAGAAGTCTCCTAAGGAAGGAGGGGAGATATATCAAACAGCAGGTCGAGGGAGGGGATTCTGCCCCTCTGTTGCTCTCTGGGGAGACCTCGTCTGGAGAGTTGTGTCCGGTTCTGGAATCCTCCGCAGCAGAAGGACATGCAGCTATTGGAACGAGTCCAGAGGAGACCATGGAGATGATCTGAGTGCTGGAGAACCTCCCGTACGAGGACAGGCTGAGAGAGTTGGGGTTGTTCAGCCTGGAGAAGAGAAGGCTCCGGGGAGATCTTATAGTGACCTTCCAGTGCCTGAAGGGGCTCCAGGAAAGCTGGAGAGGGGCTGTTCATAAAGGCTTGTGGTGGTGGAACGGGGATAAACTGGAGACGGGCAGTTTTAGGCTTGATATAAGGAAGAATTTCTTCACCATGAGGGTGGTGAGGCCCTGGCCCAGGTTGCCCAGGGAAGCTGTGGCTGCCCCATCCCTGGAGGGGTTCCAGGCCAGGTTGGATGGGCCTTGGAGGCCCTGAGCCAGTGGGAGGTGTCCCTGCCCACGACAGGAGGTTGGAACTGGATGATCTTTAAGGTCCCTTCCAACCCAAACTATTCTATGATTCTAAACACAGGAAAAATAACGATTTGGGTACATCCGCTCCCAGCAACAGCTAGGAGGGCAGAGATAAAAGCAAACCATGCAGTGCAGAGACGTGCAAACCATGCAGTGACAGAGCCCCGTTCCGACTCAGATTCAGCTCAGGGTAGCAGGTCCTCAGCCACTGGGCCAGACGTGCACATAGGAATGCGGATAACTCTGAAGGCGTGAGCAACCTGGTGAAATCTGTGGGGTTTATTAGGGGGTTTGGACATGCTGGACCACCAGGCAGGTCAAGGACTTGGCATCCCGCAGGGAGGGTGATGCTCAGCCTGTTTTTCCCCATGCTATCTTTCACTTGCAACCTATCAGCGAGATCAGCCCACAATAAATGCATCCGCACCTCCTGCTCTGTGGCCGGTGACAAGCAGCACGCCGAGACCTCACTGGAAAATAAAACGTCATTCCTCTGGGACACCCTGGAATTTCACAAGTTGGGAAGTGCTGAATCAGAAAAAGCAGCATTTCAAAACTGGCCCCAGCACACATATCACCAGAACGGGCTGGTTTAAAAGCGCTAAGATCAAAATTAAGTATATTAGGCACAAAGGAAGACACAGTCTGCTCTACTACTGATAAAATACATCAGCAAAACCAGGTTCTGACCCACCTCGTGATGGCCGTGACATGGAATAGGAGATTCACGACTTAAATTTCATCAGTCGAAACCCCATTCCATCTGAAGCATTCCTCCAAACATTACATTTTCCAGAGAATTCCATTTCTCCTGTAAAAATAGGTCTCAATTAGAGGTTTGTCCAATAGCTTTTTGCTTCTTATCATCTCTGGTTTAAGGTCTAAAAGGACCAGACCCAATCATTCCCCTGGTACAAAGGCAGGTACCAAGCCCTGTTAGGGATGTGTCGATCATATTCTGAATAACACAATTTTTCCCATCGGGATTTGAAGTTAAGAGGGGTTTTTTGGTTCATTTTAAGTAGAACATGAAAATTATCCTGCTGACACAACAATCTGTCTAAGAGTCCTGCAAGCCTGGGAGGTGTTGGAAGAGAAAAGGTCTTTTCTACACCTCACGAGGAATCCGGTTCCTCTAAGATTCAATGCACCAGAAGTTTAGTCACCCTATGTGTAACCTATAACGAGTGATAGGACGAGAGGAAATGGCCTCAAATTGCGTCAAGGGAGGTCTAGATTGGATGTTATGAAAAATTTTGTTACTAAAGGAGTGGTGAAGCACTGGAAGAAGCTGCCCAGGGCAGTGGTGGAGTCTCCATCCCTGGAAGTGTTCAAAGAACATGCAGACGTGGCGCTTGTGGCGATGGTTTAGTTGACACGTTGGGGTTGGTTTGATGGTTGGACTGGATGAGCTTAGAGGTCTTTTCCAACCTTAATGATTCTATGAGTCTATATAAACAGCGACAGGGATGGGCGAAGAATTGGGCAAGAGACCCTCTTAGGTAACAGCTTTTAAAAACCCAAGTCCTGTCTTATGAAAACATCTTCAGAGACAACAAAGCCCTGGATTAAAAGGGGCTTCAGCGCTGCCAAGTACGTGCTTTGAAACTCATTGCTTTGGCCTTGGAATGGCAGTAAAGCACAAGAAAGCTGCCAAACAGGCCAACGTGCTCACGGCCGTAACACCCCATCCCTTTTCCTGCCCCCATACCCGATCTCTGCGCGATGGCTCACGTGGCAACCGACCGTCCTGCGCTGCCCCAGCCCCTGCGGGGGGGATTACAGACTGTTATAGGACACTAAGCCGCACTGTGATACTCTAATTTTAATAATAACTCCAATCTACCATAAAATTACAGTTTCCCAAGGGTATCATTATGGCACAGGTGGGGTATAATTTGCACGAGTATAATTTAATCCTGAAAAAAAGCTCAAAAATGAAGTAGGGTTGGTAACAATCCTTCGTACGCACTTGTATGAGTATCCCCAAGGTGTTACCAGCACTAATTAATTAGGCTCCTACACCCAGGATGATCTTACCTTACAGATGGGCCAGATGAGCCACTCACCCAAGGCTGCGTGACAAGTTCATGCTCCAAAGGCTCGCTGCAATGTCTCCGTCACGCTTGTCAAGGCACCGTCCTCCCTCCAAACCCAAAAGCAGGGGCCCAATCGGCACGACTGGTATCTCCCTTATTTGCTCTGTGAACTGGGAGCATTCGAGGTGAATAAAGGAATCGGTCTCTAATTAATTTAATGTTAAAAGCTTAAAAAAAAAAGAGAAGATCATAGAGGTAATTACAGCAAAATCTGCCTACGGCAACCAGATGAAGCTTCAACATGAATCGACCTCTCAGCAGAGAGGTTTCTGCTTATATTTGTAATTAAAGATCAAGTAAATTCGAAATGAAAGTCATTCGTGGAAGGCAGTTAATACAAAAAATATTTGGTCTTGATTTTTCTCAACGACAAGTCATTGAACAGATGCGTTCTTGTATGGAAATTCCCTTTGTAGACCATTATAAAACGTTCTGCTTATGGTTGGGTTTACCAATGAAGTCTTGAATAATATAACAAAAAGGTTCCTTAATAAGAAGTTATCAAAACTATAACACTCTACAAGGATGCCGCACAAACTGAGGTCTGGAGGATTTCAGGATCTAGTGGGACATGTCCCTGTCCGTGGCAGGGGAGGTGGAACTGGATGATCTTTACGGTCCTTTCCAAGCCAAACTATTCTAGGATTCTATGATTCTATGATCTCACCCGTTTTTGTCGCACTTAAGTTTTCCTCAGTCCTTCTCCAAGCAAAAACCAACCCCAAATCCAATTGACCTGAAGGAACTCCGCAAAAATCAAATGAAAATAAGCTCTGTTATGATGGTTCTGAGCTCATGGGCTACACAGAGCCCAACTGTCCCCGATGTACTTGCAGTGAGCTCTTCAACCATCAGTGTTTCCATCCTCATCCTCAAAATCTCGCTCTCGGACTATTTTCATTGTGTTATTAGACAAATATCAATTCATACCTACAAAGATAGACATTTATGTAAAAATACACCCTCCCATTAATGGATATCTACATTTTACTGCCACTTTATGTTTTTTAAAGTCTGAAATACAATCAGCTTGTAAAAGTACTTTACAGTCGGGATTAGGTGGAACCAGCCAGTGCCTGAATTGCCACATGGCAACTGCTATTTCTGGGTTAAAATGATAGGTAAGGGGATGATAAGTTAAATAACCCGTTTGAGGACGTGAAGGTGCAGCTGGGCTTGGCCAAAAGATGAATCAGGACAACGTCCACAAAGGGGTGTCTCCTTTCTGTAGTTCCATCAAGGACCCTATAAAAGCACTGGTGTCCTCCGACCAATTCGCACGGCTTCACAGGAATCCCACTTGATCCCATTGGTGATTTGGGTAAGTCGCCTTGCTGTGCAAGGACATCATCTTTCTCTACGATTCACGTTGGGTGGCACGTCCTTCCTGCCGTGGTATTTTTCTGAGAGGCTTTTGCATTTCTAGCCAGTGAAGATACAGGAAAGCTGGGGAGAGGTTCTTGATCAGGGAGAGCAGAGATGGATGAGGGGTAATGGGGGTGATAATTTTCAGCTGAAAGACGGGAGATTGAGATGACATCTTAAGAAGAAATGTTCTCTTGTGAGGGTGGGGAGGCCCTGGCCCAGGTTGCCCAAAGCAGTGGTGGCTGCCCCATCTCTGGAGGTGTTCAAGGCCAGGTTGGATGGGGCTTGGAGCCCCTGAGCCAGTGGCAGCGGGTTTGGAACTGGCTGGGTTTGATGTCCCTTCCAACCCAAACCATTCTATGAATCTATGGTTCTATTTGTTGATTTGCGTGATTCAGACTCCTCCTCGCTATCATCGTGTGGCCGTGTGTAGAGGCAGCTTTTCTCAAAGGGAAAACAAGAATGGGAGCCAGGTTTTGTGGATGAACAGATTGCAGGAACGTTCTGGTTTTAAGAGAAATGCCAAAGCCCAGGGTTTCATAAGCAGAGGTGTGCGCGTGCGTCCACGGGTACGTACGCGTTATAGAGACAGCAAGGCAGGCACAGCACAGCTTCACCAGCTGCAATCCAAGACCTCAACACCGATGTTCTTGATATCAGGCTCGGGGATCCTGCAAGGAGGAAGGAAGGAGGTGGTTTTTGAGGGTTCCAGACCCAAAGCTCGAAGAGGAGCACTGCTCTCTCTCAAGCAGATCTCACATATGTAGATCTGACCTTGATCTGACAGTTCCCCTCTGGCTGAATCAATTTGCCAATGAACCGATGCTGTGATGAAAGCTTTATCAATTGAGTTGCATTCCTAGTGGTCAGAGGAGCATCGGCCACAGGGTTTTGTTTAACTCCCTGTAAGTACTCTACCTGTCTCTGACCCAGATAGATCTTGTCTCAGGCCATGCCAGCGCTGCGTTAGACGTCCTCTAACCTTGTCCAAAGAAGCCGGTGTGCCTCAGTGCCAGGCAGACATAGCAGCGTGGGTCCTTGAAGAAGTATCTGGTATAGCTCCATGAGGATGGGTTCTTAGGGAAGCTCTTGAGTCACCATCCCCTGTTGCCTCCCTGCAATCCATAAACGCCGGCATCTTGCCATCGCCTATCAAACGTCATTCAAATACTTCAACAGGCAAATTGGAGGACACTCCCCATCCCACTAAAACCCCTAAGCATTTGAATTTCTTCCCAATGCTCTGGCGAAATCGAGGTCGCCATGGCATGGGAGCAGACACACAGCACATCGCACGCAGCATCTTGTTGACACGCACGGTTGGCCTTCTGGGCTGCGAGCAAGTGTTGTCGACATGAGCCAGCAACCTGCGCTCACAGCCCAGAAGGACAACCGTATCCTGAGCTGCATCCAGAGAAACACAGCCAGCAGGGAGGGAGGGGATTCTGCCCATCTGTTCATCTCTGCGGAGACCTCACCTGGAGGATTGGGTCCAGTTCTGGAATCCTTTAACATAAGAAGGAGATGGAGCTGTTGGAATGGGTTCAGAGGAGGCTACAGGGATGATCGGAGGGCTGGAGAACCTCTGTATGAGGACAGGCTGAGAGATTTGGGGTTGTTCAGCCTGGAGAAGAGAAGGTTCTGAGATCTTATAGTGACCTTCCAGTACCTGAAGGGGCTCCAAGAAAGCTGGGAAGTGGCAGTTCATAAAGGCTTGTGGTGACGGAACCAGGGGTATAAACTGGAGAGGGGCAGATTTAGACTGGATATCAGGAAGAATTTCTTCAACAGGAAAGTGGTGAGACACTGGCCCAGGTTGCCCAGAGCAGTGGTGGCTGCCCCACCCCTGGAGGGGTTCCAGGCCAGGTTGGATGGGGTTTGGAGCCCCTGAGCCAGTGGGAGGTGTCCCTGCCCATGGCAGGGGTGGGACTGGATGATCTCTAAGGTCCCTTCCAACCCAAACTATTCTATGATTCTGTGGTCTGACCCCAGCAATTCCATCCTCTTTTCAGTTTCAGAGGTGGGTGACTCTCCCATCCTTAGGTCTCTTCCTTTCCTTGCAGGCTTGCTTGAATCTGCAGGAAGATGTGCTTCTTAGACAGCATTTGCACCATCATCACTGTCTTTCAAAAATATGCGGAGGAAGATGGAGACTACTCCAAACTCAGCCGAAGGAAGATGAAAGAGTTAATCCAGACGGAGTTTGCAGATGTCATAGCGGTGAGTACGGCTGCGAGGGGCAGGGCTTGCGGCCAAGACCAGAGTGCACGGACTCACCGAGTTGTGGTCAACTGCTCAGTGTCCAAATAGAGACTGGTAACAAATGGAGTTCCTCATGGGTCGGACAGATGTTTTTTAGCATATTTTTGGAGACAGGTGGTGGGACTGAGGGCACTCTCAGCAATTCTGCCGATGACACCAAGCCATGTGGTGCAGTTGACATGATGGGGGGCAGGAATGGCATCCAGAGGGACCTGGATGTTAGAGCTGGTTAGCAGCAGCCAGGGAAGGAACAAGAAAATGGAGAACAAAATCATGGAGTTGTTGCTGAGCTATAAAAGCACAAGAGATGGAAGGAGAAAAGCTTGCAATTGTCCCTGTCTCCTTTGACAAGGAGCAGGAAGGCTAAAACCCTGGGCTTGTGTTTTCCCCCTGCAGAAGCCACGTGACCCTCAGACGATTGACAAGATCCTGTGGTTTCTGGAGTGGGATGGTGATGGAGAAATAGATTTCAATGAGTTCTTGCTTTTGGTGTGCCGAGTGGCCAAGGCCTGCTACTGGTACCTGCCGAGAGGACCACTCTTTCTGCAGAAGACAAAGCTGACAGCCAGTGGCAAGACACTGCAAGAGCCTGAAATCAATATCAGAGGGAGGCGTCAGCACCTCCAGGAGGAGGAACAACAAACCCGTGAGAGAAACCACCATCCCCCCTGTGAACCTGAGCTGCAACGAGACACCAGGGTCAACGAGCTTGAAACAAGAGAGGAAAGAGGGAATCACCACCAGCAACGTAACGCGAGAAGGAGAAACGATGCAACACGAAGCAGCGAGCCGAGAGAGGCCATCTCTCAGGAATATGAAGAACGAAGCCAAGAGCCACGCGACAAACAGAGGAGAGGTCATCCACAGGAGGCCAACAGAAGAGATGTACAACTCTGTGAGTGCAGAAGCTTGCGAGAAAACGAGCCTGGACTGCAGGCAGATGAGAGGCAAAATCAAGAGGAACTTCAACAAGAGCAAAGGGCCGATGTGAGGAGTCGCAGCCAGACCCGAGAACCTCAACCACGGCAAAACCGGTGGAGTAGCCGTCAGCCCCAAGAGCCAGCAGTGCCAGCAGATGATCGAAGAAACCAGTGGCCACAAGAAACAGATAGAGGAAGGAACAATGAGCCACATCAACCTGTATTACTCAGAGAAGAGAGAAACCGCAACCAACTACGTGAGCTGGAACAAAAAGAAGTTGAATACAGCAGTCAGGAACCACGTGAGCCTGAATGCCTGGACTCCAGGTGCCCACATCAGTCATACGTACAAGAACCGCTAGAACTAGACCTCAGGTACCAAGACACCTGTGAGTCAGAAAGAGATGGCTATGAAGAAGAGAAGAACAAGGAAGAGGATCTTGATTATCCAGAAAGTGAGAGAGAGATCCGTTGGGTTCAGGACCGGGAAGAACGAGATGGCAGAAGGAGGAGAGAGCCCATGCAGGAGAGGACCATCGTTCATCAACGGGAGCTGGACCTGGAGGTTATTGAGCGACGCAGTGAGCAGACCCGTGAGAGACGTGAAGAGGAAACACGCGAGCGTGAAGGTGATGGAAGGAGACAACGTGAGTCAGTGAGATACGAAAGGAGCCGAGAGACAGCAATAGCAGCAGCAGAAGCTGATGTGAAGGTCCAACGCGTGTCCCGGGAAGTGGAGCCACGTGAGGATGTGGAAAGGAGGGATCGTCTCCGCGATAGGGGAGAACCGGAGGATGAGAGGAGGGTTTCCAGAAGAAGAGGGAGAGACGAGCCCATGCAGGAGAGGACCATCAGTCACCAACGAGAGCTGGACTTGCAGGTCATTGAGCGCTGCAGCTGCCAGACAGGTGAAAGGGAAGAGCGAGAGGCCACCACTGACCAGAGAGAGATACACGAGAGACGTGAACGTGAAATATATGAGCCCCAAGACGCTGGAAGGAGACAACGTGAATCAGTGAGGTACGAGAGAACCCAAGAGACTGCAGCAGCAGCAGCAGAAGCTGATGTGAAGATCCAACGCGTGTCTCGGGAAATAGAGCCACGTGAGGTTGTGGAAAGGAAGGATCATCACCGTGAGAGGGGAGAACCAGAGGATGCACGGAGGATTTGCCCAAGAAGAGAGACGGAAGAGCCCGTGTGGGAGAGGACCATCAGTCGCCAACGAGAGCTGGACTTGGAGGTCATTGAGCGACGCAGTGAGCAGACCCGTGAGAGACGTGAAGAGGAAACACGCGACCGTGAAGGTGATGGAAGGAGACAACGTGAGTCAGTGAGATACGAAAGGAGCCGAGAGACTGCAATAGCAGCAGCAGAAGCTGATGTGAAGGTCCAACGCGTGTCCCGGGAAGTGGAGCCACGTGAGGATGTGGAAAGGAGGGATCATCCCCATGAGAGGAGAGAAACAGAAGACAAGAGGAGGATTTGCCCGAGAAGAGAGAGAGAAGAGCCCGTGCAGGAGAGGACAATCATTCGCCAACAGGAGCCCGACTTGGGTGTTGTTGAGAGCCGCAGCTGCCAGAAACGTGAAAGGGAAGAGCGAGAGGCCACCACTGACCAGAGAGAGATACGTGAGAGACGTGAACGTGGAGTACGTGAGCCCCAAGATGATGGAAGGAGACAATATGAGTCAGTGAGGTACGAGAAAACCCAAGAGACTGACGTGAAGATTCAACGCGTGTCCCGGGAAGCAGAGCCACGTGAGGATGTGGAAAGGAAGGATTGTTGCCATGAGAGGGGAGAACCAGAGGATGCAGGGAAGATTTTCTGGGGAAGAGAGAGAAAAGAGCCTGTGCGGGAGAGGACCATCAGTCACCAACGAGAGCTGGATTTAGAGGTCATTGAGCACCGCAGGCGCCAGACAGGTGAAAGGGAAGAGCGAGGGGAGCTGAGAGAGACACGCGAGAGACGCGAAGGTGAAATCCATGGTCCCCAAGATGATGGTAGGAGACAACATGAATCAGTGAGGTACGAGAGAACCCGAGAGACAGCAGAAGCAGCAGCAGAAGCTGACGTGAAGATTCGACGTGTGTCCCGGGAAGTGGAGCCATGTGAGGATATAGAAAGGAGAGATCGTCGCCGTGAGGGGGGAGAACCAGAGGATGCATGGAGGATTTGCCCAAGAAGAGAGACAGAAGAGCCCATGCGGGAGAGGACCATCAGTCGCCAACGAGATCTGGACTTAGAGGTCATTGAGCGACGCAGTGAGCAGACCCGTGAGAGACGTGAAGAGGAAACACGCGACCGTGAAGGTGATGGAAGGAGACAACGTGAGTCAGTGAGATACGAAAGGAGCCGAGAGACTGCAATAGCAGCAGCAGAAGCTGATGTGAAGGTCCAACGCGTGTCCCGGGAAGTGGAGCCACGTGAGGATGTGGAAAGGAGGGATCGTCTCCGCGATAGGGGAGAACCGGAGGATGAGAGGAGGGTTTCCAGAAGAAGAGGGAGAGACGAGCCCATGCAGGAGAGGACCATCAGTCACCAACGAGAGCTGGACTTGGAGGTCATTGAGCGCTGCAGCTGCCAGACAGGTGAAAGGGAAGAGCGAGAGGCCATCACTGACCAGAGAGAGATACGCGAGAGACGTGAACGTGAAATATATGAGCCCCAAGACGTTGGAAGGAGACAACGTGAATCAGTGAGGTACGAGAGAACCCGAGAGACTGCAGTAGCAGCAGCAGAAGCTGACTTGAAGATTCGACGTGTGTCTCGGGAAATAGAGCCATGTGAGGTTGTGGAAAGGAAGGATCATCACCGTGAGAGGGGAGAACCAGAGGATGCACGGAGGATTTGCCCAAGAAGAGAGACGGAAGAGCCCGTGTGGGAGAGGACCATCAGTCGCCAACGAGATCTGGACTTAGAGATCATTGAGCGACGCAGTGAGCAGACCCGTGAGAGACGTGAAGAGGAAACACGCGAGCGTGAAGGTGATGGAAGGAGACAACGTGAGTCAGTGAGATACGAAAGGAGCCGAGAGACTGCAATAGCAGCAGCAGAAGCTGATGTGAAGGTCCAACGCGTGTCCCGGGAAGTGGAGCCACGTGAGGATGTGGAAAGGAGGGATGGTCACCGTGAGACAGAAGAACCAGAGGATGAGGGGAAGTCTTACTGGAGAAGAGAGAAGGAAGGGCCCACGTGGGAGAGGACCATCAGTCGCCAGTGGGTTCAGGACCTGGAGGCTGTTGACCGCCGCAGCCGCCAGACACGTGAACGGGAAGAGCGAGAGGCCACCGCTGACCAGAGAGAGACAAGACAGAGACGTGAAGTAGAAACACATGAGCATGAAGATGATGGAAGGGGACAACATGAGTCAGTGAGGTATGAAAGGAGCCGAGAGACTGCCGTAGCAGCAGCAGAAGCCGATGTCAAGATTCGACGCGTGTTCAGGGACATGGAGCCACGTGAGGATGTGGAAAGGAGGGATAATTGCCGTGAGTGCAGAGAACCGGAGGATGAGAAGAGGGTTTCCAGAAGAAGAGAGAGAGAAGAGCCTGTGTGGGAGAAGACCATCAGTCACCAACGAGAGCTGGACTTGGAGGTTGTTGAGCGCCGCAGCCACCAGACACGAGAAAGGGAAGAGCCAGAGGCCACCACTGACAGGAGAGAGATACGTGAGAGACGTGAACGTGAAATACGTGACCTGAAAGATAATGGAAGGAGAGAACGCGAGTCAGTGAGGTACGAGAGAACCCGAGAGACTGCAGTAGCAGCAGCAGAGGCCGATGTGAAGATCCAACGCGTGTCTCAGGAAGTGGAGCCACGAGAAGATGCGGGAAGGAGGGCTCATCACCGTGAGAGGAGAGAACCGGAAGATGAAGTGAGGACTTGCCAGGGAAGAGAGAGGAAAGAGCCCGTGGGGGAGAGGACCATCAGTCGCCAGCGGGAGCAGGACCTGGAGATCATTGAGCAACGCAGCCGCCAGAAACGTGAAAGGGAAGAGCGAGAGGCCACCACTGACAGGAAAGAGATACGCGAGAGACATGAACGTGAAGTACGTGATCCCCAAGATGATGGAAGGAGACAACGCGAGTCAGTGAGGTACGAGAGAACCCGAGAGACTGCAGTAGCAGCAGCAGAAGCCGATGTGAAGATCCAACGTGTGTCCCAGGAAGTGGAGCCACGAGAGGGTGTGGAAAGGAGGGATTGTCGCCGTGAGAGGGGAGAACCAGAGGACAAGAGCAGGTCCTACGAAGGAAGAGAGAGGGAAAAGTCCATGCAGGAGAGGACCATCAGTTGCCAGCAAGGGCAGGACCTGGAGGTCATTGAGCGCTGCAGCCACCAGACACATGAACGGGAAGAGCGACGTGGCGTTAGATCCCACAGAGAGGCCCATGAGAGAAGCAACCTGCAGATACTTGAAGAAGATGAGGAGAGAGAGATTCTGTACCGCCGTCAAATAAATGAGGCACCACGTGAGAGCAGCCCCGGTGAACCCTTAGAAGACCAGGAGTGCCAGAGCCGCAGGCTTTTACCTGAGGAAGGGGTGTGTGATCCAAACAGGTGCCGTGTCCCCAAAGGCGAAGGATCAAGGCCCGAGAAGTTCCTCTACCGAACCGTGGAGGTAGATGACAGCGACAGCCCTCCAGGAGAGCCGGCGTCTGTCTCTGACGTGAGGGTCCATTATATCCCCGCTGAGCCCGATGTCCAGCCAGAGGTGCAGGTCCTCCCTCCATCCTGCAAGGCTGAGAACATCGCGTACTTAATCCACGTGATCCAGAATTTGAACGACCCTGAAGCTACCACCTACGAGATCGTCTGCCACCAGCCTAACGACCAGGGGCCGCCCATCTATGTGAAGAAGTGCTACGTGTCACCCCAGCCGCTGGCAGCCCCGCGTGACAGGAGCAACGCCCCAGAGCCACGACCTCAGAGGGATGAGAGAGAAGCAGGAGAGCCTGAAGGACCACGGGAAGGTGGTACCCCAGCTTCTAGCTTCAAGGAGAAGACAGGGCGTCTTGATGAGCTGGAGGAGAAGTCTGAACCAGAGCTGAAAGAAGGAGCTCAGCGGGCTTCTGCCTTCGAGATGGATGGTGTTAAGGATGACCCTGGCTTGGCAAAGACAAAGGAGGACAGGAGTGACAGCCGGCGCACCACGATGCCTGACCTGGAAGAGGAACATCAACCCCAAGGAGATGGATCAAAAGCTGCCAGGGAGAGTGTCCCACAGGAGCCTGAATCCAGCTTCCAGGTGAGGGAGCGTGAGGACAGGGAAAGGAAGAGATGCCCACCTCTGCCCCAGACTCTGGAGCCACGGGAAGCTGCTGAAAAGAGCCGTCCTCAACCGTCCCGGAAAGATGAAGCCAGCCACTGCCATGAGGATGTAGAACTTGCCCCACCAGTGAAGGGCCGACAGCTGCGGCAGGAGGAGACCACCAAGAGAAGATCCCAGCAAGTGAGTGATTCTCAGCCTCAACAGGAGGAGGAACCACGTCATCACACCAAGCAGCGCCAGGGTCCCCCTGCCCCCCAAGTCTCACGGGAGGCTGAGGACACAGACAAGGCATCTTAAGGGGAAGTCCTCTCCCTGGAGCTGGTGGAGGTCCTCCAAGTCTGTTTGAGGCTTCCCTCTACTCTCTCCTTTCAGTTTAGGATATTACCATGTGGTGGCACAGAAGAGTTCACCACAAAAGGGTTGAGGGGTACTCTGTGAGGGTGTCAAGTGGGTTTGGGGTTCTTCTAGCAAATCCTCAGCAGCTCGGCAGGCAGAGCCTTCACCCAGGATCTGTACCTTCTGCCTTCCTGCATTCTGTCTACCCACCTCAACACAGTATTTAGTCACTTTTCCGCTCTAATTAGATTCCTTGGATCTCTTGGTCCTTTATGTCCTTGTCATCCCTTGCGGCACGACCGCATCTCACTGCACTCGCGTCTCCCTCACCCCGTGCCTGACTCTCCTGTCGGCTTCTGTTGTGCAACGCAACTCATTCCGGGACCAGAAAATCCTCAAGGCTGGAGAAAACCCACCTTTGACGATGCTTACGGCCTTCTGCTCCCCTGAGAGCCGAGCAGAATCCCAGCTCCAGCCTCATGGAGACTCTGAAGCAGCCGAACGATGCTGTGGGTGCTGCAGGGTAGTGGTGGTGGTGGATTGGGGCTTTCTTTCTTCTTCACCTTGATGTATTGCATGAAAAAAACAGAATAAAGAGCTGATGATTGCACTGCCCGCTGCCACGCTTCGTCCTTGAGTGCTCCCTCAGTTTGGAGGTGACATCAGACTAGGTGGGAGTGTGGATCTGCTGGAGGGCAGGAAGACGTTTCAGAGGGTTCTGGCCAGGCTGGATCCATGGGCTGAAGGGCAGGAAGGGTCTGCAGAGGGATCTGGGCATGCTGGAGCGATGGCCAAGGCCAATGGGATGGGGTTCAACAAGGTCAAGTTCCTGGTCCTGCACTCGGGTCATAACAACGCCAGACTTGGGGAAGAACAGCTGGAAAGCTGCCCAATAGAAAAGGACCTGGGGATGCTGCGCAACAGCGGCTGAACCTGTTGGCCAGGTGGGCAACGGGGAGTAGGACTCTCCAAGTAGGAGAATGGTATGGCCATCAAGAGTAGGAGAGGGACTCGGTGCTGGTGAGGCCACACCTCAAATCCTGAGTTCAATTTTGGGCCTCAGACTCCAAGAAAGACCTTGAGGGGCTGAAGTGCTTCAGGAGAAGAGAATGGAGCTGGGAAAGGGGCTGGAGAACAGGGGTTGTGGGAGCGGCTGAGGGACCTGAGGAGGAGGCTGAGGGGAGACCTCATCGCTCCCTGCAGCTCCTGGAAGGGAGGCTGGAGCCAGGTGGGGCTCAGACTCTGGTCCCAAGGAACAAGTGATGGGATGAGACAAAAGGTCCTCAAGTTGCTCCAGGGAAGATTTAGATGGGACGTTAGAGAAAATGTCTTTAGTGAAACAGAGTGAAGCCTTGGCAGAAGCTGCTGAGGTGGAGTCGCCATCCCTGGAGGGGTTCAAACAACCTGCAACTGTGGCACTTCAGGCCATGGTTTAGGAGGCACGATGGCATCAGCTCCCTCAGCAGCAGGTGGGGCTGCAGCTCTGCGAGAAGACAGAGAAGGGAGGACAACCCCAGCACCATCTGCGTTCCGCTCTTAAACGCAACCTCACTGATAACAGAGCTGGTCAGGAGGACCGAGGGCACCTCAAGTCCACACTGAACTCAAGAGGCAGCACCTCACCACAGCCACCAGCCGGTGATGTTTTCGACCGCTGCCGGAGGGACTCGGAAGGGTCTGGCCCGGCCAGGGACAGGCGGATGCTCGGGACGATGCTCTCAGCGGTGTCCTCATCGTGCACATGGCAGTCACACATCTTGGTGGCAAACATATGGCAGTACAGATGGTCCGTCGGCAACTGGAGCCAAAGCCTTGGCTGCCAACACGCCGACAGCAGCGAGAAACTGCAGAACAAACACACAAACAGCCCAGAAACCGAACACAGCCCAGACTGCATCCAAAGCGGTGGGACCAGCGGGCGAGGGAGGGGATTCTGCCCCTCTGCTCCGCTCTGGTGAGACCTCACCTGGAGTCCTGTGTCCAGTTCTGGAGTCCTCAGCACAGGGAGGACATGGAGCTGTTGGAGCGAGTCCAGAGGAGGCCACGGAGATGATCCGAGGGCTGGAGAACCTCCTGTACGAGGACAGGCTGAGAGAGTTGGGGTTGTTCCACGTGGAGAAGGTTCTGGGGAGAATTTAGAGCAGCTTCCAGTGCTGAAGGAGGATCCAGGAAAGCTGGGGAGGGGCTCTGGATCAGGGAGTGCAGGGGAAGGATGAGGGGAATGGTTTTGAGCCGAAAGAGGGGAGATTGAGATGAGATCTCGGGGAGGAATGTTCTCCTGTGAGGGTGGGGAGGCCCTGGCCCAGGTTGCCCAGAGCAGCGGTGGCTGCCCCATCCCTGGAGGGGTTCCAGGCCAGGTTGGATGGGGTTTGGAGCCCCTGAGCCAGTGGGAGGTGTCCCTGCCCATGGCAGGGGTGGAACTGGATGGGCTTGGAGGTCCCTTCCAATCCAACCCATTCTATGATTCTGAGAAACACAAACCGGCTGCAGGGAGGACGCGGCAGGTCCGCGTCCCCGGGGGAATCCATCCTTACCTTTCCTACCGGCTCCTGTTTTACTGTTCAGGGTGTAGACGGGAGTTTGCAAAATGCTGGTGGAAGCGTAGAACCCAAGGAGAAGAGCGCAGGCTTCCTGCCCTCAGCTCCCAGGCTTGGAAAATCCCTTTGATTTACATGGACCGAACAGTTTCCAGTCTGGGAGGGGCTGAGCGGGAGGAGAAAAGCCCTTTTTCACCTAATCAATAGGGGAAAAGGAGAGCTTGGAGGCAAGAAATTAGGGCAAGAAAGGAAAATATATTGGGGACAGCTGCCCCCTGATTTTCTGCTTCCCTTTCTCGTGCTCCGTGTTGAGTCAGAGTCTCCAGCGGGATCTCCTGAAGAGCTCCATCCCTGGAAGGTGGCCCAGACCCCAAGCTCGTATCACCCCAAGCTGCCCCTGAAGTTCTCCACTGCTGGGAGTCACAGGGAAACCCAAGCATCAGCACCGGTACAAAGGCGTGGAGCCGGGTGATGTAACCACACGATGGTTGTGCTACCACGGGGAAACTCCACATGTCTGAGCAGCTCCTCTGGCTGCTGCCAGATGGGGAGCGGCCGGGCATCACAGCCCATGGGGTGGTTTCCAAGCAGCACAAGCCCCACAGCCCCCATCCTGCTCCCTCCGAGCTATTTAGGTGCACCGTTACCCTTTGGGTGCCTCCTGGCCCACCTCCACCTCCCTGTCTCCCTCTTTCCAGGGTCTCTGCAGCAGCACACCTGAATCCAAGCCCAGCAAAGAGCTCAGACCAGCACCACTGGGGCCAAATCCCAGTTGCAACCAGCTCCCAGCCCCACGGGGCTGCCTTTCCCCCCATTTACACCACAAGAGGGTTAGAAGGCATTAACAGCAAACTCAGCAGCTGGGACTGGCCGGGGCGAAGGGGGCAGAGAGCACCCAAGGGTGAGCAGCCCCAGAACGCTGCCGGCTCACCTCCCTCTCATCTTGAGGATCTTAAAGGTCTTTCCCAACCCAAATCAGTTCATGAGTCTATCAGCCTCTATCTAATCATATTCCTGTGGTTCTATTGGCCTCATCGGAAAAGCCGAGACAGCCCAAATCTCATCCGAGCAAAAGGAAAGGCTGAGGATGCTCCAGGTAGCAGCAAAGGAGCCTGAGGAGGGGGCTTAGTCCTGATCCTAGGGGAGAAATAAAAGGAGAAATAGCAAAGGATTAAGAGGAGAAAACAAACAAGGAGAAAATAGAAGTGTAAATAACTGTAAAGAATAATACTCGGGAGGGAAAGGGATGGAGAGTGCAGAGGAGGGGCCCAGCACATTCCGGAGTCCTGGAGACCGCAGGCAGGTCCAGATCTGCCGTTAGAGCGGCGATTGCCCAACGCAGCCCAGGGGCTGAGTCAGGGCTGGGCGCTGGCTGCGCCTCCAAGGGCGGTGGCTGTGGGCTGAGGCTCAAAACCACTCCAACTCTCGCTGTGCCACATCGCAGCATCGCCGTGCCGAGGATCGAGACCCCCTCTCCTCAGCCCCTCAGCCATGGTGAGCGAGCCGGGACCCCGGGAGCGGGAGGGAGATGTGGGTCCCTAAGGGCAGAGGAGCTTTTCCCACAAGCCGAAGGCGAGACATGCTTTGGCACAGGAAAGAGCAGCCGATGCCAAGAGCTGAGCTAAATCTCTGCCAAAGATGGGGCCTGGGTGTGGGAAGAGGGTGCAGAGTTAGAGAGGGAGGGGGAAAGGGTCCCTGCAGGGGTGGTGTTCCCATCACCCCCTTTCTTCCCCTCCTTTCGTGCCACTCCATCGCCCCTCATCAGATTTGGGGCTGAGGCTCTGCCTCCATCACCCCATCCCCGGGCAGGAGGGTGCAAAGGAGCCAAGAGTTAACGGCAAAAGGAACTCAGCTCCTCTCCCGTTAACCAAAAAAAAGGCAGAACTGAGCCCCAAGCAGGGAAGGATGTGGCAGGGAGTCCTTAGGAAGCTGAGGTTGGGCAGGGAAGGATGGATTCCTCCCAGGTCTCCTTTTTCACAAAGACAGGAGCCATGGGGTAGGAAAAGAGCCTCACATCCCTCTTGTCCACCCCCACTGGAGAAGGTCCAGGCTCCATCCCCACCCGGAGGCAGCAGTCGGGGGAGTCAACTCTGCCACATTTTCCTCTCATGACTCAGACTTTGTTCTTTGTCCAGGCAGGCAGACGGAAAGGGGGGAGAGGACAGGGTTTTCCTCCCAGAGGAGCAGCCCCAGTCATGCCAAGAGCATGGAAAAACCGAGGGCAAGCTGCAGCTGCAGCACAAAGCTCTTGCCAGGCCACGGCACTCCTCTGCTGGGAGCTGACAGCTCCCCAAGGATTTTCCATGAGCCACTCCCCTGGGTTCATCCCGCAGCGCTGTGCAAGGCACCAGAGAGATTAATACCCAAGAAAAATGCAGCTGGACAGGTTGGGCATAAGAGATTCTCCAAGAAAAGCAGGAGGCCCCCTCCTTTAGCTCCAGAAATAGAGTCGGATTGCTCTCTCAGAAGCCCGGAGCTGCCGGCAGCGCTCACCTGAACTTGCTTTTGTTCCTCAGCCCACGGAGACGGAGCGCTGCATCGAGTCCCTGCTGGCCGTCTTCCAGCGCTATGCGGGACGCGAAGGGGACAACTGCACACTCTCCAAGAGGGAGTTTGTGGCCTTCATGAACACCGAGCTGGCTGCCTTCACAAAGGTGAGCAAAACCCAGGCTGGAAAGTGGCTCCTGGAGCACATATGACAGCCCCGTGGAGAGCAATCAAAGCCTCCGACCCCAGCAGCACTCTGGGGTGGGCAATGAGAAGAGCTTGCTCCCACCAGAAGCCAGAGTATGGCCTGACAGGAGTTGGCCTGACCAGATTCTACCTCCAGCTGCCAAATCCTCTGCCCGAGAGCTGCAGTTCTGTACCCAGGGCAAGAGGGTTCAGCAAAGGCCACCTCTGCCTCGAGGTAGACATCAATCCTCGTCTCTTTGGTCTTTTGCAGAACCAGAAAGACCCAGGTGTGGTGGACAGGATGATGAAGAAACTCGATTTGAACAGCGATGGAAAGCTTGACTTCCAGGAGTTCCTGAACCTCATCGGGGGCATCGCGGTGGCCTGCTACGATTCCCTGGTTGTTAAGAACCCTTAAGACCCCAACCCCAGCTGCTGCATCTCCCCCCACCACTGTGAACATTCCTCAAACAAGAGCAAGCTGGAAGCGGTGCCCTTAAGACGGAGACATCCTTATTCCTCATTTTTATATATAAAATAAACGGTTTAAAATCCTAGCGTAAGGCATGATTTTATTTCAGCAGTCAGAAAGCAAGCACTAGGAAAGCAAATAAGCCACAGAGGGAGCCGGGTCGCAAGGTCCTACCCCTCTGCTTCACCACTGATGCGAGAACAGGCGTGTTCTCATCCTTCTCACCACTGGAAACTATGATCTGGGTGGCTTTGGAGAGTCTCCAGCCTGTTACGTACCACAGGGAAAGGAACAGTAATCCTAAAAGATACAACTACAAGGTACATACACAGATGGAAGCATCACCAATAGGATAATTAGAGCCCTGGCAACAGCAATTAAACACTAATAATTAGGAGAAGCAGCCCCTGCTGGCGTGATAAATTAATTCAGGTTTACAGCCTCCAACTTCAAACTCTCTGAGTCTGTTAGCTCAAGAGTGTAGAAAGAGGGCAGAGGGGGAAGGTGAAAACAGGAAATTAATCTCTCTCTTCTACTTCACTAAAACCAACTGAGCTGCAAAACAGGAAGATCAAGATGGTCGGTTTTACTTTATTCACGAGAGAAGCAGATTAACGTTGAGAAATGTTGCTAGGACAACCAAACAAAAAGTCAACACCAGAGCTTGAACGCTGAGCCGCTCTCCTCTCGCTTCCGAGGGGAGCGAGGGTGAGCTGTTTGCTGGCCCTGGCTCCAGGCAGTGCAGCACTCCCGAGAGCACCAGGCTCGGCTCTTCGTGCTGTTCAGGCTGCAGAGGGGGCTTTGAGCTCTTCTTTCAGGAGCCCAACACTAAAGGATGGAAGAGGCAGCTGCTGCCTCTCAAGCAGCTTCTAGGGAGCGCACTGTGTAGTAGCCACGGCTCTGCAAGAGCTGCCCTTTCCCCTCTGGAAAAGACCTGCCTTGAGACAACAGAACACAGAAACTTCACCTCAGCTGGAGCTGACAAGAGAAGCACAAGTTGCAACTACCTGGAAGCAGCCAAAAATCTTACTACAGCATTTCTGGGAGGGGAAGAGCAGGGAGGACACAGCCCTGGCAGGGCTGTGGTGAAAAGACTACACTAAAAGCTGGAATGGTGGGAGGTGAATGGATTCCACGCTGTGCTGGGAAATGAGACCACGTCTCTCTGATCTCACACCTCCGCGGGACAGGCACGGCCTAGCGGAACTGGAGTGGGCTGATCCGCAGCCCGATGACGTCTTTGCCGATCTCTGTCACCTGAGGAATAAAAAGGAGATGATTAATGCTTAAAAGCAACTCAATGGCCCAACCCCACGTGCAGCACTGGGAGCCTCAAGAACGCAGGCTGTCAATCATCACAACGGTTCCTGAAGGCAGCACCGAAACTACGCAGCATCCTACAACTCCCAAACCATTCCTCCTCACGTGCCAAGTCATCCGACGTTCAATTTGACCCAAAACCTACGCCAAGTCAGGGGCAAGCAAGGGAGAAGCTGCTGGAGGGGACTGGGGGATGATGTGATGGAGAGCTGCCCTGCAGAGAAGGACTTGGGGTGTGGTCTAGAAGAAGCTCAACACGAGCCAGCAACGAATACCGGCCGCCCAGAAGGCCAACTGTGTCCTTGGCTGCACTGAGAGAAGCGCGGCCAGCAGGGAGGGAGGGAATTCTGACCATGGTGAGACCCCATCTGGAGAATTACATCCAGTTCTGGAAATCTCAGTGTAAGGAGATGGAACTGTTGGAACAGGTCCACAGGAGGCTCCAAGGACAATGCGAGGGCTGGAGCACCTCCCGTATGAGGACAGGCTGAGAGAGTTGGGGTTGTTCAGCCTGGAGAAGAGAAGGCTCCGAGGAGACTTTAGAGCAGATTCCAGTGCCTAAAGGAGCTCCAAGAAAGCTGGAGAGGAGCTGTTCATAAAGGCTGTGGGGATGGGACGAGGGGGAATGGGTATAAACTGGAGAGGGGCAGAGTTAGAGTGGACATAAGGAAGAATTTCTTCACCATGAGGGTTGTGAGGCCCTGGCCCAGGTTGCCCAGGGAAGCTGTGGCTGCCCCATCCCTGGAGGTGTTCAAGGCCAGGTTGGATGGGGTTTGGAGCCCCTGAGCCAGTGGGAGGTGTCCCTGCCCATGGCAGGGGGGTGGAACTGGATGATCTTTAAGGTCCCTTCCAACGCAAACAACCCAAACTATTGTATGATGCAATGATTTTCAGTGAAAACGTGATGGGTTTGGGGTGGGTCTAAAGAGAGATTGAGGCTCCCTTACCGTGGTGACGCGGCAGATCTGCCCATGGAACTCGGGGCAGTAGCAGGCCCCGCTGAGGGGACACTTCTCCACGGGTTTGCCACGATAGATGGGTCGGTAAGAGGCAGCACAGATGTCGAAGGGGTTGTGCATGTCATAGTTGAGCTGGTAGGTGTCGGTAGGATTCTTCTCACATGCTGACAAGATCTTGCGAGTCTGCAAAGAGCAACCATGTTGAGCAGAGGGGCAGGCAGGAATCAGCCCAAAGAGGGTCCACCACAGCAGGCATTGCTGCCCGTGCACCTTCCAGACATACCTGCTGGGCGACCTCAGGCTTCGGACCCAGCTCCAGCAGCCGACGGGCAAAAGTAGCAGCAGTCTTGAAGTTTTTGAGTTTGAAAAAGAGGTTGAGAGCCGTCCGCAGCACCAAGATCATGTGGACAGGCTGCAGGTTGGAGTGGGTGAAATAGGCAGCCATCTGCGTTAGGGAGAAAGCAGGAAAGCAGGGATACAATCATTATCAATCACCTGAGTAACTGCATGCACTGAAAACGCTGCAAGAAACCCCCTCCACATAACTACTGCCACATCTGTTTTAAAGGAAGAAATGACAGAACTGTCCCAGTTTGAGCTAAAATAGAACCAGTTTTCTCCCTTCAGCTCAGCTTTGTCTAAGTAACTTGATTTTCTGACAGCTAACTGCATGGTTTTCAGGCAGTGTTTGTCTCCAGAAGCGATCACACGGGGCACTGGAATGCAGCAAGGCCGTGGCTTATACTTATTCCTATGGAAAGCAAAACCATCCCCAAGCTGGTGGAGCTGCAAGTCAAAGACGAAGAAGGGTGACACCTGCAGGGAGGGGCGGACAGGACAGGTGATCCCAAACTGACCAATTCCACCCCATATACATCATGAAACTGAGATATCATGAGGGTCTCACTCTCTTCTATGATGTTCAAAGGCCACTGAGGATCTCATCTGTCTGTTTGCCCCATCCACACATTTCTAAATCGAGTTCCTGAGCCCAGCCCGGACCTTTACCCTCGTGTCTGCTCTGCAGCGACTGTGGTGATGCAGTCATCGAGCGGTGGGGGTACAATTTCATATATTTGTATATATTTCATTATTATCACTGCTTTTATTAAAGCTATTTTAGTTTAGTTTCCAACCCACAAGTCTTTTTTCCTCTCATTTCCATTTCCCCTTTCCCTGGGGATGGCGGAAAGGAGGGAACCAGGAGCCCAACTTTTAGCTGTTGAAATTAGCTGAGCCAGAGCTAAACCATGACACAGAACTCAAGACTCCCGATGCCTTTTAGAACCCAAAGGCTACTTCTCCTTCCCAGTGAAGGAATTCAGTTTCCATACCTCGCAGATTCGCTTCTGCTGCTCCAGGGTCTCTTTGGGAAGCTTCTTCCGCTCGATCTCCATCGAGAGTCCTACAATGTACTCCCGGCAAATGGCTATCAGCTGCTGGGCCTTTGAGAGGGAGACGAGAGTCAGGCATTCCGCCTCCTGCCCCACGGGACAGATAAGGGACAGAAGACTTTGCTTCTCACCTCAGCGATCTCCTGCTTGTTGTCCACCACCAGCAAGGGCACGCTGAGCAAGATGGAGCGGAACTTCTCCACGGCTTCCTCAAACTTGCCAGCTGTAGTGAGCTGGTAGCACAGCTGCAGGCGCTGGATCAGGTCATTGAGTTTCAGTCCAACAGCAGGAAGGGCGTTCTTCAAGCCAGCTTCTTTCCTGGGAACACCAAAAATGGGGTTGGAGGTACAAACGGGACCACTGCAGAAGCCAGCAAGAACATACATTGTCAGCTTGGCTGCAGCTTGGCAGAAACAGTGTGGTTAGCAGGACAAGAGGTAAGATCGTCCCCCTGGACTCGGCACTGATGAGGCCATATCCTTGAATCCTGGGTTCAGTTTTGAACCCCTCACTCCAAGAAAGACCTTGAGGGGTTGGAGCACATCAAGAATAGCAACAGAGCTGCAGAAAGGTCTGGAGCCCAGGGGCTGGCGGAGCAGCTGAGGGCCCTGGGGCTGTTTAGTCTGGAGAAGAGGAGGCTGAGGGGAGACCTCATCGCTCTCCACAACTCCCTGAAAGGAGGGTGGAGCCAGGCCGGGGTCAGGCTCTGCTCACAAGTAACAAGCGATGGGATGAGAGGAAACCGCCTCAAGTTGCTCAGGGCAGGTTTGGATTAGATATGAAATGTTCTGCTGTGAGGGTGGGGAGGCCCTGGCCCAGGTTGCCCAGAGCAGTGGTGGCTGCCCCATCCCTGGAGGGGTTCCAGGCCAGGTTGGATGGGGTTTGGAGCCCCTGAGCCAGTGGGAGGTGTCCCTGCCCATGGCAGGGGTGGGACTGGATGGGCTTTGAGGTCCCTTCCGACCCAAACCATTCTATGAGTTCTGGCTACAACTGCTGAGTCCGGAAGGTTGACAGCACAGAGGAAAGAGCACAGAAAAGGACCTAATCCAATCGCTTACCAGTTGCGATGTGGGTATCCGTACATGGTAGGGAGACACGGCAGGGCCTGGTAGGTTGTACGGCCACGGGCATAGGTCTGCAGGAACAGCTGCTTGTAGGGTCCAAAATTTGTTACTCCTACCTGGTCATGGAGGAGCTGAAAGAAACACATGGATCTGCTGAGACAAACTGCCCCAGGCTGTACCCAGGCTGCACAGACATCACCCAGTCTCACAGCAACTCTTATTTTATACCCAGAGAAAACAAGGCACAAAATTATTCACAAAAGGACACAAAACAAAGCTTCAGACTAGATCAGAAACAACAATACACAGGGAGAAGAGGCAATCTTTTCCCTAGAAGCTTCAGCGGAAACTTACTCTCATTGCTGTCTCAAAGGAGCCAGCCAGGATGTGGTCAACGGGAAGCTGAGAATTGTTACACCACACCTACAAGAAGGAAAACAGAGACAAGAGGAAGTGAGCGTATGCAGACATTTGTCTTGTGCATTCTCATCATCTCTAATTCCCCTTAACGAAGCTCCTGTGTTGTGCTCACAGATCATGGAATCATAGAATGGTTTGGGTTGGAAGGGACCTTAAAGCCCATCCAGTTCCACCCCCTGCCATGGGCAGGGACACCTCCCACTGGATCAGCGGCTCAAAGTCTCATCCAACCTGGCCTGGAACCCCTCCAGGGATGGGGCACCACCACTGCTCTGGGCACTCTGGGCCAGGGCCTCATCACCTTCACAGAAAACATCTCTTCCTAAGATCCCATCTAAACTGAACCCCAAAAATACACACTTAAATAGAAAGTTTCTGAGAAAGTCAAAGACTTATGCAATTACCTGAGCTGGGCTGGTGCCCTTGGTGGGTGGCACAAAGAATCCATCCTCTGCTCCGCCTGTCGGACCAGCAGGAACATCCTGGGACAACACACAGAGTAGTGATTAGGGTGGAAGTTTCCAGCACTCAGATGAAATCAGAGTTGGCCATAGCTTTGGTGCCCAAGTCTCAGAAGAAGCACAGAACACGTTTCCCCCCTCACCACCACAAGCTGTCACTGCTTTCCCAAGTAGCTACAAAGGGGCTACTTCAGAAGCCTCTCAGAAGCCTCCTACCAGTTCAGGGGGAAGATCTAAATCTTCTTCAACTTCCCATCCACCTCCTTCTTCCTGTCCTTTCCCCAGACCTTCCTCTCCAAAGCCTTCTCCAGCATCCACAAAGCCATCTGCATGAAAGAGGCAGGGCAGAAAGGGTCAGAGCTCTCACACAGACACAGATTTACACTTCAGCAAGAAAAACTCTTGGATTCACCCACCTTCATCCAGCTGCAGCTCTGCATCTTCTCCCCAGCCTTCAGTTCCAACAGTGTCGATATCAATATCAGCAGCCAAGGCACCTCCTTTGCCTACAAAAAGGGAAGGGTCCCGCCCTTAGTCATCTCACAGAATGGTCTGGGTTGGAAGGCACCTCAAAGCCCAGCCAGTTCCACCGCCTCCCATGGGCTGGATCAGGTTGCTCCAAGCCCCATCCAACCTGGCCTTGAACATCTCCAAGGATTGGGCAGCCACCACTGCTCTGGGCGACCAGTCCAGGGCCTCCCCACCCTCACAGCAGAACATTTCTCCCTAAGATCTCATCTCAATCTCCCCTCTGAAAAATGTCCCCCATCCTCTCCCTGCACCCCCTGATCCAGAGCCCCTGCCCAGCTTTCCTGGAGCCCCTTTCAGCACTGGAAGCTGCTCTAAGCCTTCTCCAGGCTGAACAATCCCAACTGTCGCAGCCTGTTCTCACACAGGAGGTTCTCCAGCCCTTGAATGATCCCCATGGCCTCCTCTGGACTCGCTCCAACAGCTCCATGTCCTCCCTGTGCTGAGGACTCCAGAACTGGACGCAGGGCTCCAGGTAGGGTCCCCCCCCCAGAGCAGAGGGGCAGAATCCCCTCTCTTGCCTTATAAGTCCCACGCAACAAATCTGAGCTTAAACGCAACAGGGCAGGAGCCATGGAGACAAATATCTCCGCATTCTGCATATTCCAGCTTAATGCAACTTTCCTAATAGAAAGCGATACCTTTGCTAGCGATTGTTCCTTCAAAGAAGCCCTTGGAGACAGTCAGCAATGGCCAGTTGGTATCCAGAGGCATGACAGGAGCAGGAGGCTGCAGCAGCTTCGCATTGTGATTGATTTCTGGAATCTGAGCAGAGAGGAGGAGAAAACAGTTAAGGCCACATAAGTCTTGGACCTATCCACCTCCAACCAGCAGAGTCGCGAGCCTGATAAGCGGTTACTGAAGCAAAGATAGCTCCTGCCTCCCAGAACAGAGCCGCCCAGTCAGTCACACCACCACCAGATCCTGCTGTCATGTCCTTCCCAAACTCTAGAGCTCTTGTAACAAAGCATCAGTCAGTTTGC
The DNA here is from genome assembly GCF_017976375.1 of Cuculus canorus. Taxonomy (NCBI): domain Eukaryota; kingdom Metazoa; phylum Chordata; class Aves; order Cuculiformes; family Cuculidae; genus Cuculus; species Cuculus canorus. The sequence goes on from NC_071428.1 coordinate 2,783,990, forward strand.
TAACCGTTTCCTTTTCAGGATCAAAAGTCTCCTTCAGGCTTTCAGCTTCCTCATCCAGACCATGAGTTGCAGCGGTGAGATAGGCCAAGGACTCTGAAATGAGATACAGTTAATTGCCAAGAGAAACAAGATGTCTCGTACCGGCACACGTGGCCTCCCTGTCACAAAGGAATGACTGCAGTGTACCAAGGGGTAGAAGAATTACACCTTCCGGGGTGGCACTGGATTCAGGATTGACCATTTGAACACTGTTTTACAGCTCATTCGGTCTTCTGGATGACATTTTTGCTCCTTTCTGCTCATCCCATTCAGTTTCTCAGGTAAGAGATCACAGTGATGCGCCTCCAGAAATTACTGTCCACTCCAACAACCCCTCCAGCATCTCTCCCCAGCCCACAGAGATAAACCTTAGTCTGATAGCACTCACTTTGCCCACAGTTCCTCAGGATCCTCACTCTCTCCGCCACATCTCCTAGATACAAGGCATTCTGGTAGTGGCCACTCATATCTTTACGGATCTCAGCTAAACCAAAAGAGAAACAAGTCACAATAGCTTTGCTGTTCTTGGCCTCCACTGTGAGGCCACTCATTCCCCCGGGAACGCCATTCAGATTCTCTCATCTCATTCTTCTTTGCCACCACCCAGGCACTCACCTATCTTCATCATCTTCCGAAGTTTCTCCAGATTGCCAGTGATGAGATAGAGGAAGGAGAGCCTATCGAAGTTCTTCGTGCGCTGGTAGCACATCTCCACAATCTGGTGATTCCCTTGCAATAACGCCACTTCACCCAGTTTCTCCCAGCAATTCTTGTCATCCAGAGCTTTGGCTGCTTCCAGCGCAATCTAAAGAGAATTGCCATGGTTATAAAAGCTTCGAAAAGAGCAGTTTTTGCTGCAGGCTTCTGTTGATCACGGCCACAATGGAAAGCACAGGATTACAAGGACCACTGCACTGAATCATTCCACCAGCTGTGGGCCAGCACCCTGGCAAGAGCTGAGGATGACAGCAGCCCGTCCCTCTCAACTGCCGCTTGGGTCAGAAGGGACCTCAAAGCCCATCCAGCCCCACCCCTGCCATGGGCAGGGACACCTCCCACCGGCTCAGGGGCTCCAAGCCCCATCCAACCTGGCCTGGAACCCCTCCAGGGATGGGGCAGCCACCACTGCTCTGGGCAACCTGGGCCACAGCCTCCCCACCCTCACAAGAAAACATTTCTCCCTAAAATCTCATCTCAATGACTTGCAGCTCAAAACTATTCCTGCTCATCCTGCACTCCCTGATCCAGAGCCCCTCTCCAGGTTTCCTGGAGCCCCTTTCAGCACTGGAAGCTCCTCTATGGTCTCCCCGGAGCCTTCCCTTCTCCAGGCTGAATAATCCAAACTCTCCCAGCCTGTCCTTGTGTGGGAGATGCTCCATCCCTTGGATGACCTTGAGGCCTCCTCTGGACTCGCTCTAATACTCGTCCTTCCAAATACTCTTCCATTTTGCAGCAAGAAGTAAGGTTTGCAAGCAATGCCCCGAAGGAAACGTCTTTCTCACAGCACCACCCACCACCTCACCTCAATGTTGCCGCACTCCAAGGCCAGGCTGAAACGCGTCTTCTCATCCTTGACAAAGTGCAGGGCCACCTCTGGGTAGCCCTTCTTCTGCAGGTAGGCAATGATGGACTGTCCCACGAGCTTAGCGTTCCTCACCATGTGCAGCACCTGCAAAGAAAAAGCCCGGACATCAGAGCTGGCACCACAAATTGGAGGGACTCTTTACTCTCAGGGATAGGTCAAGGAAGAGCGTGGGGTTTATCGTGCCTCCTCACCTCATCGTACTTTCTGTTGATCAATGCCAGCTTGAATTTGAACTCAGTGGGATCAATTGTGAGGACCCTGGGGCGGCACTCTCTGTCCAGGCAGTACACGTTATTCCCCTTCACGCGGGTAACGTAGATAGGGAGGTCCAAGGTGCGGATGATCCCGTGATCCCTACACCAACACAGAGCACACGTGTGATGCATGAGCCAACACATCTGTATGACCGCGGCCTCCAAGGGGAAGTTATTCCAGCCCACGTTATAAAACCGGGCTCCAAGATGCGCAGCCACCCAGCCCGGCACTAAAATACCAGCAACCAAACATGAGATGGGGACTCTGCCCCTCTACTCTGCCCTCGTGAGACCCCACCTGGAGTCCTGTGTCTAGTTCTGGAATCCTTAATGTAAGAAGGATATGAAACTTTTGGAACGAGGCTAGAGGAGGCCATGAAGATGATGTGAGAGCTGGAGCTCCTCTGCTGTGAGGACAGGCTGGGAGAGTTGGGGTTGTTCAGCCTAGAGAAGGTTCCAGGGAGACCTTAGAGCAGCTTTCAGTGCTGAAAGGGGCTCCAGGAAAGCTGGAGAGGGGCTTTTCACAAGGGCCTGTAGTGACAATATGAGAGGGAGTGCATTTAAATTGGAAGGGGGAAGATTCAGATTAGAAACTCTTCAGGACAAGGGTGGGGAGGCACTGGCACAGGCTGGCCTGAGTAGTTGCGGCTGCCCCATCCCTGGAGGTGTTCGAGGCCAGGTTGGATGGAGCGTGGACCCAGTGGAAGGTGTCCGGGCCCATGGTGGGTTGGCCTTCGAGGTCCTTTGATGTCCACATCATTCCATGATGCTCTGATTCAAGGGCTCACCACGTAAGTCCCAGACTCACCCTGTGGTGACAGCGTATTTGATGTGATTGCTGGTGGTATAGATGAAAACACCGCTTTCGTCCCAGGCACCGCTCTTGACACGAATGTTCTCATGGATATTACACAGCGACTCCAGTTTTCTGTTGCAGATCATGATGGCTGGAGAGGAAAGCCAAAGGAAGTAAGGCTAGGGAACCCTCTACTGTTAAACATCTGCCTCTGAATTAGGGTTTCTCTCTTCCATAGTCCTAGCAACGGCAACTATATTCGGTGTCAGACACTATGGAGATGATGGCATCCACAACTAAATTGTCACCATCTGCCTTTGTTTTATCAAATAGAAACAGATTAGCTGGATCATTCCGAGGAGTACAAGCAGTTTTACAAGGTTACAGAAAGGCTCTGCTGAAGAGACAACGTGGCAGGATCCACACGATGAATGTCTTCAGCTGTACCTTCATGGCCAGCCAAGAACTGGCTGGTTTCTCCTGCAGGGACCAAGCGAGGAAGGAGCTGGTGTGCACTAGATGCAGGTGAAACACCGCACTCTGCCACCGCTTACCGTGTTTAGCCAGCAGAGCTACGTGGGACATGTCAGCCGACCAGATGACATATTTCACCTTGGAGATCTTCACAGAGGCCAGAGTTCTGGGGAAGAATAGCACTGACATCAGAGAGTTGAGCAACACTGATAACAAAGCTGATAACTACCAGTGCCCAACACCCTGAACCCAACTTGCAGATGTTCTGAAGCCCCTTTTTGCAACTCTGGAGCTATAAAATCATGAGGTGGAATTCAGTGTCTCTGCAGTCCAGCAAAACAAACCTCTCTCCATATATATATATATATATATATGTACTAGAATATATTTGAGCAACAATTGACTTCAAAATGTATATTTCTGACAAGGTTTTAGGGATGGATTGAACAGAACAAGGGAAATGAGGTTATTTCTAAGCAGCATTTGTTCTGTTCCATTTATTCGCAGCTTTCCCAGCAACAGGATAAAGACAAAGGCATAAAAATAAGGAAACAAAACTCATTCTGGGACTTAAGTGATCAACATATACCATATGTTGATAACATATATCCTGTGTTGATAACCCAAAACCTTCTCAAGCCTACAAAGACGGCCAAAAGCACCAACTCCTTGTCTGTTTCTTTGTGGCTAGTAACACATAACCCAGCACAAAGAGGTTTTGGGCAGATATTAAGCTTAAGAGAGAAGATATCTGGCAAGCTTAGCTTGATTGAGTTTGAGATTTTGGGTTCTCTCCACTTTTATTGCCCCTGATTCTGCAGTCACAGGATTCACTGGGGTATGGCTCACATCACCCTGTGATCAATGGCACGATGCCCGCAGCATAAATTGCACCTTGGCTCTGTTTACTCTCTGCTCTCCATAACAGTTGTTAGCTGTGGTTTGGATCGCTCTGACGCAGCTCGCAGCTGATGCTGAAGTCTGGAGTGCATTAATAGCCATTATCCATCCCCAGAGGGCACACGCCAGCAGGATTACGATATTAAAACTGCTCCCGGCAGGCGGGATCTTACCGCTTCTGCTGCACGTCAAAGAGGGTGATGGAGTCTGCATCTCTCAGTAACAGGTTCCCCGTGCCAGCATAGAAAATCTCATCACAGTTCGGCACCTGCACCTTCTTGGTGATCTCATTCTTCAGGTTTTTGATTAGGATCTGACATATGACGAGAGGAAATGTAAGAGCACAGGGCAGTCAGAGAGATTCTACAAAGGAATTCAGGGTAACCTTAGGGACAAGAGACCAAACTCCGAGCTGCAGCCTTTCTTGAAGCAGGGAAAAACATTTATCCTGCAAGAAAACCCAACCACAAGTTTTCCAGAGCGCAAATACGTTGGTTGTAGCCTCACTGGTGTCACTACGAGCTCACTGATGAGAGTTTATGAGCCCTCTCTACAATAAGGATACGAATAAGGTAGATATCAGGGAAAAGAGAGAGAAAACACAGTGCAGAAAAAGGAATTGAGGATGTTAAGAGAGGAGAACGGCAAGCGGAGAAGCAGAAGGGCAGACTTAAGAGGATAGGTATGAAATAAGCTTGAATTTACTAAGCCAGAAACCACCTTGAATAACAAAGAAAAGAAAAAAAAGAAAGATAAATACAACACCCTGCACAGGGTGAAGAGCAAGGCTGTTCTTCCCCTTCCCATCACAAATTCAGACAGGGAGAGCTTCACACAAGCGTCCTTCCCCCTTCTTTCTCCTGCTGCACTCCACAAGTGAAAAGAAGGTGCTTTATCACAAACCCCATATTTTCACACTAAAAAAAGTGACCTGTGTGTGTTCACAGTCCTGTTCAGGTCAGCTTTTACTCCTGAACTCCCCTTCTGTTCCAGGCTCCCAGCAACTGAGCTAAGATTTACGGTCAAAGGAGTTAAATGGGTTGAAATGTTATTACTTTTTCACTGTGTTCTATTTCTTCGTGCAGGCCTGCAGCCCGCGCTCTACTGACAACCAATCTACATGGATCTCCAATAATTCTGTTAACCCAATCTCCCGTTTCCCATCTGCACGCTTCCAGATGACAACGTGCCCTGTTAAAAAGATGCCCCTATTAAGCCTGTCCCCTTACCGAATGCATCCGATCCAGGACTGCGAAGCGGTTCCGAGCTACCCACACAGCTGTCAGCCCGGAGGAACGCTTCCCTTCAGGGGCTGCAAAGAGCAAAATGCAAGCAGTGAATAAAACCTCTGGCAGGCTTTTACAGCAACGCATTAGTCAGACTTGTTTGATCCCATCTTGGCTGTTGGAGCTGCTTCCTACTAATTCATGTTTAACCCGAGGCGAGTACAGGGCTCGTTTCCTCCCTTGATGTCCTTTTCTGAGCACGGCGTGGCCAGCGCCAGCCCTTTCCCTCCAGCCAACGCACAAAACGAGCGGTTGGCTTTACCGCCAACGCCACTGCTTGGCGCTGGAACGGGCCATCCTGGGCGACAGCGCCGTCTGTCAAGCTAACGAGCTGAGCCTTGCCGGCCAAACGAACCGAGCAGCGAGGGTCCCGGCTTAGATGGACGCTTTCCCCCTTTCTCTCTCTCTCCCCCTCTGCAAACCGGTATAACGAGCTGGAGAAGAAAGGCTGCGCTCTCCCCAGCATGCAGCTGCTCTCCTGGTTTGAAAACGCTAATACAAACACAGAGGTCCGCGTGGCAGACAGCACGGAAAGACCAGGACTGCAGGATGTGGAGAAGGCTTTTTGCAGAAGGGAAAAGAGCGAAGCGGAAGAGCTGCTGCGGTTTGGGGGAAATAACGTCTTCTTTAGTCCCCAGAGCCTCTTCTCCCCACTGAACACCAGCTTTTAGAGACTCACACACCAGACCAAGAGCGTGGTACCATTGGTGGCAGCGCTGCATCCTAACAAATAATGATTTCAACCTGACCGCCTCACTCCTCAGCCCTCGTTTACCACCCAACACAACACAGACCTGTGTGAACTCAATTCCCAGCTCCAGTTTGGGTTTTCTGATGACAACTTCATCTATTTTTATTAATCCTCACAACTCAGCACCTTTCTGGCTTGAAGTCTTTAACGCTGATTGTAGATCAGGCAGAAAATGATTGGAATACATTACCCAGAAGACTGTAACGTGATAAGGAAGCTCAGCTTCCCTTCCTGCTTAAGTAAATTGTAGTGATAGGACAAGAGGCAATGGGTATAAACTGGAGAGGGGCAGATTCAGGCTAGACAAAAGGAGGAATTTCTTCACCATGGGGGTTGTGAGGCCCTGGAACAGGTTGCCCAGGGAAGCTGTAGCTGCCCCATTCTTGGAGGGGTTCCAGGCCAGGTTGGATGGGCCTTGGGCAGCCTGAGCCAGTGGGAGGTGTCCCTGCCCATGGCAGAGGGTTGGAACTGGATGATCTTTAAGGTCCCTTCCAACCCAAACTATTCTATGATGATTTTATATCCTTCAGCCTATTTAGAATCATAGAATCTTAGAATGATTTGGGTTGGAAGGGACCTCAAAGCCCATCCAGTTCCACCCCTGCCATGGGCAGGGACACCTCCCACTGGATCAGGGGCTCCAAGCCCCATCCAACCTGGCCTGGAACCCCTCCAGGGACGGGGCAGCCACCACTGCTCTGGGCAACCTGGGCCAGGGCCTCCCCACCCTGATAGGGAAACTTTTCTTCACATCTCAATCTGCCCTCTTTCAGCTCAAAACTGTTCCCCCTCATCTATCGTTGCACTCCCTGACCAAAAGCCCCTCCTGAAGATGACAACTCCAAGGCACACGTTATCTACCTACATCACAGTCCCGGGGTACAGGTTGCACATACAGCAGTTTGTTGGGGAAGATACTTCTGGACCAGTAGAATTTTATGTTCTTCTTGAAAAAGCATTAAAAACACATGGTTGTGTGAGCCCTGGATATTTCGTCCCGTAGAAGAATAATCCCTTTCATCATTTAAAGCATTACAAGCCGAGGGTCCCCAGTCAAGTCTGCTTTGAACACCTCAATCAAAGTGAATACTTGAAATCTATTCCAGCAACGCTTAATCTACTTATAAAGTTACTCAAAAATCTCCCCTTTCTCTTTGTCCTTACAAATACTCCTCAATTCCAGCCTTTCTCATCCATCACTCCCACTCATTTCAAATCCTTTACTGCCATGATGGCAGAGGCAGGGGGAACCAGCTGGAGTTTCAGATCCCAAATGGAATTCATAGTTAGGAGAAAGAACTCCTTTTTCGTTTCCCTAAATCATTTTTTGACTTGTAAATTGCCCCAAACTGATATGGAATTTGCCGAGAGGAAGAACAGCTACTGGCACCACAGCGCTGTCACTTTTACAGCCACTTTTCAGAGTATAAAACCTCTTAGAACAAAACATTTCTGCTTAAAATCCATCTCTTTTGACAAGCCAGGAAGGCTGCCTGCTGCGCAGAATGGGAAAACAGAAAGTTCTTAATAACAAAATTATAAAATATATATTTGTAGCAGTAAAAGTTTGAGATGAACATGAATTTTTCAAGTCAATGTAGTGTGATATAGTGAGCAGGAAGCCTGCCAAACGCTGTGTGCTGCGGGGGCATTGGGAAACACAGAGAAAAAGAGTCCAACGCGAGAGGCTGAGAGAAACGAAGCTTTTTTTTTATATATAACATACATATGAGGACAGGCTGAGAGGGTTGGGGTTCAGCCTGGAGAAGAGAAGGCTCCAAGGAGACCTCAGAGCAGCTTCCAGTGCCTGAAGGGGCTCCAAGAAAGCTGGAGAGGGGCTGTTCATAAAGGCTTGTGGGGATGGGACGAGGGGGAACGGGGATAAACTGGAGAGGGGCAGATTTAGGCTTGATATAAGGAAGAATTTCTTCACCATGAGAGTGGGAGACCGTGGAACAGGTTGCCCAGGGCAGCTGTGGCTGCCCCATCCCTGTTGAAGGCCATGTTGGATCGGCCTTGGGCAGCCTGATCCAGTGGGATGTCCCAGCCCACAGCGGGGGTTGGAACTAGATGATCTTTAAGGTCCCTTGCAACTCAAACTATCCTACAATTCTATGATACATAGTTGGAGAGCGGAGGAGGGGACAGCTACACAGTAATAACCCCTCCGAAGTATTAATGTGAAATAAGAAATGCCTACCATCTGGATTCTGGGAGTCTGCGTCCTTGGGAATGGCGTAGAGGTCATAAGTGCTGTTCTCCAAGTTGCTGGCTCTCTGCGGAGATGCGGGGAAAACCCATTTTGAGATCGGATTTCACCGAAGCGACACCCACAGCCTCGTGGTTGAGTTCTGTAACGCCCTCGGCAGCAAGGCTGACTTACTGTGCAGAGGAGGACGGCGTTCTCAGCCGGGTTGTACGACATGTTGAACACGGGGAACTTGGAACCGCTGAAGAATAAACGTGAAGAAAAGAGAAAGTTAGAGGGGATCATGATTGTTTCTCCTAAAATCACCCTCTGACAAATTCTCTTCATGTTCTGAAATACCAATTAGCAGAAAAGCTCAGTTCAGATGAATTTCCTGAGGTAAAACCATTTAGAAATACTGTGAGAACAGCAGTTTCATAAAGTAAAAGAGCTAGGATTTCAGTTTGAAACTTAGAATTTAGAAGTTATATCTACGCCCAGGTAGAAACTGACCTAAAAAAACTGCTTCTAGGCTTTTTAAGTTCATCTGACAGAAGAGCCAGTTGAAACTAAGGTATGGGAGCACAACAATATCACCTATCCATAAAGAAGAAACTAAAAAGGGATTCAGGATGCTGGCAACTCTTCTTGTACCATGAGGAGCACCCAACTCTTACCTTCGGAGCTGCATGACAGCGACGTCTTTGGAACTGTTGAAATCCAGCTGGCGGAGGAAGCGGTCCTTCACATAATAAAGCATGTTCCCGTGCACAGCGTATGCAGGTCTCTCGCGCTCCAGTTTGAACACAATCATCCCACCATCGTGGCCTGAGAAAAGGCAGAACAGAATTCAGATATATGAAGTAAATTCTGCTTTTTCTCATTATTAAGATGATGTTCCCATGCCCTTCAAACCAAGAATCACGGAATGGGCTGGGTTGGAAGGGACCTCAAGCCCATCCAGTCCCATCCCACTGCCATGGGCAGGGACACTTCACACTGGCTGAGGGGCTCCAAACCCCATCCAACCTGGCCTGGAACCCCTCCAGGGATGGGGCAGCCACCACTGCTCTGGGCCAGGGCCTCAGTACCCTCATAGCAAATCATTTCTTCCTAAGATCTCATCTCAGTGTCCCCTTTTTCAACTTCAAACTGTCCCCCCTCATCCTGTTTCTATATCTTCCTGAAAGGAGGTTGTAGAAGAATGGGTGCTGGTCTCTTCACCCAAGTAACAAGGGCTGGGATGAGATGAAACAGCCTCAAGTTGCACCACAGGAGGTTTAGATTGGGTATTAAACATATTCCTTCACTGACAGAGTGGTGAAGCCCTGGCTGACACTACCCAGGGCAGTGGGGGAGTCTCTGTCCCTGTAGGGGTTCAAAAGATGTGTAGATGTGGCACTTCGGGACATGATTTGGTCAGCTCAGTGAGGTTGGGCTGATGGTTGGACTCATCCAGAGCTTAGAGGTCTTTTCCAACCTTAACGATTGCAGGATTCTCAGCATTAGAGCATTTAGCTCGCTGATGCAGAGGTTATCTTGTTCTAACTCTGAGCTGCAGTTGATACAATAAGAACACACTCCACTAAATAAAGATCTCTTCCCTACAACATAGATGCTTTTGTTAAGTGTTCTGCTCAAGAAAAGCAGACCTTTTTATGTTTTACTACATGGAATACATCTTTTCTTCACAGAAACTCATCAGGCACTAAGTAGGAGGGTTTTTTTACCTGCGGCAAAGAGGTTGAGGTTGGGATGAGCAGCCAATACCCAAAAGCGATCATGATCACGCCGGAAGGTCTGGACACCCGTGCTAAATGCGCAATGGAAGGAATTGGGAATATCAGCAAAACAGAAATATTGGTGTGAACTTCAATTTCCAAATGGAAGATCCCAAGCTTTGCTAGAGACAGGCTGCATGGCATTGAGCATAAGAGTTCACAACACAGCATTCCAAGCCTTCTGTCAAATAATTCACTCATTTAAGGTATTTTCAGCAGCAATATCACTGAAAAGTCAGCCCTCTTCCACTGGCTTTCAGATAATTAAAAGCCTCACTCTCAACATGCATCTCAAAGGGACAGAAAATGTGAGAAACAGAACTTCTCGCTCACAAATTAGCAAACACTGGCACTGAAGTTTCAAGAACCGCTCGGGTTTGGTTTAAGAATAACTGTGGGTCTTTTCTAGGTTCAAAAGCTTTCATAATAAGACCAAGTCAGACGCTTGACAAGCACTCACCGTTTAGACATATCCCAAACACGGATGCTCTTGTCTTCCGAATTGCTGAGGATTAGCTCCTGCCGAGGGTGAAAGACAGCGCACGAGACGTTGTTGTAATGTCCCCGGCAAGTGTCAACCTCCCAGGCCTTCGATTCTAACCAGAAGTGGAAAAGAATAAGGAAAATAATGCTTAAAGAGGTTAAACTCTGCCACAGCAAAAGCACAGCAAGTGCTTTGTAACAAAGCGAACTGTATCAGCCACTGGTTACTACAGCGTTCTCTGAACTAATGCTAACGATCAGCCCTTCCCGATGGAAGGCTTCTGGCTTTCAAATCATCTCCCCAAGTTCTCATTCCATCAGACTATATTCAAACAAACTTCAGAGTCAAGTTGTTCTACTCCTAAAGCTTCTGCTTGGCAGCGTGTGCAAAGTGAATGAAGTTGGAAGTATTTTCTAGAGAAGTGAGCTCTCAAACAGCAAAAGCCAACGCTGCTTGGGATTATTTACTACTCTATCATACAGAGGTGTTTGCAAAGCGTAAATCACCTCCAGTTCCAGCTTACAGATGTTCAAACACCCATTTCAACTAGTAACCCCCTTTTCTATGTGACTCCCCTGGAGAATCCTCGTACCGTTCATCCGCCAGATCTTCACTTGCCGATCATCGGCTCCCGATACAATCAGCGGCATCGTTGGGTGGAAGGCGGCCCAGTTCACCCCACGATCATGACCCTACAGGCAACAAGAAAACAACGGCTTGAAGCAATTTGGTGACTGAATGGAATCAGCAAAAGAAGGACTAAGTCTGCAGCCAAGCTTGCCAAGACACAGCTTTCACTGGTTTTGTACACCACACTGCTCATGCCGAGAGCTTACAGAGAGTAAGATTATAGATGCCTCAATAATAAGCTTTGCAGATACCATTCTTCAATGGCAGAGCAAAGCTGCAGCCCAGCAGCGCTTCCCAGCTTTAACAAGCCGCTACAGAAGGCTGCCTCTCCCATAATCTCCTCGCCTGCTTCCAGGAACACAAGTTAATAACATCTGCTATTTAACTGGGCTTTTGGCTGTACAGAGCAAACCAAACATGTTTGGTGACAGCGTAAACATCTCCAGATTTCAGGTTTTAAGCTCTGAAAAAGCAATGCCCTGATCTACAAGAGCATTTAACTTTGCAGAGCTGAGTCGCCTGTCTCAACTCTTTTTAATTCTGCTATTTCTCTGGGCTTTTTAGAGGACCATTTGTGTCACAGCTTTTCATTAAACAAATCCAAACAGGCTGTACAGACATCATACCTCAAGAACGTGCTTCACAACCGCATCTGTTGTCCCAAACAAATCCACCCCCGTTATTCCCCTGACGTCCGACTCCACGGCTCCAGGTGACAGGTTCTTCTTCCTTAGGCCTTGTGGAACAAAGGAAGGAGAAGCAAGGGTGGAGGAAGCAAAAGTTACGTTATCAAGACAAGGTTTCTGATTTAACAACAAGCTGACCTCTTTCCTGTGCTGTCTACACACATCTTCAGGTGTAGAACTTGAAAGAGGGTGAGAAACATCTAGGACTCCCTTCCACCTCCTCCAAAAGCTCCAGCTCAGATTACGGAGAGCAAAAGGAAAGGCTGCAACGCAGCACGTGGTACTAAAGACCATCAGATCCCCAGGACGCAGAGAGCAGATCCTCAGCAAAGAGGAACTCGCATTTCCACTTCTCCGCCTTTCGTTGCTCTGCTCACATGAGCTTATGCCTTTCAGGGGACCTTCAGCCATGCCACCATGATGGCCTTTGGTGACAGACCTGGACAATCTGCCTGGGCACAACATATTTTCAGAAGGTAAAACTGTATGGAATAAAGCCTGTTCCTGATCCTGAGTTGGGGTTGTTCAGTCTGGAGAAGAGAAAAAGCCTGAGGAGACCTTATAATGACCTTCCAGTACCCGGACAGGGCCTACAAGAAAGCTGGTTAGGGACTTCTTCCAAGGGCATGGAGTGATAGGACAAGGGAGAATGGCTTTAAATTGGAAGAGGGATCATTTGGATTAGACATTAGGAAGAAGTTCTTCATGAGGGTGGCGAGGTCCTGGTCCAGACTGCCCAGAGAAGCTGTGGCTGCCCCATCCCTGGAGGGGTTCTAGGCCAGGTTGGATGGGGCTTGGAGCCCCTCAGCCAGTGGGAGGTGTCCCTGCCCATGGTGGGGGGTGGAACTGGATAGGTTTTGAGGTCCCTTCCAACCCAAACCATTCCATGATTCCAGGTCTTCCAGGTAAAGTAGACCCCTGTCTGCCATCCCGCACTGAAACCCAACGGAATACAGCAGCGAACGAGAATTCAAAAAAGCTTCTCCAACAGGCTGCAAGGAAAAGACTGAATATAAAACACCAAAACAAAACTAGAAATAAGCTTATCCATTTCAGAGTACGTGGCCTGAGGATGCTGTCAGGAACTGTATCAAGGATAAGAAAAACCTGTCTAGGATAAAAACGGAATTGCACCAGGATGCCAACAGCTAGGAGTTCAAGAAAAAAACATAATACTGAAGACAAAAATGATTATTTCTCTGTTGTAACTGTGATTCTCAAACTCCTCATGGATTAGCAGCTCATCTCAACCTCCTCTCTGTGAACTTAGGCTGACGGACTCAACGCATCACACAGCATCTCACAGCAAAGCACAAACGCTCAGCACAGTGAGGTGCAAACACGCATGGGCTGGGTAAACAGCAAAGGACTCCAATGGCTGAGTTGTTCCTTCTGCTAAGCAGACACAAAGTACCTCAAAAAGAGGAATAAAACCAGCCAGAATCCCAGGAAGCTGAGTAAAGAATCACAGGGCTTTTGGAAGAGACAATACTTCCACAACGGAAGGACAGGATATCATCCAGAGGGATCTGGACAGGCTGGAGAAGCGGGGCTGGGAGAGCCTCATGAGGATCAACAAGGCCAAGGGCAAGGTCCTACCCCTGGGTGGGAGCAATCCCCGATTTCAGTACAGGATGGGGGATGATGTGATGGAGAGCAGCCCTGAGGAGAAGGACTTGGGGTGCTGGTCGAGGAGAAACTTGACAGGAGCCGCAACATGCGCTCACAGCCCAGAAACCAACCGTGTCCTGGGCTGCATCCAGAGAAGCGCAGCCAGCAGGGAGGGAGGGGATTGTGCCCCTCTGCTCCTCTCTGGGGAGACCTCAGCTGGAGGATCAGGGCCAGTTCTGGAATCCTCAACAGAAGGAGATGGAGCTGTTGGAACGGGTCCAGAGGAGGCTCCAAGGATGCTGCGAGGGCTGGAGAACCTCCCGTACGAGGACAGGCTGAGAGAGTTGGGGTTGTTCAGCCTGGAGAAGAGAAGCCTCCAGGGAGACCTTATAGCGATCTCCCAGTGCCTGAAGGGGCTCCAAGAAAGCTGGAGAGGGGCTGTTCGTAAGGGCTTGTGGGGATGGGACAAGGGGGAACGGGGATTAACTGGAGAGGGGCAGATTTAGACTAGACATTAGGAAGAATTTCTTACCATGAGGGTTGTGAGGCCCTGGAACAGGTTGCCCAGAGCAGTGGTGGCTGCCCCATCCCTGGAGGGGTTCCAGGCCAGGTTGGATGGGCCTTGGGCAGCCTGAGCCAGTGGGGGTGTCCCTGCCCGTGGCAGAGGGGTTGGAACTGGATGATCTTTGAGGTCCCTTCCAACCCAAACTACTCTGTGATTCTACGAATCCTCGAGCCTTTGACAAGTGGGGAAACAGGACTGTGACACAAGTGGAAAATTTCTGGCATAACTGCACAAATCGAGAAGAAGGGCAGGACGCTCCCAGACCACATCTTGGCTGTTCAGGGCAGGGAGCGGGGACTTGAGGTGAAAGGCAGACGTTAGGCATTTTGAGAGGAGCTGTTAAAGCTGGCAAGGAGTCTCAGCTCAACATGCACACGAGCACTCAGGAGAAGAGGTATTAAAATCACTAGAGGAAAGAGGCAGCATGCTAACTGCAAATGGCAAGTTGGGAGTTAGGAAAGGAGGAAGAAGACAAGTGGTCCACTGCAAATTCTTTTGGTCTGTTCTTTTCTTCAGTGGAAACCAAGGAGGGCTCTCAGGTACGGATTCCTTCACTGCTGGGTTCAGGTTCCTCCCTGCCCCTGTAACTCATCCTCATTCAGCAGATAGAGAAGCACAGAGGGGGCTGAAGTCCACCAAGGGTTTCACAAGGGTCAATACGCATCCAGTGAGGCGAGGGAGAAGCAATCCAGGTCCACAGATGCTACCTGGGAACTCAGCTCAGTGCCTCCCAGCGCCAGGGCTCCTCAGCATTCCCAACCCAAAGCCTCGGGTGATCCTTGTTTAAATTGGTCACCCAGATGGAGCAGGCAGAGCCCTGACAGAATAAAGGAGCTTCCAGCCAAGCATCAGACACTGACATTTGCCAGCCACGAGTAAGGTTAAACAGGAGCTGGTGTGTGATGTCGGAGTACACACAGAAGCGCTCCGATCAGGATAAGATGACTAACGCCCTCCTCGGGGGTTAATGCTTATCAAAAGACAGAAAAACAGATTATTTTGTAGTTCCTGCAGGTTAATACCAGCGTCACAAGCGAGGGCTTCATTCCACAGCACAGGTAATAACACAAAACACACGCTCATGCATTTTAAGAGACAAACAAGCTTCTCCTGGCTGCATTCACACAGTCTCTCTCAGGAGATGAGCAGGAATCATATCCTTTCACCTCCAGCATGTTTGTTTTGCACTGAAGATCCTTTATCAGGTTCCAAACCAAGAACACCATCTGTACAGGAATTACAAACAATTCTGGTGCCCAGGCTGGGTCACGTTCCTCATCCCTCATGTGCTCTGCCGAGGCTGGCAGTTTGGGGAGGAGGAGTTTGGAACATGACCTTTACACTCATTTAACTGAAGGCATCAAGGAACCAGGGCTCATAATCCTAAAACCTGCTGAAAAATAATTCCCACTGAGATCAGCAGAAGCTACGAGTTCAGAGCAGTGCTTGGAAATGGAGTTAAAGCTCAACATCAAGCGATGCTCCCAGGATCAAGTGCACAACAAGCATCAGGCAAAATAACCTTTCCCAGGAGACGGTAGGAACCAGAACAGGATCCTGCTAAGGACATCAGTCATCTGGGAGAAAAACTGGGAGCGAAATTACATTTTGAACCAGTTTCTCGCGCCTCTGTAGGTTTTCCCCCCACACTGCTATGCTCGCAGCGTCGTGTCTGCCTGGGGCGACAGCTGAGTCAATAATTCAGCATCTCTCAAACCCCTCATCACAGATCAGCTGAGGAAAAAAAAAAAAGCCTTGTATCATCTCCAAAGCAATTTGGCAGCTGGAACTCTGCTGAGAGAGAGTGTTTGTGGGAGAAGGCAGCAGCAAAGCTTGCTGGCAGGAGAAAGGAGGACAGGTTTTAAATACCAGCGCTCTCCTGTCCCCAGCCCCTGCTGGTGACACAGCTGGCCACGTCTGAGCGCGCACTGCAAAGAGCTGGGCCCTGCCCAACCAAAACTGCAATGATGAGAGCACATAAAGACTGTCCTAGAAGAGCTTTGCTGTAGCACCACCAGCCCCTTATTGCCATTTAATATTTCCTTTACTTCTAGTTTTTCACTTCTAGCTTTTAACTTAGAGACCATATTAAACCTTGTGAAGTCATCCTGTGGTCTAAGGATAGCTAAGGGATAACTGGGGTAGAACCAGAGATCGGTTTGGGTGGGAAGGGACCTCAAAGCCACCCAATTCCACCCCCTGCCATAGGCAGGGACACCTCCCACTGGATCAGGGGCTCCAAGCCCCATCCAACCTGGCCTGGAACCCCTCCAGGGATGGGGCAGCTACCACAGCTCTGGGCAACCTGGGCCAGGGCCTCCCCACCCTCACAGCAAAACAAAAGACCTCATCTCAATCTTCCCTCTTGCAGCTTCAAACTGTCCCCCTTAGTCCTCTCCCTGCACTCCCTCATCCAGAGCCCCTCACCAGCTTTCCTGGAGCTCCTTTCCATACTGGAAGCTGCTCTAAGGTCTCCCTGGAGGCTTCTCTTCTCCAGGCTGAACAACCCCATCTCTCTCAGCTTGCCAGGTCTCAACAAGACACTTCAGAGCTCTGAAGGTGCAACTCTTGCTCTGATCTTTAGGCCACACTTCATTTTATGAAATGGACAAATAGCCTGAAAAAGCTAAAAGAACGTCTGACAAGATTATCTTCCTGTCACCACCCACAACTGGGCTACCAAAAAAATCCCCAAACCCTGTCCTTCCTACAGTCCAGGCAGAGGCCTTTTTCTCTTTCTGTCAGAACAACCAACTTCTGGCTCCCTCCAAGAGTTTTTCAAGGGGATAAAACACAATCCAAGAAGTTTCTAAAACCTTCCTATAAGCCTGCAAAGTTATCACTTGACATCTCCGTGTCCCTTCCAACAGCAATACTTGTCAGCTGTATCGCCATCAAACCAGACTGAGAAATGAGGTTGCAGAATCTCCTTCTTCAGAGGTTTTTCTGGCTGCACAAAGCTGCAGCTCAACTCCCCTGCAGTCACAGAAGACTGACTTCAAGCAAAAGGCTCAAGGAGATGACACCCAGAGGTACCTTCCAGCCAACTTCCTACAACTTACCCTTTCGATCGGATATAAGGAATAAGTTTTTTAAGCTGAGGGTGGTGAAACGCTGGCACAGGTTGCCCAGGCAGCTTGTGAAGGCCTCATCTCTGGAAGTGTTCAAGGCCAGGTTGGGTGGGGCTTGGAGCAATCTAATCCCTGCCCACAGCTGGGATGAGCTGTAAAGGTCCCTTCCAACCCAAACCATTCCACGATTTTATGACTTCAGGGAAATTGAAGGGACCGAGTTCTCATCCAAAGCCTGCTCGCCCTGCTCTCAGACCCAAACCACTCTTCCCTGTCTCCTTGCGCTCTCAGGAATTGCAGTTTTGAGAAGGCTTTGCCACTGGGTCCCCCTCGGTCTGGGCAGCTCACCAGAAATATCCCAAACGCGCACAGTCTGATCCAAGCTGGCTGACACTACCAGGTCCTCCGAGGGGTGAAACTGGGCACACATCACATAGTGGTTGTGTCCTGTCAGCACACTACAAGGAAAAGGACAGAAAACACCATTTAAACGTAAGATATATTCACACACATCCCAGTTTGCACCACTAGCAGTGAGCTCGGTCTCGGGAAGGACGATGAGGAACACAGGATTGCGAAGTGTTGCTCTTTAAGAGTCAGCTCAGCTGAGCACTGAGCAGATCAGCTCTTCCAAAGAGCATTCAGAGCTCAACTTTCTGACAGCTTTAACTTCACAGGCTTCTGCACGGCCACTCAGTCTTGGGAAGGATGATGTGAAAGACACGATTGCTAAGTGCTGCTCCTTAAGAGTTAGCAGGGCCGAGCACCGAGTGCATCAGCTCTTACAGAAAGCATTCAAGCTTGATTTTCTGACAGCAGAAACTTCACAGCCTTCCATAGCGAGGCGGTTGGACTGGATGACCTCAGAGGTCTCTCCCAACCTCTGTGGTTCTATACAGTACTTTAACCTCGAAGCATTTCCAACCAGACAATGCGTGAAGCTATAAATACAACTCCAGCAGCTTTGGAATAAGCGAGCATCAGATCAGGCTGAGGGAACCACTCATAACCCATCAATCCTCTCTGTCATTTCTAGTCCTTCAAGCCAGCACAGCTCCCACGGGAAAGTGGGGATGAAGCCAGCTCGCCCCTAAACCACGCTGCTCGTTAAAGCACGCATTGATGTTACCAAACACAAGTTCTGGACTGCCAGTTCCAAACCCGGATGGTCTGGTCATCAGAAGCACTCAAGATCCAGGGATATTCCTAAAAACACAAAGCATTCTGTGTATGCAGCAACACATACCCCAGATACTCTCTCCCCACATGGCATTTTCCAGCTGTCCCCAGGAACGACCCTTTTTAAATCTTATGTAAAATCTTGGAGGCAGAATTTGTACCTCTTACACCTCTCGTAAAGCCACCATGTCTGGAGGACCCTCCTAGAGAGTCCAGAACAACTCCCTCAGCAAAGATTCCCACCCAGAAAACAAGAGATTCCCTTTTGCAGACAAAGGGAGCAGGAATACGTCGCTGAGGTGAGTGCAAGAGGAACTTACATGGTGGAAGAAGGTGGTGCGAATGTAATCCAAGTGTCCAAGGAGAGTGAAGAGACAACGGCGCAGTTTGTAGTTCCAGACCTGAACAGTATAAAAGCAGAACCCTGAGGGTGTGTGGTGTTTGGGAGCATTCTCTCACCTCAGTTCCCCCCCCAAGCCTCTCTCTTCCATTCTAAAACACTTTTCTAATAGAAGGTACAACATGACTTCAACTCACTGCGCTGAAATCTCTCTTTGAATTAAAGAATGAGTTGGGTTGGAAGGGACCTCAAAGCCCATCCAGTCCCATCCCTGCCATGGGCAGGGACACCTCCCACTGGATCAGGGGCTCCAAATCCCATCCAACCTGGCCTGGAACCCCTCCAGGGATGGGGCAGCCACCACTGCTCTGGGCAGCCTGGGCCAGGGCCTCCCCACCCTCATAGAAGAGCATTTCTCCCTAAGATGTCATTTCAATCTCCCCTTTTTCAGCTGAGAACTATTCCCCCTTGTCTTATCCCTATCCTCTCTGGTCAAAAGCCCCTCCCCAGCTTTTCTGGAGCCCCTTTCAGCCCTGGAAGCTGCTCTAATGTCTCCCCAGAGCCTTCTCCAGGCTGAACAATCCCAACTGTCTCGGTTTGGCCTTGTACAGGAGGTGCTCCAGCGCTCAGATTATCTCCACAGCGTCCTCTGGACTCGCTCTAACAGACCCATGTCCTCCCTGTGCTGACGACTCCAGAACTGAATGCACTATAAACAGGACAATCGTGATTCCCAAACTCTGTTCCCCTCCCATACACACTCAACTTTTAACTAGTTTCTTTAAGCATTCCATTCCCTAGACAACACCTTTTAAAGAACAAGAGCTAAAGGAGTGAAGTTTTACCTTTATTTTGTAATCATCACCTCCAGAAACAAAGAGAGGCTGCTGTTTGTGGAAATCAATTCCTCGAACAGGTCCTATACATAGAAAAAGCGGGTTGGACACAGCCAGACACAACTGGAGCAGCCCCTTAAATGCTACACTTCACCTTTCTCCTCACTGCTGCTGTTATAGGTAAACCCAGAGCCTCACAGCAACAAGAAATATCATGCAACATCCTGAGATCCCATTCCCAAACTCGTTTCTTCCCATTATAACACATCCAGGCTCTAAATCTCTATTTACAGGTTCATTTTCACACCAGGAACAAAACCACCGCCCCCCACACTTTACGCACAGGCAAGCAATGAAAAAAGCCAATGAAGCGACTGCAAAGAGACACAGGCTGACACAGAGATTCTAAAGTCAAATATCCTCTTCTCACACTCCACTCTTTGTCCTACGTTAGGGCCCAGCAGCTCCCAGCATCCCTCCAGCAAAGCACCTTCCCAGCAGCTCCCGCTCTCCCCCTCCCCAGCAACCCCTTCCCAGCTCTCTCCTGCCCCAGCAACCCCCAGTACCCCTCCTGATGCCCCCCAGTACCCCTCCCCAGCAGCTCCCCAGCACACCTCCTGGTACCCCCCAGTACCCCTCCCCAGCACGCCTCCTGGCACCCCCCAGTACCCCTCCCAGCGCCCCCCAGTACCCCTCCCCAGCAGCTCCCCAGCACACCTCCTGGTACCCCCCAGTACCCCTCCCCAGCAGCTCCCCAGCACACCTCCTGGTACCCCCCAGTACCCCTCCCCAGCAGCTCCCCAGCACACCTCCTGGTACCCCCCAGTACCCGTCCCCAGTACCCCTCCTGGCGCCCCTCAGCACCCCTCCCCAGCAGCTCCCCAGCACACCTCCTGGCGCTCCCCAGTACTCCTCCCCAGCAGTTCCTCAGCACCCCTTTCCCAGCGCTCCGTTTTCCAGCGGCTCCCTCCCAGCACCCCCCGCCCCAGCACCCTCCCCCCGCCATCCTGACCGTCATGCTCATCGAACTTGTCGATGAGGGTGCACATCCTGTAGTCCCACAGCTGGATGACTCCATTGTGGAGGCTGGTGAGGATCCACGGCCGCTTGGGGTGAAAGCTGAGCCCTGTGGCACCGCAGACAGAGCTGAGCGCGAGGCCTCACGGCCCCGGCGGAGCCGCCCGGCCACTCAGGGGTAGGGAGCGGCTCCCAGCACGGTCCCTCCCAGTCCCCGGCACCGGTCCTGGTCCCAGCCCCATCGCTACCTTTCACCCGCGCCGACTTAGTCTCGAACTTCGTCAACATCGTCCTCCGCCACCGCCCCACACCTCCACGTCGGCGTCCCGGAAGTGCCCCCTCCTGCCCACTTCCGCTTATCACCATTTCCCAAACCATAGAGTCTCGGTCCTCCCGAACCATAGAGTCGCAGTTTCCCCCTTCCCCCCTCCCCCCCGACTCTCCCTCCTTCCGCACCATAAAGTCGCGGTCCTCCCGCTCGCGCAGAGCGGCTTCCGGTAGCGCCCGTGGAACCGGAAGAGTTGAGAAAATGGCAGTGGCGGCGAGGAGAGGCCGGGGCACTTGGGGGATGGAGGCTGGTGCTGGGAGCTGCCGCGCCTGGCGGGAGCTGATGAGGGGGCTGCTCCTCGCTCTCCTGGCAGCGGGTGAGGCGGGCAGGAAGTGGGGCGGGTGACGGCTGGGTTGTCCCTGGGTTTGAGCCGCGCTGCGGCTGAGGTGGGGAGGAGCTCGCCTGGGCCCTGTGAGATGGTGGAGCTGAGAGTCCGCGTCTTTCCCCCCTTCTGGGCTGGGGAGGGGCTCGCCTTTGTCCCCTTTCCCCTTTTCGGAGCCAGGGAGGGGCTCACCTTTATCCCCTTTTCCCTTTCTGAGCCGGGGAGGGGCTTGTCTTTGTCCCCTTTTCCCCTTTCTGAGCCGGGGAGGGGCTTGTCTTTGTCCCCTTTCCCCCGTTCTGAGCCGGGGAGGGGCTCGCCTTTATCCCCTTTTCTCCCTTCTGAGCTGGGATGGTGCTCGTCTTTCCCCCTTTTCTCATTCTGATCTGGGATGGGGCTCATCTTTCCCCTTTTTCTCCCTTCTGAGTTAGGGAGGGGACTCTTCTTTTCCCCTCTAAGTTAGGGACAGCTTTTCAATGTGTGTGGACATTCTGGTTTGTCTCCTTCTGAATTGGAGCCTTGTTTTCTCTGCAGGCTCCTGCCAAGGGAACTCCGTCGAGAGGAAGATCTACATCCCCCTGAACAAAACAGCGCCCTGTGTTCGCCTCCTGAACGCCACCCACCAGATCGGCTGCCAGTGTGAGTACAACTGTGGGTCCTGGAGCTGCTCTGAGGGTGGTTGTGCCATGGGTGAGGGGCTCTGATGTCTGAGGTCATAGAATCATTAAGGATGGAAGAGACGTCCAGGCTCATCCAGTCCAATTATCAGCCCAGCCCCACTGTGTTTTACTAAACTCTGTCCCAAAGTGCCTCAGCAATGTGTGTTTTGAACTTCTCCAGGGATGGAGACGCTACCACTTAGAATCGTAAAATAGTTTAAGTTGGAAGTGACCTTAAAGATCATCTAGTTCCAACGCCCTGCCATGGGCAGGGACATCCTACTAGGTCAGGGTGCCTCTGCAAGGGCTTCACCACTCTTTCAGTAAAGAAATTTTTCCCACTATCCCATCTAAACCTTCTCTGGTGCAGCTTGAGGCCATTTCCTCTTGACCCGTATTTCTTAGTTGCAGTCTCTTGACCTAGTACCCCTTTAACTGGCCTTCTTTCTAGGAGCCGTGGAGAGCGATGAAGTCTCCCCTCAGCCTCCTCTTCCCCATACTAAACAGCCCCAGGTTCCTTACGGCTCCCAGATTCCCTGTTCTCCAGTTCCATTCTCTTCTCTGGACGTACTCCAGCCCCTCAAGGTCTTTCTTGGAATAAGGGGCCCAAACCTGAACCCAGCTTTCAAGGCGCAGCTTGCCCTTAGGGCTTGCCTGGATCACTCGTGTTCTCAGCCCTGTTTGCCCTCTTCCAAGCCTGCTCTGCTAACGATGGACATGTGGACTTGTTTCTGCTAAATTAAGGAGTGGAGACCTCAGGTTCTATTCATACAGAGCATTCTGAGCTTGTGTAATTGGGGTGCACACAGGACAAGATGAAGCCTCATCGAGGGGTATGAGGCAAAGCTGTGAGCACTGCAGAATGCGTTAGGGATTAACGAGGTACAGCAGTGTGGGAATAGGGAGGAGATGGTGGTGGCATCTGAAGGGCTTGCCCGAGCTTCTTGTCCAGTGCCTGTTCACTTTGTAAAGTTTATTTGTTGTGTTGAAATGGGGAAAGCAAGACTGTATAACTGCTAAACTTTAAATATAGATAAGGAACCCATTCAAGCCTTATTTCTGGCTGAATTTAGTTGAGTCAGTGTTTTCCTCCTTTCCCATTCAGTTTTCCTTGAGCCACTCCCTGCATTGGACACTGTCGGGTGCCGTCACAGGGCAGCCCTGCTGCGCTTGGTCCATCAGATAACAGAGGGTGCAAGGTTCTCTTGGCTCCTTTCCCCACTCTGTGTGTGCTGGTGTTCGAACAAGTGGCGTATGCAGTCCTGCCTGCTTTCTCGGCAGCATTTCTGCCTGGGCGTGTTGACAAAGTGCTTGTTTTTATCACTACCTTCCAATGAAGGTGCTTTGTTTTTCGTTAATTTTTGTGGGATGGGGCAAAATAGACCAAATTTGATGTGCCCCTCGTGCTCCTCTGGACGTCGTGCTGAGCTGGTGGAGCTCTCAGCTTCTGCCTTTGCAGTTGTTGCGCTGTGGTGAGGTGTAGCACTGAGCTGTGGTCCTCAAGGCTGGTCCTGCCTCCTCCGAGTTCCTTCAGGCTCTGCTTCCCACTTCCCTTCTTCATTCCCGTCAGTCACAAGACACTCATAGGGTTTGATCAGCCAAAGATCCTTAAGTGCTTTGGTGTAATTAAACAAAAGATGCTTTCAAAGCATGAGCGCTCATTTGTTCTCTGTACTGTTCAGAGTTTTTTTCCCCTATTAAAAGCCATCTTTCCTTGTTGTCTCCTGCTTTCAGATTGCTTCCTCCAGCCCTCTAATCCCATGAGCTGTTCTAAAGCCCTTAGTAAGATACCACCCTGCTGTCCCTGGAGATTTGGGGTTGGGAAAGATGTAGATTGCTGTGAAACGTGACGGGTGTGCTGTCTTTCCACAGCCTCCATCAGTGGAGACACGGGGGTGATCCATGTGGTTGAGAAGGAGGAGGACCTGAAATGGGTGCTCACTGATGGCCCACACCCACCCTACATGGTTCTGCTGGATGGAAACCTCTTCAATGGGTCAGTCTCCATCAGCTTTTATCTTCCCAGGGTGACCGGGTCTCAGAAGACCCAGACGGTCCCTAGTTTGGTGATGAAAATGTCATTTTTCAATTGACACATGGCAGGATCAGCCCTGGCTGATCTGTTCAATCTGTGAGATTGAAACATTTGGGATTTTACTGTGGTTCAGTGCCTGAATTTATTTCTTCTGAAATGGGCTGCTTGGCTGTGAGAAAAGCTCTGCTCTGTGTGAGTTCTGCCACATTTGTCACTGTTGCAGTTACCGAAGTTCAGTAAACAGTGCAGTTAAGATTTGTCCTGGGCAAAATCATAGAATCATGGGATGGTTGGGGTTGGAAGGGGGCTCCAAGCTCCATCCAACCTGGCCTTGGATACCTCCAGGGATGGGGCAGCCACCACTGCTCTGGGCAACCTGGGCCGGGGCCTCCCCACCCTCACAGGAGAACATTCCTCCCTAAGATCTCATCTCAGTCTCCCCTCTTTCAGCTCAAAACCATTCCTCTCATCCTGTCCCTGCCCTTCCTGATCCAGAGCCCCTCCCCAGCTCTCCTGGAGCCCCTTTCCAGACTGGAAGCTGCTCTAAGGTCTCCCCAGGGTCTTCTCTTCTTCAGGCTGAACAACCCCAACTCTTCCAGTCTGTCCTCATATGAGAGGTGCTCCAGCCCTTGGATCATCTTCATGGACTGCTTGGCCTCTTCTGGACTTGCTCCAATAGATCTGTGTCCTTCCTGTGCTTCCAGAGCAGGAAAAAAAGTGGCTGAAGTTCTCTGTTTGTTGCTGTATGCTTAATCTTGTACAGCTCTGAAGAGGAAGGGATGTGTTGGCTATTTTGACCAAAAGTGTCATTGCATGCTCAACTGTGATCCATTAGCAATAACGCGTCTTGGGTTGTAACTGTTTATTAATGAATTCATCGTTTCAGTTCTATTTTCTCTTTTCCAGGGGGGTGATGCTGCAGCTGAAAGGAACCTCGCGAGTGTCTGGCCTTGCTGTGGCTGTTGCCAAACCAAACCCTCCCCAGGGCTTCTCCCCTGGTTTGAAGTGCCCCAATGATGGGTTTGGTAAGGAAATGTCCCATCTTTATCCTTGTGAGGAAAAGAAACGATGCCTTTACACTGAAAGAAGCGTAGGATGGCTGAAACTGCAGCTACACCTCAGTGTCCAACTGGTGTTTGGGACGACAGGCTCAGTGTGTTCATAGAATGGTTTGGGTTGGAAGGGACCTCAAAAAGCCCATCCAGTCCCACCCCTGCCATGGGCAGGGACACCTCCCACTGGCTCAGGGGCTCCAAGCCCCATCCAACCTGGCCTGGAACCCCTCCAGGGATGGGGCAGCCACCACTGCTCTGGGCAGCCTGGGCCAGGGCCTCCCCACCATCACAGGAGAACATTTCTCCCCAAGATCTCATCTCAATCTCCCCCTGCTTTCATCTTAAAGCCATTCCGCCTCATTCTGTCCCTGCACCCGCTGATCAAGAGCCCCTTCCCAGTTTTCCTGGAGTCCCTTCCCGCACTGGGAGCTGCTCTAAGGTCTCCCTGGAGTTTTTTCTTTTAGCATAGCTGGTCTGAGCTGGATCTTCATCATTTCTTACGAAGGGCTGAGACAGAGATTGAGGGGAAGACTGAGATAAGCTGCCTAAACCAGCGCTGAGTCACTAAAGCGTTAAACCTGACCAAAGGCTGTTGTAACTTCTTTGTCTTTAACGTCTGAAACTCGTGCTTTGCCCGCATGTGATCTTTAAAGTGCCTTATGTTCATGTAGATCAATTGGAGTGTGTGTTAACCTCTGTCCGGGCCAGTTGCTGCTTTTTAAAGCAACGTGCTGCCTCCCTGAGTTCCTGCTGGGGTTTCAGTTAGGTTTTTGTGCAGGAAATTTCGTGTATTGCACATTGAGGGGAGAAATTGCTGTTCATTCTGCAGTCTGCAAAAGCTTTCTGCTGCGAAGGACAGCACGTACACTCCTGGGATGAGTCTGGTGTGTTGGCATTTGTCCCGTCCCTGCCTTCCTGCTGCTTGCGCAGTGTCTAGGTGTTAAAATGATGGCACTTACAGATCCTTAGGGGGGCTTCCAGCACGCAGTGAGCTCAGAAAAGGCAACTTTGTCTTCCTCCTTTTTGAAGTGTAATTTTTCTCCGTGTGCCTTCTCCGCTCTCTCAGCGTGTGATAAATGCTTGCTGCCTGCTCGTGCCAGCCTCCTGGCGTGGGATGGCTTTCAGCATCCGTGTTTCTCATTCTTTCTGCCTCTGCCGCACGCAGTGACCAACTCCATCTCTCCGCACTTCTGTCAGCTGGTTTCTCAACCCATAATGGGGCTCATTCTGTATTTGCTGCTATTTTCTCAGCAGGCCCTACCTCTCCCACAATCTGATATTCTCTTGCAAGCTCAGATTTGTCCATTTCTTTCTCTTTCCAGGTGTCTATTCCAAAGATTATGGCCCTGAGTTTGCACACTGCAATATGACCGTGTGGAATCCTCTGGGGAGTGGCCTTTCCTATCAGGATTTTGACTTCCCTATTTTTCTACTTGAAGATGCCAATGAGACTCAAGTTATTAAGCAGGTACTGCGTTTCCTTAACGAGTAGGAGAGGGGGAGCCACAGCACGGTTGAGGAGAGAGCGCAGAGTTTTCGGTTTTTTCAGCTCAGGTGGTGAAATCGTAGAATGATAGAATCATTTAGGTTGGAAAAGATAACTTTCAGATCATTGAGTCCAACCATTAGCCCAGCCCCACAGTGCTGACTACTTGAGATCTACAGTAAAAAAGCGTGGTGTGATTTTATATGTGGTACATAATGCTGTTACAGAAAGCTTTGTCATGATTTTTTGTTTCCATCCAGTGTTATCTAGACCATAATATCCCTCGAGATGGATCTGGCCCCGAGTACCCACTCTGTGCCATGCAGCTCTTTTCCCACATGCATGCGGTCACCAGCACGGTGACATGCATGAGGCGCAGCTCCCTCCAAAGCACCTTCAGCATTAATCCAGGTGAGCAGATTCTTCTTTCCTTCTCATGATGTGGGGACAATGCTGGTGGTAAAAGGGGGTCTACAAGAAAGCTGGGGAGAGACTCTTGATCAGGGGGTGCAGGGAGAGGATGAAGGGAAAGATTTGAATCACAGAATCACAGAATCACAGAATCACAGAATCACAGAATCACACAAGGTTGGAAAGGACCCATTGGATCATCGAGTCCAACCGTTCCTAACACTCCCTAAACCATGTCCCTAAGTACTTCATCCACCCGTTCCTTAAACACCTCCAGGGAAGGCGACTCGACCACCTCCCTGGGCAGCCTGTTCCAGTACCCAATGACTCTTACTGTGAAGAATTTTTTTCTGATATCCAACCTGAACCTCCCCTGACGGAGCTTCAGGCCATTCCCTCTAGTCCTGTCCCCTGTCACTTGGGAGAAGAGGCCAGCTCCCTCCTCTCCACAACCTCAAGCTGAAAGAGGGGAGATTGAGATGAGATCTTAGGAAGAAATGTTTTGCCGTGAGGGTGGGGAGGCCCTGGCCCAGGTTGCCCGGAGCAGTGGTGGCTGCCCCATCCCTGGAGGGGTTCCAGGCCAGGTTGGATGGGGCTTGGAGCCCCTGATCCAGTGGGAGGTGCCCCTGCTCATGGTAGAGGGTGGAACTGGATGGGCTTTGAGGTCCCTTCCAGCTCAAAACCTTCCATGATTCTATGTTTCTACGACTTCATGCCTGCTGAGCATGTGTTTGTTGTCATGATAGAGCCACCAGTGAGCCCCAGCTGACCAGAAAGCTCATTTCTCACTTGTTGCTGCTGTAGTCTCAACTTGGACACTGTCGTTTCTCTCCCTAGAGATTGTGTGTGATCCTCTTCTTGATTACAATGTGTGGAGCACCTTGCAACCTATCAATTCCTCTGGAAAGGTCGATCCAGATAAAGAAGTTATTATTGTCGCTACACGTGTAGGTACCTCTTAATCTCACTTTGTAGAATATGGAGTGGAAGGACTCTGGGAAGATGTCGTAGTATACTCCTCAGAGTTTCATTTATTGCCATGTTCCAGACCTTTTAGATTTTGTTGGCTCTTGTGTTTCTGGGAGTGTGAGCCTTCTAGTGGTGGGTTTATCTATTGTTTCAGTACAAGGACACCTGCATTTTGTTTCTTTCTGTGTTATTAACTTGAGACTTTTTTCAGGGTTCTCTTCTCTGCTGGAAATACACAAGTAAAAGTAGTGTCTGTTATGCTTTCTGAAGATACTTCCCATTCTTAAAATGTGTTGCAGAGGGAGGCTGCATGGTTGGCTCATCTGTATTTTTGGGGAGAGGCTAAATCACATGGAGATTTTGGTGTGTGTCACACAGTGAGTCAGTGTCAGAGCTGACAAAGTTCGCTTCCCTGTCTAGCAGCCTGTTTTGCACTTTACACCTCCAGAGATGAAATTCAGAACTCCATTTATCACTGTCTCTCAGGCCTGTGCTGAACAGTGGCATTAAAATTCAGGCACACTCGATAATCTAAGTTTTCGGGTCAGGGCAGCGAGGGGTGGTGGCTGAGCTCTGCAGCCTCAGTGATGCCACTGGTATTTTAAGTTTCATTAAGCAGAGTGCTTTCCTTCCCTTATCAGTAGGATGAGTGGGTTAGGATAGAGGTGATAGATCTGCTTTCCCTTATACAGTTTTCCTCCATCCTTGTGCACATTTCTTACCCCTCCTGTTCATGCCTGCAGATTGACAGCCATTCCTTCTTCTGGAACATCGCACCTGGGGCAGAGAGTGCCGTCTCTTCTTTTGTGACCCACTTGGCTGCCGCTGAAGCCCTTCACAAAGCGTCAGATGTTCATCTGCTGCAAAGGAATATAATGTTCACCTTCTTCCAAGGGGTAAGAGCAGCATCGCTCCACCATTTGGCATGTTCCAGGATAGCAAATCAGCTCTTGGCTCCCTGCAAATGAACTCTTTTTCCCTACTCTTTGTGTGGAGTCATTTGTCTGCATCCCCACACTGTAGTTTTCTCTGCTCCCCTGGTGAGAACAGGATCTCAATTGCACTGGGATAACAACAGCAGATGGAGCTTCCACTAGGACAACCCATATTCTGCCCCACAGTTCATCCTGGATGAATGACTCAAACTTTGCCTTCCCTCCTGTATCCCTGTCTGTGTCCGACCCTCCCTCACCCCGGTTCGGGATGAACGGTGACAGCCAGGCTTCAGATTCTGAAACAAAGCCCAGAAAAGGCTAGATTAAAAATATATGTGTTGACAGCAGCAAAATGTAGCTCATTTCTGACAGCCCAGCACTGGAGTTGGCAGCTGTGGAAGAGCAGAGCAAGCTTGGGGAGGGGGGACTGATGGCCAACAGCTGATGTTCCCCTCAAGGCATCTACATTGATGGCTTCTTTTGTGCGGCTTTGTGCAACTGGCTCCCATGCTGCGACCATGTGATTCCCGTCATTCTCCCTTCTCGGCACAGACATCCCTAGTCAGAATTTCCCTGGGGGAGCTGGGCATACAGTGCCACGGAGCAAACATTTTCTGTCATGCTCCCAGGATGTAGGAGGGATGATAAGACTTGGCTGAAAATGAGTCAAGGGGGAAATCTGGAGACTGGCGGACTTCATCACCCTTCTCTGCTGCAGGAATTCTCTTCTTAGGGGCACCTCTTTGTCCCCAGGCAATGCTCAGCTTCTTGCACCTCCTTTGACAAACTTATTTCTGTCATCGGCCTTCCCTCACCATTTTTTTTTTCCAGGGAAACAAACACCTCTCCTTTCAGGAAAGCTTCATACGTTTCATTCCTGGGATGGAAAACCGCCCTTTTCCCTCACTTGCTGTCCTCCTTGATAATGACTTATGCCACAGTAGAGGCTGTATTAACGCCTCGCTGCTGTAACTCGCTGTATCCTGCTGGATATCTGTGCTTACTTAGGCCTGACATTGCCTCGGTGCCTTTCTTTCTTGTGGAATTCACTAGCTGCGCCCTGGATTTTTTGCTCTTTGCCTTTCTTCTGTCCTTTCCTCCATCCCTTCCTACAATACCTTTGTCTTCAGAGCCAGGCACAAGATAAGATTTGCTCTTTTCGGGTGTGCCAGGCTCTGCACAGCTTCAGAAGTACTTGGTGCAAACAGTTGGCCCTGGAACTCTTGGTTTTGCTCGATCTCAGTCTCTCAGATCTCACAGTTGGCTGTGCCAGGCAGCTCTCTGGATGCAATTCATGGATGATTTTGTTTTCCTGTTGTAGGAGACCTTTGATTACATCGGCAGCTCACGAATGGTTTACGACATGGAAAAAGACAAGTTTCCTCTCCGCTTGG
Source organism: Cuculus canorus (assembly GCF_017976375.1). NCBI lineage: Eukaryota > Metazoa > Chordata > Aves > Cuculiformes > Cuculidae > Cuculus > Cuculus canorus. The sequence goes on from NC_071428.1 coordinate 2,814,054, forward strand.
ACAACATTCATTCATTTGTGGAGTTGAATCAGGTGAGAGATAAGTTAGGGGATCTTTTTTTCCCCCTCCTTTCTCTCATTTTCCCAGTTTTGACTTTTCCCTGGACTTCTCTGCCCTGCAAGACTTAATGAAGATCATTCAAGTACTCACAGTGGGTTTATTTTTCTCCTGAAGGTGGCTCTAAGGAATGGCTCAGTGTTATGGATGCACACAGACCCAGTCTCCCGGAGGAATGGTTCTGTTGAAGTGCAGGTAATGGAAAACAGTCTGTAGTGGTTCATCTAACCAAAATGCTGTTGGGATCTTTAGTACGCTGCAGATGATCAGGATGTTAGGCCAAGGGCAAGGTCCTACACCTGGGTCAGGGCAATCCCAAGCACAGATCCAAGCTGGGCAGAGAATGGATTGAGAGCAGCCCTTAGGAGAAGGATTTAGGAGTGCTCGTGGATGAGAAGCTTACCATGAGCCAGCAACGTGCGCTTGCAGCCCGGGAGTCGATCGTATGCGGGGCTGCATCCAAAGCAGTGAGACCAGCAGGGCCAGGGAAAGGACTCTGCCCCTCTGCTCCGCTCTGGTGAGACCCCACCTGGAGCCCTGTACCATTCTAGAGTCCCCAGCACAGGAGGGACACGGATCTCTTGGATCCAGAGGAGGCCACAGAGATGATCCAAGGGCTGGAGCACCTCCAGTACGAGAGCAGGCTGGGAGAGTTGGGGTGGTTCGGCCTGGAGAAGAGAAGGCTCCAAGGAGACCTTAGACCAGCTTTCAGGGCTGAAAGGGGCTCCAGGAAAGCTGGGGAGGGGCTCTTAATCAGGGGTGCGGGAAGAGGATGAGGAGGAATGGTTTTGAGCTGCAAGAGGGGAGATTGAGATGAGATCTTTGGGAGAAATGCTCTCCTGTGAGGGTGGGGAGGGCCTGGCCCAGGTTGCCCCATCCCTGGAGGGGTTCCAGGCCGGGTTGGATGGGGTTTGGAGCCCCTGATCCTGTGGGAGGTGTCCCTGCCCATGGCAGGGGTTGGAACTGGATGGGTTTTGAGGTCCCTTCCAAGCTAAACCATTCCATAATTCTATGATGTTATCCTGTGCAGAGAAATTATGCATCCAAAACAGCACTGGTTTTAATTCTTTCAGGTTAGAAACTTGCTGGATATTCTGAGTAACAGCAGCATGGGTGCAAACGTGACTTTGGAGGAAGTTGCATTTTCACAGCCTCTTCCCCCGTCATCCTTCCAGCGCTTCCTTCGGGCCCGGCACATCCCTGGGGTGGTCCTGACTGACCACAACACTGCCTTCCAGAACAGGTACTTCTCCGGGCACTGGCTGGACCACAGCCGAAGGCGACAGAGCCGGCAGAGGGCACCTGAGCTCCTGCAAGGCCTCTGCCGGCGGGGTTCCTGCCGAACATACATGTGGAACGTGCTCCGAGGGGAGCAGAGGAAGCAGACATGTGCCATGTAATTGAACAAGCGCAACATAATTATTCTGACAACCGAAAGAAATCCAGTTTTGTACAGAAAATGTTCCCCACAGCTGGCTGAAAGCCAGAGGTGAGCAAATGGCAACTGAGCGTGCCTAAGCCTCATCTGTTCTTCCAGAAGCGAGCTGCCTTTTCTTTTTTTTTTTTTCTAATTTAGCTTTCTGTTTGCGATGGCAGAAAGCCCCAGGCATTGGAAAGGGCACTTTAATTCACCCCACATGACCCCACTGCAGCACGTTCCTTGGGGATCCCCTGCTTCTCTTCAACTTTGGAAGTGGAAATGTAGGGGAGAGGATAGTCATATGCCTCTCCCCTCTTCCGTAAACTCTTCAAATTGTCTCTTTCTCTTCATTTTCTTCCTTCTCTGCTCTTTCTGAGAATCTCTGTAGCAATCAAGGGGAAGTAGCTTCCCTTTCACCTCTAAATCTGCGCTGCTGTACAGGGATGAGAAGAGCTGGGGTGGAAGAAGGCACAACTCGCTGCTGTGTGACCCATCTTTAGGTTGGAGAGATCAATCCCAGGGTGACTGGGAGCATCGGATGCATAGATCACGCATTGGGCTTTCAGCCCAGTTCCCAGTTCAGCTGCATGTGCTGCAGACTCCTCGCTGTAAATCTCTCGTAGAGTTCACTTGGAATTCCTCGCTGCCTTCAAGATGAGGCATTAATCAAATCCACTGGCATGACTTGCATCAAAATCCCTCTTCCCGGGAGACCTTCTGCATGGGTTGTCCTTGCCTCAGTTTCTCTGCCCATTTAATAAATTGGGCTGTCGCCCACCTGAAAGCTAATCACAGCTTGTAAATTGTGTGGAGATCCTCAGATGGGAGAAGCTGCGGAAGGGCCAAGTTAATTATAAAGCCTCATTAAATGGTTTAAGGAGCGTGTGGCAGGGCAGTGCTTTGGCAGGGCTGTATCTCTGCTCCCAGGAGACTGCTCCCACTGTTTGCTTTAGGCACACTCTGAATTGAATTCCATGCCCTGTGGTTTCTTTTTGCCCCTCCCCAACCTCTGTTTGCCTCCTTCTTTTCAGATACTACCAGAGCATGTACGACACTCCAGAGAACATCCGGATGCAGTACCCTGAGGGGCTTAGCCCTGAGGAGACCTTGGAGTATGTCACAGACACCGCTAAGGTTCCTATTTTGCGTTTTCTTTAGCTGCTGTGTCTGAGGTGGATGGGGCGTTGGGTTGGGGCAGAAAGAAGCGGGTTCACGGAGAGGGAGAGGGGGCAAAGCTGTTCCCAGAAAGGGCAGGAAGAAGCTGGGGATGCTTTGTGTGGTGACAAAGGCGATAGGCACTCAAATGCGAGCACAATTTAAGTGTTTTGATGGATGTGTGGATTCTGGCTCGCTCTCCTTGCTTGTTTTGCTGGTTCTGCCTATCTTGATTAACACAGAGCACTCTTCCTTTGCAGTCCCTGGCAGACGTTGCCACAGTGGTCGCCCGTGCTCTCTACCGGCTTGCAGGGGGAGCCAACAACACCTCTGCTATTCAGGCAGATCCAAAAACGGTACGAGCAGATGGAATTGAGTCCCTGGCAGCTCTGATGAGCCCTCACGTACTTCCCTTCTGTCTCTGTTTATATGTGTTTACACAGCATGCTGTCCTGTCTGTCTCTGTGAGGGCTTTGCCTCCCCCCTTTTCTCTTCCCCCTCCAGCTGAATGAAAAACCTTTCACCCTTCTCTAGTTCTTTGCCTCTCGATCTCAGGACAGGCGTTAAAGCTTCACGAGCCCGCTTACAAAACAGAGCTGCTCCATCCTTGTTCCACAAAGCAGAAACTGAGGTGAAATGACATTCTGTGCCACAGGGATCAGCTAAGGAGGAAGCAGAGCTGGAATTAAACCAAATTTTAGCAGCTCAGTCCTGAATTATATACATTTGTGACATAGAGCTACTCTTTTGCCATGCTTTTGGCCCTCACGGTGGCAAACATCTGCCAGCTAAATAATCATCTGAGTTATAGCTGTTAAGACGGTGTTTTCTCTCTCCTTTATAGAAACCGATTTCCATCTTTTTCCAGGTCACTCGAATGCTCTATGGCTTTCTGATTAAAATGAACAACTCCTGGTTTCAATCTATCATTAAACCAGACTTAAAAGGAATTCTGGGTAAGAGCAACACAAGTAAGAAGAACACGGGAATGGGTTTGATCCCATATGTTACCTGGCAGCGTTCTAAAGTCCCCTGCTAACGTTGTCTGCTTCTGGCCATCTCCTCGCCAATCCTGTCTCTCTGCCTGTTCCAGGTGATGTTCCCCAACACTACGTCGCAGTTTCCAGCCCTGTGAACACTACCTACCTTGTGCAGTACGTTTTGGCCAACCTCACTGGCACCGTTGTTAACCTCACCAAGGAAGAGTGCCTGAACCCCGACAAAACACCCAACGCTGAAAAAGAAGTAAATATCTGCGAGAGTGGGATGATAGGCAAGGGCAGATCTGTTCAGTTGCGGGTTTCCATGGAAAGCTCGTTAGGAGTGCTTTCTGCTGCTCATAATGGACAGGCTGAGAGAGTTGGGGTTGTTCGGCCTGGAGAAGAGAAGGCTCCAGGGAGACCTTAGAGCAGCTTCCAGTACCTGAAGGGGCTCCAGGAGAGCTGGGGAGGGACTTCTGATCAGGGAGTGCAGGGAGAGGATGAAGGCCAATGATTTTAAACTAAGAGAAGTTAGATTTAGAGTGAATATGAGGAAGAAATGTGGGTGGGAAAGCGGTGGTACAGGTTGCCTAGAGAGGTAGTGGAGGCCCCATCCCTGGAGATATTGAAGGCCGGGTTGGAGAGAGGGCTCTGAACAACCTGATTTGGTTAAAGATACCCCTGTTCCTGCAGGCGGTTGGACTGGCTGACCTGGAACGGTCCTTTCCAACCCAAAGCATTCTATAACTCATAATAACACATGAGAGAACTGGGGAAAAACAGCAAGGGGGCATCTTGGCGTCCAAGGGCAGGGGAGGAGTGAGCAAAAGGATCCCCTTACAGTGAGAACAGTCAGTAAAGCCCCTCTATTTCTCCCTAGAGATAAAGGTGTGGTTCCAGAACAAGAGGGTAGCCTGGTTATGTCCTCATGACTATTTGCGGTCTCTCTCCCCTTTTCTTTGCAGATGTACGATTACGCCTGGGTGCAGGGTTCCCTGGACCCTAACTCAACCTTGCGAGTCCCTTACTGCGTTCGGTCAACCGTTCACCTGAGCAAAGCTCTCTCTCCTGCCTTTGAGCTGAGGCAGTGGGGATCTACCGAGTACTCCACGTGGACAGAGAGTCGGTGGAAAGAGATCCGTGCCCGAATATTTCTGGTAGCAAGCAAGGAGTTAGAGGTGAGTCCCTGCCCACGGCAGAAGCTTGGAACTGGATGGGCTTTAAGGTCCCTTCCAACCCAAACCATGCCCTGATTCTATGAAATGTAAGCAATCTGTGTGGCACAGGGGCTTTCTAACAGCATCAGGCAAGCACAGTGCGCTGCCTGTGTCTCGGCCAGTTACAGCCCAGTAGGTACTGGTGCCCTGGAGATGCGTGGCTTAATCCCGGCCATCCCTGAAGTGGTGACCCGATACAAAATGTACTATGAATGCTGTAGTGGCACGTGAGTGGATGGGGATTGCTCCGAGTTGTCCAGGGAGATTGGGAACAACTGCTGTGCACGAAGGGTTGACAGAAAGGACTCTTATGAGGCCTTAAACTGGTCTGGCACTTAGGCTGCAGGAGAGGTTGTGAGGTGATCTCAGTTACGCCAAAGTGACTGAGAGGCGTTGGTTCTGCCAGCAGCGGTGCTTGTTGATGGCATTTCCAGCTCCTTGCTGGAGGAGGTGACAGCTCATGCAGGAGCAGCCAAAGCGTCACGCTAAATGCTCGCTAAAAATCTTTGCATCGACTGCTCTAAAAGTTTTTATCCATGATAAAAACTCCTTACCTTTTCTCTTAAAATCAGTTTGCGTGCACTGTCAATAACTACAGTGAAAGCTGCCCTGATCGCGTCTGGCTGTCACTTTTATTCAAGTCTGTGACGCCCTCAGAGCATCCCTTTATTCCAGAGCTCCTCAGTAGCAAGCGGCTCCCAGTAGCTTTGTGACAAGAGTTCCCTTTCGAGGCAAATTCTATGCGGTGCTGCAGGTCTGTGTTTGTAACAGCAATGCTGAGTGTTTCTCATCTCTTCCTAGATAATCACGCTAGTTGTGGGCATCATCATTCTGGTCTTCTCTCTCCTCGCCACATACTTTATCAACGCCAAAGCAGATATCCTTTTCAGCATCCCACGGGACCCCGGGGCTGTGGCTTACTGAAGATGCTCTTTGGGCTGGAGGAGTCTTAGCCCTTGGATTACAGTTGTCAAAGATAAAACTACACTGGAATGCCCCTCTCCCTGCATAGGGACACAAATGGTTCTCTCCAGAGCTTCTGTGCTCGGGTTCTAGGGGCTGAGCCCTAAAACATAAGAAAGACTTTCCCAGAAAACCGTGCCGGCCGAGCCCTAAAGAAACCATGACTGAGAAGTTCCCAAAGCCTTTCTTTTTAATTTGTCCTTCCGAGCAGCTTGAGAGGGTGGGTCCTGAATGCCACAGAGACAACAATGGGACGGAAGTGTTTCCTACCTGGAAGCAAGGGTGGAAAGGGTGAAGGTGTTTCTCTGGGATGTAGGTGGACCAGCAGATTTCCGTGGTGTCCGACAGCACAGTTGCCTGTTAATGTCCAGCAGTTGTTGTATATCTATGTATGCTACAACGCAGGGAGGGTGAGGCGTGTTTAGCAGATGATTTGATGTCAAATGTCCTTTTTTTTTTTTTAATGGTGCAATATTTTCTGGGGTTTGTACATATATAAATAGTTCTGTTTAATTAAAAAAATCTCCACTTACAAATGAACCCGTTGCCTGTTTGGTCTTAGTTGCTGCCACAAGGACCACAACACTGGGTGTTGCGATACGGTTTGTTCTCGGGAGAGATAGAATTTGACTCATTTGGGGCTTGATTTGCATTGAAATGTCGAATTCTTCCTACAGCTCAGCAGAAGAAAGACAGGATAGAGAGTTAACTCAGCCCTGTTTAGCCTGGAAGCTCTCCGAGGAAGGGATAGCTGAGCCCTCCAAACAGTGCTCTGTGCACTGGGATCCTGGTCTCTGTCGCCCAAGCGCTGGTATAATAAACACGGGCTTTAACGAGCTTGCTCACATGCTTTCTTTCCTTTGATACTATTGCTTCATGCCCAGCAAACCTGGGCTCTTGGAGCTGGTGACTGTGACTGTCCGGACACTTCAATATTCCTGGTTGTTGCTTTTGTGTGATAATTCCCTTGTTCTTCAGGATTTCAAGGTGCAATGATGCTGTGGTCTGAAGTGAGTAGCTCAGAAATGGGTAGAGAGGATTAACAAGAGCAACTGGAGCTGAAAAGCACTAAAGCAACCCTCGCTTTCCCTTCCTGGAGGATGGTGTGGGCTTTTTGTGTTTCAATCTCTCCTCGGGTGGGCACAGACTCTGGTGTTCTAAAGTAATTCATAGAATCAGAATGGGCTGGGTTGGAAGGGACCTTTAAACTCTATCCAGTCCCACCCCTGCCATGGGCAGGGACACCTCCCACTGGATCAGGGGCTCCAAGCCCCATCCAACCTGGCCTGGAACCCCTCCAGGGATGGGGCAGCCACCCCTGCTCTGGGCAACCTGGGCCAGGGCCTCCCCACCCTCACAGGAGAACTTTTCTCCCCAAGATCTCATCTCGATCTCCCCTCTTGCAGCTCAAAACTGTTCCCCCCACATCCTCTCCCTGCCCTCCCTGATCCGGAGCCCCTCCTCAGCTCTCCTGGAGCCCCTTTCCAGAAGACTGGAAGCTGCTCTAAGGTATCCCTGGAGCCTTCTTTTCTCCAGGCTGAACAAGCCTTACTCTCCCAGCCTGTACAGGAGATGCTTCAGCACTTGGATCATCTTCATTCTTGGTCACTTCAAAATTGGAAATGCATCCTGCCCATACTGTGCTCTCTCCTGCCCTTCAGCTCCAGTTTCTGCGCTCAGATTTGGGCATTTTTTTCTCTCTTTCACCTGAAGTCTTCTGGTTGGGGTTTTTTTTTTCTCCTCCGTTTCCCAGTATAACTAGAAATAACTCCTTTTTACCCCTCCCAACCCCATTTTCCACTCCCAGCTTTTTGTTCAGAGCTGCTCTCTGGCGAGGCAAACAAACAGCTGCCTCCGTTGTCTGTGCCGACGCCGCTCCTTGGATGGCCAACAGGTCTCCCCTGTGGACACAGCGATGAGCAACGCTCCTATCAGGGCCTGACAAAAGGAAGAGAGAAGCAAGGCAGCTCGGCTGGCAGGCGCTGCGGCAGAGACACATTGTCCCTCCTGCTGCCAACGTTGTAGAACACCGCAAGTCTTTGCTTGACTCTCGGCCCAAAATTTACCCCAAGCTGGGGTTTTGTGTGTCCCTCAAACTGTCTCGGTGCCAGCGACGTCGCTGTGCAGAGGGGTAGGAGGAAAGGTAGTTGCTATGGGTGTTTCCAGGCGTCATCGGGTGTTGCTGTGGTCAGTAAATTTGTTTTGTTCAGCTGGCTTTGGATGATGAGGGTCTCGCTGGGCAGATCTGAGCCTTCCCTCCTGTGGGGAATTGGGCTTGAGTGTTGGATGAAAGGGGGTGGGGAAGAAATAGGATTGCAGGATTCATCTGGGAAGTTAATGAGCTACTCGAGAGAGTCCTAGTGCCTAGGTTGCCCTTCCCTGTCCTCCCCTAGCCTGGCTACGGCCGCTTCGCTGCCCCTTGCTGTGCCCTTCTCTCGCTGGGGACGGGGACTTTGCTCCCCTGGGTGAGGGAATGCTCCTGAGACCTCGGGGTGAACAGTGCTCGGAGTACAATGGGGTTTTGTTAAGGGAAAAGTGATGTTGGTTTAAGGAGCTGCTCTGTTGTGGAGAATGAAATCTCATTTTACAGGGGGAGAAGACCATGCAAAAGGGTCTTACGTTCACCTCCATCCCCCTCCAGATCATAAATGGGAGAAGTTAGGGGGAGCCAGGATCTCTGTGACCTGTTCAGCCCTTTAGTCTCACTCCTGAGCTTCAAACAAAGAGCTGGCACTGGATTTGGGTGTGCTCGTTCCCCTCCGCTGGGACCAGGAAAGCCTTTGCTGCTTTGTGTACAGCAACTAAACCGCTGCTCCTCGGGGAGTTGCTGTCTGCTGCTTTAAGCCCGAGTTTGTGTCTCAGCCCCAGAAAAGCTCCCTCTTAAGCCCTCCTTTCCATGCCTTCAGTCTGAGTACAGCACTCTGGTGTCCCCAGTTTGAAACCGGAACAGGCTTCACCCCTACTTGGTGACGTACAGAGGCTGCTTTTGGTTTGGGGCTGAGTTGCATCTCCCGTTCCTCTGCCCGTCCTGGTGTGACAGTGCCTGTCCTCAGCTGCACAAACCTTAAAGTTGATAAGTCCCCTGATACCTTTTTCTCCCTCACTCCTGAGATTATGTGCATTAATTAGAGCATCCCTAATGCTAATAAGCAATGGGGGATAAGTGTCTTGTCAGTAAATTAATGTGGAAAGTAGTTTGAGTATTTGAATAGACGTAGATTTATTTTTATCTCTGCGATAGAATCAAAACTGCTGAGTTTGGAGGAGCAACTGCGGGGATTCTGCTGCGTCCTGGCTAAAACGGGTAAGATAAGTAAGGTCGAAGTTGTGCCGGTTGACGGTGCAAAGCCAGTGGTCACAGAATCATGGAATGGTTTGGGTTGGAAGGGGCCTCAAAGCCCATCCAGTCCCACCCCTGCCATGGGCAGGGACACCTCCCACTGGCTCAGGGGCTCCAAGCCCCATCCAACCTGGCCTGGAACCCCTCCAGGGATGGGGCAGCCACCACTGCTCTGGGCAACCTGGGCCAGGGGCTCCCCGCCCTCAGAAAACATTTCTCCCAAAGATCTCATCTCAATCTTCCTCTTTCAGCTCAAAACTGTTCCCCCTTATCTTACCCTTGCACTCCCTGATCCAGAGCCCCTCCCCAGCTTTCCTGGAGCCCCTTTTGGTACTGGAAGCTGCTCTGAGGTCTCCTCAGAGTCTTCTCCAGGCTGACCAACCCAACTCTCCCAGCCTGTCCTTGCACTGGAGGTTCTCCAGCCCTTGGATCATCTCGAGGTAGGCTGATGTGAATGACAGGATTTCCCCTTTCAAAGCCTGTTTGCTTGGATAATCAGAAAAGTTTGCATGGGAAATTATGCATAACACGAGGAAAGCAAAGAACTTTCCTGCTCTGTCTCTGGTTGTCTTTGAAGCAGCAACTCACAGCAGAGAACTCCGGGCTGGGTCTTGGTGTAGTGAAGGGGTGCAGCCACCACCACTCATGTCTGTCGTACCTGATCTAGGAGGATGCAATCCTGCTGGGAAACAATCCCCAGGAATCTCAAGGGGTATCTAGCTGTTTCCTGGCTTTGATTTCTCCTGGCAAACCTTTCTGCAGTCATTTAGGACGCTCTCCCAGCTGACAAAGGCCACCATGTCTCTAGCTCAGTCAGCAGAGGAGACAAAGGCTCACTCCACTTCAGTTCAGCGTTGCAGTCAGGTTCACGTACTGAGAAAAAGAGTCTTTTGACTCTTAGACTTTGGCTTGTTGCTCCAAAGCATGAGTACTTGAATGTCTTCCAGACCTACTACATTTTGAGGCTGTTTTACATCATTCCTGGTCTAACCGGTTCTTCCTAAGGCTTATACGTGCTGGACAACTTGGAGTTCTATCCAAGAACTTGGCATCCTTGGCATCTTTTGGGCATTGACTTCAGCAGGTTGGTTTCTCTGCTGGTTTAGCGGAACGGGGATTCTGCAGGCTCTCTGCCCCGCTCCACGCTTGGCCAAAGAAACAGGGAAGAAAGAAGAAAGCAGTTGAGCAGCCGAGGGCAAATCCACCCTCAAGGGATGGAGCCTGGAAGCAGCAGGTTGTGCAGCCTTCTGCCAGGGGAAAAAGAAGTGATGCAACCTCTAGCAAGTCTTGCTGAGCTGCTTCTCAAAATAAACAGGGTGTTGACGCCAGCGAGGGCTCGGGCAGCTGCTCCCAGGGGCAGCTCCTGTCTGCGCCTGGCGTTCTGTTTTGCTCTTGAAGGTAAAGGCTATAGCTCTGCATCTGTTCCCATCTCCTCTCTGCACCCAGCTCCACAGGGAGCTTGGTAGGACAGCCCTGGAGAAGATTGACTGGAACCGCCTTTTCTGTAGTGCTTGGAGAGAAGTAATTCTCTTTTGGCTACAGTGCGCTGAGCCAGGAACAGAAACACAGACCCCTCTGCCTCACTTCTCTCCTGACCATCCTCCAAAATCAGCCTCTTCTGTGTACCTTGGCTTGAAAAGATCCCTGAGAAGTCCTGTCCTTACTGACAACCCCCGAGACTCTCCGTGGAGCTCCCACCCGTGCCACTGGTACCGAGATAGTGCTTGGAGTACCCTAAGGTAACTACATAGAAACATTTGGGTTGGAAGGTACCTCAAACCCATCCAGTCCCACCCCTGCCATGGGCAGGGACACCTCCCACTCGCTCAGGGGCTCCAAACCCCATCCAACCTGGCCTGGAACCCCTCCAGAGATGGGGCAGCCACCACTGCTCTGGGCACCCTGGGCCAGGGCCTCCCCACCCTCACGGCAATACATTCCTCCCTAAGATCTCATCTCAATCTCCCCTCTTTTGGCTCAAAACCATTCCCCTCATCCTGTCCCTGCCCTTCCTGATCCAGAGCCCCTCCTCAGCTTTCCTGGAGCCCCTTTCAGCGCTGGAAGCTGCTCTAAGGTCTCCTCGGAGCCTTCTCTTCTCCAGGCTGAACAACCCCAACCCTCTCAGTGTGTCCTCGCACAGGAGGTTCTCCAGCCCTCGCATCACCTCCGTTGCCTCCTCTGGACTCGCTCTAACAGCCTCGTGTCCTTCAAAGGGCGCGGATCCCTCCAAAGCCCAGACTGGGGCTTTTGGGCAGCCCAAACTCCTCTTGCCGAGGAGGGCAGCTGGCACACGCCGCCTCCGCAGCGGAGCCCCCGGGCATCTTGCTGAGACACACACACACACCCCCCCCCTTCATGCGCACAACATCATTTGCAAGCATCAATTTCCTCTCCTCTCTCCCCACGCAGCCCTACCAGGGATTTCGGCACAAAAAGAAGATGCCACCGACTCTCTTGACCCCTGAACTCAGCCGCCTCCTGGGAGGCCGAGGGTTGGGGCCAAGCCCGGAGAGGAGGGTTTGCAGCTGCCCCTGTGCCCTGAGGGGGGGACATATGGGGGTGACAGTCAATGCGAGAGGGAGACAAGAGAGGAAATGTGTGTTTTCTTAGCGCCCGGCCTCCCAGCTCCTGGGAACTTTATGGCTCTGGAATATTAAGAGGCAGGAAAGTTAATTAATACTCAGAACAAAGCCGGGGCTGTTTGGCTTCTGGGAGAAGGAAGCAGCGGAGACAGGAAGAAAAAATTGGTGTCTTCTTAACTAATTTGTTCTTCACGTTCTATCAGCAGCTAAAAGAGATGAAGCTCAGTGAGGGCAGTGAAGGGATTGGTTTTTGGAGACCAAAAGAAGGCTTTCTGACAAAGGGCAGGAGAGTTTGTTGGGTGAGAGGTAGGAGCAGCTACCATTGCCTTCTTCAAGCTGGGGACTGAGTTTGGGACGTGGCAGAGCAGCTCCCTTGGTACCAGCCTCTCTGCCACTTCTCCAAGTCCCTATTCCTCTTACTTGAGGTGATGCTTCTGTTCCCCACGTAGCATCCTTGCTCTCCACTCTGCCCACCTTCTGCTGCCCCTCCTCTGCCGGGCAGCAGTGGCTGCAGCTGCCCCGAGCTGAGGTGTCCCACCGATGGCTTTGTTAGGGTGTCAGTCACCCCTTTTATAGACTCACAGTGTTGATCAGAAGGGATCTTAAAGCTCATCCAGTCTCATCCCTGCCATGGGCAGGGACACCTCCCACTGGATCAGGGGCTCCAAACCCCATCCAACCTGGCCTGGAACCCCTCCAGGGATGGGGCAGCCACCACTGCTCTGGGAACCTGGGCCAGGGCCTCCCCACCCTCACAGGAGAACATTTCTCCCTAAGATCTCATCTCAATGGCTTTGAAGTGGCTCAAGATCTGTCTGTGCTGAATACTTTGATGACCTCTCAGCTTCGTGTGCCCTGTGCCTCGAGCCTCTGGGAAGTGAGCCTGAGCGCATCCTTTGTCCGTGGACAATCCAGCAGATACAGACGTGATGGAGGCTTTGTGTGATGTTGACACCTAAAGGATACAGAGTCCTGTGTCCCGGTCCGGTGCTCTGTCCCATCAGCTGTGGTCGCTGCTGCCGGGAGCTTTGACAACCCCTTTCTGTGTCCTCTCCGTGAGCAGCAGCGCGGTGCAGCTGAAGGACCGCAGCTCAGCTCAGGGTGACAACCGCAGCGCGCGAGGGCCGTTGGCCGACACCCAGCGCACATCTGGGTCCAACGTGTGTTTAAAATCAGGGTCTGACTACTACAAATGGGAGTGTAGGAACTGCCAGACTGGATCGTGCCCAGGGTCCATCTCTGCCGCTGCCCTCATCTCTGTCAGAGACCGGTGTGATACTGCTGGGAAGGCACGGAAGACCCCGGCGTGACCTTGTGCTCCACATTCCCAACAAACTGCCACCTGGTTCCTTCGCTGGGTCCCATCGCAGCCCTCAGCCCCACCGGACCGCGTCTTCTTCCCGTTTGCAGCGCGAACAGCCGGTTGGATCTCCCCACCGCCACGCCTGCGCTGCTGTCCACCCGTCTGTCTGTCGTCCAGCCAGTCCTGCGCGTTCCTGGAGGAGAACAGCAGGGCTGGAGAAAAAGGAAGATGGTTTGGGGGTGATACTGAGTCAAGTTTTCTCTTCCCAAACCCTACGCCCTTGGGGTCCCCTCCTGTGCTCTCCATCCTGCTTTGATCTCCATCCTCTCCTACCCGGCTGTCCTGCGCGAGCTCAGAGGATGGAGGACGCTGTTTAGGACCTCGAGCTCTCTGCTACGCAGGTGATCGTCCCCCAGTGCCAGCGCAGCTTTAACGGTGAGGTTCCCGGGGCTAATCAAGATCGACGTACAAACAAAACAGCATCCCTGCATCTCGCAGCCAGCAGAAAGGGAGAAGCAGATGGGCTGGAGGAGGCAGGGAGCTGCTGCTAAATGGATTGATGGAGAGGCCTTTAAGAGAGATGGATTGGAGAGGGAGCCACTGGAGGAAAGGGCCGGCGCGGCCGTGCTGCGAATGGGGCAGGGGCCCAGGGAGAGGATGGGAAGGGAGAAAGGCCCTGCAGATAACAGATGGATGGACACAAAGACTGGAAGGGAAGAGAGGGACAGATGGACAGGCAATAGAGAGAGTCAGGAGAAGAGAGGGATCTGAACGTAATTAGATTGGATCCGATTATGACAGACTCGATTAGAGCAATATTATGATCAGGAGCTTCTGTCGCTATTTGGCTTTTAGTGGGGAACAAAGCCAGAGAGCACGCGTGGAAGGGGGACAGGCAGAGGCGAAGGGAACTGGGAAGGATGAAAGGAAAGGGGCTCCTTGTGAAAGCTGTCAGTGGCGGCGGTGACAGATTGTCTGGTTATCGAGCACCGGGGCCGTCTGTCACCGACCGCTCGCAAAACCTGCACTCAATAAAAGCCACGGAGACAAAGGCGAGGAGCCGAGAGGGGCTATCAGACCCCAGAGCTTCTGTCACGAGCCGGGCAAGCGTGGCCGGGGCGTGGGGAGAGCTGTGCGGCTCAGGAGCCGTCTGTTATAGCTCAGCACACGCACAAGGAAACTCCAGTGTGCACACAGACACGTGTGCCGAGGGGTGATGGACCTCGCTCAGCCTCCCGCCCACGTGCACACGCACCGAGAGACCCAAGTTTGCACTCACACGGACACTCGTGCCCACGCAGCTTGCACGAACAGCCTGCGCGTGCATGCGTATTTGCATGCTCCAAAGTACTCATCCAAAACGATCTTGAGCTTTGCAGGGCTTCATCCCCCGGCGTGAAGGTTCACCGGCCGTCCAGGGGCTTCTCTAACATCGACCCCAATAACTGTGCTTCCTACTCACTGTCTGCGACGTCCGGTGGTTGGAGCACCACCCGGCTGAGTGTCGCAGGGTGGTGGGCAAGACCTTGTGCCATCTGAACGCTCGCAGGTGGCCTGGGCTGCAGCTCTTGGTCGCAAGAGTGTGGCTGTGAACTAGATGTGATGGAGCCACAAACTGCACGTGTGCACGGCTGGACGAAGTATAACAGCACCAGCCGTGACACCGGGGATGCTACGGGGTCCCTGATCGCTTCTCTGCAAGGAACAATCCAAACAGGCAGGTCTGCCGGAGAAGGATTTGCCAAGATTTTCCACCTACAGGAAAGCTGGGGAGGGGCTCTGGATCAGGGGGTGCAGGGAGAGGATGAGGGGAATGGTTTGAAGCTGAAAGAGGTGAGATTGAGATGAGATCTTGGGGAGAAATGTTCTCCTGTGAGGGTGGGGAGGCCCTGGCCCAGGTTGCCCAGAGCAGCGGTGGCTGCCCCATCCCTGGAGGGGTTCCAGGCCAGGTTGGATGGGGCTTGGAGCCCCTGAGCCAGTGGGAGGTGTCCCTGCCCATGGCAGGGGTGGGACTGGATGGGCTTTGAGGTCCCTTCTGACCCAAACCATTCCATGATTCTATAATTTTATTAAATCCTCTGTCTCGGCAGTGCAAAATGTGGATGCTGAGAGATGAAGGAGCCTTTGTAGCTCTCTGCCTGCAGGAGGTGGAAGGCTGGGAGTCTTCCTCATGCCAGGACAGAGTCAGGATTATGGGAATGGGGTCTTGGATGCTGGACACAGGCTCTGTGCTTGAGTCCCTGCAGCTGAGCAGAGAGGGTTGTCCCCTGTTAGTGTCCCCAGGTGGTCCTTTTCCCCGCAGAGCACCCCAGGAGGGTCTGGGATGGATCTGCCAGTGCCTCAACTTGAGAGAACAACTTGAGTGAGAGCTGAAAGCTGCGTGCAGCGATGGTCTCAAGGCCCACACAGCTCGGGCTTGTCCTCCCCAGTGGAGACGATGCTCCGGCAGCCAACCCAGCCCCTTCCCTGCCTTCCTCCGTCAGCCCAGCGCGGCAGGATGCCCGGAGCAGCCCAGCATCAGCTGTGGAGAGAGGTGGGGCCCTGCTGGCGTCCTGGCAGGAGAAGACGAGCTGGCCCCGAGGGTGGGCAGGCGAGACGGGAACAGAGGAGGAACAGGGGGCGCAGAGCGAGAATAAACACAAACAACCCATCGGGCTCTCAGGGGAGATGGGGGCAGCACTGCAGCGAGGGAGGAGGGGGCTGTGCGAGGAGTCCGGGATGCATTCACGCACCCGTGTGGATGTGGATGCTCCGCTCGTGTTCCCATGCATGAGGCAGGAGGGATTTGTGCGTGGGAGAAGCGTTCGTGGGATGCCTGTGGGATGCCTGACGTGCTGAGCACGGCGCGTGCTTTGGTCTCGGGGCGGACGCGGCTCTTGCCACGAGCTCATTAGGCGAATCTTGTGTTCTAATCGGTGCCATAGCAATGGTGAGGCAGCCGTCGCGCTGCCACCTGATCCCTCTGCCTCGTCCGCCGCTCGCCCTGCAAACTCCAGGACCATCTGCTGACGCGTGCCACGGGCTGGAGGCCGCCCAGGTGCCGATGCCCAACACCTGAGCTTCTCCTGTCAGCGCAGGGGATGGCGAACCACCCCCCGGGGAGGCGACGGGGGCCACAACCTCCAGCGCTCGGTGGTGAAGGAAGGTGGGAGGCTCCGTCCAGCAAAGCGCAGGGAGGACCGGGAGGATGCACATGGATGGAGGATGCTGAGATTTCCAGAGCAGGGAGTTTCCTGACAAGTGAGGACAAACTCAAGTGGATTTTTGCAAGGTAGAGTTTACAGGAGAATTGGAAAGCAGAGAAGGGTGAGAGGCAGAGAGAAAGTCACACCCACCACAGGGATCATTGTTTCACGCTTAAACAGAGCATCAGTGTTTCCAAACAATCATTCCATCCTCTGGGTACCTGCCTTTCGCTTTCTTTCTCTTTTCTCACCAAACTTTCCTCCAGATGAATTTTAGGGCATCTCGCGGGCAGAACTGTTGAGGCGGTGGCCGCTGCTGCTGGAGCACGGCCGGGAGAGGGTCTCCACGGTCCGGGCACCCTCCGCTGCTCACCCACCCCACGTCCCCCACCCCAGACCCCTGCGTCTCGTGGTTGTGTGCGCTCAGACACGTGTGGATGCTCGGACACACAGCTCAGCTCCCGAAGGCGCCCACACCGCGGCAGCGGGACGGTGGGAGCCACGGGAAGGCTCTGCTGTTGGCCGCGCTTCTTCTACACACGCTGCTTCTCACCCCAGCCTGGAGCGGGGACCTGCCTGCCTGTCTGCGTCTCCCTTTTCCCCTTTCCCCGCTCGCTCCCATCTCTCTATTTCTCCTTTATGAAATATGCATGGAGAACAGATGTCGCCTTCTCCCGGAGCACACCCACCCTCCTCTCTCCCTCCCTCCCAGCCCACCACCTCCATCCACCCTCCAGGACCACATCCAACCTCCACCTCCCTTCTCTCCCGGGGGCTCCAACCTCCCACACAGCCAATGGCATCCCCTCTCTTGACTTTAATATTTATGAGGGGGGGAGCACCAGAATGGCCAATGAGGCGGTCGGGGTCGGAGCTGGCGTGCGAGGCTGGGGTGTATATATAGCGCATGGGGCACATGCCTCCTTGGGGTGTCCATCTCCACGCGCGGTGGCCCGCTCGCACTCCTTCCCAGGGAGTAGCATGCCTGGGTCCCAAGGCTGCTGGCGTTCCCCCTGACCCCCCTCCAGGTCCATCCCGTGGAGCAGAACACCAGGAAACTTTCTCCCACCTCAATGGATGGATGAGCCAAGCGGTTCCTCCCTCCCTGGATTACTTTGAGCTTCATCCTGCTTGGAAGAGAAAAGCTGGAGCCTGGGAATGGTCATCGGCTTGGGGGTAAGGGATGGGATGGGACGGGACGGGATGGGACGGGATGGGATGGGATGGGATGGGATGGGATGGGATGGGTGAGCAGCTCTCCTGGATGTCGCTGCGAGGTTTGATGTCGCCGAAATGGTAGCGTGGACGTGGGGAGAGGGACAGGGAGGTCAGCGGCGTGGGCCGTGCGGGAAGGTACCTGCACAAAGCCATGGGCTCTGCGGAAGGGAGGTTGACCTCGGCACGAGGTTTAATGCACAAACCCATGTGTACATCCTTGGCTTTGAGCTTGGCTGGTGGCACGGGGGATTCCAGATCAGGAAAGAGAAAAGGAACCTCATTGAGATGGCCTGGAAGGGAGTCTCAGACACATTCTGTGTGGCCAGGGAGGCTTCCGAAATTGTTCCATTGCAGTCTGGAGTGCGAGGAAAAAGGGCAAGAGAGGAGGTGGAAGCATTGCTTTCCATCGGGGGGTTTAACCTTCCCGGGGTTGTGCTGAAGGCAGGACTGGAGCAAACGTAGGTTTGAAAGAGCTTCTGCAATAGATGAATTTAGGAACGTGGCACCTTATGGTTCGTCTGAAGGGAAAAGTGAAGTAGAGTCACTCAGAGCAGGAGTCACCCACGCGAAGAAAAAGCTGTTTGAGGACGGGACTCACTCAGCAAAGGAGGAGTGGGATAAGGAGTTTATTTGGGTCTAGGACAGAAACTTGTCTTCATGCCAATGGTCCAGCGTCTCCTTCCGATGTCCCGCAACTGAGATCCCGTGTTCAGTACACATTAAATTCACTCTCAAGGAGCTGAGACAGCGCCAGCGGCACATCCCGCAGCCTGCAGACCGTGGGGCAGAGCGGCGAGCGCTTCCCGGGCGGCTCCCGGGCCAGGTCGCCATCCCCGTCTGCCCGAGGAGAAGGAGGTCTTGCAGCCTCCCCTATTCCAAGATGAAGCGATGCGCTCGTGCCTCGGTGCCGGTGTCCTAGGAGGGGACAGAAGCTGCCTGGTGTCTCCTTCCCTGCCCTGTGCTGAAGCGATGGCGCTGGCGCCGGAGCAGTTTCTCGCCGGGACGGCTCATGGACGGCGCTTCCAGCGCAGTCGGTTGCGGCAGCGCCTGAGTTTGCAGAGCGAGAGGAGAACAGACCTGTTGTTTCCCGACCGGCAGCACCAGGATAAGGAGAGAGAAGAGCAGTGAAGACAGCAGAAGAGATCCAATGTGGTTCTCCACCCCTAAGGGGAATATTTAAGGAGAGGTTGCACACACGGATGCGGAGCCGCTCATGTGAGCGTGATCCTGGACATCCAGGCAACGACTCGTCACCAGAGCCGCGGCGATGAGCCTCAAGGTGGCCATGAAGGGTTGTCCCAAGGCACCAGCCGGGCATGGACTTGCTCCGGGTGGTGTTCACCCACGGACACGCTGCTCCCCAGGGCGAAGCAGCCGGCGGGGTGGGACGGCTCCCGCAGCCGCTGAGCACCAGGAAGGAGGTCCTGGGTCTGCAGGAAGGGGACGAGAGCGGAAGGAGAAAAGAAATTAAAGCAGGAGAGGAATGGAGACGGTTGAAGAAGACGCACAAGTCACGGCTAGAGCAGAGGTGGTGATTTCAGGAACTCGAGATCCACGCTCCTGCGTGGGCTGCAGTTCTTGGTCCCTCTCTCTGAAGACGATCACAGCGAGAGCAAGTTAAACCCAAACCCAAACTCAGCCGCGCTCCAAGGATGATGCAGCTTATCGCAAGCTCGAAGCCTCGAGAGGGAATCTCCATGCATCCCAAGAGCCACCTTTCCATCAGCCCTTCCATCGTCTCCATTTACTCTTCACAAGAGTAACTTTCTGCTCAAGATTCGGATGGTTCCCTTGTACTCTGAGCCATAGCTGGAAGGTTTTGTGCTACGGAAAAGGAAGTCCAGGGTAATTTTTTAAGTGAGAACTGAATATCACAGTGCAAAGGTGAGCGTGTGTGTGTGATTTGGAGTAGATTTATCAGTGTGGGTGTAAATTACTGCGCGTGAATGGATGCGGGATTCTCACAGAGGAGTTTTTGGTGGGGAGCATCTGCACATACGTGCTGGGAAACGTGGACATGTATGTTGACACGTGTGTTTGTGGAAGCACGCAGAGAGGCAGCCACAGAGGTCTGGGGGGGCTCAGGGCGGCTGTGCAGGTGCTTAGGGGGTTCCTTGTGCCCCGTGGGCAGCGCTTCTGTCAAAGCACATCAAGGGCTCTGCCCCCCGCCAGGCTTTGCAAATGGGATGTGGACTATTTCTTCCCAGCCATCACCCGTCCATATTCGTTTAGTTTCCATTTCTCACTCGTACGGCTCATTACGAGCTTGTCAGGCCTGAAGAGAGGTGATGTGTTGTACATCTCTGCCTGGCTCGCTTCCCAGCCGGGCTGACGGCTCTTCCAGCAGCAGCATTTCCCCATCTGAACTTTATTCCCCTGCTCCACCCCAACCCTTCCTACAGGAAAGCCTCCAGGAGAGCTGAGGAGGGGCTCTTGGTCAGGGAGAGGACATGGAGGAAAGGTTTAGAGATGAAAGAAGGGAGATTGAGATGAGATCTTGGGGAGAAATGTTTTGCTGTGAGGGTGGGGAGGCCCTGGCCCAGGTTCCCCAGAGCAGTGGTGGCTGCCCCATCCCTGGAGGGGTTCCAGGCCAGGTTGGATGGGGTTTGGAGCCCCTGATCCAGTGGGAAGTGTCCCTTCCCATGGCAGAAGGTGGGACTGGATGGGCTTTGAGGTTCCTTCCAACCCCAAACCATTCTGTCGTTCTGATTCCCCTTCCTGGGGGGCGAACGCGCCTGCAGCAAGACCTGCCTTTCCCAGCCCTGCTCCTGGGATGCTGGAGGCATCTAGGCAAGCCTGGAAGCCCCCAGTGCTGGAGCCGTGCGGGGAAGGCAGTGGGGGGAGGAGAAGGGAGAGGAGAAGCAGCTTTCCCAGCCGGCAGCGCAGCATCCCGGAGGGAACGGGGAGCCAGCGTCTATTTGGACACATCAAGCAAAACAGCTGTGTTGGGTTCCATATGTCGGGGGTGCCAGGATCCATGACATACGGGCTCATTTCGTATACAATAACCCCCCCTTCCTCTCACCCCCACAGTCTGGGTTTTTTTTTTTCCCTTCCCTCATCCACCACCTGTCATCTCTCCGGAGAGCCAGGAGGAACAGCTTCCACCTTCTCCCAGAGCAACCCCACCACCTCCCTCTCCGCTGCCCACGAGCGGCGACCTGGAGCCCCATCCCAGCCCGTTCCCTGCTCCGGTTGGACCCGATGCCGCAGGGCAGGTGGAGTAAATCCAGCTGCATCTCCCCTATCCACCCGGAGCCAATTAGTACTGAGAGCCCCTGTGCTTCTTCTCTTTTCCAGCGCACGCAGGAGTTCGGCTCTGACACTTGACACCTCCAAAACTGGGTCCTGCACGGAAGAACCCGCGGTCTCTGTGCTCAAACACTCACAGAGGATATTTATTTATTGATTTATTTGATTTCTATGCTTCCTGCCATTGTCCTTACATTATTTATCACAAAAGTCCTCCAGGGAAAAGGGAAAATTTTGACATTCCCTTGCAGACACTGTGTGTGATGAGGAGGAAGAGGAAGAGAACAACCAGGGGTTTGCTGTGATCCCAAGACCTTCTCTATAAAGCAGAGCGGTTTCGCTTCCGCATCGCGCCCGGGTCCGTCTGTTCTCTTGTCTCACATCTCCGAAGCCTCCGTCTCTCTGTCCGCCCCTCTCCTGCAAAGATGATGCTCAATTCAGATCAGACGGAGATTGACCTCCCGCCGACGCACTCCGAATCCGAATCCGTCTTCAGCGACTGCGGTGGTGGCCGCGCGGGCAGCGCAGAGGACGCCGGCGGCGTTGGTTTGTGCGCTCAGTCCCGGACAGCTGAGCCGGGCGAAGCCGTGAAGAAAGACCTACAGCACCTGAGTCGGGAGGAACGTCGGCGCCGGAGGCGCGCCACGGCCAAATACCGGACAGCCCACGCCACGCGGGAGCGCATCCGCGTCGAAGCCTTCAACATGGCCTTTGCTGAGCTGCGGAAGCTGCTGCCCACCTTGCCGCCGGACAAGAAGCTCTCCAAGATTGAGATCCTCCGCTTGGCCATCTGCTACATCTCCTACCTGAACCACGTGCTGGATGTCTGACCCGCCTGGCCTGCGTCCGTCTGTCTGTCTCCCACTACCTGACCATGTGCTGGGCATCTGAGCCAAGAGCTCAAGTCCGTCTGTCCATCTACGAACCGAACCACGTGTTGGGTGTCCAAAACGTTGTGCCTGTCTTCATCCGTCTGTTCCAAAGGATCGAGTCCCCAGCCGTCTGCTCTACCCTCCGTCTGAACTATGTTCTGTATTTCCCCACCACGATGCTCACATCCGAATGTCCTTCCATCCTGCCCGAGTCAGGCTGGATGTTTGGTCCATCAGCCATCTGTCCATCCTGCTGGATCTGCTGCCTGAACCTCTGCCGGCTACGAACGCTCCCATCTTCTGTCCATCCATCTGCTGCGCATCCTACTGATACCGCCTACGGGATCCTGAGCCGTCAGTCTGTCCGCTCTGTCTGCTCCGCAGCAGGAGCCACTGAGCCCACGTCTGTCTCGTCTGTCTGTCCGTACCTTCTGCCACCAGCCGCCCCACCAGCACCACCAGTCGGGGTGGTTTATCTCTTGGCTGCTGCTCTGCCCCTGGCATCGTGCTGGGCACCGGGAGGTCCGCGTTGGTCCCATCCTCTCCACGGAGGGAGCAGAGCCAGGAGCATCCCTGAGCGATTGCCCCGGCTTTTCACCCCCAAAAAGGGACCACAAAGCGTGGGGCACACCTGGCAGGACCTGACCACGCTGGGTGACAGTGGCAGATTCCCCTTGAGATGGAGCGGAGAGGCGTTTCTCACTGCGCTGCCCACTGCAGGGCTGGCGTGGGGGGCAGAGACCCCCCCTGAACCCCAAGGAGCCCCCAAAGGTGGCTGGTGGCACCCAAAGGTGGGTGCTGGGAGGGGAAGGAGCTGAGGATGGGGCCGGGGAAGGTGACAACCACGGGCGGAGGCTGGATGAAGGCTGTGGAGTCGGGGCACTGGCGGGCGCACAGCTCGTTGCAGCTCTCAGCGATGGGCTGGGGGACGGCCACGCCGGTTTTTGGTGGGCACAGGTCGTAGCAAGACATCTTTGTGTGAGAGAGCCGAGCCTGAAAGGGACAGCCGCAAGGAGCAGAGTGATGAGCCGGAGGAGAACCTGCCCGAGCGGTGCCCCGTCCCCAGGGCTGCCCTGGCGCTGGAGGGGCCAAGCAGGAGCAGCACCAAGGGTCTCCCCGAGCCTCTCCGTCGCACATCTGGTCTCCCCACAGCTTCGCTGCTCAGCCCTCCTTTGCACTAAAGTACGAGTGTGAGCTCCACTGGGTTCCCGTTGCCCCCACAGCCGCGACCCCCCCTGGGCACCAGCTCTCCCCACGCAACCTTCATCCCTCCCCACTCTTCCTCCCTCTCTACTTCTCTGCTCCTGGTGACAAAGCCCCGAGTGGGGGTCCCGAGCGCGGCACAACCCCCAGCGCAGGCAGGGGACGGCGGTGCTCAGCTCCCCCAGCGCCGCATCCCAGCGGGTGCCGCCGGGGCTCACGTGCAAAGAGGCTTCGCCGTGGGGTGCCGCGAGCCTCCCCGTTTGCACCAGTCCAGCGCTGGTGCAGCTCCGCTGAGGTACACTGCACTTTACGTGGCTTTGCAGAGCAGCGGCGTCGGAGAGGGGAGGAAGCAGGAATGGTCCCTTTGAGCGGCTTCCCGCAGCCGGGGCTCTTCTTGACCCCCCAACACGGATCAGCACTTTGGGAGAGGGAAGGGAAAGCGGAGCGGAGCAGCCTCGTCTCCGCGCTGAGGTTGGGGAAAGCTCGTTGCAAGAGTGAATGTTTTGCCTTTGTTTTCTGGGTGTTTTCTTTGTTTGAAGAGTTCATTTTGCACTGGTGGTGGCAAGAGCACAAGCAGAGCCTGGGCTGGGGACACGGACCACGCAGAACCGCGGGCTGAGCTTCCAGCCGACGCTCCGGGTGGGAGCAGAGCCACAGCCCGGTCCATGGGGAAGGGGATGGGGCTGCTCCTCGTCGAGACTCGCCATGAGGTCCTCCACAGGGGAGGTGGACTCTGGTGAGCCAGAGATGAACCGTTCCTGGTGAGGGGGGCGACGCGATGTCCTGCGAACCCCCAGAGCCGGAGCAGAGGTCCCACCACGCTCGACCATCCGGGCTTCCACTCTTTGCCCTCCTGAGACATCGGCTGCTCCCCATGCTGAACATCCGAGCTCCGTGAGCCCCGCATGGGCATCCCACGACCTCGCAGACCTCCCGGCTCCATCCCACCCCTGTCTCTGCCACCGGCGCCTCGCTCCGTACCTCATTTTCCACCCCCTCCCTGTAAAAGCAGGGAGAAGGATCGCTACCTCTGTCTCGCAAGGACTCGCCGGGGAACGTGGGAACCCTGAGGACCGGAGCAACGGATCCCATCACCGGGCAGCGGCAGAGCCAGAGCAGAGCAGCTCACCCTTCCCCTCCCATCCCCAGCCCCGACTCTGTGCCACAAGGATATTTATTGAATTAATTTATTGAGAAATGTTATTATTTATTTGCTGTCTCGTGCACTTTTGGGAAAGGAAAAACTTCAAAAACAAACAATAATAATAATAACCACAGCGGAAAAAACAACCCACCCCCCGTCGTGCCCCAGCGCGTGTTTGTCTTGGCCGTTCAGACTGTGGAAGGGTTTATTATTTATGAGTTCACAAGGAAGTCGGGGAGGGGGAAATGAATTAAACCGCCAGCAAAAAGAGAGATCTTGAACTTGGAGTGCCCGGCTTTCTCTTTTATTCTTTCTTTTATTTCTTAATCTTGTTTTTAATAGTCTCTTCCTTGTTCAGTGGTGGTGGAAGATTGAAAGGAGGTGGTGGGACAGAGGCCATCACCCACCACCCAGCCAAGGGGGCTGAGATGTGTCCTCTTGGCACCCAGGGTCCCACCAGCACCAGCTCGCTCAGAGCCAGGGTGGACGCTAAGTCTTGGGCTTTGCCTGGACCTGCAGCAACCGTTTGAGCCCAGCTGGGGTTTGCTGGGATGAGCAGACCACAAACAACCCAGTCCCGGCAGAGAGAAGAGGACATCTGGTCCAGACATCAGCATCCTAGTAGGTATGTTGGTGTTGTGATGGTGGTTGGGGTGGATTATCACAGAATCATGGACTGGGTTGGGTTGGAAGAGACCTCAAAGCCCATCCAGTCCCACCCCTGCCATGGGCAGGGACACCTCCCACTGGATCAGGGGCTCCAAACCCCATCCAACCTGGCCTGGAACCCCTCCAGGGATGGGGCAGCCACCACTGCTCTGGGCAACCTGGGCCAGGGCCTCCCCACCCTCACGGCAAAACATTTCTTCCTAAGATCTCACTTCAGTCTTGTCTTAGAGGTCTTTCCCAGCCTTAACAATCTCCAAACACACCCGATAAACCCCGTCTCCTGCACACCCCTGAGAAATTCCGTGTGCATCCAGCTTCCAAAGTCACCATCACTCGCCCGTACACCTCTGCTCAACAGAGACCTCGTGGTCTCCTTCTCCCTGTCCTCCAGCCCTCCTCCTCAGCCCAAGCCCCAGCTACGTGGGGAAGCAAGTTTGCGGCTCATCTCCTTTGTCTCACCGCTCTGCTGGGTCCCCGGGGGAGAGGATGCAGCTGTTCGCCGACTTGCTCCAAATTTCTTCATCTAATCAATTGGCCTCGGCTGCGGCGCGGCTGAGATGCGGCAAAGGGGAAATAATAAACAGGGGGAGGGAGACTTTGGACCGCGCTGCAGCGGCGAGAGCGGCTGGTGAGGCAAAGGAGGGAACCTTGAAAGACTTTGGCGTTCCCTTTTTGTCCCATCGCTGGTGTTTGCGCCTTGGGATGCTCCGAATCCCTTCCGCCTCCATCCAGATCCCAACTCTTATCCCAACCAGCCTCCACGCGTGGAGGTTGAGCATCTCCAGCTCCGGGAGGTGGTAATCGGGTTGTGGAAACGCGAGCTTTGGCGGCAGCGGCTCCCAAACCTCTGCGGGGCTCGTTGTTCCCGGCTGCCAACCCCGTCCCTGACATATGGTCCTCATTGTGCATCGCACAATGGAAACACTTCATGCTAATTTAGATGCTGGTTCTGGCCTCGCCGTCATCTCCGTCATCATCTCGACAGATTGGGTCCCTCGCCTGCTCTTTGTGCTCGCGGGCAGGGACGGTGACAGGCAGCTCGGCTTCTCCTCTACCTCCCTAAGCGTTATCCCAGGTGCTTCCCAGCTCTTTCCCTCTTCCCACAGCTCTTTCCTTCTCTCTCCTTCTCCATCCCCATCTCCACCTCTCCATCCTTCCCTTGGCTTCTCCATCTCCATCTCCACCTCTCCATCCTTCCCTTGGCTTCTCCATCCCCATCTCCACCTCTCCATCCTTCCCTTGGCTTCTCCATCCCCATCTCCACCTCTCCATCCTTCCCTTGGCCTCTGGAGGATGTTGGTCCCCATTCTCAGGTAGGTTGGAGCACGAGGAGTGGCTTTTCCTTGGAAAAAGACCCACGGAAAGCAGTCCTGATGGTGCAGAAAAAGGGACACGCGCGGAACTGCTCAGCCGCTTCTGCCCGGTGGTGTTGCCGTGTCCCTGCCGCAGGGACAATGAGGTGGGGATGGCTGCTGCCCCGTTCTGCGTCACCTCCTCGCCCCAAAAGGAGCAGCCAGGGCAGGATGTGACACCCCGGTTTGGGAAGAGGGAAGGAGACCCCTTGTCTCAGCATGCCCAAATCCCTCTTGGATGTCACCATGGGCAGCAGCGGTGTCCCCAGCTCACGAGGCAGCAGTGCCATCTGCTGGGTCCCCACAATGGAGCCCCACACGCCCACCCAGATCTGGTACCCCCCTTCCTGGGGACTTGTGGGTACCGGGTGATACCAGCTGAACACGAGCCAGCAGTGGCCCAGGTGGCCAAGGAGGCCACCAGCATCCCGGCTTGGATCAGCCATGGGGTGGCCAGAAGGAGCAGGGACGGGATCGTCCCCCTGGACTCCTTGAATCCCAGGTTCAGTTTTGGGTCCTTCACTCCAAGAAAGGTCTTGAGAGGCTGGAGCGTGTCCGGAGAAGGGAACGGAGGTGGGAAGGGGCTGGAGAACAGGGGTTATGGGAGCGGCTGAGGGCCCTGGGGCTGCTTCGGTTGGAGAAGAGGAGGCTGAGACCTCATCGCTCTCCGCAGCTCCTGGAAGGAGGTTGAGCCAAACGGGTGATGGGCTCTTCTCCCAAGTGATGGGATGAGAGGAAACGGCCTCAAGTTGTGCCGGAGGAGGAAAGGAGAGGGCCAGAAAGGGTTGGCTTGATCCGACCCCAGCAGCCTGGAGCTCCGGAGGCCGCAGACAGGTCAGACAAACCCTGTAGGGATGGGTCAGGAGCTGCTGCTCCGCCTGGGACACCGGGAAGCTGTCACCCTCCTCTCCGGGACTCATCTCCAGAGCTATTCCTCTCCGTGGAGCGGGAAGCCGGGCCGGGGCACCTTGGGACTGGCGGGTGTTGGACCTCCCGGGGGTCGGGATGTTTGAGCGCTGCGTTCCGGGGCAGCTCTGGGCAAGGAGAGGGGGTTTGTGGAGCATGAGGGGACACAACCGTCCCTGCTCCGCTCCAGGAGGCACACGAGGACCTCACAAACCCCCCTCTGAGGCTTCGCTGCTGTGCAGATGATCATTTCCAAGAAGAAGAGCAGACAGAGATGGGTCTGGAGGTTCCTTCATCCTCAGGAGATGGGTGGGAAGCACCCAGTGGCCCCTTCCCAATCCTGGGTGCCCCACGGGGGACACCTCGCAGAGCCACACGGGTTCTTCTGTCCAGAGAGCGGAGTGAGGAGGGAGGGGATCGTCCCTATAAATCATGAGGTGGAACAATGCGGTCCTTCCCAGCTGGCAAAGAGACTCCGGCAGCTCCAGCTGGCCGGGAAGGAGCTCCGTGGGGCCATTAATCACCCCCAGAGCTGCAGAAGGAGCGAGGGGACAGCCTGGGGGAGCAGAGGGAGCCCAGCGCTCCCCAGCGTGGCCCCAAATTGGCCACAGCTCCTGCACCCCTGGAGTCACACCTCGAGGCTGCGCCGGCGGTTGGGGAGAGGGGGGCACCGTCCCCCCAGCTCTGCGCCAGCACAGGACGGGGGTCACCTCTTGCAGGGCCCCATGGCCGATGGAGCATCCCGGCTCCTGGACACCTCGCTGGTGGAGACAGAGCCCCGTTGATCCCTGCCCCATCGCCCCCTGCCCCACTGTTCGGCCCCTGCCCCTGTCCATACCCCACTGCCCCTGCCCCATCACTCTCTGCCCCACTGCTTGCTCCCTGCCCCACCAGTCTCTGCCCCATCGCTCCCTGCCCCACCACTCAATTGATGCCCCCACCATCCCCTGCCCCATTGCTCCCCACCCCACCGCTCACTCCCTGCCCCATCACCCCCTGCCCTATTGCCCCCTGTCCCTGTCTGTGCCCCATCACCCCCTGCCCCACTGTTCGGCCCCTGCCCCTGTCCATACCCCACTGCCCCTGCCCCACCAGTCCCTGCCCCATCGCTCCCTGCCCCACTGCCCCTGCCCCACTGCTTGCTCCCTGTCCCATCAATCCCTGCCCCATCGCCCCCTGCCCCACCACTCAATCTTTACCCCACCATCCCTGCCCCATCGACCCCCGCCCCATCGACCCCCGCCCCATGACTCCGCCCCTGCCCCACTGCTCCCTCTCCCCGCCCCATTCGCTCCGCCCATTCATTGAAAACAACCCATTTAAATCCGTCCAATAGCGGGCGCCGAGCGGGGGGCGCCGCTTCCCATTGGTCCACGTGAGGAGGGGGCGGGACCAGCGCAGCTTCCCATTGGTCTGCGCGAGAAGGGGCGGGACCAGTGACGCTTCCCATTGGTCCGTGCGGGAAGGGGGCGGGACCAGAGCCGCTTCCCATTGGTCCGCGCGAGGAGGGGGCGGGACTAGCGCCGTTTCCCATTGGTCGGCGCGGGGAGGGGGCGGGAATAGTGCGTTCCCAGTCTCGGTCATTGAGGGAAGGAGCCCGGCGCGCCTCGGCTGTTCCGAGCAGGCGGCGCCCCCCCCGCCGCAGGGTCCCCATATTTAGGGGTCCCCCAGCTCCCGCCTCCCTTCACTCGAGGGGGGGCTGTTTGGCTTTGGCTTTGGCTTTGGAGAGGGCTCTGTGAGGGGGTTCCTGACTCATTGTAGGGGGGCGCAGAGGTGATTGGGGGGAGAAGCAGGTTGGGGTGCTGGGTGACCCCCCCAAAGAGCACCCCTGCTGTTGGGGGGGCGTCAAACGGCCCGTGGGAGCTCAGGGTCTTCCCCCCCCCCC
The DNA here is from genome assembly GCF_017976375.1 of Cuculus canorus. Lineage (NCBI taxonomy): Eukaryota > Metazoa > Chordata > Aves > Cuculiformes > Cuculidae > Cuculus > Cuculus canorus. Next base: position 2,842,757 of record NC_071428.1, read on the forward strand.
CCATCATGGGTAAGAGGATGGGGCTGCTCCATATTGCCCTGACACCCCCCCCCCCAATAAAGGACCCCTACATTGGGGGAAGGGGCTCCATGGAAGCCCCTTTCCAGTCCCCCCCCCCCCCAAAGGGGCTTTGGGGGCACCTCTGCCAGGGACAAAGCCCGTGTGTGTCCCCCCCAAATGGCCATGCGCAGCTGCATGGGGCACTTGGGGGGCACAGTGACCCACCCACCCCCCCCCCAAGATATGAGTTTATTATGGGCTGTCTGTGACCCCACAGAATTGGGGGGGGGATTCCAGTGGGGCTTTACCCCCCCCACCTCCCTTTCCCCCCCACTACCATGCCCATCCCTACAGGCTGAGGAGCAGGGAGCGGGTGGGGACCCCCCCTCGAAGTCAGGACCCCCTCCCCACCTATAGAGCTGAGGGAGCCATGGGGACCCTCTTGCTCCTTTCCCCCCCCCCCCAAAAAAAAAACCTCAGCCCAATGGGGCTTAAACCCTTCACTTTCCCCCCTCCCCAACTCTGAGAACCCCCCCCTTTCCCACCACTTGTTCGTGTGGAAACGCCCCCCCCCCCCCCATCCTTGACCCACAGGGATGGGGGTGGTGGGGGTGGGAAATGGAGGCCCTGGGGTGGGAAGGGGGGGTTTCTGAAGTGGAGGGGGCGATGATGGGGTGAGAAGGGGGGGTCCTTGGGGGGGTTGTCAGGAGAGGATGGGAAATGGAGGCCCTGGGGTGGGAAAGGGGGATCCTGGGAGGGGGGGAGAGGGAAGGGAATGCAAGGTTGGGAAGGGGGAGTCTTGGGGGGGGGAGGGTGGGAAAGGGGAGTCCTCAGGGAGGATGTGGGGGTGGGAAAGAGGGGGCCTTGGGGGGGGATGTGGGTGGGAAATGGAGGTCCTGAGGGTGCGAAAGGGGGAGCCTTGGGGGGGGATGTGGGGGGGAAATGGAGGTCCTGGGGGTGGGAAAGGGGGGGCCTTGGGGGGGGGATGTGGAGGTCGGAAAGGGGGGGGATGTGGGGGGGAAATGGAGGTCCTGGAGGGGGGGGATGTGGGGGGGAAATGGAGGTCCTGGGGGGGTAATGTGGGGGGGAAATGGAGGTCCTGGGGGGGGATGTGGGGGTGGGAAAGGGGAGGGCAGGAGGGGAAGGAAATGGAGGTCCTGGGGGTGGGAGAGGGGGGTCTTGGGGGGTGTGGGTGGGAAATGAAGGTCTTGCGGGTGGGAAAGGGGGGGTCCTGGAGGGGGGGGCAGATGCAGGGATGGGAAATGGGGGTCCTGGGGGGGGGATGTGGGGGTGTGAAAGGAGGGGGGGAGGGTCTGAAGCCGGGGTGTCCCACTCCCCCCCCCCCCCCCCATAAAGACAATGGGTCCCGCGGGGTCGCCGGGAACGCGGAGCGGAGACAATGGGCGCGGCGGGGGGGCTGCGGGCACCGGGGCTTCAGCTGGGGGGGGGGGAAGAACGGCTCCGCCGGGACTGGCGTTTGCCTCCGCCTCCTCCTCCTCTGCCTCCGCCTCCTCCGCCGCCGCCGCCGCCGCAGCGGCAGAACAGCGGCGACCTCGGGATTTTGGTGCGGGGGGGGGAAAAGAGAGGTGGAAACGTTCACAAAGGTGTTGGAGGCGATGGTGAGTGCGGGGGGGGGCAGAGATGGGGGGACTGGGGGCACTGGGAGGGACTGAGGGAGAGTAGGGATGCGGGGGGGGCAGGGATGGGGGCACTGGGAGGGACTGGGGGAGAGTAGGGATGGGGGGGGCAGGGATGGGGGGACTGGGAGCACTGGAAGGGACTGGGAGCGACTGGGGGGGAGTAGGAATGCGGAGGGGGCAGAGATGAGGGGACTGGGGGCACTGGAAGGGACTGGGGGAGAGTAGGGATGGGGGGGCAGGGATGAGGAACTGGGGGCACTGGGAGGGACTGGGGGAGAGTAGGGATGCGGGGGGGGGCAGAGATGGAGGGACTGGGGGCGACTGGGGGGGAGTAGGGATGCGGGGGGGGCAGGGATGAGGGACTGGGAGGAACTGGGGGATATTAGGGATGGGGGGAAGCGGGAGGGGGGACTGGAAGGGACTGGGGGTGGACAGGGATGAGGGGGGGAAGTTAGGGATGGGGGGGACTGGGAGGAACTGGTGGGAGGACTGGAAGAGACTGGGATGCAAGGAGACTTGGGGGGGGGGGAACTGGAAGAGACTGGAGGGGACTGGGGAGAGATTAGGGGTGTGGGGGGCACAGGCTTGAGGGCAAACTGGGGGGGACTGGGAAGAACTGGGAAGGACTGGGGGGAGATTAGGGATGCGGGGGGGGCGGGGACGAGACACAGGGATGCCGGGGGACTGGGAGGGACTGGAGGGGACCGGGGGGAGATTGGGGATGTGGGGGAACTGGGGGGGACTTGGGGGACCGGGATGGGGGGGACTTGAGTGGGGGGGGGATGCAGGGCAACCCCGGCTGGGGTGGGGAAGAACGGGGATGCAGGGGAGTACTGGGAGGGACTGGGGTGGATTGGGATGTTGGGGAGATGACTGGAAGGGATTGAGATGCAGAGCAGAGAGAGGGCGAATGGGGGGGGGTACTGGGGTGCAGAGGGCGGGGGGGATGCTTGGGGAGACCGGGATGCAGGAGCGGGTACCGGGGCTTCCCTGCAGGAAGGGCCTGGGAAGCCGGGGACTTTCCTGGCCCGGCAGCCAGGGAGGAGAGCCCCGAGCCCGGGGGTCCCGCTGCAGGGACGGGGGAGACGCGGGGGTGCCGGGGTACGGAGCCCCAAACGTGAAGCTGGTGGGGGGTTCCTGGGTGCTGAGGATGCTGGGTTTGTGAACCCTCTCCCTCCCCCCCAAACCCTGAAGCTGGTGGGGGTCTCTGGGTGCTGAGGCTGATGGGTTTCTGCCCCCCAAAATGTGAAGCTCAGGGGATTCCGGAGTGCTGAGGATGCTGTGTTTCTGCCCCCCAAATATGAAGCTGGTGAAGCATCTCTGGGTGTTGGGGCTGCTGGATTTCTGCCCCCCAAAACCTGAAGCTGGCAGGGGGGGGTTCCCCAAGTCCTGAGGATTCCAGGTTTCTGCCCCCCAATCCTGAAGCTGGTGGGGGTCCCCGAGTCCTGAGGATGCCAGGTTTCTGCCCCCCAATCCTGAAGCTGGTGGGGGTCCCCAAGTCCTGAGGATGCCAGGTTCCTGCCCCCCAATCCTGAAGCTGGTGGGGGTCCCCGAGTCCTGAGGATTCCAGGTTCCTGCCCCCCAATCCTGAAGCTGGTGCGGGTCCCCGAGTCCTGAGGATTCCAGGTTTCTGCCCCCCAATCCTGAAGCTGGTGGGGGTCCCCGAGTTCTGAGGATTCCAGGTTCCTGCCCCCCAATCCTGAAGCAGGTGGGGGTCCCTGAGGTCTTCTCCCAGGGTGCCGGGTGCCCCCTTTTCGCTTGCCTCCGCTGGTCCTGGGGACCATCCTCCGTGGGGGCCACAGCAGGGCTGGATCCCCCCAGCTTGGCTTTCCCCCTCCTTAGTGTGCCTGCCCATACTGGAGTTTACTGGCCAAACTGGTCAGCCCCCCCCCCCCCCCCTTTAGCCTCAGCCCTTTGTGTCCAGCGTGGGTGTAAGCACAGGGCTTTCTCCTCGCCGTCAAGCCGTGGGGTGACCACAGCGGTGGTCGGGGGACAAGGGTGGGCACCTATGGGGTGTCCCCCCCGGTGTCACCCCAATGCCAGGGTCGGGGGGCAAGGGTGGGCACCTATGGGGTGTCCCCCCCGGTGTCACCCCGATGCCAGGGTCGGGGGGCAAGGGTGGGCACTTATGGGGTGTCCCCCCCGGTGTCACCCCGATGCCAGGGTCGGGGGGCAAGGGTGGGCACCTATGGGGTGTCCCCCCCGGTGTCACCCCGATGCCAGGCTGCTTGGTGGACGGGAAGGTGCAAAGAGCCGATGCTCCTGCTGGATTTGCACGACGAGCGAGGCAGGATTCTACCAGCACCCTCACCTGCTTCTAGGAGAGACCTGGCCGGATTCTGATCCGGTTTATCTTGGTCCCATCCTGGCTCAGCGCCCTGAACCGAGAGGGAGTTCCCTCCGCTCGACACCGGCTGCGAGCTCAGACATCGGGGTGAGAGGCTTTATTTCCTTGGGAGAGGGCGTAGAGTCTGTTCTCCCTCCTCCAGGCTTTGGTATAATAACCGAGGCGGAGGTTTAAAGGCAAAAAAAAAAAAAGAAGAAGAATTAAATATTATCTTCCCGGAGCCTCTGGGAACGGCTGTTGCTTAATCACAGCAATCGGGATTGTGTTGGGACCGAGCTGGGCTCGGAGGCAGCCTGGCTCAGATGTGATCGCCGCGCAGCCGGGCTTCTCCTGGGTATTTACGCCGTCTTTGTGCTTGGAGGGAGAGAACTTGGGATGAGGCTGGCTGATTTAATTAGCAGGCGACTTCGTCGGAGCCCCGGCGATGGCTCCTTGTGGTTGTTTGGGGGCTGCGGGTGGTGGGGAGCGCCATCCTGGAGATGCGGTTTGGAGGGTGGATCCGGGTCTGGAGGCATCAGCTGCTCATCCCTGGGCACCTCCTGGACTCCATTTGGATGATCAGAGGTGGCTTCTTGTTTTCATCCACTTGCAGACAATGGGGCTGGAGCGGAAGGTGAGAAGCCCATCTCCGTGGTGTCGGGAAGGGCTGAATTGGCCCCAGGTCTTTGGTCTACCTTAATTTTGGATTTTTGAGGGCTGATGCAGTTGGCAGATGATTAATGGTTTTATTGTCCCAGCCAGGGTGCTTGGCGGGAGGGTTCAGAGCAAAGCGTGGATCTTCGATGCTCATCCACGTCTGCGTCCAGAGTGCTCAGACCTGTGGGCATCGTTCTGGGGAGACCTTAGAGCAGCTCCCAGTGCTGGAAGGGGCTCCAGGAATGCTGGGGAGGGGCTCTGGATCAGGGAGGGCAGGGAGAGGATGAGGGGGAATGGTTTTGGGCTGCAAGAGGGGAGACTGAGATGAGATTTTGGGGAGAAGTGTTTTGCCGTGAGGGTGGGGAGGCCCTGGAACAGAGTGTCCAGAAGAGCTGTGGCTGCCCCATCCCTGGAGGGGTTCCAGGCCAGGTTGGATGGGGTTTGGAGCCCCTGATCCAGTGGGAGGTGTCCCTGCCCATGGCAGGAGTGGGACTGGATGGGCTTTGAGGTCCTTTCCAACCCAACCCATTCCATGATCCTACCATCATGGACATAGGGTGGCAGGACCAGCGCCAAAGCCGGATCCTATGCGTGAGATTTTTCCCTTTGTGCCTTCTGAAGGCGTTTGGTGCCTCAGGCTGAGCGCAGCTCCACCTCCAACCCCACGGTCAGTGGGTGAAGGTGAGCTTTGCTCCTTGGCTGCGCCCAGATGGATCCCATCTCTACGCTGCTTTTCCAAGCTCCAAGATGCGGATAATGCTGTCTGCCCGCCGCAGCCTGGTAGGATTTAGTGGAGTTAAGCATTAGGCGCCAGGAGCTGATGGAGCAGATCTAAAAGCGCAGTTGTTTACGTGGCGTGTGTCCCTTTGGGCTACGGAAGGGTCTTCTGGGGTGTCACCGCAGCACCCTGGGGACAGAACTTCTGACGATGCTTTTGGAGAATGTGCAGAAATCAAAGTGATGGCTTGAACTGGGAGCTTTGACCCCTGCACTCCGTCATCCTGCCCTGTCTGACCATCCTGCGACGCTGCTGGGATGCTCACGACTGGCATTTGCATCCTTCTATGACCCAGAGTGACCACAGGTTTGTCACTTCGTGTTGTCATCCCACCCAGAGGTGCCACCAGCGTGGCTGGGGGGTGGTCGTGGCAGCAGAAGGGGACAGGGAGATGTGATTTGGGGAGCTGGAGGGAGACGTGGTGGCTGCAGCACCTCGCTGTCGATGCGCTGGGCGTCCCGATGCCATCCTGGTGGCATCCCAGTGCCATCGCGGCTCCTCCTGGACCCGCTGCGGCAGGAACACAAGGGAGCCCTGAGTGCTCTCCGTGAGCTTGCGGACAGGTTGCAAGGATTCAGGATGAGCTTCTCTGCTGGGTCCTGAGCTCTGGGAAGGGAGAGATGGGGCAGGGAAGGGTCCGGTGGGTGTCTTGGAACGCTGCTGGCTGCAGGGCTGCAGTTAGGATCCCTTGGTGCCTGCACATTTTGCAATGCAAATACCTTTCTCCTTGCCTCCAGCCCCGTTCTCATGCAAATCCCTGCTGGGTTCTGTACATTTTTGGTCTCCCTTTAGTTCCGCATCCCAGCGTGGTCATTTTTCACCTAGATGGAAGCAGTGCATCCCCACCAGATGATGCAGCTGCAACCTCCATCGCTTCCAGACACGCAACGGGTGAAAGGCTGGGCTTTGTCCCGTCCTGGGACATCCACACCAGAGGAAACTTGGTGGGGACCTGGCGCTGGAGGGCCTGGACGTTCCTGTGGATATTGGAACAATCCCGAGTGATCGTAATTAAAGCTGGCAGTTTGGAAGGGATATTAAACCTTCTGCATCCAAGCTGACGCTGAGCAATTTGAGAGCAGAATGAGACCCCATGGGGGAGTTGGATTAAGTTGCTTGGGCTTCCCAGGGGCTTTTCCCGTGTCCCTCTGAAGCTCCCGGTCGTGCCAGTGGGCCAAAGAGCTGGAATTTTGTGGGTTCCTCCCAGCAGTGGCATCTCCTGGGGCTGCGGTGGGCGCTTTCCCAGCCCGACATGGGTGGACTTGGAAAGATGGAAGGGAGCAGAGGAGCCTCTGGGTTGAGGGATGTGCTGTGAGCTTGTGGAGAAGCCTCAGCTCCGTCAGCCAAGGTGCGGGGCTGGTTGTGGCCCAGGGAGAAAGGAAGGAAGATCATTGGTGTTGGTGCCTCCTGATGAGGGGGTGGAAACAGGGAATTGCCGTGGTGGCTTCCCTCAGCTCTTTGGTGGATGCTGCTCAGCTGGCACTCAGGGCTTGAATAGGTCAAAGCATCCTCAGCTCGGCTCCCCCTGCTCCAGGCAGGAGCATCCTTGGGGTTTTCCTAACCATGCACCCATCTTCTACGCTTTGTGGGTCACCTCTGGGTGCCTGGTGCCGCTTTCCCAGCCTGACGCGGGTGGACTTGGATGTGGAAGGGAGCAGAGCGGCTTCCAGGTTGAGGGACACGCTGTGAGCTCGTGGTGGAGCCTCAGCTGTGCCAGCCGAGCGGAGGTGCGGGCTGGATGCATCCGGGGGAGAAAGGAAGGAAGATTGTTGGTGTTGGTGCCTCTGCAGAGGGGGTGGAAAGAGTGAATTGCCTCGAAGGCTTCCCCCAGCTCTTCGGTAGCTGATACTTGGCCGTCTTTGGGACTTGAATAGGTCAGAGCATCCCCAGCTCCTGCCTGGGGCGCCGGTTCGCCCTGATCCAAGCAGGAGCATCCTTGGGGTTCTCCTAACCACGCACCCATCTTCTACCCTTTATGGGTCACCTCTAGGCTCCCGACTCCCGGTGCCGGCAGCCTCTTCCATCTCCGCAGCATCTGGGATGGGGATGGAATACAGGGACTGTTTCATTCCCACCACCGCATCCCACTTCTTCAGCAACACGGAGCGCGGGGGGCTGGTGGCCGGCGGGGGAGCGTGGTGGTGGCCGTCCAGGGAAGACTCCTATTGTGTGGAGGCAGCAAGGCGTGTTTGTGTAGCCAAGCAAGCAAATGTGCCGGGCGCTCGGCTCGGCAAACCCGTGTGCCGGGGCCAGGAGGTGCCTCCTGTTCCCAGGCTGGTTTGGGAGGCGTTGCCGACAGCATCTCCCGCCTGAGCATCGCTGCTCAGGGGGTCCCCAGACCGACCTTCCAGGTGGGACAGCCTTGAAAGGGGCTCCAGGAGATCTGGGAGGGGCTCTTGCTCAGGGAGGGCGGGGGTGGGATGAGAGGAACGGTTTTAGGCTGAAAGAGGGGAGATTGAGATGAGATTTTAGGGAGAAATGTTTTGCTCTGAGGTTTGGGAGGCCCTGGCCCAGGTTGCCCAGAGCAGCGGTGGCTGCTCCATCCCTGGAGGGGTTCCAGGCCAGGTTGGACCTCCCACTGATCCAGTGGGAGGTGTCCCTGCCCATGGCAAGGAGTGGAACTGGATGGGCTTTGAGGTCCCTTCCAACCCAACCCATTCCGTCATTCTATGAGCGATTACCGTGTGCGGCAGGGCTGCGGCTCACATTGGGTTTTCCGCCTCTCCAGCTCGCGGTGTGCCTCAGTTTCCCCATCTCAGTCATGGGCAGAGCCGTGTTTCCAACCCTCTTGGGTTTATTGGGAGCGTAAACAAGACTGGAGTCATGCGTTGGGAATCCAGGACCCCAGGGGTCCTCTTGGCCCTCTCTGTGACTCAGTTTCCCAGTCGCTGCGATGCTTATTGGGTCAAACAGGAAAACCCCTGCCCAGATGTGCCTGCGTTGATGTTTCCTCCTTCTCCTGCCTGGCCCTGGTGGTGGGAAGGCAGTGATCGCTGGGGTGTGAAGGGCTGTGTTTACACCCCTCTCAGAGCCACGTGGATGCTCACCAATCCACTTCAGGGTGAACGCAACCAGGTCGTTTCCAGTCCTCTTGACCAGGACAGGAGTGGTTTGGCCACTGATTTCTCCCTCTGCCCTTTACTTAAAGCACTTTTTTTGTCCAGCAAGCGTCGTGCCCGGCTCGTAGAAGGTTTTGGCATGGAATAAAGTGAGGACAGAGCCATACGGTGTGGGTTTGTGACCCGATCCGAGGGGCACGCTGCACCAGGGATGGGAGGAGAGGATTTTCCTTGGGATTTGACCAGGAGCTGTTTGAAATATGAAAGCTTTTTCCTCTTGATCTATGGGGTTTTTTTGGAGCATTTGAATGCAAAGGCTGGTTCGTGATTGAAGGTTCATGGGCTCAAAGGCAGGAGAGACGGCAGCAGCGGCTTTTCTGACCGCCCCGAAGCCCCAGACGGGCTCTCTCTGCTTTGAACCCTCTGATGTGCTCCAGCAACATCCTGAGAAGCCATCCAGTCTGGACTTGAAGATGTCAAGAGATGGCAAATCCTCTCCTCCCCTGGGGAGGTTGTTCTGATGGTTAATCGCCTTGCTATTAGAAATGTGTTTTCCTCCTCGTTTGCATGCATCTGGCTCTCGCTCCAAGCCCTCGGCGGTTGCTCGGCGTCTCCACAGGCTCGGTAAAGAGAAGCCGTTTCTCTTGCTGGAGACAAAGCATCCATTTCCAGTCTCTCCACCTGAGCACCTCGTGCTGCCGAACCGGCTTTCCCCACACTGCTGGGCAAGCCATCAAAAAAACAAATCCCTTTCTTCCTTGCTGGAGCAGCCAAGTTGCTCCACCAGCACTGGAGTGGCCGTGGGACAGGAGGATGAGAAGCTCCGAGCTCCACCGACCTGCGGGATGGCTGCTTGGTTTACAAATTACCTTGCAAACCGTCTGGGTTGGGGTTTTCCCCCCCACCCCCCCTGACCTTTGCTGGGGATGAAAGCTCGGCTGGTTTGATGTAGGCAAGACAGAGGGTTCTCATCAGCTGGACGTCTGGATGCAGAGGTCGCCCGTGGTTCATCATGGATGTACCTGGAGTGCTGCGTCCAGTTTTGGAGTCCTGAGGGCAGGAAGGACGTGGAGCTGTTGGAGCGAGTCCAGAGGAGGCCACGGAGATGCTCCAATGGCTGGAGAACCTGTACGACCACAGGCTGAGAGAGTTGGGGTTATTCAGCCTGGAGAAGAGAAGGCTCTGAGGGGACCTTAGAGCAGCTTCCAGTCCTGAAAGAGGCTCCAGAAAAGCTGGAGAGGGGTTCTGGATCAGGAAGTGCAGGGGTGGGATGAGGGCAATGGTTTTGAGCTGGAAGAGGGGAGATTGAGATGAGATCTTAGGGAGGAATGTGAGGCTGGTGAGACCGTGGCTCAGGCTGCCCAGAGCAGTGGTGGCTGCCCCATCCCTGGAGGGGTTCAAGGCCAAGTTGGATGGAGCTCTGATCCCCCTGATGCAGTGGGAGGTGTCCCTGCCAATGACAGGGGTGGGACTCTATGGGCTTTGATGTTCCATCCAACCCAACCCATTCTATGATCATGCTGGAGCAAACCATCCTGTACCCTGGGAAAGGGCCCCAACGCCTCTGCCCATAACCTCTGCCCTATCACCAGTTTGGGGTTGAAGGGCCAGGCTCGCTCCCTGCAGCCATTTCCATGGCTCATCACTCACTCCCCTTGGTTGGACTTGATGATCTCAAAGGTCTTTTCCGACCTAGTGATTCTGTGATCCTCTGCAGCGCCTGCCTTGTTGTCCCTCTGAATGGATTGACCTTCGTCTCCCAACTCTTGCTTTGCCTTTGGGAGCTGGAAGGATCTGAGGTCCCTGCGCCACTTGGAGATGGATTTGAAGTGTGGCTGCTTGTTGTAGGATTGCGGTGGCCGAAGAGCTTTTAAATCCATGGACTGGTTACCTTGAATCGTAGCATCATGCAGTGGTTTGGGTTGGAAGGGACCTCAAAACCCATCCAGTTCCACCCCCTGCCATGGGCAGGGACACCTCTCCCTGGATCAGGTTGCTCCAAGCCCCATCCAACGTGGCTTTGGACACCTCCAGGGAAGGGGCAGCCACAGCTTCATGTGTTGGAAAAACCCGTCTTGATTTTGGTGGATAAATCAGCTTTGCTGCTTCAGGAGTGCCTGGCTCTGACTGGAGCTGGAGGTGCGGGAGCAGGGCTCGGCGCGTCTCTGGGCACCTCAAAAGGGTTGCATCCAGCAGTAGGTGACCGTGTGGTGCCGGGGCGTGGGGCAAGGTGCCGATGCGGCGTGGAGGTGACGCTGGGGTGGGTTTGGGGCTGTAGTGGTGTCTGTGGGGATGTGCAGCTCACCCTCACCTTCCTCCACTGCTCATCCTCTCCTTGGCTGCTCACTGGGGCCAAGGCTGAGCGAGGAGCTCCCATGGATTGGATGATCCTGGAGAAAACTGGCCTGGGTGACCAGCAGGACAAGGACTTTGGCTGGCGGTGCCCGGTGTGACGCGCTGCGGCTCGAACACGTGGCTGGGTGGCTGCCACGGCACAGGCGTGATCCCGCTCGCCAGGGAGGGGATGCCGCGGAGCATCCTTGTGGGTCAGGGATGCTTGGCTTCTAATTTCCTTCTCTCTTGCTTCCCGCAGCTCCACCGCGGACCCCCGGCGTGGCCGCCCATCCCGTGAGAGCCCCCGATGCGCAGCCCCCTCCGGCGCCTGCCAGCTGGATGCCGTCGCCGCCGGAGGCTCAGGATGCTCCAAGTGCCTCGGTGACCGCTGGGACGGGGATCAACACCCGCTTGCAGCCGCCTCGCCCCACCGGTGAGTCCTTAGCTCCATCCCCTGCCCCAGTATCCAACTGGGAATGGTGGCAATGGACTGGACTGGGAACAAACCCATCCTCAGCCCCCTGGAAGCCGTGGAGGCTCCATTGTTCCCAGCAGAAACCCGATCCCTGCCTGCAAACAAAGCCCAGAAGAGGGGGGCAGGCAGGAGGTTGGGGGGGGACACAGGGGGGTCCTTTCTCTCCCAGCCCCTTCCCCCATCGCTCGCTGGGAATGTCGGGACAAGCTCCCAGCCCTGTTTCCATCTCCTAGACAACCGGCATGGGGGGGGGGGGCTTTTGTTTCCATAGCAATAAATGTGTGAGCATCCAGCATCTGGGACAAAAGGAGAACCCCCCCTTTTTTCCCCTTTCTCGATCCCATCTCCCCCTCTTTGAGGCTTTGGAAAAAGAGGCCAAAAGACATTTGAGTTTTATTTGGTTGAAATGGCATTCCCGTGGTAACCCGGCACAGGCCAAGCCCCAAAGGCAGCCGGCACAGCCCCTGGCGTGCGGGATTGGCTGGGAGAGGGGATCTGGGGCTCTGGGGGTCCCCAGTGCCTGCAGCCCCCCAACCCCTTCGGCAGGACCCCTCTGATAGGGTCTGGCATCCCCAAAGGGGTCAGGCAAGCAATGTCCTCTCTGCCTCCCCATCCCTGTCCAGATGCCCTCCCTGGTGGGATCACAGATCCAGGCAAACCAGCACCGAACCTCCGTTAGGGGTGGAAGCAGCTTGGGAGTCCCCAAAAACCAGTGGGGAGACCCAAACTGGGACCCCGGGAGGCCCCAGCCCCTGCCCATACAGAATCATGGAAGGGTTTGGATTGGAAGGGACCTCAAAGCCCATCCAGTCCCACCCCTGCCATGGGCAGGGACACCTCCCACTGGCTCAGGGGCTCCAAACCCCATCCAACCTGGCCTGGAACCCCTCCAGGGATGGGGCACCACCACTGCTCTGGGCAACCTGGGCCAGGGCCTCCCCACCCTCATTGGGAAGAATTTCTTCCTAATGTCTTGTCTAAATCTTCCCCTTTCCAATTTAAAGCCCTTCCCCCTCTTCATATCACTCCATGGCCTTGGAAAAATTCCCTGCCCAGCTTCCCTGGGGCCCCTTTCCATACTGGAAGCTGCTCTAAGGTCTCCATGGAGCCCCATTCCATACTGGGAGCTGCTCTGAGGTCTCCATGGAGCCCCATTCCATACTGGAAGCTGCTCTAAGGTCTCCATGGAGCCTTCTCCAGGCTGAACACCCCCAACTCTCTCAGCCTGTCCTCATACAGGAGGTGCTCCACCTCTCAGATCATCTCCGTGGTCTCCTCTGGGCCCTTTCCAACAGTTCCATCTCCTTCTTATGTTGGAGATTCCAGAACTGGACACAGGCCTCCAGGTGGGGTCTCAGGAGCTTCCCCCGGCTCCGGCTGGGAGCTGACGCGAAGCGATGTTCCTTGGCGCAGACCGGGGCTCCTGCGCTGATCTGGGTGTGAGATCCCAGCTCTGAGCTGGGGAAACGTGTCCGGGCAGAGCCCCGCGCTGCGAGATCGGCCTGAAATGTTGCCTGCACCCAATTATTCATTCCTTTTTCACTTCGGCCCCCACCCATGGCTCTCTTTTGGCAGTTCAAATAAGGATTGTGGTGTTAATTAAAGTGTAAATCACCAAAAACAGAAGCGAATCGTGCTGTATCATTAATAGAGGGGGAGTTGGCCAGCCTGGGCATGGCATCAAATAGAAAATGCCCCAAAATGACCCACATTCCCTTTCCCTGCTGGAGTCCCGTCCCCGTTTCTCGCTGGGCTTGGAGCCGTGGTGGGACAGGGATGGTGTGGGTGGTAGGTGAGATGATCACCGTTGACCAGGATTGCCAGGATGCTGACCCTTCCCCTTCCTCTCCGCAGGCGGGCGAGCCGTTTTCTCCTGAGACGAGCCCACCCAGGTGATCAAAATAGAGTCCCTCAAGGTGACGGTCGACTTCTTGAAGGTGCCCCTGGGCCTGAAGAAGCCCCCTTTGAAGGAGGCCCTGGCCGCCATCCCGGGGCCGGGGAGACCCAAGCCCTTCGGTCTGGAGCGGCACAAGTCCCGGCGCTCCGACACCATGGACAATGAGTCGCAATACTCGGGATATTCCTACAAATCCGGGCATTCCCGCAGCTCCCGCAAGCACCGGTGAGGGATCAGCGTGTGCCTGGGGGGGTTCCTTGGCCTGAATGGGGGCTGCCACCCCAGTTCACCCATCTTACTCCCCTCTTTTTCCTTTCTAGGGACCGACGGGACCGGCATCGCTCCAAAAGCCGGGATGGGAGCCGTGGGGACAAGTCGGTGACCATCCAAGCGCCGGGAGAACCCTTGTTGGACAACGAGTCGACGCGGGGGGATGAGAGGGTGAGTTGGGCAGCAGGGAGGAGTGGGGTGGGCACCTCTGCGCCGCCGTCGGGATGCGGGGGCTCCCGGCATGCCTGGCGCTTCCCGGTGGAGCGGTCGAGCCGGTTGGGTTGGCGGCTGGGCTTCCACAAGCGCCGCGGCAGCAGTGCCGGCGGGGAGGGCGGGTGGGTGGCGTGGGCGTAAATGAAAGGGGAACCGACTGTCGAGGGACCTTGGGGAAGGAGCCAAGGTGGGCATGGGCTGCCCGGGGTGGAAAACAACCTCGGGGATCCATTCCCGTGGGATCCACTCCCTGGAGATCCACTCATAGAATGGTTTGGGTTGGAAGGGACCTTAAAGATATTCCAGTTCCAACCCCGCTGCCATGGGCAGAGACACCTCCCACTGGATCAGGGGCTCCAAGGCCCATCCAACCTGGCCTGGAACCCCTCCAGGGATGGGGCAGCCACCGCTGCTCTGGGCAACCTGGGCCAGAGTCTCACCACTCTCATGGTGAAGAAATTCCTCCTCATGTCCAGTCTAAATCTGCCCCTCTCCAGTTTATCCCCGTTCCCCCTCGTCCCATCCCCACAGCCTTTATGAACAGCCCCTCCCCAGCTTTTCTGGAGCCCCTTCAGGTACTGGAAGGTCACTCTAAGGTCTCCTCGGAGCCTTCTCTTCTCCAGGCTGAACAACCCCAACTCTCTCAGCCTGTCCTCAGACGGGAGGTTCTCCAGCCCTCGGATCGTCTTTGTAGCCTCCTCTGGACCCGTTCCAACAGCTCCATCTCCTCCTTCTGTGGAGGATTCCACTCCCTAGGGATTAGCTCCTCGTTCGGTGCCTGCAGGTGATGCCAGCTCAGCCGTGCCAAGGCGTGATCACCCCAGCCTGGCTCCTGGCGAGCACTTTGGTCTGAGGATGCTCCAGTGCATCCCTCAGCCCCATGGGGGTCTCTTGGCATGAGCGGCACTGCTGTGCCCCCCATCCTGGGTGCCGCTGCTCCTCCAGCCCCCGCGGAGCCTGATCCTTGGCTTTAATCGTCTCCCAACCACCTACGCAGGCGGCTCCAGCTCTTTTCATCTTCCCTCATCAAGAAGTTGGCACCGGACGGGGTTTGCGGCAGCCGGACTGGTGGCGGCTAAGCCTGCCCTATCCAACCTCGGCCAGAGCGAGTCAATAGCGGCATGGTTTCACGTGGGGATGGGTTGGGATATGGACTGGTCCTCCTGGATCCTTATCTGCTTCTCACCCCTCCAGAAAGTCCCAAGTTGTGGCTTTAGTTTGTTGTTTGGATTGAAATTCCTGCCTTTCTAGCAGAAATTTGAGGAGGAGGGGAATAATATACACTAAACTCCCAAGTTTTAGGGGGGGGCAGAACAGACTGGGGAAGTCTGAGCGAGAAGACAGACGGATGGACAGCTCTGTGGCTGCCCCGGGGCGGGGGGTTCAGTACCTGTGCTGTGACATCTTCTCCCTCCACTGAAATCCCATTAATCAAATGGGGACAGGGAGAGGGAGGGGATTCTGCTCCTCTGCTCTGGTGAGACCCCACTTGGAGCCCTGTGACCCATTCTGGAGTCCTCAGGAGCTGTTGGAGCGAGTCCAGAAGAGGCCACGGAGATGATCCAAGGGCTGGAGAACCTCCTGCACGGGGACAGACTGGGAGAGTTGAGGTTGTTCAGCCTGGAGAAGGCTCTGAGGAGACCTTAGAGCAGCTTCCAGTGCTGAAAGGGACTCCAGGAAAGCTGGAGAGGGGCTCTGGATCAGGGAGAGGATGAGGGGAAACTTGGTTTTCAGCTGAAAGAGGGGAGATTGAGATGAGATCTTAGGGAAAAATGTTCTCCTGGGAGGGTGGGGAGGCCCTGGCCCAGGTTGCCCAGAGCAGTGGTGGCTGCCCCATCCCTGGAGGGGTTCCAGGCCAGGTTGGATGGGGCTTGGAGCCCCTGATCCAGTGGGAGGTGTCCCTGCCCATGGCAGGGGTGACACTGGATGGGCTTTGAGGCCCCTTCCAACCCAAACCACTCCATGCTTCAAACCCTGGCTGGACGAGGGGTTTCTGGAGCCGATGGGAATCCCGTCTGGTGCTCCGAGCTGTTGGATCGCTGGCGACTTTGTCTTCTCTGCCGTGGTGCTGGAGAAGGCAGCACCCACCCGCGCTGCGACGGTGGCGAGGGTGTGTTGGGACGGCAGCCGGGCAAGTTCCTTCTGGCCCCACTAATGAGGGGGTTTGCCTGGAAGCTGCGTGCTTCCCACTTCCAAAGCTGCTCTCGCCGGTGCCGGAGAGGTGGAACGAGGCAGCGTGGAGCTGCAGATGGGGGTTTCCTAGAAGGTCCCAGCCAAATCGTTGTCCCCCTACTTTAGGCTGAAGTTTCCACCGTCTAAATGGGGGTGATGGCGCCAGGCAGCACGCCGGGCTTGGAGGTTTGGTGGATGGGAGATGTTGGAGTTTGGGTGGGATGGGGAACCTTTGTGGTTGGCAGCTCCTCAGGACAGAGGGGACATGAAGCCCCACCCCGCCTAACCTTTCCTTCCACCCTTCCTAGGATGACAACTGGGGTGAGACCACCACGGTGGTGACAGGGACGTCGGAACACAGCATCTCGCACGATGACATCACCCGCATCACCAAGGACATGGAGGACAGCGCCCACCTGGACTGCTCCCGGCACCTGGGCGTCATGCTGGCCGGGGCGCTGGCACTGCTCGCCTTCCTCACCCCCATCGCCTTCATGCTCCTGCCCCAACTGCTGTGGCGGGAAGAGCTGGAGCCTTGCGGGACGCCCTGCGAGGGGCTTTTCATCTCCGTGGCCTTCAAACTCCTCATCCTGCTGCTGGGCAGCTGGGCTCTCTTCTTCCGTCGCCCCAAAGCCTTCTTCCCTCGTGTCTTCGTCTTCCGAGCGTTGCTCATGGTGCTCGTCTTCCTCCTCGTCGTCTCCTACTGGCTTTTCTACGGCGTGCGGATCCTGGATTCACGGGACCGCAACTACCAGGGGGTGGTCCAGTATGCTGTCTCGTTGGTGGACGCCCTGCTCTTCGTGCACTACTTGGCCGTGGTGCTGCTGGAGCTGCGTCAGCTCCAGCCCCAGTTCACCCTCAAGGCTGTCCGCTCTGCTGATGGGGCCAGCCGCTTCTACAACGTTGGCCACCTCAGGTATGGAGGTTCTGAGGTGGGTTCCCGTGTCTGTGGGTGTCCTGAGGGGGGGGGGTGCATTCATAGAACCGCGAGATCATTTGGGTTGGAAAAGACCTTTACGATCATCCACCTAGAATGGATTAAGAACAGCCCCGAAGAGAAGGACATGGGGTGTTGGTGAAGGAGAAGCTCCGCATGAGTTGTTTTCTTCACGTGAGAAACCAACCATGTCCTGGGCTGCATCCAGAGCAGTGGGGCCAGCAGGGAGGGAGGGGATTCTGCCCCTCTGCTCCGCTCTGGTGAGACCCAACCTGGAACCCTGTGTTGAGCTCTGGAGTCCTCAGCCCAGGAATGACATGGAGCTGTTGGAATGGGTCCAGAGGAGGCCACGGAGATGATCCAAGAGCTGGAGCACCTCCAGTATGAGACCAGGCTGGGAGAGTTGTGGTTGTTCAGCCTGGAGAAGAGAAGGGTCCGAGGAGACCTTAGGGTGACCTTCCAGTACTGAAAGGGGCTCCAGGAAAGTTGTGGAGGCGCTCTTGATTGGACAGTGCAGGGATGGGATGAGGGGAAACGGTTTTGAGCTGAAAGAGGGGAGATTGAGATTAGATATTAAAAAATTCCTTTACCAAACGAGTGGTGAGGTGGTGGCAGAGGCTGCTCAGGCGAGTGGTGGAGTCACCGTCCTTGGAGATGCTAAAAAGCCGTGTAGGTGTGGCAATTTGTGCCATGGTTCAGTTGGCACTGTGGGGTTGGGCTGATGGTTGGACTGCACGGGGTTGGAGGTCTTTGCCAACCTTAATGACTCTACTGAGAGGGTGGGGAGGCCCTGGTGGAGGAGTGGTGGCTGCCCCATCCCTGGAGGGGTTCCAGGCCAGGTTGGATGGGCTTTGGAGCCCCTGATCCAGTGGGAGGTGTCCCTGCCCATGGCAGGGGTGGGACTGGATGGGCTTTGAGGTCCCTTCCAACCCAACTCATTCCGTGATTCTGTAAGATGAGTAAATGAAGGATCCACCACCGAGGGTGCCTTGGCTGGTGGTGCTGCTTCTAGGGTCATCAACTCCAACCGTAGAATTCACGTCGATCTGTGCCCGCGCAGTGGTTCATGCGCACGTTCTCGTGTGCGGGTCGGTGCCTGTGTGCCCGTTCACACCTGTATTCCCAAGCGGTTGTGCCCACACCGCCATCCACCACCGCGCCCCAGCGTCAGCCGGCCAGCGCGGCCGCGTGTGTGGGATGCGACATCCCTGCAATGCCATGGGCCACCCTTCCGTCCTCATCCTGCCCGGCTCTGTGTGCCCTCGGCGCGGTGCTAACCATCTCGGTGTGCCCTCGGCGCGGTGCTAACCATCTCGGTGTGCCCTCGGCACGGTGCTAAGCATCTCGGTGTGCCCTCGGCGCGGTGCTAACCATCTCGGTGTGCCCTCGGCGCGGTGCTAACCATCTCGGTGTGCCCTCGGCGCAGTGCTAACCATCTCAGTGTGCCCTCGGCGCGATGCTAACCATCTCGGTGTGCCCTCGGCACGGTGCTAACCATCTCGGTGTGCCCTCGGCGCAGTGCTAACCATCTCGGTGTGCCCTCAGCGTGGTGCTAACCATCTCGGGGTGCCCTCGGTGCGGTGCTAACCATCTCGGTGTGCCCTCGGCACGGTGCTAACCATCTCGGTGTGCCCTCGGCGTGATGTTAACTATCTCGGTGTGCCCTCGGTGCGGTGCTAACCATCTCGGTGTGCCCTTGGCGTGGTGCTAATGGGCTTCGTGTGCCCAACCCTGTTTCTGGCTCTGTGTACCCTCGGCACGGTTCTAACCGGCTCTGTGTGCCCAACCCAGTTCCTGGCTCAGGGTGCCCTCAGCGTGGTGCCAAACATCTCGGGGTGCCCTCAGAACCGTGCTCCCTGTCTCTCTGTGCCCTCGGTGCGGTGCTCCTGGTCTCGGGGTGCCCTCGGCGCGGTGCTCACCGTCTCTCTGTACCCCCCCTGCCCTGCCGTGTCTCCCTGCAGCATCCAGCGAGCGGCCGTGTGGATCCTGGAGAACTATTACCACGATTTCCCGGTGTACAACCCTGCCCTCCTCAACCTGCCAAAATCCGTCCTGTCCAAGAAAATGTCCGGGTTTAAGGTCTATTCCCTCGGCGAGGGTGAGCTCCCCTTCCCTTGGCTTCTCCTCTTGTTCTCCCTGCCCTTCTCCATCCCTCTGGTTTCCTCGCCGGAGGCTCCTTGGTTCCGGAGAGCCCGGAGCAGCGTCGCCGCAGCCTGGCCGTGGGGTGGAGGGAGCCATGGGGCACCTCGTGGCCTCCTTGAACCTCATCCCTTTGTCCTGCAGAAAACACAACCAACAATTCCACCGGGCAGTCGCGGGCTGTCATCGCGGCGGCGGCGCGGCGGCGAGACAACAGCCACAACGAGTACTACTACGAGGAGGCGGAACACGAACGCAGGGTGCGGAAACGCCGGGCCAGGTACGGAGCTGGTGGAGGGGACCAGGCTCTGTGTGGCACCTGGTGGCCCGTCAGAGGTGCCCCGTGAGGTGCCCATCTCTGGTCCCCCATGGGGTGCCCCTCCTGAGATCCTCATGACCATCTCAGGGCCGTCATGAGATGCCCATCCTTGGATCCCCATGAGGTGACCTTCTCAGGGCCATCATAGGATGCCCATCCTTGGGTCCCCCTGAGGTGCCCATCCTGAGATCCCTGTGAGGTGACAGTCTCAGGGCCATCATGGGATGCCCATCCCAAGATCCCCATGAGACGACCATCTCAGGACCCTCATGCGATGCCCGTCTGGAGATCCCCGTGAGGTGTCCTTCCCAGGATCCCTGTTATGTGCCCATCCCAGGACACCTGTTAGGTTCCCATCTCAGGACACCCATGAGGTGCCCATCTCAGGACCCACACGAGGACTGTGCTGGTAGGAGGAATGGTGTCTCCTGGGCTCACCTCCAGCCCCCCAGGATGAGTTGGGCTCTTGGAGAAGCGTACCCCAAGCCTGGCTGTTGCGTGGCACAGCCCTATCTTCCCCAAAACTGTTTTGGGGTGGAAGCTGGGTTCCTGCCATCCATAGGTAGGCGAGTGGATCCCTCCAGCCCCAGGTCATCTCCTGCCTGTGGCCACGCATTCTCCTTCTGCAGCCACATCCATGGTTTTCCTCCTGGCAGGCTGGTGGTGGCGGTGGAAGAAGCCTTCACCCACATCAAGCGGCTGCAGGAGGAGGACCAGAAGAACCCACGGGAGATCATGGACCCGCGGGAAGCGGCTCAGGCCATCTTCGCCTCCATGGCCCGGGCCATGCAGAAGTACCTCCGCACCACCAAGCAGCAGCCCTACCACACCATGGAGAGCATCCTGCAGCACCTCGAGTTCTGCATCACCCATGACATGACGCCCAAGGTGAGCAGGGAGCACGGTGAGGTGGGCTGGCTCTCCAGCTTTGGTCCAGAGGGTGAGGAATCGGGTGGAGTTTTTTCCCCATCCCCTCAGGAGGAGAAGGGTTTGAGGAACAGAGCCAGAAAAGTGGGTGGAACCCCAAGGGACCAACATCCAGGTGAAACCAGCTGTCCGGGGATGTTTTTCCTGCAGGACCTGCCGAGCAGGAGGGTTCAAAAAGAAATAGGCTGAGCCATAGGAAGATGACGTTCACGTTGTCCTTTCCCTCCTCCAAGGCGTTCCTTGAGCGGTACCTGACGGCCGGACCCACCATCCAGTACCACAAGGACCGCTGGCTGGCCAAGCAGTGGACGCTGGTCAGCGAGGAGCCGGTGACCAACGGCCTGAAAGATGGGGTGGTCTTCGTGCTGAAGCGCCAGGACTTCAGCCTGGTGGTGAGCACCAAGAAGATCCCTTTCTTCAAGCTTTCGGAGGAGTTCGTGGACCCGAAGTCGCACAAGTTCGTCATGAGGCTGCAGTCGGAGACCTCCGTGTGAGCTGAAGAGGGATGGAGAGGGGTTGGAGGAGAGACCCTCTCCGGACCCTCCATCTCGTCCTCCCCGTCTCCACTGGGGCTCAGGGAGGCCACGGCTTGAGGGCAGAACTGCGATGGGTGCCGGGAAGCAGCACCCATTGCCGAGCTCCATCGCCTACCTGTGACCACTCGCCCTCCGCCTTGGCTTGGCCCCCGTTGGGGTGGGCTGAGCTCCTTCCTCCTCCTCTTCCTTCTCCTCCTCCCTGAAACCCAGGTCCGTGTAGCATCTTCCCAGAAGGCTCAGCCGGTGGAGGACAGCGGCACGGCCAGGAAGGAGACGGCGCTTTGGTGCCATAACTCAAGGGCTTAACTCAACGTGTTCTTCACCAGCGTCTTCAAGCAACATCAGGTCCCAAGGACCTTCTGCGATTGCCTGTTTTCTACCTGGCCACCGTCCTGGCTCTGGCCTTAAACCACCGTCCGCCCTCCGGGGCTGGTTTTTAATCCTAGACTTTTTTTAGCGGGGGAGTATTTTGCAAACACCTCCATAATCCGTGGCTGCTATGGAAACGTCTCCCAGCATCCGAGACACCGGAACGGTGATGCTTCTGCTTGTAGGAATGTCCTCCTTGCCTCTCCGCTGATGGTTTCTGTGCTCAGCGTTGAACAACAGGGAAAAATCTGTTTTGAAAGAGAAGCAGAAGGGGTTTTGAAGTGGTTTCGCTGCTCCCGAGGTGGCCCGCGGCCCCGGTCCCAGCGGCATCTCCGTGGCCTTCCCCGTGCTGGATGGAGCTGTGACTGGGGTTGCAGGCAGAGCAGCGTAAAACGGCTCTCGGGGTCCAATCCTGGACCTGGAGCCAACGGGCGGGAATGAAACGAGGGGTTCCTGGTGAGGGCGATGAGGGCTCGTGGCTCAATGACGTCCTTAATTACTGTCCCGTGGTGGCCGGTGGCCCGTGGTGGTCCTCCAGCAGGTGCTGCCTCGCCGTCAGGGACACAAAACCTTTTGCCTTCCCTTGGGTTTTGTTACGGTCACAAATACCTCATGGATTTATTTGAATGATCTCCTTTTTTCCCCCCCTCTGAATCCCCTTCTCCGGCCACGCCGCGCCGGGTCGAGGACCTCGGAGGGTCCCACCTGGCTGAGGTGGGGTTGGTTTGGTCGCAGGAGCTGCCAAATTCCATCCCGGCGAGGTGGCCGGTTGGCTTTGGCTTTGGTTTATTTTCTCCTAAGCACTAAAGGGCTTCAAGTTCAGGGTGGGCAATGATGCTGCTGGCCACGTGGGCCATCCCAGTATATCCCAGTAGCACCAGTACAATGCTGGAGGGCTCTGTCCCACACAGGCACCGCGCTGCTCAGGGCTGGAATTCCCAGTTCCCACGTTTCACCCCCGACTCCACCAAACTGGAGCCCAGTTTGGGGTGTTATACTGCAAAAAAAAGACTTTAGAGAGCGTGAGTGGTTGCCTTGGCGAGGGAGGGGAGATTTTTCCACTTGGAATTTAAGAATAAACCCTTTTTCATTCCTTTTTTGGGGGGGTTTTGTTGTCAGTTGGGTTCTTTTTCCGCAGAGCCGAGCCCTTGTGCATGCGTGTAGAAAAATTGTAAAGTGTAAAATTGTTTTTTAATATATAAAAAAAAAAGCTTTGGGGGGGTTTTTGTTTGGTTTTTCCCGTTTGCAGTGGATCGAAGCAGTACGGCGGCGGTAGGAAGTTTGGTTCGGTTGGGCTTCTGTTTTTCATAGAGGGACTCAAATTGTACAAATTTTTTTTTTTATATATATAAAATAAACCCATTTTGACTTTTTTTTTTTCCCCTTCCCTGCAGCTGATGCTTTGAGGTGAGGCGGCGAGTTGAGGTCAAAGATGCTGCAGTGGCAGGATGCGACCTCGAGGGAGCACTCGGAGAAACGCGTCTGCCCTTGGAGGATGCTCGGGGCTGGTGGGGACGTGGATTTAGGGTCTGTGGGGCCATGGGTTTGGGTTCTGGGGGTCAAGGGTTTGGAGATGATGGGGTCAAAGGCTTAGGGTTTGAGGGCCAAGGGTTTATGGTTTATAAGGCCAAAGATTTGGGATCCATGGGGCCAAGGATCTGGGATCTGTGGGCGTCAAGGGTTTGGAGATGATGGGGTCAAAGGCTTAGGGTTTATAGTTTATAAAGCCCAAGACTTGGGGTCTGTGGGGCCAAGGATTGGGGTTCTGAGAGTCGAGGGTTTGGGTTCTGTGGGGCCAAGGGTTTGGAGTTTGTGAGGGTCGAGACCTTGGGAATTGAGGGGTCAAGAGCCTGGGCTTTATGGGGGTCAAGAGTTGGGAGTTTGTGGAGGTCGAGGGTTTGGAGACGACGGGGTCAAAGGTTTGGGGTTTGAGGGCCAAGAGCTTAGGATTTATAAGGGCCAAAGGTTTGGGCTTTGTGGGGCAAAGGGTTCGGAGTTTGTGAGGGTCAAGAATTTGGAGATGATGGGGTCAAAGGTCTGGAGTTTGAGGGCTGAGGGTTTATGGGTTATAAATCCAAAGATTTGGGATCCGTAGGACAAAGGAGTTGGAATCTGTGGGGCCAAGATTTGGAGGCTGTGGGACCAAGGGTTTGGATTTTATGGCATCCAAGGGCTTGGGGTTTGTGGAGCCAAGGGTTTGGGATCTGTGAGGTCAGGGGTTTGGAGCTTGTTGGGACCAAGGATTTGGGATTTCTGGGGTACAAACAGGTTGGAGTCTAATGGGGGCCAAGGATTTGGGGTTCAGGGAGTCCAAGGGTTTGGGTTTTGAGGGCCAAGGATTTGGGATCTGTGGGACCAAGGGTTTGGAGTTACGAGGTCAAGGTTTGGGGGTCTGTGGGGCAAAGAGTTTGGAGTTCGTGGAGCCAAGAGTTTGGGGTCCATGGAGCCAAGGATTTGGGGATTAGGGGTCCAAGGGTTTGGAGTTTATGGGAGCCAAGGATTTAGGATCTGTGGAACAAAGGGATTGGCATTGGGAGCAGCGAGGATTCGGGGTTTATAGAACAAACAGCTCAGTGTCTAATGGGACAGAGAGTTTGGGGTCTGGGGGGGCCGAGGATTGGGAATTCCTGGGGCCAAGCCTTTGGGGGACCAAAGGATTTGGAGTTTATGGGAGTGAAGAACTTGGCTTTCTCTGATGCGAAGGGCTTGGGATGAGCAGGGGCTGCTCTGCCTCCCCTCACCGCGGGCTGGAGAGATGCCCAGACCCTCCTGGGGGGCCAAATCCCCCCCTCTTTTGCAGGAGGACCACGTTTCCCACCCCCCACCCCCCATCAGCAGCTCCTGGGGGGCCCCGCAGAGCCTCCCCCGACCCCAGGCTGTGGTTTGCAGCCACTGCGACAGCGGATGTGTCGGCACCTGCGCCCCCACAACCGCCCCAGGACGCTGCACCCCAGCTTGTGCCCCCCCCCCTTCGCCCCCCCTTTCAGCGCTGATTCACCGGAACGCAGTGTTGGTGTTTGCTTTTGCACCTTCCTCAGCCCCCGCTGCCCCCTCCCCACGCGGCGCTTCGCTCTTTGCACCTCGCGGGAGGTGGTTTGATGTGGGTGGAGGGGAACAGAGAGAGGGGAAACTGAGGCAGGAGCATACAGGGAGAGAGTTGAGGGGTTGCTGCCCCCCCCGCAAAGCTCTGTTGGGACTCAAGCCCCCCCTTTCCAGGCTCCTCTTTGCCCTGGAGACCTTCTTGCTTTGCACTGAGGCTCTTTGGGGTTGTTTCCAGCCCTGTGATGAGTTCACCAGTCATCTGACGAGCTGCTGGCAGCGAGGGGGGGGGGGGGGGCAGGTTATTCCAATCCGATGTAATTTTTTCCTCTCCATGACTAACCCAACAACAGCACCTCCTTCCCCCAACCTCCTCGGCATGTGTTGGCCACCGGCCATTGGCCACCTCGGCTCTGTTCCAAGACACGGGGGAAAAAGTGATGGCTGGGCTGGGCAAGGGGGGGGCTCGCTGTCCCACCAGGGACATCCCAGGGGTTCTGGGGTGAAATCCTGCTTTATTGGCGTGGCCGTGCGCGGGACAGAGTCCCCGAGGCTTTGCACGCATGGCCCTGTCCCACATGGGTCCTCATTCCCGTGGGACACGCTCCAGCATCCCTAGGAAGGGCCGAGGTGGTGTTCATGGTCCCCAACCACTCCGTGGCTCCTGGGTAGGAGCATCGTCCCATCTTGGTCCCCACAAGGGTGGCCTCGTGCTCCGTGGGTGTCTGGAAGTTCCCAGGAGACCCCTCAGTCTGCTCGGGGTTCCTCAGAGCAGGCGGGAGCTGCAGTGGGGCTCAGGCTGGGGGGAAGAAAATTGGGTGCTGAGGACATACAAACCATCCCCGGCGTGGGCTGAGGTTCAGCTGGTGGCACCCCCGGCGCGGGGGCTCGGGGGTGAAATACCTGCGGCGGCGGCGGCGGGGGTGAAGGGTCCGGCTCACAGAAGGTGGTTTCGGTGTAGGCTGAGGTTGAGGGTTTCTCTGACCCCTTCCTCTCCTCCTATAAGAGAGGCAGTGGTTGAGCATCCTCATGGTCCAACTCTGCCCCACCGAGCGTCCTCATCATCCAAGTCTGCCCCACCGAGCATCCTCATCACACACCACGTATGCACCGACCATCCTCATCATCCAATTCTGCTCCACCGAGTGTCCTCATCATCCAACTCTACTCCACCGAGTGTCCTCATCACCCACCATGCATGCACCGACCATCCTCGTCATCCAACCCTACTCCGAGTGTCCTCATCACCCACCACGCATGCACCGACCATCCTCATCATCCAATTCTGCTCCACCGAGTGTCCTCATCACCCACCACCACTCCATCGAGCATCCTCATCATCCAACTCCACCGCACCCCATGGCTGTGGTGGATAGGGAAACTGAGGCACGAGTTGAGGTTTGTCCAAAGTCACGTGAGGGCTGGAAAGCTGCTCTGAGATGTTGCCCTTTGGGCTCACCTGGGGAACGGGGACTATGGGAGTGGTGTCCTGGATAGGGAGGTGGTCCAAGGCGCCCAGATCTGCAATGCAAGGAGCTGGGATGTGATTTATGGCGCTGAGAGCAGATCAGCGGTGGGGTAAGGAGATGCCAGGGCTTTGTCAGGCTCAAATGATGCGATAAGGAGATGCCATGGCTTCGCTGGGCTTGAACGATGAGATAAGGAGATGCCACAGCTCCATCAGGCTTGGGCTGACGGTGTCTCACCTGAAGAGCTGCTGTCAGGGGCAGCTTGATCCCGGCTCCCTGTGGGCCAGAGCAGACACAGGATTTAGAAGGGCAGCGCTCGATGGGCAAAAAGCCCAATGAGATCCTCCTGGGATGAGGGCAGCGGTGGGGATGAGCTGATGGGTTTTCAGTTTCGCTTTGCAGGAGGGGAAAAAGCCTCAAGTTTGAGGTTTGCGTTCAAGCAGTGATGGAGAAAGCCCAGCAGAAAGGGCAGAGGTGGCACCAAGAGAAGAAAATTGAGCAGAAAAAAAGAGTTATGGGTTAAGCTTCTGGACTTGTGAAGTTCTGAGCGAGAGGGAACCCTTCCCGTGGGGCTAAACAGTGGCCAAAGGGGCTTCTGAAGACAACCTGCTCCTGCCTCTCCGGCAACGCAAAGCCAACCCCCCTCGCTGAGCTTCGCCGGAATAACTGACTTTTTGTGGTGTTTTTTTGATGCTTTGAGGATGTGGCTGTCAGGCAGCTGCCACCCTTTCCTGCTCACCCAGGGCGCGGTGGAGCAAAGCGGGGGGTGCTGGTGCCCCCGTGGAGGAGCTCACCTTCCCCCTTGGTCCGCCGGTAGGTGAAGAAGAGCACGAGCAGAGCGAGCAGCACAAAAATGACGGGGGACCAGTACCTGATGGGAACAGCCGCCGCATGTTCTGGGGGAAGAGATGGGAGTTGTGGGCGTGTTGCTCACAGAGGGGGTGCCGGGCACCGGGGACGTCTCAAGGAGGGATGAAGGACCCGCCAGGATGGTGCACATCTCTTCCTTTCTCCATGGGACTCACCCGTTTTATTCCCAGTGGCACCTGCTTGTGTCACCGCAGCAGTGGAGATGGAGTGCGTGGTCCATGGAAGGGTTGGCCATGCCGTCAGCTGGTCCACAGCCTCGGTGCTTGTGGTGGGATCTCCTGTGGGGTCAGGGATGTCATCATGCTGTGTGTTGTTTTGATGTCCTGGCTCCTCTTCTTGAAGGATGAGAACTGTGGATCAGGGTCATTAATTCCCATCATAGAATCATGGAGTGGGTTGGGTTGGAAGGGACCTCAAAGCCCATCCAGTCCCACCCCCTGCCATGGGCAGGGACACCTCCCCCTGGCTCAGGGGCTCCAAACCCCATCCAACCTGGCCTGGAACCCCTCCAGGGATGGGGCAGCACCACTGCTCTGGGCTTTGAGGTCCCTTCCAACCCAACCCAACCCATTCCATGATTTGATGACCCCACGTCATGTTGGGCTGGTGAGCAGCCATGGCTCCACCAACGAAGAAGGTACTAACGGCACCATTGCGAGGGATGCTGGGGAGACTAAGCCAAGGACTCATGAAGTCATGCAAGGCCAAACACTGCCAGGAAGCTTCACGCTGGCCCAGGCCCGTGGAGCTGCCAGAGACTGGGCAACCATCAGCGGTGGCAGGACAGACGGGTGCTCCATGGTGGTGAAACAGGGTCCCCACACAACCCAGCCTGCAGCCACCATGCTCCCAGCTGCAAAAGGAGCTGGGCAGCCAGCAGGCATCTCTTCTGCTTGGCCAGCAAAGGGCTTGGAAGGAGCTGAGGAGCACAGCGAATGGGTTTGAAGGCCAGCTCAGTGCTAGGAGAGCCCAGGACACCCCAGTCCTGCACACGAGCCAGACACAAGCCAAGCATTAAAGCCATCAGCTGGAGCTTTGCCCCCATGGAACAGCCCGAGGAGCATCCTGCCCTGCTGCCAACGGCCCCCAGGAAGGCACCGCATCCTCTGCCTTCACATCATCCCTTCCTCCTCCCTCCACCTCCAGAGACCAGGGGACAGCCCAGACCCTCCCCACCACCTCCCTGGCCCCACTCACCAGCTCCAGAGCAGAGCACCCCGACGCAGAGCCACCCCATCCCCACCCCTCTGGGCCCCATCCTCCTCTGCCCCACTGAGCCCTCCACCGCTGCTCCCCTTCTTGCAATGTCTTCCTTCCCCTTTCTGCCCAGCCAACGGCTTCCTGCGAGCTCGAAGGTGTTGGCGCTGAAGCAGGGTGATTAATGGCCAGAAACCACCCCATGGGGTCATTTCTGGGGATGGATCAAGGGATGGAGCCCCATCAGCGTGGGCGAAGGAGGAGGTGATGCTTCAGCCCTGCCCTGGCTCCCTTCGAGCCCATTTCTGTTGCCTTCACAGCTCTCCAGGCTGGGAATGGGGGTTCAAAGTAGAGATTTAGGTGCCACATGGATGAATTCGGCCGCACGAACATCATGAGGTTCAACAAGGCCAAGTGCAAGGTCCTACGCCTGGGTTGGGGCGATGCCAAGCGCAATTACAGGTTGGGCAGAGAATGGATTGGGAGCAGCCCTGAGGAGAAGGACTTGGGGTGCTGGTGGAGGAGAAGCTCCACAGGAGCCACAAAGTGCGCTCACAGCCCAGAAACCAACCATGTCCTGGGCTGCATCCAAACCAACGTGATCAGCAGGGAGGGAGGGGATTCCGCCCCTCTGTTCCTCTCTGGTGAGACCTCACCTGGAGTCCTGAGTCCAGTTCTGGAATCCTGAGCACAGGGAGGACATGGAGCTGTTGGAGTGAGTCCAGAGGAGACCACGGAGATGATCCCAGGGCTGGAGAACCTCCCATACGAGGCCAGGCTGAGAGAGTTGGGGTTGTTCAACCTGAAGGAGAGAAGACTCCAAGAGACCTTAGAGCAGCTTCCAGCGCTGAAAGGGGCTCCAGGAAAGCTGGGGAGGGGCTCTGGATCACATAGTGCAGGGATGGGATGAGGGGGGAGACTTTGAGCTGCAAGAGGGGAGATTGAGATGAGATCTTGGGGAGAAATGTTCTCCTGGGAGGGTGGGGAGGCCCTGGCCCAGGTTGCCCAGAGCAGCGGTGCTGCCCCATCCCTGGAGGGGTTCCAGGCCAGGTTGGATGGGGTTTGGAGCCCCTGAGCCAGCAGGAGGTGTCCCTGCCCATGGCAGGGGTGGGACTGGATGGGCTTTGAGGTCCCTTCCGACTCAAACCATTCCATGATTCCTTGGTAAGACTCATCACCCACCGAGGGAGATATTTTTAATCGATCAGCGTGAATTTGAGGGACTCAAAGCCTGTCCCACGCTGTGAAAACGCAGAGAACAAACAAATCACTCTACGCTCTCAGCGCTAATGGACTGTTTTCACCCCAAATAATATGCAGACAGAAATTGAGCTCGGATGTGCCTCGCATTTTTATTCCGGTAGCTCCTAGAGGGCTCTCCTGCACCAGGCACTTCAAAGAAATCTCCGGTTTCATCCCTGAATAATTTACTTTCCACGCAGACAAGACAAAGAATAGGGGAAGCGGCGCGGGAGGAGAATTCCCAGCATGGGAGGCGTTTGTCTGTCTGGCAGCGCTGGAAAATTGCTGCCAAAGAGAGCGTTTTGCTGTCTCTGAGGGAGTTTGGGTGCAGGGAGGGTGGAGGTGTGCCCTGGGCTCTCCTCCCTGGGCACTCAGGTGCCTCCAAGCGTGGGGTGAACCCCGCAGACCCTCCTGGGGGACGCGCAGCCCGGTGGGATGCAGCCACATCCCTGCATCGCTCAGGGTTGGGAAAAGGCTTCCTAAAGCTCTGCCGAGAAGCTGCCCGACATCGCAGCCACCGCTCTTCACACACAGATATTTAATCCACGCGTAAAACCTTATCTACAAACCCATCGAAAGGTGGAGCAGAACAGCACCAGCCACCTGCCCGGTCCTGTTTGCTCCCCAGCCTTGGTCCACCTTCTGCCCCCTTGATCCCAGCACAGCTCTGGGTGGGTTTGGGGAGCAAGAAAGGTGGAGATGTACCCCGTGATCTCCTCTCTGAGCACCCAAGCGCCTCTAAGCTTGGGGTGAACCCTGCTGGAGGACACGCAGCCCGGTGGGATGCAGCCGCTACACTCTCTGCAGCACCTCTTGGGGCTCAGAAAGCTCTAAAGCTCTGCTGAGAAACCGCCTGACTCTGCAGACACAGCACTTCGCGCACAAATATTTAATCCATGCATAAAAACTCAGCTACAAACACATCAAAGGGTGGAGCAGAACAGCACCAGCCACCTGCCTTGTCCTATTTTCTCCCCAGCCTGGTCCACCTCCTGGTCCTGGACCTCAGCGCGGCCCTGCAGCATCTCGAAGGATGTCAAGCGGTGCTGAGCAGGGTGCTCTGAGCTTTGGAAGGATCTTGGCAGCCCCAGGAGCGGCGAAGCGCCGCGGAAGCAGCCTGAGTGAAGAGGCATCTGTTTCCTTCTTCAGCTTTCGACCACCGAGTGTTATTTTTGCTTTCCTTTCGTGTCACAACCAAACGAAGCAGCCAACGCAGTCGCCAAGTTTAAAGGTAAAGCAAAAATTAAGGCACTAAAAGGGCTCGAAGATGCTCCTCAAGCTTCCCCGTCCTCTTGTCCTGAGGGTCCGTGTCGTGAAGTGCTGCAGGGTGAATCCCAGGAGCATCAGCTCGTGTCCTTGCACCAGGTTTTAATCCTTGTTCTGGTTGGAGGGGACAGGAAAAGGAGCCTGAAGGCCATGTAGATGCCAGAACATGGGCAGAGCTCCTGTGGCAGCCCAGCATGCATCTAGAGGTGCTTCCATCCTCATGGTGATGGCCAGGAATCGCTGCTGATGGGTGAATCGGAAGCAGCGGTGACGGGGAGAGAAAGAGGAGATGCTGCAACTTGCTCAGAGAGGCTCTTGGGTTCACCAGAGCCGTGCTGGGGCTGTTCCACACGGTCTGGTTAACTGACCGACACGTAGAGGCTTTTCTCCTCCTGTTCCCGGCACCCAAGCAAACCTTTGCCCATCTTCTCATCATCCGTCTGCAATTGCAAAGGAACAAAAGCTTGGCTTGGGCTCACGGGAGCTGACCCCTCTGTTGGGGAAAGGGAGGGGACCCACGGCATTGGCTTGAAGTTCTGGACCCCAGAAAAGTCCAGTGAAGACCCATCTGTCCATGCCACTCGCTCCAGGGGTTCCGACTCTCACCCAAGGGTCACATCTCTCATCCTGGGGTCTTGCCCATCGCCCTGCTTGGTGCTGGAGCCTCTCTAGGAGAGATGGCCGTGAGCACCAACTCACCTGGGCCAGAGCCTGGACGGTGAAATAGATGGTTTTGGAGGTCTCTGTTTCGGGGGGTGGAGTCTTCTTTGGGTCACCTTGCTGTGCATCGATGAGAGTCCTCAGCTGGACCTGGGGAGAAGGTTTTAAAGACTCTTTCAAGGGCTCAGAGTGAAGAGAACTCATAGAATTGTTAACTTGGAAAAGACCTCTAAGATCATCCAGTCCAGCCACTAGCCCAACACCACCATAGCTACTAAACCATGTCACTAAGTGCCACCTCTATGCACTTATTTTAACTTCTCGAGGGACGGGGATGCCACCACCGTCCTGGGCAGCCTCTGCCAGGGCTTCACCACTGTCAGTAAAGACATTTTTCCCAGTATCCCATCTAAACCTCGCCTGGAGCAACTTGAGGACACTTCCTCTTGTTCCATATTTGTTACTCGAAGAAGAGATCAACACCCACCTCACTCTGACCTCCTTTCCAGAAGCTGTAGAGCAGGATGAGGTCTCCCCTCAACCTCCTCTTCTAAGCAGCTCCAGGGCCCTCAGCTGCTCCCACAACCCCTGTTCTCCAGACCCTTCCCCAGCTCCGTTCCCTTCTCCAGACTCGCTCCAGCCCCTCAAAGTCTTTCTTGAAGTGAGGGGTCCAAAACTGAACTGAGGATTCAAGTTGCAGCCTCCCCAGTGCCGAGTGCAGGGGGACAATCCCATCCCTGCTCCTGCTGGTCACCCCATGGCTGATCCAAGCCAGGATGCTGGTGGCCTTCTTGGCCACCTGGGCCACTGCTGGCTCACGTCCAGCTGCTGTCACCCGGCACCCCCAGGTCCATCTCCGCCAGTCCCCTCAAAGCCTGGGTGAGATAAAGCAGACAGGTTTTGTGGGGCTGGGCACAGGGACACGGCGCACCGAGAAGTTCAAGCAGGTGTCCGTGCTGCTCTTGGGAAGCCCCAACACTGCTATGTCCCCCCTTCAGCTTCCCAGGAGGATCTAACGGACAGACCCCGGGGCTGCCCAGCTCCTGTGCTTCCTCCCCATCCCCACCACGTGTCCCCTGGGCCATCCCCGTCGCTGCACACTCAGGTCCCTCGAAGCTTGGGGTGAACCCTGCAGACCCCACTGGAGGAGACACCGCCTGGGCACGACCACGAAGGAGGAAGATGGGGCTGAGCCTGCGCGGACTCACCTGCTGGGAAGGGCCAACTTCGGCGTACACCGTCGTGTACTCTGCTCCGGCCTCTGCAAGGAGAAAAGAAGAGGATAGTGAGCAAGGGAGACGGCTGTGAGAGCCGGGAACGGGCTGCAGTGGATCCCCTTGCATCACCCGCAGTGCCACCAAGGTGCTCCTCGCCGAGGGGTGGAGGGAATCCTGGCTTCAAGTGTGCCAGGATCAGGTAGAAACCCCGAGCTGCAGCTCCTTGGAGCTGCTGGAGGTGGTTGCTGCGAGGCTGGCTCGAGCTGAGCATCATTTCTCCTCTCATTCTCCCTCCTGCCGCAGCCGCTGTGGGAGTGGGGCTCTTGCTTCCAGCTCAAACATCAGCATTGAAGGGTCTTAGCGAAAAGTCATCTTTTTTGTTTACAAATACAACATTCCCGGCTGGTTTTGGAGGGTGATGTGCACTTGTCTCTCCTTCATACGTTGCCACCAGCGCAGCAAGCTTTAAAGTCCTTTAGCTCCTTGAACAGGACGGGTAGAGAGGATTTAAATCCTTCCTAGTCCTTATTTGGGTCAAAAATTCAGTGACTTTCGTTTGAAGAGTTGCTGCCAGCCCTGCAGACGAACAGGAGGAGCGCTTTGGGGAGGCATTTTGCCCGTGGTTCCTGACGGAAGACCTGGATCCAAATGATCAGCCAGGAGGAGCCCATGGTCCTGGTTCTGGGTGCACCCCGATGTCCGGCTGGGCTACACGCAAAGGCAAAACACGAGGCAGGGACTCCCCCATTGGCGTCAGCTTTATTTCAGCTTACGGAAACAATAAAACCCATAAAAATAAGAGTCAGTGAGATCTCTGCCAGGCATTGGCTCAGTTATAGCAGCGATGGACACAGCACATCCAGTCCAAAAGGGACCTGAACATCAGGGAGAGGAGATAGGAGCTGGTCCAGTGGTCTCTTCTTCCTCCAGGCTTGGACTTGCACTCTAGCAGAGCGAATCCCGAAGCGATGCCAAGGGTGTGCTTCACTCCCTGTGGCTGCTGTCGTGCTGCTCCACCTCTCCCCTCGTTGTCTCTCGCCAGCTTTTAGCTTTCCCCCAAATCCCTCTTTGCTTTGGTGACCTCATGGCTGTGCTCCCGGCTCCTTCTTGGCCGGTTGGCATGAAGTTTTCCAGCAGGGCACTGGGGGAAAGCACAGCTTCAGCCACTGCAGCATCGCTTGGGATTGTCCTCTTGCACTCGCCTCCACGTGCAGAGCGAGGAGGCACCAGGGTCCCACGAGCTTGGATACCAAGCCACAGCGCCGGATGATATCCCTCCCGATCTTAAATGTGACCAGGCTGTTCCCACCAGGGAAAACGGGGAGGGAAATGCCTGAGGGAGCCTCAAAGTCCTACCTGTGTTTGTAACCTCGGCTGCAGGCAAAGGGAAAGTCTTCCAGCCTGGGAAGGAAGAAAAACGGCGATCCCATCAGTAGCGACAACCAAAGTGAACTCCATACAGCATCTTCAGCTCTGGTTGCTGCCGCCCGCAGGTGCCCAAGCACCGGATCTGGCTGTGTCCTCTCCTACCAGGTCCCATCTCCCACCAGCTGGGGCTGAAGGGACATTTACCTTCAGAGGAAGCCACTCACCTTTGGATCTCCAGCAGATCAAGAAGAAAATCACTGCTAAAAGCACTGCAGCTCCAGTCACGGCTGCGGCCACGGCTCCAGCCTTCTGGCTGCTGGAGTAGTTGCCTCGAAAGAGAAGAAGGTCCAGTAGCAACAGCCCCGAATGGGATCAGAGCAGGGGGAAACGGGCACATCTCTGCTTTAACATCCTGCTGAGCCCTTCCCTGCGTCACAGGGACCCTGATTTCACGATAACATTGTCCAACATGGAATGGAGACAAGACGCTACACGAAGATGAGTGGCTTTGCAGACAGAGCAGAGGCAGAGAGGCTCCCACCCCAGTCCCTCTGGGGCCACCACGGCCCCCGCTGGTGGCCCTTTGCACTCTGAGGACCTCACTAGTGGCTTTTAGAGTGGGAAACCCCACGAGGACTGAGGGGAGCAGGTGAACATGGAGCCACAGTCCCACCTCCAACGCTTCCTGGGTTCTGGCTCTCTGCGTTAATTGATTTGCTGCCCCCATCCCAAGCTGGGACTTTTGGTGGGACGAGCTAGAAATGAGCACCCTACCTCCCCTCCTCAAGAGATGAAGACAATGCATGGGCGCTAAGAGCACTGCTGGGAAAGCCTGGATACCCTCCGGAGCTGTTTTTGGGGGAGAAGGGCTGTGCTGACCTCAGGTTCCCCATCTCCTCCCTCCACAAGCGCAGCGTCCAGGGTGGCCGGACACTGCTCGCCAGCCGGGGCACACTCAGACACTTAAGAGCGAGGTTGGACATGGACAAGGGGTTTGGGAGCTCACCAGTGGTGGGAGGGTGGGTTGTGTTTTCTGTTGGCCCAGGCAGTGGCGAGGGGAGAGAACAGGGAGAGAGGTAAATGCCTCTGCTGGGAATCACATCTTTCCCTTTGCACGCCAAGGCACAGCCCAGGGGAAAGCTGGAGCAGCCGGGAGCAGGATACGGCCCGTCCTAGCCACCCACCCACGCGTCGTTCCATGCCTGTTACCTGCACAGAGAGCGGTGAGCGAGGAGACGGTGATGTTGCTGCTGCTGACAGGGTTTTGTGCCGTGCACGTCAATGGGGATTCGTCCGAGGGCGATTCTTCCACCAGCACCGTGGACCCCTCGAGCCCCGTGCTCCAGCCGTAGGAGATGTTGCCGGAGCCGGGTCTCGCTGCCGTGCAATGCAAGGTGTAGAGGCAGGTGGTGGCTGAGCAGTTCTGCGCCGCGCAGGTCACCTTTGGCTCCTCCAGTTTCCCTGTGGGAAAGCGCGGCTGTCAGGAAATCCCCAGCCCAGTCGTTTATAGGAACAGCAAATCATGGAATGGGTTGGGTTGGAAGAGACTTCAAAGCCATCCACCCCCTGCCATGGGCAGGGACACCTCCCGCTGGCTCAGGGGCTCCAAACCCCATCCAACCTGGCCTGGAACCCCTCCAGGGATGGGGCAGCCACCACTGCTCTGGGCAACCTGGGCCAGGGCCTCCCCACCCTCATCATGAAGAATTTCTTCCTAATGTCTCATCTAAATCTTCTCCCTTCCAATTTAAAGCCGTTCCTCCTCATCCTGCCACTACAGGCCCTTGGAAAAGTCCCTCCCCAGATTTCCTGGAGCCCCTTTCAGCACTGGAAGCTGCTCTAAGGTCTCTTGGAGTCTTCTCTCCTTCAGGCTGAACAACCCCAACTCTCTCAGCCTGGCCTCGTATGGGAGGTTCTCCAGCCCTGGGATCATCTCCGTGGTCTCCTCTGGACTCGCTCCGACAGCTCTATGTCCTCAGGATTCCAGAACTGGACACAGGACTCCAGGTGAGGTCTCACCAGAGAGGAACAGAGGGGCAGAATCCCCTCCCTGGTCCTGCTGATCACGTTGGTTTGGATGCAGCCCAGGACACAGTTGGTTTCTGGGCTGTGAGCGCACATTGCAGCTCCTGTGGAGCTTCTCCTCCACCAGCACCCCAAGTCCTTCTCCTCGGGGCTGCTCCCAGTCACACAATTAGCACAAAGCATTAAAAAAATAAGCCCCCAAGCAGCACTACAAGGACTACAGGGCACTTACTATAAACGTGTAGGGTGAATTCAGTCTTCCTCCCGGAGGTCTTGGCAGTGTAGCAACCGGAGTCCTCCATCCTCAACTGGGAGATGGTGAGCGCGCTGCCGTTCTCCGGGAAGACCAAGCGTGGCTTGTAGGACTTGTCAAAAAACGTCGCTTCCGGAGGATTGCCGAACTTCACAGTCACTATGATATCGTTGTGAAAGCTCCAGGCTGTGGCTTCTTCATTCAGGCTCTGGAGATGGAAGGTGACGGAGCTGCCTACGGCTCTGGTCATCTCGGTGCCACCACCGGTGCCTGCTGGGGAGAGAAGCCGGGCTTGAAGGCAGAGCGTCCAGGGAGAGGACGCACCACGAGCGTGTGGGCTGGCTGCTGGGGAGGGCTTGGGGACGGCTCATGAGCCAGCAGCGTGTGCTGGTAGCCAAGAGGGCCAACCGTGTCCTGGGGTGCATCCCGCATGGCATTGCCTGCTCCGCTCCACCCTGCTGAGGCCCTACCTTGAGCACTGGGTGCAGTTTTGGATGCCAACAGGATAAAAAAGGTCTAAAGCTACTGGAAAGCACCCAAAGGAGGAGCTGGTGAAGGGTTTAGAGGGGAAGCTCCGTGAGGAGCAGTTGAAATCACTGGGTGTGTTCAGCCTGGAAAAGAGGAGACTGAGAGGAGATCTCACTGTGGTCACCAGTTTCCTCACAAGGGCAGGAGGAGGAGCAGGTCCTGAGCTCTTCTCTCTGACCTGAGGGAATGGCAGGAAGATGTGCCAGGGCAGGGTGAGGTTGGACACTCAGAGAAGGTCCTTCCCCAGAGGGTGGTGGAGCACTGGAACAGCCCCCCAGGGACGCTGGAGATGAGGATGCGCACCGTGTCACCAACACTGGATGCAGAGGGCACCGAGGGGCCCCTCCATCGCAGGGCGAGCGCAGGAATTTGAGGATTCCTTTCTACATCAAATACATTCCCTCTGAGGCTCCGGGATGGGGTCCCTCAGCACCCGCAGCCCCTGAGGCTCATGGAGCGAGTGACACCACGTTCCCCTGCAGCTCCAGGACACCCACACGCAAAGAGGGTGCGAGGAGCAGCCCCAGGGTGTAGAACGAAAGCGCAATGAGGAGCCTGCAGTGACTCAAAAAGGACAGGCAGGTTCCCTTTCATCGCCAGACCGAAAGCCGAAGCTCACCTACACAAGCAGGCAAGAAAGCGGGTCGCCTCTTCCCCAAATGTGTAGCTCCTTCTCCCCTCTTCTGAGAAGGAGGAAGACGATTCCTTCTTATTTGGGCTACTTTTTAAACATCAGTGCTGCCCGGTCTGGGCCATGGATGGAGGTTTTGTCTCCAGAACTTAGAAAGGGAACTGGTCCTGGAGCAGCCTCTGAGGTTGTCACCTCTCCCAGGGGCGCTGCATTCCTGCCTTCCCCTGGAGAACACGCATCTCCAGCTGCAGGGAAGGAAACGCTGGTCGGGGAGATAACTTGAAGAAGGAAGTTCTGCTGAAACAGCAGAGAAGGCAGCTGGAGGGTTTCTCCAGTAGCGAAACCCTCCTTGAGGCCGTGGGCAAGGGAGTGGGGCAGAGCCAATGACTTTGTCTGTCTCCTCTCGCCTGAAAACAGGCAGAAAATTGTCTCGTGTTCTTGATATCCCACAGTGAAACCATGAAAGCGCAGAAAACTCAAGGATGACACGCAAGGAACGGAGTGTGAAGGTGGAGCAGAATGGCAAAGTCGGTGGCTGGTGCACATCTGGGTGGAGACCAGGTCAGAACCGAGACCTGACGCATTCACTCGTTAGCAGAGTTGGGGCTCCGTGAGGGGTCAGCACTGGGCTGGGCATCTCTCACCCCAGTTTGTCCAACTCCAACCCCGTAGAGCTGCCCCTGCACCTGGAGCTGCAGCACTGTGCCCGCTCACCCAGGAGCCCCAAAACCACCCCGAGCCCCCCATGGGCTCCTTCCCTTCCACCACCAAGGGCAAAATGAGAATCTGGCACTTACTTGCTTGGAGGAGGAGGAGAGCGAGTGACAGGCACCACAAAGCATCCATCGACCCGTGACCACCGGAGAGGGGTCCTCCGTGCCCGAACATCTGCTATAAACCGTGGTGGCAAGAAGAAGAGGAAGACGCATGCGCCCACACCAGCAAAGTTTTCCCTCCCACAGTTGGATGGGTGGGGATAAACGTGACACGCCGTGGTACCAGGCCTGGTACCAGACGGGGTAAGCCAGGAGAAGATCCCATGGCAAATGCATAATGGAAACTGGAGCTGAAGAACTCCGTTCCCAAGCAAAGACAAATGTGGCAGCTGTGACAAAGAGCATCGTAGAATCACAGAATGGTTTTGTAGAACCGCTAGGTTGGAAAAGACCTTTGACATCAAGTCCAACCATCCCCGTCCACTACTGAGCCACCTCTGACTACCTCATCTGCCCGGCTTTTAAACATCTCCAGGGATGGGGACTCCACCACCTCCCTGCGCAGCCATTCCGGTGCCCGGAAATCGTTGCAGTGAAGGAATGTTTCCTGATGGCCAATCTGAACCTGCCCTGGTGCAACTTGAGGCCATTCCCTCTGGTCCTATCAGCACGGAGGAGAGAACAATGCCCACCTCACTTCAACCTCCTTTCAGGCAGTTGGCAGACAGGGATGAGGTCTCCCCTCAGCCTCCTCTTCTCCAGGCTAAAGACCTCCAGGTCCCTCAGCTGCTCCTTAAAAGAGTTGTGCTCCAGACCCTTCAACACCTTCTTGCTCTTCTCTGGACGCACTCCAGCCCATCAGTGTTTGGGTGGGAAGGGACCTCAAAGCCCACCCAGTCCCACCCCTGCCATGGACAGGGACACCTCCCACTGGATCAGGGGCTCCAAACCCCATCCAACCTGGCCTGGAACCCCTCCAGGGATGGGGCAGCCACCGCTGCTCTGGGCAACCTGGGCCAGGGCCTCCCCACCCTCATGGTGAAGAAATTCCTCCTCATGTCCAGTCTAACTCTGCCCCTCTCCAGTTTATCCCCATTCCCCCTCGTCCCATCCCCACAGCCTTTATGAACAGCCCCTCTCCAGCTTTTCTGGAGCCCCTTCAGGCACTGGAAGGTCATTCTAAGTTCTCCTCGGAGCCTTCTCTTCTCCAGGCTGAACAACCCCAACTCTCTCAGCCTGTGCTTGCACAGGAGGTTCTCCAGCCCTCGCAGCATCCTTGTAGCCTCCTCTGGACCCGTTCCAACAGCTCCATCTCCTTCTGTTGAGGATTCCAGAATTGGCCCCAGTCCTCCAGCTGAGGTTTCCCCAGAGAGGAGCAGAGGGGACAATCCCCTCCCTCCCTGCTGGCCGCGCTTCTCTGGATGCAGCCCAGGACACGGTTGGTTTCTGGGCTGCGAGCGCACGTTGAGTCTCATGTTGAGCTTCTCCTCTACCAGCACCCCAAGCCATGACCATATTCACATTCTCCGTGTCACCTCTTCCAATCTGACATCCTCCCACAGCCATGGGTTGGGCTGCGGTGCACACCAGGAGGACACATCTCAGGGTCAGGCACCTTCCCCATCCTTCTGCAGGGACCCACAGTGGTTGGGGTCCATCCTGCACCGAGCACCAGAAATCAGGACTTTTGCACTGTTTGAGAAGCACGAGGGCCGGCGTGACCTTGCCATTCCCTGGACCTCCCCATGCTCCTGGGGGAAGTGGTTGCTTTGTGGGCAGACTTTTCCAAAGAAGCAGCTCAGCTGATTTTCTGTAGTAATGAAAGAAGGAACTTTGCAGAAGAGCAAAGCCACTGATCTCTCCTCCCACCCCCCCAAGCCTGATCCAGCCCCGACACATTCCTCCAGCAAACCTTTCCAAGAGGCTTTACTACACATTTATTTTCCTTTCCCTTCGCAGCAGCACACGAGACCAGACCCGCTGTACGCGTTGAGGTATGTTTGGATTATAAAATAACTCAGACTGAGGGCGGCTGGATAAACTTTACAGCCCCGATCCTTCTTCCAAGCCACCTCCAGCATCTCCATGCTGATATTCCTGCCGGGAAGATGCGGGATGCTGCGGGCAGGGAGGTGGCGGGGATGTGAGCAGGGGCTGCCTCTCTTTTCTCTCTTTGAAGTGAAGATCCTCTCCTCTTTCCATAGCCATCTGTGGGAAATGACGGGGATGGAAAAGTGCGGTGGGACACGGTGGCTTCCCGCGGGCTGCCGGTGTCCGTGGTGGAGGACAGGAGTCAGGCTGGGGTTCAGCCCGGAGAGGATTGCAAAACCATCCGCTTGGGCAGAAAGGCGGGTGTTTCGTAACCAATTGCAGAGCAGAAGTCAAGAAAAACATCATTTCTGTTGGTTTCTTTTTCACGTGGCCCTCGAACACACGTCCCTGTGTGTCACCGGTGTCAGCATGAGCTGGAGGCTCCCTCTAGCGCAGCCACGGAGCAGGATGAGGCCATGGGGTGAAAACCCACTGGGCAGGGAAGAAGTTTGGGTGCAAACCTGCTCCAGCCATGCTTCCCCACTGGTGCTGGTGGGTTGGACCTCTCTTCCGAGGTGCTTTTTCTCTCTCCATCACTCACGCCTAGATTTAGGGTCGTATCCAGAGCCTCTCTACCCTTTCCTGGTGCTTTGGCATCTCCTCTGGTTGCCCTTAGCCGCAACCTGGGAAGACTTCTTGCCTCGCTTCAGCCCTGCTCTTTGTTCTGCAGCCAGCGTTGTAGCCCCAGCTCCGCTGCAGCTGGGGTTCTGCCCCAATTCCCAAGGGACAAGCAGGGTTTCCTCCAGCCGGGAAGGTGGATGTCAGTGCCTGGATGAGCAGAAGCCAAGCTGAGCTGCTGCCCACTACCTGGAGAAGCTCAGGCCATGGGCATCATCACGCTGGCATAAACCGTCGTGGGCTCCTTGTCAGAGCTCTGCAGCAAAGAGGAGGGAGTCAAAGGGGTTGGTGAGGTGCCTGAGCTGGAAGAAGACGTGGGGTTGCCCCACAGGGATGTCCATGCACAGCGAGGACTTGGGAGGTGCCACCACCCTTACCTGTGAGAGAGGAGAGTGCTGCGGGACGGGCGGCACTGTCGGGGGGCTGCGGGGTGGGCGCTGGGCTCTGCCGGGCACCGTGTCGGGGGGCAAGCCTGTGGCTGCAGCGTAGATGGTGGTGCAGAAGGGTCGCTCGCCTGCAGGGACCCCTTTCGGCTTCTGCATGAAGGGTGGAGGATGAGGAGCAGCACCACAAGGTGCTTTGTTCCCTTCACTCCACTGGACCGGACTGCCTCTTACCCAGTTTGTGCAAAGCAGGGCTTGGGCAGGCAGGAAAAGTGCACAATCTGTCCCCAAAGCCACGCTGGGATGTTGGGGAAGCAGCAGCGCCCAACGTTTTCCCCATTAATTCCCAAATTAATCAAGTCCAGGTTGAATCATAGACTCATAGAATAGGTTGGGTTGGAAGGGACCTCAAAGCCCATCCAGTCCCACCCCTGCCATGGGCAGGGACACCTCCCACCGGATCAGGGGCTCCAAACCCCATCCAACCTGGCCTGGAACCCCTCCAGGGATGGGGCAGCCACTACTTCTCTGAGCAACCTGGGCCAGGGCCTCCCCACCCTCATGTTGACTCCTGGAAGAGCAAAATTGAGGGATCCTGGGGAACCGCAGCCACCCCAATCCCCAATGGCCACAATCTGACCCCCTTCCTTGCCAACTGTGGGGCTGTGTTGACCCCCAGCAGCCAAAGCCAAACACAGAGGGTGGTGAAAACCTGCAAGGAGGCACCCGGCAATGAC
Source organism: Cuculus canorus (assembly GCF_017976375.1). NCBI lineage: Eukaryota > Metazoa > Chordata > Aves > Cuculiformes > Cuculidae > Cuculus > Cuculus canorus. The sequence continues at coordinate 2,884,115 of NC_071428.1, forward strand.
CTGGGGCTTTGGGTGCTGCTGCCCGTTAAGACCCCCACCCAAGAAACCCTGTCAGGGTTGTGCCCACACTCCCCACCAGCAGCAACGCTTGGGTTCCTGTTGCTAAAGGAGCGTTTCCATCGCTACAAGAGCGTTTTCCCGCACACCGAGGTTGGCTTCGGTCGTGACTCACCTCCATGCGCTGCACCTGGGAGTAGATGGTGTGCACTGTGCTGTCCTCAGTGAGCGGTGAGTCCTCCCGCTCTTGGACGGCTGCGGGGGGACAAACAAATCCCCAAGCTGTGAGGAGAGCAGAGACTGAGGGAGACCCAGTGCTTTGCAAGCCAAAGAGAATCATAGAATGGTTTGGGTGGGAAGGGACCTCAAAGCCCATCCAGTCCCACCCCTGCCACGGGCAGGGACACCTCCCACTGGCTCAGGGGCTCCAAACCCCATCCAACCTGGCCTGGAACCCCTCCAGGGATGGGGCAGCCACCGCTGCTCTGGGCACCCTGGGCCAGGGCCTCCCCACCCTCGTCATGAAGAATTTCTTCTAATGTCTAACCTCAATCTCTCCTCTTTCAGCTTCAAACCATTCCCCTTGTCCTCTCCCTGCCCTCTCTGATCCAGAACCCCTCCTCAGCTCTCCTGGAGTCCCTTTCAGCCCTGGAAGCTGCTCTAAGGTCTCCTCGGAGCCTTCTCCTCTCCAGGCTGAACAACCCCAACTCTCTCAGCCTGGCCTCATACTGGAGGTGCTCCAGCCCTCGCATCATCTCCGTGGCCTCCTCTGGACTCTTTCCTGTACCCCAAGTCATGGCAAGGGTGAAACCATGCTGGATCCATCCCTGCACAGCGCCCGCTGGCTGGACGCAGCCACGTCCCTCTTGTTGCAGCTGCCCAATGTGCTCAGAGGATTTCTGGTCACCACAGGTCAGCGTTGCAAATCTGTTACTACACAGGGAATGGGACGAGGGGACACAGTCCTGCTGAGGCACTCGGAGAGATGATCAGCAAACCAACCCTGAGTTGGAAGGGATCCACAAGGATCATCGAGTCCACCTCCTGTCCCAGCACAGGACAACCCCAACATTCACCCCATGCGCCTGAGAGCATTGGCCAAATGCTTCTGGAATATTGTGTTCCAGTGCTCCACCACACTCTGGGTGAGGAACCTTCTCCTAACGTCCAACCTCACCCTCCCCTGGCACATCTTCCTGTCGTTCCTTCAGGTCCAGAAGAAGAGCTCAGCCCCTGCTCTTCTTCCTCCTCTTGTGAGGAAGCCGGAGATTGTGAGGAGGTCTCTCCTCTGTTTCCTCTGCTCCAGGCTGACCACATCTCTTGAACGTGGGCCGGGATCATTCAGCTTCCCTTGAGATCAGCCAATACGACCTTGACAGCTCACCACGCAGGTAAAGCTTTGGAGGTCACATGCACTCACATTTTCCTCATTTCTTCTTCCTTTTTATATATTTTTTTTTTCCTCAGCTGGTTTCCTCCCTGCCTTTCACCCCGTGCTTCAAGAGAAACACATTTTGCTCCTTCCCAAAGGCCAGGGTCCTTCCCAATCAAGACGCTCAGAAGGATCGGCCCCTCGGGGCTGGTTGAGGGCAGCTTTTGTCACCCCTACAACGATCCCCCACCCCCAGGACACAGAGCTCCCTCTCAGCACTCACCTCTGTGCACGCCCCAATGCACAGCCATGAACCTCACAGCGAGGACCATCACGACGATGACAATGATGATGGGCACCACCACCACCAGCACAAGATGCTCCGTCCTCAGCCCGGCGCTGCCTAGGATGGAGGACAAAGATTGGAGGAGGTCAGCTGCCATCCCTGCATCCCAGGGGTACCCAGAGCTGAATAGAATGGGTTTCTAAATGCTTTTCTTCATCTTAGCCCTCAATTTTAGGGTGGTGATGTTGGTAGAACAGGAAACACGGGGCAGGAAATGCTTCCCTTGTGCAGAGATGTCTCTAATCTCCTCCAGACCACAACAGTCAGTAAAAAAAAAACATAAACCTGCCGGGGGGGGCAGATTAGGGTCAGATAAAGCCTTAAAAGCTTCTCTGGTGGCTTTAGAGAGTCTGGCAGTGAAGCAGCGCCTTCGTACAACACCCTTACATCGCAGTTGTGTGGGGAGCCCTGGAACCGAACTCTGCAGCTCCAGCCACCAGCTGGGCTCTCACCCAAGGTAGCTCCTGGACCACTAGCGGTGACACCAGGCACGGTTGACCCACAGATTTGGGGACATGGGGCTAAGAAACAATCCCCAAATCCCCCCCTGGAGCATCTCATTTCAGCAGCCTAAGCAAGAGTCATAAGTGGTTCTCCCATGGGGCTGTTTTCTCAGCAGAGGTCACTGTGGGAGCCTCAGCGGAGGTGTGACTTCACCTCCACATCCCCAGGGAAAGGGGCAACCACCGCGCTGCCCAGCCCTAGTGAAAGTCCCCCACGTCACAAGGGAGAGCGAGAAAACCCCGGTGCGAGAGAGCGCGACTTTTGCCCCGACAGCCTCTGAAGGGGAAGTCGCCACTGAGGTTTTTACCCTCCTCAAAGCAGCTCGAGTACAAGTTTCATGCGTTTAAAATAAGCCTCGAGCACCGGGGCATGGCGAGTGCCGTGGCTGGGAAGGTGGGACCCACAGCTCTGTGGCTGACATTTACGGGAAGGACTGGGTCAGCCCACAGCAAGTGACGTAGCAGCTGCTTCTCTTGCAAAAGGCTCCTTTGAGGCTGCTGAAAGCAACATGAAAAAGTCTCCCGCAAAGCAAAAGCAGGACGAGGAGGTTGGAGAAACCCAGGTGGGCAACTGGGGAGTTACCTCCTTGCTTGTAGCTACACTCGGAGGAGTTGAAGATGACAACCCGTCTGCTGACAGGGTTGCTGGCTGTGCAGGTGCAGGTGATGCTTGAGTTCTGCAGGGTGTAGGAGAGGTGCAGGAGGCTGCTGTTGCGGGAGCAGAGCCCCGAGGTGTCTGTGTTCTGGCTGCTCCAGCTGTAGGAGACATTGTCCCCTCGCTCCACCGTGCAGTTGAGGGTGACGGCGCAGCTGCCGCCGGCCAGCGTCCGGTTGAGGATCTGAATCCTGGGATTGGACACCGGCTCTGGAGGGAAGGGTCAAGGGTTTGTGTTTGGGGAAGGATGCAAACATTGCCTTGGCGCATGCCTGGGAAACCCTGGTTGCTCCTCATAAATCCCGGGGAGGTGGAGAGCAACCGATCTGGCCCCAGACCTGCCTTAGAAAGGGACATGGTCTTCACGTACCCCAAAATCCCTCAGGTTACCCAGATGGGGCTGCAGGAGGGTTCTGGACTCTCTGCAGCACCTTGACATCAGGGTTGGCACCTCTCACCCACCTTGACCGCCTCCCAGACCTGCTCCCAGCACCCAAAGATGCTGAGAGCATCCAACGTGAACCTCCCAAAGCAACGTGTCTCACCGTACACCTCCAGCTTTATCTGCCAGACTTTCTCCTCTGACCCCTTGCTGACGATATACTCGTAGATCTGCCGGTCCTGCCGGCTGGTGTTCAGGATCTCCAAGGAAAAGTTCAACTTGTGGAAGCGCATCTGTCCCTGCATGTAGTTGGTGGAGTTGCCCTCTGAGTACTTGAGCAGGACGTCCTTACTCCCCGGGTCCTCTGTGTCCCGTTTCCAGATGGCCGCCCCGAAGCGCCGGGTGAGGTCCTGGAGTTCACGGGGAATCCACAATATCGTCGCCTTCCCCAGGGTGCCCAGCACTGTCTCCCTCGCCCCATGGCCCATGCCTGGGAGAAGAGCGGAGAGAACCATAGAATCATGGAATCATCAGGGTTAGAAAAGCCCTTTCAGCTCATCCAGTCCAAACCTCAGCCCAACCCCACCGTGCTGACCAAAGCGTGTCCCAAAGTGCCACAGGCAGATGGGTTTTGAACCCCTCCAAGGTTCGAGAATCCACCACTGCTCTGGGCAGCTTCACTCTGTCAGTAAAGACATTTTTCCCAGTATCCCATCTAAACCTCCCCTGGAGCATCTTGAGTCTGTTTCCTCTCATCCCATCGCTTGTTCCTTGGGAGCAGAGCCCAGCCCGCACCTGGCTCCAACCTTTCCAGGAGCTGCAGAGAGCAATGAGGTCTCCCCTCAACCTCCTCTTCTCCAGAATAAACAGCCCCAGGGCCCTCAGCCGCTCCCACAACTCCCATTCTCCAGTTCCTTCCCAGCTCTGTTCCCTTCTCTGGATGCTCTCCAGCCCCTCAAGATCTTTCTTGGAGTGAGGGACCCAAAACCGAACCCAGGATTTGAGATGCAGCCTCACCAGCACCAAGTCCAGAGGGACAATCCCGTCCCTGCTCCTGCTGGCCACCCCATGGCTGATCCAAGCCGGGATGTTGGTGGCCTTCTTGGCCACCACTGGCTCATGTTCAGCCGCTGTTGCCCAGCACAAAGCGCTGAGGCAGGCAGAGAGGCACAGGGGGCTCAGAGAAACCCATCCCCGCCCCATCTGCTGGAGGAGGGCAGATGCCCACAGAGCTGTGGTAGCTGGTGACAGCATTGGACCCACCCTGATAATCTGCAGATTGAGGACAGTTGGGGTCGGGTGAGATAAATCAGTCAAAAATTGAACAGATTATTTAACCGTGTTTTCAAGCTCTGGGTTTTCCACCACATCCCGCACCCACGATTGCTGGAGGTGGGAACACGAGTCACACCGTACATCAGGGATCAGAGTGAGCTGTGCCCCATTCCCACCACACAGAACCATCTCCAGAACCCAAGGAGCAACGCCCAGCCATCAACCCCACATCCTCAACCCCAAAGGATGTGGGTCAAAAGCTCAGCTCTAGAGCTGGAGGGGAAGTGCTGCCTTCGTTTGGTCTTCCTCCCCACCCTCTCCTTCCTGGAGAGAGGTGAGAGTCTTCATTTGCATCAGTCTCAACGTGCTCCTGCATCAGACATCGCTGTGTGCAATGGCCAAATTCTGATGTAGGTCTTCAGGCCTCCTGGTGGCACCACGACACCTGAAGGGCATGGTCAAACACCACCCCATGGAGTGGGAGCTCAAGAAGTAGAAGGCACCTGTGGTCCTGGTCCTGGGAGAAGGGTGCTGGTAGTGGTAGGACCTGCCTGGAGAAGTCCCAGTGACACCAGAGGAGGCCAGCTCAAGCAGGGAAAGGCACCTGCAGTCCTAGTCCGGTGGACGTGCTGATCCAGGGAGAAGGGTGCTGGCAGTGGTGGGACCAGCCTGGAGAAGTCCCGGTGACAACAGGGCAGTCCAGAAAAAGCAATGTTTGGTGGCCCTTGGCCAGAGTGTGTGGTTGGGTTCACATCTGGTGCCCACCGGAAAGGTTCCCTGGGAATTTTCTTGTAGAAATTGCAGGAAGTGCATCCTTCTGGAGGAGGTCTCAGATGTAAATGTTGTCTTGACTTTCTCCTGGTCAAGGGGGTCCAAGGGATGCTTCATAGAATCATTAAGGGACTTCAAAGCTCAGCCAGTGCCATGGGCAGGGACACCTCCCACCGGCTCAGGGGCTCCAAGCCCCATCCAACCTGGCCTTGAACCCCTCCAGGGATGGGGCAGCCACCACTGCTCTGGGCAACCTGGGCCAGGGCCTCCCCACCCTCACAGGAGAACATTTCTCCTTAAGATCTCATCTCAATCTCCCCTCCTCCAGCTCAAAACCATTCCCCTCGTCCTGTCCCTGCCCTCCCTGATCCAGAGCCCCCCCTTCCCCTCCAGCTTTCCCAGAACCCTTTTCAACACTGGGAAGCTGCTATGAAGTCTCCTCATTTCCTGATGGCTGTGGAAAAGTGCTTTCCACAAGAGGACATGGGATGGTAGGACAGAGAGATTTGGACCACCTACTCATCCCAAAGCATCTCAGCCCTTCCTGGAGCATGCACGCGAGGACCTTCTCCCCTAACCTCTTTCCTCTGTTGGGTTCTCAGCCGATGATTAATATTTTCCCGCAGCTCCAAGCAATCAGGTTTGGTTTAGTAGGAAACAACGTGGGGAGAGCTGCCAGTGGCAGGGGCAGCACCGCAGCACCCCCAGGTTTTCAACAGGCTTCTTTCCATCACGGGGAACCTTCGTCTCAGAATGGAAAGGAAAAAAGGGGGGAGATACCCCAAAGGAACAAGTCTGCGGGGGCCCAGATGAGCCATGTCAGCTCCTCCTGAAGCTCATATGGTTCCACTAAAAACCACAGAGCAAACGCTCACCCTGCCACCATCGCTTAGATTTTCCCCCATCGTGGCACGAAGCACACCAGTTTCTGAGCTGTCCCTGTGGACTCCATCTCCCCAGCACCAAAGCAGCCATGTGGACACGGCTGTCACCCCGCAGAATCCCAGCTGACCCAGTGCCTCACACTTGTTTTGCCGACGCATTTACTGTAAAGCCCAGAACACAGGCGGATGCCGGGTTTTCGCTGGGTTTGACACACGGTGGTTATGCTCCTCGTTCATTACCAAATGGAAAAGCCCTTTTTGCATCAAGTTAGAAAAACCCTTGGCCCCGGCGAGGAGCACCTCCTCTCCTGAGAAGATGCAAGGAGGAGCGGTGTGAAGAGGCCAAGCTCTGTTCAGTGGTGCCCAATAAGAGGAGAAGGGGCAATGGGCATAATCTGGAGCACAGGAAGGACCACCTCAACGTTCCTCAGCATAGGAAGGAGATGGAGCTGTTGGAGCAGCTCCAGAGGAGGCCACAGAGATGATCTGAGGGCTGAAAAACCTCCTGCATGAGGACAGGCTGAGAGAGTTGGGGTTGTTCAGCCTGGAGAAGACTGCAGGGAGACCTTAGAGCAGCTTCCAGTATGGAAAGGGACTCCAGGAAAGCTGAGAGTCTCTCTTGATCGAAGAGTGCAGGAATGGGACAAAAGAAACAGTTTTGAGCTGAAAGAGAGGAGGTTGAGATATTTTGCTGTTCAGGTGGGGAGGCCCTGGCCCAGGTTGCCCAGAGCAGCAGTGGCTGCCCCATCCCTGAAGGGGTTCCAGGCCAGGTTGGATGGGGTTTGGAACCCCTGATCCAGTGGGAGGTGTCCCTGCCCATGGCAGGGGTGGAACTGGATGGGCTTTGAGGTCACTTCCAACCCAAAACATTCCATTATTCTATGATGACAAAATTTCCTATGAGTTTGACCAAGCACTGGAACGGGTTGCCCAGGCAGCGTGTGGAGTCTCCTTCTCCAGGGATATCTACACCCACTTAGACACGTTCTTGAGCAGCCTGCTCAAGCTGACTCTGCTCTAGCAGGGAGGTTGGGCTAGATGAGCTCCAGAGGTCCCTTCCAACCCCCTCCATTCTGGGATTCTATGAAAGCTTCCATGCTGAACCTGGATGGAGGGGCTGGAGGAACACAAGGCATCCACACCAGCACAGCACTAGGTCCTGAGCAGCCCTCCCATCAGGTGTTGGGCTGGTGGGACTTTCGGTGTGAAGACCCAGCAGAAAAACCCAGGGGGATTTTGAAGGCAGGTATTCTAGTAAGAGTGAGCCAGCAGAGCCGAGGAGAAACCCCTGAGCTGGCAAAGGCTCTGGTTTGCTGGTCAAGTTCTTCATTTTACACCCAGCAATTCCACAGATGCAGTGGCAGAGGACTCACGGGGCGGTGGGGCACACCGGGTCCACAGGGAAGGGGAACAGGCACTGGGATGGCACCAAGAAGAGGGTCAGGATGAGTCCCAGCTCATTCTGCTCTGTTCAGGGGCTCAGACTCCCCCCAGCGCTCTTGCCACCAAAAAACAATTTCGCAGCATCCTTCCGGAACCGCTGATGGGCCGGAAGGAGAGGACCCAAGAGCCCTTAGGGATCCAGGTGGTCTTTGGTCCTCTAGGGGGAGGATTTGGACCCATCCAGAGCACTGCCTTCCCCAGGACACCACCCACAGCTGTCCAGGGCACCCAGAAAGCGAGAGATCCCCTTCCACTCTCTTCACACACATCTCACGGCTTGGGTACCACCTCGCAGCCCACCGCCACCTCAGCCCAAGACACCCGGTGTCACAGGGAGTTAGGCAATCCACCAAGGACCTTCATCTCAAGCTCCCCAGTTCACATCTGGGACAAAATTAATTGCTCAGTGCTATTAATACCTCGTAAAACCACACAGTAAAATGCTTCACTCTTGCAGCTACGCTTTGTCCATCACCACCTCTGTTCATTCATCATCCTTTACGCTGTCCTCCCTCTACCTCCCTAATAGGAGTGTATCGGGGATGCACCATGCATCCACCTTGGAGTTGCAAGCCATTTATCTTCTCCACGGCTGTTTCTACTCCACCGGCTCGTCCACCCCTCGTGCTTTCTAAAGAGCTTCATATCTGCCCAAAACAACCCCAAAGTGAATATTTCCAGGAGAGAAAAACGTACATACCCCAAACGCAGCCGAGAGAGAGGAGCAGGCAGAGACACGTGCTACAGCCCATGCCTCGGTTCACGGAGCTGCTGCTGCACTGGAGTCAACATCTACTGCCGGGCTTATTATAAGGACAGACGTACTCAAATCAGAGATGTCACCCTGAGCCAGGTGTTTCCTGTTGTTGCCTGAGTGATTCTTTTTCTTGAGTGGAAATTATTCAAAACACCAAGTCTTGCTGCTAAACGCTTCGCTGGAAACAATTCCCGGAGAGCTGCAGGAGGAAGAAGAAGAGCATCGACTTAGAGGTTGGAGCGGAACTGCATCACCCCGCTAGGGGTCCTGAACCCACACCCTCCAAAAAAAAAAAAGGAAATGAAAAGTAAGAATATCATTTCATAGAAATAAGACCTTTGCTGAGCTGTTTATCACATCTCAGCCCAACGGCTACTATGAGATCACAGTGATGTAGGGCTGGAAACCCGCCCAGGTGCCCCCCGAGAGGGCACATGGCTCATGGCCACAGTGTCCATCAGTACAGGAAAGCCACAGGTATTCTGGAATGAACCCATCCCCCTGATTTGGGCTGCGTAACAAGGAGAAATCATAGAATTGCTTGGTTGGAAAAGACCTCTAAGGTCATCGAGTTCAACTGCACGTCGACTAATGAATCAAGCCTCTGTCCACTCAGCTTTTAAACCCCTCCAAGGATGGAGACTCTACCCCAGGGCCTGAGAATCCTTTTGGTGGAGAAATGTCTCCTAATACCTAACCTGAACCTGCCCTGGTGCAACTCGAGGCCGTAGGTGGTCATTAAAAGCCCACCAAGGAAAAGCCCGATGTCAGGCTGAGCTCTCAGGAAGGTGACCTGGACCCCAATCTGTTCCTGCTCAATGTCATCCCCAGAGCAGATGCTCAGGGGTGGGGGTGGTCCCCTCTCCTGCAGGTGCTCCCCTGGGTGGGGGACGGAGCAGGGATGGCAGCATCTCGCACTCAGCGGAAATTGGGGATGGAGAAAACGCCGCTCGCTTGTTCTGCTGGTGGAAAGGGCTGAGAAACGTTGGTAGGTTTTGTGGTTTTAGAGGAATGCCTTTTTCACCTCTGTCAGAACTCACAAGCTGCAGCTTTAGAATGGGAGCAAGGTCTTTTCCTAGTGCTTTCTTCAACTTTTTGTTGCTCTTTCTGGTTTTCAGAGGAAAGCAGAGCACAAAGAAGGAATCTCAGTGCTGTTTTAAACCAAATTTCGCTGCCACCGTGAAATAAAGGGTGAACTCCCACCCCGTTGTTTTTCAGTGAAGCCAAACCTGACTGCAAGGCCAAGCGCAAGGTCCTGCGCTTGGGTCGGGGCAATCCCAGGCACGCATCGAGGCTGAGGAGAGAGTGGATTGGGTGCAGACCTGAGGGGAAGGACTTGGGGGTGTTGGTAGATGAGAAGCTCAACGTGAGGCAGCAAGAGGCACTCACAGCCCAGAAACCCCCCGTGTCCTGGGCTGCGCCCAGAGCGGTGGGACCAGCAGGGAGGGAGGGGATTCTGCCCCTCTGCTCCGCTCCGGTGAGACCCAACTTGGAGCCCTGTGTCCAGTTCTGGAGTCCTCAGCACTGGAAGGACATGGAGCTGTTGGAGCAAGACCAGAGGAGACCACGGAGATGATCCGAGAGCTGAGGCACATCCCATACAAGGACAGACTGGAAGAGTTGGGGTTGTTCAACCTGGAGGAGAGAAGGGTCCAGGGAGACCTTAGAGCAGCTTCCAGTATGGAAGGCGGCTTCAGGAAAGCTGTGAAGGGGTCTTGATCAGGGACAGGACGAGGGGGACGGTTTTGAGCTGAAAGAGGGGAGATTGAGATGAGATCTTGGGGAGAGATGTTTTGCTGTGAGGGTGGGGAGGCCCTGGCCCAGGTTGCCCAGAGGAGCTGTGGCTGCCCCATCCCTGGAGGGGTTCCAGTCCAGGTTGGATGGGGTTTGGAGCCCCTGAGCCAGGGGGAGGTGTCCCTGCCCATGGCAGGGGTGGGACTGGATGGGCTTTGAGGTCCCTTCCAACCCAACCTATTCCATGACTATGATTCTAAGCTCTGAGCCCTCCATGGGTTTTGTTGCCAATAAATTCTCTCTTATGAGAAAAAGCCTAAAACGACACCAACACACCCGTGCACCCTGGTGGGCTGTTCCTTCCTCCTCCAGAAGCATCTGACTTCGAAGAAACAAAGCCATATCCCAGTAATCAGGAGTTCATGAAAGGGAAGAAGTCAGTAGAAGGCTAAAAGAAGGGTGAGGAAGAGCAGCCATGAGGGCTGTGCCGAGGACTCCAGAACTGAAGGCAGGGCATTCCATCATCCCCCGACCCCAGCGCAGAGTTGAATGCAGAACAGGCACCTAAAAATGCAGAGTTTAAGGTTAAAATTAATTTAATTGTATACACTGACATTTCTGAAGGCAGCGATTGTACTCGCCCTGCCAAACCCTTCCTTGCCGAGAAAGATGGAGGGGCCACCTTAGTTCTGCCTCCTTGAGACGCTCCAGTCTTCCAGACATGGAAGATGTTGGGCAGCATCCATGCTGGTGTCACTGGTTTCAGGCTAAACACACTGGGCACCATCCTGCCCTGCTCATCGGATCCACAAAGAGCATCACTGACACCAGACGACAGCCAAGGAACCCCCAAGTCCATGGGGGCCACAGAAGAGGCTCAGTTTGGGTCTCTCTGTAGGTTCCAGTGTCCGGAAGAGGAGGATTTCCAAGCAGGTAATGATAAATTCAGTTATTTAAGTCCAAGGTTCTCAAAACAACCTGGGGGATGTGACCTGTGATTAAAGTAAAGCAGGAAAGGTGAGGAGGGAAACTGAGGCACAGAGCTAACATGGAGGGAAGCAGGCAGTGTGGATGAGTCGAGGTGGGTGCTGGGGTAGTGGACACTGGTTGTAATGGTCCCCTTGAGCAACCCCGTCTTTCCAAATCCAACCAGCTTGAGGGCGTCATCCAGGCTCTGATCCCGCAGCGGAGATGATGAGAGATGTCACCCATAGAGTATCCTCAGGCAACACTGAGGAGGAAGAGGAGGAGCAGGAGGTGTCCCAAGGCCATCAGCACAGTGATGGTTGTGCGGGATACAGCGGTGGAGGACTCACCTGGAGACAGAGGGAGACCTGGGGCGTGAGGAGGGCTGTGGTCTGCTTGGCCCTGGCAGGAGACTCCCCAACCCTCTCCCCAGTGGACTCCTACCACCCACCAGCCCATGGTACAGGAGGAAAAGGAACTCAGCCGTCCTGATCCATGTGCCACCTCCAGCCTTGCAACGACCTGCTGCTCTCAGGGTCACCATTCCTCCTCCAGAGACCCTCCAAAGCCAAGGACACCTTGCAGCCCATCCCACCTGAGTTTTGCCACCTCCCCCGTGCACCACGAGTGGTACCTGTCCAGGAGCAGGGGTGCCTGTAGGTCAGCGAGGCATTGTTGGAGGAGACAGGGTTGCTGACCTTGCAGGTGTAGGTTTCTACCGAAGGGTTGAAGGAAACGTGCTGCTCTGAGGCTCCTGCTTCCTCCAGCTGGAGCTTGCGGGGTGAGATCCACTCATAGGTCACCCCTTGGAGTCCCACCGAGCACTCCAGGGTGGCCTTGCACTGCGCTGGGTCATCCTTGATCACTCGGGCATTCACATTGGGCTTCGGGACCAGATCTGCAAGAGACAGCGGGAGGTCACAGCATCATCACCTCCCCTGTGGGGCACTGGGACAGCCCTCAAACTCCCAGCTCACCGTACACCATCAGGAGGATGTTCTCAACGTGCTCCTTTCCCACCTCGTCCTCCAGGTACACCTGGTACATGCTGCTGTCGTTCTTCTCCAACGAGCTTATCTTTAAGCTGTTGTTGGGGAAGAGCTCCAGGCGTCCCTTGTAGGGGCTGTTGGGGTACTGGACCTTCCCCTTGCCGTCCCGGCTGGCGATCTTCACTGTATTGTTGCGCCGCCAGTGGATTTGGTGGTAGGAGATCTGGGTTTGCAGGCTGGGACTGAGATACGCCACCCCACCAACAGCTCCAACCACCTCCGATGGAGTGTGTTGTGACCAAGCTGTTAAGAAAATAGAAACCAGTGCTGCTTGAGGACCTCAATTCCTCCCAAACACGTGGTAAATGCAAATAACCCATTTGCTTACTAATTCTGAACGTCTTTGCACTCTCTTGGGCTTGGAGGCATGTTGGTGAGACAAGCCCCGTAGCTGTTGGCGGGATTTCCACCTCCTCACCCTGAGCATGGCACCACCCAGAACCCTGGTGGAGTTCTTTCTTTCTTTTGCTTTCATTTTTGGAGTCTTCTTCCCCCTCCAGGCTCACCCGGAGCAGCCGCTCAACCCCCAGCTTGGCGGTGGCGATGATGGGTCCTCCCATGGGAAGGGGGTTGGTGGGGTTGTACATCGGGCAGAGCGCTGGGATGGGAAATGCCGTGGAAGAGAGCGGGGACGGGGACGATTAACCCATGGGTACATCCTGAAGGTCCCCCACGATCCCCAAAACTATCTCCCCCCAAATGCAGCACCCTCGCTCCAGGGGAACCCACCACCATACCTTGGGTGATGAAGAGGAGAGAGAGAAGAACCGTTGTGAGCTCCGCCATCTTATCTCTGTCTGTTGTTCCTCTTTTCACTTCCGGCTCTGCTGTAGGATGAGTTAAACCCCACAAGCAGACGTCCTGAGGACGTCCCACGCAGCATCCCATGGACCCCAACCGCTTCTTCAGACTCATTCCACCACAGAAGCATTAAGGCTGGAGAAACCCTCTCAGCCTCATCCCACTGAGCTGACAGAACCATGTCTTGAAATGCAAAAGCCACATGGTATCCTCCAAGGATGGAAACTCCACCAGGTCCCCGTGCAGCCTCTGCCAGTGCTGGACAACCCTTCCAATGAAGACATTTTTCCCAATATCCAACTCAAACCTCCCCTGGTGCAAATTGAGGCCATTTCTTCTTGTCCCATCACTTGTCACTTGGGAGAAGAGCCCAACAATCACCTCATGCCAACCTCCTTTCCAGGAGCTGCAGAGAGCGATGAGGTCTCTCCTCAGCCTTTTCTTCTCCAGACTAAGCAGCTCCAGGACCCCTGGGCTCCATACTCTTCCCCAGCTCCGTTCCCTTCTCCAGACACACTTCAGCCCCTTAAGGATTTTCTTGGAGTGAGGGGACTAAAACTGAACCCAGGATTTGAGGATTCAAGGCCAATGGGATGATGCCATCCCTGCTCCTGCTGGCCACCCCATGGCTGATCAAAGCCAGGATGCTGGTGGCCTTCTTGGCCACCTGGGACACGTTTAGCTGCTGTCAACCAGCACCCCCAGGTGATGGTAAATGAAATGCAAGCCCAGGAGTCATATCTCACCTTTCCAGCTGCTGTAACCAACCCACAGCTTTCTCGGTTCTCCATCTGCAGCCCTAGGTCAGTGTCTTCACCAAGGTCTGGCCCCTGGCCGTGCCGTCCTGCTGGCCCAGCTTGAGTGGGGACCACCAGCACTGGCATTTCGGGTGTCCCCATGAGCCCAGATGTCTGTACAGGTGGGAAAGAGATGGAAGGAATGACTCGCTGCTGCTAAAGCACAAACTGCAGCCCCAGAGCACTGCCCTCCAACCAGGACAGGAGCCAAGAAAAAAAGGACTTTAATTACAGCCAAGATTCATAGAACCTGAGCAGGGCAGAGCAACGGCCGAAGCCAATCGCATGAGGCTCAACGAGGCCAAAAGATGGGGTTTACACTTGGGTCACAACAACCCCATGCAACGTTTCAGGCTTGGAGAAGAGCAGATGGAAAGCTGCCCAGAGGAAAAGGACCTGCGGGTGCTGGGCGACAGCAGCTAAACATGAGCCAGCAGTGGCCCAGGTGGCCAAGAAGGCCACCAGCATCCTGGCTTGGATCAGCTATGGGGTGGCCAGCAGGAGCAGGGACGGGATCGTCCTCCTGGGCTCGGTGCTGGTGAGGTCACACCTCGAATCCTGGGTTCAATTTTGGGTCCCTCACTTCAAGAAAGACCTTGAAGAGCTGGAGCGTGTCCGGAGAAGGGGATGGAGCTGGGAAGGGGCTGCAGAACAGGGGTTGTGAGAGTGGCCAAGGGCCCTGGGGCTGCGAAGTCTGGAGAAGAGGAGGCTGAGGGGAGACCTCATTGCTCTCCACAGTGCCCAGAAGGGAGGTTGAAGCCAGGTGGGGTCAGGCTCTGCTCCCAAGGAACAAGTGATGAGATGAGAGGAAAGGGCCTCAAGTTCCGGTGGTGAAGCAGCAGAAAGAGGAGATTGTGCAGAAAGAGGAGGGTGCAAAGGAACCACAGGTGGGAGAAGAAGTCTCTGCTGGCCAGCTGCTGCCTCGGAGGGGTTTCACACCTCTCTGGCTGCAGGCGCCTCGCTTGATGTCACCTGGAGATGTCCCAGCGCGGAGGTCCCCAGTGCCCATTGGCTCTGTTGGTGCTGCTGTGTCCGGTGCTGCTGACCACGGCTGGTGGCCGAGGTGAGGAGGACGCGTGGTGGCTCGGGGCAGCGGGGAGCCGGGCTGCCTGCACTGGTGCTGCAGCGGCTGCAGCAGGAGGGATGCGGTGCTGCTGCCGCGCGGGAAGGTGGGCGCTGGGCAACGGCTGCCAGGACGGCGCCCACGGGCAGCGAGCGGGGCTGGAGCGGGGTTGGATTCTCACCCAGATCCTGTCCGGAGCTGGTAAAGTCGGGACGGCTCTCACGCAGAGCTCATTCCTTGGCCAAAAGGAGTCACTTCCGTGCCCGAGCAGCATCCGTGCCCCACGGCTGGCTCTGAGCTTTCCCGTGCCCAGAAATGCAGCTTTCCAAGGCTGGGGCTCTCCACTCAGCAAACACAACACCTTTTCCCCACAATTTCAGTCGAGCTGGTGGTGGCTGAGGGTCTTCTTCCTAAAACCACACACTTCTGAGTGAGGTGAGAGCAGAACCACTGAGGACTGGAGGCCAGGTCCTTGCCTGGAGCATCTCCCAGACGCATCTTCATCCCCCATCGTGCCCCTTCCCCGCTCTCGGGCACACCAGGAGAGCATCACCCTCACCTCTCTCCCAACCTGAAGGCATCTCCCAGCCCATGGCCCACGCGGGTGGCGCAGGGCTGGGGGCTCTCGCTGCTCAGGGGGACTCACCATGGGCTGTTGCTTGCTGGAAGCAGCAGAGCTGCAGCACCCACGGGCTGAGCTGAGCTGTAAAAGCTCCCCGGAGGTGCTGCTGCGGTTAACCTGGGCTGCGCTGCACTGGCTGCAGCGCTTGAGCCGGCTGGAGGCAGGGGGTTACAATCACACCTCCAGGTTGTGGGGGGCATTTTTGCATCATTTCTACCCCACCTCTGCAAGCCCACAGCCCTGGCACCGTCCCTCTGGGGTAGGTCCGTGCTTGGGCAGCTCCAGGAGCCCCAAGCAGAGGCACCTTTCGCGTCTTTCTTGCAGCATGAGATGCCTGTAAAGAAGCAACGAGCAACATTCCCTGCTCCTTACAGGCTGTTTGATACCTGGGGTGGTGGGAACAGCCCCTTTTGTAACAATCTGCAAATCCCAGGTGTGAGCTATCAGGATGAAATGGATAAATAACAGCAGCTCCCAAGGCTGCCCCTTTCACTCCCTGGGGACGGTGGTTCTCTCCGCTTGCTCTCCTACTCCTGCATCCGCTGGACGAGGGATGGCCCCTCTGCACCTCAGGATCCACCCAGGCTGAGCATCCTCACACCTACAGCTCCGCAAAGAGAAGCTTTGAGCTGGAGCTGCTCGGGCTGTGCCAGGAGAGGGCAAAGCCGGTGGCTCTGCCGGTGCCCTCGGAGCGGGGCCCGATGCTCCCGTCTCCTGCACAGAGGCACAGCCCCGCGGGGGCCAAACCGAGCTCCGGGGGCTGACGCTTGCCCCGACGGCCGAGCTGGAGCCCGGGTGGGGGGTTGTGTGTGGGTCTGGATGGTGCAAAGCCCTCCCCACGGCTGATGCTGTCCTGACCACACGCAGCCCGGAGGAAGCCGCGCGGCTCGCTGCACGCTCAGCCACGGGTGCTCGTTTGGTTTAGGGGCTCTTTTGTCTCCCCTCTGCCAGAGCCCTCGACATCCGGGGCTGCCCTGAAACGGAGGGGGCGAGCACAGAAAGGCAAGAAAGAAAGGTCCAAAGGGGAAAATTCCCACTGCTCCTCAGGCTGAGGGCGAGGAGGGAGCTGGGACACAAATGAGCCACCAGATGCTTTGCTGAGAGGGTCCGCAAGGCTGAGCGCGTGCAACGCGTGGCCTGAGCAGAGGGTGCTGAGCCCCATCCTGGCAGGGAGCAGAGGGATTGGGAGCCGGGATGGGGCTGTGGAACCAGGCTGAGCTCACCCCGGGGAGCAGAGGGGCTGTGCCTGGGGGCTCATCTCACCCTGGGGAGCAGAGGGGCTGTGCTGGGGGGCTGTGCCAGTGTGTGGGGTGCAGGACAACTACTGTGAGCTGAAGGGGTATCTCGTGGCTGCCGTCTTCAGGCTCCTGATGATGCTGGGGACCTCCGTCCACATTGTGACCAGGGACCACTGAGCCAGGGAATGAGGTCTCATCAGGGCCAGGAGTGGGGTCTGAGCCCTTTGGAGTCTCTGCCTCACAGGACCCCTCCACGAGGCAGCGAAGAGCTCGTATCCAGGGCTCTGGGAGCTGTGGCTCCCTTGCCTCAGTTTCCCCAGCTGAGAAATAGCCGAGACCACTCTAATAAGGCCCCTCGAGGCTGAGACCTGAAGCCCAGTTTCCTCCTCTGTGGCACGAGCAGCAGCCCCAGGCTCCATACCTGGGCGTTATCACCTCCACGCTGCGCACCCCTCGTTGGTTGTGTGTTTTAGTGCCACTGTCGTCATTGCCCACCAAGCACACATCACCATCTAAGCCTCAATCATGGAATCATAGGATAGTTTGGGTTGGAAGGGACCTTAAAGATCATGCAGTTCCAACCCCTGCCATGGGCAGGGACACCTCCCACTGGATCAGGCTGCCCATGGCTCATCCAACCTGGCCTGGAACCCCTCCAGGGATGGGGCAGCCACCACTGCTCTGGGCAACCTGGGCCAGGGCCTCCCCACCCTCATCGTGAAGAAATTCCTCCTTATACCAAGACTAAATCTGCCCCTCTCCAGTTTATCCCCGTTCCCCCTCATCCCATCCCCACAGCCTTTATGAACAGCCCCTCTCCAGCTTTCCTGGAGCCCCTTCAGGCACTGGAAGGTCACTCTAAGGTCTCCTCAGAGCCTTCTCCTCTCCAGGCTGAACAACCCCAACTCTCTCAGCCTGTCCTCGTACAGAGGTGCTCCAGCGCTCACATCATCCTCGGAGCCTCCTCTGGACCCATTCCAACAGCTCCATCTCCTTCTTACTTTGAGGATTCCAGAACTGGACCAAATCCTCCAGATGAGAAAATCCTCCCTGCTAGCATCCTGGGTTTGTTCTCCATGTCTTGAGTCCACCAAGAACCATTGAAAGAGACTGCCCAAGGCAGTGGTGGACTGTCCATCCCTGGAGGGGGGTTCAAAGCACGCGTAGATGTGGCACTTTACGACACGGTTCTCTTGCCGTGGTGGGGTTGGGCTGACAGTTGGACTGGGTGAGCTGAGAGGGCTTTTCCAACCTTAATGATTCCATGATTCCATGCAAGGGGCAACAAAACCAACACACACCCCCCCCCCATCATGGGAGCAAACAGCCGCCGGCGTCTTCCCACGCGCCGCCCTGGCCATGAACGAGGAGGGATGGAGTTGACGCTGGTCATGAACAAAGGGCGACGGCGGCACCCGCTGAGCCTTGACCCAGTTTAGTTCCAGCCCTGCACAGTCCCCGACTGTCAGGATCCAATGTCAGCGTGGGGAGAGGTTGGAATGATGATGCTGTGGTTGGATCACCGGCACGAATTCGGTGGCACCATGGTGCTGAGCACCCGCTGTCTCGTCCCCGCAGCTGATTCCACCACGCTGATAAGAAACCAGTGGAGATGGGAAAGAAAACTTCCCCGGCAGGGAGCAAAGTGCTGCCTCAGCACTTGCAGCGAGCGCTGCAAATTATCTCCAATATGCAAAAGCAGGTCATTAGCATAAATTACAGCGCCGTGATGGAGCGTGGCTTCAGCAGGAGCCCGACGTGCTGATGGATGTGGCAGCCCTCAGGCTCTGTGCTGTCGCCTTCAGACATTTCCACTCCTCAGGAGTGCCGAGATACAGCCTTTTAGGATGAGAAGGGGCTGAGATGCAGATCCTGCTCCCAAGCAGCAGCCGGAGCGCAGGGACAACTGCGACCACAGCCCCAGAGCCTGCGCCAAAGGGGTTTTAAGCAGAAAGAGGGGAGATTGAGATGAGATTTTAGGCAGAAATGTTTTGCTGTGAGGGTGGGGAGGCCCTGGCCCAGGTTGCCCAGAGGAGCTGTGGCTGCCCCATCCCTGGAGGGGTTCCAGGCCAGGTTGGATGGGGCTTGGAGCCCCTGATCCAGTGGGAGGTGTCCCTGCCCATGGCAGGGGTGGGACTGGATGGGCTTTGAGGTCCTTTCCATCCCATTCCATCATCTCCATCATGCCTGAACTTCTCCCACCGAGTTCAGGAGGCCACAGGCGGCGCTGCCACCTCTCCGTCGATGCCAACTGCCACGCACAGAGGAGGAGGATGCTACAGCATGAGAAGTATTTGACTCACACCAGCAGATTGTGCCAAACAGAGGATGGAAATAAAGATGGTGTAAACCATCCCAGCTCCAGCAGCAGCGCCGGAGCCCCATCAGTGCCAGCCCAGCCCCCTAAATTCCCTCCTTGGGGCAGCCAGACCCCTCCTCCCTCCCCATTAATGATCCCAATTAATGCTCCTTTCACAGGGAGCAGCCACAAAGCTATTTTGATCCGGGGACTCAGGCAGGAGGAGAGCATTGCAGAGCTGCCGCCGCTCCCTGCGCTGCCATCAAAGTGCCACATTTCATTTTCATCATGAAGAAAAGCTCTTGATCTTGCCTTCGGGAAGATCTTTGAAGCCAGAGCTCCTCTTTCTCCACCTCCTTCTCCCAGGGCCACTGGTGCTGTAGGAGCATGGGATAACGTAGATGGGAAGGGATGTGGCAGCGCTTCCGGTCTCAGCTCCCCGTGGGGCGCTGGGGTCATGCTCAGCCCAACCGGTGCAAGGTCCATCCTGCTCGAAGCCGATGCCCTTGGCCACCTCTCCCCTACCCAACATGCAACTGAAACCTTGCAAAGTGCATCTCCGCATGAGACCCCATTTGCTTCAAAGGTTCCTGAGCCACAGACAAGGCAATTCCCACTCCCTCCTTGCATCGAAGGTACATTCCAGGCTACAAATAGCCAATTAAGTTAATGAAACCAGCACCGCAATTGCCTCATGCAGTTCAGCTTATATTCAATTCCTGAGGCGTATCCCACCTGTCAAGACCTAAAAGAACCCACAAGAACATCGTATGCTTCCACTAAACACACGCACGAAACACGCACCCCTCTTTCCCAAAAGCCCACCTGCCCAAAGTCACATCCACCTCCTCCAAAGATGGGTTTCCATCACCGAGCCTTCCCCCAGGAAAGCCTCCAAGGCACAGCTGAGGTTTGCATCCTTGCAAAAAAAAAAAAACCCCATATTTGGCCATTTCCATCCTGAGAGAACACCCAGGTTTGCCAGATGGGGTCTTGGTGGGTGCCAGAGGTCTCCAAGTGCTCCAGGAGAAGCAGTCCAGAGGGAAGGCAATGTGGTTTGAGCTGAAGCAGAACCAGTTTTCTCCCTTCAGCTCAGCTTTGTCTAAGTAACTTCATTTTCTGACAGCTAACTGCAGGGTTTTCAGGCAGTGTTTTTCTCCAGAAGTGAACACACGGAGCACTGGGATGCAGAAAGGCTGTGGCTTATACTTATTCCTACAGAAACCAAGGCCATCCTGGAGCTGGAGGAGCCCTAAGTCAAAGATGGGGAAGGGTGGCACCTGCAGGGAGGGATGAACAAGAGAGATGACCCAAACTGACCAACTCTATCCCATATAGGTCATAAAACTGAGCCATGGCAAGGGTCTCGCTCTCTTCTTTGATGTCCGATGTTCAGTGAGGACCTCATCCTCTGTTTGCTCCTGATCTTGGATCCATGTGTTCCTGAATCCAGTTCCTGAGCCCAGCTCCACATTGGCCTGGACCTTTCCCCGTGCCTGCTCTGCAGCATCTGTTGCGTGATTTCATCTATTTGTATACATTATATTTTGTTATTAATAGTATTTTCTTCATTATTATTATTATTATTATTATTATTATTATTAAAGCTGTTTTAATTCTAGCTTCCAACCCACAAATCTTTTTCTTCTCATTTTCATTTCCCCTTTCCCTGGAAGTGTGAGGGAACTGGGAACCCAACTGCTCAGTATCAGCTTCCGGATTGGGTTGGGGTTAAACCATGAGAGAAGGGAAGGTCTTGCTGAAGCAGACGGGGCTCTAAGAGAGGTGGTGGCTGGCAAGTGATGGGGCCAAGGTCTGTGAAGGAGGACGCCAATGTCTAGAACCTCCCGTAACCTGCAAGGAAATGAGTAGGGGTTGGAACACCACGGCCCCAACAAGTTGATGGGCTTTGGAGATACCCAGGGCTCACCTCCCCACCCCTTCAGTGCCTCTTACCTCTGTGTAGGCAGTAGAAACCAAAGCTGGGTCCAACCTCTTCCTCTTGAGAGAAGGAACCTATGGAGTAGAGCAAGAACCTGCCGTTAAGCAAGGCGCGAGAGGGATGGTGAACCCAGAACTGGGGGATGTGCGTTTCTGGGTTTGTGTGAGGGGTTGGGGTCACGGTGGGGCAACATCACCTTCCTCATGGGCTGAATCGTGGAGTAGATGGTGGTGCTTTGGGGCTCCTGAGGGTGGCTGCGTCCCTGCTAGGGAGAAAATGGATGAGATGCTCAAAAAGAAACAAATCAAGGGCTAAAGGAGTGGTTTTGGCAGCTGCCTTGGGTTCACCCAGCCTGGGGGTCCTCATGGGGCATCTCCCCACTGGCACAGGACTGACCCTACCAGTGTTTTGGGGCAGACGACAGTGTAGATGGTGTTTCCTCTTGCAGTGTCCTCACTGTTCTCATTCTGGGGAAGAAAGCAACCCCAGAGTGGTTAAAAGACACAACCTGACAGATGCTTCCAAAGAGAGGTCCCATCCCTCCAGGCAGTGTGGGGAGGGGATGCCCAGGAACAGCCCTGGCACTTACAGTGGTTTGGTTGGTTTGGGCTTTGCCCACCTCCTCATAGACCGTCATCATCTGCTCAACGGGTTCAGGAGGAGCTGGAAGGGTCAGTGTGAGGCTGCGTTAGAGCCTCCAGACTGGGGGATTCAACCCTCAAGCAAAGCAGAGGGAGAAAGAGGTCCCTTGGCAACTGGGGTGGGGCGGTTAGTTTGTTGGCATCTGGCAGGGGATGGAGAGGGATGCTCTGGCTTGGAGTACAACGAATACCCCAACCCAGATGATGTTCTAGACCCCATGGATGAGGCCTTCAGGCTCAGACACAGGTGCTTGGGCTGCTTCATCCAGCTCATCGCCCTGGACCACCTCGCGTCAGCAGGGATGGGCGAAGACTTGGTGGCCTGCGCAGCACCTGGGTGACACCAGGGCAGGACACCCTGGACAGGGTGGAACAGCGCCTGATGCTTTATCCTTAACCAGCCCAGGAGGAGAGACAACCCCAGAGCCAGCACGGGGAGCATAACAGCAGTCCAGAGGAGGGCAGGGGCTCACAGCAAGACCCTACAGCTGCCCATCCCATGAGCTACCACGCCAAAGCCAGGGACAAACCTCTCTGGAGGTCCTTTCTTCGCTTCCTCCACCAGTAGCAGGTGACAACGAAGGCTACAGAGATGGCCAATGCCAACCCCATGGCCCACCAGAGAGTGGTCTTAAAAAGCCCTGAGGAGGAAGGAGAGGAGGAGACCTTCAATGTAGAGCAGAGCCTCCCACCAGTTCTGGACTCCCTCTCCATCACAGCCCACCCAGGACAGACCCGACCAGGAAACCTCAGCCCAGTTACACCACCCAAACTGGGCTATCACGTTTCCTTTCCCCGGAAGAGAAGCTGGGCACATTTTGACATCAGCGTGATGTCCTCCACGGTTTCACTGACCCAGGAAGGGATACAAAGGGCCCCGAGAGGGGACTGGAAACAGTGCAGGTTGTGTACCCCTTAATTGCTGCTTTTATGGTGCTGAGAGCAAAGTACCTGGAGCTGCAGCGCGACACGCTGCAGCGATGTCAGTTCGAGCCACGCTCCAGCTCACCAGGTTGCTCACGTTGCAGCAGCAGACAGTGGGGTGGGCATCTCCATGGACTTGCAAGTGCAGCCGGGGTTGGGGCTCCAGGTCTCCCAGGGTACCCTCGCTGCAGGACCAGCTGTAGGAGACGTTGCCCGCTCCCGGCACCGTGCAGACCAGGGAGAGGTTGCACCAGCTCTGCTCCCTGTGCAGGATCTGTGCCTCCAGCTGTGGTAGGGGGACAGGATCTGTGGGTAGAGAGCAGATGGAAGGACAGGTTGCCCAGAGCAGTGGTGGCTGCCCCATCCCTGGAGGGGTTCCAGGCCAGGTTGGATGGGGTTTGGAGCCCCTGAGCCAGTGGGAGGTGTCCCTGCCCATGGCAGGGGTGGGACTGGATGGGCTTTGAGGTCCCTTCCAACCCAAACCATTCCATGGTGATGGGGGAGATGGGGATCCCGCTACTCACCCCACACCGACACACGGAAGCACAGGGCAGTAACACGGCCCGATGTGTCCTCAAACTCTGCTTTATAGACCCCACTGTCTGCCCTGCTAACGGGGCTGATCTGCAGGGAGAGGGTCTCCTGGTGGAAAACAGCTCTCCCATTAAAAGAACCATTGGTGGATGCAGCATCTTTATTCTCCTCAGCTGTCAGGATCCGATGCGACTCTCCTGAAGTCAACTTCACTCTCCAATCGACCTTTATCCATTCCCGTGGGGGTTTCTCCGGCCGTAGCTGCAGCGCTCCGCCAGCAGACACAGTTTGTTCCTGGCACTCCAGGGGTCCTGAGGCAGAGAGGGATGAGCAAGAATCCCGGCCTCAGGAGATGCTCCATGGATGGGGAGAAGGAGCCCTCCTGTGCCCCAGACCCTCAGCCCCCAGCACAGCCCCTCTGCTCCCCAGGGTGAGATGAGCCCCCAGCACAGCCCCTCTGCTCCCCGGGGTGAGCTCAGCCTGGTTCCACAGCCCCATCCCGGCTCCCAATCCCTCTGCTCCCTGCCAGGATGGGGCTCAGCACCCTCTGCTCAGGCCACGCGTTGCACGCGCTCATCCTTGCGGACCCTCTCAGCAAAGCATCTGGTGGCTCATTTGTGTCCCAGCTCCCTCCTCGCCCTCAGCCTGAGGAGCAGCAGGAATTTTCCCCTTTGGACCTTTCTTTCTTGCCTTTCTGTGCTCGCCCCCTCCGTTTCAGGGCAGCCCCGGATGTCGAGGGCTCTGGCAGAGGGGAGATAAAAGAGCCCCTAAACCAAACGAGCACCCGTGGCTGAGCGTGCAGCGAGCCGCGCGGCTTCCTCCGGGCTGCGTGTGGTCAGGACAGCATCAGCCGTGGGGAGGGCTTTGCACCATCCAGACCCACACACAACCCCCCACCCGGGCTCCAGCTCGGCCGTCGGGGCAATGTCAGCCCCCGGAGCTCGGTTTGGCCCCCGCGGGGCTGTGCCTCTGTGCAGGAGACGGGAGCATCGGGCCCCGCTCCGAGGGCACCGGCAGAGCCACCGGCTTTGCCCTCTCCTGGCACAGCCCGAGCTGCTCCAGCTCAAAGCTTCTCTTTGCGGAGCTGTAGGTGTGAGGATGCTCAGCCTGGGTGGATCCTGAGGTGCAGAGGGGCCATCCCTCCGTCCAGCGGATGCAGGAGCAGGAGAGCAATCGGAGAGAACCACCGTCCCCAGGGAGTGAAAGGGGCAGCCCTGGGAGCTGCTGTTATTTATCCATTTCATCCTGATAGCTCACACCTGGGACTTCAAACTCCTTCCAGCACTTAAAGGGGTCACAGGAGAGCTGGGGAGGGGCTCTTGGTCAGGGAGTACAGAGAGAGGACAAGGGGGAATGGTTTTAGGCTGAAAGAGGGGAGATTGAGATGAGATCTTGGGGAGAAATGTTTCCCTGTTCAGGTGGGGAGGCCCTGGCCCAGGTTGCCCAGAGCAGCGGTGGCTGCCCCATCCCTGGAGGGGTTCCAGGCCAGGTTGGATGGGGTTTGGAGCCCCTGATCCAGTGGGAGGTGTCCCTGCCCATGGCAGGGGTGGGGCTGGATGAGTTTGTGGTCCCGTCCAAAAGAAATCATTCCATGATTCTCTGAAAAGGGCCAGTGCAGCGCAGCCCAGGTTAACCACAGCAACACCTCCGGGGAGCTTTTGCAGCTCAGCTCAGCCCGTGGGTTCTGCAGCTCTGCTGCTTCCAGCAAGCAACAGCCCATGGTGAGTCCCCCTGAGCAGCGAGAGCCCCCAGCCCTGCGCCACCCGCGTGGGCCATGGGCTGGGAGATGCCTTCAGGTGGGGAGAGAGGTGAGGGTGATGCTCTCCTGGTGTGCCCGAGAGCGGGGAAGGGGCACGATGGGGGGTGAAGATGCGTCTGGGAGATGCTCCAGGCAAGGACCTGGCCTCCAGACCTCAGTGGTTCTGCTCTCACCTCACTCAGAAGTGTGTGGTTTTAGGAAGAAGACCCTCAGCCACCACCAGCTCGACTGAAATTGTGGGGAAAAGGTGTTGTGTTTGCTGAGTGGAGAGCCCCAGCCTTGGAAAGCTGCATTTCTGGGCACGGGAAAGGTCAGAGCCAGCCGTGGGGCACGGATGCTGCTCGGGCATGGAAGTGACTCCTTTTGGCCAAGGAATGAGCTCTGCGTGAGAGCCGTCCCGACTTTACCAGCTCCAGACAGGATCTGGGTGAGAATCCAACCCCGCTCCAGCCCCGCTCGCTGCCCGTGGGCGCCGTCCTGGCAGCCGTTGCCCAGCGCCCACCTTCCCGCGCGGCAGCAGCACCGCATCCCTCCTGCTGCAGCCGCTGCAGCACCAGTGCAGGCAGCCCGGCTCCCCGCTGCCCCGAGCCACCACGCGTCCTCCTCACCTCGGCCACCAGCCGTGGTCAGCAGCACCGGACACAGCAGCACCAACAGAGCCAACGGGCACTGGGGACCTCCGCGCTGGGACATCTCCAGGTGACATCCAAGCGAGGCACCTGCAGCCAGAGAGGTGTGAAACCCCTCCGAGGCAGCAGCTGGCCAGCAGAGACTTCTTCTCCCACCTGTGGTTCCTTTGCACCCTCCTCTTTCTGCACAATCTCCTCTTTCTGCCGCTCTCCCCCTCGCTGTCCCTCCCAGCCCAAGCTTCCACCCAGGGTGGATGCCAAGGTGGATGCTGGATTGGGTGCTCAGAGGATGGAGCTCCGTGGAGAGAAATGCACTGCTGACTGCCCCGGAGAGCTCGGCTGCTGGGCTGGGTGGTTGCAAACCTCAAAGGAAGCTAATTTTAATTACCAGAGTAGTGGTTTTAGGGCGTTTTGCTTTCCCTTTGCAGCTCACTTCAGTAGAAGGGGCATCGGGCACTGTACAGTTTGGAACACGCAGCTGTGTCCAGCACCCCAAACACGGGCCAGGGACAACCCCAAAAAGCAGGATTTGGCTCATCAAGGAGAAATATCTCGGCGTCAAGGATCTAACCCCAAGGGGGTGAAATCCACAAGGGGAGTAGCACAGCTCCACCGGGGAGCTCCCAGGAGGCAGCAGACGCAGAACTGGGGCTGTTCCTCTCATCTTCCACCCTAATTCCTACCTTTCCTTGCAACAGCCATGGAGCATGGCATCCTCCTCCTCCTCTTCTTCCTCTGCTGAGCCCACAGGCGTGCAGGACCCAGCCCCGCTGCGGGAGCTGCAATGAGTTGTGTCCAGGCTCTGCCCCAGCCACCCGCCTGGAGCTGGTGAGTTCGACTTCCACAAACACCTCCTGGGTCAGCACTTGGCTGAGGGTTGGCTTTGGAGGGGTTTATTCTCGTGCAAACTCGCAAGCGAACGGCTCATGGTGCGATTAGAGCGGTCTCTGGTGTTGTTGGGTGAGAAAAGAAATACCTCCCCAAGCGAAGCACAAAGCAAAAGGCGCTTTTTGAGGGTGGGAAAGCCTAAGGGTGTCACTTAAATTGGGCCATTAAGAAGGAATCATTGCAAAAATTGTTGGTTCTTTTAAGGAAAGGCTCTGCACTTTGGGGTGGGAAAAAAGCTCCGCTTGTGAGGGTTTGACTTGCAGGAGACAGAGGGAAAAGAGAGCTTTGTCAGAGGTTTCTTTGTCTTTGGAAAATCATAGAATGGGTTGGGTTGGAAGGGACCTCAAAGCCCAATCAGTTCCACCTCCTGCCATGGGCAGGGACACCTCCCGCTGGATCAGGGGCTCCAAACCCCATCCAACCTGGCCTGGATCCAGGGATGGGGCATCCACAGCTCCTCTGGACAACCTGTTCCATCCTCTTCGAGGGAACCAGGCTGAACGTAAGCGATGTTGGAGGCTTTGAGACCCGGATCCCCAGGGATGGGCAGAGCAGGGCCAATGCCACCCCATCCCCATCTTCTCTCTCTCTCCGTTTGCGGATGTTCCATGGTCCCGGGCAGCCCGGTTGCAGCCGTGGCCACGGTGCGAGTCCTCCCGCTGCAGCAGGGATCGCGTTCCCATTTCATGCCCCAGTTTAAGCCTCAAAACACCCCAACAAACGAGCTGCCTTTAACCCGAGTGAGCTCTTAACCCGCCTGAGCACGGATTAAAGAAAATCTTCCTCCCCTCTCACCCAGAACTCTATATTTTGGGGTTTTGCTCAAATTCTGGGCTGTTCCGTGAGGGAGAAGAAATCAAACAGGTAGCAGTGGTTTTCAACCCAAATGATGAGGCTTCCCCTCACCCCAGAACAAGTTTCTTCCCCAGATTTGGAGTAAATAGGGATGCGTCCCACTACCCTGCACCCTGCCAGCCCCCCTCGCTCTAGGATGGAGCCAAACCCAACAAGATCAGGAATTCAGGGACCAAAGAGCATCCTCCCCTTCTCCCCAGCCCTGCTTTAACTCTCCTCCCCATCCTTTAACGAAGCCGCTCGGTGTGTCGCTCGCTCATAGCCGGAGGTTTTCCCCCCCCCCCCCCCCCCCCCAAATATCTTCACTCCAGATCTGCTGCATTTAGATCAGCTACGGATAGAGCCCCGTGCGGAAGGAGCAGCGCCTTATCTGGGTGCAGCAGCAGTGTGTCGGTCCCTTATCTATCCCAGACCAACAGATACCACCTCGTTAAATCACTGGGAGATATTAATGAGGTTTTCCTGGGCGTGGGTTTGCTACAATCCAGCTTTCCCTGCAGGAACAGGGATGCCCAAGCGCAGCAGAGCCCACGAGGCAACCCCACGTCCACGCTGTCCCCCGCCTGGTGGCATCATCTGGGGTGCACGGCCGCTGGAAGAGAGCAAGAGGCGCCAGGGCCAGCGGCCCCTAATCCGATCTCCCCACCGTCTGCTTCTGCCCTCTGATCCCTGCAGTAATCACCTTATGGTAAGCTCATTGCCTCCGCGGCGGCTCCGAGCCATAAACCAACCCCGCTGTCTGGTTGGATGTCGGGAAACCGTGGATGGCAACTGGGTGATGCACAGGATGAGGTGGGGACCAGGGGGTGAAACAGCCACCCCAAGCAGGGGCCGTTGGCTGGGAACTGGAAAAATGGCTGGGAAAGGGGCAGCTTCCCAGCAAACGTGTTGGAAAAAGGCTGATGGTGTGTGGAGCAGAGAGGGAAGGCATCGGCTCAACCTCTCTGGAAGATGGAGTGGGTTTCCCACAAGCCTGGAACCCACCCATTCAAGGATGCACGAGCCCACAGGCCCCCACTCCAACTCCTCGCAGCCACCAGGGAGCAACAGCTTCAGCCCCACCAGTGGGGGAAACTGAGGCACGGCCTTAGAGACACAAACACGGGCAGAGCTGGCTACAGGAGCTCCAAAGGCTTTCCCTCCCCATGCTGTGCCCCGGCGGTGACGTCGGCCACGCCGGTTTCCACGGCCCCATCCTCCCCCTCGGCAAGCAGAGGAGCAAAAAACTAATTAAGGCTACAAAGGGAAAAGCGGTGTTTTGCAAGGTTGAAAACGTCGGCTCCGGAGAAGGGGCTGAGTCGATTAATTAGAGCTTTTGTCTGCAGCTTCATTCAACATGTAGGGAACAATTTACATCAAGGGGACCTTCCTTGGGCTGGAAGAGCTTTGCCCAGGGAGCGCGAACCATGGGAGAGAAGGGGGGGAAAAAAAGAAAGGAAAGGGAATGAAAGGGAAACATTTACCGCATTTCACGGAGCACGTTGAGGAGGAAGGGAAGACGCCGCAGACTTCAAGCACCGCATTGCAGAGGGTGTTTTTATTCAGCGCATCATCCGCGGTTTCTCATTCCCCCTTCCAGCTAAATTTGGCCCACGAGATGCGCAGGAGAGGAGGACAGCGGAGGGCTTGGGGGGTTCTGTTCACACAGCGTGCGATGGCTTAGGGATTCAGGGATGCTTTCCTAGCTCCGATATTGCTCCGGTGTTTGGGGATGGGGGCTGGCACGGCCAAAGCAGCTGCGCGGGGCAGGTGATGCTGCAGGGTGGGAACTGGAAGAGGGAAACCATCCCGCACGAGGCTTGCATAGAGACGCTACCATCAGGTCCCCCGTGGAGACCCCTCATCTTTCTCAGCTTATCAAACGCTTTGCTGATTTAATGGGCCTGAAGCCCATCCCCGCAGCATCCCACCTGCGCTCAGCTCCTAAAACCGTGTAAGGAGGAAAAGCCACATGGTTTTAACCAAACGCCTCTGCCCGGGAGGTGGCAGCAGGCGACTGCGCTCAGGGGCTGCCGGGCTGCATTTGGCCTCGAGGTCCCCAGTTTGGCCCCAGTGTGGGGTCCCTTCACCCCCTCCCAGTATCCATCCCGCAGGGGCTGAGCCCTGGTTCCTTGCTCTCATCCCTAAGTGCTCGGGGAAGTGATAACCTCGTAGGTTTTGAGCGGGACAGGGAGGAGAAGGGGTCAGGTAAGGACTGCACCACCCAGGGCACCTTAGAAAGACCTGAGCCTCCCTCATCCCCAGCTAAAATTCACCCGTGCTGGGGCAGCGCCTGCAGCCGCATCCCCATTCCCAGCTGGGAAAAGGGCTGGAAGGACCCCAGCCCCAGTTCTGCCCAAGCCCTGTGGCCGCTTGCAGCCCACCAGCAGGATCTCCACCCCCTGCATCCCCTCTGCCACCGGTCCCATCGTCTCCTCTGGCTCGTTCATCACCCACCCAAGATGCCGTTGGAGTGGGAGCTGCCTCCTCTTCCCGTGCCACGGTCAGGCCATGTCCTAGCAAAGCCCAGCTGCCACCGCTTCCTCCACCAAGCCCATCCCACCCGCCAAGTCACCCCAGGGGTGCCCACATCCCTTCTGCAATCCTCTGACAGCATCACCACGAGTCCCGACGGGTTTCCTGCCCCTGTGGGGCTCAGCCCCACACGTCGGGGGCTGCAGCACCCACTGGGAACCTCCACCCAGCTCCACGCCGCAGAGGACACGGCTGGAGCCAAGGTCATGCTTCTCTGCTGCGTGCTGCTAGCGGCAGCCGGGGGTAAGGATGCTCCTGGGGCTGAGGAGGGCAGTTTGCCTGGAATGCCAGGGCAGGGAGGCTGGAGCATCCTGGCTGTGCCAGCCTCCATCCCTTGGGATGCTTTTGGGTGCTTTTGGAGGGGGAAGTTTGAAGCCACCCTTGCCCCTGGGCTCTCCACTGCTCTGGTCTCCTCCTTGACTACCTCCTGCCACCCGGTACCTTCCAGGTTTGCATCTCTGCTGTGGGCTCCTGGTGCTGGAGGGGGTGAAGGGACAGTCCTTGGCCTTCCCAACCCCATACCCCGTGTCCATGGACATCGCGCGGGTCACCTGGAGGTTCCACCACACTCACATCGCCGAGGCCAAACCCAGGGAGATGAAGTTCACCGTTGACTACCTGCCCGACTTCCATGGCCGGCTGTTCATCCACCTCACCAACCTCTCGCTGGAGATCAGACCCCTGAAGCTGGAAGACAGAGGGAGGTACGAGGTGGTCGTGGACACTTTGTCTGATCCCACCAACCCAAAGACCTTTTCCTACATCTTGAAGGTTTACGGTGAGTCCAAGGATGGAGGGAGGAGAGTGGCAGGGACCAGGCTTGGGTTTGGTCCACCTCAGACAGGTCCCCATGCTGGTCCTGAGACTGCCCCATCCCACCACACCCCCCACTTCACCATGTAGAGGAACCCGAACAGGCATGTGATGGGTGGGGACATTCCCCTTCCTCTTTCGGTGTCTGTGTTCACCCACTGCAACCACTTCACCCTGACGTGGTGGCATCCAGAACCACCCCCCCGGACCTGCATCCAACTCTAGAGGTACCCAGAACCCACTCAGAAGCTGCACCCACTGCACCCAGAACCACCCTAGACCTGCACCCCCTGCACCCAGCCCTGGTGGCACCCAGAACCCCCCCAAGAGCTGCACCCAACCCTGGTGGCACCCAGAACCCCCCCCCCCGGACCTGCATCCAACTCTAGAAGTACCCAGAACCCAGTGCACCCACTGCACCCAGAACCCCCCTAGACCTGCATCCCCTGCACCCAGCCCTGGTGGCACCCAGAACATCCCTGGGTGCTGCACTCAGCCCT
The DNA here is from genome assembly GCF_017976375.1 of Cuculus canorus. Taxonomy (NCBI): domain Eukaryota; kingdom Metazoa; phylum Chordata; class Aves; order Cuculiformes; family Cuculidae; genus Cuculus; species Cuculus canorus. The sequence continues at coordinate 2,915,068 of NC_071428.1, forward strand.
GGTGGCACCCAGAACATCTCTGGGTGCTGCACCCAGCCCTGGTGGCACCCAGAACCTCCCCAAGGAGCTGCACCCAGCCCTGGTGGCACCCAGAACATCCCTGGGTGCTGCACTCAGCCCTGGTGGCACCCAGAACATCTCTGGGTGCTGCACTCAGCCCTGGTGGCACCCAGAACACCATTGGGAGCTGCACCCAGCCCTGATGGCACCCAGAACGCCATTGGGAGCTGCACCCAGCCCTGGTGGCACCCAGAACATCTCTGGGTGCTGCACCCAGCCCTGGTGGCACCCAGAACATCTCTGGGTGCTGCACCCAGCCCTGGTGGCACCCAGAACCTCCCCAAGGAGCTGCACCCAGCCCTGGTGGCACCCAGAACACCATTGGGAGCTGCACCCAGCCCTGGTGGCACCCAGAACATCCCCGGGCGCTGTGCCCGGCCTCCCCAGGAGCTGCTGGCCCCATGGCTCACACCGTGCCCCATGCACACAGGTGACCCACCTGATGATGACGCAGAAGGACTCGGCAGGAGCACCGTGGGACCCCAGAGAACGACTGAACCTCAGGCAGGAGACACCTCAACACGGAGCGCGGATGGGGGCAGCGGCTGGGAGCCAGTGTGTGGGGTGCAGGACAACTACTGTGTGCTGAAGGGGTATCTCGTGGCTGCCGTCTTCGGGCTCCTGATGATGCTGGTGGCCGCCGTCCACATTATGACCAGGGACCACCGAGCCAGGGAATGAGGTCTCACCGGGGCACGGAGTGGGATCTGAGCCCTTTGGAATCTCTGCTCCACAGGGACCATCCCCATAGCAGCAATGAGCTCATATCCAGGGCTCTGGGAGCTGTGGCTTCCCTGCCTCAGTTTCCCCAGCTGAGAAAAGCCAAGATTGCTTTAATAAATCCCTTCACATTTGTGAAGTGAAACACAGCTTCCTCTTCTGTTGCATGAGCAGCTGCCCACGCCAAAAAGAAATCCTGAGGGAGGGCTTAAAGGGAAATATGGAATCCTCTCCAGCTTAAACGTTGCCCTTGAAGAGCTGCAGGTCTGAGGATGTTCAGCCTCGCTGGATCCCGAGGGGCAGAGGGGACATCCCTACATTTAGCAGAGCCAGGAACAAGAGAGCAAGTGAAACCAAAGCCATCTCCTTGGAAAAATAGAGGAGAAGGGGTGGGAGCAGGCGTTATTTATCCATTTCCACCTTGATGCCTCACACCTGGGACTTGCAGATCATTGAAAAGGGGCTCCAGGGACCGGTGGTGGGGTCAGTAGGGTGAGAGAGGGGATTCTGCTCCAGGAAGACCTCACCTGGAGCCCTGAGCACAGGAAGGACATGGAGCTGTGGGAATGAGTCTGGAGGAGACCACAAAGATGACCCAAGGGCTGGAGAACCTCCTGTATGAGGACAGGCTGAGAGAGTTGGGGTTGTTCAGCCTGGAGAAGGCTCTGAGGAGACCTTAGAGCAGCTTCCAGTGCTGAAAGGAGATCCAGAAGAACTAAGGAGGGGCTCATGATTGGAGAATGCAGAGAGAGGGTGAGGAGCAATGGTTTTGAGCTGGAAGAGGAGAGATTGAGATGAAATCTTAGGCAGAAATGTTTTGCTGTGAGGGTGGGGAGGCCCTGGTCCAGGTGGAGCCCCATCCCTGGAGGGGTTCCAGGACAGGTTGGATGGGGCTTGGAGCCCCTGAGCCCATTGGAAATGTCCCTGCCCATGGCACGGGTGGGACTGGATGGGCTTTGAGGTCCCTTCCAACTCAAACCGGTTTATGATTCTATGAAAATGCAGCAGCTCCTTTTCCTCCTGGAGGCTCCGCAGCCCAAGGGGGACCCAGCAGGACCCAAACGCGTTCCAGCACAACCCTTGCACCAAGCAGGTCCCACCACACCTGATCCAGGGCCACCTCCGTTACCAGGACATCATCGCTTTCGTCTTTACACCTCCGAATCTGGTGTGTGATAATAATTCAGCGCCTCATAAAACCTTCTATAGTTTATAATAAGTGAATTATTTACTGGTGACCCTGACTAAATGCTGCGTGGCATAAATTATTGAGTGGCAGATCTGTCAAAAAGTTCTCATAAATAAGTTATCTGGGGCTGTCTTAATGTTCCCAGTAAATTACTCATTCAATCTCCCATCTAAACGCTCTCCTGGGGAAATTACTCACGCCTGATGATTTATGAATAAGGTCTGGGCAAATAAGGACGATTAGGAAGGAGAGCCCTGCCAGGACACCCGAGGGTTTTGCTTTGCTGTGACGTTTCATCCTGAGTGCATCCCTGGTGCTGCCGCATCCCAAAGGCGTTGGGTACCAGGCTGGAGAGATCCAGGTTTATCCTATTTGCTGGTCTCGGGGGGGGATTGTCCCCACCCCAGGGTGGTCAACACCCTCCTTCCAGCCCCAGGCATCAACCAGGCAGGGATCCTGAGGCTGGGCAGGGATCCTGAGATCAGGCAGTGACCCCTGATCCATCCATGGATCCAGCTTCTCCAGACCCCTCTGCAGACCCTTCCTGCCCTCCATCCATGGATCCAGCTTCTCCAGATCTCTCTGCAGACCCTTCCTGCCCTCCATCCATGGATCCAGCTTCTCCAGATCCCTCTGCAGACCCTTCCTGCCCTCCATCCATGGATCCAGCTTCTCCAGATCCCTCTACAGACCCTTCCTGCCCTCCATCCATGGATCCAGCTTCTCCAGATCCCTCTGCAGACCCTTCCTGCCCTCCATCCATGGATCCAGCTTCTCCAGATCCCTCTACAGACCCTTCCTGCCCTCCATCCATGGATCCAGCTTCTCCAGATCCCTCTGCAGACCCTTTCTGCCCTCCATCCATGGATCCAGCTTCTCCAGATCCCTCTGCAGACCCTTCCTGCCCTCCATCCATGGATCCAGCTTCTCCAGGTCCCTCAGTCCTCCCTGCCAGCACCTTGGGGCTGCTCTCGATGGCTCAAGCGCACCAAGAACCAAGTCCTGGGTGTACTTATAGCATCGCCCAAGGAGTGTGACAGCCACAATCCCAACGCAGAGGCAAAGCACGAAGCCCTGAGCCCCAGGAATGGTCTCCTCCAGTCCAACCATCCCTTTCGCCGCCACCGGCAGGTGGGAATTGCAGCCAGTTTCAAGGAATCTCTTTCACTTCGTCTCTTATTCCCGGAGTAGAGCTGATTAAAATAATACACGAAGCACGGCTCGAGGGGTGATGGGGTGGGGAAGTGCCTTCCCCTTAACGAGGTGTATCCTGTGATGGAGGCAATTAACTCCATCTTGGAGGATGGGGAATTTTGCGGAGCAGAGCAGGAGAGAGGAAAACTCGTGTGGTTTAATGGGAGATTGGGATGGTGCACAGTTATGTGTGCTGGGAGAACTGGGTTTGCCTCCAGCCAGGGGGAGATGAGGATGGAAATGGGGATGAAGATGAAGGTGGATGGAGATGGAGATGATGGAGATGGAGATGGAGAGAAATGGAGATGGGGATGGAGATGGAGAGGGAGATGGAGATGGAGGGAGATGGAGATGGAGATGGAGAGAGATGGAGATGGGGATGGAGATGGAGATGATGGAGCTGGAGATGGAGAGAGATGGAGATGGAGATGGAGATGGAGAGAGATGGGGATGGAGATGGAGATGGAGATGGAGATGGAGATGGAGATGGAGATGGAGATGGAGATGAAGATGATGGAGATGGATATGGGGAGGGGGATGAGGATGGAGATGTGGATGGGATTGGAGATGGAGATGAAGATGATGGAGATGGATATGGGGAGGGGGATGAGGATGGAGATGGGGATGGGGATGGGATTGGAGATGAAGATGGATGGAGATGGAGATGAAGATGATAGAGATGGAGATGGGGATGAGGATGGAAATGGGAATGGGGACGTTGAAGATGGAGATGGGGATGAGGATGGGTCTCCCTGGCCATGTTCCTGCATCCACTGTCACTCAAGAGCCACCCGGCCGCTCTACCAGACCCCCATGGGAGCCCCGCGCCCCCATCGCCCACAAGCCAGGGTTTGCTTTAATAATTGAATGCTGGTTTGGGGGACAATTATTTATTTAAAGGAAACAGCGTGTTAACAAGAACACAATCTAATCCCCGGTGACAGATGTCTGCTTTATTAGCACCTCTGTCCGAGAGCTGAGCCCGGGAGGCGAACAAACAAACACGACAAATAAAACCCTCGTTAGAAGATGTAAGCGCACGCCAGAAATTAGCGGGGGGGGGGGGAAGAATCAATATTTAAAGGCGGTGGCATCTCTGCGATGGCTGCTCGCCAGCTTGGGCGGAGGGAGGCAGGGCTGGAGGAGCGCCGCGGTGGTGTCGGAGGTGGTGTTTTGGGTAAATCTTCAGCCCAGTGGCATCTGGATGCCCTCAGGGTCCTGCGTCAAGGTGTTCTCACCTGGTATTGCTGAAGGTGCTTCCAGTGACCCCCAAATCGACTCACCTTGGCTGAGCCCAGCAGTGGGGAGCAGCCACCGTGGGGAAACTGAGGCACCAAGGAGGAAAGGGACCGTGGCACCCAGGGCAGACACATCTGAAGGAACCCTTTGTGGAGGAAACTCTGCTCGTGGTGAAGGGGGGCAGCCAGGGAAGGGCCGGCAGTGGAGGCAGAGGGTTATGGGGACAGGATTAGAGCCAGCAAAACAGGCTCAGTCCTCAGCTGCCGTCTGGGGCCAGAGGGAAGGAGAGCGGATTTTCCCCCCGTGCAGGATTAGTCCAAGGAGCAGTTGGTGGGGTGGCTGGATGAGCGGTTTGGATGCTGGGAATGGGGTTGGGGTGCTGGAGATAAAGTCCCGATGGCCAAGATAGGGCCAGGTCACCATCGCCCCCACCTGCGGCCAAACCCAGGGCGCTTCAGGGGCTGGTTGAGTGATTTGGGTGCTGGGATGGGGTTGAAGTGGTGGAGAGAGGGTCCTGATGGCCAGGACAGGGCTGGGACACCACCACCCACTACCTGTGGCCGAATCCAGAGCATTGTGGTGGCTGGTTGTGCAGTTTGGGGTGCTTGGGATAGTTTGGGGTGCTTGGGATAGGGTTGGGGTGCTGGAGATGGAGTCCTGATGATCAGGACAGGACTGGGACACCATCGTCCGCTGCCTGTGGCCAAATCCAGAGCATTGCAGTGGCTGATTGAGTGTTTTGCATGGATTGAGTGTTTGGGGATAGGATTGAGGGGATGGGGATGGGGTCCTGATGATGAGGACAGGGCTGGGAGACCACCACCCGCTGCCTGTGGCCGATCCATGGTGCTGCAGTGGCTGATTGAGTGGTTTCTGGTCCTGGGGATGGGGTTGAGGTGCTGGAGGTGGGCTCACTGTCACCTGCTGCCTGTGGCCAAATCCAGGGCGTTGTCGTGGCTGGTTGAGCGGTTTGGGGTGTTTGGGATGGGGTTGAGGTGGTGGAGAGAGGGTTCCGATGGCCAAGACGGGGCTGGGTCACCATCACCCACTGCCTGTGGCCAAATCCAGGACACTGTGGTGGTTGGTTGAGTGGTTTGGGGTGCTGGAGATAGGGTTGGGGTGCTGGGGATGGGGTCCTGATGAGCAGGACAGGGTTGGTCACCATCCTTCCCTGCCTGTGGCCAGATCTAGGGCGCTGTGCCCTCTACCCAACCACCCCAGCTTGGCTGAGAACATCAGCAATGGAGGTGGCGATGGATGCACCAGCACGTCAGCCCCACGGGGGCTCTCCAGCATGTCACCATCTGTTTGGTGTTCGTTGAGCTCCGTAAGGACCAGCTGCGAGTTGGCACCCAGCACTCGGCTGGCACCGATCACCCGGCTGGCACCCAGCACCCAGCCCGAAAGCAGCTGGGGAAGCCAGAGCGTCTGGTCTCCCAGGAGATGCTCCCCGGTTGGAGTCCTCGAGCATCGGAGACTCATCTGTGCTCCAGAAAATAAAGGAATGAAATGTCATCAGGGAGTTGTGGAGGATTCGGCACCCAGCTTCCTACAGCACCGGAGGGTGTGCTCTGATGACGCTGAGCGGTGCAGTTGTCACAGCAGAAGGTCAGGACGTCATCCAGAGGGACTTGGACAAGCTGGAGAAGTGGGATCACGTGAACCTCGTGAGGTTCAACGAGGCCAAGTGCAAGGTCCTGCGCTTGGGTCAGGGCAACCCTCCGTTTCAATAGAGGATGGGGGACGACGTGAGTGAGGGCAGCTCTGAGGAGAAGGACTTGGGGTGTTGGTGGGTGAGAAGCTCCACGTGAGCCAAGAAAATGTGCTCACAGCCCAGAAACCAACCGTGTCCTTCGGCTCCATCCAAAGCTGTGAGGCCAGCAGGGAGCGAGGGGATTCTGCTCCTCTGCTCTGGTGAGACCCCACCTGGAGCCCCGTGTCCAGCTCTGGAGTCCTCAGCACAGGAAAGACATGGAGCTGTTGGAACGGGTCCAGAGGAGGCCACGGAGATGATGCGAGGGCTGGAGAACCTCCTGTATGAGGACAGACTGAGAGTTGGGGTTGTTCAGCCTGGAGAAGAGAAGGCTCCAAGGAAACCTGAGAGCAATTCCAGGACTGGAAGAAGCTCCAGGAAAGCTGGGGAGGGGCTGTCGATAGGATGAGAGGAATGATTTGAAGCTGAAAGAGGGGAGATTGAGATGAGATCTTGGGGAGAAATGTTCTCCTGTGAGGGTGGTGAGGCCCTGGCCCAGAGCAGTGGTGGTGCCCCATCCCTGGAGGGGTTCCAGGCCAGGTTGGATGGGGTTTGGAGCCCCTGAGCCAGTGGGAGGTGTCCCTGCTCATGGCAGGGGGTGGGACTGGATGCCTTTGAGGTCCCTTCTGACCCAAACCATCCCATGATTCCATGCTCTGATGTCTAATATAGGGCTGAGGTCTCTCCAGCCTCCTTCTGCCCCATCCCCTTTCTCCCTGTGACATTGCCCCACTTGTGAAACCCATTGGGAAACAGCCAAGGAGTTGAGGGGTTATTGGCAAGGGAAGGAGGCCGGAGAGAAGCTGCCGCCGTTCCTTAGGAAATCAACTTTCCTGCAGCTCTTTGCAAATCACCATCCGGCGAGCAGGCAGGAGCTGAGCACGCAGCGCCCGCCGCAGCCCCTCCTGGAAGGCAGTTAATTACTACGGAATAGAGGTCACGCCGGCAGGAGCTGAGGAACGCAGGCAAAGAGGCTTCCTCGTAATTGCTTTGCAAAGAATTCATAATAATAAAGAGCCCTAACGTGGGTCTGGAGGGCTGGAGCACCGACTCCTCCATCCCAGCTGCTTAACTAAACTGGGAATTCACTTGGTTTTCCCCATCGAGGTGTTTTTCCTAAGCCAAAAAAATCCTCAAACAGAGGTTTTGCTCCCGATCGTTGCGAGCGGGGAGTGAAATCCCATCCTTTCCATTCCATCTCAACTGGAGCATCAGGCGTTGTTGGAGCTCCCTGGGGATCCTGACCCCGTGCGGCCCCGGGGCTGGCTAACGAGCGGCTTCGTTAGCCATTCCGCTCCAGCGCGTTGCTGGTAATGAGGAAAGGCGAGCGGCTGCTTCCAAATGGGTTCTGGAAGCTGCTCGGAGACATTAGGCTCTGTATAAATATCATGATGATTGTTATTATTATTGGCGCAGATGGGCTTTCATGGCCTGCCGCGCGCCGCGGGAGATCCTGTTCTGCCTCCGGCGCTCGGCGAGGGGGACAAAACAAATTGCCGATGCCAGTCCAGGCTCGGCGCGGGGCTGGGGGTGCTGGGTACCCCCACTTTGTTCCCCCAGCCTGGGGGCATCTCACCTCACACGGTGGGGATGGTGCCGTGGAGGATGTCCCCGTGCCATGAAAGATCATAGAATCAGCATAGAGTCATGGAATGGGTTGGGTTGTGTTGAAGAGACCTCAAACCCATCCAGTTCCACCCCTGCCATGGGCAGGGACACCTCCCACTGGCTCAGGGGCTCCAAGCCCCATCCAACCTGGCCTGGAACCCCTCCAGGGATGGGGCAGCCACCACTGCTCTGGGCCTCATCATCCTCATTGTGAAGAATTTCTTCCTAATATCTCATCTAAATCTTCCCCCTTCCCATTAGAAGCCATTCCCCCTCTTCCTATCATTCCATACCCTTGATAAAAAGTCCCTCCCCAGCTTTCTTGGAGCCTCTTTCCCTACTGGAAGCTGCTCTAAGGTCTCCCTGTAGCCTTCTCTCCTCCAGGCTGAACAACTCCAACTCTCTCAGCCCATCAAGGATGTCCCCATGCCATGAAGGACGTCCTCAGGGCTGCGATGCCACAAGGATGGGGTTGATGGGCGTAACACCAACTTGGCCAGGTTGTGCTGCCCCATTGGACTTTGCCCTCCAATCTGCCAAGGGTTTGGGGGTCTCACATTGCCCCCTTCACACACCCCCCCCCCCCCCCCCCAGCCCATCCCTGCTCCACAGGGAGCTCCAACCCCCAAGCAGCCACCGTGGTGGGTTTCTCCTCCCGTCAGCAAATTCCTGGCTCCTCCTTGACCTCTCTCCTCTTCCTCCGCGCTTCAGAAACTCCTTCATATTCCTCTCCTCCTCAAATTCCTCCAGGTGGCTGTGGGAGGGGGTGGCAGCTCCCAAGGGCCCCTCCAGCACCCAGGGAAGAGTTTGACCGGATTTAGGGAAAGAAGGAGCCCATGGACACATGATGCTACAGCCACACTTGCCCATCAACACCTTGAGGTGTTGCTCCAGACAACCTACATCGCCCGTGCGCCGCCTTCCGAGCAGAGCGGCTGTTATGACTTTTAATAAAACATCCTTTATTTTCAGCTCTTTTTATTGCCATCATCCATCTCGGCTGCTTTGGAACCCGGTGTGGCCTCCACAAAAGCTCCCGGCGCTGTGGAGGTGTTTGGGGTCCCTGGGTCCATCCCTGGGAGAAGAATCCGGGAGCAGTGGGGCCTTGGAAAAAAAGCTGAGGCTCAAGGGAGGCCCTGAGGAAGAAGAGGGAGCTGAGAACCTGGTAGGAGCCACACGAGGGACATCAGAGATGTCACGGCCACCAGGATGGGCAACAAAGACGGAGAGCTGGAGCTCTAAGAGGGCCTGAAGGCCCTGGAGAAGAGGATCCTGGAGAAGAGACCTCATCCTTCTCCACGGCTCCCAGAGAGGAGGTTGTGGTGAGGTGGGTGTTGGTCTCTTCTCCCAAGGATCAAGAGGAAATGACCTCAAGTTTTGCCAGGGGAGGTTCAGATTGGATATTGGGGGAAAATTCCTTTACTGACAGAGTGGTGAAGCCCTGGCAGAGGCTGCGGTGGAGTCCCCATCCCTGGAGGAGCTCCAAAAGTCTGTAGGTGCGGCACTTTGGGACACGGTTTGGTCGGTACTGTGGGGTCTGACTGACAGAGAGGATCATGGAATCGGTTGGGTTGGAAGGGACCTCAAACCCATCCAGTCCCACCACGGGCAGGGACACCTCCCCCTGGATCAGGGATTCTCAAAGCTCCACGAGCCTCCAACACCTCCAGGGATGGAGCAGCCACTTCTCCGGGCACAAGCTTGGAAGTCTTTTCCAAGCGTGACGATTCCATGACCCCGTGGTTGGGTTTGGGGGCAAAAAAATCCCTTCTCGGATTCCCTGCTAGACCTAAAACCATGGCATGTGGTGGCTCTACAACCTTCACTCCTGCCTTGATGGCCCCAAAGGCTGCTCTCCTTCCCCCTTGGCCGATCCAGCGGCTGCCGGAGGAGCCGGAGCTGCTGACTCAGGCACTGCTTCCCATTTGCGATGTTTTCTCTAAAACCCTCAGGGCCAGAAATTCTATTTAAGAAGGGAGGGGGGGGGGAGGGAAAAAAAAAAAAGGAAAAAAAAAAAGAAAGAAACTCAACAACAACAACTGAGGCAAAAAAAAAAATCCCAAAAAAAAACCCAACCAAACCCATTTCATGAAAGCTTTTGCCTCCACCGAGGGCTTAGCGGGCTCGGCTGGGATTGGAAAGCTTCCCTTCCCGGGAGCCTGCGGGCAAGAGGATTTTTGGAGGAGCTGAGATCCAGAGCCCTCAGCTGGAGCTTAGCAAGTTCTCCAAGGAGAAAGAGGGAAAGGAAGGGCTGGATGAGTGCGGGGAGAGGGAGGGGAAGGTGCTGGGGAAGGGAGGGCGGTGCTGGCACCAGTGTGTCCTGGGCTGGGGTGCTGGGGGGTCCTGGGTGGGTGCTGGGGGGTCCTGAGTGGGTGCTGTGAGGTCCTGAGTGGGTGCTGGGGAGACATGGATTGGTGCTGTGTGGTGCTGAGTGGTTGCTGTGAGGTCCTGAGTGGGTGCTGGGGGGTATGGATTGGTGCTGTGAGGTCCTGGGTGATGCTGTGAGGTCCTGAGTGGGTGCTGGGGAGACATGGATTGGTGCTGTGTGGTGCTGAGTGGGTGCTGTGAGGTCCTGAGTGGGTGCTGGGGGGTCCTGAGTGGGTGCTGGGAGGTCCTGAGTGGGTGCTTCGGAGACATGGATTGGTGCTGTGTGGTGCTGAGTGGGTGCTGTGAGGTCCTGAGTGGGTGCTGTGGGGTATGGATTGGTGCTGTGAGGTCCTGGGTGATGCTGTGAGGTCCTGAGTGGGTGCTGGGGAGACATGGATTGGTGCTGTGTGGTGCTGAGTGGGTGCTGGGAGGTCCTGAGTGGGTGCTGGGGAGACATGGATTAATGCTGTGTGGTGCTGAGTGGGTGCTGGGAGGTCCTGGGTGGGTGCTGTGGGGTATGGATTGGTGCTGTGAGATCCTGAGTGATGCTGTGATGTCCTGAGTGGGTGCTGTGAGGCCCTGAGTGCTGCTGGGGGGTCCTGGGTGGGTGCTGTGAGGTCCTGAGTGGGTACTGTGGGGTCCTGAGTGGGTGCTGTGGGGGCATGGATTGATGCTCTGTGGTCCTGATTGATGCTGTGGGGTCCTGAGTGGGTGCTGGGGGAGACATGGATTGGTGCTGGGTGGTGCTGAGTGGGTGCTGTGGGGTCCTGAGTGGGTGCTGGGGGTGCATGGATTGGTGCTTTGTGGTCCTGAGTGATGCTGTGGGGTCCTGAGTGGGTGCTGGGGGACATGGATTGGTGCTGGGGGGGGTCCTGGGGGGGTGCTGGGGGGGTGCAAACACAGACAAGCACATATTCCAACACTCGAGTGCACCCCAACAGACATGCGCACCCCCCAATACACACGTGTGAACCCCAACATGCAAACACACAGCTAAACATGCACGCACGCGCCCCAAGACACACGTGTGCACCAGAACATGCGGGTGTGCACCCCAACACACGTGTGTGCACCCCAACACAGGTGTGTGAACCCCAACACAGATGTGTGAACCCCAACACACGTGTGCACTCCAAGACACATGTACACACACACCTGTGCACCTCAACACACACATGCACCCCCTAACACACATGTACACCCCCACATGTACCCCCCAACACATATGCACCCCCATATGCACTCCCCAACACACACGCACCCCCCCACATGCACCCTAACACACATATACACCCCCCCACACACATGTACACCCCCACACACGTGTGCACCCCTCAACACACATGCACCCCCCACATACCCCCCAACACACATGTACACCCCCCCATGCACCCCCAACACATACGCACCCCCCCAAATGCACCCTCAACACACATGCACACCCCCCCACACATATACACCCACACCCACACACGTACACCCCCACACACATGTGTGTGCACCCCCACATGCACCCCCCCACATACACTCCCCAACACACATGTACACCCACACACACACACGTGTGCACCCCCCAACACACACACACGCACCCCCACATGCACCCCCCAACACACATATACACCCCTCACACACACACGTACACCCCCCAACACACGTGTGCACCCCCACATGCACCCCCCATACACCCCCCAACACACATATCCACCCCCACACACGTACACCCACACACATGTACACCCCCCAACACACACACGCACCCCCCCACATGCACCCCCCAACACACGTACACCCCCACACACACACGTGTGCACCCCAACACACACGTGTGCACCCTCCAACGCACACGCTCCCCCCATGCACCCCCCAACACACATATGTACACCCCTCACACACACATATACACCCACACGTGTGCACACCCCAACACAAATGCACCCCCCCACATACACCCCGCAACACACACATACACCCACACACACACATGTACACCCCCACACACACGTGTGCACCCCCCAACACACACGCTCCCCCCATGCACCCCCCAACACACACGCACACAGATCCCCCCCACGCACGTGCACCCCAAACCCCCCCACGCCCCCCAACCCCCAGCGCACCGCCCCCCCCTTCCCCCTCCCCGCTTTTCCTCCTCCCCCTCTCCCCCCTCCTCCCCCTCTCCTCCCCCTCTCCCCCCCTCCCCGCCCCCTCCCCGCCCCCCATCCCCGCCCCCCATCCCCATCCCCGCCCCCCCGCCCCGCCCGCTCCTCACTCCGGGGCTCCGCTCGGTGCGCAGCGGACCCCGCCGCCCCTTCGCCGGCCCCCGCCCGGCCGGGCCATGGTTTAACGGGGCCGAACGGGGCCGAAGGGGGCGGCGGAGAGGGGGAACGGGCACCCCCCCACCCCCGGAGAGCGGCCGGGACGGGAGCATGCGGATCCTCCTCCTCTGCCTTGTGACTCTCGCCGAGACCCGCGGGCAAGGTGGGAACCGGCAGTGTGTCCGGGGAACGGGGACCGGGGGGGATCGGGCATCGTGTCCCGGGAACCGGGCATCGGGCACCGGGACCGGGAACGGAGCATCGGGCACCGGCACCGGGAACTCGGGGGGATCGAGCATCGTGTCCCGGGAACGGGACATGGGACCGGTACCGGAGCATCGGGCACCGGCACCGGGACCGGGAACGGAGCATCCGGTACCGGGAACTGGGGAGGATCGAGCATCGTGTCCCGGGAAACGGGGCATTGGGGACCGGGAACTGGGGGGGATCGAGCATCGTGTCCCGGGAAACGGGGCATTGGGGACCGGGAACTGGGGGGGATCGAGCATCGTGTCCCGGGAAACGGGGCATTGGGGACCGGGAACTGGGGGGGATCGAGCATCGTGTCCCGGGAACGGGGCATCGGGCACCGGGACCGGGAACGGAGCATCGCGGATCGGTACCGGGATCTGGGGGGGATCGAGCATCGGGGACCGGTACTGGGAACCGGGCATCGGTGACCGAGCACCGGGAACTGGGGGCCATCGAGCATCGTGTCCCGGGAACGGGGCATGGGACCGGTACCGGGAACCGGCCATCGGGGACCGATACCGGGAACGGAGCATCGGGGACCGGGACAGGGAACTCGGGGGGATCGAGCATCGTGTCCCGGGAACGGGGCATCAGGGACCGAGCACCGCGTACCGGGCATCACGTCCCGGGAACGGGATATCGAGTACCAGCACCGGGAATCGAGCATCGAGGAGCGGGCATTGGGTACCGGCACCGGAGGCACCGGGCAGCGTATTCTGGGAATGGGGCATCGGGTACCGGCACCGAGCATCGGGGACTGAGCACCGGGGACCGGGCATCACGTCCCGGGAATGGGGCACCGGGAACCGGGGGCACCGGGCAGCGTGTCCTGGGAAAGGGGCATCGAGTACCGGCACCGTTCATCGGGGGATCGGAGACTGGGCATCACGTCCCGGGAACGGGGCACCGGGAACCGGGGGAGTCGAGCATCGTGTCCCGGGAACGGGGTATTGCGAATGGGCACCGGGAACCGGGCATCATGTCCTGGGAACCGATCATCGGGCACCGAGTACCGGGAATCGGGGGTTGGGGTACCGGGCATCACGTCTCGGGAACGGGGCATCGAGTACCGGCACCGGGCATTAGGGACCGGGATCGGGGGATCGGGCATGGGGGATCGAGTACCGGCACCGGGGGGGTCGGGGACCGGGAATCACGTCCCAGGAACGGGACTTCGAGTACAGGCACCGGGGACCGGGCACGGGGGATCGAGTACCGGCACCGGGGATCGGGAACCGCGAACCCGGTACCGGCACCGAGAAGCGGGTACTGAGCATCCGCCACCGGGCATCAGGTCCCGGTCCTCGCGGAACCGGGCACGGGGGATCAGGGACCGGCAGAGAGCACCGAGGACCGGTACCGGCACCGGGGACCGGGCACGGGGGGATGGAGGACTGACACCGGGCATCGGGTACCGACACCGGGTGCCGGGTACGGGACATCGGGGATGGACAGCAGGTCCCGGGCATCGGGTACGGAACATTGGGGACCGGGACCGGGCATCGGGGACCTGGTACAGGGGATCGGGTACCGGCACCGGGCATTGGGTACCGGGTACCGGGGCAGCGGATACTGACACTGAGCATCGAGTACGGAGCATCGGGGACCGGGCACGGGGAACCGGGGCATCGGATACCGGGAACCGGGGCATCGGATACCGGGAACCGGGTGGTAACGGCGGCAGCAGCAGCGCGGAGCCTCCGCGAGTGCCAATCCCAACTCCGCGGGCAGCGCTCCAGCCCGGTCCCGCCCGGTCCCGGTGGAATGAGAGCGGGTTCCATCCTGCCCACCCTTTCCCGGTGGCGATGAGAGCGGTTTCGGTCCCGGGGGGGGGACACACACTGGTGTCGTTGGGGACCCCCTTTCCCCCCCCCCCCGGGGTTGCTGGGATCCCGAAGGACTGGGTTCGGATCCTGGAGAACCAGGTTTGGATCCCAGATCCTGTGCCAGTGACACCCCCCCTCCGTTTGCCGGGGGTCCTGGTGGAGATGGGGGTCCTGATGGAACCAGGACCAATTCCACCCGCGCCCCAGGATTGCATCTGTTCTCCCAGCTCGGACCCGGTCGGATGCTCTGATCTGGGACCGAGGTCTTGGGTTGGGTTCCCCCCATTAAATCAGGGTGCTGGACCCCCCCACCCCCCAAATCTGAGTGCTGAGCCCCCCCCCATTCTGGTCCCGTGGGGCTCCCAGTCGTGGGGGGGCCAGAGGAGTCGGGATACGGGGTGGGAAGCGGGGGGGGGGTTGGATATGGGGAGTTGGGGGTGTCAGGAAGTTGGGGAGGGGATCCCGGTTGGGGGTTGGGGGTGGAGGAGGGGGGGACACGGGGCTGAGGGTGATGGAGGGGGCCCAGCCTGGACATGGTGATGTTGGGGGGGCGCAAATGGGGGCTGCCGTCTGTCCGTCCATCCATAGGGAGCAGAGGGGGCACCTCTGCAAGACTGGGGGCAGCCAGGACCCCCATCTCCCAACCCTTGAGAGGGTCTGAGGGCAGCGTGGCACGACCTCTCCCCCCACCCCCTATTTCATTGTGACCCCTCCCCCTCCTCTTCCCAAGCCTCTGTTTGACCCCCAAAGGCTTGGGGAAACTGAGGCACTGGGAGTTGCTCAGCCAAGGTCACCTAGAGCAGGGGCAGAGGGGGGGACACAACCCTGCTGCCCCCCCCAGGGCCGCCCCGAAGCTGGAGGGGAGCGTGCCATGCGTGCGGCGAGCTCGCCAGGTCTCAGCTGGCTCATGGCGGGCATTGCCCTGCGCCGCAGCAGCCCCTGCACGGCCTCCGGCTCCTTCCCTGCTGCAAAATCCAATCTAATTTTTAATTAAGGGGGCGGCGTTGCTAAGATGCCAAGAGGAGGGGAAAAAATTGAGTCGACCCGGGGTTTCAAAGGAGCGTGCAAAGCCTCTTAGGGGGCCTGGGGGGGTGTTGGGGGGGGGGGGCAGATCCCAGGCTCCCCCGCGCCCGGGGGGCTTTGCTGCCCTCCCAGGAACAAAAGCACCCGCTTTCCCTCCTGGTGCCATGTGGATCTCGTTGGCGAGAGGGGGGCCCAGCGCCGGCATCGAGGGAAAAGGATCTGGAGATCCAGCATGGTGGGAATTGGGGGGGGGGGGGTCACATCCCTTGGTGAGGGATGCGCTGACCCCCCCCCGCCCTTATCCTTCCATTTCCCACCATCCAAGTTTTGCTTCGCCTCGGAGAAGAACCTCGCTCTAAACTGGGGGTCCCATTGCTTTGGGGGGGGGGGGGGACAGACAAAGGGGTCGCATCGCTTTGGGGAGGGGGCAACATTTGGGGTGCCCCCTCCCCTTTCCTTGCAGCCAGGGCCGCGTGCGAGCCCCGAGGGAGGGGGGTCGGTGCCATTCATGTCGTGGCACACAGGGATGTTGAATGGGTTTCATCACTCTTCATTTCTCACTAAATAATTTTCTGTATCTTATCTAAATGAAACCCATTATTCTTCGCCCCGTTTCAATCACTCGCCGTGATTGCGCCTCAAATTGAAATATTTATTCATTTTCTGGGCGATTCTTCTCCTCTTTCTGGCTGTGGTTGGGGTTGTTTTTTTTTTTTGAGTCCTCCCTCCCCTTTCCTTCTCAAAAGGAGCACAATTGAAGCAGCTCAGAGGTGGAGGCTGAGAGAGAGAGGCTCCTGCCAGCCCCGCGTGGCTCGTGGGCCACCGCAGTGGGTGGCTCTGAGACCCGGCGCGCTCGCCGCACGTCCCGGCTCAGCCCCTCTCCCCCTGTGGACGGCGCCGCCGAAGGAGTCGGGGTGGCAAAGGGTGGTTTGAGGTCAGGTTGGGCTCTTTGCTGGCGACCAAAAAGTTCCCAGGCCCCTCTGGAGAGCTTGGATGGGGTGGATGGATGGAGCTTGGATGGGGCTTCGATGGTGTTCAGATGGGGCTTGGGTGGGGCATGGATGGAGATTTGATGGGGCTTTGGATGGGGCTTTGATGGTGTTTGGATGGGGCATGGATGGGGCTATGGATGGGGCTTGGATGGGGCTATGGATGGGGCTATGGATGGGGCTATGGATGGGGCTATGGATGGGGCATGGATGGGGCTTTGGATGGGGCTATGGATGGGGCTATGGATGGGGCATGGATGGGGCTATGGATGGGGCATGGATGGGGCTTTGGATGGTGCTTGGATGGGGCTTTGATGGTGTTTGGATGGGGCTTTGGATGGTGCTTTGGATGGGGCTTGGATGGGGCTTTGGATGGTGCTTTGGATGGGGCTTTGGATGAGGCTATGGATGAGGCTATGGATGAGGCTATGGATGGGGCTTTGGATGTGGCTTTGGATGGGGCTTTGGATGGGGCTATGGATGGGGCTATGGATGGGGCTTTGGATGGGGCTTTGATGGTGTTTGGATGGGGCACGGATGGGGCTTTGGATGCGGCTTTGGATGGGGCATGGATGGTTTTGGATGAGGCTTTGGATGGAGCATGGATAGGGCTTTGGATGGAGCATGGATGGGGCTTTGGATGGAGCATGGATGGGGGCTTGATGGGGCATGGTTGGAGCTTGGATGATGGGATGTGGCCCCTCAGCCCCACATTTCCAGGGCAGGAGAGATGGTGCAGGGGCACGAGCCCACCCTGGTTGGCCCCGATCTGAGCTGTTGATGCCCTCAGTGGCTCCCCAACGCGGAAGGAGGTGAAGGAAGGTCCCGGTGGTTCCAGCACCACCAGGGAGATGACGGGGATGGTGATGGGCACCTGCCCCTCCTCCCTCTGGCACAGCAGCATCGGCTCAGCTCCCCGTGTGCCGCCGGAGCTGCGTTGGTGGGATGGGGTTTGTAAGGTGACCGTCGGCTGCTGCAGGGTGGCAAAAGCTCCAAGAGATGCTCCAGGGCTGAGAGGTGGTCGTTGAGAAGAGAGACCCTCACAGCCATCCCTGGGGCTGTGCCAGAGCTGGGGGAGGCTGGCGGTGATGCTGGTGGCCACTGGGTGATCCTGGTGGTCCCTGGGTGATGCTGGTGGCCCCTGGGCTTCCCTTGGGCTCTTCCCTGGGTTGACCCCCACCATCCCCACAAGCACGTGGTGCCCTTGGCCCAGCGCTGCCCTTCTGGGGATGCTGATCCGGCTCTGGCTCCGCTTTGGCGTCGCGGTGCCTGCGGTGGTGGCCGACCTCTGCCTTGCAGCGTCCCCCGCTGTCCCCCGATGCCACGTGGACCCGTGCCAGCCGTCCCCCCCAGGCAGGAGCGCAGGTGACCGCGGTCGTACCCATCCCCAAAGCCCTCAGTGGAGGGGATGGAGCTGCGGTTCGGGCAGGATGAGCGCCTCAGCCCCACAACCACCCTTCAGAAACCATTTTGGCAACTGGAACCGGGGCTCGGGGGCACTGGTGGGGATCTGCTGGTGCTTCCCTTCTCCAGGGTGGGCACGGGAAGGGGACAAAGCCCTTTTCCCCACCCTGGAGATGCTGTGGGATGCAGGAGGGGTTGGGACGCAGCCCTGGCTCTGCGGCGCTGGGGCCAAGGCAGCCTTTGGGACTGACGGGACAGGCTTTGCCGCCGCAGCCGCCGCCCCATGCCGGGACCTGCCTGGGCAGCCCATGCCAGGGCTGAATCACCCGCTGCCGTGCCGGAGCCCGCTGCTGTGCCCGTGGGGAGGCAGCCAGCGCAGCCGCCGAGCCCCCCCGGCAGCATCTTCTGCTGGGACACGGCACCGTCCGTCTGTCTGTCCATCCACGGTGACATCCCAACCCGCCTGAAGGTGACACCAGGGTCGTCGGGCACCTCTCTCCCACCCTCCAGAGCGGCATTAATTCCATTCCCAGCCTTTAATTCAGGATTGGGTTAATCCCGAGCTTGCCCTGCGCCTGGCCTAGATCCTACCTGGGATGCGCGCCTGTCCGGTGAGGACATCCCTAAGGACCGTGGCACACGGTGCCTGCCTGGCCTCGTCTGTCTGTGCGTCTGTCCGTGCGTCTGTCCGTGCGTCCAGCCCCCCGGCGCGTGGGCGACGTGGGGATTATAGCTAACTCTCCATAAAGATTCCCCTAATTGCTTGCCTTACCTCAGGTTTTATCATCAAAGCATCCGTTATTCCCTCTCCAGCCTCCTTTTCTTTTTATTATCTCTTAATTAATCACTCTAGCTTTCACACTTAGCAGATAATTACAGTCTCCTGGGCACGCGGCTCATTTTCATAACCTCCTGCTCCCAGCCAGGAGTGGGCACGGCGCGGGAGCGAGGCGGCAAGCAGGAAAGATGGGATGGGGAGACCATCCTGCGTCACTTCTCTGGGGGGGCAGCGTGGCCGCCGTGTCACCCTCTGGATGGGGGAGCGGGTGGCGCTGGGTACCAACCCCAAGGGGAGGGTCCTCGGCGAGGAATCCATCCCAAAGGGGTGAAGTTTGGGGGGAGGAACCCCTGGGTTCCAACTCAAAGGGGAGGATGCTCAGTAAGGAACCCTTGGGTTCCAGATCAAAGAGGAGGATGCTCAGTGAGGAACCCCTGGGTTCCAGATCAAAGAGGAGGATGCTCAGGTGAGGAACCCTTGGGTTCCAGATCAAAGAGGAGAATGCTCAGTGAGGAACCCCTGGGTTCCAGATCAAAGAGGAGGATGCTTGGGTGAGGAACCCCAGGGTTCCAGATCAAAGAGGAGGATGCTCAGGTGAGGAACCCCTGGGTTCCAGATCAAAGAGGAGGATGCTCAGTGAGGAACCCCTGGGTTCCAGATCAAAGAGGAGGATGCTCAGTGAGGAACCCCTGCGTTCCAGATCAAAGAGGAGGATGCTCAGTGAGGAACCCCTGGGTTCCAGATCAAAGAGGAGGATGCTCAGTGAGGAACCCCTGGGTTCCAGATCAAAGAAGAGGATGCTCAGGTGAGGAACCCCTGGGTTCCAGATCAAAGAGGAGGATGCTCAGTGAGGAACCCCTGGGTTCCAGATCAAAGAGGAGGATGCTCAGTGAGGAACCCTTGGGTTCCAGCCCAAAGAGGAGGATGCTCAGTGAGGAACCCTTGGGTTCCAGCCCAAAGAGGAGGATGCTCAGTGAGGAACCCCTGGGTTCCAGATCAAAGAGGAGGATGCTCAGTGAGGAACCCCTGGGTTCCAGATCAAAGAGGAGGATGCTCAGTGAGGAACCCCTGCGTTCCAGATCAAAGAGGAGGATGCTCAGTGAGGAACCCCTGCGTTCCAGATCAAAGAGGAGGATGCTCAGTGAGGAACCCCTGCGTTCCAGATCAAAGAGGAGGATGCTCAGTGAGGAACCCTTGGGTTCCAACTCAAAGAGGAGGATGCTCAGTGCAGAGTGTGGCCGATAATGGGCAGAGTTAAGAGTATCCAGAAAAGTGATGGAGCTCCGGTCTGGGATCCAGCCTGGGCTTGGCTGGGATGCTTCTGCTGGGGCTGAGAGCTGGAAAAGAAGCTCCTTTCCACCCACCGGCCGCCAAAGCCCCGTTGGCGTGGCATCAGGCGTGGCACAGCCGGCGATGTCCGGCCCTGGATCTGGCGATGCCGGGGTCGGAGCTGCGAGGGGATGGCCCGAAGGAGGGATTTAAAGAGCAAAACCCACTCAGGGAAGATGCCGGGAAGGGAAAAAAGGGGAGAAAGGCCTTTTCTGCAAGGCCTGGGACATAAAGGGCTGCCAGTGCTGCCATGGCAACGGGCGGATTATGATCCAAATGGAAATCAAAATAAGGGGGGGGGGGAGAAGCGAAAGAGTGGAGTAAAGGAGGAGGGGAGGAAAAACAACTTTTTATTTCCAATCGGAGAGCGGTTGTGTGCCTTGGAGGGGTTGCCATAGGAACGGGAGAGAAAAGGAGCCGGGAAAGTGTGTGTGCGGGCGTGCAAGGGAGCGTGGGTGTGCGAGGGAGCGTGCATGGGCATGGGGGGGGTGGGAGCACGTGAGTGTGCAAAGGAGTTTGGGGAGGGGAGGGTGTGTACATGGGTGTTTGAGAGAGGGTGCGTGCGCGTGGGGGTGAGAGGGAGCACGTGAGTGTGCAAGGGAGCACAGGGGAGTATGTGCGGTGCCAGGGAGAGTACCTGTGTGTGGGTGTGCAAGGGAGCATGTGGGTGTGCAAGGGAGCGTGCATGTATGGAGGTGTGCAAGGGAGCGTGTGGGTGTGCAAGGGAGAGTGCATGTA
The DNA here is from genome assembly GCF_017976375.1 of Cuculus canorus. Lineage (NCBI taxonomy): Eukaryota > Metazoa > Chordata > Aves > Cuculiformes > Cuculidae > Cuculus > Cuculus canorus. The sequence goes on from NC_071428.1 coordinate 2,935,855, forward strand.
TGGAGGTGTGCAAGGGAGCGTGTGGGTGTGCAAGGGAGAGTGCATATATGGAGGTGTGCAAGGGAGCGTGCATGCATGTGGGTGTACAAGGGAGCATGTAGGTGTGCAAGGGAGAGTGCATATGCACATTGGTGTGCGAGGGAGCCTGTGTGCACGTGGGTGTGCACGTGGGTGTGCGAGGGTGCCCGGGTCCCACCGCCGCCCCGGGCAGAGCAGGACTGGGGGGGTCACAGCCGCCTCCTCTCCTGCTTCCCCCTTCCCTTTCTGATACGGTCAAAAACCCCCAACGTTCGGAGGGGATTTGATGTAAAATAATGACTTTCGACAGTCGAGAGGGGATTTCCCATCCCAGGAAGCTCCATCCCGTGCCTCCAGGGAGGGCTGGAGGTGCTGAGCACCCCCCTGGCCAGGCTGGTGGGGTGCTGGAGGCATCTCAGGGGGGTTCCTGGTGGGATGCAGGGCGATGGGCTGGGGGCTGTGTTTGGGTGAAGGCATCTCCGGGGGGTTCCTGGTGAGGTGGAGGACGTGGGGTGATGGTGGGTGCTGGGTGATGGGCTGAGTGCTGTTATGGTGAAGGCATCTCCATGGGGTTCCTGGTGAGATGGAGGACATGGGGTGATGGGCTGAGTGCTGTTAGGGTGAAGGCATCTCCGTGGGGTTCCTGGTGAGATGGAGGACATGGGGTGATTAGAGTGAAGGCATCTCTATGGGGTTCCTGGTGAGATGGAGGACATGGGGTGATGGACTGGGTGCTGTGTTTGGGTGAAGGCATCTCCATGGGGTTCCTGGTGAGATGGAGGACATGGGGTGATGGGCTGAGTGCTGTGTTTGGGTGAAGGCATCTCGGGGGGATTGTGATGGGTTGGAGGACCCGGGGTGATGGGCTGGCTGCTGTTTGGCTGAAGGCTGGAGAAAGGAAGCCAGGATGGAGGCAGGAGAGCAGCAGTGGGGAAACTGAGGCACGAAGCACTTTGTTTTCTCCAGGCAACTCGGGTTCAGGGCCCCAAACCTCCCTTCAGCTTTAAACACAGCAGCGGGTGCCCAAAAACCAGTGGGGAGGAGCAAGAAGCGACCCCCAAACCTCAATCTCCAACCTCCTAAAATGCCCCCACCAACCCCACCAGTCCCCTTCCCTTGGATCCCAGTCCCTTCCCTTGGATCCCAGTCCCTTCCCTGGGATCCCAGTCCCCTTCCCTTGGATCCCAGTCCCCTTCCCTTGGATCCCAGTCCCTTCCCTGGGATCCCAGTCCCTTCCCTTGGATCCCAGTCCCCTTCCCTTGGATCCCAGTCCCCTTCCCTGGGATCCCAGTCCCTTCCCTTGGATCCCAGTCCCCTTCCCTTGGATCCCAGTCCCTTCCCTTGGATCCCAGTCCCCTTCCCTTGGATCCCAGTCCCTTCCCTTGGATCCCAGTCCCCTTCCCTTGGATCCCAGTCCCCTCCTTGGGATCTCAGTCCCTTCCCTTGGATCCCAGTCCCTTCCCTTGGATCCCAGTCCCCTTCCCTGGGGTCTCAGTCCCTTCCCTTGGATCCCAGTCCCTTCCCTTGGATCCCAGTCCCCTTCCCTGGGGTCTCAGTCCCTTCCCTTGGATCCCAGTCCCTTCTCTTGGATCCCAGTCCCCTTCCCGTGGATCCCAGTCCCTTCCCTTGGATCCCAGTCCCTTCCCAGGGGTTCCAGCTCTCTGCCCGCTGCGGGGAGCTGAGGGTTAAGTTCGGGTTTTTCTTTCTCTCCCTCTTCTTCCAGAGAGCCTTGGCAGGAAATTCCTCAAATTCCAGGCTTGTGGGATCATTGCTGCGCTGCGACCGCAGAGCGGGGCCGGGGCTGCTCCTCCGGCTCCTCCCCAGCACCGTGTGCTGAGCCCGGGGGGAGGCAGCGAGGGGCCCCCCAGGACAGGGTCCCCCCAAATGCAGGGTCTCCTCAAATCCAGAGTCCCCCAAATCCAGAGTCCCCCAAAATCCAGGGTCTCCTCAAATCCAAAGTGCCCCCAAATCCAGGGTCTCCTCAAATCCAGGGTCCCCCAAATCCAGAGTCCCCCAAAATCCAGAGTCTCCTCAAATCCAAAGTCCCCCCAAATGCAGGGTCTCCTCAAATCCAAGGTCTCCTCGAATCCAAGGTCCCCCCAAATCCAAGGTCCCCCCAAATCCAGGGTCTCCTCAAATCCAGGGTCTCCTCAAATCCAGAGTCCCCCAAATCCAGAGTCCCCCAAAATCCTGGGTCTCCTCAAATCCAAAGTCCCCTCAAATGCAGGGTCTCCTCAAATCCAGAGTCCCACAAAATCCAGGGTCTCCTCAAATCCAAAGTCCCCCCAAATCCAGGGTCCCCCTCAAATCCAGGGTCACCTGGGTTGGATGGGACTCCCCCAAACCCAGGGTCCCCCCAAACCCAGGGTCCCCCCGGGGGGACAGGACCCCCCTCCCGCCGCGTTGGGCGATGACCCCACTGCCCACTGGGGAGAAGGAGCCAAAATTCCTGCTTTTATTGTCCCCGGCGGGAAGGGAGCGCCCAGCCCAGGGCACAACTTGGGGTCCCCCCAGTATTTGGGGTCCGGCGGGTGGGGGGACACCACGCTGTGCCTCAGCCCTGTTGGGTTTTGCCCTTCCTTTCAACCCATTTCCTCCTGAATTCATTATTTTACACACCCCCCCCCCTTTGCCAGGGATCGGAATGAGCTCCGAGTTTAACCTCATCTCGTTAGCGATGCTCGTGGTGATGCCTTTCCCAGTCGGGAGCCAAGTCACGAGTGGGGAAACTGAGGCACGGAATGGATTCGCACACCCTCTATCCCACCCACAGTCCCCATCTCTAAGGAGACCCCCGACCGACAAAGCCAGGATTCCATCCCAGCGAGCTCCGGATTAAACCTCAATGCGTTAGTGATGCTCACGATCCAAATTTAACCCCATCTCATTAGCGATGCCTTTCCCAGTCAGGATCCAAGCCAATCGTGGGGAAACTGAGGCACAGAGTGGGGCACGCACCCCAATTCCACCCATGTTCGCCATCCCTAACGAGACCTTGACTAACAAGGCTGAGGTTTCGACTAATGAGGCTGAGACCTCCACTAATGAAGCCGGGCTCAATCAGAACGAGCTCCGAATTAAACCTCATCTCGTTAGCGATGTTTGCGACGCCGACTTTCCCAGTCAGGATCCAAACCATCCACGGGGGAAACTGAGGCACAGAGTGGGACACTCATCCTTAACAAGACCTCAACTAACGAGGCTGAGATCTGGACTAACGAGGCTGAGACCTTAACTAACAAAACCAGGGCTTGAATTAAACCTCATCTCGTTAGTGATGCTCATGGCACCACCTTTCCCAGTCAGGATCCAAGCCATGCATGGGGAAACTGAGGCACAGAGTGGGACACTCATCCTTAACAAGACCTCAACTAACGAGGCTGAGACCTTAACTAACAAAACCAGGGCTTGAATTAAACCTCATCTCGTTAGTGATGCTCAAGGCACCACCTTTCCCAGTCAGGATCCAAGCCATGCATGGGGAAACTGAGGCACAGAGTGGGACGTGCACCCTAGGTCCCATCCATGCTCCCCATCCCTAACGAGACCCAAACTAACGAGGCTGAGATCTCGACTAACTAACTAAGTAACGAGGCCAGGGCTCGTCCTCTGACTCATCCCTTTCCATCGGCGCTCTCCCAGCTGCTTGTCCCGATTCAATGTGAATGATAATCCCATTATTAAGAGATGTCTCATTAAGACATCTGTAACGAGAGCGCTCACCAGCAGCTCGGTGGAACGATGCCAGCGCTGTTTAAATATGTTTCCCCCCCCCTTCATTAATAATTAGGGATTTTTATTCCCCCCTTTTCCCAAAGAAGAGCTCCCCTCCCCCTCCCCGCACACACACACACAAAAGTCTTAATTAGACATTGTTCCTAACAGGGATATTACACAAATTAATTAAACTCAAGCCAATAAACAGCGCTGCTCCATCATTCCGGCGGCCCCAGAAATGAAGAGGAAATAACAAGGGGAGAGGCTCCAAAATAACAAGGGGGGGGGGGGGTTCTGCCAGTGCCTTCCAGGGTGCGGGGAGAGGGTATCTGGGTGCCTGGGGTGTCCCAGGACTTGGGGGGGTTAAGCCAAGGTCTGGGGGGGGGGTGTCTGAACCCCCTGGGAGATGCTGGGGGGGTCTCTGGGGATGTTGGGTGGGGTGGGATGCTGAGGATGCAGGACCAGTGGGTGCAGGGGGGATGCTGGGGGTGCAGCACCACTTGTGGGGGGATGCCTGGACACCTGGGTGCCCCCAGGACTTGGGGGGGGGGTCAGGCTGGGTGTCCAGGGCTCTGTCCTGGGGGGGGCTTTGGACCCCAATGGGAGATGCTGGGGGGGTCCCTGGAGATGTTGGATGGGGTGGGATGCTCAGGGTACAGGACAAATGGGTGTAGGGGGAATGCTGGGGGTGCAGGATCACTTGTGGGGGGATGCCTAGACACCTGGGTGCCCCCAGGACTTGGGGGGGGGGGGTTGGGAGGCTCTGTCCTGGGGAGCTTTGGCCCCCAATGGGAGATGCTGGGGGGGTCTCCGGGGATGTTGGATGGGGTGGGATGCTCAGGGTGCAGGAGCACTGGGTGGGGGGCAACGCCCTGGGTGGGGGCTGCTGAGCGGGAGGTGCTGGGAGGGGGGGGTCTGACCCTGGGAAACCCGAGCGGGAGCAACATCTGCAGCATCGCGCACATCTGCAGCCCAGGCCTTTGTCTGGCAGCGGAGCAAAGGGCACTGGGGGAGGAGGAGGAGGAGGAGGAGGAGGAGGAAGGCTGAGCTTTGGAGGCAGTTCTGCACCCACAGCCCCTCTGCAGCCCCCCAAAGCGCAGCCCGAGCGCTGCTGGGAGCAAAGGGTGCACCAAAGCGCCAGGAGCCCGCGGGGACCCCAACCCCGGGGGGGCTGAGGGAGCCTGGTTGGGGGTGGCATGGAGGGATCCTCACCCAGGGCGTGCAAACGGCTGCACACGCGTGTGCACACGTGTGGCTTGCGCTCAGGCTCCCGGCTCTTCCAGACATACGTGTTCCTGTGCAGGCGTGTGGCTGGCGTGCACACGCACACACACCCAGGCACACACACACCCATGCACATGCACACACACACGCACACACGTGTTCCAATGCATGAATGTGGCTGTGCACACACAACACACACACACGTGGTTGCAAGAACAGAGCTGCTTTGCACATGCTCCCCTGTGCCCCCCATAGTCCCCTCCAGACCCCCTATGCTCCCCAGAGCCCCCCGTGCCCCCCATAGTCCCCTCCAGACCCCCATGTCCCCCATAGCCCCCCATGTTCCCCACACTCCCCTTTGCCCCCCACAGCCCCCTCCAGACCCCCATGTCCCCCTATAGCCCCCTGTGCCCCCCATAGTCCCCTCCAGACTCCCCGTATCCCCCACAGCCCCCATGTCCCCACTCTCCCCTGTGCCCCCCCAGCCCCCTCCAGCCCTCCCTGCTCCCCACACCCCCCCTGTGCTCCCCACACCCCCCCTGTGCTCCCCACATTCCCCAGTGCCCCCCCCCAGCCCCCCTGTGCCCCCCACATTCCCCAGTGCCCCCCACATTCTCCGGTGCCCCCCAGCCCCCCTGTGCCCCCCACATTCCCCAGTGCCCCCCCAGCCCCCCTCCGAGCCCTTTGTCTTTCTGCCTGGCTGCCCCCTTTCACCAGGATTAGTGATGGGTAGAAAGGGGCTGAGTTTTTCCACTAACTTGGGGTGGCCGAGGGGTCCTTCCCCAGCGCGGGGCGAGTGGGGGGCAGACAAAGACCCCCGAGCCCCCCCTCCAGCCTCTGCCTGCACTCGGGGGGCAGGAGCTGTGAGCAAGAGTGGGATGGGGGGGTACAGGGGTTCCTGATGGGACCCCCGAGCCAGGGACCCCTTGGGTGACACCTTGGGGGGGGGCTGAGCCTAACCTGGACCTTCAAAGACCTTGAGGACCCCCCAGTATGGAAAGGGGCTCCAGGAAAGCTGGGGAGGGGCTCTGGATCGGGGAGGGGGGGGGGGGTGCAGGGATGGGATGAGGAGGAAGGGTTTTGAGCTGAAAGAAGGGAGATTGAGATGAGAATTTAGGGAGAAATTCTTCATGACGAGGGTGGGGAGACCCTGGCCCAGGGTGCCCAGAGCAGTGGTGGCTGCTCCATCCCTGGAGGGGTTCCAGGCCACGTTGGATGGGGTTTGGAGCCCCCTGGGATTGGATCTGGCTGGGCTTGGAGGTCCCTTCCAACCCAACCCATTCCTTTTTTCCCCCACCCCCCGCCTGGTTCGGTTGCCGTAACGCGCTGAAGCAATTCATTTATTTTCATCTCTATTTTCTCTCTCTGCCCGGCGCTGGGCTCTGCTTTATTGGCATCTTTGCAGCGCTGAAAGTAATGTAATTACGAGGGGAATTTATATGTTGTTTCATAAGTCGGGAGTTCATTTTTTTTTGATATTATTATTATTATTATTATTAGGTGGGGAATATTTAAGGCTCCTTGGGAAGGAAAAATAGAACCCAATTCCACCACGTCATCTCCCCCCGGTATTTATGCCTCTTCCCAGGGAGGTTTTAATTGAAAATTGTTCTGCCTGGGCCCTGTGTTGCGTGTTTTAAACCCATCTCTAATGACAGCCCGGAGCCTCCGCTCGTCTCCGCGCGCCGGTGCCCTGGGTGGGTGGAAAAGGCAGGAGATGGATGGAAAGCAGGGAGGGAGCGAGGGGGATTCTGCCCCTCTGCTCTGGTGAGACCCAACCTGGAGCCCTGTGTCCCGTTCTGGAGTCCTCAGCACTGGAAGGATACGGAGCTGTTGGAGCGAGGTCAGAGGAGGGCACGGAGATGATGCGAGGGCTGAAGAACCTCCTGTATGAGGACACACTGAGAGGGTTGGGGTTGTTCAGCCTGGAGAAGAGAAAGCTCCGAGGAGACCTTAGAGCAGCTTCCAGCGCTGAAAGGGGCTCCAGAAAAGCTGTGGAGGGGCTCTGGATCAGGGAGTGCAGGGAGAGGATGAGGAGGAACGGGTTTGAGCTGAAAGAGGGGAGATTGAGATGAGACCTTGGGGAGAAACTCTTCATGATGAGGGTGGGGAGGCCCTGGCCCAGGGTGCCCAGAGCAGCGGTGGCTGCTCCATCCCTGGAGGGGTTCCAGGCCAGGTTGGATGGTTCCTGGAGCCCCTGAGCCAGTGGGAGGTGTCCCTGCCCATGGCAGGGGTGGGACTGGATGGGCTTTGAGGTCCCCTCCCATTCCATGATTCCATGGACGTGTGCCTGCACACGCACGCCCGTATCTCTCTGTGCATCCACGCGTGGACCCGTTGTCATAAAAGCAACCTGGGGACAGGGTTATCCACTGAGCTGATGGACCCCTTCAATCTCTCCCTTCCCCGTGCCTCAGTTTCCTCGCGAGGATGACCAGCATCTTCTGGTAACCATGGCAACCTGAGGATGCTGCCCCGGCAGTGGTACCCGGGTAGCAGGGACTTTCCTTGCCGCCGCAGGCATCCCCCCCCCCGCCAGGCTGAGCCTGATGGGATCCGACACGGAGGTGCCGGCGCGGCACAGCAGCGCCCGTCTCCCTGCCCAAGGAATAATCGAGGTGGAATATTTGATCGGATGGGAAATGAGCTGCTAAATTTGTTGTGAGATTGGTGTCACCAGCGATGGCGGCCGGGCTGGGAAATGAGAAATCGGGAGGTTACAGAGAAGCCATCGCAGCGGCAAAGGGATGTGGTACAGCGGTTTGCTGGGGACACGGAGGGACCGCAGAGCCGGGGTCACCAAGGGTGTTGCGGTGGCACAGAGGAGATGGGGGGCTCTGGTCCCCGTGGATGCTCACACTGGTGATACAGAGATGGGGGGCTCTGGTCCCCATGGATGCTCACACTGGTGATACAGAGATGGGGGGCTCTGGTCCCCATGGATGCTCACACTGGTGATACAGAGATGGTCCCCATGGATGCTCACCCTGGTGATACAGAGATGGGGAGACTGGTCCTTATGGATGCTCACACTGGTGATACAGAGATGGGGGGCTCTGGTCCCCATGGATGCTCACACTGGTGACACAGAGATGGGGGGCTCTGGTCCCCATGGATGCTCACACTGGTGATACAGAGACGGGGACTCTGGTCCCCATGGATGCTCACACTGGTGATACAGAGATGGGGGGCTCTGGTCCCCATGGATGCTCACCCTGGTGACACAGAGATGGGGGGCTCTGGTCCCCATGGATGCTCACCCTGGTGACACAGAGATGGGGACTCTGGTCCCCATGGATGCTCACACTGGTGATACAGAGATGGGGGGCTCTGGTCCCCATGGATGCTCACACTGGTGATACAGAGATGGGGGGCTCTGGTCCCCATGGATGCTCACACTGGTGATACAGAGATGGTCCCCATGGATACTCACCCTGGTGGCACAGAGATAGGGAACCCTGGTCCCCACGAGCACCCATCCTGCATCCCAGTGCTCCGGGCAATGCTGTGCCAGCGTGGCACGGTCAAGGTGACCTCTTCCGGGGTGCAGGGAGGCGGTGGGGACCCAACGCTGCCGGCAGCGGGTGGGCAGGAGAAGACGGCGGGGCCGGGGGAGGGGAACCAATCTCCTCCTCATTTGTTTTTATAATTTTGCCTTTTAAAAAATGAAAATAACTGGAGCATCCTTTCCCCGGAGAGCTTCGCTACCAACAGCTTCGGGAGCGAGAAGCAGAGGGGGGAGGCACGGAGCAGCCCCCGCCAGCACCCGGGAACACTGGGGACGCCCGAGTGTCCCCAGCCACACAGGGAGGGATGCGCAGCCCTGGGGGAAACTGAGGCACGGTGTGGCTCTGAGGCTCTGGTGGGATGGGGGGCAGTTTGCGTTGGTTTTTGTGCCCCCCATGCCTCGTTTTGCCCCTCGGAGAGGGTTTGGGTTAAAACAGCCCCGGTTCTGCCACTGCACGTGTGGAATTAACAGGGTCAAACACAGCAGCAGGCGGGGAAACGATGTCCCTCGAGATGGCGGCGAGGGGGGCCGGGCTGGATGTGGCCCCGTCCTGGTGCCTCCCAAGCCCGGGCGCTGGGTGCTCGCCAACGATGCGCTGGCGTCATATGATGGTGTTGAAATACTTTCCGTTCCTGCCGGGATGGGGAGGACCCGCCAGCGCCGGGAGACGAGCCAGGGCACGGGGTCCAGAGGCAGCCGGGATGGCGGTGGGGACAACCGGCCACCAAGGATGCTGGCACAGTCAGAACAGGGATGGGGACAACTGGGCATCAAGGATGCTGGTGCAGGAGGGATGGGGACAGGGATGGGGACAACTGGGCACCAAGGATGCTGGCACGCTTTGAATAGGGACATGGATGGGGACAACTGGGCACCAAGGATGCTGGCACGCTTTGGATGGGGACAGGGATGGGGACAACTGGGCATCAAGGATGCTGGTGCAGGAGGGATGGGGACAACCGTTGCTGAGGGTGCTGGCATGGTGGGGATGGGGACAACCAGCCACCAAGGGTGCTGGCGCGCTTTGGATGGGGACAGGGATGGGGACAACCAGGCACCAAGGATGCTGGCACACTTTGGATGGGGACAGGGACGGGGACAACCATCTACTGAGGGTGCTGGCACAGTGGGGATGGGGACAGGGATGGGACAACTGTCCGCTAAGGATGCTGGCACACTTGGGATGGGGACAGCGGTAGGGAGAACGGGCTGCCGAGGATGCCAAGGGTACTGGCGTGGCTGGGATGGGGACAGGAATGGGGACAGCTGGTCACCTGGGATGCTGGCACATCCAGGATGAGGATGGGGACAAGTGGCTGCTGAGGATGCTGGCGCGGCGGGGATGCTGTCAGCTCCCCGTGCATCACAGAGCAGCGGCTGCAGGATTCAATTAACGAGGAATTAAAGGCTAGTAATATTCAATTAATGTCAATCAGAGCAGGATTATAGGATAGAGATTTTGGTCAAATGGGGTCGATGCCTTTTTAACGAAGATGCGCTGGGAGCTGATAACGGAGCTCGGAGGGGAAGAGCTTTGACCCCCAAACGGCGCTACCAGCACTGGGATGGGACCCTGGCTGCCAGCATCCCCACACCAGTGCCCCCAGCATCCCCACACCAGTACCCTCAGCATCCCCACACCAGTACCCTCAGCATCCCCACACCAGTATCCCCAGCATCCCCAAACTGGTGCCTCCAGCATCATCACATTGGTGCCCCCAGCATCCCTGTGCCAGTGTCCTCAGCATCCACACACCAGTAACCCCGGCCCCCCGAAACTGGTACCTACACTATCCTCACACCAGTGCCCCCAGCGTCCCCACACCAGTGCCCCAGCGTCCCCACACCAGTACCCCCAGCATCCCCACACCAGTGCCCCAGCGTCCCCACACCAATGCCCCCAGCATCCCCACACCAGTATCCCCAGCATCCCCAAACTGGTGCCTCCAGCATCATCACATTGGTGCCCCCAGCATCCCTGTGCCAGTGTCCTCAGCGTCCACACACCAGTAACCCCGGCCCCCCGAAACTGGTACCTACACTATCCTCACACCAGTGCCCCCAGCGTCCCCACACCAGTGCCCCAGCGTCCCCACACCAGTACCCCCAGCATCCTCACACCAGTGCCCCAGCATCCCCACACCAGTGCCCCAGCGTCCCCACACCAATGCCCCCAGCATCCCCACACCAGTATCCCCAGCATCCCCAAACTGGTGCCTCCAGCATCATCACATTGGTGCCCCCAGCATCCCTGTGCCAGTGTCCTCAGCATCCACACACCAGTAACCCCGGCACCCCGAAACTGGTACCTACACTATCCTCACACCAGTGCCCCCAGCGTCCCCACACCAGTGCCCCAGCGTCCCCACACCAGTACCCCCAGCATCCCCACACCAGTGCCCCCAGCATCCCCACACCAATGCCCTCAGCATCCCCACACCAGTATCCCCAGCGTCCCCACACCAGTGCCCCCAGCGTCCCCACACCAGTATCCCCAGCGTCCCCACACCAGTGCCCCCAGCATCCCCACACCAGTGCCCCAGCGTCCCCACACCAGTGCCCCAGCGTCCCCACACCAGTATCCCCAGCATCCCCACACCAATGCCCGCAGCATCCCCACACCAGTACCCCCAGCATCCCCACACCAGTGCCCCCAGCATCCCCACACCAGTGCCCCCAGCATCCCCACACCAATGCCCGCAGCATCCCCACACCAGTACCCCCAGCATCCCCACACCAGTGCCCCAGCGTCCCCACACCAGTACCCCCAGCATCCCCACACCAGTGCCCCAGTGTCCCCACACCAGTATCCCCAGCGTCCCCACACCAGTGCCCCCAGCGTCCCCACACCAGTGCCCCCAGCATCCCCACACCAGTATCCCCAGCATCCCCACACCAGTGCCCCCAGCATCCCCACACCAGTATCCCCAGTATCCCCATCCCAGAGCCCTCCCTGGAGCTGCTCCGGCTTTGGCGCTCAGCACCCATCCCCGTTAGCGTTAAAAAGCCAAGTGGAAAAAGAGAAGAAAATAGAAGAGGGCATTGAGTGACTTCGAACAAGGAGCGGAAGCGGCTTCTCCTGCCAAGCGCCTTTCGGAGCGCGCGGCTCGGCCCGTTCCCGGCCAGCGCTGTCGTGCCGGGGTGAGCGTGGCAAAAGAGGCTCAGAAATTGTTGATGGCACCCGAGATCCTCGCTAGCAAATACCCCGTTACCAGCTGGGTGGGCGCCTGCTGCCTGGGTCCCATCCTGCTCCGGCTGGCAGGGAGCGAGGGATGCTGTGCGAGATGGTTGGGGGCATCGCCGAAGCGAAGATCCCTCTTTATCCCAGCCCTGCTTCCCATCTCTGGGGTCAGGATGGGATCCTTGGGGTTCCTGGGGTCAGGATGGGACCCCTGGGGTCAGGGTGGGATCTTTGGGTCCACGAGGTCAGGGTGGGCTCCCTCGTCTCCTTGGAGCCCAGATGGGCTCCGTGGGGTCAGGATGGGATCCTTGGGGTCCCTGGCATCCCGATGAGGTCCCTGGGCTCCGAGGGATGCTGAGGTCAGGATGGGATCCTTGGGGGCTCTGGGGTCAGGATGGGGTCCGTGGCCTGAGGATGGGATCCATGGAGTCAGGATGGGATCTTTGGGGTCCGTGGCATGTCAGGATGGGCTCCCTGCGGTCAGGATGGGATCCTTGGGATCCCTGGGGACAGGTTGAGGTCCTTGGGGTCCCCAGGACCAGGCAGGATGAGGGTCCCCAGCACCCACCCGCGACCTAGCTGGGTTTCAGTGAAAGCCTAAAATAGGCGCCGGTGCCAGGGGGAGCGCGGGGACGTGCCAGGACCGATCGCATCTCAGCACCGCCACAGCCCCCCGGCGAGGCAGCAGGATGGGACCCTTCGGGGCTGCATCCCTAATCCCTGGTGGGATCCATCGGTGGGACACAGTGCTGCCGGGTAGGGCTGAGCTCAGCCCCCTTCGTGCCTCAGTTTCCCCCCCGCAGGGCGCGCGGGGTCGTCGCAGTTGGTCCTGAGCTGCGGTGCTTGCGCCTGTTTTCCATGCCATTGCCTCGCGCGGGTGACGCGTGGCTCGAGGCGGTGACAGCGCTGTGACAGGGACAACAGCGATGCCTCATCCTCAGCATCCAGCCAGGGCCTCATCCTGCCCTCCTCTCCCATCTCCCAGCGCCGTGACAGGGATGGGGATGGGGACAGCAGCTGTGCCACACGCTCAGCATCCAGCCAGGGTCTCATCCTGCCCTCCTCTCCCATCTCCCAGCATGGTGACAGGGATGGGGACAGCAGCTGTGCCACATGCTCAGCATCCAGCCAGGGCCTCATCCTGCCCTCCTCTCCCATCTCCCAGCATGGTGACAGGGATGGGGACAGCAGCTGTGCCACACGCTCAGCATCCAGCCAGGGCCTCATCCTGCCCTCGTCTCCCATCTCCCAGCGCCGTGACAGGGATGGGGATGGGGACAGCAGCTGTGCCTCATCCTCAGCATCCAGCCAGGGTCTCATCCTGCCCTCCTCTCCCATCTCCCAGCATGGTGACAGGGATGGGGATGGGGACAGCAGCTGTGCCACACGCTCAGCATCCAGCCAGGGTCTCATCCTGCCCTCCTCTCCCATCTCCCAGCATGGTGACAGGGATGGGGACAGCAGCTGTGCCACACGCTCAGCATCCAGCCAGGGCCTCATCCTGCCCTCCTCTCCCATCTCCCAGCATGGTGACAGGGATGGGGACAGCAGCTGTGCCATACGCTCAGCATCCAGCCAGGGCCTCATCCTGCCCTCCTCTCCCATCTCCCAGCATGGTGACAGGGATGGGGATGGGGACAGCAGCTGTGCCTCATCCTCAGCATCCAGCCAGGGTCTCATCCTGCCCTCCTCTCCCATCTCCCAGCATGGTGACAGGGATGGGGATGGGGACAGCAGCTGTGCCACACGCTCAGCATCCAGCCAGGGTCTCATCCTGCTCTCCTCTCCCATCTCCCAGCATGGTGACAGGGATGGGGACAGCAGCTGTGCCACACGCTCAGCATCCAGCCAGGGTCTCATCCTGCTCTCCTCTCCCATCTCTCCCAGCAATGGGGACAGGGACAGCCCTGCTCCACGCTCAGCATCCTCCCGGGGCTTCATCCTTCCCTCCTCTCCCATCCTTTCCGCTCTGCCGGGCAGGGCCACAAGGAAACCAAATCCTCTTTTCTCTCCCGCAGAATAAAACCAGCGGAGGGTTAGGGTGGGTGGGTTTTTTTTTCCCACCCCTCCCTGTCTATTTTTTGCCAATATAAATAGAAGCGAAGAACTTGGGAAGAGGAAGGGGGGAAAAAGGCTTAAAATTTAAAAGCAGAGAGAAGAGGACGGGGAGGAGGGAGAGAGATAAAATAATAAAAAAAAATAAAAAAACCTCTAGCGGGGAGAGATTTGGCTCCATCTGAGAGCTGTCAGCGCAAATAAAAAGCTTTTCTTTGAACCCTGAGTTTAATAGCGAGAGGAGAGAGAGGGAGATTGGAGCACCAGCCCCGGGGCTTAATCAGCCCTGCAGTGGATAAATAGAGGGAGACAGGGCCGGGAGTGGGGGTCCCCGCGTCCCCCCGCGCCCCACCGGCCACCCCGAGCCCTCCAGGGGCACCCAGCGCCGCCCCCGGCCCTCGCACACGCGTGTGGCACATCCCAGTGTGCACATTCCCTGCTCACAGGGGTGTGATTCCGTGCACAGACACATCCCGTGTGCACATTCCCTGCTCACATGGGTGTGATTCCGTGCACAGATACATCCCAGTGTGCACATTCCCTGCTCACACGGGTGTGATTCCGTGCACAGACACATCCCGTGTGCACATTCCCTGCTCACATGGGTGTGATTCCGTGCACAGACACATCCCGGTGTGCACATTCCCTGCTCACGGGGGTGTGATTCCGTGCACAGACACATCCCGGTGTGCACAGACACATCCCGGTGTGCACATTCCCTGCTCACGGGGGTGTGATTCCGTGCACAGACACATCCCAGTGTGCACATTCCCTGCTCACATGGGTGTCATTCCGTGCACAGACACATCCTGGTGTGTACATTCCCTGCTCACATGGGTGTGATTCCGTGCACAGACATATCCCGTGTGCACAGACACATCCCGGTGTGCACATTCCCTGCTCACACGGGTGTGATTCCATGCACAGACACATCCTGATGTGCACAGACACATCCCGGTGTGCACAGACACATCCTGGTGTGCACATTCCCTGCTCACAGGCGTGTGATTCCGTGCACAGACACATCCCGTGTGCACATTCCCTGCTCACACGGGTGTGAGTCCGTGCACAAATACATCCCGGTGTGCACAGACACATCCCGTGTGCACATTCCCTGCTCACAGGGGTGTGATTCCATGCACAGACACATCCTGGTGTGCACAGACACATCCCAGTGTGCACAGACACATCCCGTGTGCACATTCCCTGCTCACAGGGGTGTGATTCCGTGCACAGACACATCCCGGTGTGCACAGACACATCCCGGTGTGCACATTCCCTGCTCACGGGGGTGTGATTCCGTGCACAGACACGTCCTGATGTGCACATTCCCTGCTCACAGGCGTGTGATTCCGTGCACAGACACATCCCGGTGTGCACAAACATACAGTCCATGTACACACATGTACTCCCCTGCAGACACGCTCCCATGCACACACACACATTCCCATATGCACACACGCACATTCCCATGCGCACACACATTCCCATGCGCACACGCGTGTTCTCATGCACACAGGTTTGTCCCTATGCACACTGGCGTGTTCCCAGCGCACACATGTGCATTCCCATACACATACACGGATTCCCCTGCACGTGGATGCATTCCCATCCTCATCCCTATGCACCCATGCACATTCCCATGCACACATGCACGTGTTTCCATGCACGTGGGCTCCTTCCCACGCCCAATCCGTGGGTTCCCCGTGCCCACACGCGTGTGCTTGCACTCCCGCGTGCTCCCTTGCACACGCGTGTGCACGCACAGAGAGCGACGAGCGGGTGGGATGGGCGATGCCGAGGTGTAAACCCTCAGCCTTTGGGAAGCCAACATCTCCTCGGCATCATGGCACGGCCCCGCGACACGGAGAGCCTTTCGGCGCTCGCTGTGCCGTGGCAGTCGCTTGGCACTCGGCCTCCCCCGCGCCCGCCGGCCTCGCGTCGCCCTCCGCCAGACTCAACAGCCCTCGGCCTCGCGGGACGCGCGGCGCAGGCGGTTACGTGGTGGGGGAGAGGTTGGACGTGGTGATGGGTCCACCAGGACGTGTCTCCACACCAAATCCCTCCCGGAGAAGCCCTTTTGAGGAGGGATTCCTGGGGTGCCAGATCTGGGGGTGTCCTGAGCCAGGGATGCTGGGGTGTCTCCATCCTGAGGATCGTGGGGTGTCTGATCTGGGGGTGTCCTGAGCCAGAGATGCTGGGGTGTCCCCATCTGGGGATCCTGAGATGCCATGTCCCGAGGATCATGGGGTGCCAGATCTGGGGGTGTCCTGAGCCAGGGATGCTGGGGTGTCCCCATCTGGGGATCATGAGATGCCATGTCCCGAGGATCCTGGGGTGCCTGATCTGGGGGTGTCCTGAGCCAGGGATGCTGGGGTGTCCCCATCTGGGGATCGTGAGATGCCATGTCCCGAGGATCGTGGGGTGCCAGATCTGGGGGTGTCCTGAGCCAGAGATGCTGGGGTGTCCCCATCTGGGGATCGTGAGATGCCATGTCCCGAGGATCGTGGGGTGCCAGATCTGGGGGTGTCCTGAGCCAGGGATGTGGGGGTGTCCCCATCCTGAGGATCATGGGGTGCCAGATCTGGGGGTGTCCTGAGCCAGGGATGCTGGGGTGTCTCCATCTGGGGATCATGAGATGCCATGTCCCGAGGATCCTGGGGTGCCTGATCTGGGGGTGTCCTGAGCCAGGGATGTGGGGGTGTCCCCATCCTGAGGATCCTGGGGTGCCAGATCTGGGGGTGTCCTGAGCCAGGGATGCTGGGATTCCGTATCCTGAGGATCCTGGGGTGCCCCTTGCCAAGGATCCCGGGTGCCTGATCCACGGATACCCCACTTCAAGGAACACCGGTACCCCATCTCGGGGATCCTGGGGTGCCATGTCCAGAGGATCTGTGTGTACCCCGTCACCGGGATCCTGGGTGCCCCCTTGGTTGCGGGTAGTCCCCATCCCTGTCCCCAGCCCCACTCCAGCCCCACTCCAGCCCCACTCCGGCCCCCCCGGTGCCAGGCGGTGCCCGTGGGGCAGGTGGGGGGCTGGGGGTCCCCCGGTGCTGTCTGGCAGCCGCTGCCTGCGCCTCCTCCCGCCTGTCTCGCTCCCGGTTCCCCGGCTCTGATCTTCCCTCACACCCACCTCTCTCCAGGCACCTTTCTCTTTGATCTCCGCTCTGCTTTTTCTTTCCCCCTCCCCTCGCCCCCCCCAATCCCTCTCCATCCCCCTCTCCTCCTCCTCCTCTTCTTCTCTCTCCTTCCTTTATCTCCCTCCTTCCCTGCATCCCGGCTCTCTCTCCCATCCCGGGGGGGCCACAGGACCGACAGGCGTGGGATGGGGGGGACCGGGATGGTGGCACTGGGTCACCCCAGAGTGGCCGGAGCAGGGACTGTCCCCACATCACCGCTGTGGCTTTGGGATCCTGGGGTACCGTATCCTGGGGATCCTGAGGTGCCCGATCCATGGGTACCCCACCTCAAGGAACCCCAGGCATACCGTCCTGGGGATCCTGGGGTCCCTTGTCCCACGGATGCTGGGGTGTCCCCATCCTGAGGATGCTGAGTTGGCATGTCCCAAGGATCCTTGGGTGACTGATCTGGGGGTGTCCTATCCCAGGGATGCTGGGGTGTCCTCATTGTAGGGTTCCTGCAGTGCCTGATCCAGGGGTACCCCAACTCCAAGATCCATGGGTACCCTATCCCGGAGATCCTGGGATGCTCTATCACTCAGATCCTGGAACGCTTTGTCCCAGAGATCTTGGGGTTCTTCATCCTGGGGATCCCTGGATGCCCCATCAAATGGGTCCTGGGGTGCTTGGTCCCAGGGATCTTGGGGTTCCTCATCCTGGGGATCCCTGGATGCCCCATCAAATGGGTCCTGGGGTGCTTGGTCCCAGGGATCTTGGGGTTCCTCATCCTGGGGATCCCTGGATGCCCCATCAAATGGGTCCTGGGGTGCTTGGTCCCAGGGATCTTGGGGTTCCTCATCCTGGGGATCCCTGGATGCCCCATCAAATGGGTCATGGGGTGCTTGGTCCCAGGGACCTTGGGGTTCCACATCCTGGGGATCCCTGGATGCCCCATCAAATGGGTCATGGGGTGCTTGGTCCCAGGGACCTTGGGGTTCCACATCCTGGGGATCCCTGGATGCCCCATTAAATGGGTCCTGGGGTGCTTGGTCCCAGGGATCTTGGGGTTCCTCATCCTGGGGATCCCTGGATGCCCCATCAAATGGGTCCTGGGGTGCTTGGTCCCAGGGATCTTGGGGTTCCTCATCCTGGGGATCCCTGGATGCCCCATGAAATGGGTCCTGGGGTGCTTGGTCCCAGGGATCTTGGGGTTCCCCATCCTGTGGATCCTGGAGTGCCTGATCTGAGTGTACCCCATCTCAAGGATCTCCAGGTTCCCCATGCCAGGGATCCTGGGGCGCTTGATCCCAGGGATCTTGGGGTTCCCCGCCCTGGGGTTCCATGTCCCGGGGATACAGGTGTACCCCATCTCAGCCCTGCAGCATCCTCAGGGCCCGAGCGAGAGCAGGGGCTGCCGGGAAGGGCTGCCAGCGGGGATTTGGGAGCTGCCTTTGCAGGATCAAAGGCAGGAGGGAGCTCCTGGTTCTCCAGGGATGTGGCACAAGCCCGGGACAAACCCAGCGGCTTGGGGAGCCCGGGATGGAGCTGCGCCCAGCTCGGCGGGGGCGTGGGGCACCCCACGAGCGGCACAGCCCTGTTGTGCTGTGCTGTACGTGGACACGGTTTAGAGGCAGACGGCAACGGTTGGACTCGATCATCTCCGAGGTCTTTTCCACCCTAGCGAGTCTACGCTGTGCCAAGCCGTGCCGTGCCATTCCGGTCGAGGCGGGCGGAGGCCGTGCTGGGGACTTAGCAACTTCATTATCCGCAGCTCGCTCATCCCCAAAAGGGATTTTGGGATTTCTGCCTCCCCCTCTCCCGCCTCGGCGGAAATCGGTGGAATATTTTAGAGACGAGGGTTTTAAGGGGAGGGGGGGCGGAAAAACCACCAAGGAGAGCGGCTCCTCCGCCGCGATGCCTCTTCCCTCTTGGGGTCCTGGTCCCCAGCTCCTGCCCCGGGGCCGGCAGCACACGCGTGTGTGGGACACGCGTGTGTCAGGCCCGTCCCACGCCTCCCCGCACCGGATCGATTCCCGCTGGCCGCGTGCCGGGCGCTGTGCCGGGGCACCGAGATCGATCCCGGCTGCTGCACCGCGTTGGGGCTCGGGAAAGGGGGGTCCCAATCCCCCGGCAGCCCCTCGGAAGCCTCCAAGGACTGCAAGCGGCTCCAAGGAGACCCCAACCCGTCGTGTTGGAGCCTCCGGAATGCCAGAGCGCCGGTTGGTGCCGGCACAGCCGCCGGCATGCTGGGCACCCCAAGCCCTCGCTGAGCCCCGTTCTCTGTCCGCAGTGGCGCAGACGCGGTTCGTGGAGGAGCCCGAGGACCAGACGGTGGTGGCCGGCCAGAGGATCGTCCTCTCCTGCGTGGTGCTCAACTACTCGGGGATCGTGCAATGGACCAAAGACGGCCTCGCCCTGGGCATGGGCCAAGGGCTCAAAGGTACCCGCGAGCGGCGCTGGGGACGTCACCGTGCGGGGCTGGGATTGTCACCGCGCTCTTGAGAGGCTCAGGGGTGCTGCAGCTCTTGTTTCCCAGTTCCCTCTGCACCATCCCTGCTGCGGGGTCCGGGCCACGCGCCCAGCAGCAAAGCCACAGCTGGGGTTGAGTGCCCACGCTCCGCTCCTTCCTGCGTGCAGCGACGTCCCTGCGTGCAGCGATGTCCCTGCATGCACCAGGGTCTCTGCCTGCACTGAGGTCCCTGCCCGCTGGGGTCCCTGCATGGCAGCGCATTCCCTGCACGCATCAAGGTCTCTGTGTGACACCAGGGTCCCTGCACCCCTTGGGGTCCCTGCCTGGCACCGCATTCCCTGCACACCAAGAGCCCTGCATGCACTGGGGTCTCTGCATGCGCCGGAGTCCATGTCTGCATCAGGGTCTCTGCACACACTGAGCTCCCTGCGTGGCACCGCGTTCCCTGCGGGCACTGCATTCCCTGCACACAATGCAGTCCCTGCACCCACTGAGGTCCCTGCACATCAGGGTCCCTGCACACCACGTTCCCTGCACTCCAGGGTCCCTGCATGCACTGAGGCTCCTGCATGCACCACATTCCCTGCACACATTGAGGTCGCTGCACGCCAGGGTCCTTGCATGCACCACATTCCCTGCATGCACCACGTTCCCTGCATGCACCACCTCCCTGCATGCCGTGTTCCCTGCATGCACCACCTCCCTGCATGCCGTGTTCCCTGCATGCACCAAGGTCCCTGCACGCCACATTCCCTGCACTCCAGGGTCCCTGCATGCACCAAAGTCCCTGCACGCCACATTCCCTGCACTCCAGGGTCCCTGCATGCACTGCATCCCCTGCACGCCACATTCCCTGCACTCCAGGGTCCCTGCATGCACTGCATCCCCTGCACCCACGGAGGTCCCTGCACCCACCAGGGTCTTTGCATACACCGAGCACCCCACGTGCCCCGGGGACCCCTCAGGTGTTGGGTCCCCTCCCTGCGAAAGCGCCCCTGAAGCCTTCGTGGCCACAGCAAAGCGGGCTGAGCCGTGTGCCGTGGGCGCTGAGCCGCGTGCCGTGGGTGCTGAGCCGCGTGCCGTGGGCGCTGAGCTGCGTGCCGTCCCCGCAGCGTGGCCGCGCTACCGCATCGTGGGCACGGCCGACTCGGGTCAGTACAACCTGGAGATCTCCGACGCCGAGCTCTCCGATGACGCCGTGTACGAGTGCCAGGCCACCGAGGCCGCCCTGCGGTCGCGCCGCGCCAAGCTCACCGTGCTCAGTAAGGAGAACCCCCCCACATACCTCACATCCCCCCACTGCACCCCACATCTCCACCGGACCCCACATCCCCCCCTGCCCCACACATCTCTGACCATCCCCTCCATCTCATTCCAAGCCCCACATCCCCTTCTGTATCCCACATTCCCCACTACACCCCGCATCCCTCGCTGCACCCCACCCTCACATCCCGGTGATGGGGTATGCCCGGATCCTCAGGACATGGCACCCCAAGATCCCCGAGATGGGGTACCAGTGTTCCTTGAAGTGGGGTATCCATGGATCAGGCACCCAGGATCCTCAGGATACGGAATCCCAGCATCCCTGAGACAGGACACCCCCAGATCTGGCACCCCAGGATCCTCAGGAATGAGACACCCCCACATCCCCCTCCATGCCCCACATCCACCTCCGTATCCTACATCCCACACCACACCCCACATCCCTCACTGCACCCCACATCTCTGACCATCCCCTCCATCCCCCTCCATTCCCCACACCCCCCTTCATGCCCCACATCCTCCTCCGTACCCCACAACCCCTTCTGTATCCCACATCCTCCTCTGTAGCCCACATCCCCCACTGCACCCCACATCTCTCATCGCACCCCACATCCCCCTCCGTGCCCCATATCCCCTTCTGTGCCCCACCTCCCGCTCCGTACCCCACAGTCCCCCCGTGTCCCCCGTGTCGTCGCAGGCGCGGGTGAGGCTGTGGCTGCGCTGCCGCCCCTTCTCCGGCTGTGCCGTTATCTTTAATGCCTTCATCTATATTCACGCCGAGGCTGAGTTACGGGACCGACGAGCGCAGTAACTTTGATTTCCCTGACTTTTGTAAAAGGAAAAAAAAAAAATAGGAAAGAAGACACCAGAGCGGCAGCAGAAACGCTGCAGGAATGGGGGTTTGGGGCGGAATTCTTGCTTTTCTTCATTCTTTTTCTTTTTCTTTTTTTTTAACTTCTTTCTCCTTCTTCTTCCCCTGGCATTGAAATTCCCGTTAGGAAGACGGGAGATAAAAGGCGTGTGGGATGTGGCGCGGGTGCTGAGCAGCGTCGTTCTCCCCGCGCCGCAGCATCTCCCCAGGCAGGGAGGGTCCCTGGGGACCCTAAACAGCGAGGGGCCACGCTTTGGGGGGCACTGGGGGCTCCCCCATCCCTACCAAGATCAGCGAGGTCCCCCTGTGTCCTCTGCCCAGTGTTCCCCAGCAGAGGAGACCTGGGCATGGGGGTCCCTGGGCATGGGGGGGTAAGCATGGGGGTCCCTGGGCATGGGGGTCACCAGGAAAAGGGGTCCCTGAGGAAGGGGCATCCCCAGACATGGAGGTCGCCAGGCAGAGGGGAGGGTGTCCCAGGCACAGGAGGTCCATGGGCACAGGGGGTTCTCTAGATATGGGGGGATCCCTGGGCACGGGGGTCCCAGGAAAGGGGGGGGGTCCCTGGAAAGGGGGGTCCCTGGAAAGGGGAGTCCATGGGCAGCGAGGATCCTGGACTTGGGGGTCTCCAGGCATGGAGGGCACTGGTCATGGGGGTCACCAGGCACAGGAGGACCTGGGCAGGGGGTCCCTGGGCAGGGGGGTTCTCCAGACACAGGGGGTCCCTGGAGAGGGGAGTACATGGGCAGCAGGGTCCCTGGACAGGGGGTGTCTCCAGGCATGGGGGACCCTGGATACGGGGGTCACCGTGCAGAGGGGTCCCTGAGGAAGGGGGATGCTCAGACACAGAGGTCCCCACGCGGGGTGGGGGGGGCCCTGGGCAATGGGGGTTCATGGGCATGGGGCGTCCCTGGACAGGGGAGTCCCTGGAGAGGGGAGTCTATGGGCAGCAGGGTCCCCGGACGGGGGGGTGTCTCCAAGCATGGGGGACCCTGGACACGGGAGTCTCCAGGCAGGGGGTCACGTACCAATCAACCCATGTCCCAAAGTCCCCCATCCATGCGGTTTTTGAACCCCTCCAGGGATGGCGACTCCCCCACTGCAGCCTCTGCCAGGGCTTCACCACTCACTCAGTAAAGATATTTTTTCCCAGTATCCAATCTAAACCTCCCCTGGAGCAACTTGAAGCCACTTCATCCCATTCCTTGTTTCCTGGCAGCACAGCCCAGCACCCCCCTCCCTCCAGCCTCCCTTCCAGGAGCTGCTGAGAGCGATAAGGTCTCCCCTCAGCCTCCTCTTCTCCAGATTAAGCAGTCCCAGGACCCTCACCCCTCCCCATAAGACCTTCCCGACACCAAACGGCATCTTTCCCTCTCCCCAAGAGCCAAACCCTACTAAATCAGCAACGGCGCTTTAGCTCCTGATCAGAAAAGTGGATTAAAACCAGGCGGCCTCAGCACGGTTGATGCTCTGCTGGCAGCAGGGTTGGGTCTCATCCTGCTCCCTTCGTCGCTCCCCCTTTCTCCGTGCAGCATCAATCGATATTTCAGCCTCTTTTGGTGTGGAATGGGGTCTGCCTGTGCCCAGGGTCACCCCAGGCAGCCACCCGGTGTCCCCTGTCCCCTCTGCAGTCCCCCCCGAGGACCCCATCATTGACGGAGCCCCCGAGATCCTGCTGCGCGCGGGGACGCCGTACAACCTGACGTGCCGGGCACGCAGCGCCAAGCCGGCGGCCACCATCATCTGGTACCGCGATGGGCTCCAGCAGGAGGGCGCCGTCACCAGCACGGTACGGGGACGTTGGGCAGGGCAGGGGGGTCATGGGCAAGGGGGTCCCCAAGGAGGGTGAGTCCTTGGGCAAGGGATTCTCCAGGCAGGAGGGTCTCCAGGCAGGAGGTTCTCCAAGCAGGGGAGTCCTTGGGTACGAGGATCCCTGGAAAGGGGGTCCCTGGGCAAGGGGACCCCAAGCAAGTTGGGTTCCTGGATAGAGGGGTCCCTGGGCAAGAGGATTCTCCATGCAGGGGGGGCCCTGGGTAAGGGGGTTCTCCATGCAGGGGTTCCCTGGGCAAAGGGGTCTCTGGGCAGGAGGTTCTCCAAGCAGGGGCGTCCCTGGGTATGGGGATCCCTGGAAAGGGGGTCCCTGGGCAGGGGGATTCTCCATGCGGGGGGAGGGGGGTCCCTGAGCAGGGGGTCCCTGGGTAGGGGGGTCCCTCGGCAGAGGGGTCCCTGGGCAGGGGACTCTCCATGCAGGGTGAGTCCCTGGGTAAGAGGGGGGGCCCAGGCAGGAGGTTCTCCATGCAGAGGGGTCTCCAAGCAGGGACGACCCTGGGCAAGGGGGTCCGTGGGCAGAAGGGACCCCGCACCCATGCCCTCCACCCCGTGCCGTGCTTTGGAGCCAACAGGGCCCACTCGCTCTCCCTGGCAGGAGGTGTTGCCTGACGGCAAGCGGGAGACAACCACCAGCCTGCTCGCCATCAACCCAACCGACCTCGACATCGGGCGGGTGTTCTCCTGCCGCAGCACCAACGATGCCATCCCAGCGGGCAAGGAGACCTTCGTCAAGCTCAATGTTCACCGTGAGTCGGTGCCGAGGGGACAATCCCTGCGCATGGGAGGCACAGGGTAGAGCCGGGACAGGGAGCCAGACACCAGTTCTTGGGGTACCTGGGCATCGTAGGGTGCCCAGGGGACCCCAGCGCTGGGGTTGGAGTTGATCCCTGCAGAGGGGGCTGTGCCTACAGGCAGGATTCACCCAGTCCCAGCTGGTGCCAGGCTGGAGGCCAGGCTGGGACTTTGTGGTGAACACCGACCTCCAGTGGCTGCTGTGGGAAGGCTCTCCCTGCCCCAGTACCCACCGGCAGCACCCACGTTGGGTGGGGATGATGGGTGTCCACCACCAGCACCCGTGTTGGGTGGAGATGCTGGGTGCCTATAGTGAGCACCTACATCAAGAAGGGATGATGGATGCCCATAGTGAGCACCTACACCAGGAAGGGGTGATGGGTACCCATGGTGAGCACCTACATCAAGAAGGGATGATGGGCGCCCATGGTGAGCACCTACATCAAGAAGGGATGATGGGTGCCCATGGTGAGCACCTACAACAGGAAGGGATGATGGGTGCCCATGGTGAGCACCTACACCAGGAAGGGGTGATGGGTGCCCATGGTGAGCACCTACATCAAGAAGGGATGGTGGGTGCCCATGGTGAGCACCTACAACAGGAAGGGATGATGGGTGCCCATGGTGAGCACCTACAACAGGAAGGGATGATGGGTGCCCATGGTGAGCACCTACACCAGGAAGGGATGATGGGTGCCCATGGTGAGCACCTACATCAAGAAGGGATGATGGGTGCCCATGGTGAGCACCTACATCAAGAAGGGATGATGGGTGCCCATGGTGAGCACCTACACCAGGAAGAGATGATGGGCGCCCATGGTGAGCACCTACACCAGGAAGGGGTGATGTGTACCCATGGTGAGCACCTACACCAGGAAGGGATGATGGGTGCCCATGGTGAGCACCTACATCAAGAAGGGATGATGGGTGCCCATGGCGAGCACCTACACCAGGAAGGGATGATGGGCGCCCATGGTGAGCCAGGGCAGCTGGGCAGGGGGACTGTCCCTTTGTCCCCTCTGCCATGCTGACCCCACGCCAGCACTCGTGACGGCTCCATCCACCCTCCCCACAGATCCCCCGACTGTCACGTTGTCCATCCAACCCCAGACAGTGCAGGAAGGCGAGAGGGTCGTGTTCACCTGCATGGCGACGGCCAACCCTGAGATCAAAGGCTACAGGTGAGGGTCCCGCGGGACCCCAGGAGGTCCCTCCTGGCTTGGCTTCGGCATCATATGGAGACAGGGGTCAAACAAGGTCATGGATGTCCTGTGCGCCCCCTGAATGCACCCATCTTGGGTCTCTGCTCCCTACCCAGGTGGGCCAAAGGGGGGGTGATCATTGAGGACGCCAAGGAGAACAAGTACGACACGCAGGTGGATTACACCTTCTTCACGGAGCCCGTCTCCTGCGAGGTGCACAACGACATCGGCAGCACCAACGTCAGCACGCTGGTGGACGTGCACTGTGAGTGGGGCAGCACCCCCCAGCACCCCCAGGCTGCTTCCACCCCCAGTTCTGTCTTTCACCCTCTTCCCCCCCATCTCCAGTTGCCCCTCGGATCGTGGTGGACCCCAAACCCACCATCACGGACATCGGCTCCGACGTGACGCTGACGTGCGTGTGGTCTGGCAACCCACCGCTGACCCTCACCTGGACCAAAAAGGAGTCCAACATGGTAGGATCCGGCAGCTGAGGTGGGGCTGGAGGTCTGGAGGGGTCTCGTACCCCCTCCCTGATGTCCCCATGTTTGCCCCAGGTCCTGAGCAACAGCAACCAGCTGTACCTGAAGTCGGTGACACAAGCCGACGCGGGGCAGTACGTCTGCAAAGCCATCGTCCCCCGCATCGGCGTGGGCGAGCGCGAGGTCACCCTCTTTGTTAACGGTGAGTTTTCCACATGCCAGATCCCCACCGGGGCCATGGCTGGGTGGGTGCAGATGCCGCGGTGACCAGTGCCTGCGGTGCCTTAGGTCTCCCTAAAGCCCCCCGTGCTTCTCGTAGGTCCCCCCATCATCTCGAGCGAGGCCGTGCAGTACGCTGTGCGCGGGGACCGCGGCAAGGTAGAATGTTTCATCGGCAGCACTCCGCCCCCGGACCGCATCGTGAGTGCCGCGGGGCGCTGGGGACCGGGGGGCGCTGGGGACAACGCTGAGCTGTGGGTGCTGACGCAGCCCCCCATCTCCCCACCCCACCGGGGCCAGGCGTGGGCCTGGAAGGAGAACATTTTGGAGGCAGGAACGCTGGAGCGGTACACGGTGGAGCGGACGAACACAGGCAGCGGGGTCCTCTCCACCCTGACCATCAACAACGTCATGGACGCCGACTTCCAGACGCGCTACAACTGCACGGCCTGGAACAGCTTCGGGCCAGGAACGGCCATCATCCAACTGGAGGAGAAAGGTAGCGCCAGCATGGGATGCCGGGAAGCCCACCCAGGTCTCTGGAACTGCAGGCAACGGGGCTTCAGCGAGGGCAAGCGCCCTCCTGGCGTAGCCACCTCCTGGCAGTGCCCCTGTCCCCTGTCCCCAGCTAACGTCTCCCCGTCTCCTGTAGAGGTCTTGCCCGTGGGCATCATCGCCGGGGCCACCATCGGGGCCAGCATCCTCGTCATCTGCTTCCTCATCGCGCTCGCCTGCTTCCTCTACCGGCGGCGGAAAGGAAGTGAGTGAGAGGCGTAGAGGAGACAATGGGTGCTACCCACGGTGGAGACGGCACCCAAGAGGTGGGTTTTGGGGTGGTGGGGCTGGTGGCTGCTTCCATCCCTGGTCCCGCCTCTCCCCAGGCCGTAAGGATGTCACCCTACGCAAGCTGGACATCAAGGTAGAGACGGTGAACAGGGAGCCCCTGACGCTGCACACGGACCGCGAGGAGGACACGGCCAGCGTCTCCACAGCCACCCGTGTCATGAAGGCCATCTACTCAGTAAGGGACACTCCACGGTGAAGGGGTAGTATCTTTCTCACCCTGTGCTGGGATGGCTGGGACCATGGAGGAATGGGCGCATCTCTCTCCTCCTTCTCTTGCAGTCATTCAAGGATGACGTGGACTTGAAGCAGGACCTTCGCTGTGACACCATTGACACACGCGAGGAGTATGAACTCAAGGTCTGTTGATGGCGCTGGGGCGTGTAGGGTGTAGGAGAGGGGCAGGCTCTGGTTTTCATGGAACCATATAATGTCCTGAGTTGGAAGGGACCCACAAGGATCAGAGTCCAACTCCTGTCCCTGCACAGCACAATCCCAACATTCACACCATGTGGCTGAGGGCATTGGCCAAATGCTTCTGGAATATTGTCCGACTTGGTGCCATGACGGCTTCCCTGAGGAGCTGTTCCAGTGCTCCACCACCCTCTGGGTGAAGAACCTTCTCCTAATGTCCAACCTCACCCTGCCCTGGCACATCTTCCTGCCATTCCCTCGGGTCCAGAGAGAAGAGCTCAGCACCTGCTCCTCCTCCTGCCCTTGTGAGGAAGCTGGTGACCACAATGAGGTCTCAGTCTCCTCACTTGATCTTCTCCAAGCTGACCAAATGTCTTCAGCCTCTCCTCATATGGCTTCCCCTCCTTTTCTCCTGGGTTGGGTGCCTGTGGGATGCCTGGCAGACAAGAAAGCGGCTGAGACTTGTGGGTTCTCTTCCTGCCCAACCTGGTCCCCACCAGGCTCAGCGCATCCCTTTCTCCTTGCAGGACCCCACCAATGGCTACTACAACGTCCGCGCCCACGAAGATCGCCCGTCCTCCCGCACCGTCCTCTACGCTGACTACCGCAACCCCGCTCCAGCGCGCTATGACACCCGCCCTCCTTCTCGCCTCTCGCACTCCAGCGGCTACGCTCAACTCAACACCTACAGCCGCGGCCCCGCGTCCGACTACAACACCGAGGCAGCACCGGGTCCCGGTCCTCCTCCCGGCACGGCGGGCGGCGAGACAGCGAGCCAACTGTCCTATGAGAACTACGGGGGTCACACCGCCTTCCCGGCCGGTGCCGGTTACGCTACGTACCGCCTGGGGTACGGTCAGCCGCCCAGCCTGGAGCGGGCACCCTACGACGCCTACGATGCCATGGGCAAATACGCCAGCGCCACCCGCTTCTCCTACACCTCCCAGCACTCGGACTACGGGCAGCGCTTCCAGCAGCGGATGCAGACGCACGTTTAGGGCGGGGGACGCGGGCAGCGGGGTCTGCAGGTACCTCACGACTGTCCCCTGATATTCAGGGGCTCATCCTGACCCTCCTGCCCCGCTTCTCCTCCAGCGGCTGGAGTCCACGTGCCATGTCATCAACCCCAGGACGTGCTCAGAGCCTCTTCGAGCTTCCACTCATTCAGTTCTTTCGTTTCGGTACCTTCCCGGAGGAGGGAAGGGGTTGGGGGGCATCTTTACCCCACGTCCATCCCGGCCCTCCATCCCAGCCAGTCTCTGGGTGCGTGCGGGTCTTTGCGGCTGACGGGGCCGGCTCTGCAGCCTCCGCTCTCCCACCACCCCAGATCTCCCCTAGACCAAGCTCCCCGGGGCCAGATCCTTCCCCAGTGGGTCCCCAGCACCCCGGAGCGAGGGGCTGCACCCCAGCTGCCCCACCAGACCCCCCCAGACCCTGTGCAAGGGAGCAGGGAGGTGCTGTGTGTACATACCCATCGGTGCGTACACACACACACACGTATGCAACACCCGCTTTCTGTTTTCACCCCAAAAAAGCCCCTTTCCAACCCCTTCCCTGTGCCTTGACTTCAGGGATGGTTCCCCCTTCCCTGCCGACAGCCGCTGCGCCCGCTCTCGGAGCCCCGAGCAGGGTCCTGGGGGATCAGGAGCAGCAGATGCCGGGTGTCGTCCCCCCATACGCACACCTATAGGTGCTGGGATTCCCTCCCCTTGATCCCAGTAACGCCCACCCGGCTCCGTCCCGCCACCGCCGGCAGTGTGGGGATGTGGGGAGCCCTCATGAATGTATAGCACGGCACACGTATGGGGTGGCAGCACCCCCTGACCTGCCACGCTCCCCCCATGAGGGGTTGGGGAGTTTGGAGCCATAGGGAATCAAATCCGCTGGCAGCGGGAGCTCAGCTGGCGCTGCAGCTCCCGGGACTGGGAGGTACTGGGCAGCCAGGGGGATGGGGACCCCGGTTTAGCTCCCTGCAGCAGCAGGAGCCCCGATTTTGCTCCCTGCAGCAACGGGACTCCCTGATTTCACTGCCTACTTCAAGAGGGGCCCCCAATTCTGCTCCTTGCAGCAATGAGGGCTCCCAATTCCACTCCCTGTGGCAATGGGGGTCCCCAATTCCACTCCCTGCAGTAACAAGGGTCCCCAACTCCACTCCCTGTGGCAATGGGGTACCCCCTCCACTCCTTGCAGCAACAGGGGTATCCAATTTCACTACCTGTAGGATCAGGGGTCCCCAATTTCTCACGCTGCAGCCACCTGGGTCCTCGATTTCACTCCCTGCAGTAACAGGGACCCCCGATTTTCAGCCAGTGGCAACAGGGGTCCCCTATTTTTCTCCCTGTGGCCATGGGGGCCCTCGATTTCGCTGCCTGCTGAGATAACACTCCCCCAGCCACCAGCGCAGCAGTTGGGGGATGAAGGTCTTGCTGGGGCGCGATGAGTTTGGGAGGGAGGGAGGGTGGAACCCTTCCCCGGTCACAGCTTCCCTGCAGCCCCCCAGGATTAGGTACAAGCTGCCCCCCATGCCCTGGGAAGGGTCCCCATCCTGCTGAGCGCCCCTTTCCAATGGGGTCGGACCCCCAGCGGGCTGGATCCGGCCCTATGGCAAGCAGGTACGATTTGGGGGGGGGGGGGGGGGGAGGTTAGAAAGGGGCTGGTACAGCTGCCACAGCCCCAGCGGCACAGCCGGGGGGGGTCTTTGCCCCTTTTCTTCCCCCATCCTCTGCCCCAAAAGGTACTGTCAGGACAGGCCAAACCCTGGAAGGTGCTGAGTCTGAGCCGCTCACCGCAGGACCGCGTGCCATTTCATGCAATGGTGCCTGATTTACCCCCCTCCTCCCCGGCAGCCCCATCTCGGGGGGGGCTCCCACCCCAGGTGCTCCCCCCTCCTCAATAGCAATAGCAGCACGGGCTGGGGCCCCGAGGCGAAGCCGAAGCTTTAAACCCAAACTCCCGAGGGTGGGAAGGGGACCCTGAGGCCACGGCCGAGCCCCCTATCCCGGGCGAGGGGGCCCTTCCCGAGCACAGGCTGGTTTAGACCCTAGAGACGCGTATCTGTGACCCCCCCACACCCCCCAAGCCCATTTTTTTATGTTTCATTTTCCTTTTTTTTAAATATTATGTACTATATTTTTAGTCTTAAACACGATATATTATATATATTTAATTTTTTTATATATATATAAATATAAATGTTAAAAAAGGGGCTGTGCATCGCTTCTGTTCTGCGTGAATGAGGCAGAGTTGGGTCCACAAGATTTAGAGTTGAAGGTCCACAAGGTTTCGAGTTGGGGGTCCTCAAGGTTTAGGGGCCCACAGGAAAGATGAGTTCCTTCCCTGCAACACTTTGACCTCATCTTATGTTTTCCAGTTCCCTCGCGCCCAACTTGGCTTTATTTCATCTACTTTTTAGGGTGGGGTTTTTTTCCTGAAAGCCCTGCAAACAGGCTGGTTTGGCGGTTGTGTTTCCCTCCAAACACAACCCATCGCTCGCTGGGTTTCCACGCCTGATTTATTATGCATGAAGCAGGCAATTTGCCTCCTTGCTCCCAGGGACCCATCTTTAAAACCAAAAAAGGTGCTTCGTCATTCCTAACGGCTCCTGCCGGCGCGAGGATGGGAGCACGGAGAGACGGATGGATGGACACGAAGGAATGGAGAGACATTAAGCTTCTTCTCCATCCATAACCCCTCTAATTCGAACACCAGCTCCCAAATCCCACCTCAGAGGTGCCTCTGCCTTGCAGCCTCTTTCCCCCAGGAAACAAATCTCCTTCCCTCACCATCCGGCTAATTTATTCCCAAGATATTATCCTAATATATTCCCCCGGACGGCACAGCAGGCTCGCCGCCTCCAGAAATCTCTTTGCTTCCTCACAGCCTTCAGGAGGAGCGAGGGGGGAAATTTGGGGTGGGCTGTGTGATTTTATTCCCCCTCCAGCCCCAGGCACCCGTTCTCCTCTGGATGTGAGGAAAAGGAGGGCAGAAGGCGGGTGTGGAAGCATCTCTGCTGAAGTTTAGGGGTTGGATGAAACCTCTGCTCCCATCCCAGCGTTTTGGGGGGCAGGAACCCCCAGGGACCAACACGAACCTGCCCTTAGCTGCCAGGATTTTCATTACCAGGGGGTACAAACCGCTATGGTTTAACTCCCAGCCACCTCGAGAGCTGCAGGTTAAATCAAATAATAAATAGACTCCCCCAAGAAAACCCTTATTTGCCTCTCAGAACCTGACAATAACACGCTGTAACCAATCAGAGATACGATTCCCATCCCTTCCCTCGCCACCGCCTGTCAGGCTGGAATTTAATCTTTCAGCCTTCTGCTACTCAGGCTGGTGATAAACTAGAGTTTGATTTCGTTCCTAATAAATCACAAGCTCTTGGAGAGAGAAAAAAAGACAGAGAGAGGGGTTGGGGGGCCTTGAATTTGTCCAGAAGGATGGAGAAGTGGGGGTTAACGCCAGGAGCCCTACCCGCAGGGGTTAAAGATGGGTGCTGCCCTTGTGCCTCAGTTTCCCCTAGGGCTCTACTAGGGCCAGCACACCCCTGGTGAGCACTGGGAGCAAACTGGGAGGGCAGGGATCATGGGACAGCCTGTGTTCCTGCAGGCTGGCTGCTTTGAGGGCAACAGAAACGGCGAGCCAGGGGTTAGAACACCCCTTGGCGCCAGCCCTCAAAGCCACCAAACTCCTTGAGTCCCAGGAAGGGGCTCCACAGGCCCAGGAGAATCACAGAACCCCGAGGTTGGAAAAGACCTTTGAGATCATCAAGCCCAAACCATCCCGTCCACTACTGACCCATCCCTGAGCACCTCATCCACACGGCTTTTGGGCCCCTCCAGGGATGGGGACTCCACCACCTCCCTGCGCAGCTGTTCCAGTGCCCATGAACCATTCTGGTGAAGAGCTTTTTCCTGATGTCCAATTTGAACCTGCTCTGGTGCAGCTTGAGGCCATTCCCTCTCACCCCATCACTTGGGAGAGAGACCAACACCCACTTCACTCCAACCTCCTTCCAGGCCGTTGGAGACAGCAATGAGGCCTCCCTTCAGCCTCCTTTTCTCCAGGCTAAACAAATCCAGGTCCCTCAGCTGCTCCCACAACCCCTGTTCTCCAGCCCCTTCCCCTTCTCCGGATGCGCTCCAGCCCCTCAAGGTTTTTCTTGGAGTGAGGAGCCCACAACTGAACACAAGATTTGAAGTGCAGACTCAACAGTACTGAGCCCAGGAGCAGAATCCCATCCCTGCTCCTGCTGGCCACCCCATGGCCGATCTAAGCCAGGATGCTGGTGGCCTTCTTGGCCACCTGGGCCATTGCTGGCTCATGTTCAGCCGCTGCCAACCAACCCCCTCAGGTTCTTTCCTGCTGAACAGCTTTTCCAGCCGCTCTTCCCCAAGCCTGGAGTGCTGCATGGGGTTGTTGTGACTCAAGTGCAGGACTTGACGCTTAGTCGTGTTAAACCTCATCCTGCTGCTCGCAACCCATCGATCCAGCCCGTCTGGAGCCCCAACACCGGGCTCTGCCCCCACAGGCCCCTAAGGCAGCAGTTATAGCCCCTTATAGCCCACTATAGCCCCACCCACCCCCCAGCCAAGGCGGGGTCTGAGCACCTCTATTTATACCCTCGGTAATCTCGCGAGATTTGAAGTCGCTGTGCCGCCAAGAGAAGGCGCCTCGGGGGCGGGGCTTGGGAAGGTCTCTGTTTGTGACGTCATCACGCGGCGCCCGGGGTTGGGTGGGGTTGGGTTGGGTTGGGGGCGGAGCGCTATGGGAGCTGGGTCTGCAGGCTTTGGGGGTGCAGGGGAGGCCCGGGGGGAGGTCAGGGCTGAGCCTTGGGGCTTATGGGGGAGGAGGGATCAGGGCTGGGGGCTGAGAGGCTCAAGGGTTCGGGGGGGCCAGGGCTGAGGGTGCTGAGCCTGGAAGGGCCCAAGGGTGGGGCCTGAGCCCAGGGATTTGGGGGGGAGGGGGCAGCGATGGGGCGACTGAGGGGCCAGGGCTGGGGGCTGAGGGCAGAGATTTAGGGGGGCAGGGCTGAAGGTGCTGAGCCTGGGAGGCCCAAGGCTGAAGCTTGAGCCCAGAAATTTGGGGGGCAGAAGTGGGGGGGCTGAGAGGCCAGGCCTGGGGGCTGAGATGAGGGGTTTGGGGGGTCCAGGGCTGGGGACTGAGGCCAGGGATTTGGGGGGCCCAGAGCTGCGGGGAGTGGGGCTGAGAGGCCAGGCCTGGGGGCTGAGACCAGGGGTTTGGGGGGTCCAGGCCTGGGGGCTGAGACCAGGGATTTGGGGGGCCCAGGGCTGGGGTTGAGGCCAGGGATTTGAGGGGGCCAAGGGTGGGGGCTGAACCCGGGGAGTCAGGAAGGGGGGCAGAAACAGGGGGGCTGAGGCCCAGGTTTTGGGGACCCAGGGCCGGGGGCTGAGGCCAGGGATTTGGGGGGGGCAGGGCTGAGGGTGCTGAGCCTGGGGAGGCCAAGGCTGGGGCGTGAGCCCAAGGATTTGGGGGGGGCTGAGGGGCCAGGGCTGAGGCCAAGAGTTTATGGGGGGCAGAGCTGGGGGTGCTGAGCCCAATATTGATGAGGGCTGAGGGGCAAGGGTTGGGAGCTGAGCATGGGGGTGCAGGCAAGGCTGTGGGGTGCAGAGGGGCCAGAGCTGGGGCTGGGGCTCGGGACCCAGGGCTTGGGGTGCTGAGGGGCCAGGGGCTGAGCCCAGGGATTGGGGGGGGGGCGGGGTAAGGGCTTTGGGGTGCTGAGGAGCCGGGGCTGGGGGTGTCCCTGCCAAATAGTCGTCAAAGTGTACCATCAAATGTTCGACAAAAGTCAATTAATTACATTAAATCCTCTATGTAGGCACTATTAAGGGAGACCCTTTGCCCTCTCCTGGGGGGGGTGGCATCTCCCCCCGCCCCTCATGCTGCAACGCTAATTGGAGGTCGTGTGGGATCGTTTGCTAACGAAGCTGATGGAGAAAACAAGACAAAGTTGCCCCTTGAGACCTGTCAGGAGTGCTAAATCGCTTTAATGACTGTCTTAATCGATAATCAAAAACCTATGGTTAACCCGGAGTTCGGTGAATCTCTGTTGCCGCAATCTTTCCCTGACACGGGAGCACTGGGAGAGCGAATCCGTCCCTAACGGGGTGATAAACAACAAATCAATCAACGTGATGCTCCGCAGAGATGATTAACGAGATGGGAGCTGGAATGGGGCAATGTCGGGTCTATAGGGACCGGATCAAACTGCACCCGGTACTGGAGGATCAGTCCTTCAGCCTCTCCGTCTTTGCTAAGTGGCTGCACCCCACGTTTTGGCAGAGGGTAAAGAGAGGAAGCTCTGAGTGGGATCACAAATCCCTTCCAGGTGGGGAAACTGAGGCACAGGGCGATGATTGGGTTCATCACAATAAACAGAAAGCCCTAAGTGTGAGCAATAACCCTTTTACAGGTGGGGAAACTGAGGCATGGAGCAATGATTGGTTTTACTAGGGTAAATAGTGAGCCCTGAGTGTGAGAACTAATCCCTTTACAGGTGGGGAAACTGAGGCATGGAGCGATGATGGGGGTTTATTAGAGTAAATAGCCCCAAGTGTAAGAGCTAATCCCTTAACAGGTGGGGAAACTGAGGCACAGAGCAATGATGGGGTTCACCAGGGTTAGATTGGACCCCAACCTTTACACCCCAGTGCCTGCAGCCCCTCAAGCTCTGCAAAAGGCCAAATCCTGCCACCCCAGGGGTCCCCGAGGTGGCTGTGCTGAGCTTCACTGGGGAAAAATGTGGTGATGGGGATGAGTGGAGTGGAGAAATCCCTGTTGTCCTGCACTGGTCCATCCCCTCCATCAGGTCTGGAGCCGGTGCTGAGCCCACAGACCCCCAACCAGCACCCTGAACTGGTGCAAACTGGTGCTGTGTTGGCACTGCGCTGGTGGAGAATCAACCCTTCAACCTCTCCATCCACCCTGGGTGGGTGCATCGGTGGGGATGGAACTTGGAGGAACCCTTTGGTGTCGGCGCGTGGCCTCTGCCGGTGCAGCTGCGCCGTTTGCAGCCCTGGGGCCACATTTGTCCCCTGTCCCCTTCTCTCCCGGTACCAAGTGACGATTTGAGGTCACATCCAGCCGAGTTCTCGGCATTTATGTGGTTTTCCTGGTTGTGCACCAGTGCAGTTCCTGCCTTCCTCCTGCCTGGGGCTCAGCGCCGCTCAGCATCCACCACGCTCCGGACTTGGGGTCACGCTTCTCTCCCTGCGTGGCACTCGCTGTTTCTCGCCTGCAGAACGCGGCAGGAGCTGAGGTGAAGCTGGTGAGCACGTAGGCACCTCGAGCTCTGAGCTCCCCGCGCCGGATCCCACCCTCCCGGCTCTGCGGCGCTGTGACGGTGCTGGGCTTGAACTAATTGGCTCTGGCAGCCGGCTGCGGCACGGGGCGTGCGGCCGCTCCCTGAGGCTCTGGGGCTTCTTGGGCTGCTCCCAGCTTCTGAGGAAACTGAGGCACAGAGCAATGATGGGGTTCACCAGGGTTAGATTGGACCCCAACCTTTGCACCCCAGTGCCTGCAGCCCCTCAAGCTCTGCAAAAGGCCAAATCCTGCCACCCCAGGGGTCCCCGAGGTGGCTGTGCTGAGCTTCACTGGGGAAAAATGTGGTTGTGGAGATGAGTGGAGTGGAGAAATCCCTGTCGTTCTGCACTGATCCATCCCCTCCATCAGGTCTGGAGTCGGTGCTGAGCCCACAGAGCACCCTGGACTGGTGCAAACTGGTGCTGTATTGCCACGGTATGCGTGGAGAATCAATCCTTCAACCTCTCCATCCACCTTGGGTGGGTGCAACGGTGGGGATGGAAGGCTCCCTGAGGCTCTGGGGCTTCTTGGGCTGCTCCGGGCTTCTGCCCAACCTTTTGGTGGCCCAGAGGAAAGGAGGGCACTGGAGGATCCACTCTGGCCGTTGTGTGTAAGCCCATCCCACTGCTGGACCCCAAAATGCAGAGCTGGCTGCTTTGGAAGACCCTGTGTTGGTGCCACCTCCTGCTGGAGTTCCATGTATCCAGCAGGACTGGAGGCACCATCGCCTGGATGAAGCCCTGGAGCTGTGGGATATCGGGGTGAGGGAAGGAAAGGTGTCATAGAATCCAAGAATCATAGAACAGATTGGGTTGGAAGGGACCTCAAAGCCCATCCAGTCCCACCTCTGCATCACCTCCCACTGGCTCAGGGGCTCCAAGCCCCATCCAACCTGGCCTTGGACACCTCCAGGGATGGGACAACCATAAT
Source organism: Cuculus canorus (assembly GCF_017976375.1). Lineage (NCBI taxonomy): Eukaryota > Metazoa > Chordata > Aves > Cuculiformes > Cuculidae > Cuculus > Cuculus canorus. The sequence goes on from NC_071428.1 coordinate 2,972,312, forward strand.
TTCTCTCAGCAACCTGGGCCAGGGTCTCACGGGAGAACATTTCTCCCTAAGATCTCATCTCAATCTCCCCTCTTGCAGCTTCAACCATCCCCATTGTCCTATCCCTGTGCTCCTTGATCAAGAGGCCAGGTTGGATGGGCTTTGGAGCCCCTGATCCAGCGGGAGGTGTCCCTGCCCATGGCAGGGGTGGGACTGGATGGGCTTTGAGGTCCCTTCCAACCCAAACCGTTCCATGATTCTATGATTCCAGCCACAGGGAGCAGCTCTGACCGTGACACATTCCGATGGGAATGACAACCTTGGGTCCTTCCCTTGGGTCCCACCTTGACATCCCCACAGAGGACAGAGCCGGTGGCTTTTCCCTCTGTGTCAGCGAGGGAGCGAGAGACCCAGCGGCTCTGCTGGGTGCTTCCCAAAGTCCCGCGTCAGCTCCTGATGCCTTCGGCCCTCCCAGCGAGCCCTGCCATGGTGCTGCCATCTCCCACCACGCATGGACCGCGGGGATCTCCAGAGCAGCGACGCTTCCCCTCGCTGCCCATGTCCCAACCCACGAAACCCCTCGGCGCCGGCGCACGGGGAGGATTTGGCAGGAGGAAGCCTCTGCCTTGCCCAAGAGCTGCCGTCACCCCTTCCGAGCATCCTCGCCGAGCTCTGTCTCTGGATGAGTGGCCTTCAGAAGCGTTTTTCTCCTCTTCCTCAGCTTTGAAGAACCAGCCGGGTTTCCCCGGTAGCTGGAAATTTCAACTCAGCGACTTTCATTTCCCTTCTGCCTTCGAGATGTGGGAGGAAAGGGCAGAGCGGGCAGCGCATCCACCCCCTCCTCGGCTGCCCCTTCCTCTTGGGGGGACCCCGACGGGGACTCCGGGGGCATCCACTGCCCATAAACACCCCGTGTCCCTCTCCACGCTGCCCTCAGCTTCCCCGGCGCTTGGAGGATCCTCGTTTTAAGGTGCCCCAGGAGAAGCCTTGGAGTTAAAAATCTCTTGGGTGACTGCGGATGCTTTTACGCAGAGGTGGGGAGTGATGCGTATTGTCCCCTCCGTTGTCCCCACCGCGCTGTCCTGCTGCAGGGAGAGGCGCCCGGCGGTGGGGGCTGCTTTCCCCCCTCCCTCTTTTCCACTTGGAGTTGCTAGAGGGTTTAAATAAAAAATAAGCTTTCAGTGCTGCTAATGGAAAGCTTTTCCTTCCAGCCACGGCCCCCGCAGCATCGCAGAGCTCTTAAATCCTGGTTGATGGGGGCTTTTCTGCAGCCCAGAAGAGCAAGAGGTGTGGGAGGGACTGGGGGAGCCCATGGGGATGGATTGGCGGGTCCGTGGTTGCTTCTGCATTGCTGTTGGACCTTCCAGGGTGTCTGTTCCCCAGCTGCATCCCTGGGATTGAGCCAAGACCTTGCAGCCCCTTGGAGACGTCCCCTCCTGTGGTGCTTTCTGCACCCAAAGGGTCCTCCCACCACCCATATCCCACCCTGGATGGGAGGCAAGGGTGGTCCCACCACCCATATCCTACCCTGGAGTAAAGCTGAGGGTGTTCCCACCACCCATATCCCACCCTGGAGAGGAGCTCAGAGTGTTCCCACCACCCTTATCCCACCCTGGAGAGGAGCTGAGGGTGTTCCCACCACCCATATCCTACCCTGGAGTAAAGCTGAGGGTGTTCCCACCACCCATATCCCACCCTGGAGAGGAGCTGAGAGTGTTCCCACCACCCATATCCCACCCTGGAGAGGAGCTGAGGGTGTTCCTACCACCCATATCCCACCTTGGAGAGGAGCTGAGGGTGTTCCCACCACCCATATCCCACCCTGGAGAGGAGCTGAGGGTGTTCCCACCACCCATATCCCACATTGGATCAGAGATAAAGGTATTCCCACCACCCATATCCCACCCTGGAGAGGAGCTGAGGATGTTCCCACCACCCAGCCCCAGGATGCTCCTGCCTCCGCATCTCCCCCAGCTCTTGCTCTTGGGCAGCCCTATTTTAACGAGCCCTCGCCCATCTCCAGGACCAGCAGGAGACCTGGCAGGACCATGCCGGGCATCGCCGATGTTAATCCGGGCACTGAACCACGCTGACGAGGGATGCCGCGAGGTCGAGGGTCACCAGCAGCCCCCGCCGTGCTCGCGTAGCATCCTCAACGGCGTCGCTCGTGCGTGCTTCCCCCAGCCTGCCTGATCATTTATGGCGAGCTAATTAATAAGCTGGCGGTGCCCGGCGATGCACGGCTTCCTACGGGTTGCAGCCAGAAGCTGCTTTGCTCCTCCCCGTCTCTCCTGCCGCTGACTCTGCCCACTGAACCGCACGAAGAGTCGAGGAGGAGAAATGGAGGGGGAATTGGCCAGGACCAAAGCCCGCTTGCCCTCGCTGCTCTTGGCACTGCTCGGCCTCGGGCCAGGTGAGTGCACGGGTGGCCGTCACCGAGAACCTCACCCGGTGGGAGCCTCGTGGTGGGGACAAGCCGTGGGGTGGGCTGCGGGCAGGGATGCTGACCCCATCCTTGCCATCTCCGGGCTCCTTGCAGCCCACCCTCGAGCTGTTATTCCATCCCTCCCCTTTCCCGGTGGGGCGCAAGGTGTTTTCTGCCTCGGCGGTCCAGCCTGAACGAGAGGTTTCGTAACGAGCTCGGCGACGGACCCCCCAATCTCCATCCCCCTCCGAGGGTTCCCTAAGGTGGTTTCTACCGCTGTCGCCCCACAGAGCCCTTTAACCCCCAGATCCGAGCGCGAAGCAGCTCCTTACGTAAAGCAGAGGCGAGGAATCCCCTTTAATTCCCTGCGTGCTAATCCACACATTTAATAACTCCCATAAAACCTCCAATTCCTCCCCAAAGCATCTAATACTACAGGCAGATTAGCAAAGAGGGGTTATCTTCCTAACGATTAATTGGCTTCGGGAGCAGGATGGGTTGTCGGCAGCCAGCGGGCGGGAGGGATGTGGCACAAGGTGTCAGCCCTGCTGTGCCGATGACAAATGTCTGACCCAGCTAGCGGAAAATAAGCTGTTAACGATGCTTCGGAGTTTTCCAGCTCTTTTCTTTGATCAAAATTATTTGATAGCAGATTGTAAGGGGGTGGATGATGAGCAAAAAAAAAGCAAAACCTTTATCAGAGTGGATAAATGCGGGGGGAAAATCAACCTAGGAGCTCTGGGTTTTCGGGTCCGATGGAGATCCGAGCTGGGCTCGCGGTGCATCGAGCATCAAGGGGTTCATCCCCATCCCGCACCCACTGGATTCTGCCGTGGGGTCAAGGCTCCGGAGCCTCACGTTCCTGGAACCCCAGAGTAAACAGGATGAGCCGGGAGGATGCCAGAGAGGCGAGGAGACGGCTGGGTTCGGCGGAGGCCTGGCACCAGCCGGCTTTTCCCAGCCGTCATTTCCTCCAGCCGCTCGTACAATAGCGCGGGGGTGGCCGGAGGGGACCCCCCCGTCACCCCGAGAGCCGCAGATGTGCAGCGGGAGAGTGGAAAATAGCAGCAGGGGTGCAAGGAGGATGCTGGTACCGGTGCCCGTGCCAATGTTTGTGGCTGTAGCCCGGCTGGGCAGCACCTGGGGGGACTCCTGGCTGATGGACAGACGGACAGCGGGCACAGACGTCCACCTCCAGCCTTCACACGGCTGCAGCGATGGGAGAGGAGCATCCACCTGAGCTCTGCCAGGACCCCCTCCAGCTCCTTTCTTGCCACTTTCTGCACTCCTGTCCCCCCTCTGAACCCCAAATCCACCACTTCGGGACCCCAGCCGCCCCCTTGCCGCCTGCTGACCCCCCCATGTCCCCCCACTCCCACGCCCGAGCTCAACATCCTCCCTCTGTGCTCAGCAAGAGCCTCGCGGTGCCGGTGCTCACGCTTCCCGGGACCCCTGAAACTTCCGAGCCGCGCAGGGAAGCATCAGCAATTCGGTTGGGTTTAAAGCTGAGCTGGAAGAATGGAATTGAAGGTTGGGATAAGCGGGATCAGAGCAGCAAAAGCTCCAGCGAGGTGGTGCGCGTCTTAGAAAGCAAAGCAAAGAGGCAGCTCTGTAACGTGGGGGCTGCTGGAGGGTTTTAGACGAGTAAACAGTCGCTTGGCTGTGTTTAATCTGCTTTAATATAGAGGCACATCTGCTTCTGCCTCCTGCGGGCGGGGGGAGAGCAGGGGGGGCGGCGCAGGAGGCATAAAAGCGATGCAGGACTCATCGTTGGGTTCCATCGCAGCCAGGATGGGGGTAAAAGCCTTTGCTCCGATGTCTCCATCCCAGCAGCTGAGCATCCCGGTCCCCCCGCGTGGGACAAGGAGAAGGAGAAGGGGAGGCTGTTATCCCAGCGGCAGAGGAGCGTGGGGGGCTGCGGGGGCCCTGGGCCGGCACAGGAGACAGCTTGTAGGTAGGCGGGAGCTGCCAGGAGCGCGGGAGGTGGTGCTGAGCAGCTCCTGGCAGTGAGTTTTTGCAGAGAGATGTCGATGCTGCCAAAAAAAAAAAGCCAACCTCATGGTGGAGGCTCAGATGGAGGAGATTGAAATAGGGATAGGTTAGGATAGAGAGCTGGCCTGGATGGAGATAGAAACTCCATCCCTGCAAGAACAACCCTGGTCCTGCATCCCAGAGGTGGCTTCAACCCCATCCTCTTTGGCATAACCCTATTCCTGAATCCCAGAGGTGGCTTCAACCCCATCCTCTTTGCCATAACCCTATTCCTGAATCCCAGAGGTGGCTTCAACCCCATCCTCTTTGGCATAACCCTATTCCTGAATCCCAGAGGTGGCTTCAACCCCATCCTCTTTGCCATAACCCTATTCCTGAATCCCAGAGGTGGCTTCAACCCCATCCTCTTTGGCATAACCCTATTCCTGAATCCCAGAGGTGGCTTCAACCCCATCCTCTTTGGCATAACCCTATTCCTGAATCCCAGAGGTGGCTTCAACCCCATCCTCTTTGCCATAACCCTATTCCTCAATCCCAGAGGTGGCTACAACCCCATCCTCTTTGCCATAACTCTATTCCTGCATCCCAGAGGTGGCTTCAACCCCATCCTTGTTGGAACCACGCTGGTCCTGCATCCCAGAGGTGGCTTCAACCCCATCCTCTTTGCCATAACTCTATTCCTCCATCGCAGAGGTGGCTTCAACCCCATCCTTGTAGGAACCACCCTGGTCCTGCATCCCAGAGGTGGCTTCAACCCCATCCTCTTTGGCATAACCCTATTCCTGAATCCCAGAGGTGGAGGTGGCTTCAACCCCATCCTCTTTGGCATAACCCTATTCCTGAATCCCAGAGGTGGCTACAACCCCATCCTTGTAGGAACCACCCTGGTCCTGCATCCCAGAGGTGGCTACAACCCCATCCTCTTTGCCATAATTCTATTCGTCCATCGCAGAGGTGGCTACAACCCCATCCTTGTAGGAACCACCCTATTCCTGCATCCCAGAGGTGGCTTCAACCCCATCCTCTTTGCCATAACTCTATTCCTGCATCCCAGAGGTGGCTTCAACCCCATCCTCTTTGCCATAACTCTATTCCTGCATCCCAGAGGTGGCTTCAACCCCATCCTTGTTGGAACCACGCTGGTCCTGCATCCCAGAGGTGGCTGCATCCCTCCCGGCTCTGGGAGCAGCATCCTCACCAAGCACGGACCTTGCCCCGCCGTCGAGCGCGTTAACCCTTGTCGATCTTTCGTAGGCATCTTGGCCGAGGCGCATTTTAAGGCGGACAATGAGGTTTTGCAGCTGCTGGCTGGGAATTCTTCCCAGACGCTGTTGGAGCGATGTTCCGGTGAGAGCCCGGCCGCAGCCCCGGCGACGTTCAGATGGGGCACCCGCATCTGAACCCCGTAGATGCTTTCTCTTTTCTTTTTGGAAACCAGTCTCCAACCCCAGCATCCTTCCCTCCCTGCCGGAGCGGGACGCAGCTCCGTTGGGATATGGGGGTCTTCTAGGGGGGGACAACCTCGTCCCCAACCTGGCGAGGGACCTGTGCAGCGGAGAGGACACCGAGCGGCTTCGTCAGGGCACGGAGATGCTGCTTCTTCCCTTCAAAAAGGGACCCAACCCCGAGGGTCCTTCTGTCCCCGTCTTGTCCTCGCTGTCCCCAGCTTGTCCCTGCTGTCCCCCAGCTTGTCCGCGTGCACTTGGTGACATTCCACCTTGTCCTCAGAGCTCCTCTTCGGCCAAGCCCGGGCGCAGCCCCAGCAGGTCAACGGCATCTTGGGGGGGTCGGTGCTGCTCGCCCCGGCTCTGCCCCCCAACAAGACGGTCAAGGAGATCGAGTGGAGCTTCTCAGCCGGTACCGGGGCCACCATCCAAGTGGCAGAGTTTGGCCCCGGTGGCTTCGAGCGTCCGGATCCCAAGGATCGGTTCAAGGATCGCCTGGAGATGTTCAATAAAACGGTGCTGAAGATCCGGGCGTTGGAACGGGGCGACAGCGGGGTCTACGGGGCCCGGATCAAACTGCACCCGGCGCTGGTGGACGATCAGTCCTTCAACCTCTCCGTCTACGGTGAGAAGCGAGAGGGTAAAGAGAGAAAGCCCTGAGTGGGAGCACAAATCCCTTCCAGGTGGGGAAACTGAGGCACGGGGTGATGATAGGGTTCACCAGAATAAACAGAAAGCCCCGAGTGTGAGCAATAACCCTTTTACAGGTGGGGAAACTGAGGCACGGTGCAATGATGGGTTCTCCAAGGGGAATAGAAAGCCCTGAGTGCAAGCAATGATTGGTTGGACTCGAGGGTCCAGTGGGTCCTTTCCAACCCAGTGATTCTGTGAATCTATGATTCCATTGCTTTTCATAGATTCATAGAATCACTGGGTTGGAAAGGACCCACTGGAGCATCGAGTCCAACCAATAACTCCTTTACAGATGGGGAAACTGAGGCAGGGGTTTACCAGCTTAAATAGAAGGCATTGAGTGCAAGCACTGATCCATTTACAGATGGGGAAACTGAGGAACGGAGCAATGAAGGGGTTCACTCGGGTAAATAGAAATCCCTGAGTGTGAGTTCCAATTCCTTTATAGGTTGGGAAACTGAGGCAGGGGTTGACCAGGGTAGATAGAAAACCTGAAATTCAAGCTTTAATCCCTTTACAGAGGGGGAAACTGAGGCACAGAGCCATGATGGGGTTCAGCAGGGTTAGATTGGACCCCAACTTTTGCACCCCAGTGCCTGCAGCTCCTCAAGCTCTGCGAAAGGCCAAATCCTGCCACCCCAGGGGTCCCCGAGGAGGCTGAGGAGAGACCTCATCCCTGTCTCCAGCTGCCTGGAAGGAGCTTGGAGCCGGGTGGGTGCGGCGCTCTTCTCCCAAGTGATGGGATGAGGGGGAATGGCCTCAAGGTGCACCAGGGCAGGTTCAGATTGGACATCAGGAAAAAGGTCTTCACCAAAAGGGTTCTCAGGCGCTGGAACGGCTGCGCAGGGAGGTGGTGGAGTCCCCATCCGGAGGGCTTCAAAGGATGAGCGCATGAGGTGCTCCGGGATGGGTTCAGTGGTGGACGGGGATGGTTGGACTGGATGATCTCAAAGGTCTTTTCCAACCAACCGATCCTGTGACGATGGGGATGAGCAGGGGCGGAGCGGCCGCTTCCATCCCGCCCTGATCCATCCTCTCCGTCGGGTCCAGAGTCGGTGCCGAGTCCCCGGACGCGCAGCCAGCTCTTGGCCAGCACCGTGGAATGGTGCAACCTGACGCTGCAGTGCCAAGGCGCCGGCAAAGGCGCCGTCAACGTCACTTGGAAGAGGGACAACATCATCCGGGAGTTGACCTCGGACCGCCACCAGCTCTCCAAGGATGGCACCACCTTACGGGTGGCTCTGCCACCCACCGCCGCCAACGTCACCTACGCCTGCACCGTCAGCAACCCCGCCGACCAGAAGGTCGTCCTCTTCGATCTCCAAACCATCTGCCAAAGCGGAGGTGGGACCTTCACGGGGGGGAGGAGGAGATGCTCGGGGAGGTCCCAAAGCACCCGAGTGGCTCAGCACAGGGTGGGGGCTCAGCTTATAAAGGGGGGGACGCATCGCTCAGCGCTTCTCTCTGCCCTCGCAGGGGGACAAACGTCCTTCTCGAAGTCGGGGTACATCGTCCTGACCCTCATCCTGCTGGTGGTGAGCTTGGGGGGAGCATTTTGGTGTTGGCGGATGAATAGCGAGAAGACAGCAGACCCAGGTAAGTGACACCCCCTCAGCCCCCCAAAAATAAAAGAGCCGATGTGGCTTTGAGGGGGGGTTGAGGGAGTGGAGGAGGGGGTGCCACCCCCACCTGGTGACGTCCCCGCTCCCCCGCAGCTGCCACCCCCACCGTCCCCGCCGAGGAGAGCCCCTCTGACCCCCAATACGCGGAGATCGTACGCAGGAGCCCCCCGGAAGGTAATGACCAGGTGAGGCCCCCGGGGGGCTGGGGGCTGCGCCGGCCAAACAGTCGCACCGGCGTCACCGGCGGAACAGTCACACCGGCATCACCGGCACACCACAGGAATTGTCACACAGGGGGTCTGGGTACACCGGGAGCACCGTCACACCGGGGGAACCATCACACCGGGGGTCTGGGTACACCGGTGTCACCGTCACACGGGGGGAACCATCACACTGGGGTCACCCTCACACCGGGGTCACCATCACATCAGGGTCACCCTCACACCGGGGGTCTGGGTACACCGGTGTCACCGTCACACAGGGGGAAACTGTCACACCAGGGTCACCATCACACCAGCATCACTGTCACATTGGGGCCACTGTCATATCGGGGGCACTGTCACATTGGGGCCACTGTCACATTGGGGTCACTGTCACATTGGGGTCACTGTCACATTGGGGTCCCAGTCAAACTGGGGCCATGGCCAGACTGGAGTCACGGTCACACTGGGGTCCTCCTCGAACTGGGATCCTGGACAGGCTGAGTCCTGGTCACACTGGGGTCATTGTCACACTGGGATCATGGCCATATTGGGGTCATGGCCACATTGGGGTCATTGTCACACTGGGGTCATGGCCAAAGTGGGGTTCCAGCCACACTGGGGTCACAGCAAAATGGGGGTCACAGCCAAACTGGAGTCACAGCCACCCTGGGATCCTGGTCAAACTGGGGTCACAGCACAGCGAGGGCCACAGTGACACTGGGGTCCCATCCACGTTGGGTTCCTCAGCCGTACTGGGGTTCCGGCCACGCTGGGGTCCCAACCACACTGAGGTCATGGCCAAACTGGGGTCCCAGTCATGCCAAGGTCATGACACCATTGGGGGTTCTGGGCAGACTGGGAATGTTTGCCATGCTGTGGTGTCCACCAGACTGGGGCTCCTGACCAAGGTGGGGGTTCCAGCATCACTGGAGTCACGGCAGCACTCGGGTCACGGCCAAACTGGGGGGTCCTGACCAAACTGGGGGTTCCAGCAACCCCAAGTGTCCCAACCAGACCAGGGTCCCCTGGGACACCCATGGGTGCAAGACGGGCTCCGCGCCGGGCGGAACATCCCATGGGGTTCCTCAGGAACCGGGGTGGGGTTTGGGGTCGGTGGGACCCTCAGCAGCCCCCCAACTTCTGCTGCAGGGCCTGGGTCACCCTGAAAACAGCCAGGAGCCGAGCTCGCCGCAGAAAGCACCGGTCACCACCGTCTACGAGCAGATCCACCGAGTGCCCGAGGACACGGCCGAGGAGGTGACATAGAGCCTCAGGTGCGGCTGCAGAGGGGACACCCCGGCGCCATCCTGCCCAGGCCATGGCCAGACTGGGGTCACGGCCAAGAGGGGGTCATGGCCAGACTGGGGTCACGGCCAAGAGGGGGTCATGGCCAAGCGGGGGTCATGGTCACACTGGGGTCATTGTCACACTGGGGTCATGGCCAAACTGGGGTCATGGTCACATTGGGGTCATGGCCAAACTGGGATCCTGGACACACTGGGGTCATGGTCACACTGGGGTCACAGCCAAGCTGGGGTCATGGCCACATGGAGGTCATGGCCAGACTGGGGTCCTGGTCACACTGGGGTCATGGTCACACTGGAGTTGTGGCCAAACAGGGGTCACAGACACATCAAGGTCACAGCTACACTGGGGTCCTGGTCAAACTGGGGTCACAGCCAAACTGGGGTCCTGGTCATACTGGGGTCATGGCCAAACTGGGGTCATGGTCACACTGGGGTCACAGCCAAACTGGGGTCCTGGTCATACTGGGGTCCTGGTCAAACTGGAGTCACGGCCAAACTGGGATGACAGTCAAACTGGGGTCATAGACACATCAAGGTCACAGCTACACTGGGGTCCTGGTCAAACTGGGGTCACAGCCAAACTGGGGCTCCAGCCCCACTGGGATACTGGCCATACTGGGATACTGGCCATACTGGGATCATAGCGGTCACCACCGTCTACGAGCGGATCCACTGGGCGCCAGAGGACACGGCCGAGGAGGTGACACAGCCCTTCAGGTTGGGGAGTGGGGGCCGCAGATGGGGACCCCCCAAACTCCATCCTGCGAAGGCTGAAGGGCTCCTCTTTCCTCAGGCACCCGCAGAGCCGGAGCATCGGGATCTCCCGGAAGGGCTGTAAAGTGCGTTTTGTGCCAAATCCGACCCCTCCAGCCCCCGTTTCGGCTCCGGGGATGAGAGGCACCATCTCGGGGTGACAACCAGATGGATGCTTTCACCCCCCCCTTATCCCACCCCCTCCCAAAAAAAAAACAGAAAGAAAACCCCCTCTGGTTTCTCTCCAACCTCCTTCTCCGAAGCCCTCAAAGACTGTTTGGGAAGTGGGATCCCAGAGACGAGAAGCGATGGCGAAGCTGAGGACCCTCTATGATCTCTGGATGCCTCAGGACACCCCGAGATGCTCCAGGATGGGGGGGGACACCCCAGGTGCCCCCAGTGCTGGGTTGACTGGGGGGCACATCCTGGTGCTGGCTGGACCTTGGACCTTTCCCGTGGGTGCAGGATGAGACCCCTTTGGGGTAAATTGGACCCTCTCCCCACCTCCTCAACCCCCACCCCCCAACCTCCAGGTCCCCCCAGAACCTCATGGAAGGAGGGGGGGAACCTGCCCACCCGCTTTGCCACTGCCACGAAGACACAAGAGGGGGACACCGAGGTGTCCCCCCAAGCCCTGTCCCACCTCGGGGGGGCATCTCCAAGGCCACGGAGGATGCAGAAGGGATCGTTGCCTGCATGGATCCGCCGAGAAGCACCCCTGCTCCCCCCCCCCTCTCCGTAGCTGTTGCCTGTGTCGCCCGTGCACCGTCGCGTGGAGGGGGTGTCACTGCCTGTGTGTCCTGCAGCCACCGCCACGGGGCCCCTCGCTCGGCCGGACCTCCCGACTCCGTCCAAACGGCAAATAAATGTTGGTGAGATCACGAGAGGAGAGCTGAGCGCCATGAGGGGGAGAGTGAGAGACCAAAGAGGTGGGAAACAGCGGGGAGAGGGGATTCTGTCCCTCCGCTCTGGTGAGACCTCGTCTGGAGCTCCGGAGTCCTCAGCACAGGGAGGACACGGGAGAGAGTCATGGGTTGGGTTGGGTTGGAAGGGACCTCAAAGCCCATCCAGTTCCACACCTCCCACCGGCTCAGGGGCTCCAAACCCCATCCAACCTGGCCTGGAACCCCTCCAGGGATGGGGCAGCCACCACTGCTCTGGGCAACCTGGGCCAGGGCCTCCCCACCCTCCCAGGAGAACATTCCTCCCCAAGATCTCATCTCAATCTCCCCTCTTTCAGCCCAAAACCATTCCTCTCATCCTCTCCCTGATCCAGAGCCCCTCCTCAGCTCTCCTGGAGCCCCTTTCAGCACTGGAAGCTGCTCTAAGGTCTCCATGAAGCCTTCTCCAGGCTGGACAACCTCAACGTGTCCTGGTACAGGAGGTGCTCCAGCCCTTGCATCATCCCGGAGCCTTTTGGATTGGTTACATCCAGCGTTGGTCGCATCCAGCGTTGGTCTCCATGGGTGGAAGGAGTGAGCAGGGCTTGGTTGCTACCAAGGTGACGGTTGGGACACAGAGGTGCCACCATCTCGCTGGCCATCACCAGAGCTCAGCACAAGGTCTCCTCAGCACCCACCCACGGCACCCAAATGAATCCCCCACCTCCTCTCCACGAAGCACCGGGGCGTGCGGTTTGCCGGCTAAATGCCGGCCACACGGTTCCTCTCGCCAAAGCGGCTGCGGAGAAGCCAAACCCATTGTCACCTCAGGAAAAGGAGGGTTGCACCCCAAAAGCTCCACATTGAGCTGTTCCACAGCCCTTGTCCCCACCAGGACCCATGGGGACGTTTCTGGAAGGTTTAACCTCAAAGGTGCTCTGGTTTGAGCCCCACATGGGAGCAAGAGTGGTGGGAAGAGCATCTCCATCCTCTCCATGAAGCCCTGGCCGGTCCCCATTGTGGGGGTGACCCACGCACAGTGTGGGGTGACACCAGGTGATGGTGGGACAACATGATGTGATACTGGGACAGCGCGAGGTGATACTGGGAAAACACGAGGTGATGGTGGGACAACATGAGGTGATGGTTGGATGACACGAGGTGATGGTGGGACAGCACGAGGTGATGATGGGATGACACAAAGTGATATTGGGATGACACGAGGTGATGATGGGACAACATGAGGTGATGATGGGATAGCACGAGGTGATGGGACGACATGAGGTGATGATGGGACAGCGTGAGCTGATGGTGGGACAACATGAGGTGACGGTGGAACAGCACAAGGTGGTGGTGGGACAATGCGAGGTGATGGTGGGACAGCATGAGGTGATGGTGGGACAACATGAGGTGCCTGGGACCTCCCTTAACTTCTGAAGCTCCTTCACCCCAAGCCCGGGCGCAGCCCCAGCAGGTCAACGGCATCTTGGGGGGGTCGGTGCTGCTCGCCCCGGCTCTGCCCCCCAACAAGACGGTCAAGGAGATCGAGTGGAGCTTCTCAGCCGGTACCGGGGCCACCATCCAGGTGGCAGAGTTTGGCCCCGGTGGCTTCGAGCGTCCGGATCCCAAGGATCGGTTCAAGGATCGCCTGGAGATGTTCAATAAACGGTGCTGAAGATCCGGGCGTTGGAACGGGGCGACAGCGGGGTCTACGGGGCCCGGATCAAACTGCACCCGGCGCTGGTGGACGATCAGTCCTTCAACCTCTCCACACCAGGTCCACACCAGGGTGGAGGAGATGGGTTCCCACCTCATGAGCGAGGTGCTAAAACCCTCCCGTGCGCCGAGTTATGAGAAAGGGGAAGAGGAATCGCTGCTGCCGAACATCTGCACGGGATTTGCCCGAGTTTGTGACTCACCACGAGCCGCCACCACCGGCGCTTCCCCTTCCCACACCCTCTGCCCAGCTCACCCTCGCCAGGGGGACAACGAGGGTCCCCAGGTGGACAAGGGAGTCCCCAAGATATCCTCAGGGTGTCCTTGGGGTGTGCTCTGATGTCTCCAAGGTGTCCCAAGGGGATGAGGGAGTCTCCAGAGTGTCCCTGGGGTGTGCTGTGATGTCCCCAAGGTGTCCCCAAGGGGACGAGGGAGTCCCCAGTGTCCCCCTGGGGTGTGCTGTGATGTCCCCAAGGTGTCCCCAAGGGGATGAGGGAGTCCCCAGTGTCCCCCTGGGGTGTGCTGTGATGTCCCCAAGGTGTCCCCAAGGGGACGAGGGAGTCCCCAGTGTCCCCCTGGGGTGTGCTGTGATGTCCCCAAGGTGTCCCCAAGGGGATGAGGGAGTCCCCAGTGTCCCCCTGGGGTGTGCTGTGATGTCCCCAAGGGGATGAGGGTATCCCCAGGGTGATCCCAGGGTCTCTTCAGGGGGACAAGAGTGTCCTGGGGTGTCCCTGGGAGGATGAGGGCGTCCGCAGGGTGTCCCCAGGGTGTCCCCAGGCAGCCTGAGTCCTGGAGGAGCCCGAGGGCTGTGAGCAGCCTGTCACCTCCCCTGTCCCCAAAGCCCGGGGACAGGCCGGGGGTCCCCCAGACCCCCCCTTGGCTCAGCCGTGACCCCAGCAAAGGTGGTGGAGATGCCCTGGAGGCTTCCAGGGGCACCTGGGGGGGCTGTAGCCTTGGGGGGACCCCAGACACAGGGTCTCTGCACATCTGGATCCAGATAGGATTCCTGCACAGCTGGATCTCCACACAGCTGGATCCTCTGCACCAGGATCCCTGCACAGCTGGATCCCAGCACAGCTGGATCCCCATACAGTCACACCCCTGCCCAACCCTACCCCTGCACAGCTGGATGCCCGTGCAGCTGGATCCTCCATCCTAGGATCCCTGCACAGCTGGATCTCTGCACACCTGGATCCCTTCACATCTGGATGCTCGCACAGTTGGATCCTCTATACCGGGATCCCTGCACAGCTGGATCCCCATAAAGTGGTCTCCACACTCACCACGATCCCTGCACAGCTGGATCTCTGCACAGCTGGATCTCTGCACAGCTGGATCCCTGCACAGCCGCATTCCCATACAGTCATACCTCCCACACAGCTGGATCCTCTATACCAGGATCCCTGCACAGCTGGATTCCCACACAGCTGGATCCTTGCACAGCTGGATCCCCATACAATCCTCCCCCCCATCCCGCACAGCTGGATCCTTTATCCCAGGATCTCTGCCGAGTGAACGAGTGCCCCTCCCCTTCGCTTTCCGCCCCGTTCTGTCCCCCCTCGGCCGCCGTCGCCGCTCGGGGGCGGGGCTGAGGAGGGGAGGGCCGTGCGCGCGCGCATCGGGGCGGGAAGGAGGAGGGGGGCCGGAAGCGGAAGCGCGTGGGCGCGTGCCCGGAAGTGTGTGGGCGGTGGCGGTGGTTCCGGTTCCGGCGGCCGCAGTGCGGGGGAGGCAGCGGCGGCGGCGGCAGCGAGGCGAGTGGCGCGCACCCCGCATCGGTTTCATCCCCCTCCCTCCTCCTCCTCCGCCCCCGCAGGTGCGTCCCGAGCTGCGGCTCCGCCGCCACTCACGGGGCGAAGGCAGCGGCTAAGGGCGAGGCCTCGCCATGGCGGGCGGGGGGGGGGGCACTGGGGCTACCGGAGACTTTGAGGGGGAGGGGGCCGCCGCGAGTGGGTGGTTAAAAGTGGACCCACCGGTTACCGGACGCTTTGGGCGGCGATGCTGGGGTAATGGGGGGTGACGAGGGGACGGGAACGGGGATCTCTCGGTAACCGGATTGGAGGATGAGGAGCGTGGGTGCCCCTGGGAGCCGCAACTACCGGAGGCTTTGTGCGGAAGGAATGGGGAGCCGTGGTTGTCGAAGGCTTTGGAGGGGGGTGAACGGGGAGCCCCCGTTACCGGAGGCTTTGGAGGGGGGAGGGAAACGAGGAGCCTCGCCTACCGGAGGCTTTAGAGGGGGATGGGAATGGGGAGCCCCGGTTACCGGAGTTGGGGGCAGAGCGTGGGTGCCCTCAGGAACCGGAGACGCTGAGTGCCCGTGGTAACAGGGAACTGCGACTGCCCGGGGAGGGGGCGGCGAGGGAGGAAACGGGAGGCGAGCGTCGGTTACCGGAGGCGGGGAGGGAGCGTGGGTGCCCGCAGGAACCGAGGAGCCGTGGTTACTCTCGGTAACGGGGGAAGCGCGGCTAGCGGAGGCTTTGGGGGGGGGGGGGGGGAGGGGAGGGAAGGAACGAGGACATTCCGGTTACCGGAGGCTTTATGCGGCGATGCTGGAATGGAGCGGGGGAGACTGGGACACCCCCGGTTACCAGAGGGAGTGAGGGGTGTGGGTGCCCCCAGGAACCGTGGCTACCGGAGGCTTTGGGATGGGGGAGGAAACGGGGACCTCTCGGTTAGTGGAGGTTTCGGGTGGCAACGCCAGGATGGTGGACAACAACGGGGGTGTAAACGGGGACCTCTCGGTTACCGGGGGAGGTGAGGGGGTAACCGAGGGGGAGGAAGCGTAGGTGCCTCCGGTAACCAGGGAGCCGCGATTACGGGAGCCTTTGTGCAGCAATGCCAGCGTGGGAGGAGGGCAGGTGGTTTGGGGGGCTTTGAGGGGGAAACGGGGACCCCCTGTTACCCGAGGGGGTGGCTCGAGGCGAGGCGCGGGGGCGGCGGGGATGTGGGTGATGAGTGGGGGTCATCCCCGGTACCGGGAGAGGGGGCGGCAGAGCTGTAACGGGGGGCCCAGGCCCGGCTGCCGCTGCCTCGCTCCTCCCGGCAGCCATTTCCAAGCTTGGATTCCACTGGAGTGGAAGGAAAAGCCAAGAGTGGGGGGCAGCGAGGGGGCTCCCCGTTCCTGTTTGGGCCCCGGTAGAGGCGGGAGCAGGGAGCTCTTCCCACTGAGCCTCCCCCGAAACAGCTGGAATTGTCCAAACCGGGATGAGGAGCCGGGATTTTCCCCCCTCCCCCTCCCCTCGCTGGCACATCTGGGCCAGCTCAGCACTTGTGTATTTTGGCAACGGAGCCGTCTCGGAACAGCAGACAAACTGTGCCGGGCTTGTTCCCGGCTGGGCCGGCGTCGAAGCCGACGGCGGGGAGGGAGGCAGGGACTCCTTCCCGCTGTTCCATGCTGAGGTGGAAAAACAGATGGGAATCGTGGTGATTTGGGAGACGTAGAGTGGGAGTCGAGGTTTCATTCCCGCTTTTCCAAGGTGAGGTGGAAAAATAGACGGGCATGGTGGCGGTTTGGGAGATTTTGGGGCAGGAGGCAGGGATTCATTCCTGCTTTTCCAAGGTGAGGTGGAAAAATAGACAGGAATGGTGGTACTTTGGGAGATTTTTGGGGTAGGAGGAGGGATTCATTCCTGCTTTTCCATGGTGGGATGGAAAAATGAACAGGAATGGTGGTGCTTTTGGAGACCCTGGGGCAGGAGGCAGGGATTCATTCCTGCTTTTCCGTGGTAAGGTGAAAAAATAGATGGGAATGGTGGTGCTTTTGGAGACCCTGGGGCAGGAGGCAGGGATTCATTCCTGCTTTTCCGTGGTAAGGTGAAAAAATAGATGGGAATGATGGAGTTTTGTGAGATTTTAGGGCAGGAGGCAGGGATTCATTCCTGCTTTTCCATAGTGAGGTGGAAAAATAGACGGGAGTGGTGGGAGATCTTGGGACAGGAGGCAGGGATTCATTCCTGCTTTTCCATGGTGGGGTGGAAAAATGGACAGGAATGGTGGTGGTTTGGGAGATCTTGGGGCAGGAGGCAGGGATTCATTCCTGCTTTTCCATGCTAAGGTGGAAAACCCGATGGGAATGATGGTTGTTTTTGAGACCCCAGGTTGGGTCCCTTGGGGTGGGCAGGGTTACAGCTGGAGGTGGCTTCTCCAGAGGGATTCCAAGTGCCACCCGCGGTCGGTGCTGCTGATGCCACTTTCCTTCTGTTTCGCAGTCAGCAGGAGGGAGAAAATGAAAGCAGGCTGCAGCATCGTGGATAAGCCAGAAGGAGGAGGAGGTAAGGAAGTCAAAAGGCTGAGTTGTTCAGCTGGTAGGAATTCTTTTCACGGGATAAAGAAGCTCAGGAGGGATTAATTCCACCTCTCCCAAAAGCTCCCAGACGTGGGCAAGGCTGTGTGTGAGCAAGGATCTGCTGGGAGGGGGTGTGAGTTTTTAGGAGAACTGGGTTTAATAGGGAAAGAAATCTTCCCAGCGATTTTTTTTTTTTTTATCCCTAAGAATTTGGGATCCTTAAGGCGGATCCTCTCTGGGCTGGCAGAGCTCGTGCCTGGTTTTGTCTCTGCCGCAGCCTCCGATAGTGGTGTGGGCGGTGTCGGAGCGTGATGCGACTCCTTCTACTCTGCCAGAGCTTGAAATTGTGGCCACGATGATTTGGAAAGTGAAAAAAAAACAACCCCAACACACACATCAACCCACCCTCGCGTTCGGAATTGTGCTGGGAAACTATTCCGAGAAAGCCGGACTTGGCAGGCGCTCAGAAACATCTGCCGGCACGCTTGAAGCCGAAGCGAGCTGCTGTGCTCAGAAACTGGGGGGGAACTGGAGTTGTTGAGAGCTCTCTGCCCTCGCCCCACCTCAATATCAGCGCCCCAAGTGCTCGGATCTGGATTATCTGATGTATTTCAGCCATTTGGAATTCAAATTGTAGCCGCATCCAGAGCTTTTGGGCTCCTTCCTGCTGTTTTTCATGCATGTGTCCCTTCAATTTTACCATTTTTCTTGTTGCTTGGGGCTAAAATGAGTGGGAAAACGAGCAGCTAGAGTAGGAAAGATGTGTTTTCCTGCTCCCGCATTGGAAGTTTAATGGAATTACAGCTTCCATCAGTGCTTGGTGGTCTCACTCTGGAGAAATCCTGATAGATAAGCAGCGCAGCTCCGCCGTTGTCAACTCCTGGCGCTGTCCGAATGACTTTTCCTTTCATTTTTTGGCCCCTTCCAAGGTTATCATTTCCCGGAGTGGGCATACAAGACCGAATCCAGCCCTGGCTCCCGACAGATCCAGTTATGGCATTTCATCCTGGAGCTGCTGCAGAAGGAGGAGTTCCGTCACGTCATCGCCTGGCAGCAGGGCGAGTACGGGGAGTTCGTCATCAAGGACCCCGACGAGGTGGCGCGGCTGTGGGGCAGGAGGAAATGCAAACCCCAGATGAACTACGACAAACTCAGCCGCGCGCTCAGGTGAGCGAGAGGCTCTGCAGAGACCAGGAAACCCCCATTCCACCCTCCCTGCTCTGTTAGAGCGAGTCCAGAGGATGCCACGGAGATGATCCGAGGGCTGGAGCACCTCCTGTACAAGGCCAGGCTGGCAGAGTTGGGGTTGTTCAGCCTGGAGAAAAAAAACCTCCGGGGAGACCTTAGAGCAGCTTCCAGTCCTGAAAGGGGCTCCAGGAAAGCTGGGGAGGGACTTTTTACAAGGGCATGGAGTGATAGGATGAGCGGGAATGGCTTTAAATTGGAAGGGGGAAGATTTAGATGAGATGTTAGGAAGAAATTCTTCACGATGAGGGTGGGGAGGCCCTGGCCCAGGTTGCCCAGAGCAGTGGTGGCTGCTCCATCTTCCAGGCCAGGTTGGATGGGGCTTGGAGCCCCTGATCCAGTGGAAGGTGTCCCTGCCCATGGCAGGGGTGAAACTGGATGGGCTTTGAGGTCCCTTCCAACCCAAACCATCCCATGATTCTGTAATTCAGGCTCTGGGTCACTGGCAGCTCCATTTCTTGGAGGTTTATCTCCAATGCTGGGTTCTGGGTAGGTCTGACAGGACTTGGATGTGATGAAGAGTCCCTGGATCCCTGTCCCGGGCTCCACATCACACTGCGAATTGGGTTCAGGTTGTTTTTATCAGGATGGTGTACTTCCGGGGAGCTTTTCCTTCTCTTTTCTGAGCTGCCGGTGTGGGAGGAAAGCAGAGGTGTTGCTCTTATTGCACCATCAAGTTTGCCATTTCAGAAAGCAACTCCTCTTCCGAACAGAATGGGAGTCGCCTCCTTCCTGCTCAGTCTGTGCCAGTCCCACAGCAAGTGCCTGAACCGGGTCATTCCCAAGCCCCGAGGAGGGGAATTTGGGTATCCTTAGGGATACCCTCTGGGTGTTTGAGAAGGGCTGGGCGTTCCTCACCTTGCACTTCACACAAAGCCTCCGCTACAGCTCTGCTCTCTTTATTTAGACCCTTCCATAGTGGTTTTCCCCTTATCCTGTCTATTTTGAAGCCTGGCAGTGGGGAAACCCACACAACCCCTTGAAGCATTCCAGGTTTTCAAGCCCGTCACCCATAGGAGTGGCTGGACTCCTGCGGGTTCAGGCATTATCCTAACATGGACTTCGCTGCCGTACGCCCTCTGATACCTCCTGGGTGGAGCTGACAAAGACAAACACGGCAACAAAGACAAACAGGGCAGCAAACACAGGAGTCTGACTGAAAGAGGAAGGAAACAATAAATGGAATGGCATTGGGGCTGTAATTGGTGCCTGGGAGTGGAAAACAGCCTCCGCCTGCCACGTCTTGGCATCTTGATGCCGAGTGTGACAGCAGCAGAGCAAGAGAACTGCAGGAATCAGTCGCCGCTCTGGCGCAGGACCTGTGGCTCCGGCCCCGATGGTGCTGGGCGCTGGCCCTGCGCAGTCTGGGCCGCGTTGTGGTAACACGCAGCGCGTGTTAATCTCCTAACAACCAGCACCGGCAGAGCTGTGCCTGCAACACCTTTGTTTGTGCATCAGCGTGAGGGGGCTGGGGACAAACAGTGGTGCAGGGAGGAGGCTGCGTGGGGATTATACCGAGCCGGTCTCCCTTTGCTCCGTGCCGAGGAGGTGAAGAGGGGAAAACTGTCTGGCAATCTGGGCTGGCTCCGAGCCCCTGTTCTCAGCAAGGAGTATTTTAATGGAAAGGGGCGATTGGGTGAACAAGGGAAGGAGAGGAAGGACATGGATGTGTGGGAGCGAGTCCAGGGGAAGCCATGGAGATGATCTGAGGGCTGAAGCACCTCCTGTACGAGGACAGACTGGGAGAGTTGAGGTTGTTCAGCCTGGAGAAGAGACCTTAGAGCAGTTTCCAGTGCTGAAAGGGGCTCCAAGAAAGCTGGGGAGGGGCTCATGATCAAGGAGGGCAGGGAGAGGATGAGGGGGAGTGGTTTGAGCTGAAAGAGGTGAGATTGAGATGAGATCTTAGGAAGAAATGTTTTGCTGTGAGGGTGGGGAGGCCCTGGCCCAGGTTGCCCAGAGCAGCGGTGGCTGCCCCATCCCTGGAGGGGTTCCAGGCCAGGTTGGATGGGGCTTGGAGCCCCTGAGCCAGTGGGAGGTGTCCCTGTCCATGGCAGGGGTGGGACTGGATGGGCTTTGAGGTCCCTTCCAAACCATTCCATGATTCTGTGAACTCGCTGACGAGCATGAGAGCAGCAGGAAGCAGCTCTCCTGATTCCCAGCCTGTGGTCCTGGACACTGTTACAAAACCCTGGCCCTTGTGATTGCAGAAATAAACGCCTAATCTGGCTAATTTGGTCCCTTGTGTTCAGCTCTGTGCTTGCAACCAGTTTTGATTCTGCATCAACTCAGGGACACGCTCCCCCCTTTCGAGTTCTGTGTCCTTGCGCAGGTTCACCTGCATTTTTCCCTGCTGTTCTGGATCACGTCACATTCCCCTGTTGTTCAGCTTTTCTTTTCTTTAGCATCTCATCTTTTCCCACATGTTCTGAGGAACATAGTGACCCGCAAAAGGGTTTGAAACCTTCTGCTAAGGAATGTGTTATAAAAGGCGTGGGTGTCCTTTGGAAACTTCCCCGCCAACTAATATTTTCTTGTATTAATGGCACAAATTCTCTGGGCACCTTCATTTTTGTCAGTGCCAGACCTTTAATCAGGTCCCCACATGCTGTGATTAATCTCTGTTACTTTCCTTCACAGATATTATTACAACAAGAGGATTCTCCACAAGACAAAAGGCAAAAGGTTTACCTACAAGTTCAACTTCAACAAGCTGGTGATGCCCAACTATCCCTTCATTAACATCAGGCCTAACGGTGAGTGTGGCTCCAGGGCTGCTGCGTTTAACTGTCTCCACTCCCAGCGTGCGGAGTGGGTCCGGCACCGATCCCGCAGCCTCTGCAGATCCCTGTCAAGTCACCTCCTACCCTTGGAAAGCCACCAAGGCAATCAGCGCTGCCACGGCGGGAATGTCTGGATGCTGATAAAGGCTTATCTGGAGCGCTCTTGCCCTCGGGTTTTTCACAGATGCATCTTCAGGGGATACTGGAGGCCTTTTGGCTTCCTATTTGAGCTCACTTCTTGTCCTGCCTTTCTGGGTGCCGAGGATTTGGTTTGCTTTGCTGTCGGAGGGCGGGTGGCCTTGGGATCAGAGGGTTTTACTTGGGTTGCAGGGACCTTGCCTCACTCACATGCTTGTAATGCAAGTTTATGGTGCCATATAAATGTGACCCTTCCCGACAAGGAGAGGCTCGTGGCGAGGCAGGCGGGAGCACTATCAGAAAGTCCTTGGCTTAACAGCAGTTTGCTGTCCTCCCTGCCCCTGCGAAAGTCCCTTGTTTGCTTCAGTTCTGATCCTCTGCTCTGGTGAGACCTCACCTGGGGCCCTGTGTCCAGTTCGGGAGTCCTCAGCCCAGGGAGAACGTGGAGCTGTTGGAACGGGTCCAGAGGAGGCCACGGAGATAATGCGAGGGCTGGAGAACCTCCCGCGTGAGGACAGGCTGAGAGAGTTGGGGTTGTTCAGCCTGGAGAGGAGAAGGCTCTGAGGAGACCTTAGAGCAGCTTCCAGTGCTGAAAGGGGCTCCAGGAAAGCTGCAGAGGGGCTCTGGATCAGGGAGGGAGAGGACGAGGGGAACGGTTTTGAACTGAAAATGGGGAGATTGAGATGAGATCTTAGGAAGAAATGTTTTGCTGTGAGGGTGGGGAGGCCCTGGCCCAGGTTGCCCAGAGCAGTGGTGGCTGCCCCGTCCTTGGAGGGGTTCCAGGCCAGGCTGGATGGGGCTTGGAGCCCCTGAGCCACTGGGAGGTGTCCCTGCCCATGGCAGGGGTGGGACTGGATGGGCTTTGAGGTCCCTTCCAACCTAAACCATTCCATCATGCTATGATTTTCTTTAACCACCTTCTTCAGAGGAACGTGGTAGCGAATGCAGAGCAGTTGTAGAGAAGAGCAGAAACTTGTCTGCGTTTGGCTAAAAGCACAGGTATTTCTGACTCTCCCTGCGGCAGAACGGCGCGCTGGCATTCCGGGTAACGAAAGAAAGAGTTTGGGAATGGAGCATAATTGTTCTTCGCTCGCCCTGAAAGGCCTTTGAGTCTCTTGCCAGGAGCCAGGAGTTCACTCAGGGTTTGTCCCAGAGTCAGCAGTGCCGCCGTGGTTTCGCCGGGAGAGGATCCTTTGTTCCCAGGATCCTTTTTGGTGGAGCTCAGTTGTCCCCGTTGTAGCTGGATTTCTGCAGCTGGAGTGATTCCCTGCACAGGGAAATTAGTGGCCGTGCAGTCCATCAGAAAAAAGCCTTCTGGAAGTCATTACAGCCAGGGCCGAGACTCCAAAGGCTCCGCAGCAAAGGGAGCGGGAAGGCAGAGGCGCCTGAACCAGCCTTTCCCACAGCACTGCGTTCTCACCTCGCAACGAGCGCCCCAGGGGAAGCCTTGAAGATCCGTCTGGCAGGGAGAGAGCAGGAGAAAAGCGGGGATTGAATGTTGACTCTGAAACCCCGGCGGCTGAGAAAAACAGGTTTACGTGTGGGCAAGAGCATTTCTCAGCAGTGCCGGCATAGCCGGTGGTGGCTCATGGTTGATCTTGGCAGTGGAAGCTCCCTGCATCCCTCCCTGCCCCTGCAGAGCCCCAGCCGGGCACGAGGACCACTGGGATTTCAAGGCACTGTCTTCTAAGCAAACAGTAAGCTAAAACAGGGCTGAGAAAGGAGAAATATTCACCGATGCCTCCTGCCTCACTTGTGTGGGACACGCTGCCTTTGTGGCAGCGGGGAGAGGGAAATAGATTCTCGAGGAGCCCTCAGCCAAGGCACGGGGGTGTAAGATGTAGTACGAAGCTGCGCTGCAGCTCTATAATTACTTGCAGCGACGAGTCTGGGCAGTTCCAGCTCAATATTGCTCACTGCTGTTCCTTTTCCCTGTTTGCAGCCACTCCCTCCTATCTCTGGGGCACGCATTTAAAAAAAGAAGTTTGGAGAACTGGAATGCACTTGTCTAATTACAACCTGTTTTCTTTCCTTCTGGCTGGGATGGGGGTTGGGATATCAAACCTGTTTGGGGCACCGGAGTCAGGTTTCTTCTCTTGACTTCGTGCTCACGCACTTTTGAAAGGAAAGGAGAATCCATGGGTGCCTTGCGGAGGTGAGAAAGCAGGTGGAAGAGTTTGCCTCGGCGCGGCTTGTCACGGCACAAGGGAGTCATAGACGGGTGGCTCCGTAGGCCTGGCAGTGGAATGGAGCCAGCGAGAGCTGGCAGAACTGTTGGAGGGAAGATATCTTCCCAGAAAAGCACAAATCGGTGACTTTCAGTCAGCCCTGAGAGCTTGAGGTTTACCAGCAGCGCTGCTGCCGGCAGCGTTGGAGTAGGATTGCTCAGCCGAGCTCCTAATGTTCTGTTGCCGCGCCGTTGTCTGGTTAAACCGGAGGGAGGAGGTCAGCGGAGGGCGTCCAAAAGTGGAAGTTACTTAGAGCCCTGTTCAGTTGTGGAGTCCTCAGAGCAGGAAGGACATGGAGTGAGTCCAGAGGAGGCCACGGAGATGATCTGAGGGCTGGAGAACCTCCTGTATGAGGACAGGCTGAGAGAGTTGGGGTTGTTCAGCCTGGAGAAGAGAAGGATCCAGGGAGACCTTAGAGCAGCTTCCAGTGCTGAAAGGGACTCCAGGAAAGCTGGAGAGGGGCTCCTGATCAGGCAGTGCAGGAAGAGGATGAGGGGAATGGTTTTGAGCTGAAAGAGGAGAGATTGAGGTGAGATCTTAGGGAGAAATGTTCTCCTGTGAGGGTGGGGAGGCCCTGGCCCAGGTTGCCCAGAGCAGTAGTGGCTGCCCCATCCCTGGAGGGGCTCAAGTCCAGGTTGGATGGGGTTTGGAGCCCCTGAGCCAGTGGAGGTGTCCCTGCCCGTGGCACGGGTGGGACTGGTGGGTTTGAGGTCCCTTCCAGTCTAATAAACCATTCTGTGATTCTATGATTCAGCAGCACTGGAGGTTCACAAACCTCAGCCGGGGTGGAGGGAGGTGAGGATTCATCCCCTGCAGTGGCGAGGTTTGAGGTAGGCAGAGGAGGCGGTAGCTGTGCAGGGAAGGGAGCAGATGGGGAAAGGCACCTCCCAGCTCCTCTCCTGCTGCCTCACTGATAGTGCCGGGTGGTATTTTTGTGTTACTGGTTCAAAACGCCTTCGGGCACAGCCCAACGAGCAGCGCTCTACCTGGGATTTAACCCTCTCAGCAACCGCGTTCCTAACCCTCTGCCATCCTTTCTCTTTCCCCTCCCTGTCCCAGGTGTGGTGCCGCAGAGCGCTCCTCCTGTCCCTACGGCTTCGTCCCGCTTCCATTTCCCACCACTGGACGGCCACTCGCCCACCGAAGATGCCCAACCCAGTCGATTCTCCGGTGGGTCCTTGGTCCCATCCAACCCAGAAGCATTGGTTGACGGTGGCGAGAGGAAGCCAGATATGCCGGAGCTTGAGGACGGCTCCTCGGATTGGCGCCGTGGCGTGGATCTCATGGCTTCCCGCAACGCTGTGGGTGCTGGTAGCGTCAACCACCAGAAGCGCAAGCCTGATATTATGCTCCCTCTCTTCACCAGGCCCGGGATGTACCCGGATCCTCACAGTCCCTTTGCCGTGTCCCCTCTGCCGGGGCGCGGCGGGGTCCTCAACGTCCCCATCTCTCCGGCGTTGTCCCTGACTCCCACCCTGTTCTCCTACAGCCCCTCTCCGGGCCTCAGCCCCTTCACGGGGAGCAGCTGCTTCTCTTTTAATCCCGAGGAAATGAAACACTACCTGCATTCACAAGCTTGCTCTGTCTTCAACTACCACCTGAGTCCGCGGACTTTCCCCCGCTATCCGCTCATGGTGCCGCCACTACAGTGCCAAATGCCGCACGAGGAGCAACCCCAGTTTCCCATCAAGCTCCAACCTCCACCCGTGGGCCGGAAAAACAGAGAGAGATTGGAAAGCGCCGAGGAGCCGGTGGCCCCCCAGCTGGCTACTCCTCCTCCCAGGGTCAAGGTGGAGCCCGCGATGGATAAGGAGGCAGAGTCCGAAGAACCAGCGGCCAAAGGAAAAGAGGAGAGAGAGGAAAGCTCCGGCGCGGCAGCCGGCCAGGAAGAAGAGAAAGGGCCGGTGTTTGCCAGACCAGCTGCACCATTGTGGCTCCCAGCGCCACCGGCACCCAGCCAGGCCTGCTTCTTAGCCGAAGAATCCCAAGAGCAAGGGGAAAGCAGCGGGGAGAAATCATCCCGCGAGGCTACCGGAGACCCAGGAGCGCAGGAGAAAAGAGAGGATGCCCTGATGCCTCCCAAGCTGCGTCTCAAGCGTCGTTGGAACGGTGACCGGCAGGCAGATGTCCCCGAGGAACGTCCCAATGGCCAAGTCCACTGGAACGGGGCGCTGGGCAGCCCGCATCTGCCAGCGGGGCCCAAGGCCGTGCCGGCCACGGCTGCCTCCGACACCTAAAGCTGGAGGAGCCTGGCAGAGTCTGTCTGTGCTGGAAACATCCGTGTATTTATGTAGCAAGGTTGCAGAGCGCGGGGGGCGGGCGGGGGGCTGGGGCTAGCCTGGTTTGGTAATTCTAGAAAACTAGGGGGGGGTTGTGTTCTTTGTTTTCGTTGTTGACTTGCAGGTGAGACGCGGTTGTCTCGCTCCGATTCGGAGAGGCGAGGGAAGCCGACCGCCCTTGTGTGTGCGAGCTTCAAACCTCGCACGGAACTCCAGTGGGGTTGAGGCCTCCACCGGGCCGGAGGAACTCCAGACACGGTCTATTTTCCGTACGCTCTAGTATTTATAGAAGCAGGAATCTTACCAATTCATCTAATTCCCTTTTTTATATATATATATACATATATATATATATTTACGGAGCCTGGTGTGATGAGGGGAGAGAGGATTTCCTGCCCGTGCGTCAGCCTCGGAAGCCGGCTGCGTTTGGGGCGGGCAGAGGGAACACAGCGCCGGCTGTGGAGCAGGGAATGATGCGGAAAGACAGACACCAGTGGGACGCTGCCGGAGAGGGAGCGGCGTTCCCGGCGAGCGGATCTCTGTAGCGCTTTGGGCTACGTTTTAAGTCATCCCTTTTTTTGCCTTTCTGAATGAATTGCAGAAGCCATGAGCAAAATCTTAGGAACCTTTCAGGGAAAAGGGAGTGGGGTGGGAAAGAAAAATAACCTAATGCCTTTAATCGACGCATTAAAATGTACCCTAGGATTGTTTTTTTTCCCCCTAATTGTATGGGTGGAGTTGGGAGTGATTGGAAGATTAACGCTGCAGTGATTGTGGTGAGTTCATGGAGAAGGAATGGCAGGAGCTTTGTTCAATCCCGTTTCCTTTGTTCGGATCCCCTATCACTTTTGACTCATGCCTTAACTACGTGTACACTTTATAGGAACGGGGTTGGCTGAAAGCAGCCGCTCTGATCCAGGTTGGGTTTCGTGGAGTTTTTGGGGCCTTTACCCCACGATGGAGAAGCGCGGTGGTGGCGAGAGCGAAGGCCAACGGAGAGGAGCAGCCGTTCCGGGCTCCGCCTCTGCCGAGGTGGCGTTGACGGTGTAAATCTCGCTGTATTTTTTTTTTTTTGCTGTAAATCTGCTATTTCCCTACGCAGCTTAGGCTGAGGAACTTAGGCTCCAGCTTACACCGAGGGAACGCGCTCGTCTCTCGCTACATTGGGACGAATCCCTTCTCGATTCCTTGAAAGGAGCTTGGAAAGAGCCGATCTCCGCGGGGATAGCGCTGTAGCCAGAAGGTGGCTGTTTATTCCCGCGGCCGTAGGCGAGAGGCGTGCGTGGGCACATCCCTCCCATCCTGGACTCCGGAACAGTTGCAGGAGGGCAGGGAAGCGTGAGTTGAGCACAAGATGATTTGCAGACGCTATTTGATGGGGCTGGAGATGCCCGGAGCGCTCCTAGGGGGATGCAGGACCTGTTATCCGCTTCCCTGGGTGACCTCGACCTCTCCCCGGCACATGGATTTACCTCCACGGCCGGAGCGTGGAGGAAAGGGGGAAGGAGCCCCTCAATCCAGCCCCGGCGAGGGCTTGAGCGAGCGAACGAACTCAGGAATTAGAAACACGAGGCCTTTCCCGTCACTGATCCATATCGTCACCCCCGCGTGCCCAAGTGCCGGGCGGGAGCCGCCCTCTCGCCCTTCCGTAACGGCAAAAACAAACAAATAATCAATTGAACTCTTGGTTTGGCTTTAAAATCGGATTGGGGAGGGGAGGGAAAGGGGTTGGATTTTGTCTTCATAGCCATTGCACTGCAAACCGGGAGCTCCGCGTTCAGGGATAACGGACTCAGGTTCTCAGGACAACGGACCAGTGACCGGCTGCGGGCGATGGGAGCTCCGGGACGGCTCCTCCCAACATCCCCTTGCCCGGCAGCAGCCTCGGAGGAGGGCGCTTATAAATACAGTTTAAATAATTAACAAAACCACAAAAAAAAACAAAAACACAAAAAAAAAATGAATTATATATATTCCGATGTGCCAAAATATTTAAACTTGTAAAGTTTAAATGGTTTGAAATCTCCACGTCCACCTGTATTAATTAATCAAGAGCATGTTAATGTTTTTAAACCATTTTTGCTTTGTTTAGTCATAGAGAAGCTGTAGGAAAGAGACTTTTTTAAGCGAGACAACCAAGACTTTGGGGGGGAAAAAGGATTAAGACGGGGCAGGAAGGATTCTCCGTGTGTCTTGAGCGGCGGGAAAGAATGGAAGGCGCTGTGGAGCCGGAATGAGGAGAAGAAAGAGGAGAAAGAAGAGGAACGGCCCCTCTCCAGAAGCATTAAGAAGCCACCAGGACGTCCCCCCTCAGGACTGTGTTGTCCCTTTCTTTTTATTTATTCCATAATTAACGTTTTTGTTTTTAAAAGTAACTTTGTTTTTGTTTTCCTCTTTTTTTTTGTTGTTGTTTTTTTCTTTTCGTGTGTGTGTCTCTCTCTTACGGATCCAGGTGGGGTTTTAAAACAAAATGAATTTCTTCTCGTTTTCAATAATCCGAATCAAATTGGTTAAAAACCACCGAGTTCGATGATGATTATATTTTAGAGTGCTTTTAAGGAGAAAATATTTACCGCTAGCGAGCTGGGGGGGGTGTTTTTTTTAACGGATCCCTTTTCCCAAGGCATGTTCTTTGATTTATTAGGATCGATTCAGCAGGGAATGAGTGTTGGATGCACACACGGATGCAGGGAAGAGCAGGAGGAACTGGGACCGTGTGCGGCTGTGTATATAACCGTGTAAAGTAGTCCTTAATACTCATTGTGCAGTGCCTTTAGACGTTCCACTTTCTATAAAGTCTTCAAAAATAAAAGTTTGCATATATATATTATATATATATGATGTAATGTTATAGAAATATATGTATAATATACATATTTTTTTCCAGGGGTATCTGATAGCTCTGTATTTTGTTATGGAAGTTGAAAGAAAACAGAAAAACAAACAAAAAAAAGTATTTTACCTCAAATTAAAAAGTTAAATAAACCTTTTAAATAAGCAGTCGCGGGGTGGTTTGGTTCTTGGGGTTCGGATGTCGCTCAGAAGTCATCTCGGAGTCTTTCCTATAGGGATGGAGATGCTCTTGGTTTGGTTTGAGAGAGGAATGGACCCACAAGACCTCCAGACCTTCATCCCTGCGTTCCAGCGTCCAGAGGGAATTCTCAAGGTAATCTGTGCCCCACAAACCTCTGGTGATCCTGGTTGGGTGATGGCAGTCCCTGTCTCCTGGGGGTCACTGTGGGGAAGCCCTGGACTTGGACGGATGGACAGACAGACGGACAGGCACATGGGTGTGGGTTTGGTGCCACTGAGTGGAAGAAGAGTCATGGGTTGGGTTGGGTTGGGTTGGAAGGGACCTCAAAGCCAGGATCCAGGGACTCTCCATCACCTCCAAGTCCTGTCAGACCTACCCAGAACCCAGCGTTGGAGATAAACCTCCAAGAAATGGAGCTGCCAGTGACCCAGAGCCTGGATTATAGAATCATGGAATGGTTTGGGTAGAAAAGGACCTCAAAGCCCATCCAGTCCCACCCCCTTCCATGGGCTTGGAGGTCCCTTCCAACCCAACCCATTCCATGATTTCCATTTCATTATTAATTGTAGAATTATAATTATTAATAGTTATGACTCTCCTGCAAACGGCTCAGCAGCAGCACCCGCACGAGGTTCCTCAAGACCGCAGCTCCCTCATCTTCCCAGATTTTTTCTCTCTTCCTTGGACTCACAATTAATCTTATAACTCTATTTAATTAACAACCCATTAATTCCGAGGACACACGCGCTGGGATTCCAGCAGCCGGCAAACCCTCTGGGTGGATTTGTTCCATTTATCAACTTGTTGTGCATCCAAGACCCTGGTTTTCCTGGTGCTGGTGGTTTTGCCGAGGCAACTCCAGGTCAATCCTGGGGAGATTTGAGCCATCTCGGGGCAGAAAAGGTCCTATTTGGAAGATCGAAAATGTTCATCGCATCAAACACCCCATAGTGAGGCACCAAACCCAGAGACGGAGTTTTATCGCTGCTTCCCGAGGTGCTGCCGGTCCCCGTGCAGGATCCGGCGCTTCCTGGGGGAACGTGGCCAGGAAAATAAGGGGGGAAACCCCCCATTTTTTGTAGATGCTTTTCCAGCTTCTTGATGAAAAAGGGAAAGTGCGAACGCTCTTCCAGTTCTGGGCTGAAGCCGAACCCCCTTGAAGCCCCACTGAGGATTCCTCGGGAGCAGGACACTGCTTTCCAGGGAAAACCAAAGGAGATTGGAGCCCAAACCTGGAAAACCCAAACTTTAGGCATTTCCAGCACCATCCAAGTGGGAATTTTCCAATGTCACCCCAAGTGATGTGGGAGCTGGGAAACCCCCCCATCCCATTCCTTCTTAGAATCATAGAGTAGTTTGAGTTGGAACGGCCCTCAAAGCCCATCCAGTTCCACCCCTGCCATGGGCAGGGACACCTCCCACCGGATCGGGGGCTCCAAACCCCATCCAACCTGGCCTGGAACCCCTCCAGGGATGGGGCAGCCACGGCTTCGGGGCTGCGAGCACACAGCGACAGCTCATGTTGGGCTTCTCCTTCTCCCTTGGCTGTGGGGTTGGGGTTTCTGGGGGGGCAGCCTGTGATTCAGGACCCCCAACCTCATCCCGACCTCAGGATGAGTCCTGGATGGGGAGGATGGAGTAGGACAAGGGCTGCAGCTCCCTCTGTGCCCCCTTTTCCCTCTTCCTCTCTCTACTCCTCTTTCCCTCTTCCTCCTCGCTGGCCGGTACCGATCTCAGCCGCTCCTCCATTCCGCCCGTCTGGATCGGACAATCGCATTCTCTCTTCTTCGGCGCTCTCAGCTCTCTTTCCCAGCCCTGTTCCTTAGGGAACACCAAAACCCCACACTGGCGGTTGCGTTCCTTCATCTTTTCCATAAGGATTCATGTCCCCAAGAGAATCCCTTCACGGTTACACCAAGCTGTGAGCAGAATCCGGCCTCGCACAGGGGCACCT
Organism: Cuculus canorus; assembly: GCF_017976375.1. NCBI lineage: Eukaryota > Metazoa > Chordata > Aves > Cuculiformes > Cuculidae > Cuculus > Cuculus canorus. The sequence continues at coordinate 3,003,268 of NC_071428.1, forward strand.
CCTGCCCTTCTATCAATGCCCTCATCCGTGTTTCTCCTGCTCCATCCTGGAATAGGTTTGGGAAGAGGCAATCCATGCTTTGCTCCGCTGCCCCGTGTCCTCACGGGATGGTGGGACAGGAGCTTCTGATGCTCTGGTTGGTGCCAGCATCCAATGCCACTGGGAGCCCTGGAAGAGGAAAATCAGATTTAAGGAGCCCACAGGGTTTTCCCTTCTCCCTCGGAGGTGCGGGAGCCCTGGTGAGGTCTGGGATAGGGATGGGATAAAGGTCCCTGTCCCCAACTTGCTCCGTGTCACCCCACCCTGTCCCCAAGCTCTGGCTTCCAGGTGGTGAAGAAGGAATGGGGATAAGGGGACGAAGCTCTGCAGCTCCTGGTGGGAGCTGGGCTGAACCGGACAATCCTGGGAGCTGCTCCTCCTCATCCCAGCACCTCGCCAGCACGTTGTGGTTGAGCATCTCCATGCCGGAGCATCCTTCTCCCAGGTAGGGTGGATAACCCGGCCCGGGGCAGGCGGTGGGGAATCTCTCCGGGACTTTCCAAAGCCTTTTTGGGGAGCGCTGCTGGGCTGGGGGGATGCTGGGGCGCAGCTGGGCGCGTGGGAGGTCCCCCCGAGGGCAGCGAGCAGGCGGACCCACCGGGGATTTCCCCACGCCTTCACCACACCCGGGGCTCATCCCACCCCCCAAATTCATCCGGAGGGTCCCCGGTCCCCGCAAGGATCCAGCCAGGAGCACCCCTCAGTCGGGGGGACCCTGATGTTGTCGGAACCCCCCAAATTCCCAGGTCTAATAAAACCCCAGAGCTCTTTCATCCAGTCCCAACCTCCTCTTAACGGCAATTAAAACCGCCTCCAGCCCCATTCCTGCCTGGGGTGCCGTTAATCCGCCCTTGGCACCCCGGAGAGGTGGAGAACGGCTCCCCGAAGCCCCAGGGCCTGATCCTGCCCAGCACATGGGCTTTGCACCACATGGGCTGCAGCCAAACAGGGGCCGGGGGAGGGGGTGGGTGCTGGGGGGGGTCTGAGTGTGTGGGAACAGCAGTGAAATGGGTTTATTAGAGGGCGTTTGTCAGCGCCACTGCCATCGATCGGGAGCTGTCACCTTCCATCCCCACTAAAGGGAACTGAAGAGGGTTGGGGAACCGGAGCGGAGCGTGCACCGACCCCATCCTGCGCACAGCACCATCCCCAGCACCACTCTCCTGCCTCCTTTCTCCCTTTTCCTTTCCTCCCCTTTGCTCCTTTGGCATTTTCTGCCTTCCCTCAGGCTCTCCCCATCGCCTGCTCTTCATCTCCTCCCCTTCCTTCATCCCCATCTCTATCCCCTTCCTCATCCCTTTCCCCATCCTCCCCCCATCTTCATTCTCATCCCTTATCCCCATCCTCATCTCCTTCCTCTCCTCTATCCCCATCCCCATCCTCTCACCATCTTCATCCCCACCTCTCTCTTCATCCCCATCCTCATCCGCCTCCTCCCTCCCCCTCGGATGAGCCCCCTCCCCTCTTCCCCCCCCTCCCCTCTTCCCCTTTTCATCCCATTTCTCCCTTTTTCTTTCATTCTCCCCCCTCGCTCCCCGGCTTTGCCCCCTCCCCTCCACCCCAACCCGGCATCGATGTCCGTCCTCCCCCCTCAGCTCCCCACTCCCATCCCACCCTTTGCTTTTCTCCGCTTTGTGGTTGGGTTATAGAATGATGGAATGGTTTGGGTTGGAAGGGACCTCAAAGCCCATCCAGTGCCACCCCTGCCATGGGCAGGGACACCTCCCACTGGATCAGGGGCTCCAAACCCCATCCAACCTGGCCTGGAACCCCTCCAGGGATGGGGCACCACCACTGCTCTGGGCAACCTGAGCTCCTCATCCTCACAGGAGAATATTCCTCCCCAAGATCTCCCCTCAGTCTCCCCTCTTTCAGCTCAAACCCATTCCCCTCGCCCCATCCCTGCCCTCCCTGATCCAGAGCCCCTCCACAGCTTTCCTGGAGCCCCTTTCAGCACTGGAAGCTGCTCTAAGGTCTCCCCGGAGCCTTCTCTTCTCCAGGCTGAACAACCCCAACTCTCTCAGCCTGTCCTCATACAGGAGGTTCTCCAGCCCTTGCATCATCTCCCTGGCCTCGCTCCAACCGCTCCATGTCCTTCCTGAGCTCAGGACTCCAGAAGTGAACACAGAGCTCCAGGTGGGTCTCCCCAGAGTGGAGCAGAGGGGCCGAATCCTCTCCCTGCTGCTCCCACGGCTCTGGATGCAGCCCAGGACACAGGTGGTTACGGCTCCGGCTGGACCAGGAGCATCCCCAGCTCTGAGCTGATGCAACGGGAAGGGGACGTCCTGCCTGCTGGAACATGGTGGGTTGGGGTCCACCACCAGCTTTGGGTGCTGGGACGTTGTGAGTTGGAGGTCTGGCAGTGGCCCTTTGTGCTGGGACATGGTGGGTTGGGGTCTGGCACTGGTCCTGGATGCTGGAATGCAGTGGGTTGGGGTCCTCCACCATCCTTGGGTGTTGGGACATGATGGGTTGGGGTCCTCCACCATCCTTGGGTGCTGGGACTCAATGGGTTGAGGTCCTCCACCATCTTTGGGTGCTGGGATATGGTGGGTTGGGGTCCTCCATCATGCTTGGGTGCTGGAACATGTTGAGTTGGGGTCCTCCACCGTGCTTGGGTGCTGGGACTCAATGGGTTGGGGTCCTCCACCCACCCTGCTGCCTCGCCATGGTGCTCGCTGCCGGCACACTCCCGGCGCGCCTCACCCATTCAAGTCTGAACAGAGTGCGACTCGCCTGGGCCTTTTTCTTCCCAATTACGAGGAGGGAAAGCAAAGGAGCAGGAACTCGCCCCGGCGCTTTGGTAGGCAAAGCTCTGGCGCCCCGAGGACCTGGCACCGCGCCGCGGCGGCTGACGGGCCGCTCTGGGTGGGCAGCCGGTGACGCCCTGCGGGATTCGAAGCCAATTCCTGGATTGGCAAGAACCATTTGTTGGCTCCACCCGGGCTCCGCGCTGCCAGGGCGCGTCCGGCTGGCTCCAACCGGGCTTGGGCCGCAGGCAGGAGCGTTGCCGGTGGTGCTGTGCCGGCTGGGAGAGGGCAAAACCGAGCCCGAGCGCCAGGGAGGTGCCGTGGGCACGGGATGGTGGGAGCATCCCGGTGAGGGCGGCGGTGCAGGGCGCTCACGTCCCACCGTGTGCTGTGTGGGATCCGGCAAATCCGGCTGGGATGGGGATTCTCGGCACTGGGAAGGGGTGCAGCTCCCACCCTGATGGCCACAGCTGGAAACCTCAATGTCACCCCATCCCCGTCAGTCCCGCGGGGATGAGCGCCCACCGGGGACCCCCAGCACCCATCGACTCCTGGATTGGGGCAATCCCCGATTTCGGTTCAGGATGGGGAGGATGTGATTGGGAGCAGCCCCGAGGAGAAGGACTTGGGGTGCTGCTCCATGAGGAGCTCAACAGGAGCCGCAACGTGCGCTCCCAGCCCAGAAACCAACCGTGTCCTGGGCTGCATCCAGAGAAGCGCGGCCAGCAGGGAGGGAGGGGATTCTGCCCCTCTGCTCCTCTCTGGGGAGACCTCAGCGGGAGGATTGGGTCCAGTTCTGGAATCCTCAACAGAAGGAGATGGAGCTGTTGGAATGGGTCCAGAGGAGGCTCCAAGGATGATGTGAGGGCTGGAGAACCTCTGTCCGAGGACAGGCTGAGAGAGTTGGGGTTGTTCAGCCTGGAGAAGGCTCTGAGGAGACCTCAGAGTGACTTTCCAGTGCCTGAAGGGGCTCCAAGAAAGCTGCAGAGGGGCCGTTGATAAAGGCTGTGGGGATGGGACGAGGGGGAATGGGGATTAACTAGAGAGGAGAAGATTTAGACTTGATATAAGGAAGAGGATTTGGGCAGCGAGGGAAAACCCCAAGGAGCTTTGAGGATTAGGGCTGGGGAGATGAAGCCAATGAGATCCCAGCCCAAATCCCAGCTGCACTCCCCACAGCAGCCGTAAGCGCCAGCGCCTCTCTCCACTCCAGTGCTGAGCGCGACTGGCACCAGGATGGCCATTCCCAGCCCTGGGATAGGTGTATCCAACTCCGGGATGATCAAATGTGGCCGAGGAAGGGTGGTTCCACCCTGGTATGGACACATCAAGCTCCAGGATGGCCATATCCATCCTTGGAAGATCATATCCAGCTCCAGGATGGATGTATCCAGCTCCAGGATGACCACATCCAGCCCAGGATGGCAATATCCATCCCTGGAATATCATATCCAGCTCCAGGATGGCCGTATCCAGCCCAGGATGGATGTATCCAGACACAGGATAGGTATATCCAACTCCAGGATGAATGTATCCAGCCCTGAGGTGGCCATATCCAACTCTGGGATGGCCATATCCAGCCCTGGGATGGATGTACCAACCCAGCATGGCCATATGCAGCTCCAGGATGGATATACTAAACCCCTGGGTGGCCATATCCAACCCCAAGATGGATGTATACAGCTCCAAAATGACCATATCCAGCCCCAGGGTGGATGTATTCACCTCCGCGATGGCCATATCCAGCTCTTGGATGGCCGTATCCAATCCAGGATGGACACATCCAGCCCAGGGTGGCTGTATTCAGCCCCAGGATGGCCATGTCCAGCCTCAGGAAGACTTTATCCAGACCCAGGATGGATGTATCCGACTCCAGGATGGCCATATCCAGCTCAGGAAGACCTTACCCAGTCCCAGGATGGACACATTGCCAGTTCACGTGGTGCTTCTCATCCTCCAGCACCCCCAAATCCTTCTCCTCAGGGCTGCTGCCAATCTCATCGTCCCCATCCTGTATGGAAACCATGGTTTTGCTCAACCCAGGGGTAGGACCTTGTCATTGGCATTGTTGAACCTCATGAGATCCACATGGCTCTCCAGCCTGTCCAGGTCTCTTTGGATGCCATCCCATCCTTCTGGCGTGACAACTGCCCCGCTCAGCTTGGTGGCATCTCCAAACCCGCTGAAGGTGCCCTCGATCTCGTTATCGATATCATCGATGAAGGTATTAAACAGTAAGAACCTCTGAGGGACACCACTTGGCAGATGATGCTCCATCTCCATCCCTCTCTGCTGCCCCATACCTGAGATGAACCTTGGGACCTCCCACCCCATGGGGGTCCCCCCCCAGCTCCCGGCTGTTCCGTTGCTCCCTAATCCGCTTGTTTTAATAGCATTAAATGCTTTGAAACAAACCCTTCCCTTCACCTCCCCAGGTGTCTCCTCGCTCCCCAGGGCTGGATAAGGAGATTGGAGCAGGATTTGGGTGAGATAAAGGGGCAGGAACCCCACCAAATCCCAACGTGGACAACCAGCTCTGCAGGATCAGCCCTCAAAGATCCTCTCCGTGACCCCCCTCTTCCATCCTCCTTCCCAGTCTTGGGGGCACTCAGGCATCCTGGCTCCCTGCCCACCCCCAAAGTGGGGCAGAGAGGACCTCCTGCCCCAATTCAGAGCTTCTGCCCCACGTCTGTGCTCCCTGCTTGGCTCCTCTCCTCCTAATCCAAGGGGAACCCTCACCCGGAGATGGGAGATCTTCACCCAGAGATGGAGCAGCCTCGCTTGGAGATGAGAAGCCCTCAGCTGGAGATGGGGAACCCCTACTGGAGATGAGGGACCCTCACCTGAAGCTGGGGAACCCCTACTGGAGATGAGGGACCCTCACCTGAAGCTGGGGAACCCTCACCTGGATATGGGGACCCTCACCCAGAGATGGGAGACCCTCACCCAGAGATTGAAGAGCCTCACCTGGAGATCGGGAACCCTCACCCAGACATGGGAGACCCTCACCTGGAGACTGGGGAACTTCACCCAGAGATAGGAGACCCTCACCCAGAGGTGGGCAATAAATGAGCAGAGGAAAGCAAATTAGGAGAGGGACAAACCACGCACGAAGCTTTTCCATCACTGTCCGAGCCCTCAGGGTGGTCGCAACCTCCTGCTCTTTGGATCTGCTGCCCTCAAAGCCCTCTTTGCTTTCCTGTTCCAACCCTAACGCCCCAAATCACCCCATTTCCATTGACCCACCTGGGACACGGGATCAAGGAAGGGTTGTAGCCTCTTGGGTGAGGAAGAGGAGGGAGCAGGGGGGACAAAGCCGCTGTCACCCTGTCCCCTTGCTCCCAGCCCTTCTCCCCTCTTGTTTTCTTGGCTCAATTTGGAATCACGCTCCCATAAAACAACGGTGAGTGTGGGGACCTCCCACCTCCGGGCATGAACCAGTTGGGGTTTGGGCAGCAGGTCCTTCACCACCACCAGGAATGGATCTCCAGAGCTCCCCCTCTGCACCCCAACCTTCTGCTCCCCCTTCTCCTTCTGAGCCATCTCCCTCTCCTCCCACCCGGTGTAAGCAGATTTACGCTCATCCCATCCCCTCCCTCTATAAATCCAGGTGATGCCTCCTAAGACCCTCAGAAGGTTCCTCCTGCCCAGCAGCTCCTCGGCGGCACCACAGGTGAGAGGGATGGGGGCAGCTGGGGTCCTTCCACCCCAGGATCACGCGGGAAGCGGTTGGGGATGGTGGCAGTTGGGTTTTTGGTGAGGAGGACATGACTGGTCCCATGAGCTTCAGCGGTGTGGCCTGAGTGCCCCAGGGAGGTCACTCACCACCAAAGCATCGTCCTCTGGTGATGGGTGCATCCCTCAAGTGATGGGTTCATCCCTCAAGTGATGGGTTCATCCTTCAAGCGATGGGTCCATCCCTCGTGATGGGTTCATCCTTCAAGTGATGGGTCCATCCCTCGTGATGGGTGCATCTCCATGGTCCAGGGTGCATCCCTCAAGCGATGGGTGCATCCCAAGTGATGGGTTCATCCCTCAAGTGATGGGTTCATCCCTCAAGTGATAGGTTCATCCCTCAAGTGATGGGTCCATCCCTCGTGATGGGTGCATCTCCATGGTCCAGGGTGCATCCCTCAAGCGATGGGTGCTCCCCAGAGGGTTCCTCTGCTCACAGGTTGGAGGATGCAGTGTGGCTGCGTGTCCCCAGCGTTGCCCATCCCACCCGGCTCCTACTGGGTATCAGGTGAGCACCCAATGCCCAAGGTGAAGATCTGGGGAGGGAAGAGGTGACAAGTCCAGCCCTGCTTCCCTCCCTGCCTGCACCCAGGGTTGGTCCCTCTGGGATGGACCATGGATCTCATCACCATCTTCCCTGGAGCTAAAAACCAGCTGCTTTGCAGGGAATGGTGACATTGTGGTCCCCAGAGAGCCCCAAGCGTGCCCTGCTTGCTCCACAGCGTTGGTCTTTCCCAACTGGGCGTACAAGACCGAATCCAGCCCTGGCTCCCGACAGATCCAGTTATGGCATTTCATCCTGGAGCTGCTGCAGAAGGAGGAGTTCCGTCACGTCATCGCCTGGCAGCAGGGCGAGTACGGGGAGTTCGTCATCAAGGACCCCGACGAGGTGGCGCGGCTGTGGGGCAGGAGGAAATGCAAACCCCAGATGAACTACGACAAACTCAGCCGCGCGCTCAGGTGCCACAGGGGATGCGGAGTCTGGGGGTGCAGAGACCTCACCATCCCCAAGGAAATAGTTTGGGTTGGAAGGGACCTCAAAGCCCATCCAGTCCCACCCCCTGCCATGGGCAGGGACACCTCCCACTGGATCAGGGGCTCCAAACCCCATCCAACCTGGCCTGGAACCCCTCCAGGGATGGGGCAGCCACCACTGCTCTGGGCAACCTGGGCCAGGGCCTCATCACCCTCATGGTGAAGAAATTCCTCCTTATGTCCAGTCTAACTCTGCCCCTCTCCAGTTTATCCCCATTCCCCCTCGTCCCATCCCCACAGCCTTTATGAACAGCCCCTCCTCAGCTTTCCTGGAGCCCCTTCAGGTACTGGAAGGTCTCTCTAAGGTCTCCTCGGAGCCTTCTCTTCTCCAGGCTGAACAACCCCAACTCTCTCAGCCTGTCCTCGTACAGAGGTTCTCCAGCCCTCGCATCATCCTCGGAGCCTCCTCTGGACCCGTTCCAACAGCTCCATCTCCTTCTTCTGTTGAGGATTCCAGAACTGTCCCCAATCCTCCCGCTGAGGTCTCCCCAGAGAGGAGCAGAGGGGCAGAATCCCCTCCCTCCCTGCTGGCCGCGCTTCTCGGGATGCAGCCCAGGACACGGTTGGTTTCTGGGCTGTGAGCACACGTTGCAGCTCCTGTGGAGCTTCTCACCGACCACTAATAAAGGGATGTGGGACCCCTCAGGTCACCCCATTCCCAGCCCTCGTTGGGGATGTCCATCCGTCCATCCACCCATTTGTCCATCTGTCCACTCACACCCCAGCCTTGCCCCCCCCCCAGGTACTACTACAACAAGCGCATCTTGCACAAGACCAAGGGCAAACGCTTCACCTATCGGTTCAACTTCAACAAACTCTTCTTCCTCTACTGCCCAACGTGGGATCCCCTTTGTCCCTCCTCGCTGTTGGGCGCCAGATCCCCCGACGGACCCCCCCAGGTAAGGGGACCCACCGTGACCCCAATATCATAGAATCATGGAATGGTATGGGTTGGAAGGGACCTCAAAGCCCATCCAGTCCCACCCCTGCCATGGGAAGGGACACCTCCCACTGGCTCTGGTTGACTTGCTGTCAACCAGAACCCCCAGATCCCACCCCTGGAGGGGTTCCAGGCCAGGTTGGATGGGGTTTGGAGCCCCTCCAGGGATGGGATCTGGGGGTTCTGGTTGATGGCAAGTGAGAATCATGGAACTGTGAGATGGTTTGGGTTGGAAGGGACCTCAAAGCTCATGGGCAGGGACACCTCCCACTGGATCAGGGGCTCCAAGCCCCATCCAACCTGGCCTGGAACCCCTCCAGGGATGGGGCAGCCACCCCTGCTCTGGGCAACCACCCACGAAGGGGATTTGGGGACCCTACCGTCTCCCCCATCATCCCCAGTCAGATAAGGGGACCCCTCCTTTTGTCCTACCATGTCCAGCCAGGTATGGGGACCCCACCGTGCCCCCCAATATCTCCAGCCAGGTAGGGGATGTGGGGACCCCATTGTGCCCCCAACTTGCCCACCCAGATAGGCGGACATTGCAGTGACGCCAATATCCACACCCAGGTAGGGGGACCCCACTGTGCCCCCCAACATGCCTGGCCAGGTAGGGGGACTCCATGGTGCTCCCCAATATCCACACCCAGGTAGGGGATTTGGGGAACCCCCACTGTGCCCCCTACCATGCTCAACGTGGTAGTGGGACCCCAATGTGTCCCCCCAATATCCATACCTGGGTAGGAGATTTGGGGACCCCACTGTGCCCCCCAATATCCCCACTCAGGTAGGGGATACAGGGACCCCCCTGTGCCCCCTCCTGTGCCCAGTCAGGTAGGGGGACCCCACTCTGCCCCCCAATATCCCCACCCAGGTAGGAAATGTGGGGACCCCACTGTGCCCAGACAAGCAGGGGGACCCCCTCTGTGCCCCCCCAATATCGCCACCCACACTGTCCCCATGGGTCCCCCCACATCCACATTGTCACCATGGGTCCCCCCACCCAGCTGTCCCCCTGCGTCCCCCTCCCTCCTCATTGCCCCCATGTCCCCCCCACTGTCCCATGTGTCCCCCCCCACTGTCCCATGTGTCCCCCTCTGTCCCATGTGTCCCCACTCTCCCATGTGTCCCCCCCACTGTCCCATGTCCCCCTACTCTCCCATGTCCCCCCCACTCTCCCATGTGTCCCCCCCACTCTCCCATGTCCCCCCTCTGTCCCATGTGTCCCCCCCACTGTCCCATGCCCCCCCCGCGCCCTCACTGCCGCCGTGGCTGATCCCACAGCAGCACCCAGTGGCTGCTGCCGGGACAGAGTTTGGGGTTCCCCCCCCCGGGGGTGTTGGGGGTCAGGGGGAGCCCCCCCCGGTCACCCCGGCTGTGCCGTGCGGTGTCACCGCCAACCACGCTGACGGTGCTCCCCATCTCCTGCTCTCCACAGGTTTTGTGCCCCCCCAATATCTGGGGGGCTCCTGCTGCTGTTTGGGGGTCCCGGGGGGGGCTTAGCCCCCTGGCTACCATCCTCCCACCCTTTGGCCACCCAACACCCACTTGGGCCACCATCCCTGGCCACCTCCTGGTCCCCAACTATGGTCCCCAACCGAGTGGGGCGCCCCCCATCCTCGCTCCTGCACCCCATCTTCTCCCCCCAAGCCCTCGCGGGGGTCCCATTCCGGGGGCGGTGGAGCCCCCATTGTCCCGGGTGGGGGGAGGAAGGCCAAGAGGAGGAGGAGGGGGGCGGGAGGAAGGCACTTCACCCCCACAAGGATTTTGGGGTGTCCCTGTGGTCCCCAGTCTCAGCCCTTCACCCTCCTCAAGGGTTTTGGGGTGCCCCACAGCCTCAGCTCTTTGCCTGTCCCCCCAGCCATGGGGACCCTTCCTGCACCCCACAAAGTAGCTGGTAAGCCCCCAGGGTCCAGCTGAGCCCCCCCAAGGGTTTTGGGGTGCCCCTGTGAACCCCAGTCTCAGCCCTTCAATCCCCCCAAGGGTTTTGGGGTGCTCTTATGGACCCCCAAGCTCAGCCCTTCACCCCCCCCATTGTGGGGTCCCCGCCTGCACTCAGACCCCCAAATAAAATGGTTGGCAGAGAAGGGTCTGTCTCTTCTTTGGGTGTACCCCAAAACCACCGTCACCCCAACCCCGCTGTCACCCCAACTCGGCCGTCACCGCGGCAGCGAGGACGTGGCCAAATGCAAGGGATTTGGGGTTCGTTAGCGCAGAGGGGAAGGTGCCCCCCCCCCCCAAAAAAAAACCCCAATTTCTGGCTCCAGGAGCTGATGTGGGGTTCAGGGTCCAGGTTTTGGGGTGCAAGGGGGGTGGGCTGGGTGAGTTCCTCTCCCTCCCAACCATTCCCGGAAAATGGCTCGTTTTCATTTTCACTTTTCCATGTTTTCCACTCTCGGAAAACTGGGGGGGGTGGAACTCGCTCTCCTTTTTGGGGACACCCCCCCCCCCCAAGCTCCCCACATGGCACAGGGCTCAAAGGGTGGTGAGGGTTTGGGGGGGTCCCTGTGAGGCCCCCCATTATCCCAGTGTAGAGGAAGAGCAGAAGGAGGAAGGCCAGGTGCCCCCCCCAAAGCCTTGTGCCCCCCCAAATCCCTGCGGTGGGTCAGGGCCCCCCCATTCTTGGGGTCCAAGAGGGAATCCCCACAGCGGGGCTGGAGCTGTGGGACCCCCATATCCATGTCTTTAGGTCACCCCATGTCCTCCCACCCTACCCAATGTCATCCCCCCCCGTGTCCCCCCACATGTCCCCATCTCCCTGTGTCCTCCCTCCCCTCCATGTCCCCCCTCCCCATATCCCCATGTCCCCCTTCCTCCCCCCATAACCCCCTGTGTCCCCAAGGGCCCCATATCTTCCTCCCTCCCCTCATGTCCCCCACACCCCCCCATGTCCCTTCCCTGTCCCCATGTCCCCCATATCCCCCCACACCCCCATGTCATCTCCTTGTCCCCAAATCCCCCCATGTCCCCCATATCCCCCCACAGCCCCATGTCCCCTCCCTGTCTCCATGTCCCCCATACCCCCCCAACATCCCCCCATGTCCCCCCACATCGCCCCACGTCCTCTACACCCCCATGTCCCCTCCCTGTCCCCATGTCCCCCCACATCCCCCCATGTCCCCCACATCCCCCCCACCCCCATGTCCCCCCTTACCCCCCCACACCCCCACGTCCCCTCCCTGTCCCCATACCCCTCCATGCCCCGCATCCCCCGATGTCCCCTCCCTGTCCCCCCATGTCCCCCACACCCCCATGTCCCCTCCTTGTCCCTGTGCCCCATATTCCCTCACAACCCCCCACGTCCTCCACACCCCCATGTCCCCTACATCCCTCCACATCCCCCCATGTCCCCTCCCTGTCCCCCCATGTCCCCCATATCCCCCCACGTCCCTCACACCCCCACGTCCCCTCCCTGTCCCCATGTCCCCCACATTCCCCCATGTCCCCCACGCCCCCATGTCCCCTCCCTGTCCCCATGTCCCCCATATCCTCCCATATCCCCCCATGTCCCTCACACCCCCACGTCCCCTCCCTGTCCCCATATCCCCCCATGTCCCTTCCCTGTCCCCCCATTTTCCCCATACCCCCCCACATTCCCCATATCCCCCCACACCCCCACGTCCCCTCCCTGTCCCCATATCCCCCCATGTCCCTTCCCTGTCCCCCCATTTTCCCCATACCCCCCCACATTCCCCATATCCCCCCACACCCCCATCTCCCCTCCCTGTCCCCCCATCCCCCCACATTCCCCCATGTCCCCCATATCCCCCCATGTCCCTCACACCCCCACGTCCCCTCCCTGTCCCTCACACCCCCATCTCCCCTCCCTGTCCCCCCATCCCCCCACATTCCCCCATGTCCCCCCATTTCCCTCACACCCCCACGTCCCCTCCCTGTCCCCACACCCCCATGTCCCCTCCCTGTCTCCCATATCCTCCCATGTCCCCCATATCCCCCTATCCCCCCACACCCCCATGTCCCCTCCCTGTCCCCCCATATCCCCCCACATTCCCCCACGTCCCCTCCCTGTCCCCACATCCCCCCATGTCCCTTCCCTGTCCCCCCATTTCCCCCATACCCCCCCACGTTCCCCCATATCCCCCCACCCTCCATCTCCCCTCCCTGTCCCCCCATCCCCCCACATTCCCCCATGTCCCCCATATCCCCCCATGTCCCTCACACCCCCATGTCCCCACCCTGTCCCCCCATTTCCCCCATACCCCCCACATTCCCCCATATCCCCCCACACCCCCATCTCCCCTCCCTGTCCCCCCATCCCCCCACATTCCCCCATGTCCCCCATATCCTCCCATGTCCCCCATATCCCCCTATCCCCCCACACCCCCATGTCCCCTCCCCGTCCCCACGTTCCCCCCCCCGTCTCTCCCCGCTGGGGGCGGGCTCTGAGGCCTCTCCCCCTCCGTGTGTGCTTCCTCCTCCTCCTCCTCCTCCTCCTCCCCCTCCTCCCCGTCCTCCCCCTCTCCCCTCTCCCGGGATGGTGCCGGGGGGGCGGCGGCACCATGAGCGTTCGAGCTCCGCGGGCACCGGGCAGGTAACGGGGGGGGCAGCCTGCACCCCCCCACCCCCCCTCATTGCATTTATGTGGATTGGGGGGAAAATCCGTGGGGTTTGGGGGGGGAAAATCCCTGGCTTTGGGGAACGGGAAGGCAAGGGGGGGGGGGCAGCCTTTCCCCCGCCATGAACGGCCCTCATGTGTTTTGGGGTGAAAATCTGTGTTTTAGGGGCAGATCAGCCCTTCCCCCGCGCCCTTCTGTGTTTTGGGTGAATATCAGTGAGGTTGGTGGGGTTTTTTTTTGGGGGGGAGGTCAGGCTGCACCCCCCCTGCATTGCATTTATGTGGATTGAGGGGAAAATCCGTGGCTTTGGGGTGAAAATCGGTGTTTTGGGGAACAAGGGTGGGGTGGGGGGTTGCTCAGCTTTTCCCCCACCGTGCACGGCCCTCATGGGTTTGGATGGGAAAAAAAAGCAGTGTTTTGGGGTGAAAAGCAGCGTTTTGGGGTGAAAAGCAGTGTTTTGGAGTGGGGGGGGCTCAGCCTGTCCCCCCCTCTGCATCGCATTTATGTGGATTGGAATGAAAATCAGTGTTTTGGGGTGAAAATCAGTGTTTTGGAGTGGGCAGTGTCAGCCTTTCCCTCACTGATCATGGCCCTTATGTGTTTTGGGGTGAAAATCTGTGTTTTGGGGTGAAAAATCAGTGTTTTGGGGTGGGAGGGCTCAGCCTGTACCCCTCCTCTGCATTGCATTTATGTGGATTGGGATGAAAATCAGTGTTTTGGGGTGGGCAGTGTCAGCCTTTCCCCCACCGATCACAGCCCTTAATCTGTGTTTTGGGGTGAAAAGCAGTGTTTTGGGGTGGGGGGGCTCAGCTTGCACCCCTGCTCCCGTATTGCTTTTATGTTGTTTGGGATGAAAATCCGTGGTTTTGGGGTGAAAATCAGTGTTTTGGGGTGGGCAGTATCAACCTTTCCCCTACCGATCATGGCCCTTATGTGTTTTGGGGTGAAAAGCAGTGTTTTGAGGTGGGGGGGCCTCAGCCTGTACCCCCCCCCCGCATTGCATTTATGTGGATTGGGATGAAAATCCATGTTTTGGGGTGAAAAATCACTGTATTGGGGTGGGCAGTGTCAGCCTTTCCCCTACCGATCACAGCCCTTAATCTGTGTTTTGGGGTGAAAATCTGTGTTTTGGGGTGAAAAATCAGTGTTTTGGGATGGGGGGGCTTAGTCTGTACCCCCCCACACCCCCCCCGCATTGCATTTATGTCTTTTGGGGTGAAAATCTGTGGTTTTTGGGGGGAAATCCATGCTTTTGGGGAAAAGAGGCGTCTGTGTGTCAGCCTTTCCCCCACCGATCACGGCCCTTATGTGTTTTGGGGTGAAAATACGTGTTTTAGGGGGAGGTCAGGCTTTCCCCCACTTCCTCCACCACCCTCATGTGTTTTGGGTGAATATCGGTGGTTTTGGGGTGGGGGAGCTCAGCCTGGACCCCCCCTGCATTGCATTTATTTGTTTGGGGGTGAAAATGCGTGGTTTTGGGGTGAAAATCCATGGGTTTGGAGAACTGGGGTGTCAGTCTTTCCCCACCGTGCATGGCCCTTATGTGTTTTGGGGTGAAAATCCATGGTTTGGGATGGGGAGGGTCAGCTTGCCTCCCATTATGTGTTTTGGGGTGAAAATCTGTGTTTTGGGGCGGATGGGGCAGCCTTTCCCTCTTTATGTGTTTTGGGGTGAAAATTGGTATTTTGGGCAGCAGGTGTTTGGGGGGGGGGGTCAGCCTTTGCCCCCCTGCAGCGCCTTTATGCATTTTGAGGTGAAACTCAGTGTTTTGGGGAGTGAATGTATTGGGGGAGGGTGTCTCAGCATCTCAGCCTTTCTCTTGTTACGCATTTTGGGGTGAAAATCAATGTTTTGCAGAGGGACGGTTCTCAGTCCCCCCCATCACTTGTATGTGGCTTGGGGTGAATCTCAGTGTTTTGGGGAGCGGCGGGGGTCATGAGGGGTTCCTCAGTTTCCTCCTGTTATGTGTTTTGGGGTGAAACTCAGTGTTTTCAGGGAGCAGGCAAGGTTTCTCCATCTCCGGGGGGGTCTCAGCCTTCTCCTCCCCCTTTTCCATCACCCCAGTTGATCCCATCCCACCACGATGCTCAGACCAGGTCTTCTCCCTCCCCTAAACCCACCCCAAACCCTGGTTGGGTTGGTTGGGTTCCCATCTCTCATATTCCCACCTACATCCCCTCCTCCTGGAGCATTTTGTCCCAACTAACCTCTTTTTTACCCTAAATTGCTACAGGTGGGCTTTTTGGGGTGGGGACGTGCAACTGGGATGAATGAGGCATCGTATCCTCAACAGTTCCTCACAGCTAATTAAGCTAATTAAATCCTGGTGGGATGCGGTCGCCTTCTGTATGGGAGGCAAACCAATAGTGAAGGTCCAGCTCATGTCCCCATCATCTCCAGATGGGTTGGTCTCAGGTTGGTGGCGCTTCCGTTGGGAAGATGGAGTTTTGTGTGTGTTTTGGAGCTGGGTATGGACATCTCGTTCCTTGAAGGCCCACTCGGACCCGTCTTAGCATCCTGGACAAGCTGGAGAAGTGGGGGGAGAAGTGTGAACCTTGTGAGGTTCAACCAGGCCAAGGGCAAGGTCCTACACCTTGGTCAGAGCAATCTTCAGTTTCAATACAGGCTGGGGGACGACATGAGCGAGAGCAGCTCTGAGGAGGACTTGAGGTGCTGGGGGATGAGAAGCTCAACGTGAGCTGGCAATGTGCATTTGCAGCCCAGAAACCAACTGTGTCCTGGGCTGCATCCAAAGCGGTGGGACCATCAGGGAGGGAGAGGATTCTGCCCCTCTGCTCCACTCTGGTGAGACCCAGCCTGGAGCCCCGAGTCCAGTTCTGGAGTCCTCAGCCCAGGAAGGATGTGGAGCTGTTGGAGTGAGTCCAGAGGAGGCCACGGAGATGATGCGAGGGCTGGAGAACCTCCTGTACGAGGACAGACTGAGAGAGTTGGGGGTTTTCAGCCTGGAGAAGAGAAGGCTCTGAGGAGACCTTAGAGCAGCTTCCAGCGCTGAAAGGGGCTCCAGAAAAGCTGGAGAGGGGCTCTGGATCAGGGAGTGTAGGAGTAGGATGAGGGGACCGATTTTGAGCTGAAAAAGGGGAGATTGAGATGAGATCTTGGGGAGAAATGTTTTGCTGTGAGGGTGGAGAGCCCCTGGCCCAGGTTGCCCAGAGCAGTGGTGGTGCCCCATCCCTGGAGGGGTTCCAGGCCAGGTTGGATGGGGTTTGGAGCCCCTGAGCCAGTGGGAGGTGTCCCTGCCCATGGCAGGGGTGGGACTGGATGGGCTTTGAGGTCCCTTCCAAGCCAACCCATCCCATGATTCTATGTCCACGATCCAAGCAGAGCGCTGTGGCAGGAGGGCTGCGATCTGGTGGGAAAACGCCGTTGGGGTGACTTGAGGGATGGTTTTGGATTGTGTCTTGGATTGAGGAGCATCCCGGTGTCCCTGGCACGGCTGGGTCGTGGGCTGGGACCCCCAGTCTAGCTGCAGGGACGCATCAGCATCTGTTCCACGTGGATCTCTCCTATTTGTGCCGCCGGCATGGATTTGTGCTGAAAACAAGGGTTTATTCACTCCCCATGCCCCAAAAGATGCTGTTTCAGGGCGTTGGGGGCGTCTGTGATGCCATTGTCGCTGGAGACATCCCTCTCTGGCCGTGTTGGAGATGCTCAACGTGGCCTCCTTGTCCATTGGCACGTGCTGCTGTGCCAAAAGGCGGTTGGGTTCATGCGTTGGTGGGACAGGCAGTGCGTTCCCACCTCCTGGTTTGAGGGAAAGAGCGTGTGCGTGAGTCCCAAACCCCGCTTCTCTTTGGCGTGACTCTTAATTAACCAGAAAACCCAGACACAAGGTGCTTGATGAGGCTTTACCTCTTCAGAGGCAGCCCCTCTGGATCAGGAATGAAGGTTCTGCTGGATTTCGCTCCAGTCTCAGGCAGGATTTGGTCCGACTGCCTGGCTTCCCCACTTCGAGGAGCTGCGAGGCGTCATTGCCCAGCTTAAGACTTCTCTCTGCTCTTTAAATAGCCACGCTCTCCTCCGCTCTTTAAGGTCAGGCGCCTCAAGTGCCCTGGCCAAGCCAGGAGCTGCTTGTTGCTGGGTGACGGGGCTTCTTCAGCACCAAAAATGACCTGAAAATGGCTTAATATGAGGATTTCCCCCCAAGAAAACCCACCCCAGCAGCCTTCCTGCCACCACCAAGCAAGGAATGGACATGGGCATGGTCCATGCAGCCCATCCATGTTCAGGCAGGTTCCCAGAACCAGACCAGTGCAAACCAGTATAGATCTTCCAGTTCCGGTGTTGGGAGACACAGAAGGAGCCAGGCATCACCAACGAGTGCCATCCAGGGCTTGTCCATGGGTTTGATCGCTGCTCTTTAACCTCTCGATAGTTTTGAGCGTAGAGGGAGGCTGGAGGAAAGTGTTTAGGCTGTTCCCAAGCTGCGCTGGTGGAAAGAGGAGTTTCCTTCCCCGCTGCGGGCTGCGTGGCTTTTTATTTAGGAGGCAGGTCAGGAAAGAAAACATCCCTTCGGGATAGGTTATTCCATATCTCACACCCCAAAAGCGCCCTGGGTGCTGGACAAACCAGCTCTGCCAGTCTGTGTTCCAGGAGGTGATGAGTGGCACCGTTAATCATTTACACTGCTCGGCGCAGGGAGAGTTTGGGATTGGAGTCGGAGTCCTTGCACCCGGGGCAAGGAGAGCTTGGGATTGGAGTCCTTGCACGTGGTGTGAGGAGAACTTGGGATTGGAGTCCTTGCACCCGGTGCGAGGAGAGCTTGGGATTGGAATCGGAGTCCTTGCACCCGGTGCGAGGAGAGCTTGGGATTGGAATCGGAGTCCTTGCACCTGGTGCAAGGAGAACTTGGGAGTGAAGTTGGAGTCCCCGCATCTTGCATGGTGGGGAATTTGGATTCTGGCTCCGCTTTCCCTCTCGAATTCCCTCTGCGCTCCCGTGCTGTGGTTTTCTTGCAGGCCAGGAGGGGAAGAATGGCACACACGATTTTCCACCCAGAAAATCTGGTTTTAAGGGCTTTTTGTGTGCAGGATCCGACCAAACTTTGCTAGTAGCGGTTGTGAAACTTCGCTTTTATGTAGCAGACATCATCTAATTCAGATAGGAGTCCTTCTCGCCCCTTTCTTGCCTCCCACCTTGGCTCCACAGCCCCTCCAGGTTCTTCCCCAACTCTTGCTGGTCTCTGCTGGGCAGAGCGCTCCAATTTTCATCCCTTTTTGGGTCTAATTCTGTTTGGGAAGCTCCCAGAACCACCCCTATAGTTGTTTAGGGTCTCCTTCGCCTGCTTGGAGAGGTTGCCAGCGCTGTTTTGGGAGAGAGCGGAACAGGACCCCCAGCCCAGTGAGCACCAATGCGAAAGCCAAGGGCTTTTGCGTAACCTCCTGCCTGAAATCACAGCTGTCCCCACGCTCCGGCTCCGTTCCTCTCCGTCGGAAATCGGCATTGCAAAAATTTGCAGCACACAGACAATTGGAAATGTGAGGAGCAGATTCGGCCCCCCCAGGGAACAACCAGGGCTGCTCTGCTCGCTGGGGTTGGTGTTTCATGCCTCCTCCTATTTAATTAGAAGTCTTAATTTAAATCAAACTTTTGCTGAATTCCCTGTCTGCTGCAAGGAAGTTGCTGGCGGAATCCAGGGATTTAGAATCATGGGATGGGTTGGGTTGGAGGGGACCTTGAAGCCCATCCAGTCCCACCTCCTGCCATGGGCAGGGACACCTCCTGCTGGCTCAGGGGCTCCAAACCCCATCCAACCTGGCCTGGAACCCCTCCAGGGATGGGGCAGCCACCGCTGCTCTGGGCAACCTGGGCCAGGGCCTCCCCACCCTCACAGGAGAACATTTCTCCCCAAGATCTCATCTCAATCTCCCCTCTTGCAGCTCAAAACCATTCCCTTTTGCCCTATCCCTGCCGTCTCTGATCAAAAGCTTTCCTGGAGCCCCTTTCAGTCCTGGAAGGTGCTCTAAGGTCTCCGTGGAGCCTTCTCTTCTCCAGGCTGAACAACCCCAACTCTCAGTCTGTCCTCGTACAGGAGGTGCTCCAGCCCTCGCATCGTCTCCGTGCCCTCCTCTGGACCTGTTCTACCATCTCTGTGTCTTTATGTTGGGGATTCCAGAACTGGACACAGGGTTCTATTTCAATTCACTTTGCTGTATGTGCGTACATGAGATTTTGCATCTGATTTGCAAACTGAACTGTGCTACCAACCCACCACCGGGATGAGGCTTCGCTTTCTTCCTTTGGAAAAAAAGAAAAGAGGGAAAGAGAAAGAGAGAAAAGGGAAAAGCTTTGCTGTAGAAAGCCCGGATGACTCTGGCCCTCTGGATTTGCGGGCGCGCAGCAGCTGCAGGGTGGCTGCTTGGCAGTCGCACGTAGCCTGCGTGCCACGGGGACACACCGGATCTCGGCTAGCTGCCGATGCTTTGCCGAATCCCTGGCATTCCCGGCTCTGCTGCCGGCAAGAAGGAAGCTGGGATGCAGCCTGGGAACGGTGGGGATGGAGGCAGTGGGTTCTTGGTTCACGTCCTTGATGAGCTTTGCCGAGTGGGAGTCAGAAACCTGGTTTGCATTCTCATGTGGGAAAAGATGGTATGAACCCCAGATTTCGGCAATGTGAGGTTTTGGCACGATGTGTGTCTGCAGCAGCCAAAAATGTGGAGAAAAGGGTTTTTTTTCCCTTTCTTTCCTTTGCGAAGGATACCTCGGAAAGGTTTAAATCTGCCTCACCATGCAAACTCAGCCGCAGCCGCATCATCCCGAGCTTCCCTGATGCGTCATCGTGCAGCAGCCGAATGGAGCGGCCACAGAGCCCAAGCAGTGGGCGGCTTCCAGTCTCAAGCCCGTTATTTCCAGCTGAGAGGCTGCCGGTATTCCCAGGGGACACCAAACCCAAGGGGACGCGGTGGGATGTCCCCGTATCCCCACCACCACCGGCTTTTCCACTGCAAGGCTGGAGCAGCTCCAGGAGAGGAGCCTTTTCCCTCTGCCCTGCTGCGGGGAGGGGGAAGGGGAGGAAGCTGAATCATTTCTAGTGGGTTTTTTTCAAGCTGAAATTCCTTCCTTCCTTCCTGTCCCCAGAATGGGAAGCCGGTGGCAGGGTTTGGCACGGGAGACGCTGGGTAATCCTGGTGCTACAGGTATCATTTGGGTTGTGGTGGAAGCAATGACTCAATCGCAAGAGGCGTCTCACCAAGACGCTGATTTCCCTTTTCAAACTGTGATTTCTTTTCCTTTTTTTTTCCATATATATTGCTATTTTTTTCCGTGTTTCCTGCCGGTCCCGCCTGCGTCCTCGCTCACCTCCCAGAACAACCCATTTTCTCTTCCCCAAAGCTGGGAATTGTAGGGAGCAGCTGTTTGGAAACTGTTTGGAAGGACTAAAATGAGACCTCCTGGTCTTGGAGACTGTTCCGTCTGCAGGCTGAGACGCTTGAGGATTTGATAATGTTTGTAGAGTCATAGAAGGCGTTGTGTTGGAAGAGACCTAAAAGCCCATCTAATTCCACTCCTGCCATGGGCAGGGACACCTCCCACTGGATCAGGGGCTCCAAGCCCCATCCAACCTGGCCTGGAACCCCTCCAGGGATGGGGCACCACCACTGCTCTGGGCAACCTGGGCCAGGGCCTCCCCACCTTCACAGCAAAACATTTCTCCCCAAAATCTCATCTCAATCTCCCCTCTTGCAGCTCAAAACTGTTCCTGCTCATCCTCTCCCTGATCCAGAGCCCCTCTCCAGCTTTCCTGGAGCCCCTTCAGGCACTGGAAGGTCACTCTAAGGTCTCCTCGGAGCCTTCTCTTCTCCAGGCTGAACAACCCCAACTCTCTCAGCCTGTTCTCGTACGGGAGGTTCTCCAGCCCTCGGATCATCTCCGTGGCCTCCTTTGGTCTGGCTCCAACAGCTCCATGTCCTTCCTGAGCTCAGGACTCCAGAACTGGACACAGGGCTCCAGGTTGGGTCTCACCGGAGCGGATCGGAGGGGCAGAATCCCCTCCCTCGTCCTGCTGCTCCCACTGCTCCGGATGCAGCCCAGGACGCAGGTGGTTTCTGGGCTGCGAATCAGAGAAAATAACCCCAGCACAGAAACTTCCATGGGTTTCTCATGCGTAGGATCATAGAATCACCAGGTTGGAAAAGACCTCCAAGATCATCAAGTCCAACCATTCCTATCTGCCACTAAACCATGTGGCTCTGCCGATTCAGAGACCCGGACCGCGTGAATCATGCGTGGTGGCAGGATTTCGGCATTGTTTGAGGGCTCTGGACTTGCAGCTTTCAGGAAAACCAGGAGGCTGAGCTTTCAGGGCACCGAAAGGAGCTTTCCTGGCTGGAAACGGGTGCCGGGGTCAGGTCTGTGTCAAGCTGGCAGGCGTTGGGTTTAAAATGGGGCGTTTTGGCTCTCCGTAAGTCAATTAGGAAGGAGCTTACGCAAAGCCGAATTAAACCACTCTTTTAGACAGCAATAAGCCAGCGCCCTCCCTGCTCCTTCCAGAGGCTCCTGCTTGGAGTTGGCATCTCTCCGTGTGGGACTTGGGTTGGAACAGTGGCTCTTGGCCGGGCTCGGGGTCCTGGCACCCTTGGGCACCAGGGAGCTTCCCCTTAAGGAAGGTGGTTAATTAGTGTCACATTGTGCAGCAGCGCCTTAAGTCTTGGCATACAGAGTGATGCGGAAAGAGAAGCCAATCCTTCCTTGGCCTGGATTAGGGCTGACCTGCCCCATGCACCCTCCGCTCCGGGTAATCCCGCGGAGTTAATCCTGCACCTTCCCTTTGACCGATGAAGGAGCCGGTCCTCATCCCACGTTGCCTGAGAAATGAGGTCCCACCTCAGGCTGCAGCTCCTTGAGGAGCTGTTGGGATGCTTTGACCATATCTTTGCTTCCACAGCCCCCACCCTGGGCTGTGACCGTGCCTGGGCTCCTGCTTTATCTCCCGCTTTAGCGAGTGAGGGTCATAATGGAGTTAATTAGAGGCTGTGGAAGAACGGTTGTGCAGATCAGGTCTGGATTAAGATCGTCCAGGCAACCTTAAAGGAGGTGTTTCCTAATATTCACCTCCTGGAGCAGGGAAGGAGCCTTGGGAAGTGGTTATAGCAGCTGTTGGGTTTACACTGGGCTTACACTGCATCCTCATGGGGTGTTTTGGGGCAGGACATCCTCTTGCTTGGACCCTGCAGAGGGGTGGAGGTCTCACCTGGCTTTGTGGTCTTGGCTGGGCTCACTGAGGGCATTATTTTGGGTGGGAAAGGGCTTGCCAGGAGGGATGCTCACCTAGGAGACACCCAGCCTGCCTCCACAGAAGGGACGAGAGGATCCGAGGGTCGATCCCCATCATCCAGAGGAAGGTGTGAAGCCAGGGGTATGGTTCACACCAGCAAATGCGAATCCCACCCTGAGCCTGGTGGGCGCTGCGAGGCTGTGCCGGGCACGGGGAGGTGGGTTTGGGTCCCACCACACTTCCCATGGGTGCTTCTTGATCTGTTTGTCTCCTTTTGCCCCAACTCCCTCCTCTGCTGCCCTCCTGGTGTCCCCTGTGCCACCTCTGCCACCACCCTTGTCTCTGCCCTCCCCGACAGCTGACTGGGCAGCAAGAGACAACCTCACCTGCCCAGATAAACGGGACAGAAATGGGGCTGCTTGTGCTCTCATCCTGCACCCTCGCTTCATCGCAGCCTTCAGGGTGTGAGCTGGAGACCAACTGCTCTTCCTATAGGGACCACCTGCATTTTCTCACTCTTGCCCGTGCTTTCGGACCCCTCTGTCCCTGCTCCAACAGGAAGGCGTGTGGCTGGAGGCCCTGGTCCAGGTTGCCCAGAGCTGCCCCATCCCTGGAGGCTTTCCAGGCCAGGTTGGATGGGGCTTGGAGCCCCTGAGCCAGTGGGAGGTGTCCCTGCCCATGGCAGGGGTGGAATTCGATGGGCTTTGAGGTCCCTTCCAACCCAACCTATTCCATGATTCCCAGAAGGTCAACTGTGTCCTGGGCTGCCTCAAGAGAAGGGTGGCCAGCAGGGCAAGGGAGGGGATTCTGCTTCATCCCAGTCCCATCCATGACTGAGCAATCGCTCCGTCCATCCATCCCCATCCCTGACATCTCCTCGTCCTCTGCAGGTTAAGCAGCCTGTCTTCCCTGGGTGATTCGTCTTCAGAGCGGAGGTCACCTGGGCACCACCGCCAGCCCTCCGACTCCTCCGAAACCACAGGTGAGTTTTCCTGCCCTTTCTTCTTCCATATCCTTCTTATGGATAGTCTTCTCTTCTTCTCTTCCATATCCTTCTTATGTTGAGGATTCCAGTACTGTGTCCAGTTCTGGAATCCTCAGTGTAGTAAGGAGATGGAGCTGTTGGAACAGGGTCAGAGGAGGCTCCAAGGATGATCCGAGGGCTGGAGCACCTCCCGTACGAGGACAGGCTGAGAGAGTTGGGGTTGTTCAGCCTGGAGAAGAGAAGGCTCCGAGGAGACCTTAGAGTGACCTTCCAGTGCCTGAAGGGACTCCAAGAAAGCTGGGGAGGGGCTGTTCATAAAGGCTTGTGGGGATGGGACGAGGGGGAACGGGGGTAAACTGGAGAGGGGCAGATTTAGACTTGATATAAGAAAGAATTTCTTCACCATGATGGTGGGGAGGCCCTGGCCCAGGTTGCCCAGGGAAGTTGTGGCTGCCCCATCCCTGGAGGGGTTCCAGGCCAGGTTGGATGGGCCTTGGAGCCTCTGATCCAGAGGGAGGTGTCCCTGCCCATGGCAGGGGGGTTGGAACTGGATGATCTTTAAGATCCCTTCCGACCCAAACTATTCTATGATTCCATGATTCTCACTGTTCTCCCTCCTCTCCCTCCCCCAGGTCTGGTCCAGCGCTGCGTCATCATCCAGAAGGACCAGCATGGCTTTGGCTTCACCGTCAGCGGGGACCGTGTTGTCCTGGTGCAGTCGGTGCGGCCAGGTGAGAGGGGGCATTGAGGAGGTCAGGAGGCGCAAGGGAACTCCACTCATCTTCTCAGAGCCACATCCCTTGGGAGAAAATGAAGGAAAGCCTTTTTCCTTCCTCCTGAAACGTTGCTGGCTTGGGATTTTGCTACAGCATCCGCCAGGGCTTGAGGCTGGGTCCAGTACCTTTATCAATGACCTGGATGAAGGCGTTGGGTGCACCCCAAGTGATTTTGGGGGTGACACTAAGCTGGGAGGAAGTGTGGATCTGCTGGAGGGTTTTGAGGGATCTGAACAGGCTGGACCGATGGGCTGAGACCCGTGAGGTTTAACAAGGCCAAACGCCGGGTCCTGCACTTGGGGCACAACAACCCTGTGCAGCTCCAGACCAGGGGAAGAGTGGCTGGAAAGTGTCCGGAGGAGAAGGACCTGGGGGTGTTGGTTGAGTGAACATGAGCCAGCGGTGGCCCAGGGGGCCAAGAAGGCCGATGGCATCTTGGCTTGGATCAGAAACAGCGTGGCCAGCAGGAGCAGGGAGGGGATTCTGCCCCTGGACTCGGCACTGGTGAGGCCGCACCTCGAATCCTGGGTTCAATTCACTCCAAGAAGGATGTTGAGTCTCTGGAGTGTGTCCAGAGAAGAGCAACAAAGCTGGGGAAGGGGCTGGAGAACGAGTCTGACGAGGAGCGGCTGAGGGACCTGGGGGTGTTCAGCCCTGAGAAGAGGAGGCTGAGGGGAGACCTTATTGCTCTACAACTGCCTGGAGGGAGAGTGTGGAGAGGAGGGAGCTGAGCTCTTCTCCCAAGGTGATAGGACAAGGGGGAATGGCCTCAAACTGCGCCAGGGGAGGGTCAAACTGGACATCAGGAAGAAGTTCTTCACTGGAAGGGTCATGGGGCCCTGGCAGAGGCTGCCCGGGGAGATGGTGGAGTCCCCGTCCCTGGAGGTGTTTAAAAGATGGGTAGACGAGGTGCTCAGGAACATGGTTTAGTGTCAGATGGGAATGGTTGGACTTAATGATCCAAGAGGTCTTTTCCAACCTGGTGATACTATGATTCTACGGCCTCGTCCGGGATGGACAGGGCGCAATTGCTGGGGGTAGGAATGGTTTTTTGGGGTGGTGTTTTAAAGGAACTCCCCGAAACCGCTCTCCCTACTCCTTTTACAACCTGGGGAGCTGCTGCCAGCGGGTGGGTGAGGAATTCCCTTTTGGAGCCCTCGGTAAACATGGATTCAGCAGCTCGCTGCTCTTGGCACTGAGCTGCAGGAGACGCCACTGGTTTTGCTGTCTAATGACTTTGTGGGGTGGCATGGCTGGGAGCAGCAATTTAAATGGACAATGAGCCGCTTATTTTACAGCGGATGTTCCCACCTCCTCCCCCCTTCCCCCTTCTCTATCCCAAAAGCCAGGAAAAATGAGAATATAGGGAAATGAAAGTGGGTTTTGAGGGCAAGTTCGTGCTGGATCCCTCTCTCCCGAAGCTGCGTGGGGAGCTGCCCACGTTGGCTTCTTCATCCCAGGGCTGGATGAGATCCCCAGGAGCAGGACAGCCTGGAATCCTGTCCCCCCTCTCTCACCGCTCGCTTCATTTGCCAATAACGAGATCGTTAGAGCCGAAAGAATCCCAACCATCCAGCGCACTTTCCACTCTTGGAGCTCACTGCTGTGTCTCAGGCCCTTGGCTTGGAGTTGAACCTCATGGAAACATTTTCTTCTTGGTTTTGGCTTTAGGAAAAGTGCATTTTTCATGTATTCCAACCTCGGCAGCTTTGTTAAAGAGCAGGCGGGGCGAGAGGAGGCAAAACAACGCTGCTTTTCCCTGCTCCTGCCTTTAGATCCAGGCACGTGGTGGCTCTTTAGATTTGTCGGACCCAACCTAAATGGTGGGCTAACAGGTTGGGGCCCCCTCATCCATCCTGAGACGGATGGAAAAGGCTGGACTTGGGCTGGGTGAGCAGAGAAGGGCTTATCTGGGTGATCTACAAGCTGAACATACGTTGGGTGTCGTGTGTGGAGCACCCAAAGCTCAGTATCCAACCTTGTCCTATGAGGAATACGTGCCTGGTGGTCCTGGTATCCGACCTGAGCAGGACAATAGCTGCACAACCTGTGCCTGGATGATGTGGGATGGGTGGGAGGGGAGTTCCCAGTTCCATCTGCTGCCTCAACATCCCTCCTGATGCCTCTCTCCTCCCTGTGCTGCAGGCGGGGCGGCGATGAGAGCCGGGGTGCAGGAAGGGGACCGGATAGTCAAGGTGAGCATCGCCAACCGTCACCCCTGCTGCGTCTCCACGCGGGGCTGTGTGTCCTGCTTCCCCCACCAACCTGTTTGACCCCCTCACTCCTCTCCTAGGTGAACGGCACGATGGTGACCAACAGCTCACACCTCGAAGTGGTGAAGTTAATCAAGTGTGAGTACGGGCAGGGAGCTGCGGTGGCTTTTTCCCACCCGGCGGGATGAGCAGCCCTTGTGCCCACCGGCCACCTCGTGGCATCGTGCCTGGGCTGCAGCGCATGGAGCAGAGGAGGCAGGACGGGAATGCAGGAACACGTGAGAACCTCAGGAGGTTCAAGCAGGCCAAGGGCAAGGTCCTACCCCTGGGTTGGGGCAATCCCTGATTTCAGTACACGATGGGGATGATGTGAGTGAGAGCGGCTCTGAGGAGAAGGACTTGGGGTGCTGGTTGATGAGAAGCTCTACAGGAGCCGCAACGTGTGCTCCCAGCCCAGAAACCAACCGTGTCCTGGGCTGCATCCAGAGAAGCGCGGCCAGCAGGGAGGGAGGGGATTCTGCCCCTCTGCTCCTCTCTGGGGAGACCTCATAGGGAGGATTTGGTCCAGTTCTGGAATCCTCAACAGAAGAAAGAGATGGAGCTGTTGGAACGGGTCCAGAGGAGGCTCCAAGGATGATGTGAGGGCTGGAGAACCTCTGTACGAGGACAGGCTGAGAGAGTTGGGGTTGTTCAGCCTGAAAGCTCCAAGGAGACCTTATAGCGACCTTCCAGTACCTGAGGGTGCTCCAAGAAAGCTGGAGAGGGGCTGTTCATAAAGGCTTGTGGGGATGGGACGAGGGGGAACGGGGATAAACTGGAGAGGGGCAGATTTAGACTGGACATAAGGAAGAATTTCTTCACCATGAGGGTGGTGAGGCCCTGGAACAGGTTGCCCAGAGCAGTGGTGGCTGCCCCATCCCTGGAGGGGTTCCAGGCCAGGTTGGATGGGCGTTGGGCAGCCTGAGCCAGGGGGATGTCCCTGTCCATGGCAGGGGGTGAGACTGGATGATCTTTGAGGTCCCTTCCAACCCAAACTATTCTCTGGTTCTATGATTCCTGGGAAAATTGGTCTCAATACATCTGGGGTGGCACCCACCATGGCAGAGGTGGCCTCGCTGCTTGCAAGGACAGGGATATGGCTGCCCTGATGCCCATCAGCTGTTTTAGGTTGATCGAGTGGATAAGGAGAATCTTTCTCACCTTCCCTTTCCCGCTCCCACATTTTTCCAGCCGGTGCCTACGTCGCTTTGACCCTCCTGGGCTCTCCTCCTCCCTCGGTGGGGCTCTCCGGTTCTCAGCCAGATGTGAGCACGGCAGGGGCTCCCCACATCACCCCTGCCTGTCCCCCCCCACCTCCCCCACCGCCACTCCCCCCACCGCAGCGCATCACCGACCCCAAACCCCTGCAGGTAGAAACCTCACCACCATCACACCTTACTGTCCTGCTCTGTCCCACCACCACCGGTGGGAAGCGGGAGAGCAAAGCTCAGCCTATCTCTTTGCATCCATCCAAAACTGCAGGACCCTGAAGTCCAGAAGCACGCGACACAGATTCTCCGGAACATGCTGCGGCAGGAGGAGGCAGAGTTACAGGTATGGCAGCAGCGAAGCCCAGAGAGTGGTGAGCAATGGAGTTCACTCTGGCCGGAGGTCGGTCACCAGGGCTCGGGGCTGTGTCCCATATCTTTATCAATGACCTGGATGAAGGCGTTGGGTGCACCCCAAGTGAGTTTGGGGGTGACACTAAGCTGGGAGGAAGTGTGGATCTGCTGGAGGGTTTTGAGGGTCTCCAAAGGGATCTGAACAGGCTGGACCGATGGGCTGAGACCCGTGAGGTTTAACAAGGCCAAACGCCGGGTCCTGCACTTGGGGCACAACAACCCTGTGCAGCTCCAGACCAGGGGAAGAGTGGCTGGAAAGTGTCCGGAGGAGAAGGACCTGGGGGTGTTGGTTGAGTGAACATGAGCCAGCGGTGGCCCAGGGGGCCAAGAAGGCCAACGGCATCTTGGCTTGGATCAGAAACAGCGTGGCCAGCAGGGCCAGGGAGGGGATTCTGCCCCTGGACTCGGCACTGGTGAGGCCGCACCTCGAATCCTGGGTTCAATTCACTCCAAGAAGGATGTTGAGGCTCTGGAGTGTGTCCAGAGAAGAGCAACGAAGCTGGTGAGGGGCTGGAGAACGAGTCTGACGAGGAGCGGCTGAGGGACCTGGGGGTGTTCAGCCCTGAGAAGAGGAGGCTGAGGGGAGACCTTATTGCTCTACAACTGCTTGAAAGGAGAGTGTAGAGAGGAGGGAGCTGAGCTCTTCTCCCAAGGTGATAGGACAAGGGGGAACGGCCTCAAACTGCACCAGGGGAGGGTCAAACTGGACATCAGGAAGAAATTCTTCACTGGAAGGGTCATGGGGCCCTGGCAGAGGCTGCCCGGGGAGGTGGTGGAGTCCCCATCCCTGGAGGTGTTTAGAAGACGGGTAGACGAGGTGCTCAGGGACATGGTTTAGTGTCAAATGGGAATGGTTGGACTCGATGATCCAAGAGGTCTTTTCCAACCTGGTGATTCTATGATTCTTGGCACTTTCCTGGTGCTCTCCTGGCTTCCCTGCCCTCCAAGGACTCGGTGACCTGTGAATCCTTCAGTCCGTGATCCCAGAGAACCTGCTCAGCCTCATTCCCTCGTGGGGAGAGGGATGGATTGAGGCTGATGGAAGGGTCCCCTCTTATTCTCTCCACTCAGCGCTTCTACGAGGTGTACAGCCGAAACCCCGCCACGGCGGTGGAGGAGCAGATCGAGGGCGCCCGCCGGCGTGTCAGCCAACTGCAGCTCAAAATCCTCCAGGAGACCGGGGGCTTCGTGGTACGTGAAATGCGCTGGGGAATTAATGGGATTCCCCTTGGTTTAGGGCTGCTGCCACCCTCCCAGCTCCCTCCAAGCCTGGAGAAACCCATCTGAGGCCAAGACACACGTGGTTTCCAAAGGCTGCTGCGGTGGGCGCTGTGTGCTTGGTTGTCCCCACATGCCGGGGAACTTCCCACTGCTCCAACACATCTCGTGTTGCAGGATTCGGGGCGGCTGGGCAGCGGCGACTCTGGCTCCACCGGTTTCAGGGCGACGGAAGGTGAGTTGTACTGGTAGACACCATCTCCGTGTCCCCATCTCCTGAACACGTGGGTCAAGTTCTCCTTTGCTCTCAGGACGCCTCTCTGTGGACTCACAGGATGGTGACAGCGGGTTGGAGTCCGGCACAGAGCGATTCCCTTCTGTAAGCGAGGTGAGAGCAGTCGTGGGGAGCTCACCCCAACTTCTGCTGGGACCTGGGAGAGAGGAGAAACCCCTGGTGGATGGGTCTGTGTGTCCTTAGGGGCTGAGAACCTGATATTACTGTCACAATTATTTGTTGACCGTCTGAAGAAGCTGAATTTCTTGTAGCGCAGTCTTTGGCTCTGAGTTTTTAGGGCTTGGAATGCTCAGCCTGGTGTGACTGGAGCCTGCCGGAGAGCTGGGGAGGGGCTCTGGATCAGGGACAGGATAAGGGGGAAGAGTTTTGAGTTGCAAGAGGGGAGATTGAGATGAGATCTTGGGGAGAAATGTTCTCCTGTGAGGGTGGGGAGGCCCTGGCCCAGGTTGCCCAGAGCAGTGGTGGCTGCCCCATCCCTGGAGGGGTTCCAGGCCAGGTTGGATGGGGCTTGGAGCCCCTGATCCCGTGGGAGGTGTCCCTGCCCATGGCAGGGGTGGAACTGGCTTGGAGGTCCCTTCCAACTCAACCCATTCCATAATTCCATGACTGCCCCAAAATGAAGGGTACCCCGAAGCTCTTGGCTTGTGGTCCCAATCTTCAAGGGTTTCTGATGGCCCTTGAGGTGGTTTATGGCTTCCAAATTCCCTCGGCCCGTCTCCCTTTGTGATCTCTGCCCTGGAAGCTGCTCTCCTGACGGCTGAGTGAGTGAGCGGCAGTGTCAGCTTGGACCCTCATTGTCCCCACGCCTCGTGACACCTTCCCTGCTGTCCCAAGCAGGTCTCCTTGAAACGCAACTCCGTTCTCTCTGACCACGGCCTGGACAGCCCACGAACCTCCCCAGTTATCACCGCCCGCCTCTTCCAGCACCATCGCCGGCAGGGATCCGACACCGCCTTCACCCCCTCTGCCGGGCAGGTGGGCTGGGGCTGAGCCGGGGGGTCCCAGGGCATCCCATGGGTGCTGAACCATATCAGATGGGACCGAATCCTCCCTCGGGATGCAGGGAGGATGAAAGTGTCCCCCCAAAGCAAGCGCCTGGCTCCTAATTGTCCCCTCTCCGTGGCAGTGGATGGACTTGACGGGACGACCGCTCATCATTGGGCCCGAGGAGGATTGCGACCCAGGATATTTCAATAATGAGGTAACGGCGTCCGAGGTCTTCTTGGCTTTCAGCTCCTCTCCTCAGGGCTGTTGCTCTCCCACATAGGTCCCTTTGTGATTCTCCTGGCGGCTTTTAGAAATCCAGGGATATTCAGGCGGGTCCAAGGGAGAGGGCTTGCAGGAGCTGGAGGTTCATCCTGGTGCTGAGCTGTAGGACAGGTCTGATCCAGAGAACCTCATGAGGTTCAACCAGGCCAAGGGCACGGTTCTACCCCTCGATCGGGGCAGTCCCTGATTTCAGTACAGGCTGAGGGATGATGTGATGGAGAGCAGCCCTGAGGAGAAGGACTTGGGGTGCTGGTCGAGGAGGAGCTCGACAGGAGCCGCAACGTGCGCTCCCAGCCCAGAAACCAACCGTGTCCTGGGCTGCATCCAGAGAAGCGCGGCCAGCAGGGAGGGAGGGGATTCTGCCCCTCTCCTCTCTGGGGAGACCTCAGCTGGAGGATTGGGTCCAGTTCTGGAATCCTCAACAGAAGAAGGAGATGGAGCTGTTGGAACGGGTCCAGAGGAGGCTCCAAGGATGATGTGAGGGCTGGAGAACCTCTGTCTGAGGACAGGCTGAGAGAGTTGGGGTTGTTCAGCCTGGAGAAGAGAAGGCTCTGAGGAGACCTTAGAGTGACCTTCCAGTGCCTGAAGGGACTCCAAGAAAGCTGAGGAGGGGCTGTTCATAAGGACTTGTGGGGATGGGACGAGGGGGAACGGGGATAAACTGGAGAGGGGCAGATTTAGACTGGACATAAGGAGGAATGTCTTTACCATGAGGGTGGGGAGGCCCTGGCCCAGGTTGCCCAGAGCAGTGGTGGCTGCCCCATCCCTGGAGGGGTTCCAGGCCAGGTTGGATGGGGTTTGGAGCCTCTGATCCAGTGGGAGATGTCCCTGTCCATGGCAGGGGATGGAACTGGATCAATTTTAAGGTCTCTTCCAACCCAAACCATTCTATGATTCTGTGAGTTCATTCCTTTCCTTCCTCATGGACTCTTTCTCCTCTGGTCCTTTCTCTACGCAGTGCGACTCCCTCTTTCAAGACCTCAGCAAGCTAAAATCCCGCCCGGCACATCTTGGGGTCTTCTTACGCTACATCTTCTCCCAAGCTGATCCCAGCCCCCTGGTAAGGGCTCCAGGCGGGATGGGAGGGACGCAGACAGGGCAGCAGATTTGGCACCAGCCCCTTCTCTGGCGAGGCGTGAGGTGGTGCTGCTTTGCTGAGCTCATCCGCCAAACTCGGCGTTGCCGGAGGCTACGGCAACCGCCTGGTGCGTGTTGCCTGCTGCAGGCAGCTGCCGGCCCTCGGTTCCCCGTCATGCGTGTGCACACGAGAGGGAAGCACCGCGTAGGGTTACACTTCCTCCCCTTCCTCCCAGGCGTGGCACGGTGGGGTTTTGCCCTCCCCAGACCCCAGCCGTCGTTTCCTGTTTCATGGGCGCCGCTCTACGGAGCTTTTCTCCCTTCCAAAGCTTCTTCCTCCTCCGCCGCCCACCTCTGCTCCCTCTTCTCCTCGTAGCTTTTCTACTTGTGCACCGACGTTTGCCAGCAGACGAACCCCAAGGATTCCCGGGTCTTGGCGAAGGACATCTGGAACATCTTCTTGGACAGGAACGCGGTAAGGGCAGGACCCGGCACGGGATTCCTTGTCCCTGCAGGGCATCCGCTGGAAAAGCGGCGCTGGCTGTGGGGTCTCCTGCCCGGGGATGGTTTTTAATGCTGTTTTTGCCACTGACATGACTTTGTTGCTGCTGGTTCCTCTGTGTTGGTGCAAACTGTTGCGTAAAGCGCGTCCCCATGCATTGCACAACGGCGGCTGCGCCGGTGCCTGGGAGCTCGGGACAGGCAGGAGAGGAGGGTCCTGGGGGGAAGAAGGGGGCTCCAAGCGCTCTTGTTTGTGCTCCTGAACCCTTGGAGGGAGCAGGACCCTCCTGCGCTGCTCCAGAGGGATTGTGTTGGATGCTGGGATGAGTGCAGGGTGCTTGGAGGGGGAGATCCCCATCTCTCACCTCTCCGGCTGCCAAAATCACCATGAGGTGATGGTGCAGGAGCGCAGGGCCCTCTCTCCCGTATCCCTACTTCCTTACAGCCCTGCTCGCTGCCCGGGGAATGCAAACCAGTGCTGAGCCGCTCTTCTGTTCTGCTTTCCCTCCCCAGCCTCTCCGAGTGAAGGTGTCCGAGCAGCTCTTGGCGGAGATCGGTGAGTGAGGGGCTCCCAGGTCGGGTGCCGTTACCTTCTCTGTAAACCTGGGCTGTTAGGAGGGTGCTGCTTCTGATTGATCTCTTCATTCATGATCCAGACAAGGGATTGAGTCGTTTCTCAGTCAGTTTGGAGATGACACTGGGTGAGGTGAGAGTGGTGATCTGCTGGAGGGCAGGAAGGATCTGCAGAGGGATCTGGAGAAGCTGGATCCATGGATGGAGGGCAGGAAGGATCTGCAGAGGGATCTAGAGAAGCTGGATCCATGGATGGAGGGCAGGAAGGGTCTGCAGAGGGATCTGGAGAAGCTGGATCCATGGATGGAGGGCAGGAAGGGTCTGCAGAGGGATCTGGGCATGCTGGAGCAATGGCCAAGGCCAACGGGATGGGGTTCAACAAGGTTAACTGTCAGGTTCTTCACTTGGGTCACAACAACCCCGTGCAGCTCCAGGCTTGGGGAAGAGCGACTGGAAAGCTGCCAGTGGAAAAGAACCCAGGAATGCTGGACAACAGCAGCTGAACATGAGCCAGCAGTCACCCAGGTGGCCAAGAAGGCCACCAGCATCCTGGCTGGATCAGCCATGGGGTGGCCAGCAGGAGCAGGGACGGGATCGTCCCCCTGGACTCGGTGCTGGTGGGGCCACATCTTGAATCCTGGGTTCAGTTTTGGGCCCCTCACTCCAAGAAAGACCTTGAGGGGCTGGAGCGCATCCAGAGAAGGGAATGGAGCTGGGGAAGAGGCTGGAGAACAGGGGTTGTGGGAGCAGCTGAGGGCCCTGGGGCTGTTTAGCCTGGAGAAGAGGAGGCTGAGGGGAGACCTCATCACTCCCTGCAGCTCCTGGAAAGGTTGGAGCCAGGTGGGTGCTGGGCTCTTCTCCCAAGTGATGGGATGAGAGGAAACGGCCTCAAGTTGCTTCAGAGGAGGTTTAGGTTGGATATTGGGAAAACTCCTTTCCCCAAAAGGGTTCTCGGGCACTGGCAGAGGCTGCCCAGGGGGAGCAATAGAGGCCCCATCCCTGAGGGATTTAGAAGCTGAGGAGATGTGCTGCTCGGGGACACGGTTTGGTGGTGGACTTGGCAGTGCTGGGTTGGGTTGGACTCCATGAGCTTCAAGTTCTTTTCCAGCCTAAATGGTTCCATGATTCTATGATCCTGGGTCTCTGCCTGTTGCTCTTAGAGAGGATGCGCCGAGGGTTGGAACCGGGGCTCCTGGGCTCTTCCCCAGCTCAATTCTGTGGTCCCAGAGGCGCTTTGCTGTGGGTGGGTGTCTCATCCTGGAGGTGCACAATGGCAGACAGGTTCTCCTGGCCAGAGATAGCTGAAACCAGCCAGCAAGGCGGCTGCGCTCTGGCGGGATGGGTCCAGCAGAGAAGCTCCGTGGTCTTCCTGCCTGTCCTGCTCTGCTTTGAGGCTGCTAGAAGGTCCTTTGTGCCCTTCCTTGCGTGCTGAGCATGGTTGGTGACATGAATTCTCCTCTCCTGTCCCCAGAGACTCGCCTACGGAATGGGGACGATGTCCAAACCGCCCTCTTTGAAGCTCAGGAGATGGTGATGCCTGAGATACAGGAGCAGATCCAGGACTACAGGTAACGTGGATGCCCCACAGAGCTTGAGGAGCTCCTGCTGGTGCCTGGCTTCATGGCCCTGATCCTTGTCCTCCACAGAACGAAGCGCACCATGGGCCTGGGAAGTCTGTACGGGGAGAACGACCTCTTGGACCTGGACGGGGACCCCCAGAAGGAGCGGCAAGTGGCTGAGAAGCAGCTGGCCCAGCTGGGCGACATCCTGTGAGTGCTGGGCTACCATGAAGGCTCCTTGCCCCACACATGGGGAGGCGGCTCTCTTCTGGGTTTGGGGCAAGGACGTGGGCAAGGGGATTTGGCACAGGCTTGGATCTGCTCCTTGATCCATACGTTTACTGTTGGAGGTGGGAAGGAGAGTTTGGAGCAGGCGCTATGTGTGGTGAGGGGCAGAGGGCATGGTGGGTTGGAGGGCGACCTGCCAGGTGGCCTGAGTAGAGGAACCTGTTCCAAACAAGCTCTTTTCTCCCTCCTCACCTCTCTCTCCAGGTCAAAATACGAAGAGGACAGGAGGTGAGTGGCCCTGGGGCACGGGGGGGAGCGCGTCCAGATGCAATTGTCTTACAGATGTTAGGTGAGGAGGCCAAAGGAGAGGAGCTGCAGGAGCATCTCCTTCCCGTGCTGGCCTCCAGCTCCTTCTCCTCCTTCCAGATTTAGCCCTGTGGGCTCCCATGCTGGCCCTGGCGAAGGGGGAACGCTTACCTGGGGGTCCTGGTGTGCTCAGGGCAGCCCCCAACAGCCCCTGCCACCTCAGCTCATCCTCTTGAAATGCTTCTTGCCTTTTCTCCTGTCTCACTTGCTGCTGTCCCCACTGGGGTGTCTTCTCTTGCCTTGGGAGGGGTGGATCCTCTCTCCCTGCAGAGCCTCATGGGATGTACCTGGAGCACCTCCCTTCCGAGGACAGGCTGGGAGAGTTGGGGGTGTTCAGCCTGGAGAAGAAAAGGCTCCGAGGAGACCTTAGAGCAGCTTCCAGTGCTGAAGGGGGCTCCAGAGGAACTAGGGAGGGGCTCTGGATCAGGGGGTGCAGGAATAGGAAGAGGGGAATGGTTTTAAGCTGCAAGAGGGGAGATTGAGATGAGATTTTGGGGAGAAATGTTCTCCTGTGAGCGTGGGGAGGCCCTGGCCCAGGTTGCCCAGAGCAGTGGTGGCTGCCCCATCCCTGGAGGGGTTCCAGGCCAGGTTGGATGGGGTTTGGAGCCCCTGAGCCAGTGGGAGGTGTCCCTACACATGGCAGGGGTGGGACTGGATGGGCTTTGAGGTCCCTTCCAGCTCACCCCATCCCATGATTCCCTGTCCCAGCCTTCCCTGCGGTGCCCTGTTCTGGTGTCGGATCTCCAGCCTCACGCTCTCCTCTCTTCCAGCTCTCCCATGGCCTTTGCCCTCAGCACGTATATGAACCACACAGGCATCCGCAGCCGGGAGCCCCGGGTGGCCGGCACCAGCGAGAAGACTCAGTCCCTCCCAGATAGGGACAAGTGGCTGCCCTTCTTCCCCAAGGCCAAGAAGGTGGGTGGCTCCTCTGCCCTGAGGCCAGGCTCTTGCTGCTGGATCTTTTGAGGTGACATGGAGAGGGGTTCTCCAGAGATCCCTGTGCCCTTCCATGCCTTGGATTGCTGCTTAGTGCCAGGGCAGAGCCAGATCCTGGTCCCATCCCTCATGCCGCAGCGTTCCACCAGCATGGAGAGGCCTTGGGATGCCCTTAGGGCCGTGTGTTTTATCAGTGCTCCTCTCGGGTGTCCCAGCAGAGCAGCAGCGCGAAGAAGGACAAGGATGCCATGGAAGACAAGAAGCGCAACCCTATCCTCAAGTACATTGGGAAGCCCAAAATCTCCTCGCAGAGCAGTAAGTATCAGGATCTTCTGGAGTGCTGTGCCCACCAGCCACCACGACGGCAACCGTCTGCATGCCCTGGGCTATCGCTGGCCTTTGGCACCCATGGGACTCCCGTTGGAGCAGGCTCTTTGCGTCACCCACCTCCTGCTCTCCTCCCACCCAGTGTCTCCTGTCCATGCTCCCACATGGTTTGGAGCGGAGCGAGAAGGTGGCAGAGCTGAGCTGTCCCCCGACATTTATGTCCCGTGCCCTATCCTGGGAGCTTCCAGGCTGTGTCTTAAAAGTGCCAGAGCTCCTGGAGGGGCCGAGGTGGTGGAGAGCAAGGGTTATGTGCCCGTGTTCTTCTCCCTCCCCTTCTTCTTTTGAGTTCTCATCCCGTTAGCTCACGCCTTTGCCTTCTTCGTTGTCGAAACGCAGGATAGCTTTGACATCTCATTTTTGTTTTGCCTTTCAGCATTTCATGTCCCTTTGTCCCCTGTCGAAGGTAAAACGCCTCTTTTTTTTGTTTGCCATTCACCTCACGTGCTTAGTTTTATTTCATCCCCTCCCCGAGGTATCCCCTCCGTTGTTTCAACAGGCCTTAGGGTGGGCATTGGGTGCTGTGGGGCCAGGAGAGGAGCTGCTCCTGGTGGGTGGCTTTTCCCATCCACCGTTTGGGCATTTTGGAAGCCCTCTTGGCCACCAGGCTTGGAAAAATCCCCTTGGTGAGCGCTCACGGTGCACCACCAGCACCCTCACCTCCACAGCCCAAGCTGTACCGGCAAATAGCCAAGACCGTGGTGCCGTAGGGTGGGTGGCATCTCCAGCGTCTCCTGCCCAGCCGCACACAGCTCCATCTTGCTAGAATTGCTTCCTTGCTTTCCCTCCAGCAGTCAAACCCGGCAATGTGAGGAACATCATCCAGCACTTTGAGAACAACCAGCATTACGAGAGCCAAGAGCCTGGCACGCAGCGGCTCTCCACCGGCAGCTTCCCCGAGGACCTGCTGGAGTCGGACAGGTAGGGATTTGGGGGTCCCACAGTGGATTTTGGTGGCTTTCCATGCGTAGGGACATTTCTGCTTGTTCCACCAGGCTCAGCCTGTCCTCAGCTTTCATAGAATCATAGAATCATAGAATAGTTTGGGTTGGAAGGGACCTTAAAGATCATCCAGTTCCAACCCCTCTGCCATGGACAGGGACACCTCCCACTGGATCAGGGGCTCCAAGCCCCATCCAACCTGGCCTTGAACACCTCCAGGGATGGGGCAGCCACAACTTTCCTGGGCAACTTGGACCAGTGTCTCACTACTCTTATGGTGAAGAAATTCCTCCTCATGTCCAGTCTAACTCTGCCCCTCTCCGGTTTATCCCCGTTCCCCCTCGTCCCATCCCCACAGCCTTTATGAACAGCCCCTCTGCAGCTTTCTTGGAGCCCCTTCAAGTACTGGAAGGTCACTCTAAGGTCTCCTCGGAGCCTTCTCTTCTCCAGGCTGAACAACCCCAACTCTCAGCCTTCCTTGTACGGGAGGTGCTCCAGCCCTTGGATCATCCTTGTAGCCTCCTCTGGACCCATTCCAACAGCTCTGTCTCCTTCTTCTGTTGAGGATTCCAGAACTGGACCAAATCCTCTAGGATGAGGTCTGCCCAGAGAGGAGCAAAAGGGCAGAACCCCTTCCCTCCCTGCTGGCCGCGCTTCTCTGGATGCAGCCCAGGACACGGTTGGTTTCTGGGCTGCGAGCGCACGTTGCGGCTCATGTTGAGCTTCTCCTCGACCAGCACCCCAAGACCTTCTCTGCAGGGCAGCTCTCAATCTCCTCATCCCCCATCATGTACTGAAGCCGGAGATTGCCCCGACCCCAGTGCAGGACCTTACACTTGGCGTTGTTGAACCTCCTGAGTTTCTCCCAGCCCCACTTCTCCAACCTGTCCAGGTCCCTCTGGATGAATGACATCCTGTCCTTCCAGTGTGGCAACTGCACCCTCAGCTTGATGTCATCTGCAAATTTGCTGAGGGTGCCCTCGATCTCGCTGTCAGTATCGTTGATAACGGTACTAAACGCTTTGTCTCCCTCCTGCAGTTCCCGTGCCGAGGTCAAGCTGGGCCGCTCGGAGAGCTTGAAAGGCCGGGAGGAGATGAAGAAATCCCGCAAAGCAGAAAACGTGCCGAGGTCTCGTAGCGATGTGGACATGGATGCTGCAGCCGAGGCCACAAGGCTTCACCAGTCGGCATCATCTTCTGCTTCCAGCCTGTCCACAAGGTGGGAGACGCCATCCAAGCCCTGGGCAGGGAGGCTGTGGGTCGCCCTGGGCTTTAAAGGGGAGCTGGGATGGTGCAAGGTGTGGAAGCTGAACCCGTTGGGCTGAGATGTTGTCCCTCAGGAAAGCTTTTGCTGTGGGTCAAGGCCGTGCAGAGCGAGGTGGTCCTGGCCCCGCTCTGCCTGCAGAGCCTCCTGGCCAGAGTTGGCCAGGGGAAAACGGGGAGAATTGGGCTTTATTTCCTCTTTATACCCCAAAACCCCTCTTGGATCCAACAACACCACGTCTGGAGGAGCTCACAGAAGTGCTGCGGGGTGCAGCGATGGGAGGAGGTGGGGTGGGAGGTCAGGACATGGGCAGTCATAGACTCATGGAATGGTTTAGGTTGGAAAGGACCTCAAACCCATACAGTTCCACCTCCTGCCACGGAGGACACCTCCCACTGGCTCAGGGGCTCCAAGCCCCATCCAACCTGGCCTGGAACCCCTCCAGGGATGGGGCAGCCACCCCTGCTCTGGGCAACCTGGGCCAGGGCCTCCCCACCCTCACAGGACAACATTTCTTCCCAAAATCTCATCTCAATCACCCCTCTTGCAGCTCAAAACTGTTCCGCTTGTCCTCTCCCTGCCCTCCCTGATCCAGAGCCCCTCCCCGGCTTTCCTGGAGCCCCTTTCAGCACTGGAAGCTGCTCCAAGGTCTCCCTGGAGCCTTCTCCTCTCCAGGCTGAACACCCCCAATTCTCTCAGCCTGCCCTCGTACGGGAGGTGCTCCAGCCCTGACACTGTCTTCGTGGCTGTTCATGACACGAGGGTGACTCTCCCATCCCTCCCCAGGTCGCTGGAGAACCCCACCCCTCCGTACACACCCAAGATGGGACGCAGGTGAGTGATCCAGCCTCCGTCTCTGCCGTCTCTTCCGAGCCGGCCGGGGTCCCTGGGGCCAGTTTTCCTACAGAGCAGGAGGGTCACCATAGGGGTGTGTTGGGGCTGTTCCCACACTTTGGGGTGCCAAGGAAGCTCCATTTGTGCCTCCTGACCTTCTCCCTCCCTGTAAGCCAGCCTTGACAGAGCACAAGGGGAGGCGATGCCCAGAGGAAGGAATCCTCTGTTAGTTCTCCATCCTCCTGGGGCCAGGGGGCACCTCTGTTCCCTTGTGTCTCATGCAGGAGCTTAAAGGACCTAAATAGATGTCTGCTGGGGGACCTAGGCTTTTAGCTCGAGAGTCAGAGGCTTGTGCTTCTTGTGCTGAAGGCCCCGGGTTCAAGCCGAAATAGGGCCCAGGTAGATATTGGCTGTACTGGGAGCGCTGTGGGATGGGCTGGTTGGATGCGAGTGGTTGCCAGAGTACTCCCACCACCTCCTTTCACCTTCCCAGGAGCATCGAGTCGCCCAGCTTGGGTTTTGGCATGGATTCCTTCCTGCCTCATCTCCTGGAGGACGAGCAGGGTCAGCTTTCTGACTTAGAACCTGAGTTGGACTCCCAAAACTGGCAGCACATGGTCAGTCGGGAGTTGGTGGCCAACCTGTCGCAAAAGGAGATCGACCGACAAGAGGTGATCAACGGTAAGGAGCATGGAGCATCCCAGCGCCACCAGGGACCCCCCGGCAGCGCTTCCCGGCTCCGTGGGGCTCCCCCCGGGCACTTCTCCACCCTGTGCCTTTCGCACAGAGCTCTTTGCCACCGAAGGGTCTCACCTCCGCATCCTCCGAGTCCTCGACCTCCTCTTCTACCAGCGGATGAAGAAGGAGGGCCTGCTGTCCCGGGAAGAGCTGGCTCTCCTCTTCCCCAACCTCCCTGACCTCATCGAAATCCATAGTAAGCCTTTTCCTGCTCGGATCCTTCTCTCCCTTGGAAATAACCTCATGCAGTGGGAGCAGAAGGTGGCCCACAGCTGCCTGGTGCTCCTGCATGGTCACCCACCACTCAGACCAGCCCTGCTGATGGCTTCAGACCATCTTACCACCCCAGCTTCTCCTTTCCCCGACCTGGGAGCGATCCAGAGCCTGTTTTTTCCAGGCTCTGCCCATGCCCGTGGCTGGGACTCCTCGTTTCTACCACCCTGTGCCTTCAGGACACATTTTTGGTGTCACATTCCTTGACATGTTGCGTCTGCGGTGGCAGCAATCGCAGCCGATCTGGTTCTCAGCTCTCCTGCATCCACCATTGATAGGAATGGTTGGACTCAATGATCCAAGAGGTCTTTTCCAACCTGGTGATTCTGTGATCCATGCCGGAGAGCCAGGAGGGACCTTCTGGAGCAACCAGCTCAGCGGGTGCCTGCAGAGACAAGTGGTGGGTGCTCCGAGCACCCCGTTCACACAACTCCTGTCTGTTCTCTCACATCCTCACTCAGATTCTCTCTCCGAATCCATGAAGAAGCTCCGGGAAGAAGGACCAATCATCAAAGAAATTGGGGATCTCATGCTGTCTCGGGTAAGGGTGGTAGAGCCCGTGGGGGCATCTTGTTGTCCTCGAGCATAGATAGATTGGCGTCTTTAGGGAGAGGTGGAGGTGACCTCACTGTCCTCCTGCTTGGAGCAGACAAGCTCAGGGAGATGCGGGGCTTAGGGCCAAGCCTGAGGGGTTCCTTGAGCCCAGTTCAACCCTTCGTCCCCCGCAGTTCGACGGCCTGGCCAAAGAGGAAATCCAGCAGGTCGCTGCCGACTTCTGCGCTTACCAATCCATCGCCCTAGAGCTGATCAAAACCAAGCAGCGCAAGGAGACCCGCTTCCAGATCTTCATGCAGGTTCATCCCCCCTCCTGGGTCATTGCTCACCCTGGAGCTCTCCTGGCTTCCGCAATCCCACCTCTCAGGGCTCTTAACCTCTTCCCTTCACCGTGGAGCTCTCCTGGCTTCCCCAATCCCACCTCTCAGGGCTCTCGACCTCTTCCTTTCACCCTGGAGCTGCTGTGGCTTCCCTAATCCCACCTCTTGGGCTTCTCGCCTTCTTCCTTTCACCCTGGAGCTCTCCTGGCTTCCCTAATCCCACCTCTCAGGGCTCTCAACCTCTTCCTTCCACGCTAGGAAGCAGAAAGCAATCCACAGTGCCGGCGCCTGCAGCTCAAGGACTTGATTATCTCTGAAATGCAACGCTTGACCAAGTACCCGCTGCTGCTGGAGAACATCATCAAGCACACGGAGGGTACGGGATGGGGGGACACCAAGGGGATGGGATGGGGGCATACGGGGAGCTTCTCCCCAAGGTTGCTTGGCTCTGTGCTCCCATCTCCAGCGCGTCCTTCGATTGGCAGGAGGTGACCGCTTTCTGCCATGGGGCTAGAGCCTCTCAGTGGCCACCCAGAGCACAACCCAGGGCACTGGGGAGGACATTGTGCCTTTCCAGCAGAAGGAGATGGTCCAGGGAGGTCCTGGGGGTGGGAAAATCTCTCTCTCATCAGCAGGGAGCTCTGGGCTGGTGGCATTTTGTGCGAGGGATGAGGTTGGGAGCCTTTCACAGCTCCATCTTCTTTGGGTGCTGCTCCCTACTGACCCGTTCCTACCTCCCTGCGATTCCAGTGGGCACCTCGGAACACGACAAGCTGTGCCGAGCCCGGGACCAGTGCCGGGACATCCTCAAGTACGTGAACGAAGCAGTGAAGCGAGCGGAAAACCGGCACCGATTGGAAGGCTACCAGAAACGCCTGGATGCCACCTCGCTGGAGAGGACCAGCAACCCGCTGGCGGCCGAGTTCAAGGTAGCTTCGGCTCTTGGGAGGTGGAAGGGCTCCAAGCATGGAGCTCTTTGGCTCCAGCCCACACTCCCCATCCTGCTCCGCTTCCTGCAGAGCTTGGACCTCACCTCCCGGCGCATGATCCACGAAGGGCCGCTCACCTGGCGCATCAGCAAGGACAAGACTGTGGGTACGGATCTTCCTCAGCACTGAGAGCACTGGGAATTCTCTCCCTGCATCCTCAGCATCGTGCAGGATGTGGAGATCTTACCTCCTGCCACCACAGCATCACAGGGACCGCCCTTGGTCCCCTCTTTATTGCATCCACTGGGGTGCAAGGAGGGAGCAGCCGCCTGGCTTGGAGAGCATCCCGGGCTGAGCCTCCGCTTGGGGTGCTGAGGGAGGAGAAGCTCAGCATGAGCGGCAAAACCCAACCACATCCTGGGCTGATTCTGGACCAACAGGGCCAGGGAGGGGATTCTGCCCCTCTGCTCTGCTCTGGTGAGACCCAACCTGGAGTTCTGCATCCAGCTCTGGAGTCCTCAGCCCAGGGAGGACATGGAGCTGTTGGAGTGAGTCCAGAGGAGGCCATGGACATGATCTGAGGGCTGGAGAACCTCCTGTATGAGGACAGGCTGAGAGAGTTGGGGTTGTTGAGCCTGGAGAAGAGAAGGCTCCAAGGAGACCTTGGAGCAGCTTCCAGTGCTGAAAGGGGCTCCAGGAAAGCTGGGGAGGGGCTCTGGAGCAGGGAGAGCAGGGAGAGGACGAGGGGAAGCGATTCTGAGCTGCAAGGAGAGAGAAAATCAATGTTTTGCTGTGAGGGTGGGGAGGCCCTGGCCCAGGTTGCCC
Source organism: Cuculus canorus (assembly GCF_017976375.1). Classification (NCBI taxonomy): domain Eukaryota; kingdom Metazoa; phylum Chordata; class Aves; order Cuculiformes; family Cuculidae; genus Cuculus; species Cuculus canorus. Next base: position 3,046,297 of record NC_071428.1, read on the forward strand.
AGAGCAGTGGTGGCTGCCTCATCCCTGGAGGGGTTCCAGGCCAGGTTGGATGGGGTTTGGAGCCCCTGATCCAGTGGGAGGTGTCCCTGCCCATGGCAGGGGTGGGACTGGATGGGCTTTGAGGTCACTTCCAACCCAAACCATTTGATGATTCTGTATCTCCTCTCACACCCCAGACCTCCACGTGTTGCTTCTCGAGGACCTCTTGGTGCTGCTGCAGAAGCAGGATGAGAAACTGGTGCTCAAATGCCACAGCAAGACAGCGCTGGGCTCTTCGGACAATAAACAGACCTTCAGCCCTGTCCTCAAGCTCAACTCCGTGCTCATCCGCTCCGTGGCCACAGGTAGGGAGCGAGGCCAGGGAGAAGCTGTGGGTGTTGGCCCTTGTCACACACAGACGTGATGGGCTCCTCACTCCACGAAGGACCTTGAGGGCCTGGAGCGCGTCAGGAGAATAGAATGGAGCTGGGAAGGGGCTGGAGAACAGGGGTTGTGGAGCAGCTGGAGGACCTGGGGCTGTTTAGTCTGGAGAAAAGGCTGAAGGGAGGTCTCATCCCTGTCTCTGACTGCCTGAAGGGAGGTTGGAGCCAGGTGGGTGGTGGGCTCTTCTCCCAAGTGACGAGACAAGAAGGAATGGCCTCAAGTTGCAGGAGGGCGGGTTCGGATTGGACATCAGGAAGAAATTCTTCATTGCAAGGGTTCTCAGGCACTGGAACGGCTGCCCAGGGAGGCGGTGGAGTCCCCATCCCTGCCGAGGGGGTCAAAAGCCGGGTGGGTGAGGTGCTCAGAGATGGTTCGGTAGTGGACCGGGACGGTTGGGCTTGATGATCTCAGAAGTCTTCTCCAACCTAACGATTCTATGGTTCCTCTTGGTCAGATAAACGAGCCCTCTTCATTATCTGCACGTCAGAGTTGGGACCCCAGATCTACGAGCTGGTGGCACTGACGTCCTCGGAGAAGAACACGTAAGGGCCAGGGTGGGGAACTGGGAGCACTGGGAATGGCCTGGGGGCTTCTTGGGGGGCTTGGAGCCCCCCGGGATGCTGACGTGGGGCTCTGGGCCGGGCAGGTGGATGGAGCGGCTGGAGGAGGCGGTGCAGAGCGCCACCAGGAACGCCACCTTCCCCCCAAAGCGCCGGACAGCGGAGCCCAGCCGCGCGGCAGCCTCCGGGTGAGCAGCCCAGGCCTTACTGGGAGCTGCAGGCTCAGTCCCAGTCCCGTACTGGGAGGCTCGGGGGGGTGAGGCCAGCTGGGTGCTGGTCTTAACAGGGGGCGATGAGGAGGAGGACAGGGATTGTCCGGGGCGGGGGGGGGGCGGCACCTTGTGTGGGGAAGGGGAAGGGGAAAAGGAAAAAGGGGAAAAGGGGGAGGAGGAAAAGGGGGAGGGGGAAGGGGAAAAGGAAAAGGGGGAAAGGGGAAGGGGAAAGAGGAAGAGAAAGGAAAAGGGGAAAGGGAAAGGAGGGGAAGGGAAAGGGAAAATAGGGGAAGGGAAGGGGAAAAGGAGGGGAAAGGGGGAGGAAAAGGGAAAGGAGAAGGAGGGGAAGGGAGAGGGGGAAGGGAAAGGAGGGGAAGGGGAAAGTGGGGAAAGAGTGGGAAAGGGTAAGGCGAAGGGAAAGGAAAGAGGAAGGGGGTGGAAAGGAAAGGGGGAAGGCAAAGGGGAAGGAGAAGGGGAGAAGGGGAAAACGAGAAAAGGGAAAGGGGAAAGGGATGGGGAAAGGAAGAGGAAAGGAAGGGAAGGGCTCCTGCCTTCAGGCTCCTGCCCTTCCCTACCGCCCCTTCTCCGTCCTCGCAGCCTGGTGCTCCCGGACCCTGATGTCTCCCCCATCCTGTCACGAGGCCCCAGCTCTGGAGCCGAGGCCGAGGATGGCGGCTCCGGTGAGCTCCCCCGGCCCTGCGCGCCGCTCGCCGCCTGCCCCCTGCCTGTCTCCTGAGCTGGTCCTCTTGTGCCCACAGCAGACGACAATCCCACCGCGCTCCTGGACGGGCAGAAGCCCCCAGCGCTGCTGGAGGAGCCGCTGAGCAGCGAGGTGGAGGAAGAGGAGGAAGAGCTGCCCACAGCTCCTCTGCCCGTGGCAGCCAGCGGCGAGGCGGCCAACACCATCCCAGCCGAGCGGTTGGGGCTCCCCACGCGGCTGCCGCTCCGGGGTTCCACCAGCACCGAAGGGTTGGCCGAGGCGGCACTGGAGGATGGTGAGTGGCGTGGGGTGCTCCGGTGGGAAGATCCTTTCCATGGTCATCACTAGGTTGGAAAAGACCTTTGAGATCAAGGCCAACTGATCCACCACTGAACCATCCCTGAGCACCATCTGCTCGGCTTTTGGACCCCTCCAGGAATGGGGACTCCACCACCGCCCTGGGCAGCCATTCCAGTGCCTGAGAACCCTTGCAGTGAAGAATGTTTTCCTGATGTCCAATCTGAACCTGCCCTGGTGCACCTTGAGGCCATTCCCTCGTGTCCCATCACTTGGGAGAAGAGCCCACCACCCACCCGGCTCCAACCTCCTTTCAGGCAGTTGCAGACAGGGATGAGGTCTCCCCTCAGCCTCCTTTTCTCCAGGCTAAACCACCCCAGGGCCCTCAGCCGCCACCTCGTAAGATTTGTTCTCCAGCCTCTCCCACCCAAAACCACCTCTTCTTCCTCCTCCACGCCCCATCCCAGTGGAGAACCTGCGGCTCCTGATCCTACGGAGAATCCTGCCCTGCTGGGATGCAGAGCCTGAGGATGACTTGACGCCAACGCCGTCGGTGATCGGCGGTGCCGGCCATGCCTGGGACTCGGTGCTCGCCAGCCAGGATTCGGCGTCCCAGGAGGTTCTGGCAGAGCCCCCGAGCGCCACTGAGGACACCAAGTCCCGGTCGACCTGGGAGGAGACAGACGAGACGCATCCGGCTGCTGAGGAACCGAGCGGCTACAAGGTCGTCAGGAAAGGTAGAGAGAAGGTCCTTGGCGCTCCGTCTCCTCTCCCCAAGATGGGCTTCAGGGTCTCGTGTCCCACTCGGTTGTGTCAGTGTTGATGGGTGGGAAGCTGGGGGCTTGCAAGAGTGACCCCCCCCTTCTCTCCGATGTGGATTGGGGTGCTGGTGGTGGGCGCTGGTGTTGGGGGCTGCTATTGGGGCACTGGTGGTTGATGGTGGTGGGTGCTGGTGGATGCTGGTATTGGGGTGCTGCTTGATGCCAGTATTAGGGAACTGGTGGATGCTGGTGGTGGGTACTGGTGATGGGGTGATGTTGGGTGCCAATATTGGGGTGCTGGTGATGGGATGCTGGTGGTGGGTGCTCGTTGGTGCTGATATTGGGGTGCTGGTTGTGGGTGCTGGTATTGGGATGCTGGTGGTGGGTATTATTGGTTGATGGTATTGGGGTGCTGATGGATGCTGGTATTGGGGTGCTGGTGATGGGGTGCTGGTGGGTGCCAATATTGGGGTGCTGATGGGTACTGGTGATGGGGTGCTGGTGGATGCTGGTACTGGGGAGCTGGTGGTAGGTGCTGGTGATGGGGTGCTGATGGATGCCAGTATTGAGATGATGGGTGCTTATGGCTGCTGATATTGGGGTGATGGTGGTGGGTGCTGATGGATGCTGATATTGGGGTGCTGGTGGAGGGTGCTTATGGATGCTGATATTGGGGTGCTGGTGGTGGGTGCTGCTCGGTGCTGGTGGTGGGTGCTGCTCACCCCTTCCCTCTCCCTCCCCGCTCTCTTTTTGGGGCGCACAGCCCAGGCGGAGGGCGCCAAGGAGGCCACGCTCTCGCCAGGCAGCAGCCAATCAGAAACTGAGCTGCAGGAAGGAGGTGGAGCTAATGTAGATGGTAAAGAGACCCCCCCTCTCCGGACCTGGCATTGTCCCCATCTCCCCATGTCCCCGTCTCCCAGGAGGGCCACATCCCCATGTCCCAGGAGGACCACATCCCCAGATTCCAGGAGGACCACATCCTCGTGTGCCTGTGTCCCAGGAGGACCATGTCCCCATGTCCCAAGAGAACCACATCCCCACATTCCAGGAGGACCATGTCCCTGTATCTCCATGTCCCAGGAGGAGCAGGTTTCCGTGTCCTAGGAAGGCCATGTACCTGTGTCTTTCTGTCCCAGGAGGGCCACATTCCTGTGTCTCAGGACCACATCCCTGTTCCCCATGTCCTAGGAAGACCACATCCCTGTGTCCCTGGAGAACCATGTCCCCATGTCCTAGGAAGACCACATCCCTGTGTCCCTGGAGGGCCACCTTCCCATGTCCCCACAACAGGAATGCCCTCGTGTCCCTCGAGGGGAGCCACGTCTTCTCCAGATCAGCGTCACCTTGGAGGACGTGTCCCTGGGAAGGGACTGTGTCTGGACAGGGGTCTGTGACCGGATCCCTCCATGAAGGGACACAACCTGCGCAGAGGGGACAGCACCTCGGGCCACCAACGCCCCCCCGAGCAGGTCCATGCCGCTCTAACACTGCTCATCTCCTTCTCAGGCAACTACTTCTACGTCAGCATGCCCACGGGCCGCCCCGCCGCCCCGGACCCCCCGCCGCCCCCCAGCCCCCCGCGGGGGTCCCCGCAGGAGTCACCCCCTTGTCCCCCCCTGGACGCTCCCGCTCCCCTCCGCGACGTCGACCTCATCTTCCGCACCATCGAGCAGCTGACGCTCAAGCTCAACCGGCTGAAGGTACGTGACCCCTCAACTCGGGGGGCTCCTTGGGGTGTCCTAGAGGGAGGGACAGGAGGACCATGTCCCTGTGTCCCCGTGTCCTAGGAAAACCACATCCCTGTGTTCTACGAGGGCCATGTTCCCATGTCCCTGTGTTCCAGGAGAACCATGTCCCTCTGTCCCCATGTCCCAAGAGGGACACATTCCTGTGTTCCAGGAGAACCATGTCCCTGTGTCCCCGTGTCCTAGGAAGACCACATCCTTGTGTTCCAGGAGGGCCATGTCCCTCTGTCCCCATGTCCCAGGAGAACCATGTGCCCGTGTCCCTGCGTCCCAGGAGAACCACGTCCCTGTGTCCCAGGAGATCCATGTCCCCGTGTCCCTGTGTCCTAGGAAAACCACATCCCTGTGTCCCAGGAGATCCATGTCCCCGTGTCCCTGTGTCCTAGGAAGACCACGTCTCTGTGTTCCAGAGGGCCATGTCCCAGGAAGACCATGTCCCTCTGTCCCCGTGTCCCTGGAGGACCATATCTCTGTCCCCCCGTGTCCCTGGAGGGTCACCTCCCTGTCCCCGTGTCCCAGGCGGGGTGGGGGGGGACACAAGCTGGGCACAGCCCCACGCGTGCCCCCCACCCCAGACCTGTCCCCTCTCTCCCAGGCGGTGGAATTGGCGCACCGGGAGCTGCTGCGCTCGCTGGGATGCAGCTCCTCACCCGCTGCCGCTGCGCAGAGGGGCTCAGCCCCCGCCAGGGACGTGGGGACGCCGCGGCCCCCCAGCCCCGACGCCGACAGCCCCCTGTCCCGCGCCCTCCGGAGCCTGCAGGGCCCCAACGCCAACACCCCAGGTAAGAGCCCCCCGCTCAGTGCCTGACGCCCGTCTCCTCACCCCCCCTGTCCCCTCTCCTCTCTCCCCTCTTCACTTTCATGTCCCCTCACCCCCTGTCCCCTCTCTCTTCGCCCCATTGTCCCCCTCCCACGCCCCCCATCCCTTTGCCCTCCACTCCTCTCTCCTCTCCCCTATTTTTCAGGCTCCCGGGGCCCCCCTTTGTCCCCCTGTCCCTTTGTCTCCTCATCCCCTCACCCCGCCTGTCCCCTTGCTTCCCCCCACCCCATCCCTTCATCCCTCCCCTCTCTTCCAGGTTCCTGAGCACCCCCCTTTCCAGGCTCCTGACCCCTCTTATCCCCTCAACCCCCCCCCATCCCCTCTCGCCTCTTTTCCAGGCTCCCAAGCTCCCGCCTTGCTCTTAATCCCTTTGGCCCCCCACCCCCTTATCCCTTGTCCCCCCTTTTTCCAGGCTCCTATCCCCCCCCCCATATCCCCCCACTCCCTTATCCCCTCTCCCCCCTTTTCCAGGCTCCTGTCCCCCCTTGTCCCCCCCCCTCACCCGTGTCCCCCCTTTTCCAGGCTCCCGTGCCCCCCTGGCCGAGGACCCCTCTCCAGATGCTGCCCTTTAGCCGCAGTGAGTTGGGGGGTGGGGGGGTCACCCCCCCAGGACTCTCTCGAAGCGGGGGAGCGCCCCGACAGCCCCTGTGGCCCCTCCCTGCACTATGGGACAGGGACGGGGGGGGCTTCGGCTGGAAAGAAGCACGATTTGGGGGGACACCAGGAGCTGGGGTCCCCCCTTATCCCCTCGCATGGCCCCCCCTGCGCCCCCCCGGCCGCGAGAGCTGGATCCGGTTTGTATAAATGCACTTTGTTCCGTTCCTCTCCGCGCTCCCCCCCCCCTATAAATATGTATGTACGGACCTCCCCCCCCTCTGTAAATACCCCCCCTGCCAAGAACGGGGACCCCCCCCGGCACCGGGATCTCCTCCGCACCGGTGACAATCGGGGAGCCGGGGTGTCCCCCCCACTTTCTCCCTCTCGTGGGGGTGTTGGCGCGGGGGGGGCTGATATAAATATTATAAATACTGGAGCCGGGACGGAGCGGCCGCTGCTGCGGGCGCTGAGCCGCGTCCTGCCCTTCCCATCCACCGGAAACCTTGGATCCGCTTTATTGGGGAAAGAAGCCAAGTGCATGCGCTGCGTCACCCACGGGAGCACCCTTGGATGTTTGAGAGCACCCATGGGTCCTCAGGAGCACCCAGAGATCCTTGGGAGCACCCACAGGAGCACCCTCGGATCTTCTGGAGTACCCACAGGTCCTTGGGAGCACCCATGGATCCTCTGGAGTACCCACAGGTCCTTGGGAGCACCCATGGGAGCATCCACAGATCCTTGGGAGCACCCACAGGTCCTTGGGAGCACCCATGGGAGCACCCCCTGGATCCTTTGGAGCGTCCACAGGTCCTCGGGAGCACCCATGGCTACTCAGGAGCACCCATGGGTGTTCAGGGCCTGCTAAGCGCCCGATCTCGATTCCTGCTCCTCTTCCCGGCCGTGGGCAACCTGCTCTGAAAGTGGCACCAATGCCCGGAGCCGCGCCAGGGCCGGGCTGGCGGCGGGGATGCGGTTTCTCTGCGGGGAAAGGGGGGCGTCAGGCTCTGCCCCACGGCAGTGTCTGCCCCACGGGTGCCCCACGGCAATGGCAGCCCCATAGCAGTGCTGGCCCCATAGCGCTGTCAGTGTCCTGGGAGCCCCATGGCAGTGCCACCCTCTCCATGTGCCCAGTGGCAATTCCAGCCCCATGGCAATGCCACCCTATGTGCCCAGGGGCGCTGCCGGCCCCACGGCGCTGCCGGCCCCATGGCAATGCCAGCCCTACAGCACTGCCAGCCCCACGGCAATGCCAACCCCACGGTGCTGCCAGCCCCACGGCAATGCCAACCCCACGGTGCTGCCAGCCCCACAGCACTGCCAGCCCCACTCACCTCCAGCAAGAGGCACAGCAGTCCCTGCTGCCGTGGCCCCTTCGGCTTCTCTCGCTGCTGCGCTTCCAGTGCCACCAGGAAGGCGCCGAGGCCCCTCTCGGTGATGCGGTTGTCTGGGGGACACAGAGAGGGGTCAGGACAGGTTGGGGGGGGCCTGTGTGTCGCCACTCCCCAGCACCTCTCACTCACGGGTCAGGTTGAGGGTATGGAGCACCCGGTTTCCCAGCAGGATGACACTGCCCTGGTGCTGTGTGGCCTCCTCCAGCAGCGGGTTCGGTGGTGGGGCTGGATCCGGTGCCTGGGCACGGCGGGGGCCGTCAGGGAGTGGAGGGACCTTGGATTTGGGCACCTCTTCCCCATTCCTTCCCCTCCAGCATCTCCCACCTCCGGCCTTGGCTTCTCCTGGCTGCCCACTTTCACCTCTCTGCTGCGGCTGATTCTGGGCTCTGGCACTGCCGGGGAGGGGAGAGCAGGGAAGGAGCTGAGCCAGACGCAGCCCCCGCTGTGCTCCCCAAACCCCTCAGGACCCTCCCTCACATTTCTTGAGATGCTTGGCCTCCTCCTTCAACAGCAGCTCCTGCAAGAGAGGGACAAAACTGGAAGAGTGGGGAAACTGAGGCACGCCTGGGGATACCATCTCCATCTCTATCCTGCACACCCGGAGCATCTCCCATGCGAGGATGGGCTGAGAGAGTTGGGGTTGTTCAGCCTGGAGAAGAGAAGGCTCCGAGGAGACCTTAGAGCAGCTTCCAGGGCTGAAAGGGGCTCCAGGAAAGCTGCGGAGGGACTGTTCATAAGGGCTTGTGGGGATGGGACGAAAGGGAATGGGGATAAACTGGAGAGGGGCAGATTTAGGCTGGATATGAGGAGGAATTTCTTCACCATGAGGGTGGTGAGACCCTGGAACAGGTTGCCCAGGGAAGCTGTGGCTGCTCCATCCCTGGAGGGGTTCCAGGCCAGGTTGGATTTTGAGCCCCCTGATCCAGTGGGAGGTGTCCCTGCCCGTGGCGGGGGGGGGACTGGATGATCTTTAAGGCTTCTTTCAACCCAAACTATTCTATGAGACCCAGCAGCTCCTGTTGGGCTCCAACCAAACCCCTGGTTCCTCACCTTCTTCTTGGTCGGGCTTTTGCCGTGCTTGGTGGGTTGTGGTTTGTTGAGATGGCTGGTGGGATGCTGGCCATGGCCTTTGGTCTCCTTGGGGATCTGGGAGGAAAGAGAGGGGGGCTCAGGGTGCTGGAAGCCCCCTCGGAGCCTCTGAGCTTTCCCAGAGGAGGGGTCTCACCGTGCGGGGATGTCTGAGTGCCTCTGCGAGGAGCAGCCGCCGGCGCTGCACCACCTCGGCGTGCGTTAGGGGGAACGGGGCCAGGACCTGGCAAGGCAGCAGGGCAGGAGGTGGGACAGGAGCAGGATGAGCCTTGGAGCCCCCGCTCCCGGGGAACTCGGGGGGCACCCACCTCGGCCAGCCTGGTGGCCCCCGCGTCACCGATGTCATTGCTCGAGAGGGACAGGGAGAGCAGGGAGCGGTTCAAGCGCAGAGCCTGGAGGGACAGGAGGGGGTGGGGATGGGGATGGGGATGGACGTGGAGGTGGAGATGGTGGAGGTAGAGGTGGGTGGTGGAGACCCAGTACCTTGAAGGCCAAGGAATGGGATGGGTGGTGGGGACCCAGTGCCCAGAGAACAATTGGATGAGATGGGTGGTGGGATCTCGGCACCCAGAGAGCCAAGGGCTGGGTGGTGGGATCTTGGCACCCAGAGAGCCAAGGGCTGGGTGGTGGGATCTCGGCACCCAGAGAGCCAAGGGATGGGTGGTGGGATCTCAGCACCCAGAGAGCCAAGGGATGGGTGGTGGGATCTCGGCACCCAGAGAGCCAAGGGCTGGGTGGTGGGATCTTGGCACCCAGAGAGCCAAGGGATGGGTGGTGGGATCTCGGCACCCAGAGAGCCAAGGGCTGGGTGGTGGGATCTCGGCACCCAGAGAGCCAAGGGCTGGGTGGTGGGATGTCGGCACCCAGAGAGCCAAGGGATGGGTGGTGGGATCTCGGCACCCAGAGAGCCAAGGGATGGGTGGTGGGATCTCAGCACCCAGAGAGCCAAGGGCTGGGTGGTGGGCTCCTCCCAGCCTGCTGTCCCCACCTCGGCGATGTAGCCGGCTCCCAGGTCCGAGATGTGGTTGAAGCTGAGGCTGAGCGAGACGAGGCTGCGGTTGGAGCTCAGGCTCTGCCCGATGAGGTGGGCGCCCACGTCCCCAATGCTGTTGTGGCGCAGCGAGAGGTGGGCGAGCCTGTGGGCAGGGGGGGGTCACAGGAGGGTTCCAGGGGGGCTCAGCCCAGCGCTGCCCCATCGGGGTGGCACTCACGTGCTGTCGCTGCCGATCAGCGAGTGGAAGGCCGGTTCCAATAAAGGGTTCCCCTCTAAGCTGAGTGTCCTACGGAGGAACACCCCCCGGCCAGCGTTAACGATCCTCCCTGCTCCCCCATTCCTTAATTAGGGATAATGAGGAGCGCCCCTCGGCCGGGCACGTACCGCAGGCTGGGGCAGCGCGCCAGCAGGGCCGACAGCGCCGGGAGCTGCTGCTCCGTCAGCCCCACCTTCCAGAGGCTGTGGGGGACAACGCGGCATCAGGACCCGCTGCTGGCGGGGGGGACGTGCCAGCATCTCGGGGGGGAGGGGGGCTGTATCCCACCCTTGCCCACACCCCATCCCTGCCTGTACCCCATCCCTGCCCGTATCCCATCCCTGCCCATACCCCATCCCTGCCCATACCCCAACCCTGCCCGTATCCCAACCCTGCCCGTATCCCAACCCTGCCCGTACCCCAACCCTGCCCGTATCCCATCCCTGCCCATACCCCATCCCTGCCCATATCCCATCCCTCCTGCATCCCAACCCTGCCCGTATCCCAACCCTGCCCGTACCCCAACCCTGCCCATATCCCATCCCTGCCCATACCCCATCCCTGCCCATATCCCATCCCTCCTGCATCCCAACCCTGCCCGTACCCCATCCCTGCCCGTATCCCATCCCTGCCCATATCCCATCCCTCCTGCATCCCAACCCTGCCCGTACCCCATCCCTGCCCGTACCCCATCCCTGCCCGTATCCCATCCCTGCCCGTATCCCATCCCTCCTGTATCCCATCCCTCCTGCATCCCAACCCTGCCCGTATCCCATCCCTGCCCATATCCCATCCCTCCTGCATCCCATCCCTGCCCGTACCCCATCCCTGCCCGTACCCCATCCCTGCCCGTATCCCATCCCTCCTGCATCCCATCCCTGCGCCCATCCCATCGCCTCCACCCCGCGCTCACTGCGCTGCCTGCAGGCTGCCCAGGGTGGGCAGACAGCGGCTCAGGACCCACAGCATGGGCTCCTCCACCTTCCAACCTGCAGAGAGGGACAGCACTGACACGATGGGATGGGCGGGAATTGTGGAATGGGTTGAGTTGGAAGGGACCTCCAAGCCCGTCCAGTTCCACCCCTGCCATGGGCAGGGACACCTCCCACCGGATCAGGAGCTCCAAGCCCCATCCAACCTGGCCTTCAACAACCCCAGAAGCGGCCTGCCCCGGCCCAAAGCACCCAGAAGATGCCAGAGGGGCCCTTGGGCTGAATTCAAGGGGCTCCTCATCCCTCCCGTTGCGGGGGACCCTGGTGGTCCCCAGAACCCACCTCGCAGGAAGACGGCGCGGACTCTCCGAGGGTCCTCCTGCTCCTTCTCCACCTGGATGCAGGGTTTGTAGTAGCTGTATTTGCACTCGATGCGGGTGAGAACGTCTTCCAGGGTGGGCTCGGTGGTTTCATCCTCTGCAGAAGGGGTCATAGGTGGGTCTGGGGGTGCTGCCCCACATAAAGACCCCACAGCTGCCCCCCAACCCCACTCACCATCCGCAGGAAAGCTTGGGGGTGGCCGGGGGATGACCCTGGGGGCAACAGTGATGCCAGCGCGGGCGCAGAGCTCGGGAAAGTCCTCCTCCAGAATCCCAGTGCATTCATATTCCTCTACAGAAAAGAGTTGGGGGGGACATCAGGGGGTTCCCCGCAGCCCCCCAACCCCTGCCAGGGCTGGGACCTCACCTGCGTCCTGTTCGGCCTTCACCTCCACACTCTTCACCTCCTCTTCTTCCACGGCCACCGCTGACATCCTCTGCCGGTGTGTCTGGTCTCCCCGTCTCCTCATGGCCAGCAACTGGGGGGCAGGGGGGGCTCTAAGGGGGTCCTTGTGGGGTGAGGGGGGGTCCTGGGGCTCTGAGGGGGTCCCAGCAGGGTCCCTATGGGGTGAGGGGGGGTCCTGGGGCTCTGAGGGGGTCCCTATGGGGTGAGAGGGGGTCCTGGGGCTCCGAGGGGGTCCCGGGGCTCTGAGGGGGTCCCAGCAGGGTCCCTATGGGGTGAGGGGGGGTCCTGGGGCTCTGAGGGGGTCCCAGCAGGGTCCCTATGGGGTGAGGGGGGGTCCTGGGGCTCTAAGGGGGTCCCTATGGGGTGAGGGGGGGTCCTGGGGCTCTGAGGGGGTCCCTATGGGGTGAGGGGGGGTCCTGGGGCTCTGAGGGGTTCCCAGCAGGGTCCCTATGGGGTGAGGGGGGGTCCTGGTCCAGACCTGGGGTCCCTATGGGGGTCTCTAAGGGAGGGATGTCTCAGGCCTGGGGTCCCCCCGGGTCCCCCCGGAGGTTCCCAGGCCCGTTCCCATAGCAACGCTGCCGCCGCGGCGCGAGGGGAGGGGCTGGGGGGCGAGACCGCGCATGCTCGGGGCGTGTTCCGTAAAGAAAGAGGCGTGGTTATCGGTTGTAGTGGGTGTGGCCCTAAAATGGGGCGTGGTCTTCAGAGAAGGGGTGTGGCTATCGGGAAGGGGGCGTAGCCAGAGAGGCCGAGGGGCTGCTGGGAAGGGGCGCGGCCGTTTGAAGAGGGTCCTGCGGGTGGAAGAGGGGGTCTGAAAGGGGTCTCAGAGGGCTCTGGAGGGGTTGTGGGAGTGTTGGAATGATCCTGGGGGGCTCCAGAGGGGTCCCAGAGGGCTCTGGAGGAGTCCTGGGGGTTTTAGAGGGGTCCCGGGGGGCTCCAGAAGGATCCTGGCGGTCCCTAGAAGGGTCCCAGGGATCCTAGAAAGGTCCTGGATGGCTTTATGGGTCCTGGGATCCTCGAGGGGTCCTTCGGGTCCCTGGAGGGATCCTGGGGAGCTCGAGAGAGCTCTTGGGGGTCCCTCAAGGGGTTCTTGGGCTCTTGGAGGACTCCTGGAGTGCTACAGACGGTGCTGGGCGTCTCTTGCTGGGTGCCGGGGGCTTGGGAGGGATCCTGGGCATCCTCTGGGGGTCCTGCAAGGTTCTAAAGGGGTCCCGGCAGCCCCCAGAGGGAGGGGGGTGGAATTTTTCCCCATATCCAAGCTAAACCTTTCTGATGCAACTTGAGGCCGTTTCTTCTCATCCCATCATTTATTCCTTGGGAGCAGAGCCCAGCCCTGACCTGGCTCCAACCTTTCCAGGGGCTGCAGAGAGCAATGAGGTCTCCCCTCAACCTCCTCTTCTCCAAACTAAACAGCCCCAGGGCCCTCAGCTGCTTCCACAACCCCTTTTCTCCAGTTCCTTACCAGCTCTGTTCCCTTCTCCAGACACGCTTCAGCCCCTCATTGTCCTTCTTGGAGTGAGGGGCCCAAAACTGAACCAAGGGTTTGAGGTGTGGCCTCACCAGCACCAAGTCCAGGGGGACGATCCCGTCCCTGCTCCTGCTGGCCACCCCATGGCTGATCCAAGTCAGGATGCTGGTGGCCTTCTTGGCCACTGCACTGGTGCCCAGCGATGGCTATGAAGGAAATCTCCTGGGGCTTGGGGCTGTCAGGAAAGCAAGGTCCCAGCCCATCTGGGCCTTCCATCTTCCATTTATTTCATTGATCATATAGGGATTAATTTTCCTGACTGTGCCTCCGCTGGCTGCTTCTGGAGGCAGCCAAGTGCCTGCAGGTCTTCCCGGTGAAAGAAAATCAGGCTGTTGTCACGGCCTTTGTTTTATTACAAAACCCTCAGTACCTCAACGCACCCCAACCTGTAACAGAGCAACCAGAAAGAACAGGAATGCAGCAATTAACGGCTCAGCAAACACAACGGAGACCCAGACCTCCAGTTTTTCCCACCGGAGCCCCTTCCCGCAGGCAGCACCCAGGGAGGGGGCCCTGAGGTTGAACAGGGGATGGCAGCGAGGAAAGAACCCTTTGGCTGAAGGCAGCACCGATGGCAGAACCGCAGCCCAAACAAGCTCCTCAGTCCCGCCGAGGCCCCATCCCAGAGAGCGCGCTCTGTGCCAAACACACAGACGCAGAGTTTGCCTGGTGGAGGCCTGAGATGTTCAGCCGGGTGTTTATTTCTTCTTTAGAACGCAAGAAGAGAATGCTGAGGGGATGGGTTCTCTCCTGCTGACGGAGCTGACGCTTGGCAGGTTGGCTGCTGCTGCTGATCCCAACACACCTGCAGTTCCAGGCACGTGTTCTTCCCTCCGCCCTGGGGTGCTGGCGGCTCTTGGCTTCGCTCAATTCTTTTTGGTTTTGGGGGTGTCGTACTTCCTCTTGCTGGAGTACCAGAGCAGCAGCGGGATCCCGATGGAGGGCAGCGTCATCACTCCAAACGCCGCCCAGTCCAGCTGGAAAGAGGAATTGTGAGAAAGAAGTCAAAGAATGTACTAATCAGTCTCAGAACCATCAGATCTTTTCCTCTCAAAGCTTTCAGCTCCAATCCCGCAGTTCCAGCTCCTTGACAGAGAGAACTAGGATAAAAAAGCTTTATTTTTTCTGAACAACTGATAGGGATTAATCTGGGTTGGAGTTTTCCAGGCAACCGCAGAGCAAACCAGACGCCCCACAACCCGGCACAAAGCCCCCGTGCTGCAGCGCAATTCCAATCGCCAACGGAAAAGTACTTACAAAGTGAGGGGAGAACCTCCTGTCAAACTCACGCTGAGCCAGGATCCCTCCCTGCCCGGGAGCACTGGTGAATCCAACCTGGAAAAGGAGGGGGGGAAAGAGATTTGAGAGCGCAGGACAGATGTCAGCCCCAAAGGGCAGCTGGAAGAGCAGAGTTGGGTGAATTCACTCTCCCGTTTGGGCCAGGATCCTATAAATAATGAACTCACCACAACCTGCCCGCCCTCCTGCGCCAGGTAGGTGATGGTGGCAGAAGTGAAGTTGAAGTATCCGGCCTTGAGAGGCCGCAGCACCACGGTGTGGGACACGTTGCTCGCCCTGAGCGCCATCAGTTAAGGAAAAGAGCTGGAGTTCATGCGAGGAGGAAAAGTCATAGAATCACAGAATGGTTTGGGTTGGAAGGGACCTCAAAGCCCATCCAGACCCACCCCTGCCATGGGCAGGGACATCTGCCACTGGCTCAGGGGCTCCAAACCCCATCCAACCTGGCCTGCAAACGGGAGAGCTGCAGGACACTCAAGGGTCAGGAGTAGCGTCAGGAGCAGTTTCAAAACATGAAAGGATACGGAGCGATCCTGTCCCACTTCACATTGAGCATCCCAGAGACAATGCCAAAATCTTCTGGCGGGAAAGAATCATCCGACAGCTCCACATCTAAAGCGGCACTAAACACAACAAAGAAAGGGATGAGCAAAGGATCCTTGACTTGGCGTTCCGCTCATGGGGATAGCACAGAGAGGGACAGCAGCTCCACCAGAGCAGAACTGGTTTGGGACCATAAAATGTCACCGGGAGGAGAGGAAAGGCACGGTACAGGGGGACTATACAAAGTGGAAGGCAAAGATGAGATGAACTGCACCAAAAGCAGGAATGTTGGTGTGAAAAAGAGCTCAAGGAGCAGCTGTGTGCAAGGGAACAGCGTCACAGACATAGAAGTAACCGTTGCCAGAGCAGCCAGGAGGCAAAAGCAGGGAACAGGGAAAGCAGGGACAACAGGAGAAGAAGAAAAGGGCAAATTGTGGGGTGAAACCTTCCAGTCCCACTAGTGAGCACAGAGCTGGGGAGAGCAAAGGCAACAGGACAGAGCCCAGGGATGTCCCAGATCCACAGACGCCTCACGTTTGCTCCTAGTCAGTGTTCGTGGCCCGGACGTGGCTCACCTGGAGCCGACATTGTAGATGTTGTACTGCAGAGTCAGGTCCTTGCCCTCCACGGCATATCTGTTCAGCAGGGATTTGGAGGCCAGGAGCCGGGCACCTTCCTCACCGCAGACCACATGGAACAGGACAAACACAGCGAGAATGAGGAGCTTCATCTAGAAGGAAAAGAAAATGGGATGTCATTTGTAACTTAACTGCAAAGAGAACATGGAACAGGACAGCGAAGCAGGGCTACCCTCCCAGGCTCTCCCATCCCTCCACAGGATTTTTTTCCCCTCAAAAATCCCTGCTCCTAGAGCCACTTGGACCTCAATCCCTCCCCACAGCTCCCACCCCGTCCCCCAACAACTCCCCACAGCCCCCACCCAGGCCCCCCATCCCTCCTCACGGAGCCCCTGCCCCCCAATAACTCCACACAGCACCCAACCCAAGCCCCCCATCCCTCCTCACGGAGCCCCTGTCCCCCAATTCCTCCCTACAGACCCCATCTAGGCCCCCAAACCCCTCCTCACTGCCACTCCTGCCCCTCAATCTCTCCCCACAGACCCCTCTCAGGCCCCTCAACCCCCTCCTTTCAGAGCCTCTCGCGCCCTAGTCCCCCCGCCCTCACCTCTCCTGCCCCGCGAAGGCCAAGTCAGCGCACCAGGAACGGAAGCGGCGCGACCGGAAGTCGGTATCGAGCAGCCGCGGGGCATGCTGGGAAATGTAGTCCTGCACTGGAGACGATGGACTCCGCGCATGCGCAGAGCTGAGGTCCCAGTTCCAACCCCACCCAGCACTCTCCATGCAGGACGGAGCCATGTGTTTCCCCCCAGTACAATATCCACACGGATTTACACCCCTCCAGAGATGGGGACGCCCCTTTGCCCTGGACAGCCTCTGTCTGGGCTTCACCACTCTCTCAGTGAAGGAATTTTTCCCAATATCCAATCTAAACCTCCCCTGGAGCAGCTCCACAAACTCCAATTTATTGGTGGCTGGAGAGCAGCATTGAGAATCATGGGATCATCGAACCATTAAGGATGGAAAAGACCTCTGAGCTCGTCCAGTCCAACCCTGTTTTAGTTAATGTAAGAAAATTAAAGTCCAAATGGGATTTAATATTTTTATTCAGATAGGAAAGCAAAACCAGCGCTGGGCGGCCGGGGAGTCACAGCTCCTCCAGGGCTCACAACTTGCTTTGGATACACCTTCCCCTTCTGTTGCCCTCTAAGGTGGTTACAACATCTTCAGGGCTTCCAGCTTCGGCTTTTATTATCTCTAGATGATATCTGCAAGCCAAGCATTCATTGCTATAGCAAAGTCAACCTTTACCTGAATACCATTGCAACTTGTTCCTCTTATTCAAAAGAGGATGTTCTCCGTCTTTTCAAAACCGCAAAAGGGCTCTGAGCCCAGCTGGTCAGTTGGTTTGTTCAGCAAATGGTTTAGTTACTTATTACAACCCCACCACGCTGACCAAATCATAGAATTGTGGAATCTTAGAATCATAAAATAGATTGGTTTGGAAGGGATCTCGAAGCCCATCCAGTCCCATGGCAGGGACACCTCCCACTGGATCAGGGGCTCCAAACCCCATCCAACCTGGCCTGGAACCCCTCCAGGGATGGGGCAGCCACCGCTGCTTTGGGCATCCTGGGCCAGGGCCTCCCTACTCTCAAACTGAAGAAATTCCTCCTTATGTCCAGTCTAAATCTGCCCTTCTCCAGTTTATACCCCATTGCCACTCGTCCTGTCACTCACGGCCTTTGTAACAGCCCCTCCCCAGTTTTCTTGTAGCCCCTTTCAGCACTGGAAGCTGCTCTAAGGTCTCCTCAGAGCCTTCTCCAGGCTGAACAACCCCAACGCTCATAGCTTGTCCTCGTACGGGAGGTTCTCCAGCCCTCAGATCATCTCCATGGCCTCGTCTGGACCCGTTCCAACAGTTCCATCTCCTTCTTATGCTGAGGATTCCAGCGGGTCCAGGGAGGGGATTCTATCCCTGATCTCGGCTCTGGTGACACCACACAAGAAGGATGTTGAGGCTCTGGAGTGTGTCCAGAGAAGAGCAACGAAGCTGGTGAGGGGCTGGAGAACGAGTCTGACGAGGAGCGGCTGAGGGACCTGGGGGTGTTCAGCCCTGAGAAGAGGAGGCTGAGGGGAGACCTTATTACTCTCTACAACTACCTGAAAGGAGAGTGTAGAGAGGAGGGAGCTGAGCTCTTCTCCCAAGGTGATAGGACAAGGGGGAACGGCCTCAAACTGCACCAGGGGAGGGTGAGACTGGACATCAGGAAGAAGTTCTCCACTGGAAGGGCCGTGGGGCCCTGGCAGAGGCTGCCCGGGGAGGTGGTGGAGTCCCCATCCCTGGAGGTAATTAAAAGACGGGTAGACGAGGTGCTCAGGGCCATGGTTTAGTGGCAGATGGGAATGGTTGGACTCGATGATGCAAGAGGTCTTTTCCAACCTGGTGATTCTATGAAGTGCAGGACCTGGCATTTGGCCTTGTTAAACCTCATGCCATGGGTCTCAGCCCACCAGCCCAGCCTGCCCAGATCCCTTTGGAGAGCCTCCAAACCCTCCAGCGCTTCCTCCCAGCTCAGTGTCTTTGCAAACTTGCTAAGGGTGAACTCAATGCCTTCATCCAGGTCATTGATAAAGATCTCTAGTGATCTCCAAGGTCTTTTCCAACCAAGCAATTCTATGATTCCATGATTCTATGAATGGCTGTGGTGGGGAGGCCGCGGGGCTCTGGTCCCAGGGGACACGGGGACACCAGGAGGAGCTCGGGTCCCCCCGAGCAGCCACTGTGCATGGGGAAAATGGCCGCAGCCTCTGGGACTACAACTCCCGTCATGCCCCGCGGCAGCACTGCGCCCAGGGGGCTCTGCGGCAGGACGGGCGCGACCACTCCGATCACGGAGAGGGGGGTGGGCGTTGAGAAATTCCTTTCCACGTAGAGATACCAATCCCCTCTTAGCTCGCTTATGGAGCCAATGAACCCCTCTCAAATACCTTCTAGATGCGGAAGAGTGTCGCCATGCCACCCTCCTGCTGCCGCTTTGTGTCTGTGCGACGAGTTTCCCCCCTCGCAACATCCTCACGCTCAGCGCATGCGCACACGCTGAGCGGGCCGCCCTTCTATACCAAGCCCACAGTGAGCGCCGCGTTCTGATTGGGCGCCGCGCGGGCGGGGCGCGCTGTGATTGGTTAGCGTTGGCGGGAGGTGTTGCTAGGAGAGGCGGGCGTGGAGGCGCGGCTCCTCATTCTGATTGGCCGTCTCGCGAGCGGAGCGCTCTGTGACTGGTCCGCGCGGGCGCGGAGGCGGGATGCGGCTTTCTGACTGGACAGCGCGAGGGCGGGAGCGCGCTGTGATTGGTCCTCGCCGGCGGGAGGCGGGGCTTGTGCGTCGCGCGGC
This sequence comes from Cuculus canorus, assembly GCF_017976375.1. Classification (NCBI taxonomy): domain Eukaryota; kingdom Metazoa; phylum Chordata; class Aves; order Cuculiformes; family Cuculidae; genus Cuculus; species Cuculus canorus. The sequence continues at coordinate 3,065,199 of NC_071428.1, forward strand.
GGCGGAGAGAGCGCGCCGTGTCCAGAAGGTTCCGCGCCGGGTACCGCGCTCGCACCGCCGCCATGATGGGCCCGCGCCCCGTTCTCGTCCTCAGTGAGTGCCCTGAGGGGCTCGGGGAGGGGCGGGGAGGGGCCGGGGACCCTTCCCCCTCGCCGCCTCTGCGGGTCCCTCCGCCAACGGGGCCTCTCCGTGACGGGGCCGCCGGGCCTGGGCCCTCCCTTACGGCCCCGGCGCCCACTGGGGCCACACGGGGGAACCCATCCCGGCCGCTTCTCTTCTGCCTCTCCTCTCCTTCTGCCTCTCTCTTCCTTCTGCCTCTCCCCTCCTTCTCCCCTCCTTCTCCTTCTCCTTCTCCCCTCCTTCTCCCCTCCTTCTCCTTCTCCTTCTCCTTCTCCTTCTCCTTCTCCCCTCCTCCTCCTTCTCCCCTCCTTCTCCTTCTCCTTCTCCTTCTCCCCTCCTCCTCCTTCTCCCCTCCTTCTCCCCTCCTCCTTCTCCCCTCCTTCTCCTTCTCCCTCTCCCCTCCTCTCTCTCCCCTCCCTCTCTCCTCCTTCTCCCTCTCCCCTCCCTCTCCTCCTTCTCCCTCTCCCCTCCCTCTCCCCTCCCTCTCCCTCTTTGCGCTTTCCCGTAGAAGCCCTTGCACCGCGGGTTTATCCCCGCGCTCCTGAGACCGTATACGCCGGCAAATAAAGTTTCATGTGGGGTTTTAGAAAGTAGAAAGCCTTTACTCAAGGCTGGGTTGCACGAGGGAGTGATTTCCATCCATGGTGTGCAGCCACGCAGGAGCTGGGACAGGAGAGATTTCCTGCTTACATGCATGTATGTACAATTTCCGGGAATTTTACACCTATTCTTTTCCAAGGACTCATTTTAATGTTATTCTGAACTTCACAACAGCCAAATCTCTTGCTAATTTGGAGCTGGGCCCAGCTCTGCCTAACCTTGCGTTTGAGATGGGGAAAGACTGCAGACTGAGGTGATGATAGAAGATATGGCTGTTTAGCACAGACCAGTCTGACTGCAAGATGTTGACACCGAAAATGACAGCAAATTAACTCTCTTAAGACTCCTTTTGGAGTATTACGAAGCAAACATCTTTTAATCAGGCCTGAGATGCACGAGAGAGTGATCTTCGTTAATTGTGTGCAGCCTGACAAGAGCTGGGACAGAAGAGATTTCCCACTTCTGTGCATAGGGATAAATCTTCCCAAAAATCTTACGCCTATTGTATTCTTTTCCAAAGATTCGTTTTAACGTTATTATGAACTTCACACCAGTCAAATCTCTTCCTAATTTGGAGCTGGCTCCAGCTCTGCTTGAGCTTGCGTTTGATGTGGGGAAGAGTAGAAACAGGTGATGATAGAAGAAGGCGCATCTGTTCAGCAGAGGTCACACTGAACACATTGTTCACACACACAATGTTATCATTTCCAATGAATGAACAGTGTCTGGAAAAACACTGTTGAAAGAAATGTGCTATGAAAAGCTGTGCTATCAGAGAGGCTTTCAGTCTACCTTTCAAAAAATAGAATTACTTGGATTAAGATTTAACTATTTTATCTTGAATCAAAATATTCCACTTTTTGTAAAAGTAACTACTTTTTCTATGACTCCTCGCCCGCTTTGTGCTTTCCCATTGAATCCCTTGCACCAGGAGATTCTCCTCCTGCTCTGTTTTTCTCAAGGGTTTTTGTTCATCCAAGTTGCTGAACCCTCGCCCTCCGTTGCATCCCTCGGTCTTATTCCTTGTGCTGCTTTTACTGTTGTTTTCTTCTGTCTTACAACCCCGTGTGCACAAACTCCTGCTCCTGAGCTAAAGCCGTGCTCCTCTTGTCACAAAAGAAAAGCAGCGCTGAGCCTGGAGGTCCTTTAGGACAGATGGGCTCCAAACAGGGCTGCCTGTGCCAGAGCCGTGGGGCTCACACTGATAGGTAAAACTTCATCTTAAACTGACATTGGAACTTGCTGTGCATGAGGATCCGTCCCTTGCTTTGTCTGAAAGTGGCTGCATGGCAGCGCCAAGGCTTTGTGGAATTTTGCAGGTTCCAGTGGGTCACCGCTGTTTGCTTTTCTTGGGGACAGGTTCTGATGCAGGAGTGCAAAGTTTTGTCTTGATTCAATTAGGATGCTAATGGGGAGTTCTGTTATAATAGGGGATATTGCTTTTCGCTCAGTTTTCCATGGAAGTGCTTAATTACACTGGCTTTTTTATATTCACAGAATCAGGGGATGGTTTGGGTTGGAAGGGAACTCAAAGCCCATCCAGTCCCACCCCTGCCATGGGCAGGGACACCTCCCGCTGGCTCAGGGGCTCCAAACCCCATCCAGCCTGGCCTGGAACCCCTCCAGGGATGGGGCAGCCACCGCTGCTCTGGGCAACCTGGGCCAGGGCCTCCCCACCCTCACAGGAGAACATTTCTCCCCAAGATCTCGTTTCAATCTCGCCTTTTTCAGCTGAAACCTGCCCCCCTCGTCCTCTCCCTGCACTCCCCGATCAAGGGATGTTGGTTTTCACTCAGTCTTCCATGATGGTGCTCTCTTACAGCAGTTTTTTCTATATTCACGTTGTAAACTCTTAATGCAGAACTGGTGCTTCAAGTGTGGTTGACTGCGAGCATCTGGGACGCATTGGTGGCATCACTGCTTTAGTCTTGGGCTGCTAAGTAAGGTCAGATGAAAGTTATCTTTGTATTCCAATATTTTATGGGGTTTTTTTTGTGCTTTAGGTCAGAATATGAAACGTGAGTCTGGAAGAAAAGTCCAGGCTGGAAACATCACTGCTGCTAAGGTACCATACCCTCACGTCCAGCTTTTTCCATCCCTTTTTATAGTCTGTGTGTATGTATTTATATATTTAAGAAGAAAAACCTGACCTGAATTGTGTTTTCTCTGGTCTGTGTGGATCCAGAGCAGAAACAGCCCAGTGTGGATCCAGAGCAGAAACAGCCCAGAAAATGAATTTTCAGTGCTAAGAGGGGCAGCATAACTGGAGATCGAGGAGTTTAACCCACCGAAACCTCTTTCTTTGCAAAATCTGAAAGTACTGGTTGTCACATTGAATTTAGTTAATAACTTTTGTGGTGTTTGTGCTCTTCGCATCCTTGTGTTCTCGTTCTCACACCGTTCAACTGCAGGGTCATCAGGGCACTTTAATCTTGCAGTGGCTGCTTGTTTCCCATAGACTCTGCTTTTTTGGACTCCACAATGCCCTCCTGCGTTGCCTCATTTCTTTTGTCTCTCCTAGACTATTGCTGACATTATCCGGACGTGTTTGGGACCAAGAGCCATGATGAAGGTAAGAACTTTGCAGAAATACCTGTGCTGTGACCTAACCGGGAACACTGTGTGTTTTCCATCAGTGCAAACTTTCTGTTCTCTTGGCTACAGATGCTTCTGGACCCCATGGGTGGGATTGTGATGACCAATGATGGCAATGCTATTCTGAGAGAGGTAAGATTCTCCTGAAGGATTGCCTGGGCTGTGGGTTGGAATCTTCCACGATACGTAGCTGTCAGTGGGATGATGTTGTTTGAACTGGATGATCTTTAAGGTCCCTTCCAACCCAAACTATTCTATGGTTCTATGATCCTGTGCAATATTCTGAATTAAAAGAGCTTGTTTCTGGTCTCAAAAAGGAAGAGAAATCTTTGCTGTAGCTGGGCAGAATGCTTGGATTGTTTTGAAAGGTGTGGTATTTGTTCCACTGAGCAATACAAGAAGTTTCAGCTTTTATGTTGTGGCACAAAACCAAACTCTTTGCTCCTATACAGATTCAGGTGCAGCACCCAGCGGCCAAATCGATGATCGAGATCAGCCGGACTCAGGATGAGGAAGTCGGAGATGGAACCACATCTGTGATTATCCTTGGTAAGGGGAGTCAGCGAGACAGACACTTTGTATAGGGTTAAGGCTGAAGTTTGTCCTTTTTGCTTCTCGGTGAGTGTGCATTAATGAAACAGATCCTTGTTATTTCCCAGCCCTGATATTAATAGGGATTTTTACCATGGAGGAGAATGCTGCATTTGTTAGACCCTTAGGAGATCAGCTCTATGTCTTGGGAAGCTGTGGTCTTCCCCCGAGATAAGCACAGTTAAGGATGTAGAAAGGTTTAGGTGCCATTTGAGCTCTCTGCTTGGGTAGGAGATGCTTTTTGTCTGCTGTGCTGTTCTACTGTCCTGACTGTTGGTTGTTCTGCTGACTTACCTGATGTTTTGGGTTTGTTTTCAGCTGGAGAGATGCTCTCTGTGGCCGAACACTTCCTTGAGCAGCAGATGCACCCGACTGTGATCATTGGGGCGTATCGCAAGGCTCTGGATGACATGATCAGTATCCTAAAGAAGATCGGGTAAGTGTGGGCTTGGGGACCTAAAAGGGGCGTGGGGTCCCAGTGCTGCTTAAATAGAATCATGGAATCATTATGGTTGGAAGACATCTTGAAGTCCACCCATCAGCCCAACCCCACTGTGCTGACTGAACCATGTCCCAAAGTGCCACATCTACATGTTTCTTTAATACCTCCAGGGCTGGAAGCTCCACTGCCTTGGGCAGCCTCTACCAGGGCTTTACCACTCTCTCAGTAGAGGACTCTTTCCTTATATCCAGTCTAAACCTCCCCTGGTACAACTTGAGGCCATTTCCTCTCATGCCATCCCTTGTTACTTGGGAGGTGGTGATCCCTCAGGGAATCCAGTTAGTGAAGGATAACTGAATACGATTGGAAAGGGACTTGGTGGGGTTAGGAGCAGATCGCAGTAACACTCAGTTTGTTGTTTGGTTTTTCCTTGCTGTCAGCACTCCAGTGGATGTGAACAATAGAGAGATGATGCTTAAAATCATAAAGAGTGCGATCAACACCAAGGCAATAAACCGCTGGTCTGACCTTGCCTGCACCATTGCTCTCGATGCTGTTAAGACTGTGGAGTTCGAAGAAAACGGCAGAAAGGAAATTGATATTAAAAAATATGCCAAAGTAGAAAAGGTGAGCATGTCCTGAGCGGTTTCTGACCGGTGTGCCCCTTTCTTGTGTGTGAAAATCCAGGAATGAGCTGTTCCTAGGATGCGGTGGGGAGAATTCTGTGCTGCTGATCTGCAATTCACAAAGACAACCCTTAAATATCTTTTATTTCAGTTGATGCTGTCAGGTGTGCTGCTTCCCAGCAAAAACAGGGCAGGGTTATTTCAGCTCTTTTGGGATATTTGTTAAAAAGATCATCTAAGTTTCACTTGGCATCTTCCAACCACATTGACGGGCAATGGGATGTGAGCGGTTTCTTAAGTTTTTTCATGGCTTTTAGTAGAATTATGGAATCACTGAGATTGGAAAAGACCTCTAAGGTCACCCAGTCTCTATGGGTTCTGCATCAGAACCTGTCCCCAAGAAAAGCAAACACCTGGCTCCAACCTTTCCAGGAGCTGCAGGGAGCAATGAGGTCTCCCCTCAGCCTCCTCTTCTCCAGGCTAAACAGCCCCAGGGCCCTCAGCCGCTCCCACAACCCCTGTTCTCCAGCCTCTTCCCCAGCTCCATTCCCTTCTCTGGATGCCCTCCAGCCCCTCAAGGTCTTTCTTGGAGTGAGGGGCCCAAAACTGAACCCAGGATTCGAGATAAAGCCTCCTCACCACCAAGTCCCAGGGGGACGAGCCCATCCCTGCTCCTTCTGGCCACTCCATGGCTGATCCAAGCCAGGATGCTGGTGGCCTTCTTGGCCACTGCTGGCTCACGTTCAGCCGCTGTCACCCAGCACCCTCAGATCATTTTCCAGCTTTCCAGCCGCTCTTCCCCAAGCCTGGAGTGTTGAATGGGGTTTTTGTGGCCCAAGTGCATGTCCCGCACCTGGCCTGGTTTTCACTTCATGCAAGCCAGCAGACTCTGAGAATTGACTTTGGTTGGGACCCAGGCAGATCATGGTTGTGTGGAAGCATTTTCTTTCTTGGCATGTGGGATGGATGATGGTATTCCTTGAGCAAACTGACTTCCCTTGTTTTCCTGCTTTCCATGACTCAGATTCCCGGTGGTTTTTGTGAAGACTCCTGTGTTTTGCGTGGAATCATGGTGAATAAGGATGTCACTCATCCCAAGATGCGTCGCCTTATTAAGAATCCACGCATTGTCCTTCTGGATTGTTCCCTAGAGTACAAGAAAGGAGAAAGCCAGGTAAAGCTGGTCGCGCGAGGGCTGTCTGCAGTGTTAGGTGCCGTGAACCAGTCCAGGTGGGAAGTTATGTGGTGGAGGTTGGTTGGTCAGACTTGGTGAAGGGTTGGGAGGAACATGGTGAGGCATTCATGCCGCTTTCTGTCCAGACCGACATTGAAATAACGCGGGAGGAGGACTTTGCCCGCATCCTGCAGATGGAGGAGGAGTATATCCAGCAGATCTGCGAGGACCTGATGAGAGTCAAACCAGACCTGGTCATCACGGAGAAAGGGATCTCTGGTAATGGCACACGTCATCCTTCTTTGTGTTGAATTTGTAAGGTTCCTGCTCTGTTAAATGCACCATTCAGTAGCTTTAAAACAAACCAACACCACAAAGAGCCCTCCAAACCTGATTTTGAACAGGACCCTGGTTTGATTTTTAGCTTTTGCAGACTGTTCTTTGTGGCAGGCATTGAAGTTGGTTCTTGAGGTTGTCTTGTGAGCGTGGGCACAAAAATGTTCTGCTTTTCCAGCACTTGGAAATGATACCAAACCATGAATGAGGATGAGTAGCAAACCATGAGGAGCTGCGCTGTATTTTTGCCTTGCAGCATGGTTTAAGCAACTGCATTTAGTTTTTTTCCTTCCATAATAACCTTTGTTAGTTTAAAGATACGTAAAGTTTGTCTTGATCCCACTGATCCATCAATAACATTCCTAAAACCTCGTTCCAGACTTGGCCCAGCACTACCTGATGAGAGCCAATATCACTGCTATCCGCAGGGTCAGAAAGACGGACAACAACAGGATCGCCAGGTAAATGCCATCTCCCCGCTGGAGCCCCTTCTCCCTGCCTGGAATATGCAGTTTTCCTTCTTATCTCACCCCGATTCCTCATTGAGAGCATCTGACTTGATCATTTGCGTTCCAGGGCATGTGGAGCTCGCATCGTGAGTCGCACGGATGAGCTGCGGGAGGATGATGTGGGAACAGGAGCCAGGCTCTTTGAAGTTAAAAAAATAGGAGATGAGTATTTTGCCTTCATCACCGACTGCAAAGACCCCAAGGCCTGCACCATCCTCCTGCGCGGAGCCAGCAAGGAAATCCTGTCGGTATGTTCCTCCTGTTCCACCTCCCCTCGGCATTGACCCCTTCATGGTGTCAAAAAAGTTGATGCTTCCCACTGAGAAGCTTTCGTGTGCACCTGAAGTGAGTGCAGGTGTCACCCAGCTTGTGGGGACACCTCCCCCTGGATCAGGGGCTCCAAGCCCCATCCAACCTGGCCTGGAACCCCTCCAGGGATGGGGCAGCCACCGCTGCTCTGGGCAACCTGGGCCAGGGCCTCCCCGCCCTCACAGCAAAACATTTCTTCCTAAGATCTCATGGAGAAAGGGATCTCTGGTAATGGCACACGTCATCCTTCTTTGTGTTGAATTTGTAAGGTTCCTGCTCTGTAAAATGCACCATTTGGTAGCTTTAAAACAAACTGACACCACAAAGAGCCCTCCAAACCTGATGTTGAACAGGACCCTGGTTTGATTTTTAGCTTTTGCAAACTGTTCTTTGTGGCAGGCGTTGAGGTTGGTTTTTGAGGTTGTCTTGTGAGCGTGGGCACAAAAATATTCTGCTTTTCCAGCACTGGGGAATGATACCAAACCATGAATGAGGATGAGTAGCAAACCACGAGGAGCAAACCGTTCCTCCTCATCCTCTCCCTGCACTCTCTGATCAAGAGCCCCTCCCAATCTTGTGGGCTGGGCTGTCCAGCAGAGGCCAGACTTTTGTCGCGTGGTGGAAATGGTGCTGTGGGCTGTGTGGGAGTTCCCTGAAGGCAACAATCTTTTCCCACTGATCCCTGCTTCCTTGCTGATCCCTGCTTCCCTGCCGTTGCAGGAGGTGGAGCGCAATCTTCAGGACGCCATGCAGGTTTGTCGCAACGTTCTCCTGGACCCGCAGCTGGTGCCGGGAGGGGGAGCTGCCGAGATGGCCGTGTCCCACGCACTGACAGAGAAATCCAAAGGCATGACAGGAGTGGAGCAGTGGCCCTACCGTGCCGTAGCCCAGGCTCTGGAAGTCATTCCCCGAACGCTGATCCAGAACTGCGGCGCCAGCACCATCCGCGTGCTGACCTCGCTCAGGGTAAGACGTGCGGCCTGCGGTTGCAGAAGAGGTTCGACCCCTTCTTGCTGTGTCCTGCTGTGTGGATCAGTCCTTGGGGGCAGCTCTTTTGTCGCTGCCGGGGGTTTTACGTTGAAGTAACCTTTGTGGAAGCAACAGATCCGTGGGAGGCGATGGGAAGGCTGTTGTGGGTTTTTGCATTACCTGGGCTGCAGACAATTTTACCAGCTTTGTTGCCAAATTTGAAAGCCCAAAAATGGAATTGAATTGCTGGCTTGAGGCACTGAAGCTTTAAAAGCAAAACAAAGCCCTGGGGGTGAAGAAACCCAATTTCATGTTTGGGATGAAATTGGAAGGTGCAAGAGCCTTCTCTTCTCCAGGCTGAACAATCCTGACTCTCTCTCCTCGCTGTTTTCTGGAGTCCTTGCTTGGTTCAGGTCTCTGGAGGTGAGTTTTCTGTCCTATTCTCTTGGTGTTGACCTGTCGTTCCGCTCGCAGGCGAAGCACACGCAGGAGGGCAGCCAGACGTGGGGGGTGAACGGCGAGAGCGGAGCCCTGGCCGATATGAAGGAGTTGGGAATCTGGGAACCCTTGGCTGTCAAACTGCAGACCTACAAAACGGCGGTGGAGGTGAGTGGGAAAGAGAGCTTGGGAGCCGTCTCTGGGCTGGAGGAGTGTTGGGATGTGGTGCTGGCATTCCAGGGATGCAGCACTGGCAGAGCTCGTGTTTGAGCTTTTGGAGGAGCTGGTTTTTTTCATCTTGGGGCTAAAACTTGGCAGTTCATCCCACCTTTTCCTGCAATCCATGCAGAGCATTTTCAGGGTTAGGCTGGAGCCATGGCTGAGCAGTTCGGTGCCAGCAAGTGTCCTGGGAGCTTCTATCCTTTGGCTCTGCTGAGCTGCCCTTAACAATCACGCTTGGAGTGTTGGATCAGAACAGTTCCTTGGAGTGAGCCCTGTCCCTTTCCCGTCAGTCAGCTGAGAATTGGGGTCCCTGGAGCTGCCGGCTGCTCTTCCCTGCTCCATTCCCTTCCCACAGTGCCATGTCGCTCTGTGCTGTGCTGAGAGAATCCTTGAACCGAGGGCAGAGGGTTCCTTGGTGGGAAAGACGAGGGTATTGGGAGGTTTGATTCCCTTGTGTTTGGTGATCCTGATTCCCTTGTGATTGGCGATTTTGATTCCATCGCAACTGGAGGTTTTGATTCCATCGTGACAGGGGGTTTTGATTGCGCTGTAGTGGGATCTGATCCTCTCGCAGTGGAGTCTGATGGTGTTGCAATGGAGGTTTATGTGCTGTGATGGGTTTTATCCCTTGGGACTGGGTTTTATCCGTTGCCCTGAGCTCCTGGCTAATGAGGCACCGGATTTCTCCCCAGACTGCTGTCCTCCTCCTCCGCATCGACGACATCGTCTCGGGGCACAAGAAGAAGGGCGAGGAGCAGAGCAAGCAGCCCGCAGCGCAGGAGGCAGCCCAGGAATAGGAGGGTCCCAGTTGGCACTGGGAAGAACTGGGAGAAGGCAGGAACAGGCTGGGCTGGATTGGGGGCGGGATGGGGAGGGGCTGGTGTCGAGCCCCTGCCCCGGGGGATGCAAATGGTTAATTTAAGGACTGTGATTCCACTGTTGCCTCAACAATAAATCACGTTGTTTCACTCCTTTGTGCGTTTCGGGGTTGGGGGGAGGGGGGGGGTTGGGGTCCCTGAATCGGGCGGCGGCGCCTTTAAGGGGGGGCGTGGCTTGCGCTGTCACGTGACCGTCCGGGAGGCCAACATGGCGGCAGTGGCGGTGGCGCTGCTGCTGACGGCGGCGGGGGGAGCGGCGGCGGCGGCGGGCAGGAGGGTGAGCGGGACCGGGACCGGGACCGGGAACGGGAACGGGAACGGGAACGGGGGAGCGGGAGGGATGCCATGGGGGTGTGGGAAGGAGCAGCACCGGGACCGGGGATGGGGGAATAGGGGCTGGAACGGGGGGAGCAGCGGTGGGAACGGGACCGGGAGGAGGGGGAGGAACGGGAATGGAACCGGGAGCGGGGGGTAGGACCGAGGAGGGGGAGAGAGAGAACGGGGCTGGGACGGGACCGGGACCGGTGGGTGAGTGGAGCCGGGGACGTGGGGGGAGCGGGGCTGGGATGGGGGCAGCGGGGCTGGGATGGGGGTGAGGAACAACGGACCGGGGGTGGGATGGGGGTGAGGGACAACGGACCGGGACTGGGATGGGGGGCACCGGAAGGAGACCGGGACTGTGAGCGACAGGCAGGGCTGGGGGCGCCCGGGGGCGGGTGTGAGTGTGGTTGGGGGGCAGCGGGGCTGGGAGGGGCAGGTTTGGGGGACACCGGGGCTCCCCCACTCTCTCTGCATCACGACCCGTGCGTGGGGCTCTGTCCCTGTGTGTCTTCTGCCCCCTCGGAGGCCAAATCCTGCTCCGAGCTGGGGGCTGGAGCCCTCCCGAGATCCCGAGCGTGTGGGTTTGGGGAGGAGAGGGGCTCTGGGGTCACCCCTATGTGGGGACCCTGTGCTGCCACCCCTCCCGATGCCCGTCTTCCCTGCCAAGTCCCCGGGCGGCCGCGGGCCAAGGAGGCGGCTCACGGCCGGAAAGCTGTTCCGAAACCACTGGATGGGAAGTGCTGAGCAAGCTGGGGCTGTGGTGGGGCCCCATCGTCCATGGCACTCACGTGCCCTCGTCATAGAATGGTTTGGGTTGGAAGGGACCTTAAAGATCATCCCATTCCACCCCTGCCACGGGCAGGGACACCTCCCGCTGGCTCAGGCTGCCCAAGAGCCCATCCAGCCTGGCCTGGAACCCCTCAACCAGAATTGCTCTGCACTGCGTGCGATTGAGCCCTCCGTGACCTCTCCGTGCTCCGCAGGTGTCCATGCAGTACAACCCCGGCTGGAACAGCTCCTCGGTCAATCTGCTCCATGTGCGGGCGGTGGGGCCCGCGGACACCCTGCACTACGTCTGGAGCAGCATCGGAGCTCCTGCTGTGCTCCTGGTGGCTACGGAGAGCGGGAGCAGCTCCTTGCGTGTCAACTGGAGTCAGCTGCTCTCCCCGACTCCAGCGGGCGCCGTCTGGATTGACCCTCCCAGCAGCGTTGTCTACTCTGCCGCCGTTGTCTTCACCAAGGTAGGAGTGAGGAAGGTGCCGCTGCTCCGAGAGAGCTGCCCCGGGGTGAAGGGCGTGAGGGGCAGAGCTGATCCATCGGCAGCGTTCCTGGCCGTGTCTCGTCTTGGTTGTGTCTTCCTTGAGCTCCAAAACGAAGCTGCCTTGGCCAAATGTCTCAAAGCACCATTTCTGGCCAAGGCAGCTCCTTTTTGGTCTCTGTCCTCGCCGTGGTGGCGGCAGCAGCTCCTGGATGGCTGCACAGAGCGGGGCTGACAGCCCCTCTCCTGTTCCTCCTCCGTAGGTGTTTGAGTACAGGGATACCAAAGCGCCAGAAGAGCTTTTCTACCCCACTTATGACCTCTCCGACTTCTCCTGGGACAGCATCAATCACACCCTCAACCACACGGCGCTGACGGCCGAGTTCAGAGGCATCCCAGCGACTGATCCCGGTGGCAGCTTCTCCAACGGCAGCGTGGCATTCCGAGTGAGTTCTGAGGGAAGTGCTGGCTGCCCCATCCATCCCTGGAGGGGTTCCAGGCCAGGTTGGATGGGGTTTGGAGCCCCTGAGCCAGTGGGAGGTGTCCCTGCCCATGGCAGGGGTGGAACTGGATGGGCTTTGAGGTCCCTTCCAACCCACACTATGATTCTACGAGTCCGCAGCGGCAGAGATGCTGTGCTGGGATGCTGTAGGGAGAATGCAGCGAATATTGTGTCCAAAGCATCTCGTGGAGAGGGGATGTTGCTCCCTGGGGGCTCAGCTGGTGATGATGCTGTCCCACATCCTCACAGGTGACAGCCTACGAGGCCGGTGGCCGGGATGGGCCCCTGCCCAGCCTCCTGCACACGGCGAACAGCTCGAAAGTGGAGTTTATCCTGGCTGGGGTGGCTCCACGGGGCAACAGCTCTCGGTTCACGTTGGAGGTGGCCACGGTGGAGGAGCTGGAGGTGGCCCAGAAGCTGCGCTCCGTGCGTTCCATCGACGACGAGTACACTCCCACCATCTTTGAGGTGAGTGTGGGGCGAGCGCTGGGCTCGGGGACGTTCCATGCTGCTGGAACAAGGCGGGAGGAGTCTGGGATGCAGCCCGGGCATCCTCCACTGCACCTCACCTTGGCACGGAGACCATCCCTGTCCTTGTTTCCCAACCAGATGCTCTCTCTGGTTGCCGAGTCGCAAAACGACAGCTCCACGCTCGGCTTCCTGCAGTGGAAGGCAACAGCCTACGGCTCCCAGACCCCGAGACGCGAGGACGGCATCCGGTGCCGCTCGGAGAGCCTGCGAGCAGCCAACTGGACGTTGCCCGTGTCCAGCATTGTCCGAGCCTACTTTGGGGAGGGCGTTGGCAGCACCTACACCGTCAGTGCCATCAACATCTCCTTTGGTGGGGAGGAAGGAGAGGTTTACCAGGAGAAACGCTACCTCAGCTGGTGAGTGGGGTGTGTTGTGCCCGGTGGAAAAGGACCTGGGAGAGCTGAGCGACAGCGGCTGAACAGGAGCCAGCAGTGGCCAAGAAGACCACCAGCATCCCGGCTTGGATCAGCCATGGGGTGGCCAGCAGGAGCAGGGATGGGATCGTCCTCCTGGGCTTGAATCCTGGGTTCAGTTTTGGGCCCCTCACTCCAAGAAAGACCTTGAGGGGCTGAAGCGTGTCCGGAGAAGGGAACGGAGCTGGGAAGGGGCTGGAGAACAGGGGTTGTGGGAGCGGCTGAGGGATCTGGGGCTGTTCAATCTGGAGAAGAGGAGGCTGAGGGGAGACCTCATCGCTCTCTGCAGCTCCTGGAAAGGTTGGAACCAGGTGGGTGCTGAGCTCTTCTCCTGAGGAACAAGTGATATGACAACAGGAAACGGCCTCGAGTTGCGCCAGGGGAGGGGTTAGGTTGGATATGATGAAAAATGCCTTTACTGAGCGAGTGGTGAAGGCCTGGCAGAGGCTGCCCAGGGCAGGGGGGGAGTCTCCATCCCTGGAGGGACTCAAAGCCGTGTGGCCGTGGCACTTTGAGACACGGTTTGGTCGTCACGGTGGGGCTGAGCTTATGGTTGGACTGGACGAGCTGTGAGAGCTTTCCTAAGTGTAATAATTCCATGATTCCAAATGCTGCTCTCCAGCCACCAATAACTTGCCACGTGGAGAGGTGCTTGGTCAGAAGATTCCTCTCTTTGATAATGATCTCCTTCCAAAAGTCCATGTTCCCTACGATCCCACAGCCAGGAGTTTTGCAGTTTATTGATGCGTTCCCTCACCTCTCTCCTTGGGGAATCCTGATCTGAGCCTATCAGAGTGGACAATCCCAGCTATTCCGGCCGCTGGACGCGGCTGTTCCCATCTCCGTGCCTGATCTCTCATCCCCTCCGGCAGGTCAGCGCTGCTGGGCTTTGGGCAGCCGCCCATGGACACCTTCTCCCCGCTTGTCATCTCCATCATGGCCGTGGCTCTGGGCACCCCTGTCCTGATGCTCCTGGTGGGCACCTGCCTGGTCCTCTTTGCCCAGAGGAAACGCTACTCGGAGTACGAGCCCATCAACTGAGCAGGATGGACCCCGGAGAGACCCCCGGGATCCTTCTTGTCACTGCTGGAGGGGCTCCAACGCCTGCTGCCTCCTCTCTGTCCTCCCCTCCATCCCTGAGGTCCAGGATCAGAAGGGACCAGGGCAACACGGGCAACACTTGCCCACATCCCAAATCCCCCCATCCTGCTTCCGATGACACTTCTTCCTCTGGTTTTGCCTCATCCACCCATCCAGCCAAGGGAAGCGATTGGTTGGAGCTGATCGGGATCGCCTTGAGCTGTGGAGAGATCCTCCTTCTCCTAAGGGATAAAACCACTGTTGGGGCTGTTCCCCATCCTCTGCTGCTTCCAGGGTGGCTCCAACCCAGGAGCGGGGCTGGAGGATGGGGCTGGAGGAGATGTGCGGGGTGTCCTCTGCTTCCCGCTGTGCCGGGAGCATCCCAGAAGAGCCTCCCTCAGCCCCACTGGGGCTCACGGACTCCTCAACCCCAGTTCTTTCTGCTGCGCTGCCCTCGGTGAGGGTGCAAGAGGGAAACCCGGGGCTGCTTGAGCTCAGGAACGTCCTGGCAGCTCATAAGTTGCTGCTCCAGACTCGTTTTCGGTTATCCACAGCCTTTGGCTCTGCGGTGCTGGCTTGGAATTGCTCTCCCGGTGCTTGAAGCCGTGGTCTGCGGCTGCTCGGTGTTGGCAGAGGCTCCGCATCCCTTCGGGCTGTGCTGGGCTTTCACCGTCTCCATCACTGACTTCTCTTTGACCAAATAAAGTGGATTTCTAAGAGCAGTTTCTTGTGGAATCGCTGCAGGGTGAGCAGGAGGAGAGCGGCTCTTGGCTTTGCCGGAGTTAAACGGTGCTGGAGCTCAGCAGGAGCCAAGGTAGGAAAATGCGGAGGGAAGGGAGGCTCAGTGGTGCTCGGGGTGGTTTTGCCCCTGAGCTCTGTCTCTTCTGGGAAGTGCATTCCAGAGCCTGTTCTGGGCGGCAGTGGGAGAACTCCCACCACATGGCGTTCCGAGATGGGAGCAGGGACAAGCCAAACACTCAGCAGATCCATGGATGGAGGGGCTTTCCCTTTTATTTGGTGGATTTTTAATGGGATTGGGTGGTACCTGAGAACTGGAGGACTGAGACAGGCTGAGAGTTGGGGTTGTTCAGCCTGGAGAAGAGAAGGCTTTGAGGAGACCTTAGAGAGACCTTCCAGTGCCTGAAGGGGCTCCAGGAAAGCTGGAGAGGGGCTGTTCATAAAGGCTGTGGGGATGGGACGAGGGGGAATGGGGATAAACTGGAGAGGGGCAGAGTTAGACTGGACATGAGGAGGAATTTCTTCACTGTGAGGGTGGGGAGGCCCTGGCCCAGGTTGCCCAGAGCAGTGGTGGCTGCCCCATCCCTGGAGGGGTTCCAGGCCAGGTTGGATGGGGCTTGGAGCCCCTGATCCAGTGGGAGGTGTCCCTGTCTATGGCAGAGGGGGTGGAACTGGATGGGCTTTGAGGTCCCTTCCAACCCAAACTATTCTCTGAGTCTATGAGACAATCAGGCTGGGGGCTCCAAGGGGTCCCTTTGTGTCCAAAAAGTACTTCAAGGTGGGGCTCAGCGCCCTGTAGGGTGCAAGCTGGGCGCCCAACCAGGGACAATCACCCATCCCAGTGCCCTCTCGCCCATCCTGCTGCCACCTCACTGGTCCCAGTATCCTCTCATCAGCCCCAGCTCCTCCCCACACCCCTCCCTGGGGCAGAGCTCCTCTCTCCTACCCTGCCGGACTGGTTTGTGAACCAGGAGCTGAACTTTTCCCAGGGGGAAGAGGAGGAGGAGGAGGAAGGAGAAGCTGGGTGGGATCAGCCACAGCACCATACAGGGACGCAGGGCTGGGAAATGGAAAGTTTGAGGAAACATCATTTTTGGGGCTGGATGATGGCATCGTCAGTCTTGGCAGGACCAATTCCTCGGTGAATTTAACCCATCTGCCCCAAACCAGCTACAGAGCCACTCATTGAAAGGCTTTATTGGGCAAAACCACCTCCAGCAGCGGTTATGCAAATCCCACCCCAACCCATCCTCATGGAACAGCGCTCTCTGGGGCTCCATCCAGGTCCCGTTGGCCCTCCTGCAGGAAATTCCCGGTGCAGAGGGGTTTACAGCTTAGCTTTACCGATCCCGGGGAAGCTGGGCAGGGAGATGGGGGCCCAACCTGACCCCCCTGCACCCCCAGCCTCAAGCAGGGCAGCGAGAGGGGCTCGGCCCGTGGGCTCCGGGCACCCCAACTCAGCCCCAGTAGCGCAGTTTGGTCCTGGTGTCCTTGGAAGGCTCCTCGGGCTTTGCTGCTGCCACGGCCAGGAGGTTTTCGGGCTCCAGGACCAACATGCTGTACAGGTTCCAGAGCAGCATGGCCAACAGCGGCAGGAAGGTCATGCTGAAGCCAAAAACACGGAAGGAGCGTCCGATGGCGTAGGAGAGCCAGTAAATCAACCTGGAGAGGGTAGAGGCTCAGTGAGGGCGATGCTGGTGGGTTGGAGGAGTATCTCCAGCCCGATGGGCTGTGGTGAACGGTGCTGAGTGAGCTCTGCCCAACACAAGGACCATAAGTGGTTTGGCAAAGCTCAACGTGATCTCGCTCTGCTGGGGGATTGGGATGTTCTTTTCATGGAATCATAGAAGGGTTTGGGTTGGAAAGGACGTCAAAGCCCATCCAGTTCCACCTCCCACTGGATCAGGAGGAGTCTCCATCCTTGGAGGGGTTCAAAAACCATGTGGCCGTGGCACTTTGGGACATGGGTTCGGTTGGCACGTTGGGGTTGGGCTGACGGTTGCACTGGATGAGCCGAGAGGGCTTTTCCAACCTTAATGATTCCATGATTGGTTCAATTCTTTACCCTTGGAAGCTCAGTGGGTGCTTTTATTTCCCCACTCTAACCATTTGGGTAGAGTTCAGGAGGCCGGGGAGGAATCCAAGTGTTCTCCTGCCCTGGATCTGTCCTCGATAGCCTGAACCTCTCCCAACACCCAACCCCTCCGGGCAGTTGGGTTGTGACACTGGCACCCAGATCCACCCCAGCGAGGGTTTGCTGTGGGAAGTGGGATGAGGGATGGAGGAACCCTCCTTCTCTGTTGGCTTTCCCGGCTGTCGTAGCCCAGGTAGAACGAAGGAGCCACTTACCGGGAGATGGCAAAGAGCCCCGTGAGCAGAGGAATGAGCTTGAGGACCTCCTGTGGGAGGTAGGTGGCCAGCACAGCCATGTTGAAGAAGTAGAGGATGAAGAGATGGATAGACTGGGAGACGTAGGTGCGGTGGAGCTCCACCTCCCGCTGCAGCTCCCCGAAGGGCTCCAGCGCTGAGGAGCAGAGGCGAGAGATGCCGCTGACGACCATCCCTGGGGAGCAGAGAGAGGGGGCTGAGCAGGTGCTTGGTGAAAGAGGTCCCACGGGGACCAAACAGAGACTCGATGGGGTGGGAAAAGGGGAGGAAGCTCCATCTGCTGCTCCCGGTGGGAGCAATGGAGCTGCCGAGAGCTCAGCCCCGGCTCTATGCCCCTCAGCCCTCAGCGGAGGGGGCAGAGGACTCCGTACGCCGGCCCCGAGGCTCACCCAGCACGATGGGGAACGTGGCGAAGGCAGCGCAGCGGAGGGTGTAGACCAGGCGGGTGCTGATGGTGGGCAACAACGGGGCATCAAAGGGCAAGAAGACGTAGGCTCCGTAGACGAGGCAGGGGCAGAGGAGCAGAGCTCCCACCACCGAGGCCACGGCTTTGAGGTTGCCGGCGCCGCAATCCCTGCAGCACGGGCAGCGCGGCCCCTCGGGTGGTGGCTTGGCCACCAGCCCCTCCAAGCCCAGCGGGTCCCTGTAGCGCGAGGGGCTGGTGGGATGGAAGATCTGCTTCTGGCGGAGACCGTTGGGTTTGTCGCTGGGGAGAACGCGTTGCCCCTTGGTCTCCTCCCGTGGCCACGGGGCCGGTTGCTTCTTCTGCTTGCCTGGTGTCCACTCGATGCACTGGGGGTCGATGGGCACGAAGACGTGGGCTGCCATCATGGGCAACCCGGGGGCTTCTTCATCTTCGGCCTCAGCGGAGGGGGAGGCGAGAGCAGCCTCCTCGGGGGCTTCACGGCCACCTTCAGGACTCGAGCGCCTCTTTGCCTCTGTGGGCTCCGTTAGGCTCCGGGCGCTGTGGTCCCACGGCAGAGTGGCTTCAGGGTCCCTCGGGTGTTCACCCAGGGCTGGTGGCACCTTGTCCGGGGGAGCGGCCACGGCCACCTTCCCCAGGTCGAGCAAAGCCACCTCCTCAGGGATGGGGTCAGCAGCGGCCATGAGAGCGGCCGGTGGGGGACCAGTAAGAAACCCTCTTGTGTTTTGGGGTGCCAAGAGGGAATGAGGCTCCTGTTCCTTCCACTTTCACCCTGTGCCAGGAGAAAGGAGACAGAAAACCAGCAGAAATGAGAGGTTTGGGGTCAGCCCCAGTTATACCGAGGGGTGGGAGTTGGAGCCCTGGAGTCAAAGAATCGTGGAATGGTTTGGGTTGGAAGGGACCTCAAAGCCCATCCAGTCCCACCCCTGCCATGGGCAGGGACACCTCCCACTGGCTCAGGGGCTCCAAACCCCATCCAACCTGGCCTGGAACCCCTCCAGGGATGGGGCAGCCACCACTGCTCTGGGCAACCTGTTGCCACCTTCATGGTGAAGAAATTCTTCCTTCTACCAAGCCTAAATCTGCCCCTCTCCAGTTTATTCCCATTCCCCCTCGTCCCATCCCCACAGCCTTTATCAACAGCCCCTCCGCAGCTTTCTTGGAGCCCCTTTGGGTACCAGAAGGTCACTCTATGGTCTCCTCAGAGCCTTCTTTTCTCCAGGCTGAACAACCCCAACTCTCTCCGCTCATCCTCATACGGGAGGTGCTCCAGCCTGTAGGAACCCTTCAATCCTGGAAGGTCACCCCACCACCCACCAGCCCTTTCAGAGCCGGGAGGAAGCAGAGCCCGGTGTTTGGGGTGCCCAGCCCTCGGTGCCGGGATCGGGGCGTGTTCCTGGAGGATGGGGGTCTGGTTGCAGAACTGGAGGAGAACTGGGAATTGCTTCCTCACCCAGTTGAACATCCCAGGGGATCCAACTAGGTGCTACCCCAGGGATTTGGGGGAGCAGGACGTCCCCTGCCCGACGCAAGTGGCTCCGCTCGCAGCTCCATCGCTGAGGATACTTGGCAAGAGCAGCCAGGCCACGCGCAGGAAGCAGAGCTAAAGCCATGAGCCACATTTGCTGCCTCTCGTGGCTGGCGCTGATTTTGGGGTGACCACCTGGTGCTGCTTCCTATGGGGGAGCAGAGGATCCAGGCAGAAATCTCCCATTTTTCCCACTCAGCAGGAAATCCCTGTCTCCTGGCCCATCCCGGGGGTTGCCGGCTGCGGAGATGGGAGCCTCCTGCGATGAAAACACCTCTCTATCTCTCTCCCTTCTGGGCACATTCATCCCTGCAGCCCCAGGAGGGGCCCTGGCCTGGCCACAGGCATGGGGAAACTGAGGCACAGAGAGGCGTGGGCTCCATTTGAGGTGCATACCTGAGACAAGGGCCTCAGCAGCTTTCTGAGCCTCGCGCACCATCGCCCCTCTCCCACCCCACTCACGCGTCGCCCACGGGACGGAGGTGGCGGCGGACGCCCCTCGCTGCGAGACTTACTTGGAGAGAGGTGGGGGGCCATGGGGCCGCGCTGGGAGCCTGCGGAGAGCTTCCACTGTCTCTGCGCTGTCTGGACTTCAAACCTGTTTAACCAGCTAAGGTGGGGCCGGTTGAAAGGGGCAGGAGGAGCTGAGAGCCTCATGAGGCGATGGGACTGTGCTGAGCTCGGGCTGAGCCCCGTGCAAGCTCTGAGCCAGCTCTGAGCTGAGCCCTGAGCTGAGCCCTGTGCCCCACTCTGAGCCCTGTGCTGAGCCCTGTGCCCCACTCTGAGCCCTGTGCTGAGCCCTGTGCCCCACTCTGAGCCCTGAGCTGAGCCTCGTGCCCCACTCTGAGCCCTGTGCTGAGCCTCGTGCCCCACTCTGAGCCCTGAGCTGAGCCCTGTGCCCCACTCTGAGCCCTGTATTGAGCCTCGTGCCCCACTCTGAGCCCTGAGCTGAGCCTCGTGCCCCACTCTGAGCCCTGTATTGAGCCTCGTGCCCCACTCTGAGCCCTGAGCTGAGCCTTGTGCCCCACTCTGAGCCCTTTATTGAGCCTTGTGCCCCACTCTGAGCCCTGTATTGAGCCTCGTGCCCCACTCTGAGCCCTGTATTGAGCCTCGTGCCCCACTCTGAGCCCTGAGCTGAGCCTCGTGCCCCACTCTGAGCCCTGAGCTGAGCCTCGTGCCCCACTCTGAGCCCTGAGCTGAGCCTTGTGCCCCACTCTGAGCCCTTTATTGAGCCTTGTGCCCCACTCTGAGCCCTTTATTGAGCCCTGTGCCCCACTCTGAGCCCTGTATTGAGCCTTGTGCCCCACTCTGAGCCCTGTATTGAGCCCTGTGCCCCACTCTGAGCCCTGAGCTGAGCCCTGTGCTCCACTCTGAGCCCTGAGCTGAGCCTTGTGCCCCACTCTGAGCCCTGTATTGATCCTTGTGCCGTACTCTGAGCCCTCGAAGTCCTCCACTGATCCCTGCACTGAGCCCAGTGGAGAAGGAGAAGCCCCAGTGCTTGTCTGGCAGGGACAGGGCTGCCTTGAGGCCCAGACAGAGGGTGAAGGGAACGGTTTTGAGCTGCAAGAGGGGAGACTGAGATGAGATCTTGGGGAGGAATGTTCTCCTGTGAGGGTGGGGAGGCCCTGGCCCAGACTGCCCAGAGGAGTGGTGGCTGCCCCATCCCTGGAGGGGTTCCAGGCCGGGTTGGATGGAGCCTCTGAGCCAGAGGTGGGACTGGACGGGCTTTAACGTTCTTCCAACCCAACCCATTCCAGGACTCCAAGTCCCGGCGCAGACACCACGTGGCGTAACTCTCGCGAGATGACGCCGCGCGGCCGCCATGTTTGCCAGCATTCAGTACTGGCATAAACTCTCGCGAGATGACGCCGCGCAGCCGCCATGTTTGCCAGCACTCAGTACTGGCATCAAAACTCTCGCGAGGTTAAGGCCTGCCCTGCCGCTTCCCGGCCTCGCTCGAATTCTCGCGAGAACAATGCGGGGCAGGGGGCAGCCTCGCAGCCATGGCGGCCGAGCGGGGCCGGGGGCGGCGGCGGCGGCGGCGGGGCCGGTGCTGAAGGGGCTTTGAAGCCCAGGTTCTGCCTTCGCCGGGCGCCATGAGCCAGGGCGGCGGGGCCACCGGCGAGAGCGGCGAGCCGGAGGCCAAGGTGCTGCACACCAAGCGGCTTTACCGGTGAGGAGAGCGCGGAGAGGAGGGGAGGGGGCTCTGAGTCCTATGGGGGAAACGCACAGGGGCCTCGTGCCCAGCCCTGGGGGACCCGGTGTGAGGGGGACGGGGAGCTGCTGGAGCGAGGCCAAAGGAGGCCCCAGGGGTGATCCGAGGGCTGGAGAGCCTCCTGTATGAGGACAGGCTGAGAGCGTTGGGGTTGTTGAGCCTGGAGAAGAGAAGGCTCCGAGGAGACCTTAGAGCAGCTTCCAGTGCTGAAAGGGGCTCCAGGAAAGCTGGAGAGGGGCTCTGGATCAGGGAGTGCAGGGAGAGGATGGCTTTTAATTGGAAGGTGGAAGATATAGATTGGCTATTAGGAGGAAATTCTTCACAGTGAAGGTGGGGAGGCCCTGGCCCAGGCTGCCCAGAGCAGTGGTGGCTGCCCCATCCCTGGAGGGGTTCCAGGCCAGGTTGGATGGGGTTTGGAGCCCCTGATCCAGTGGGAGGTGTCCCTGCCCGTGGCAGGGGTGGGACTGGATTATCTTTAAAGTTCCTTCCAACACAAACCATTTTGTGATTCCACACTCGGGATTGCATTTGGATTTGATGGATGAGAAGCTCTCAGGGGTTTCATGAGGGTAGAGGAGAGGGGCAGCAACCTTTGAGAATGGTTTGGGTTGGAAGGGACCTCAAAAGCCATCCAGTCCCACCCCCTGCCATGGGCAGGGACACTTCCCACTGGATCAGGGGCTCCAAGCCCCATCCAACCTGGCCTGGAACCCCTCCAGGGATGGGGCAGCCACCACTGCTCTGGGCAACCTGGGCCAGGGCCTCACCACCCTCACAGAAGACATTTCTCCTTAAGATCTCATCTTGATCTCCCCATTTTCAGCTCAAAACTGTTCCCCTCGTCCTCTCCCTGCACTCCCTGATCACGAGCCCCTCCCCAGCTTTCCTGGAGCCCCTTTCAGGCTCTAAGGTCTCTCTGCAGCCTTCTCTTCTCCAGGCTGAACAACCGCAGCTCTCTCAACTTGTCGTTTGTACAGGAGGTCTTCCAGCCCTTGGATCACTGTCTGTTGTTATGGCACAATAAGATGCGTAGTTGCTTTATAGCATTTCTACAACAGAAAAAGAGCCCCTTTTTCCTGTAGAGTTGGCCGCTCTTTCAGCGGGACGTACGTGATATGATTTTAGTGCAGGATTTATAATATCTGCAGTGGCCACAAATTTCCTTGCCATGTAGCTGGTGGCTCTCTCACCAAGCTCTCTGCCTTAACAGCCTCTTGTCAGTCCTTCTCTGTTTCAGCCTGGAGTTCAGTTAGATGCTGTGGTGACTCCCTCTCCTCTAAGGAGTCCGTGGTGCTTTTTGTGGTGGCCAACTGTGTTTGGGAGCGTTTGGCCGTTGGATTCAGCAGCTCCTGTGTATTGCAGGTGTTTGAATCTGGTCACATCCCAGCTATAAATAGGATCCACTTTGCATCTGCTTGTGAGAGCAGTGGGAGTTGAGCCCAGGTCACTATGGTCCTTGGCGAGTACCATGGCCGTTGAAGCATCCTTCTGGAGCTGAGGTTGCCCATCACTGATCTAGGATGGTCTTTGATCTGTTCGATTTAATCAGAATGATCATCTCCAGGTTTCACTTCTGAACGTGGCGACCGAGTTGCCCCAGGTGGTGTTCTACTGCATGTGTGTTAGTGTAGGGTTGGCAGATTTACTTTACAGGTCTGTGCTGGCTCCCTGCCTCTGGGTTCCTGTTCTCGTCTGGGCAGTGTTATCTCTGTGCTGACACTCACCAGAATACAAATGAAGGGCTGCAGCTTTTCCCTGAGAAATGCCTTACTCCTCTTAGTGAGGTATTAAATAAAGAAGTAGAGAGAGGACAAAGAGTTCTCCCGGCTGTCCTGCCCCATCCCAGAACATTACAGGCAGGTTGGTGCTTTCGTGGCCAAAGAGGACATCACGTTGGACTCTTTCCACCCTTCTTGGCGGGGTGTGCTGGGCTCGCTTCTTTTAATAGACTGGCGTCCCGTTTGCCTCCTCTGTGGCTCAGATGTGCTGTCTGAGGGCAGCATTTAAACCCAGCAGGTATAAAACGGATGCTGGGACACAATGCGGCCTCTTAACCGCTAAAGAAGATCCAGCCTGTGGTCACACGTGGCACACGGGCTGGATTGCCTTTTAATTGGTGCGTGGTCTGTAGTGCTTGTGTTGATGTTTCCTAACGTTTCCGAAGCGACTCTGGGGGTTGTACCTCTTTGTCCACACCGTGTCCCTTTGCTCACTGCTGCGGCCACAGGATCCTTGCAGGGCATCGCTGCCTGGCACAGACAACTCCTGCACCGTGGGGTGCTGCTGATAGAGATTTTCAGCCCTGTCTCTGCCTTACAGCTCAGGAACTGCACCGTAAAGGAGAAATGGTGCTGCTTGCAAGTCACCAACTCTCTCTTTCCTTGTGAACCCACAAAACGTACCAGAAGCAGCCCATGTATTCATGTGCTCATCCTTGACCATTCCTGTGTGGGAAACTCCCTCAGGGTTGCCTCCTGCCCTGTGCCTGAGGGGAAGGTGAAATACCCTCATGTTCCTGCTCAGGTAGTCCTTGGAAGGAAACTTATGCTTCGCATTCGGGTGGGTCCTGCTGCAAGAGAGTGAGGTTTCCTTGCTGCTTGATCATATTTCCCACCTGCCGGTATTGCTGGCAGCCGAGTAGCTGTCTGACTGCTTCCAACTTGGAAAGGAGCTTCTGGCAGTGGCTTTTTGAGTCATTCCTGTAATTTCAGGGGTGTTGTGCTGCACGATGTGTTTCTGCACTGCTGAGCTTGGGAGGATTCTTGGATGAGGTTTTGTGACCCTTTGTTTAGATATCCAAATCACAAACTCATGGTGGGCAGGGAATGGATGGAGAGCAGCTCTGAGGAGCTGGATGGGCTTTGAGGTCTTTTCCAACCCAAACCATTGTACGAAGTGGCTGTGGGTATCAAGGTCAGTCACAGACTTTTGGGTGTGAGCCTCAGTCTGTTCTTGGTTTGCTTTTGTGATTATTGAGGAAGAACTTGGATCAGCTCTGTGCTGCTTTGATCTCCCAAACCCTTGCGGGAGGCAGTCCCATTCTCTACACTCCTCTTCTTCTCTCAGATTCTGTGTCTCACGGAAATAAGATTTCCATTTACCCTCGGATGAAAGCTTGCTGTGCCACAGCATGAAATGGGACATTTTCCCTTTGAGCTCCTGGAGGTTTGGGTTATTTTCGGGGCAGTTCCTTTTCTTGGTGGGTTTGTGAAGAGAGATTTCCCTTGCTGGGAAGGGGCTGGGACTCAAAACCTGACAAGTACTTTACAGTGATCTCTGTAGTTGTCAAGGAAGTGGTGATGGTTCTGGCCCAAATGGCTCTGCGTGCCCTCTGCGTGTGTGTGCGCCGAAGGAAGGGTCAGTCATGGCATTCTGTGTTGAGGGAGCTGTGTTCTGCAGGTGATGAAGATCTTGGGAACTGGAAGCAGGCTGGTAGCGACATCGAACTGTGCTTTGCAGAAGGTTGCTCTGATCAGGTCTGTCTCATTCTGTATTTACAACGCATCGTGCTCGTCTTCAGCTTGTTCAAACCGCTCTTTGTGTACAGCAGGCTCAGCCCTGGGAGCAGGGAAGGTGGTGGAGCAAACCTGGAATGACAAGTAGGTGGATGCGCAGTTGAGGCGGGGAGAGGAGGTACCTGCAGAGTTTGATGGCCAGGGATGGCGAGAAGGATGTGTTCCTGAAGGAGAACGTGTGGACCCAGCGTCTGGGAACAGTCAGTTGTTGGGAGTGGTTGATCGACCTCCAATACAGGCTGAACAAAGGCAGAGGTTGGAGATGATCTCTTGTGACACGAAGGGTTTAACGCGGCGAGTTGATTCTGCATTATTGAACTGTCTGTGAGATATCGATGAGGGCTCTTTGTATCAGCTCTGATGCTCTATAACTCCCTGGCTTTTATTTCACCGCTTGAACTGCAGTTTGAATTGTTCACAGCCACAAACTTTGGAAGGCTGGAGGTTTTACATGCGGTGTGGTGTTCCTCCTCAAGGAGAGGATCGGGCAGTGATTCACAGATGTGGTTTTCTGCGTGACTCAGTTTTGGAGGTGGCTTGGTCTGTCTTTTAGCTGGTGTTCAGGGGAAAAACCTCGTAATAACTTTCATATTTTAGGCTGGTTTTGAATATCTCCATTCCCTTTCTCTGGGAGATCTTTAAAGGGCTTTAATCAATGAATCACTGTAATGAAGATCAGGGAGGTTTGGCAAATGAGAGAGACGTGAGTTGCCTTCCTTTATAGACAAATTGGTAAGGAAACAGCAATTGGTGGAGGTTAGAAAGCAAATAATTTTTTTTTATTCATAGAGTTTAGACATTTAATTTAATCTGAGTGTTTGTATTGTGTGATTTAATTGCCATGGTTAAAAGCTGCTAACGCATCCAAAGACATTCCTGACTTTGCTGCTGTAGAAGCAATGGACATTTCTGACCAGACAGGCAGCGGTGACTGGGGATTAAACAGCTGATTTGCAGCAAAACCATTACAGTGTACATAACTCTGCTTTTTTCTCCTTTCCGTAAGCTTTCTAAAACAGAGTGCTGAAAGGAAATCAATTAATACGGTGCATTGGTATAATGCAGCTTACTAATAATGGAATTAACTAGGCCAGTGTGGTTCTGTGCAGACATCCGGAGCTCAGATAACCCGCTTTCTGACCCTCCTCTTCCTGTGCTCCCTTGCAGAGCAGTGGTGGAGGCTGTTCATCGACTGGATCTCATCCTTGGCAATAAGGCCGCGTATCAAGAAGTGTTCAAGCCAGAGAACATCAGCTTGAGGAACAAGTAAGTTGGGCAGGGCACTGGGTTTTTATATTGGGCTGGGGAAAATCCATGTGAAGCTGCACTAATTCTGTGGTTTTGGAGTGTGCTTGATTTGTGGTGTGGAATTCTGATGGGTTTTTGAAGCAGAAGCTGGGCTTTGGGTCTGCATTTGAACAGCACCTCATAGAATCGTAGAATGACCTGAGTTGGAAGAGACCCAGAAGAATCATCGAGTCCCTGTCGTACCGTCTGTGGCTGGAGACTTCTCTGAGTGCTGTTGCAACACAAATCTTCTCCATGTTGGCCAGTGCCTTCCTTGTAATTCATAGAATCATAGAATAGTTTGAGTTGGAGGAGACCTTAAAGATCATCCAGTTCCACCCCGTGCCGTGGGCAGGGACACCTCCCACTGGCTCAGGGGCTCCAAACCCCATCCAACCTGGCCTGGAACCCCTCCAGGGATGGGGCAGCCACAACTTCCCTGGGCAACCTGGGCCAGTGTCTCACCACTCATGGTGAAGAAATTCTTCCTTATGTCTGGTCTAATTCTCTTTAAATACCAGTGTGGTGAAGCTTCTTATATGTGTGTAGGATCTTCTATTGGGTTCAGAGGGTGCCTGGCGGGGGTGGTTATTTGTACTCATTTTTAATCTGTCAAGAGAATTCTTGATTTCACTGCAATTTTGGGAGTTGCTGGTGGCCAGCCGAGCCAAGAGCTGGTTGGGGCTGTGGAGTGGGGGTGATACAGGTTGTGCCATCACCAGGTGGCCTGGCTTATCCATCGCCGTGAATTCTGATTCTCCTCTTCCATGCCTGTGCGGTGGCAGCTTTGTTGGGAGCTGCTGTAGCTGAATGTGAATTCCCTGCTCTCTCCTCTCAGGCTGCGGGAGCTGTGTGTGAAGCTGATGTTCTTGCATCCAGTAGATTATGGAAGAAAAGCAGAAGAACTACTCTGGAGGAAAGTTTACTATGAAGTTATCCAGCTCATTAAAACCAATAAAAAGGCAGGTATCTCTGTCGCTGGCTGTGAAACGAGAGACCGAGTTAAAAGCGTCATTTGCCTGGAGAAATTGTAGTTGAACACAGGGCAGGGAGCCAGGTGCTCCTGAACTTTAACTGTGGAGCTGATCTGTGCTTTTTGTCCAGCTGTGGGTAGGCATCCTCCAGTGATGTGCTGAGAGAGCTGCCATTGCAGAGGATATTTCAACATTATTTGCTTATTTTTTGTCTTCTAATCTTCATGAGATGTGTATAGGATTGTGGAACGATTTGGATTGGAAGGGAAGCCCATCCAGTCCCACCCCTGCCATGGGCAGGGACACCTCCCACTGGCTCAGGGGCTCCAAGCCCCATCCAACCTGGCCTGGAACCCCTCCAGGGATGGGGCAGCCACCACTGCTCTGGGCAACCTGGGCCAGGGCCTCCCCACCCTCACAGGAGAGCATTTCTCCCCAAGATCTCATCTCAATCTCCCCTCTTGCAGCTGAAAACCGTTCCCCCCTTGTCCTATCCCTGCACTGCCTGCAGTTCAGTGTCTCCATGGAGAACAGGGTCTTGGGAGGTTTTCTCTGTGCCGATTGTTTTTACTGGGATTGATCCCTCAGAAACATTCACTGTATTTTCTAATGCCACCAGCTCTCTCCTGCTGCTCTGGTTTTCTGGATGTATGTAAGGTGCTCTAAGCAGACACCTTGATTTTATTTATTCATTGTTGCAGGCAGTATTTCTCCTCCTTGCTGTTTACTCCTGGTAGATTTCACCAGACAGAACCTTGTTGAGCCAGAGGAGATCCAGAACATGACAAACCCAATTCCAGCTGAGCTGCCCACTCTCTTGTTTCCTGAAACTTGGGTTGCCAGCCTGAAATGTTGCCCGGTGGCATTAATGTGTTCTCCTTTGCCTTCCCTCCAGCACATCCACAGCCGAAGCACTCTGGAGTGTGCTTACCGGACTCACTTAGTTGCTGGCGTAGGATTTTACCAGCACCTTCTCCTCTACATCCAGTCTCACTACCAGCTGGAGCTGCAGTGCTGTATTGACTGGACACACGTAACAGATCCTCTAATAGGTGAGTGCTCTGTACGGGGCTCTTGGAACAGCTCAGAATCCCAGGCAGGTGGCTTCCCCTGCGCTAGTCTTTCTTTGTTTCAGCATTCCAGGGATTATCTCTGTTCCTTTCCCTGATTAGCTGGTTATCTGTTCAGAGCAGACTGTCCTCTCTTCCCTCCCTTCTTGCTCTTTCTTTTAATACTAAACTAGGGAAGAAGGATGGGTTTCTATCAGGAGGAAAAAGCTGTTGGAAAATTCTTCAGTGAGTGTTCGGTGATGGCAGATTTTTATGGAAAATCGTAGAGCTCATCTGGCTGTACAGTATGTTTTTAAAAGCTGATTTAAATCTTTTTTTAAAAGCTGATTTAAAGCAGCGAAATGGATTTTTGAAACCAACAGATTGTTGTCAGGACATTGTATTCATTAGATGTAAGAGATTGTTCCTCCTCTTGCTGTCCCTTCTCCCTGTGCTTCCTTATGTACAGTCTGTAGCTTTGCAACCACAGCTGCGTTTTGGACTGGGAACATGAGGAAGCTCCTATAACACAGTGTGATATGTTAGAAGTCTCGAGGCACGACCGCTGTGTGGGGTGGTTTGAGGGATCTGACCTGAAAGGGGAGGAAGAGAAGAGTGTTCACAGTCCTGAAACAGCTCAAGGCTGTGCATGTATTCAAAGCCTCGGTTAGCTTGTAATAGAATCACAGGGTGATTTGGGTCAGAAGGGACCTAAAGCCCATCCAGTCCCACCCCTGCCATGGGCAGGGACACCTCCCACTGGCTCAGGGGCTCCAAGCCCCATCCAACCTGGCCTGGAACCCCTCCAGGGATGGGGCAGCCACCGCTGCTCTGGGCAACCTGGGCCAGGGCCTCCCCACCCTCACAGGAGAGCATTTCTCCCTAAGATCTCATCTCGATCTCCCCTCTTTCAGCTGAAAATCGTTCACCCTCATCCTCTCCCTGCCCTCCCTTATCCAGAGCCCCTCCCCAGCTTTCCTGGAGCCCCTTTTCGTACTGGAAGCTGCTCTAAGGTCTCCCCAGAGCCTTCTCTTCTCCAAACTGAACAAGCATCTCTCCTGAGTTGTGCTCGGTGGCCTCGAGGCACGTGTTTCTGTTCTGGTGGGTCTGGTGGGAGAACTGGAACCTCCGTGTGTTTTCTGAAGGATATTAGCCAGGATTTCATTGACATTCTTAAAGCTGGCGGGGGAGGGAAGGTGGGAACTGGCATCAGAGGAATCAGTATGTCTTTAGCAATGGAATGTTTCAGGCACTGGTGTCCTATTCTTAGTTCTGGGAGATGATTGTATCACGATTGTCTTTGAAATGTTGGTTGAAAAGGCAGATGTCCCTGGCAACTGTTGCTTTGAGAAATGTGTCTCAGTACTGTGGAATTAATAAAGGCTCGAAATACGCATTCCAGATGGGTCTGTACACTGTGGTGTGCGATTGTGTTTGAAAGGCTCCCCTCATTTTGGTTCCTTCATGTGTTTGGGCTCTGTAATTAATGCATGCGGCAGATGAGTGTGTAACTGGACAACAGAGATGTAACTGTGCGTGTCCAGGAAACACAGATGTGTTACACTCTCGTATGAATGACAGATCAGGTTAAATAAATGAGAGCAAGAGGATTCACAGCAAAAAAGAAAGGTAGGATGGGTCCAGTAGTGTATGTTGATGCAGATTTGAAGGCCATGTGTTTGTATAATGCAGTTTGTACAATGCTGTTTGTTAAGGGGGAACCGTTCCTCATTTAAGGTCACTTAAGTGTCAAGATTTCACTTCCACTCTAAATCCAAGCCAAGAGGGGCACAGCTCAGACTGTAGGCTGGACCGTTCTTAAAAAGCTTCCTTGGGGACTCCTGGTTGAGGGAATTTGCTCTTCCAGAAGTTGAAAGTCCTTGGCAACAGGCACGCCGAACCCAGATGAATCCACGCCACTGGCCTGCCTGGTAGTCGCTGTTGCCTCCTGCTGTCTGGCTGTACTGTTTGTCCTGATGGCCAGGAGAAGGTGCCGATGGGCAGATGGGAAGCAGGATCTGGCCAGCGGCAGCTCCTCCCAGGAACTGAGTCACGCTTGATGGCTTCGCTTAGTTTGGATCAGCTGGCTGGAGCCTTCCCCTGCTGGTTTTGACACTTCCCACTGCTTGATCTACTTTCTTTTTTCAGTTCAGTATAGGATAGGATATTTCAGTGGGAAGGGACCTACAGGATCATCTCGCCTTGACCAACGCAGGGGTGACCAAAAAGTTAAAGCCTGGTACTAAGGGCATTGTCAAAATGCCTCTCAAACACTTGTCAGGTTTGAGGCATCACCCACCTCTCCAGGAAACCTGTTCCAGGGTTTGACCACCTTCTCAGTAAAGAAATGCTTCTGCATGTCCAGCTTAAACCTCCCCTGGCACAGCTTTGAGGCATTCCCACACATCCTATCACTGGGTTCCAGGGAGAAAAGCTCAGCTCTCCTCTCCACATCACCCCCTGAGGAAGCTGTAGGGAAATCTAGATCTCAGCCCTAGACAATAAATTTGTTTCCATCTGCAGTGTCAAGGAGGCTACATCCAACATTGTTTGCTGCTACCAGGTGCAAGTGTGCTCAGATTTTGTTCTGGCTTCCAGGGATTCGCAGCGGCTCCTATCCAACGGCCTCATTAGCTGTGCTAATGAAATCAGCCTCTCGACAGGCCTTATTAGCTTGTGCTCAGTGCTGTGTTAACACGATCGCATGGCTTGTAGACAGGAATTGGCCTTTATCCTCTCATCTGAGCGTGAATGGAGCCAGCTCTCTGTGGTATAGGCAAAGTCTAAGTGACTGCAGTGATGCTGTGATGTGCACTGCCCCTCACCAGCAGGGGACTGAGGGGTGGGCATAAAATCGTGGAATCATAGAATCATTAAGTTTGGAAAAGACCTCTAAGCTCATCCAGTCCAAATGTTAGCCCAGCCCCCCTGTACTGATTAAACCAAGTCCCAAGTGCCATGGCCATACGTTGTTCTAACCCCTCCAGGGATGGAGACTCCCCCACTGCCCTGGGCAGCCTCTGCCAGGGCTTCACCACGCTCTCAGTAAAGGAATTTTTCCTGATATCCAATCTAAACCTCCCCTAGAACAGCTTGAAGCCGTTTCCTCTCGTATCCCATCCCTTGTTCCTTGAGAGAAGAGACCAGCACCTGTTTAGCTCCGACCTTCTTTCCAGGACCTGTGGAGGGCAATGGGGTCTCCCTTCCGTCTCAGTGTCTACATGTATTTTCTACACTACTTTTCTATGTTTTGACATCCAGAGTGGACCAGTGCTGGTCTGTCGAATGCCACAGCCAACAACGTGATCTACCAGACAGTCTGTGATCCAGGGAAACATTGGGTGTCTGGGGCAGAGGTGCTGGCTGCTCCTGTGTCTTTCTAGCAGCCTTTACTCCATGGTGTGTGTGATTTCTCATGTAGGCTGCAAGAAACCCGTGTCTGCGTCGGAGAAGGAGATGGAGTGGGCACAGATGGCGTGTCACCGATGTCTGGTTTATCTGGGAGACCTAGGTAAGAACAGCTTTGTCTTTCAGGGCAACTGTAATACCTTGATGGTCCCCATGCAGCTCCAACCTCCTTTCCCGGAGTTGCAGAGAGCGATGGAGTTTCCCTTCATCCTCCCCTTCTCCAGACTAAACAGCCCCAGGGCCCTCAGCTGCTCCCACAACCCTTGTTCTCCAGCCGCTTCCCCAGCTCTGTTCCCTTCTCCAGACGCGCTCCAGCCCCTCAACGTCTTTCTTGGAGTGAGGGGCCCAAAACTGAACCCAGGATTCGAGGTGCGGCCTCACCAGCACTGAATCCAGGGGGATGATCGCTTCTCTGCTCCTTCTGCCCACACCGTTTTTGATCATTACCACAAGTGTGACTGAAAATCAGGTTTATTAAGCACTGTTGTGAACCAGTGCAGAGCAGCAGGCTGCTGCAAAGCCCCAGCTTCTTTGTCAGCGTGCCTGGTTGCATATCATCCTTTTTAGAGCAGACATGTCTGTCCCCCAGTCATGACCTCCTGAAGCGTGTGGTAAGCGTGTCAGCTTCTGGCTCGGTTGGGAACACGTAGGAGTGAAGGCAGGGAGAAAACACGGAGCTGTGTGACAAACAGCTTTTTGAAGTGTGGCGCGGGTAAATGTGCTTGATATGCAGCAGCCTTCAAGCTCTTGAAGGCTCTTTGGCATTTAGTGTTGCGTGTGAATCAGCCTAAAAATGGCATTGCAGATAAATGTCTTACGGGGGTAATAAGACATGGTGGGAGAGAAATGTGCTTCCGTCGTCACAAGGCTTTCACCTGAGGTTTCCAAAATGCCTCCTGTGGTCCAAACCCAAGAATAAACTCCAGTCCAGCCCCAGCCAGGTATTTTCTTAGCTCAGCTGACTTTCTTTGCGTTTCATGCTCTGCTGTAGTAGAACACAGTCTGTTTGAAGTGCTGGAAAGTGGAGCACAGTTCCGAGTTGTTTCAAGGATAGATGAATCAGCATTTAACACACGGAGCCGAAGAACTCCTTCCTTTTGCTTACACGCTGCCACAAGTGTTGAGGGAGATCCCCTTCACTTGAAGCGGCAGGGGTTGTGGCGTGTGGAGTAGAGCAGTTAGAAGTGCTTCAAACAGGCCTGGCAAACCTCGTACGTCGCTGTGTTTTGCCAAGAGCAGTTCTTCTTTGATGGATTTGTTGACTTGGCTGGTATTTCTAGTTTTGTGGTATTTTTTTAATCCGTAGGGAAACTGCGCTTCTCTACAGAAGGGAAGAGAAGATGCTGCCTTCTGGTTTCTGATGCGCAGTGTGTGGTTTTCTTTCAGCTCGCTATCAGAACGAACTGGCAGGTGTGGACACAGAGCTGCTGGCTGAGCGGTTTTACTATCAAGCCCTTTCTGTTGCACCACAAATTGGTGAGTTGAGTTACCATGAATTTTTAGTTGTTAAAGTCACCTTGCCGCAACGTACAAAAAACCACTCTGTGCTACGCTGGTCAGGTTTATATCCTGCTGCTGAGGAAGGAGTGCTTTCATCCTCCTTTTAGCTATCCTTAACCTGGGTTATGTTCTCCTTTGGGAACCTCTCTGGCTGGGAAGCCAAATAGAAGAGTTAAAGCAAAGGTGCTCTTTACCAGTGACCTCGGCTCCTAGTCTGATAACCTCTGCGAAGCTCAGACTTCCACAAACATGATAAATTATCTGGCTAAGGGGAAATCCAACTGCCCATTGCCAGAAGCAGAGCATTATCGGTCATCTTCCTTTTTTTTTTTTTTATCCCTGCAATAAACCCCGTCACGTGTTGCTTTCTCCTTCGGAAGTGGCTGTTTTCCTGGAACACACTGGGGCAGGAGTTGAGTGCCTGTCTTTTCTTCAAAAGCGTGCAATGCCAGGAGAATGTTTTCTCTGTCTTTGCAGAGTTCTCAGTGAGTTTGATAAACTGATCCCAAACACCAGTAAGTGACAAAAGTTTATGTACCACGGTGAGACGGATCGGAACTCTGAAATGCCGATAAGATGTCTGTGTCAAGAGGAATAGAGAGTCAAGGACATGGCATTAATAATATGGAGGAGGTGGCGTTGTTTGCTCTGCTTTCATATGTAGGGAACTGGCAGGAAGGTGGGGAGGATGTGAGAGCGCTCTAAAACACAACAAAAACCTGGGTGGCAAAAGGGTTGAGTAGTCCAGACCTTTGTGCTGCAGCCTTACTGCTCTTTGTGTCTCCTGGCTTCCCTCCTGTGTGGAAGAGTAGTGAGAGGGAAAGGCTTCCTAGCAGGACCATTGGAGAATTGTAGAATCACAGAATGGTTTGTGTTGGAAGGAACTTTAAAGATCATGGAGTCCCACCCCCTGCCATGGGCAGGGACACCTCCCACTGGCTGAGGGGCTCCAAGCCCCATCCAACCTGGCCTGGAACCCCTCCAGGGATGGGGCACCACCACTGCTCTGGGCAACCTGTTCCAGGGCCTCACCACCCTCACAGGAAAACATTTCTCCCCAAGATCTCATCTCAATCTCCCTTCTTTCAGCTCAAAACTGTTATTTTTAAGAATTGACTGTAGGTTAATTCCATCGCCCCTCTCTCTTGTGACAGGCATGCCCTTTAACCAGCTGGGGACCTTGGCAGGGAGCAAATACTACAATGTGGAAGCTACCTATTGCTACTTACGCTGGTGAGTGTCCGGGTGGGATCTTGGCTTCCTGGACAGAGAATCAGGGCGCTGTGGTGGCTCCTGCCAAGTTCTTTTCTCCTTCACTTTGCACTTGTGACTGTCTTAAGCGCGTGACTTTCAGGGGACGGGAAAGAGAGATGGGTTTATTCCTGCCTTGAGTGGGAGTGGTAATAAAAAGGAGCTTTGGTCAAACCAAACCATCCTGCTGGTCACTAAAATACAGTGGGAGGCTGTGTTTAGAGGGTAAGGTTTCATCGAAGCCCCCTTTGTCTGTGCTGGAGAGCTAGGTTTGAAGGGGAGCAGAGGTGCTGAGTGAGGTGGGTGAAATTCGGTTGTCTGAACACAGCCTTGAGGCACGGATTGGAGTAGGTGGGAGTCAGGTAGTCCAGCCTGTTCAAACAAAAGCACTGGGTACCTGTCTTCAGGCTTAGATATCGGAATAACTTCCTGGTGAATTAAAGCCGTAAAATATAAGCAGCCTGGTGGCAAAGTGACTGTCGATGTGTTCTGTTTTGGGGTCTCAGTATCCAGTCTGAAGTGTCCTTTGAAGGTGCCTATGGGAATCTGAAGCGGCTGTATGACAAATCAGCCAAAATGTATCACCAGTTGAAGAAATGTGAGACCAGGAAGTTGTCTCCGAGCAAGAAACGGTAAGAGGGAAAGGAAAAGGAGACAGGTGCAGGCTGAGGGTTTGGAATGCTACCAGTGTCATCCTCTGGGTTGGGAGTGTCCTTCTGGGAAGTGGGAACTGGAAGATGGCCAGTTTGGGGCAGTGACTGCCTATGGGATTCTGGGAGCCCCAGTCTGGATCCCATTCTTGATCTGTTGGGTCATAATTTCTGGAGATAAGCTACATGCTGGCTAGGTGTAGGGTTTGAGATGGGAGGTTTCCTCTCTCTCCCCTGAATGGGGTGGCTGTTCATAAGAGTGGACGGTACTGGTGAAAGTTGCAGGGGTAAAAGCTGTCTTTTTTTCTCCCATTTCATCAGAATACAGTTTTCAGTTGAGACTCGATTTACTCGTGAATAGAGCTCTGTGATGGCGTTACCCTCTTTACACTGTTTTCTTCTCAATCTTTTCAGAGGCAAAGACATTAAGAGGTTGCTCGTGAGCTTTATGTACCTGCAGAGTCTTTTGCAGCCAAAGAGCAGGTAAGGTTACGGCCGATTACATCTTCTATTGGGAACTCACAGTAGCAGGCATTCAGCGTTGGAAGAGGCTGTTCCCTGTAGGATAACAGTGCCTGCGCTGAGGCTTTCTGCCAAAAGCTTCCAGACTTTAACCCTCTAACCTTGCCGGGAGAGCAAAGATTGTCTTCCGAGGGAGGCTGGAATACCAGGGGGGTGTTAAATACTTCAGATTTGGCTAAATCAAGCCAGTAGCTGAGTGGATGTTGGACTCCTGAGCCTTGCAGCTCACCTCTGTGCTGTGCAATGCCTTTGGTGTGTTCTTGCCTTGTTCAGTTGTCAAATGCTTTTGCCCAGGAAGCACTGCATTTAGGCCAATAGCCTGTCCGAGAGCCTGGCTGTTCATTGCATTTGGGAATCTGTAACCAAATAACTTCTTCAAAGAAACAGATAGCGTAACCTGTTCCTGTTGGAAAACAGGGAAAGCTTTGTGTAGCTGTTCCGTCTTTTTTCTTGGATGCAGTCTCTGCTGGGAGGTTTTCAGGTGAATTGTAAATTAACCTCTTACTGCCTGGAACAGTGCAGGTGTTTTTAAGGGCTTATACACAGAGCACAGTTAACTCATTGTGGAATAGTTTAGGTTGGAAGAGACCTTCAGGGGGGCCAGTCCTTCCCCTAAGCCATAAAATCATGGAATGGTTTGGATTGGAAGGGACCTTAAAGCCCATCCAGTCGCACGCCCTGCCATGGGCAGGGACACCTCCCAGGGGCTCCAAGCCCCATCCAACCTGGCCTGGAACCCCTCCAGGGATGGGGCAGCCACCACTGCTCTGGGCAACCTGGGCCAGGGCCTCCCCACCCTCACAGGAGAACATTTCTCCCCAAGATCTCATCTCAATCTCACCTCTTTCAGCTGAAAACTGTTCCCCCGGTCCTGTTTGTGCACTCCCTGATCAAGAGCCGCTCCCCTGCTTTCCTAGAGCACTTTTTGGTACTGGAAGCTGCTCTAAGGTCTCCCTGGAAAGTCATGTCCACTATGAAGGCAAATTCAGCTGCAAATTCAGTTGCTCTGAACCTGATCCAGTCAAGTTTTGAATGGATGTAAGGACAGAGATTCCACACCTCCCTGGTCCCCCTTCCAGTGTTTGACCTCCTTCACTGTGGAGTATTTTTCCTTTAAGTCTTCTCATTTTCCTTTCCTGCAGCTTCTATCCATCACTTCCCTTTCTTGTGGCGTGCACCATTGAGAAGAGTCTTATTCGGTCCTCTATAACCATGTGTCTGACATCTGGAAACAAGACGATACCCCTTGAGCCTTCTTTCAGGCTGAACAAACTCAATTCTCTTTGCCTCTTCTCGTACATCATGTTCTCTGTTCCCCTCACAGTCCTCTGCTGGACGAAGGCCCATTTGGCTGTGTCTTTAGCTGGTTGTTTTGTACCGGAGGCCCATGGCTAGATGCGGTACTCCAGATCCCATCTGTTGAGTGCCAGAGAGAGGGATAATCCTTTTCCTCAACCTGCTGGCTGTGCCCTTGCCGATGGGATCCCTAATATGGGATTGCCTTTCAAATATTGACTTACACCAGGGTGGAACTTTCAAGGCTCATTTAATACCCACTTAACACACATTTTAGCACATAAGAAAACTGGAAATTACTTCCATTTCCCAAGCACATTAACTCCTGAAAAGGATTTGCTGGATGTTTTGCAGATGGGTGTATTTTTTAACTAGGAGACTCCCACGGCCCATTTTATGGAATACCGGTGGGTGCTTCCCTTGAAGAAGCTAACAGCTGCTGAGGATTTTGGAATGTTCTTACTGGGCTGCAAGCTAGAGCCATGGGAGGAGGAAAAGTTGAGTCCTCACTGCACTGTAATCCTTTAACTGAGCTGTGGATCCAAAACTTCCGCTATCTTTGGCATTGAAAGTGCCCTTGGTGTCCTGATGGCCGCTGCCCGAGCGCCCAGGAAACAATCAGATACTTCTTGGTGACCCATCTCGTTGCAGGAAGGTGTTCTTGTTATCGCTTGTCTTTTAGTTTACAGCTTTGGAGAAGAAAACATAATCTGATTAGTCTCACTTGCTTCCCTTAGCTGTTGTTGCCTCCGAATATTCCCTGGTGCTTCGCTCCATCTAGAACTGAAGGACAACCTAACTGCCAGATTTGGTTCGATTTCCATACAAACTTTGGCAGGAACTTGAGTCTCGGATAACAATCCTTGTGGTTTTTTATCTCTTAAGCTCTCTGGACTCTGAGCTGACATCTCTCTGCCAGTCCGTGCTGGAGGATTTCAACCTGTGCTTGTTCTACCTGCCCTCTCCTCCGAACCTGAACTCAGCTTGTGAAGATGAAGAGGAGTACGAGAGCGGCTATTCCTTCCTTCCTGATCTCCTCATCTTTCGCATGGTGATCATCTGCCTTATGAGTGTTCACAGCCTCAAGAGGGCAGGTAACCAGCTCTTTGTTAGCATTTAGTGATTAACGTTCAGCAGGCCCGTTAGGCTGAAGGTGTTGTCATAATTGGCGTTTGTGTTTTGGATTAGTGGTCAGTCTCCTTTACCTCATCACGCTGTCTCCTTGCAGGTTCAAAGCAGTACAGCGCAGCCATCGCTTTCACGCTGGCCCTCTTCTCTCACCTGATAAACCACGTCAATATTCGCCTGCAGGCAGAGCTGGAAGAAGGGGAAAATCCAGTCCCGGCCTTTCAGAGCGATGGCACAGGTGAGAGAGCAGAGGCAGTAAAGCTGGGTCTGCCTGGTTGCCTGCCTGCAGGCCTGGCTTTTACTTTTCATTCCTAAATCTCTTAGACGTGGGTTTTTGAGCATAGTGCCTGAGTGGTCTTAGAGATATCTTGATCCTTGACTAAAATCCCCCCAAGTGGGTTGTCTGCTGAGAAGGGCTTTGCTAAGGTGCTGTCTGTGAGTATCTGAATCATTACAGGATGAAAATGTTACTTTCTGTGTTGTAAGGAGTTATCCTTCTGTATCTCTTGGCAGCTCAACATCTCTTACCCTCACTCTGCTCCTTATTTTCTATTTGCTGTTATTTACTGGACTCTTCTCCTGCTGAGGAGCTGATTTCAGGTGAAATCCAGTGCCTAAGGGAAGCAGGCCCTGCTCAGCACAGCTCCTCTCTGCTCGGACAAAATCAGATCTGTAGTTTCCGAGGGATCCTGTGGAGCAGAGAACAAAACTGATGGATCTTTCCCCTCCAAACAGTCAATTTGTAATATTTCGCAGAGTGCAAGACTAGAGTTTTCCTGGTCAAAACCAAGTGAATGACTCCTCCCATGGGTTTTGGAACTGTCGGGGCCGCGTAGGGCTGCGGGAGGGGCTGGAAGTGTGTTGGTTGAGGGAGGGATGAGGTCAGCTCAGGGTGGTTACAGGGTGGAGTGGCTGCCTGGCATGTGCCTGTCCCATGCTTGGTTCTCAGGCTCAGGGATGCTGGGGAAAAGATTAACCATGAATTTTATGCTGATCTAGAGTCATGGAATCATAAAGTCATTAAGGTTGGAAAAGACCTCTAAGCTCATCTAGTCCAAGCATCAGCCCAACCCCACCGTGCCGACCAGACCATGTCCCAAAGCGCCACGGCCACATGGTTTTTGAACGCCTCCAGGGATGGTGACTCCACTGCTGCCCTGGGCAGCCTCTGCCAGGGCTTCACCACTCTGTCAGCAAACAAATTTTTCCCAATATCCAATCTAAGCCTCCCCTGGTACAACTTGAGGCCGTTCCTTCTTATCGTGTCACTTGTTCCTTGGGAGCAGAGCCAGACGCCTGCCTGGCTTTAGCCTCCTTTCTTGGAGTTGTGGAGAGCGATGAGGTCTCCCTTCAGCCTCCTCTTCTCCAGACTGGAACAGCTCCAGGTCCCACGGCTGCTGTAGCGTTGTTCAGTGCTGAGGCTGCGTGATAACGGAGCAGCACAGCTTGAGCAGTAGGAATCCCGTCTTCCTGAGTCTTTCTGGGCATCCTTTAGCAAGTGACTCGCTCTTCTAGGGTTGCCATGACTTGGACTCTAGTTAAAGACACAAATAGAAGCCGTGGCTGAAATTTCCACTCCTGATTCCCCAGGCTCAGGGCTGGCAAGTAGCTTGTGTGACACCTTGAGACTTTCCTTACTCACGGTCTCTTTTTAAATGCCTGTAGATGACCAGGAGCCGCGGGAGCCGTTGAACTCGATTGAGAAGGAAGCTGAAGCTGACTTGACCAATCACCAGCCCAGTGAGGAACAACGGAAGAACGACTGCAAGAAAAGCAAGAAATACTCGCGCCTTTCCTGTTTGCGTCGCCGACGCCATCCCCAAAAGGTAGATGAGAGCGACCTGAGTGAGGGCTTTGACTCTGACTCCAGCCAGGGCTCCATTAAGGGCAGCGATGGCTCGGAAAGTGGCTCGGAGAAGAGTGATGAGGAAGCAGAAGCTGCTTTTGATGTAGAGACGGACTCTGACATGAACAGTCAAGAATCTCGGTCCGACTTGGAGGACATGGAGGATGAGCCGGGTGAGGAGGGGAGCGGCCAAAGCAAAAGTGGGCCCAAAGAGGCCTTAAAAAACTGTGTGGATGGTAGTGGGCTGGGGGACTCCAAGAGCCCAAACATCTCTAAAATTGAGGCTCCAGATGCAGCAGTCAACGGGCCAGCTTCCCTGAGCACCAATGATGCGAGCATAGCCAGCAATCTCCAGGCCATGTCCACCCAGCTCTTTCAGACCAAGCGCTGCTTTCGCTTGGCTCCCACTTTCAGCAACATCCTTCTGAAACCGAACAGTGAACCACCCGTCCTGAAGGACGGAATAGACGGCAAGCCATGTGTCAATGGAGATCTGGAGAAGCCTGGCTTGGCAGAGCAAGGTAAGGGTCAGCAACCTCGTTCAAAGTATTTGCTGTGTAGAAAACTGCAAGCCGTAGCATTCTGTTTGCTAAAATACCCTCCTTCTCACAGTGCAAGTTCTCCTTCAGCTGGGTTTAGAGGAAGAGGTTGCCCAAGCTCTGGACAGATCTTGGATCTGGTGTTTCCAGAAGGAGGAGCCTTTACTCTTACTGCCTGACATCCAGGAATATGTGCACTGGGCAAAGGAAATGCCCTCAGCAGCCGGGGTTACCTGTTGTTGGGCTCCACAGGCTGAATGCTGAGCAGCTCTGATGATGCAGAGGATAAAGAGGAGGGATTTAGATGAGCTATTAGGAAGAAGTTGTTTCCTGTGAGGGTGGGGAGGCCCTGGCCCAGGCTGCCCAGGGAGGTTGTGGCTGCCCCATCCCTGGAGGGGTCCCAGGCCAGGTTGGATGGGGCTTGGAGCCCCTGAGCCGGTGGGAGGTGTCTCTTGTGGCAATGGCATTGGAACAGGATGGGCTTTGAGGTCCTTTTCAACCCAAACCCTTCTATGATTCCATAATAATTCCAGCAGGTGGTAAATATTTGGATCATCTTCCTTTTTCCCATGTGAAATCCTTGTACTCACAGACACTTCCTAGCGCTGCGGGTGACGGATGGGGTCCAGGCAGTTCCCTGTGAGATGTTCGATTATCAACTCTGCAGAGCTCTTCCAGGAACTGTCTGAGATGTAACTGAGGCGCAAGCGAGAGGAGCTGCGGGTCTCTTTCCGTGCTCTGCTGCGCCGAGCGTTCCGGGCTGAACCGAACTGTGGACGCACAGCAGGTGGAGCTGCGATGTCTTGGTTACCACACAGCTCACACAACCCAGTAATGTTCTGGGGAAAAAACAGCCTGAAAGGGAGATCCGATGCACTCCAGGGAGCCGTTTGTGTTTCAGATAAAACCACATGGGCCTGTTCGGTCTTGTTTGTCATTCCTCCCATCTTCCCTACAGCAAGGAAACATTTTTGCATCGTGCTGTCAAATCCATGGGCCCGCAGCACTGGCAGGATTCAGGCTTTGCCTGGGCCAGGATTTGAAGGGGGAGCGTTAGATCGTGTTAATGTTTACTACCCCCTGGCATTGCTTCATAGCCACTTGAAAGAGATGAGGTTAAATGAAGAAACAAACGATTTTGGGTCTATTTAATGGTTTCTTCCAGTGAGTTGCACAAATGTTGCAGCTCCAGGAATTGTATTTTAACCTCAAGAGCTTCAACAAGGCTGAAGTCCTGCACCTGGGCCGGGGCGATCCCAAGCACAAATCTGGGCTGGGTGGAGAACGGATCGGGAGCAGTGCTGAGGAGAAGGACTTGGAGCGCTGCTGGGTGAGAAGCTCTGCACAAGCCAGTAAAGTGCGCTCACAGCCCAGAACCCTCCCGTGTCCTGGGCTGCATCCAGAGCAGTGGGACCAGCAGGGAGGGAAGGGGTTCTGTCCCTCTGCTCCGCTCTGGTGAGACCCACCTTGGAGCCCCGTGTCCAGTTCTGGAGTCCTCAGCACTGGAAGGACATGGAGCTGTTTGAATGAATCCAGAGGAGGCCACGGAGATGATGCGAGGGCTGGAGAACCTCCCATACAAAGACAGCCTGAGAGAGTTGGGGTTGTTGAGCCTGGAGAAGAGAAGGCTCTGAGGAGATCTTGGAGCAGCTTCCAGTGCTGAAAGGGGCTGCAGGAAAGTTGGGGAGGGGCTTTTGATCAGAGAGCGCGGGGAAAAGCCGGTTTTCAGCTGAAAGAGGGAAGATTGAGTTGAGATCTTAGGAAGAAATTCTTCAAGGTGAGGGTGGGGAGCCCCTGGCCCAGGCTGCCCAGAGCAGTGGTGGCTGCCCCATCCCTGGAGGGGTTCCAGGCCAGGTTGGATGGGGTTTGGAGCCCCTGAGCCGGTGGGAGGTGTCCCTACCCATGGCAGGAGGTGGGACTGGATGGGCTTTGAGGTCAAACCGCTCCGTGATTCTGTGAGTGCTATGGCCATGGTACCATTACAGGAATGAGAGGCCAAATGAGCCATGGTGAATGAATGAACCTGTGGACTTTTTACCTTTGAGCTCTCTTTGCCTCTCAAGCTCTTTAATGATCTTAACAATCTATCAAGAATGGTTCCTGAATAAATTACTTCCCCTCT
Source organism: Cuculus canorus (assembly GCF_017976375.1). NCBI lineage: Eukaryota > Metazoa > Chordata > Aves > Cuculiformes > Cuculidae > Cuculus > Cuculus canorus. Next base: position 3,107,493 of record NC_071428.1, read on the forward strand.
TTTGATTCTGAGGGCTTATTGGATGATAATTGCTGTGCTAATAGGCAGAAATGACGTGGACCATGCAGTTAAAACAAGGGGCTGTGGCAGAGCGCATCATTGATTCCCAGCTCGCTGCTCCTTTCACCTCGAGTCCCTCGCGTAGCTTGCGGGCAGCTTCACTGGCAGTGAGATTTAAACTTACCCGGGCCCTGACTCGTAAAATCACCCAGCCTTTTTCTTCTCTTGTGTAACCTGAAGATTGGTGCACATCTATCGTGGTTCAGCCCCAGCCTGGCAGCAGCGCAGGGGACAGGGAGCTGGATTTTTGTGGACGTACAGAGGCACCGAGACATTCAGCTCGATTCTTCCCAACCCAGTGCTGTTTCTTGAACCCGCAGGACTTGGCTTCTCAAGGGATTTCATGTCTGTCATCCTGCTTTTCCCTTTGTTTTCCAGATGATGTGTCTGACTCCGAGGAAAGCATTTCAAGTAACAAATCCTGCAGGAACGAGCGATCTCTTCAGGAGAAGCTGGAGATCGTGACTAATGAAGGGCTGCTGCTCACTGTCAAGGTGTTCCTGGACTGGCTGAGGACAAACACAGACCTCATCATCATGTGTGCTCAGGTGGGAACTGTGCTCTGCGTTCGGGCTGAGGCTGTGTCCGTTCAATTCCCCTGGGCTGGGATGTGGAGGGCGAATTGATGCTCCTGTCCCAGTCCTGGGCAGAAGGTGATATTAAACACCCCGCCAGCTGAACTAAGATAATTTTGACCCAAGAAATGCAGTGAAGTTTATTCTTCATAAAGCATTCTGAGGTCTGTGAAAGATGCTGGGAAGCCTGAGCGGCCTGGTTATTCCATCCAACTTCCTTGACGTCTTCTGTGGCCTTGTGTTCTGTCCCTGCAGAGCTCCCAGAGCCTGTGGAACAGGCTGTCTGTGCTCCTGAACCTTCTGCCTTCTGCTGTGGACCTGCAGGAATCAGGTAATGGAGAAGGAAGTGACGATTTAATGTTTTGGCAAGCTTGACCACCAGGGATTTCCATGGGGTGGGATAGATCCCAGTGTGAGAGATTTGACCAGCAAAGCACGATGAGAAGTGACATCATGCAGGTCCCGGGTACTCCATTAATGTGTTATACATGACTGATAGCGTCCTGGAACACTCGCACCTGTGTGCATGAGGTTCTTGTGTCCAATGTAGTTGGAATTAGCTGTCAAGACCGGAAAGAAGGGTATGATTTTTGTCACGGCAGTCATGGAAATGAGTTTTGATGCTTGTGATGTGCCTTTTACTTCAGCCTAAAGCTCCTTGTGGTTTGTGAGAAGCACAGTTCAGACAGGGATGCTTGTCTGTTGGAAGGAATGGAAAAGCTAACCCTCCAAACTTTGTATTTTCTGGAGTGGTGCCTCAGCAGGTGGTTTGGGACAGTTACTCTTTATTCTTTTCCTTTTTCCTTCCAGTGTGGAAAGGGGCTCCAGGAAAGCTGGGGAGGGCCTTTATCAGGGAGTGCAGGGATGGGACCAGGGGGAACGGTTTTCAGCTGAAAGAGGGGAAATTGAGGTGCGATCTTAGGGAGGAATGTTTTGCCGTGAGGGTGGGGAGGCCCTGGCCCAGGTTGCCCAGAGCAGCGGTGGCTGCCCCATCCCTGGAGGGGTTCCAGGCCAGGTTGGATGGGGTTTGGAGCCCCTGAGCCGGTGGGAGGTGTCCCTGCCCATGGCAGGAGGTGGGACTGGATGGGCTTTGAGGTCCCTTCCAACCCAAACCATTCTGTGATTCTGGTACTGTGAGTGGCCTTTTTATTCCTTCTTCAACACATGCTCACAGTGCACGTGCAATTAAAAACCTCTGCCCTCAATCATCATAGATCATGTGCCTTAAAGCAGTTTTTCTCTTGGTCCCATGTGTCAATCACTGTGTGTTGCTCTTCTTCCTCTCCATACCCTCCAGGGCTGGCCCTGTGTAATGAAGTCAAGGACATCCTGAGTGGTGCTGAGCTCCCAGACCTGAAAGCCAACCTGCTCCTCCCAGAAGATGTCGCCCTGCGGAATCTTCCCCCTCTGAAAAACGCACACAAGAGGTTTAACTTCGAGCAGGACCGGCCCATTTTCTCAGCAGTTGAGGAGGTGAGTCAGGATAAATCCTGAATCTTGGCACGAGCTGTTTCCCTTCCTGGAGGTGCAGCCTGTCCTAGCTGGGCAGGTGAAGATCTTGTTCTTGCTTGCCAAAAAGCATCCCAAACTGAGTCAAACTTTTGAGTCTGAGATGGGCTTATGTTAGTGGTGGTTGCTGCAGTCATCTGTCTATCCAAAAATCAGTGTTCCAATAGTTCCCTTCCCTCTTAGAATCATAGCATCACAGAATAGTTTGTGTTGAAAGGGACCTTAAAGATCATCCAGTTCCACCCCCTGCCATGGGCAGGGACATGTCCCACTAGATAAGGCTGCCCAAGGCCTCATCCAGCCTGGCCTTGAACACCTCCAGGGATGGGGTGTCCTCTTGCCCTTCCTTCTCTTTTGCTGTCCTTAAGGAAGGAAGTACAGTCCCATGTTGACAACTCTGCTGTATGAAGTCTTCTCACCTCCTTGTCTGGGCAGAGGAGCTGTTACCTCTGCTCGGCCTTGAGCGAAGGCGCTTCGGTTGGAGCTGCAGGCGCTCCCTGTGATCCTTCTGTAGTAAATGAAGTCTTACATAGTGTGTCACTCTGTGTCCTTGTGGAGCACCCCATCCGTTTTCCCCAGCACAAAGGGCCAGGGTGATCATTTGTGGGTAGCGAAGGTGTGCAGGAAAAGGCAATTGTTCTTCTCCGGTCTTGCCTTGCTACACCAATCCTGTCCCTTTGGAGCAGGGAATGTGTTAACTTCTTCTCCCTTGATTTGAAGGCCCTGTTCGCAGACGTGACACGGGACCTGTGTTTGTTTAAATCCCAGTCCTGCTGGATGAGGTCTGGAATGTCATCTCGGGCTGCTGGGGCAGCTGGAGCAAAGTGCAGCAATCTTGCATCCCACGTGAGCTCACCCTTTGCAGCCCAGCCAAGCGCACTGCAAGCCCCTAAACCAGATCTAGATTGTTTTATTTGATTCCTTTTCCCATTGACGAGGGCTTAGGGCAGTGATTCATCAGGGGAGAGAGCCTGCTGATGTTGTCCGAGGTTGTCTTGGGTTGAGGAGGCCCAGCATGCAAGCACTTCTAAGCCCTGGCCAGCTGTAGGCCTCCCTGCAGCCCTCTCCTGCCATCCCTGTCTTCAGAAGCACATTTCCATCAGGACTGTTTCTTTTGGATTATTTTAAGTAGCAGTTTCCCCATGGTCGGAGACGGCTGTGGCCCCAGCGGGGAGATGTGACTGGTGATCGCCTGTCTGCTTCTTTGCAGTCGGTTATTCGCATTTGCTGCATTCGGAGCTTTGGCCACTTCATTACCCACTTGCAAGGCAGCATCCTGCAGTTCAACTCGGAGCTCGGGATCTTCATCAGCATAGCCCAGTCGGAGCAAGACAACTTGTTGCACCAAGCCCAAGCCCAGTTTCACATGGTGAGTTGGCAGAGGTGGACAAATTAGAATCGTAGAATCCCTTGTACTTGGCACAATTTCCTCCTGATTGTAACCATAATCCCAGATCTTTGGTGAGAGGTGGAAATTTTGCTCCTTAGAGCTCCTCGGGTGTCTCTTTTTCATGCCGTTTCTGGAAGCACGTGCTTGTGTCAGCTTGTGTCTTTCCTGCTAACTGATATGGAAGTTTGGTTTTGTACCTAGGCTGCAGAGGAAGCTCGTCGGAACAGGCTCATGAGAGATATGGCTCAGCTTCGACTGCAGGTAGGAGGTGCTGGTTCCAGCCTGAAGGGTGGCAGGGCAGTGGCTGAAAGGTGTGAAACTAGAAAGAGAAGGGGGAGCGCTCTGCTCCTGTCCCACACAAAGGCAGTAAGTCTGGTCCGCAAAGGCAGTCGTAGAGTATCTCAGGTTGGAAGAGACCCATAAGAATCTCTGAGTCCCACTCCTTCTCCTCATAGGGCTACCTAAAGCTAAACTGTATGCCAACGAGCGTCATCCAGATGCTCCTTGGCCCCAGACAGGCTTGGTGGCCTGACCGCTTCCCTGGGGAGCCTCTTCGGTTGTGGAATCATGGAATCATTAAGGTTGAAAAAGGCCTCTAAGCTCACCCAGTCCAACCATCATCCCAGTCACACTGTGTGTACTAAACCATGTCCTGAAGTGCCTTGGCCACATGGTTTTTGAACCCCTCTGGGGATGGGAACTCCCCCACTGCCCCGGGCCACCTCTGTCGGGACTTTACAACCCTTTCCATGAAGTAATATTTCCTAATACCCAATCTAAACCTCCCCTGGCACAACTTGAGGCCGTCTCCTCTCTTGCCATTACTTGTTCCTTGGAAGCAGAGCCTGATTCTCACCTGGCTCCAACCTTTTTCCAGAAGCTGTGGAAAATAATGAGGTCTCCCTTCAACCTCTTCTCCAGCCTAAGCAACCCCAGGGTGCTCAGCTGCTCCCACAACCCCTGTTCTGCAGCCCCTTCCCAGCTCTGAGCCCTTCTGTGGATGCGCTCCAGCTCCTCGATGTCCTTCCTGGAGTGAGAGGCCCAAAACTGAACCCAGGATTCGAGGTGTGGCCTCACCAGCAGTCCAGGGAGACGATCCCATCCCTACTCTTGCTGGCCACCTCATAGCTGATCCAAGCCAGGATGCTGGTGGCCTTCTTGGCCCCCTGGGCCACTGCTGTGTTCAACCACCCACTGGGTGGAGAACCTTCTTCTAATGTTCGATCTGAACTTCCCCTTGTGGAGCTCCATTCCGTTTGCTCGTGTCCTGTTGCTGTTGCTGCCTGCCTTGAGGAAGGTGCTGAGGTCACCCGTCAGCCTTCTCTTCTCCAGGCTGAACAAGCCAAGTGACCTCAGCTGCTCCTCATAAGCCTTTCCCTTGAGGCTATTCACCATCTTGGTTGCCCTCTCTGAACACCCTCCGATAGTTTGATGTCCTCCTTATATTTAAGTGCCCAAAGCTGCACCCAGACTCAAAGTGGGGCGGCACCAGTGCAGCACAGAATGGCACAATCGCCCCTCTCTGATCCTCTGGCTGCTCCAGCCCTCACCTTCATGAGGGAGGGTGTTGGAAGAACCTGATGGAGCTTTGCAGGGCGAGTCTTGCTCTCTTTGACCATTTTTTTCAGCATAAATATGATGCAAGGGTCTGGTTTTTTTTCAGCTGGAGGTTTCTCAGCTTGAGGGGAGTCTCCAGCAGCCCAAGGCGCAGTCGGCCATGTCTCCTTACCTCGTCCCGGACACCCAGGCCCTCTGCCAGCACCTGGCTGTGGTCAAGCAGCTGGCCACCAGCGGGAGGTTCATCATCATCATCCCTCGAACAGGTATGGGTGTTCCACATCGGATCACTGAGCCTGCCTTCCCTATGCTCCCGCCTTTCTAGGGAGCAAGCCCCACGGGCCAAGGTGGTGGCTTTTCTGCTTCCATTGTCCTTTGCTTCGCCTGGAGCAGCTGAAAAATCATTCCCACGTGGCGCTTTTGGGGTCTGTTTGATTCCTGTGCTTGGAATCCATCAACAAACAGCTGGAAAGAGAGAGACCCTGTTTGCCCTCTGCTTCATCTGCCTCCTGTGACAGCCACTCCCGTGCATCCAAGGCAGCTCGGTGGGACGAGGAATTCCTGACACATCTGGATTAGTTTACTCAAGTATCGCTGTAAGCCAGATGTTTTTTGCTTCCTTTTTTTATCTCGTAGTGATTGATGGCTTGGATTTCCTGAAAAAGGAAAATGCAGGAGCTCGGGACAGCATCCGGTATCTGGAGGCAGAATTTAAAAAGGGAAACAGGTGAGAACGATACCATTTGCCTTCACTTTTGGAATGGGTGCATTTTGGGTGGAAGATGATGTCCATAGTGGGAACAGGTTGTGCATCCCTGGAGCAAAATGTGGGCCAAGGGAAAGCCAGGCCTGAGGAATGCACTTGGCAAGAGGGAAAGTGGCAAATGAACAGGTTTGGTAGCTGGTTCTCCAGCTTTAATTGCTGCTCTGTCGTGAAACCTGGCTGCTTCTGAGGAACGGAGGGAGTTGGTTCTCTTTATCGGTGTATAAAATGGAGTGTTTTGGTGATGCGCTGGCAGAACTGCGCTGCGTTATTGCCCAGGTGAGCTGGAGAAGGACGTGTAGCTGTACTTCTGCAAAGACAAACTGCATCTTTAAGGCCGGTGTCAGGTTGGGCTGTGAAACGCTTGTGGTAGTGTGAACTGCACACAGCGATGGTGGTGAGACAAGTGATGTGGTCTAATCAGAGAATCATTGAGGTTGGAAAAGACCTCTAAGCTCATCCTGTCCAACCATCATCCCAGCCCCAACATGCCTACCAAACCGTGTCCCAAAATGCCACATTTACACGGTTTTTGAACCCCTCCAGGGGTGGGGACTCCCCTACTGCCCTGGGCAGCCTCTGCCAGGGCTTCACCACTCTGTCAGTAAGGAAATTTTTTCGTAATATTCAATCTAAGCCTCTCCTGGCGCAACTTGCGGCCATTTCCTCTCGTCTCATTACCTAGGAGCAGAGCCCAACCCCTGGTTGTCTCCAACCTCCTTTCCAGGAGCTATGGCGAACAATAAGGTCTCCCCTCAGCCCCATCTTCTCCAGACTGAACAGCCTCAGCACCCTCCCTGCTCCCAGAATCTTTGGGCTCCAGACCTTTCCCCAGCTGTGGTGCCCTCCTCTGTCCGAGGCGCTTCACAGGGTATTTCTGGGTCCAGCCTTTGGGTAAATCCAGCGTTGTGGAAGATCCTGCAGTGCCTGGTGGACCTGGTCAATGCTGTAGAGCCCTGACTTCAGTCTGTGTGATGATCTCCGTGTGAGCTCAGTGACTGTGATCTTTCCTTAGGTACATCCGTTGCCAGAAAGAAGTTGGGAAGAGCTTTGAGAGGCATAAATTGAAGAGACAAGATTTAGATGCCTGGTAAGATTACAGCATCTGAAATGTCTAAGCCTGTCTCCCAGTGGGTGGGTGGCTTTGGGAAGAGGTGTTGGCACTGGGACCCATCACGCAGCTCGTTTGATTGCTGCTCTGTGTGAGTAATTATAAAACGCCCTGGAGGGAACGTTAAGGCATCCATCCCTCCGTGCATCCCGCATGGCACCAAGCACTTAGAGCTAAGAATGGTCTTGGAAAAGCCCTCAACAGGCACTGGAGGAACAATTCTGCTTTCCACATGTCCTCCTGAGCGTGCATGAAGCGGCTGACGCGAACAAGCGGTCTTCCCTCTGACTTCTCCCATCTGTGTGGCAGGAATCTCTATAAAATACTGGACAGCTGCAAACAACTGACAGTGTCGCAAGGAAGCAGAGAGGATGACACCACGGGAATGGTCACCATCATCACGGGCTTTCAGCTGGAGGATCTGAGCTCCTTCTCAGTGCCCATGCAGGTCAGTAGCTCCTTGCTGGCTGAGTTGAGCCTTTCCGCTTCCTAGCGAGATTAGGATTGGACCTCATCCCTGGAGGTGTTCAAGGCCAGGTTGGGTGAGGCTTTGAGCAACCTGATCCAGTGGGAGGTGTCCCTCCCTGTGACAGGGGAGTGGAACTGGATGGGCTTTGAAGTCTCTTCCAACCCAACCCATTCCATCATTCTATGATTAAAATCTGATTGATTGGCAAGAAATTTTTGAAGTGTTTTCTGCCTTGAGTAAAGGCTGTCCTGGATTTCCAAAGTTTAGTTTGTGAGCCCTGGTTTCAGAGCGAGGGAGGGGATTCTGCTGCTTTATTCCTCTCTGGGGAGGCCTCATCTGGAGTCCAGTTCTGGAATCCTGAAACTAAGAAGGAGATGGAGCTGTTGGAATGGGTCCAGAGGAGGCTACAGGGATGATTCGAGTGCTGGAGAACCTCCCATACGAGGACAGGCTGAGAGAGTTGGGGTTGTTCAGCCTGGAGAGGAGAAGGCTCCGAGGAGACCTTAGAGCACCTTCCAGTGCCTGAAGGGGCTCCAAGAAAGCTGGAGAGGGGCTGTTCATAAAGGCTGTGGGGATGGGACGAGGGGGAATGGGGATTAACTGGAGAGGGGCAGATTTAGGCTGGACCTAAGGAAGAATTTCCACACCATGAGGGTGGGGAGGACCCTGGCCCAGGTTGCCCAGAGCAGTGGTGGCTGCCCCATCCCTGGAGGGGTTCAAGACCCGGTTGGATGGGGCTTGGAGCCCCTGATCCAGTGGGAGGTGTCCCTGCCCATTGGCAGGGGGATTGGAACTGGATGATCTCTAATGTCTCTTCCAATCCAAACTATTTTATGATTCTATGAAGGGCAGGGAAAAACGCTGTTTTGTCTGTTTGCTTGCAGTCTGCCATCCAGGCAGCCGCCAATGCCAGCGTAGAGATAAAAAACGTTCTGGAGTTCTACAAGCAGTGGAAAGAGATGGGCTGATGTTCAGAAAGGCATCGGGTTGGTGTACCTTTCTCTCCCCCTCTCGGAACGTGCAGCGTCTGAACGAAGGAAACAAAAATCCGGGCGACACTTAGACACGAAGAAGCAGCAGCAGCAGCAGCAGCAACAATAACAAAAATATCTACCAAAACCAAACCAAATCAATCCAATTCGGGCACGCACACAGCCACCCTCCGCCTGCATCCCGACCAGACAGCTGTACATCTCCGACGGCGCCAACTGCTCTGAGAAGAGAGAGGCACCTCGGCACGGCTGAGGCAGAGCTCTGCCCTTCTCCCAGTCGGCAGAGATGGGCGAGAGATGGGCAGTCCTTCATCCCCCCCCTCTTCTTCCTCCCCGAAGCTTGCTTGGTCATTGGAAACGGGCAGGCGGCTCCTAAAGCATGGACTTCAATGAAACCAAACCAGCGCAGCTGAAATGGAGCCTTCCTGGCTTGGGGAAGAAGATCTAAGGAGTCTTTGGCTCTTGTTGGCAATCTGGTTACAGGAAAGCAGATATTCTTCTTTTTTCCCCCTCCCCGCCTCCTCCTTTGAATTAATTATTTTTCAAGGGTTTTTTTCCTTTTAATTCTTAGTTTTTATATATATAAAAAATATTAAAAACAAAGAAAAAGTGGAGTTCCCTTGGGGTTCTGGATACTCTTCCAATGTCTGAGAGAAAAGGAAACAATATGCTATTTAAAAGGGGGGGAAAGCTCTTAATATAATTTTTTTTTTCTTTGAACAAGCATATTTATTTCCTTTCCCTGTTCCCCACGGAGCGGGCTCAGTGCAAAGGGATGTTGGCCGGCCAGGAGGGAGCAGCCTGCAGTGCTGCAACGGGCATTGGCGCACGTCCTTGCTCCCCTCGCAAGCTGCAAACTCCGTGAGCAGCGAGAGGTGGGCCGGGCTGCTTGAGAGAGGTGGAAAGGACTCCGTTCTGTCTTCCCCCGTCCCTCCCGCTTCTTTGCTTCCAGCGTTAATCCTTGGAGAAAAGGAGTGGAAACCAGCAGAGCTGCTGGAAAAGAGAGAAAAGCCGCATGAGATTTAAACACCGATGAGGCTCAACCACTTGGCTGGAGCGCTGTGACCCTGGGATGGAGCAAGTGGCACCCAAGGACTCAATGCCACTGCTTTTTTTTTTTTTTCCCTTTTATTTTCCTTTTTGTCTTCTTTTGCCTCTCCAAGTCTTGCAGAGTGAGGTGTGGAGGAGGAAGGAGGATCTCAAAGCCATTCTCTTCTGCTGGTTGTCCCGACACCACTGCTGCTACACCGTGCTAGAGAGGATGACAGAACTTGATCCCTGCTCCTCGCATCCCTCCAAGGCAGGAAAGGCAGCGCAGTGACCGTCGCTGCTCAGGACTGAGCTCATGAACTGTGCAGTGCTTTCAGCATCCCAAAAAGAAGGGATGATGCTACCTGGATGGATGCTGGAAGAGCTGATTCCCTGTGGGACCTTTCAGAGCTCCATCCCGACAGCATCTCAAGCAACCTGTGTCTGACATCCTGTCACATGCTGATGCTTGGAAATGAAGAAACGGGTTGCTCCCAGGACAGCGAAGCAGCGGGAGACAAGCTCGACGGCCTCTCTGTATTCCTCTGTCGGTGTCCTCAAGAAGCAGATGTCTCCATCGCCATGAACTAACAGCAGCTATGCAAGTACAAACCACTTGTCTTCTCCCTTCACGTGTTTTTCCACATGGACTGGCCAGAAGCTGCGAATCAAGGGGTGAAATGCGGAAGGACAAGTAACGTACTCCTGTCTGTGCAGACTTCCTAGCATGCTGCGTTGCACTGGAGTGGCAGGACGTTCCTTGCTTTCAGGTAAAAACTAAAAGAACCAGCACAAGTCCCAGAGGATTCATTTCTATTCCAGTTTCAGTTCCTTCGCAGCATGCAGCCACGTAGCGCAGCGCAGAGAAATGCCGAGCTTTGAGTTACAGCGAGAGCTGGCCCTGCGAGCTCCAGACCCCGGGCTCTGAAAGGTGGGCGGAGGGGGCAGAATGGTGGGATTGCCCTTCAGGTTTTTCCTTTTCTAGCTTCTCCTGAAACTCGCGGTGCTTTTCCAGGCCAAGCCAAGGAAACAACGTAAGCAGAACAGCAGATCCAAGCCTCCGGCTCACCTTGGGTGTTCATGGGGATCTAAGCTTGCTAGACACTTTCCTCCAGCGTATTTTATTTGAAGCCATTAATTTGTGTAGCTCATTATTTTTGTTTGATGGGGGTGGGAAAAGCAAAGGGAATCGTGCTATGGTTCTTGTCCTTCAGCTATGAGCCAGAGCAGTGATGGGGAGAGCAGAGTCCCCTTCCCCTCCTGCTTCTCCGCTGACTTGGAGCACAAAAATTCCACTCTGTGTTGAGTGGAAGCCTGGCTCAGGGGATGGAGAGCTGGTGGACTGGGCTTTTTTTTTCACCCCTGCTGCTTAAGAAAACCGTCCACCTCCTTGCTGTGAAGCACGCCAGCGGGGTCTGTGGTCTTCATCTCTGCTTGAGCTTGCAGTCCTTGAGAGGCCTAATTGGCATTCCCTTCGCAGTGCAAAGCGTGCCCTTGGGGTTGGAAGGGCGAGAGCGTTGCTTGGCTGGAATCCAGACAGCGAGGAGCTGGGGGCATTTCTTGCCTTTGCTCTGGGCCAGGTATTCCCTTGGCTACAGCTGGAGCTTGACGTGAGAAAAGAGCCGCGCAAACAAAGCAGCGAGGCAAAGGAAATGCCTGGCGTGCCGGTCCCCAGTGTCTGGGTTCCTGCAGCTCCCCGGGCGGTGCGGGATGGGACCTGGGGGCCGAGGGCAGGAGATCGGGGCTGAACTTGCTGGGAGCAGGGACTTAGAGTCTGGTGCAGAAAACAGCCTCCTGGAGCCCATCTGTGTCCCGTGTTGAGCTGCTGGTTGTGTGGACCGGGCAAAAAAAGCGGTTTAAGAGCAAAAGTGAGCAAATTGGTGGCACTGCTGAGCTGCGGGGAGCCCCACGTGGGGCCACGTGCGGAATTGGAGCAGCTTGGAAAAGGCAGCAAGACTGTTGCCTTCCTTTCCTTATCCCCAGCTGACAGTAAATGCCTTGGGCTTCTCCTTCCCTGGAGTTTTGCACACAAAGGCCCCAGCCCTTTGACAGGGAACCTTAAGTGGCATTTTCCAGTGCGTGGTCCCTCCAGGCTGATTGAGGAAGGACAGGAACCCTTTGAAGAAGGCACCTAATGGTCCCGCTCCTGCCCTGCTTCCTCTCCACGCAGCTGGGGATGAGGACCTAGTGAATATTTTTTGGATGCACGTCCCCAGGCAGAGAGACGTGAAGCTGAAAAAGCGGGAGACTGAAAAAGTGGGAGGCTTTAAAGCTGCGGAAGGTGGCAATCTGTCCTCCAGGAGTGGTGCCTCCTAACAGAGGCTGAGCTTCATGTCTGTAAGGTTAAGGTAAAGAAAGAGACTTCTTAACCCCAATCCCTCGCTCCCGATGAGCTGGATTCTCCTCCCTGGGTATTGATGGATACAGACCTGCTTGTCCAAGGGCCGGTTTGCCTCACCCGGGAACTGACACACGGCTTCCCAACCGCGAAGCCAAAGGCAACGAGCCGGGTTTCCCTGCCCTGCTGTGCTGGTTGCTGACACTCAGCATTTCTCCAGGGCTGAAGGAAACCGGACGATCTGTGGGGAGGCTCCGTGGCTCCTGGCTGCTATGTGGGGCAGGGGTTTCTCCAGAGCTCACCACAGCGGGTTTGTACCAGCTCGAGAGCGAGCCACAAACCACCCTGTAGCGATGGAGCCTTGTGGCCGCCGGCTCTTGCCCACTGCTCATCCCTTCGGTGCTACCTCTGTACCAACTCCAAGCTTGCCGAGCCCAGCCGCAAGCTGGTCCCGTAGCCCTCGCTGCGCTGGGAAGGAGAGCTAAAAGGAAAAACCTTATGGGCCGAATGCATTTTTGTGTGTTTCTCGGGTTTGGTTTTCTTTTTGTTACCACCACAGATGGTTACGGGGCGACTGCGCTCGGGGAGAGTCCAGGGACTGTCCCCGTGCTGTGGCAGAGGGACGTGGTCGCTCCGGTCCTCGTTGGACTTTGCAGGCTGTGCCAAGCGGCTCTTCCTTCTGCTCCCACCCTTGCTCGGCTCGATGCTATCTGCAATGCCTGGGATTTTTGCTTGCGTCTTAGACTTTCTTTTTCCTTCTTGACTGGTCGGGCTGGGGCAGAAAACAGTGGGGAAAAGGGGGACTGTGAGAATGGGGAAAGGCAGGAGGGTTGGCACAGGATCCCCGCGTCGCTGGCCCTGCCGCTGGCTGCTGGCAGCAGACGACTGTGGCTGTGTTAGAGGCGAGGGACAATCTTTGCTCCCTCGGTCCTTTGGTAGCACAAGGAAAGCCCAGCCTGTGGATTGGCGCTTGGAAAGCTCTTGCTGGGGCCGAGGGGGGCAGCTGGGGGCCCTGGCTGGGACGCGGGGGGGGCCCGGGGCTTTCCTGGCGCGGGGCTTGGCTGTGATCTGAACACAGCAACCGGCTTAATAAAACACAGGATGTTTGTACCTCGCGTTCTGTGGTGATTCCAGCTCTGCCTCTTTACTCCTGCGCGGCCCCAAAGGGTGCGTTTTGATTTGGGAACCCACCTGCAAGGATGCACTTTGCTTTCCAAAAGAGGAGCTTTGCCATTCCCACCCCCTTTGGATGTGGTTTGACGTGGTTGGAGGGAGCCATAACCTCAGTTTGCTTTTGGTTTGATGGGATGAAATGTAGGTGGGTCCCTTCCTTATAACAGGAATAGCATTCCCTTTGTTTCTTTCTCTGCAGTGGGTCAGGATGGGTCCATCCTCTTGCAAAGGCTCCACAGGAGCATCCCCAGCAATCATAGAATGATGGAATCATTGAGGTTGGAGAAGACCTCTGAGGTCACCAGTCCAACCGTCAGCCCAACCCCGCTGTGCCAACCGAACCGTGTGCCACGGCCACGTGGTTTTGGAACCCCTCCAGGGATGGAGACTCTGCCCCTGCCCTGGGCAGCCTCTGCCACGGCTTCACCACACTCTCAGTAAAAGGCTTTTTCCCGATATCCAATCTAAACCTCCCCTGGTACAACTTGAGGCCGTTTCCTCTCATCCCATCACTTGGGAGCAGAGCCCGACCCGGAGAAGCTGCAGGGCCGTGTTTATAGGGGGGAACCCCACAAAAAGTCTTCCATTCGCTGTTTTCATCCACACCAAAGCTCCTTTATTCCTTCTGCTAGTGGGAAGCACCGAGCCAGGCACCGGTACGATCGTTTACTCCCCCTCTCCAGCCCTTTGGACACTGCCAGCGGTGGGAAGGGACGGAGAGGGCGGTTGTGAAAAGGCAAATCTGGCTTCCAGTCCCCTGCGGGACAATAACTGTGGGCGCCTTCTTCTCACAGAGCGAGACGTGTCCTGTGTCCCAATGCTGCCGCTCCGGAGGCACAAAGGGATCTGTCAGTGCCGCTCGGGCCCCTCCGAAGGGGCTGGAAATGCCTCTTCCAGCTTGGAAGGGGCTGCGCCAAAAGTCCTCCCAGCGCTGGGGGCTGTGGATGAGCTCGGTGCCGGGGTGGGCAAGGGGTGTCCCATCCCTGGGGGTCTGGGAATGAACCGAAGGGGGTTTTTGCTCCTGGAAAACTGGAGGAAGCTAAGCCTTGATTGAGAATTGGAACTCCTGGTCCTGCTCATTGGGAGCTGAGTCCTTGGAAAGCCCCAAGAGCCTCCCTTTCTCCAACCACCCATCTCCGCGTGCCTCCTCTTCCCATTTCTCTTGCCCAACGATGGGATTTCCCTGTCCCGAGTAGGTTGTGCTTCGTGCAGGTGATTTTGGAGCAGCTTTGCAGCACCAGGACCGCATCCCGAACCCTCCCACCGTTCTCCTGCCAACGCCGGCTGGAGCAAGGCAGCTTCCGTCGGCTCTGCCCGTGCCGTGGAGCTGAGCCGCCAACATGAGCCCTCTGCGGGTAAAGGAATCCCCAGGGATGGGGGCTTTGGAAGCATCAATCCTGCTCATCGAACCCCGCTCCTCCTGAGGGGTCTCTGTACCCAACGGCAGCGGAGGAGCCTCTGCTGGGATTTGTCCTTCGCCGTCCGGCGCTTGAGCTGCCCTCAGCCCCCCCCGTGCCAGCAGGATCCGCTCAGGTCAGTGGGAATGCGTTCCCAAATTTCCTTCTGCTTTATCCACCTCTTTCCATCTCCTGGATGTCAATGATCATCTGGAGCCGTTCTGCTATGAGGAGAGGCTGAGAGAGTTGGGGTCGTTCAGCCCAGAGGAGGCTCCGGGGAGACCTCAGAGCAGCTTCCAGGGCTGAAAGGGGCTCCAGGAAAGCTGGGAAGGGGCTTCTGAGAGAGTCCTGGAGTGAAAGGATGAAGGGGAATGGCTTTAAATTGAAAGGAGGAAGATTTAAATTGGACATTAGGAGGAATTTCTTCCCCATGAGGGAGAGGAGGCCCTGGCCCAGGTTGCCCAGAGCAGTGGTGGTGCCCCATCCCTGGAGGGGTTCCAGGCCAGGTTGGATGGGGTTTGGAGCCCCTGAGCCAGTGGGAGGTGTCCCTGCCCATGGCAGGGGTGGGACTGGATGGGCTTGGAGGTCCCTTCCAACCCAAACTATTCCAGGATTCAACCCGCAGCGCTCTGGGACCTCGCGGTGTAGCCTGGTGGGTGTTTGTTGGCGTTTCTGGCTCTCTGGGATGCTCCCAATCCATCGTGCCTCAGTTTCCCCACTCCCTACAAAGTCACAGCGGCTCTCTGGGGCTGCCCCACCCCTGACCAGCCCCATAGATCTTCTGGGATGATGGGATAGTGTCAGAATTCCGGTACTCCAGGAGCCCAAGAGCTCATTTGTGCTTAAAGTCGGATCCTTGAAGCCGCCACCGTGATATCCTCCACAGCGATGGTGGTGCACATTCTCCTCCGGCAGCACATGGGGGGCAGAATCCGGGAGGGTTTTGGGGGGGATTTCCGTTGGAGCAGGCAGCGAGGCCGGGACAGACGCCGTGTCCGCCACCAAACCTTCCTTGAAGTGCCACCAGAGAGGTCCTGTCCTCCCTCTTCTCCCGGGAGGGACCCTGTGGCCACCTCCCACGGCTTCTGAGGACACGGGTGGCCCACGGTGACCGGGAGGGGACCACAGCGTCACCCACCGTCCCACCGGGTTCTCTCTGCTCTACACAGCACAGTGGGAGGCGTCTCGGGTCCCTTTTTGGGTCATTTTATTGTTTTATTTCCTTTTTCTCCTCCCTTCTGTCCCACTGGGTGAGTTTTGGGCTGGAGAGGTGGGTGGATGGGGACACCGAGGACGCCCCTCGCGCTGCTGGGCTGCTTTCCCTGTGCCGTGCCTCAGTTTCCCCACTGCAGAAGCTCCTTGGAATGAGCCTCCGCCCAGGGCCTGTCCCAGGTTCCGCGTCCCCGAGCTCAGCAGGCTCTGTCCCACCTCCACAGGACATGGTCCAGTGCCACAGCCCCTCCAGCCCCGAGCGCTCGGACCCACCATGCTGACCATAAAGCTGCCGCAGATCTTCCTGGTCCATCAGGTGCCGCGGGTACGTGGGGTTGGAGGGGCGGAGGGGTTTCTCCCTCTCGATTCTCTCTTCCAAGGTGGAAGATCACCAGGGCTTCCCTTCCCAACTTTGCTCCAGCTGGTGGGGCTCTCCCAGCTCATCCTGCCTCAGTTTCCCCACCCATCACGAGGCCAGAGCGGCTCCCTGGGGCGGCTGCTCCACACCCTGATCATCCCTGCTGCCCTCACAGATCTTCTGGGAGGATGGGATCATGTCTGGATATCGGCATCCCGGGAGCTCAGCCCTTGACTGTGTCCTCAGCTCCTTCCAGATGACCAACGAGACAGTCAACATCTGGACACACTTCCTGCCGGCCTGGTGGGAACAGGGATGAGGACGTGAATAAGGATGGACGTGGGGATATGGGCTAGAGGCGGGAATGGGGATGGAAAAGGGGATGGGGACAGAGACAGGGGTGGGAATGATGGGTGGAGATGGGAATGGAGACAGAGACAGGTGTGGAGATGGGGACAAAGAAAGGATGGAGATGGAGATGGAGATGGAGATGGAGATGGAGATGATGGAGATGGAAACAGAGACAGGTGTGGAGATGGGAACAAAGAAAAGATGGACATGGAGATGGAGATGGAGATGGAGATGGAGATGGAGATGGAGATGGAGATGGAGATGGGGATGGAGATGGGGATGGGGATGGAGACAGAGACAGGTGTGGAGATGGGGACAGGGATGGGGGTGAGGGGGAGATGGGGACAAGGCTGAAGATAGGAATGGGGACAGAGACAGGTGGAGATGGGGACCGGGCTGGGGACAAGCATGAGGATGAGGAGGGATGGGTCTGGGGCCAGAGGCAGGGCTGGAGCTCACCCCGATGGGTGCTGTGCCCACAGGTATTTCGTGTGGCGCTTCCTGGTGCTCTCCTCCTCCCTGGATTTCTGCCGGGAGCCCTACCTCTGGCCGCTGCTCATCTACCTGCTGCTCGTCTGCCTCTACCCCTTCGCCTCCAGCTGCGCCCACACCTTCAGCTCCATGTCGGCGCGCGCCCGCCACATCTGCTACTTCTGCGACTACGGCGCCCTCAGCCTCTACAGCCTGGGTGAGCCCCTGCCACCGCCCCACGGCGTGGAGACCGCGGCTGGGAGTCACGGAATCGTTAGGTTGGAAAAGGTCTTAGAGATCAACTCCAACCATACCCTTCTACTACGAAATCATGTCCCCAAGAACCTCCTCTACCCGTCTTCTAAACCCCTCCAGGGATGGGGACTCCACCACCTCCTGGCGGCCGTTCCAGTTCTTGAGAACCCTTTCTGTGAAGAACTTTCACCTAACGGCCAATCTAATCTTCCCCTGACGCAGCTCGAGGCCGTCCCCTCTCACCCCATCATCCATCACTTGGGAGAAGAGACCAACACCCACCTCTCTGCCACCTCCTTTGAGTTGTGGAGAGCGACGCGGTGTCCCCTCAGCCTCCTTTCCTCCAGGCTGAACAGCCCCAGGTCTCTCGATGCCTCCTACAACCCCTGTTCTCCAGCCCTTTCCTCAGCTTCATTCCCTTCTCCAGCCCTTCAATGTCCTTCTTGGAATTAAGGGCCCCAAACTGAACCCAAGATTCCATGTGTGGCCTCATCAGCTTCGAGTCCAGGTTGAAGATCCCATCCCTGCTCCCGCTGGCCACCCTATGGCTGATCCAAGCCAGGATGGTGGTGGCCTTCTTGGCCCCCTGGGCCACCGCTGGCTCGTGTTCAACCACTGCCAACCAACACGCCGAGGTCCTTCTCCATGGGGCAGCGTTCCAGGCGCTCTTCCCCAAGCCTGGAGCTGCACGGGGTGACGGGAATGGGGACAGGGACCACGGCCCCCAAGTTGCCGCCTTTCCCCTGCAGGCTGTGCCTTCGCCTACGGCGCCTACGCCGCGCCGGACCACTGGGTCAGCGCAGGGCTGCACCGCTACTTCGTCCCCGCGGCGGCGTTTAACTCCTTCGTCTGTACCGGCCTTTCCTGCTACTCCCGGTAAAGGCATCGGCCTTGGGGTGGGGTGGGATGGGATGGGTGGGATGGGATTGGATGGGGTGGGATGGGATGGGGTGGGATGGGATTGGATGGGATGGGGTGGGATGGGATAGGATGGGATGGGGTGGGATGGGATGGGGTGGGATAGGATGGGATGGGATGGGATGGGATGGGATAGGATGGGATGGGGTGGGATGGGGTGGGATGGGATGGGATAGGATGGGATGGGGTGGGATGGGGTGGGATGGGGTGGGATGGGATGGGATAGGATGGGATGGGGTGGGATGGGGTGGGATGGGATGGGATAGGATGGGATGGGGTGGGATGGGATGGGATGGGATGGGGTGGGATGGGATGGGATAGGATGGGTGGGATGGGATGGGATGGGGTGGGATGGGATGGAGTGAGATGGAGTGGGATGGGTTGGGATGGAATGGAATGAAATAGAATGGAATGGGATGGAATGGGATGTGGTGGGATGGGATGGAGTGAGATGGGATGGGCTCGAATGGAGTGGAGTGGGATGGGATGTAATGTAATGTAATGTACTCGAATGGAATGTACTGGAATGTACTGGAATGGAATGGGGTGGGATGGAATGGAATGGGAGAGCATCCTCTGCCGCAGCAGCAGCTCTGCCCCAAGGCTCGGGCTCTGCAGGGTCCTTGCTGGGGGGCTGACAGGGATCTGTGCCCCTTTCCCACCCTCTTCCCCGTTCACAGCTTCCCGGAGCTGGAACATCCTCGGTGGAGCAAGGCGCTGCGGACGGCGGCTTTCGTCTACCCCTTCCTCTACGACAACATCCCGCTCTTCTCCCGGGTGAGTCCAGGGTGAGGAGCAGCTCCCAGAGTGCTTCCAGGGGTGCCCCTACCCCGTTGCTCACCCACCTCCTCTCCAGCTCCTCTTCTGCTTCCGGAACAACTGTGCCTGGACCGAGGCGGTGGTCGGGTACTGCTATCACCTCCTCTTCGCGCTCCTCACCGGCTTCCTCTTCGCGTCCCACCTTCCTGAGCGCCTGGCGCCCGGACGCTTCGACTACATCGGTGAGCAGCAGCCCCCAGTGCCTCCCAGTGCCTCCCAGTGCCTCCCAGTGCCTCCCAGTCACCGAGTCATGGAATGGGTTGGGTTGGAAGGGATCTCAAAGCCATCCAGTCCCAACTCAATGCCACGGGCAGGGACACCTCCCACCGGCTCAGGGGCTCCAAACCCCATCCAACCTGGCCTGGAACCCCTCCAGGGAGATGCTCCACATGAGTTGGCCATGGGCTCAGCAGCCAAGAAACCAACCATGTCCTGGGCTGCACCCAAGGCCGTGGGACCGGGGAGGGGGTTCTGCCCCTCTGCTCCGCTCTGCTCTGCTCTCATGAGCCCTCTGAGAGCTTCTCGTCCCCCAAATCCCAAACGCAACCTCCAGTATGGAGTCATGGAATGGTTTGGGTTGGAAGGGACCTCCAAGCTCATCCAGTCCCACCCCCTCCCATGGGCAGGGACACCTCCCGCTGCATCCGGAGGCTCCAAGCTCCATCCAACCTGGCCTGGAACCCCTCCAGTCCCCATGTCCCTGCAGCCGGGCGAGGGGTCCCGGCACCCATGGGTGACGTTGACCTCTCACCTCATGCAGGACACAGCCACCAGCTTTTCCACATCTGCGCCGTGCTGGGCACCCACTTCCAGCTGGAAGCCATCCTCTGCGATGCATCCTCGCGCCGGGCCTGGCTGCGGGCTCGCCTGCCCCTTCCCGGCCTCCCCGGCACCTTCGGCACTGCCGCGTTGGTGCTTTTGGGCAACGTTGCCATCATCGGCGCCTTCACCGCAGCCTTGTCCCGGGCACCCGGCGGCTCCAGCGCCCCCACTAATGTCCCCCCAAGGGCTGGAGGGAGCCGGGATGCCGCAGGGTGAGGGGCTGCAGGGACCTAGGACCCCCCCAGATCTCCCCTGCCCCCCAAGTGTGGGGTGGGGTGGGAGAGGGGCTCAGGTGCCTGAGTCCTGCTGGGGTTGTCCTGGGGGGTCATAAGAGGCGTCTCCGTGGTCCCTCTGTGTGTGCCCCCATCCCGTGCCTCAGTTTCCCCACTGTTAAGATAGAGCTAATCCTACTCATCTCTGCAGGGAGGGTATCGTAGCGCTTACGCTGCACTTAACCCACGTAGCGGCCGCCGCGGAGGCACTCAGCCTCTGCCCCGGGCTGGGGGACCCCCAGAGCCACCGCAGCGGCATGCGACGCCGCGAGCCCGCCGCGCGCAGCCAGGATCGGCACAACCCGCTGGGGATGAGATGCAGCGCTGGTGGCCCTGGGGTGATGTGTATGGCTCAGGCACAGCGTGTGGGACCTGCTGCTGTGGGCGCAGCTCCGACGCGGTGTGCACGGTCCCGCTGCGCATCTCCAATGCAGCACGCACAGCTCTGACGTGACAGGGGTGGCCCTGCTGCAGCAGACACAGCGTGCATGACCCTGCGGAGCTCCAACACAGCGTGCATGGCCCTGCTGCAGCATGCAGAGCTCTAACACAACGTGTATGGCTCTGCTGCAGCGTGCAGAGCTCTAACACAGTGTGCATGGCCCTGCTGCAGCGTGCACAGCTCCAATGCAGCATGCATGGTCGTGCTGCACCTCGGCCACTGCCTGGTGTCCATTGCTGAGTGCCTGAGCGCAGCTGAGGACGGGGCGGATGGGGGCAAAGTGAAGGGATTGGGTTTGAGGTGAGGGTGCAGAGTGCTGGCAAAGGTGGTGCTCGGCGGGAGCAGGATCAGTGCCCGTCGGGAGCAGGATCAGTGCCCGGTGGGGAGCAGGATTGGTGCCATGCGCTGGCTGAGCCCCCTGAGTGAGGGGTGCAGTGAGGTGGGACCCTGGAAGCTGCTCAGGAGATGCCTTTGGGGCAGGGAAGAGGCTGTCGCTCCCCGGGGACGCAGCAGCGATGCTGCAGGTGCTTTGGGGTGGGAGACGAGAGCCCAGCAGCCCCGTCCCAAGCGGTGCGTGGCTGTGGCCGTGTGCAGGAGGGGATGGGATCGCAGCCCGTGGCGGGCAAAGCACCACGCATGGCTCTGGGGTCCCAATCCCACCTCCTCTTCCCCCTCTTAACCTTCAGCTTAAGGAACTGGGTGTTCGCTATGGGAATCCCGCGGCTGGGAAGGGTGCTGAGCTCTGGGGGTCCCGCAGCCGCCCCGCAGCTCCGCTAACGCCCTGCTTGGGACAAGCAGCTTTTCATTAAACTGGAATAACGGCGGTGCCAGCGCTGCTTTCATCCTTACCAGGGATGAGCTCCGGCTGGTGACCGTCCCAGCCTGCTCCGGAGCCTTTAGGTGATGGGAGAGGCAGGGGAGGAGTGGGGGGCCCTCATGCTGGGGAGGAGGATGTGGGGGTGCAGCCACGGCCGTCTCACCCCGTCCTCTGCACCCTTCGAGATGGCTACACCGCTTGTGCCTTTATTTCTTCCCAGGGTTAACAGCCAGCAGGGTGAACCGCGGTTGGGGAGGGGGGTGCGTGCTCTGAGCTCAGCTCCAGAGCGGATCCAGGGGTTCAAGGGGGGGGTTTAGACGGGGCCATAGAAGCGCCGATACGCCTCCTGGAAGCCGATGTGGTCGGCGAGTTCGTCACAGTCGGGGCTGAGCTCGCACACCTCACGCTTGGCCTCCAGCGGGTCCCGTACGGCACCGGAGACGCTGCTGGGACAGAGGAGGGATGCAGAGGATGCTGGAGGGAACCCGGTCCCACGGGGGGACCCTTGGGGAGGTCCCAGCTCTTCCCCAAACCAGGATTTCCTTGGGGAACCTCTGTCACCCAAAGCTGACGGCCCCAGCACGGTGGGATGGAGGTACCTGTCATAGATGTAATTCCTCTTGTGTCTCCGTGCCACCTCCGCGCTGGCGCGTTTGGAGACGAAGGCTGCGGGGACAGAGGAGGGGGTCAAGAACAGCCACATCCCCTCATCCCGGGGGGCAGCGGGGAAAAAATCCGGCTGCAGATACTCACCTTCAGAGCTCGGCGAGTCATTGGCGCTGACGGACGTGTCCACAGCTGGGAGGGATGGTGGGAGCGCTCAGGGCTCGGGAAAGCCACGAGCGGCCTCACCCTCACCCCAAGCCTCATTTTGGGGCTCCCATCCCACACCCCAGCTTTGAGCCCTCATCCACAGCCCTCGAAGGGAATCATAGAATCTTAGGTTGGGTTGGAAGGGACCTCAAAGCCCATCCAGTCCCACCTCCTGCCATGGGCAGGGACACCTCCCACTGGATCAGGGGCTCCAAATCCCATCTGACCTGGCCTGGAACCCCTCCAGGGATGGGGCAGCCACCGCTCCCATGGACAACCTGTTCCAGCGCCTCATGGTGAAGAATTTCTTCCTGATGTCCAATCTAAATCTTCCCCCTTCCAATTTAAAGCCTTTCCTCCTCATCCCATCACCCCATGCCCTTGCCAGGGTGTCCTGCTCCCTATCCCCCTGCTCCAACCCTTCATCCCAGATCTCTCTCCCTCCAGCAGAGCCCCGGTCCCCCCAGTCCCCATCACCCCAGGATGCTCCGTACCCCTGCGGCAGAGCCCCAGGGCGAGCAGGGTCAGGATGCTGAGCAGGATGAGGGTCCTCATGGTGCCTCCCTGCGTGGCGCTGAGTTGGGCGCAGCCACCGATCGCCGAGTGGTTTTTATAGGACTGGGTGACCACTGGCGAGGAGGGGCTGGTGGCCCCGGCAGGGCTATTTCCAGTGCATCCGCCGGAGCTGGGAGCCGCCAGCACAGGCAGTAATTGTGGTTTGGGGTGAACTCGGTTCCCCCGTCACCGGTTAGAGCCCACAGGGAGGGAAACACGGCCCCAGTCCAGGCGAGAGCGGCCGGAGGCACCCAGCCAGGCTGCTCCCAGCGCCCAGACTGGGATGGGAGATCATAGAATCCTAGAATCATAGGATAGTTTGGGTTGGAAGGGACCTTAAAGCCCATCCAGTCCCATCCCAGAGACATCCCACTGGCTCAGGGGCTCCAAGGCCCATCCAACCTGGCCTTGAACCCCTCCAGGGATGGGGCAGCCACAGCTTTCCTGGGAAACCTGGGCCAGTGTCTCACTACTCTTATGGTGAAGAAATTCCTCCTCATGTCCAGTCTAACTCTGCCCCTCTCCAGTTTATCCCCATTCCCCCTCGTCCCATCCCCACAGCCTTTATCAACAGCCCCTCTGCAGCTTTCTTGGAGCCCCTTCAGGCACTGGAAGGTCACTCTAAGGTCTCCTCGGAGCCTTCTCTTCTCCAGGCTGAACAACCCCAACTCTCCCAGTCTGTCACAGGCACGGGTGGGGCAATTCCTGCGCTCCCTGGGCACCCACTGGGCTGTCCCAGTTCCCACTGCTGGATTTGGCCAACCTGGAGAAAAGGAGGATGAGGGGAGACCTCATCCCTGTCTCCAACTGCCTGAAAGGAGGTTGGAGCGAGGTGGGTGGTGGTCTCTTCTCCCAAGTGACAGATCAAGAAGGAATGGCCTCAAGGTGCACCAGGGGAGGTTCAGATTGGACATCAGGAAAAATTTCTTCCCTGAAAGGGTTCTCAGGCACTGGAACGGCTGCACAGGGAGGTGGTGGAGTCCCCATCCCTGGAGGGGTTTCAAACATGCATAGATGAGGTGCTCAGGGATGTTTCAATAGTGGACAGGGATGGTTGGGATCGATGATCTCAAAGATCTCTTCCAACCAAAAGATTCTATGATTCATAGATTCTATTCCTGCAGGGCTGCTGCTGCTTTGCAACTCTCCTGCCCAAACCTGGGGGGGTTTCCTTTCCATGAAGGGCCAACGGGGACTCGTTGGCCACGTTTCGCCCTGGGGATCAGCACATTCTCCCTCGGCATTGTCGCTGCAGCCCCTCGCCGCGGTGGAGGAGGCACCTGCCCAGGTTGCCCAGAGCAGTGGTGGCTGCCCCATCCCTGGAGGGGTTCCAGGCCAGGTTGGATGGGGGTTGGAGCCCCCAGTCCGGTGGGAGATGATCCAGAGGTGGGACTGGATGGGCTTTGAGGTCCCTTCCAATCCAACCCATTCTATGATTCCAGGAGTGGGGCAGCAGTCCTCGCCCTCCATCTCCAGGTATCTTCCACATCCCACAGGGAGACGCTGCGACCCCAAACAGTGCCTGTTCCCAGAGATGGACCCTGAAAAACAGGCTTAAAACCCCCAAAACAGAGCCACGGGGTGAGTCAGGTCTGAGCAGAGTTGGAACAAAGCCACGGGGGAAGCAGAATCGCACGTCCGTCCATCCATCCATCCATCCATCCATCCATCCATCCATCCATCCTTTTCCTTCCCAGCAGCACTCGGAGCGCTCCCCACGTTGAGCCCCAGGAGGGCTCGGAGCAGCAGGAGCTCTGTGGGCCACTCCGGGGTGACATTCCTCTTTGGGATCCTGACCGCTTTCCAGACTTGCAGATCCTTTAAATCCAACCCTGTCTTGGAAAGCGGAACCGGAGGCTTTGAGGCGGAGCAGGAGAGAAATGCTGAAGCCAAAGCCTTTGTCAAACAAAGCCATAAAGTACAGAGGGTGAGGGCCAAGAGCGCAGAATGGGAGCCAAATCCCAGCAACCCACGGCTCCAATTTATTTAGATTATAATGCAGTGGGGACGCCTTGTTTATGGCAGGAGGAAAATATGCCCAGGTCAGGCTGTCGCTCCAGCTGCCTCTAATTGAAAGCAGAGGTTTATGCCTGGTGGCCAATCTCATAGAAGCTGTAGCCATTCCTTGGAGTGCAGGAGCCGATGGCCGTGAGGCACAAAGGGCCAGGAGGTGGGCAAGGAGCAGAGGCAACATTCTGCTTAGGAAAGTGGCTCCTTCTGGTCTCTCCTCCTGGGTGGAAAACTGGTTGGACGGCCAAGCCTGAAGAGTTGTGGTCAATGGAGTTAATTCCAGCTGGAGGCTGATCACGAGGGGGGTCCCCGGGGCTCGGGGTTGGGTCCTGTTCAATGTCTTTATCAATGACCTGGATGAAGGCATCAAATATACCCTAAGTTTGCAGATAACACTAAGCTGGGAGGAAGTGTGGATCTGCTGGAGGGTTTTGAGGGTCTCCAAAGGGATCTGAACAGGCTGGACCGATGGGCTGAGACCCGTGAGGTTTAACAAGGCCAAACGCCGGGTCCTGCACTTGGGGCACAACTACCCTGTGCAGCTCCAGACCAGGGGAAGAGTGGCTGGAAAGTGTCCGGAGGAGAAGGACCTGGGGGTGTTGGTTGAGTGAACATGAGCCAGCGGTGGCCCAGGGGGCCAAGAAGGCCAACGGCATCTTGGCTTGGATCAGAAACAGCGTGGCCAGCAGGGCCAGGGAGGGGATTCTGCCCCTGGACTCGGCACTGGTGAGGCCGCACCTCGAATCCTGGGTTCAATTCACTCCAAGGAGGATGTTGAGGCTCTGGAGTGTGTCCAGAGAAGAGCAACAAAGCTGGGGAAGGGGCTGGAGAACGAGTCTGACGAGGAGCGGCTGAGGGACCTGGGGGTGTTCAGCCCTGAGAAGAGGAGGCTGAGGGGAGACCTTATTGCTCTACAACTGCCTGGAAGGAGAGTGTAGAGAGGAGGGAGCTGAGCTCTTCTCCCAAGGTGATAGGACAAGGGGGAACGGCCTCAAACTGCGCCAGGGGAGGGTCAAACTGGACATCAGGAAGAAGTTCTTCACTGGAAGGGTCATGAGACCCTGGCAGAGGCTGCCCGGGGAGGTGGTGGAGTCCCCATCCCTGGAGGTGTTTAGAAGATGGGTAGACGAGGTGCTCAGGGACATGGTTTAGTGGCAGATGGGAATGGTTGGACTCGATGATCCAAGAGGTCTTTTCCAACCTGGTGATTCTGTTATTCTATGAGCTGCTGCAGCCCTTGGCTTGCAACAAGCCCTCAGTGCAGGCAGGAGAATGCTCCCCCAGCCTTGGGAACAAGTTTCCGTTCCTTTGGAACCTACATCTCACCTGCAGGGTCATTCCAGCACAGACTCCAGGGAGCCCCTGGTTGGCAAAATCCTGATGGGACAGTAAATGACAACTCCAAATGGGTAAAAGCAAACCCAGTTTGGTTCCAGGAGTCATCACAGAGGATTCAAAAGGAAACAAATCCCTTTGTGAGCCCACAAAGCCAAGGCAGGGCCATTCTGACCTCTTCTTGCCTCCACACACGCAGAGCACATCCCTGGATCCTTCACGCTGTGGCTCTCGGAGAAGCACCCTGGGTGTGCGTCTGCTGGGAGGGGTTGGAAAAGAACTGGGGAAAAAAGGGATAAATGGCAACGAGGAATGGGATAAAGCTCCCTCCTCTCTACAAACCTCCTTTCAGGTAGTTGTAGAGAGCAATAAGGTCTCTCCTCAGCCTCCTCTTCTCCAGGACAAACAACTCCAGGTCCCTCAGCTGCTCCTAACCCTTGTTCTCCAGCCCCTCTTTTGCTCTTCTCTGGACGCACTCCACGACCAGGAGCCCCCTTTGCTCTGTACTCCGTACCTGAAACCCCTCCAGAGGCACAGGTTTGGCTCCCTGTGAGCCAGGATCAGGCCCGGGATCACGCTGGAGCAGTGCCAGTGCAGATGTGTTCTGCTATCAGACCTGCAGGATTCTTCTCCTCCTTGAGCCGAGCGATGAATCAGAAATGGTGACCTCTTTCCAAAGATCTCAACATGCTCTCTTTTTATTTCTCTACAAACTTAAATCAAATGATGAATCCTGGCAGCTTTTCCAACCCCTGGAAGATACTTTCTTCCAACCCCTGGAAGGTGAATGTGGTTGCATGGTTTGCATCGCCAGGTGCAGTCTCTCTTCCCAGGGAGGCAGCAACGCTCCCGGGATGAGCCTGGATGTCACAGGATCTGCCCATGTCCTCACTGGGGCTCCCTGAACGTGGTGATGAGTTCTCGTTGCTCTTTACTAATTGCCTGGAAGGGAAATGGCCACCGGTGGACTTGGCAAAGTGCTTTTCCCCGTGGACACCAGCGTTCAGGGACAAGGCAGCCGTCAGGCCCTGTTGGCCTCAGCCCGTGGGGAACAAAACCCACTCAAACCACATCCTCATCCACGGAACTTCCCACCCAGCGCACAGGGAAACAAACTGCCAGGACCTCCAGGGAAAATCCCCCAGGCCAATTCCAGCAGGATCTGGAATTCAGTAAGGCCTTCAGGAAGGGAAAGACTTAAATACAGTGCAGCCCTTTGCCAGCCAGGCCACAGAGAGCGCTGCTTTCTGGCTGGTGCTCCAAAGGGAAGAGGTTTTAGTCGTTACCTGCCAGGCGTGTTTGCGAGCTTGGATCAGCCGCTGCAGCTCCGCAATCTTGTCCCTCCCTGCAAGCACAGACTCTGCCGCTTTCCTGTTCTCCTCCACCTTCTCCTTGAGGACTTTCTGCAGGTATGACCTGTGCTTGAGGAGATACAGCACCATGGTGCTGCGAACGTCTTCTTCTGGGATCCCGCTGGGACGCCTGGGAACAACGAGGATGTGAAACGACCAGAGAGCAACAATCCTGCCCAGCGAGTTTCACGCTCCTCAGTCTGGTGCTGAGCTGCTGCCCTAAGGTATCCGCTCTCCAGCTCTGGGATTTACCTCTGGCACAGAATGGGAAGAATCCGACCCAAAACTCAGCCGTTAGCAGAGGTCCAGAGGCAGACAAGATGGAATTAACCCCCCCCCAAACATATCGTGACGATGCTTTCGGGAATTAAAGGACTCAGATGGCCTTTAGGGGGAATAAAAGGCAGCACGCTCAACTTCCCGTGCCTAAGGAATTGCATCCCAGTGGGAAGCGATGCCAAGTGCTCCTACGGGAACAGCAGCTGTGGCTAAAATGCACCAGCAGCCTTCGGAATCATCCAAACCCAAAGCTGCCTCCCTCAAGTCTCAGCGCCACCCATCTCCTCGCATTAAAAAAGCACAAACACACGACCTGGAGAAGCGCGGATAAAACTTGCTTTTGGATATTTTGGATGAAGTGAGGTTGTTGTTAAGATAAACTGAGGTTTAAACAACTCCCTTATGGCACAAGGCCAGCAGGACATGTTGTCATGAGTTAAAACACCACACGGGGACCAACGCTCACCCCTGACGGACACACACACATGCTCCCATGTCCGTACCATGCAGGTTCTTCCCGGTTCTTTGCCTCCTCCACCATCTTATCCAGTGAATTAAAGAGCATCTCCAGATTCCCTTCATCCTTCACCTCCTGGATCTCCTCCTGTGAAGGAAGGACACCGCAGGGACTCAGCAGGGCCCCAGATGTGAGCATGGAAGAAGCTGCCCAGGGCAGTGGGGGAGTCTCCATCCCTGGAGGGGCTCAAAAACTGTGTGGCCGTGGCACTTTGGGCCATGGTTTGGTTGGCACGGTGGGGTTGGGCTGATGGTTGGACTGCATGAATTGAGAGGGCTTTTCCAACCTTAATGATTCCATGACAATCCTGCTTGGGAGCCCTCGCTTTCCTGGGATGAAGGCTGTGTCCTGGGCATCACCACATCCTGAGCCACCATTCCTGGAGATGTTTAAAAGACATGGAGATGTGGTGCTTAGGGACATGGTGTAGCAGTGAAGTTGGCACTGCCAGGTTTGTGGTTGGACCTGATGATCCAAAGGGTCTTTTCCAACTTAAATGATCCCACAGCTCTGCCTGGGGAAGACAAAGAGGACTGGGAGGATCTCTGGGGTGCAGTCTTAACTGGTTCCACCGTTCACAAAATGGGAGGAAGAGGAGAATAGCAGAATTCCAGAGGAGGCCACAGAGATGATCTGAGGGCTGGAGCAGTTCCTGTACAAGGACAGGCTTAGCCCCTTTTTCCAGGACTGAAAGGGGCTTCAGGAAAGCTGGGGAGAGGCTCTGGGTCAAAGAGGGCAGGGAGAGGGAATGGTTTTGAGCTGAAAGAGGGGAGATTGAGGTGAGATCTTAGGAAGAAATGTTTTGCTGTGATGGTGGGGAGGCCCTGGCCCAGGTTGCCCAGAGCAGCGGTGGCTGCCCCATCCCTGGAGGGGTTCCAGGCCAGGTTGGGTGGGGTTTGGAGCCCCTGATCCAGTGGGAGGTGTCCCTGCCCATGGCAGGGGGTGGGACTGGATGGGCTTTGAGGTCCCTTTGAGCCCAAACCATCCCACGATTCTATGAGATGGAACCATTGCGCTCAGCGCTTTGACACCGTCCCCACCGCCCTCACCTTGATGGACGCCTGCAGCTGGGACACAAACTGCTCGTAGATGCTCTTGGTCACCTCAGGCTGGAGTTTGTAGAAGCTCCGATAGCAGCTCGCAAACCTCTGGTAGCTGCAACACCATGGGGGGAGGAGATGGAGTAACTGGGGATGGGGGGGGGAAACTGGGAGGCACTGGGGAGCGGGAGGTATACTGGGAGCCACTGGGGAGCGGGGGGGCAGACTGGGAGCCACTGGGGAGCCGACTGGGAGTCACTGGGGGGACAGACTGGGAGTCACTGGGGAGCGGGGGTCGGACTGGGAGTCACTGGGGAGGAGGGGGCAGACTGGGAGCCATTGCGGGGGAGGGACTGGGAGCCACTGGGGGGAGTGGAGGACGGGTCTGGGGGGACTGGGAGTCACTGGGACACCCCCACCCACGGAGCCCCGGTCCCCGCCGCCCCCTCCTCACCTCCCCGCCGCCATCAGCTTCTCCAGGAAGGTGTCCACCACGGTGGCGAAGATCTGGACGCGTCCCGGTGCGCGGGGGTCGCCATCGCCGCCATCGCCGCCATCGCCTCCATCGCCACCAGCGCCGCTCTCCACAGGCTCCGCGGAGGCCGCCGCCGCCATTTTCCGCCACCAGAACTTCCCGCGCCGCCTCCCATTGGTGGATTGAGCTCGAGGCCCCGCCCACGCGGAGAGCGGTGGGCGTGACCTGGATAATAATAGGCGTGGTCAAAGAGCTTTATGGGCGTGGGCTCAGCCGTTGGGGGCGGAGCCAAGAGACAATTTGGCGTGGCCTGGGTAACGGGAGGCGGATTAAAACGCTCAGTGGGCGGGGAATCGTCTGTTGGGGCGGGGCTAATGGAGCTATGGGCGTGGTCTGGATAATCAGGGGCGGGACCAAGAACTCAGTGGGCGTGGCTTGGCTAATAAGGGGCGGGCCCCAAGAGCTCGCTGGGAGGACACACGATGATTGGGGCGGGGCCAAGAGAGCAGTGGGCGTGACCTGGAGACTAAAGGGCGGAGCCAATTGCCAAGTAGGCGGAGATACAACGGTTGGGGCGGGGCTAGTAGCTATATGGGCGTGGTTTGCATACTCATTAGGGTAAGAGCTGTAGGCGGGGCTTGTATAATGAGGGGCGGAGCCAAGAGCTCTATGAGCAGACACTCGGCTATTAGGGGCGTGGCCTCGTTGCATGTGGGCGTGGCCCTACCGGCCTCAGCCCCCCCTTCCTTAGCCGGGGCAGAACAGTTTGGGTTGGAAGGGACCTCAAAGCCCCTCCAGTCCCACCCCTGCCATGGGCAGGGACACCTCCCTCTGGATCAGGGGCTCCAAGCCCCATCCAACCTGGCCTGGAACCCCTCCAGGGATGGGGCAGCCACCACTGCTCTGGGCAACCTGGGCCAGGGCCTCCCCACCCTCACAGTGAAGAAATTCGTCCTGATGTCCACTCTAAATCTGCCCCTCTCCGGTTTATCCCCATTCCCCCTCATCCCATCCCCACAGCCTTTATGAACAGCCCCTCTGCAGCTTTCCTGGAGCCCCTTCAGGCACTGGAAGGTCACTCTAAGGTCTCCTCGGAGCCTTCTCCTCTCCAGGCTGAACAGCCCCAACTCTCTCAGCCCGTCCTCCTGTGCTCCAGCCCTGGGATCACGTTTGTAGCCCCCTCTGGACCCGTTCCAACAGTTCCATCTCCTTCTTATGTGGAGGATTCTAGAATTGGAGAGAGTACTCCACAATCACTGAAATGCGCACAGGGCTGGAAGGCTCCAGTGCCGCAGCCGTGCAGGGCGCAGTAGGGAGAACACCTCACCCTTCTCTAGGGAGCCCTCAGACACCCCCCACCCCACGCATCAACCAAGGTTTGCGTCCACTTAATGAAATGCAATGATGGAGCCGAGAGAAGAAACCATTCGAGTCAGAGGGAGAGGCAGAAGATCCTGCTTTCCCACCCAGGCACGGCTGTGGGAGCAAACCAGACCCAACCTCAGTCTGTGAAGGGGCTCCGCTTGCCACTAATCCTCATTTCAAGTACTAAACCTGCTTTGTCCTGGTTTTTCTGGCTTGTTCAGCCTTCTGTGCAGTCACTGCCATCGTTTCCAGGTCCCTCCTCAGAGGCAAAGTGTTACCAGCAAGGAAACGTTGCTGTGAAATGTCAGAAAGCTGCCGGCTCCCTGGGCTCGCGCCCTTCCTACTGTGCCGGCTTCGCACCGAAGGGCTCTGATGTTTATTCGTTGTCAAGGACTTTGCTGGTGCAAAGGACTATTAAGCTTGAGAGCATCTCAAACCCTGAGCCTTGCCCTGCTAGGAACCAGCAGGGGCCGGTTACTGGTGTTTGAATACTGGTATTACTGCTGCCTGTGTGAGAACGGGGCTGTCAACCACTCGAAATACAACCTTGTGATGTTGCTGGTCTGCTTTTCAGAGCAGAATCCACTGTCAAAGGCGATCGGCATCCTCTTTTAAACAGAACGGTGACAGAAGAGCAGCCTGCAGAACACGTTCTGCCACCAGCTCAGGCAAATGTCACCGTATTTAATGCCGCAGAAATCACTGGTGGGGTTAAAAGGCCTTTGATGACTCATGTGCAACCATTAAATGAGCTGTAACTCGTAGCCAGGTTCTGCCCTGAAACATCAAAGCGTCTTTCCAGCTGCAGCAGCATCCGTCTGTCCTTGTCCTTGTCCTTCGGTCTCGGCACGGGTTGGTGTTCCGATGGTGGAATGAAGGTAAGAGCCGCACTCGGCAGGTCCCAGGTGAAAAGAGAGCTCCGAGAGCCTGTCAGGATCAACGCTACAACCAGGAATTCCCTGTCACGGCACTGAGCTGAACAGAGGCAACAACACAGCTGTTATTTATTTATCCTCAGCCCCGGATACCCAGCGCACTGGGGCGGGCACCACGCGTGGGCTGGCAGCACGAGAGGCAAATCTCAAACACCGGGACCCGCAGAGCCAAGTCAAGCAACCCCTGCATCCTCCCTCCCCGAGGAGCAGCCTCTCGCTTCACTGCTCGACTGCTCGTTTGCATCTGGTAACGAACACAGAGCATGGCTTAAGGTTTTGGATCCAGCAGAGTGTGCAAAGAACCGTCCTTGCCCTTCCCAAACAGGATAAGCAGGATTTAAACTTACACAGTATCAGCAAACTATTACTTCTTATTCAATATGAACACACCAGTCGGGTTTGAACTGGATCAAAAGCCAGTCCAAGCTTTTTCTTCCCCACCTCACATCCAGCTGTAGCTTAAATCACGCCGGTTCTCATCTTGGCAATCTGACACTTCCAAATTCCGCCTCCGTTTGTGCTTAAACTAAAGTTGGGAAGTGGCAGCAGCCACCCTGAACATGCAGGACGGACACTCACATTGAACAAGGCCACAGCACAACTGCTCAGCCCCCCCCCAGAAATCAGAATAAGCTTCCCTACATTAAAAAAATTAAATAACAATGGATTAAAAACATAGGTTAGGTGTCAAAATTGCCATCAGCTAATTACAAACAGCCAGCTCGGCTCCCATCAGCCAGCTCGCTGTTTGAAGGATGAGAGACAGGAAACGTTTTCCAAGAACATACAGATAAGGTATGTACAGATCTACTCAAAACACGGTAAATAAGGTCTTAAGAGTGGTTCCAGGTTACTCTCGTCTCACAGCTTCTAGAAATAAATGTGGGTGACTGGAGGAATTCACTCGTCTATTCTGTTCTTCCAGCTGCCCGTGGCTCAGCTGCAGTGAGCACCCGATCCACCCTGCCCTTCCCCTCCTGGGAAGTTTGGCAAAGACTAAAATAATTTAAAGAATAAACTGGCTTTTTGCTTCAGCCAGCGAGTCTTTAATTTAAAAAAAAGGGAATTAGGAACTTGCCAAGATGTGTTTGCACACCCGGGCTCTTGAATGAAAGGTCACAGGCAAACGGTGTTGCCGAGGGTCACAGTTTGATCGTTTTAAGCAGAGACAGTAGCAGAACTCTGTGTTAAATCGAATCATAGAGGTGAATTGCAGTCGCTCTCGCTTCTGCCTCGTGCTGTGAAACCAGCCAGAGAGAAAGGAACCGGTGGCTGCCTCTCCTCCAAGCTGTTAACCGTCAAGGTCCAGATGTAGCAGGTTGAGAGGAAGGGTTCTCTTCCACCAGCTGCTTCTACCAGTGTCTTGAATCCACCAGCTCTGGGCGGAGGCTCAGCTTCTTCAGGGTTTCATAGCCCACCACGATGACAATGGTGGAAGGAGTGGCTGAGATGATGCGGGCGGAAAGGCCTTTGGTCAGGCCCCAGGGACCCTCCTCCGCCACGAGCTGTTTGAAGGTGAGGATGATGGAGCTCTTGCCTTCCACCTGCAAAGCCAGAACAAAAGTTCACGGAGCCACCAGACTTCCTGCTGAGCTGCTCTGGGGTTCAGCGTCAACTGAAGACTTTAGAGACTACAGATCAACTGCAGTCCAAGGACCTTGATGTAGTATCCAGATTGGATATCAGGGAAGATTCCTTTACTGAAAAGGGGGTGAAGCCCTGGCAGAGGCTGCCCAGGGCAGCTGGGGAGTCCCCAGCCCTGGAAGGGTTCAAAAACCATGTGGCCAGGGCACTTCAGGACATGGTTTGGTCATCCCGGTGGGGTTGGGCTGACGTTTGGACTGGATCAGCTTAGAAGTCTTTTCCAGCCTCAATGATTCCATGATTCTGTCTGCCAGAGAACCTCACTGGAGCAGCCCAAGCAGGCGAAGCCAGCTTTGACACCTGAGCTGCCTCCTGCTAACATCGAGTGCAAACGAAGCAGTGTGATATCTAAGACAAAACCACCCACGAAGAGCGAGGGAAGGGACGTCCTTTACCTGAAGCCACTGAGACCAAACTGCTGAGCCCGAGCCCCACCCTGCAGCACGGCGTCGATGCGGACAGACACGCCAAGCAGGCTGAGCTTACCTGAACCCGAGCCCTGACCACATCCATCGGGTTGGTGAGTGTGGAAGCTGTTGCGGCTGCAAGCGGCCCCGATATAGCTTGAAGGAGGAGATGCGGGCAGTCTTTAGGAGTCAGGCTGGAAAGCTGTTCTGGAAATGGGAGAGACAAAGTAAGGTTTCAGACGAATGGCTGCGTATCAGTTCCTTACCAACACCTGCTAATTTAGACTGATCTGAGCCTGTAAACACCTTGGCAGCTCAGTGCTCCACTGTGCGGTCTCTGATCAGCTCAAACGCAGGCGCTCAGTCCTGCTGGGCAAAAAGGGCAGAATGAGCTTATGTGTCCCCAAAATACAGTTTGGAAACATCCACCCCTCTCAAAAAAGCAGGGGGAAGCCTTTAGACAAGGAGCTATCTGCAGAGATCCACAGAGATCCAGAAAGCTGACAATGACCATGCTGCTCATGAGATATCCATGTGGCATGATGCTGTGGGACCTCTAAGGAGAAACGCGCTATGTGCTGCTCATGCCAGGCATTCCCTCATTCTGCTCTTGCTGTCTCGCAAGAGGGATTTGAATCTCCCACGCTATTACTGGTTAAAGTTGTGTGAAAGACCGTCCAAGAGTCCCTGTTTCTTCGGATGATGAGGTGGTTGTGTCTACCTGGCAAGAAGGATGGGAGCAGCTCTGCTGGTGACCCAGAACATGGATCTGCATTGCTGCCAGCAGTGGATTTTGACCCTGAGGAAGGTTCCGTGATCCCTGCTGCTGCCAGCTGAGGCTGGCACGCTATCCTGGGACAGAGGGCTGGAGAAGGCAGCCAAGGCAGAGAGGCTCTGACAGCGGGGGATGATGTTTAGCATCATCTTCCAGTACTTCCAGTACAGAAAGGGGCTCCAAGAAAGCTGGGGAGGGGCTCTTGAGCAGAGAGCGCAGGGACTGGACAAGGGGTAATGGTTTTCAGCTGAAAGAAGGGAGGTTGAGATCTTAGGAAGAAATGTTTTGCTGTGAGGGTGGGGAGGCCCTGGCCCAGGTTGCCCAGAGCAGTGGTGGCTGCCCCATCCCTGGAGGGGTTCCAGGCCAGGTTGGATGGGGTTTGGAGCCCCTGAGCCAGTGGGAGGTGTCCCTGCCCATGGCAGGGGTGGCACTGGATGGGCTTTGAGGTCCCTTCCAAACCAAACCATTCCACGCTTCTATGGTCTTGATTTCCAGTGCAGAAGAGCAGGAAAGAGAGCAGACACCTCAAAGAAGCACGCTCCGTTCTCTCTGTACCAACTTGCTTGCTCTTACATGTCCACTTAGGAAACTTTTTGGAATGGAAGTTTACAATTCATAAAGCGGATTTTGACATTAAAAATTGTTACTGTGGAGAATGAAGGGAGCACTCCCAAATAGCTCAGACTGGACCAACACCCCGAGCTGCAGCTGCTGTTTAAATGTAGCACTGATGTGTGACCAACGCTCCCACAGTTACCACAATGCACCCACTCTGATAGGCAAATTCACAACACCGGTATCCTGAAAAGCAGGTGATTTCCCAGGTATAGTTCAAGCCTCGCAGAGCAAAATCTAAGCCTCTCATTATCATGACTGTTAGACAGATTGCTATTAGGTAAATATTGGCCTAAAAACCACGTGCAAGGCTGCACAACAGAAATCTAAAGGATTATTACGGGAGAATAAATCTTAGCAAGCCGATATCTTTAGTATTTGGGAACACCCTAAGGATTACCGGAGCTGAGCCAGGGAGAGAGAACACACTGTTCAGTGTAGTTTATACCACAAGGCTTGGTGCCAGCTTCAAAGCTATGGAAACTGAAGCAAGACACAAAACCATGGATGATGTGGCCTTTGTCTCTGCCTGTTGTTTGGTTTGGCTCGCAGATTTGTGGCTCTGGAAGCCTTTTTGCCATATAGGAGACTCCTGAGCCCATGTGAGCTGAAAGATGACTTATACTTACACGGTGGCTTCAAAACTCTGCCCAATGCCAGATAACAGCTTTTCTCCCTTCCGTTCAGAAAGTTATTTGGGATTAGCGGAAGAGAAAGTTAGAAGAGAAGCATCAAGTCCCTCTTGCCTACAGCCAAGAGGTTCTAAGTCCTCTCGGACCCCTACTCTTTAACTCTACTTTTCCAACTTCCACTCAACAGTGGCAGAATCTGTTTAAATTGGATACAGCTACCGTTTCAAGACAGGTTCTGCTCCCACCTTGAATCAAAGAGCAAATCGAGCTGGTCTGCAGTTTCAGAGTCGATCTGAGGGCCTTTGAGGTCTCCTGGGATAAGACATATTCCTTTCACTTACCAGCATAGAAGTGGTAGAAGGGCCACCAGACTGCACTGTTGGGGATATAGGTGAGCAGCGAGGCCACGTAGCCCCTGTAGAAGCCTCTGAAGCCATCGGCCTTGAAGATCTGCACAATGATGTCCTTGGTTTGGCCAAAGACCAACACCCGCTTGCCGTCTTGGTTCTGTACCTTAAACCTGCCCATGCTTTCTCCTTTCCTCTGCATCATGAGGTGCTGGGAGATGACGTCAATGGGCACCGTGATGCTCTGGGCCACTAGGGAGGCTGAGCCGCCTGCCACCAGCGACTTCACGGCGTTGTTGTTGTTGTAGCGCGAGACGTACTTCCGAGTGAGCTCGTATGTCGTCACGTAGCACTGCCCAGAGATCAGGGTGAAGGTGTTGACCAAGAAGCCACGGTAGAGCCCAACCGTCCCTTCTGTCCGCAGGATTTTCACAAAGGCATCAAAAGTCCCTTTGTACAGGCTCTTGCCCTTCTGAACCTGCAACCGCGTCCGAATGAGCGTGAAAGGGTAAACGCTCACCCGGATCATCATAGTCATGCAAATCCCAAAGACGTAGAATTTCCTTTTGTCCAGGTGCTCCCACTCAATGATGGGGATGTTGCGTTTGTCCTCCATGACTCCTTGGAGTGAGGCAGGACAGGGGGTACGCTCTGGATCTACTTCAGAAGAACAGCGGAGGTCCAGGCTCAGCCGTGCTATCCCAGTTGCCTAGACTGGAAGCGTTGGCATCTGAAATGAGAAAGAGTTCCAGGAGGTGACGCAGCACCTGAATGTGCTAAAGCAGACGTCACCTCACGCTGCTGCTTTTCCTTGCGCAAACCTCTCTGCTGACAGAGCCAGGGGACAGTAACCTCAGGAAGCAGGGATCTCTCACGTGGCTGATGGTGGCCCATTCTGACGTCACTAGGGCTTCCTTAAACTAACAGCAGCCTGAAGCTCTCCCTACGGTCCAGACCGCTCTGCAGCAAAGCAAAGCTTGTCAGGCTTCGCAAAGCAGCTTGGGATCCACAGCAGAGAAGGGGGAAAGCACTTTGGGGGCGCTGGGCGACAGCGGCTGAACATGAGCCAGCAGTGGCCCAGGTGGCCAAGAAGACCACCAGCATCCTGGCTTGGATCAGCCATGGGGTGGCCAGCAGGAGCAGGGATGGGATTGTCCCCCTGGACTCAAATATTTGAATCCCGGGTTCAGTTTTAGGCCCCTCACTCCAAGAAAGACCTTGAGGGGCTGGAGCGTGTCCGGAGAAGGGAACGGGCTGGGAAGGGGCTGGAGAACAGGGGTTGTGGGAGCAACTGAGGGCCCTGGGGCTGGTTAATGTGAAGAAAAGGAGGCTGAGGAGGCTCCTGGGAAGGAGATTGTAGCCAGTCAGGGTCGGGCTCTCCTCCCAAGTGACAAGTGATGGGAAGAGAGGAAACGGCCTCAAGTTGTGCCAGGGGAGGTTTAGATTGGGGATTAGAAAATATTACTTCACGGAAAGGTTAGCCAAGCCGTGGCAGAGGCTGCCCAGGGCAGTAGGGGAGTCCCCATCCCTGGAGGGGTTCAAAAACAATGTGGCCGTGGCACTTCGGGACATTGTTTGTTTGGCACGGTGGGACTGGGCTGACAGTTGGACTGGATGAGCTGAGAGGTCTTTTCCAACATCAATGATTCCATGATTTTAAGAGCTCAAATAGCAAGCACTACCTTTTAATGAAGACGCAGGAAGACGGACTGGCAACCACAGCAGCTTCTCCCTGGTCATTCTGAGTCTCTGATGCTCCCAGATATCAGGATGTCACTTGTCAAGTCCAGGTTCTGTACAAAAGAAGAAAGTGGGAAGAGAAGGCGTTAAAAGAGGAGCAGGAATGGGACAGCAAGGCAAATGCAAACAGTGAGGCAGAGTCTCCACGTTGATGGCCAAAACCCTGATAAGGGAAGCCCAGGGATCTCTCTGCTGAGCCTGACTGTGCTTTCCAGCAAAGGTGAGCAAAGTCCGTCCTCACTTTCAGTATGGCATCATCGCTGGTGGTAAGATAACACTCACGGCTTTGCTGAGTTGGGGCATTCTGCCAGGACCAGGGGGACGAGGAAGGGGTCTTGATCCAGCATTCCGCCAGGGCCGAGGGGCAAGAAGAGTGGTCCTGGTCCAGCATTCCACCAGGACCAGAGGGACAAGGAGGGGGTCCTGGTACAGCATCCAGCTAAGACCGGAGGGATGAGGAGGGGGGTCCTGGTCCAGCCCCTCCACTGCACCCTTCCTGAGTGTGGCTGCTGCCCTGAGGCACTATCCCAGCATCTCATCCTGCACCTCCTGGCCCTCACCAGCAGCTGCTTTCCCGGACGCTCCATCCGCTCCCCCTTTTGGCCGTAATTTTCCTAACTTGGTGCATGCTAAGCTCCTTGCAGGGCTGGGCATACAAACAACGAAAAGAGAAAAGCACCTAAAAGAACCAACCCATCACAACGCTGGCCATTTCACCAACCACCAGGATGGACCTTCCACAAGGAAAATAGCTCTGCAGGAATCCAGAACTGGTAAATGATTAGAGAGGGCCTGACTGCAGCTGCATCACAGCTCGTACTCTGGGCTCCAGCACATGAGGTCTGTGCACAGGCACAAACCAGACCAGTGGAGAGTGGAGCAGTACCGAGGAGCTGGGACGAGTCTGCCAAAAGCAGTGTCTGAATCCAGATTCACTTTGAATCTGGACTGAGTGAGCGTTCAGATTTAATGTAAGATGCACCCTGCACTGATCTGGGGCCGTTTCACATTATCCATACAGTGCAGAAGGGCTGTGGTGTAAACATCTCCCTCTTGATCGCAGCCTTTACGGAGAGGGCTCAAACAGCCAGGAGCCGTTTGGGGAGATAGGCAATAAGGAACCAAGGGGCAACGATTTACCTCTGGCCTAGAGAAGAAATGATGATTGTGAAATGCTGGCGGTGCCACTGACCGGCTGTGTTGCTGCCTCTGTGCCAGCAACACGTTTGCTTTGTATCAAAAAGCGGCACCGTCTGCCATAGCTCTGAAGTCAAAAATACCCAAGGGCAACCGGGTCCACCAGGGAGGGCAGGAAAACCCTGCGTTACCCAGCACGAAGAAAACTGCACTTCACCGTCACAGTCAATGGGCTGCGATAATGGACAATAAATATCACGGCTTGCCTAAACGAAAGTTGGATTGCTTTAATTATAATTAAAGCATCACTGATTCACTAATCACACAATGGGTTGGGTCGGAAGGGACCTCAAAGTCCATCCAGTTCCACACCTCCCACTGGCTCAGGGGCTCCAAGCCCCATCCAACCTGGCCTGGAACTCCTCCAGGGATGGGGCAGCCACCACTGCTCTGGGCAACCTGGGCCAGGGTCTCCCACCCTCACAGGGAAACATTTCTCCCCAGATCTCATCTTAATCTCCCCTTACTGTTTCCTTTGTCTTCTCCCTGTACTCCCTGATGAAAAGCCCCCTCCCCAGATTTCCTGGAGCTCCTTTCAGTCCTGGAAGCTGTCCTAAGGTCTCCTTGGAGCCTCCTCTTGTCCAGGTTGAACAACCCCAACTCTCAGGTTCCCTCACTGCAGAGGTGTTCCATCCTCAGACCATCTTCAAAGAACTGACCTACTCTCCAAAGCAACCGCGCATGCAGCACCTTCCCCCCAGGTCACAGAGTCGTTCTGTGCCCCAACGCTTGAACAACTCAATCCATCTCTACTTCTTGGATTGGTGACTTCTCACCACGAATAGAACAGTGTTTCTTGAATTTCTGCCCAGCAATCGAGGCAGATGATCGCCAGGCAGGCTGAGCTGCTCCAGCTCCCTGTCTCTTTTGTGCTGCGACCTGTGGGACACAGCTCCAGTTTCCCAAAGATGACCACAACTTTGTAGGACGCCACCACCTCACCTCCTCTCAAGTGCAGCCCCATCGATCTGCCCTCCACTCTGGTTCTGCTGTGCCTGTATCCAAATAGGATTCTCTGGCAAATAAAGACAGGGCTTTTGTGTGCCCCGGCCGAGGGAGTCTCCTGCCTGGCATACTAATCCCTCAGCACCACGGCCTGGGAAGCATCCAGCAGTCAGCAGCGAGGTTGCCCTGCCAGGCCCCAGCTGCTGGACGTGGTTGCCTGTGGAGATCCGCTCAAGTGGGAAAGCACGAGATCGAACGAATCCACCACTAGTCTCTCAAATTTGAAGCCTTTCTCTTACAGTGAACCCGGCCTAAAGCAGGCAGCTCCGCTTTCAAAGCCTTTACCATTGTTAGCCCAGGCTGGGAGCGGATATGAACACAGCCTCTGCAGCCGTCTGTGACTGCCGAGGCTGAGATGCTTCCCAAGCACCCCCAGCTTTGTGCTGCCTCCCCTGCATCCTGCACGCAGGAGTGGGTGTGGGAGGGGAGGCAGCGGGTGCAGCCTCCTTCTCCCTGCCTTGAAACGAAAGCCCTCACCTCAGCCCCACATTCGGCCAAAGACCCTGACATGCTCTAGAGGTGGCAAACGTGTGAGGTTGGGCACAGAACCCATTCATCAGCGGTTATGCGGAGAAACCTTAGCACCCCGGTTCCATGAGGCAGGCAGGGCCTCCTGGTCTCCTCACCACCCACCCCAGGGCTCCCCCAACTTTGCCTCTCCTTCTATTCCCATTCCCATCTGCTCCAGGGTCCCCTTTCCCATCCACCTCAGGGTTCCCTGTCCCTCTCCTACTCCCCAACCATCCCGGACCCTCCTGACCTCCTCCTCCCCATCCACCCGGAGGTCCTTCGTCCCTGCTCCCCTCCCACGGCAGAACCCCTCGACCTCCTTCTCCTCGCTGTCCCCGCCCTGCAGGTCCCAGGCCTTCCCCTGACCTTGTCCTCCTCACCTGCCCCGGAGCCCCCATCCCCAACCCCCTCCCACCCCAGGGTCCCTCGACCTCCTCCTCCCTGCTGCCCCCTCCCTGCTTATCTCAGAGCCCCCCAACCTCCTAGTCCTCTCCATTCCCCTCCTCACCTACCCCAGGGCCTCCTGACCTCCTCCTCCCTGTCCACCCTGGGGTCCCCCCAACCTTCTTCTCCCCTCTGACCCCCTCTCTCTGGTCCCTGTCACAACCCCCTCATCCCTGCCCCCCTCCAACCCCAGGGCCCCTCGACCTCCTCCTTCCCGCTGCCCCCTCCCTGCTCACCCCAGGCCCACCGCATCTCCTCCTTCCCTGCCCCAGGACCCTTGACCTCATCTTCCTCCCTGTCCACCCTGGGGTACCCCAAACCCTCTCCTCCCCTCTCTCCCTCTCCTCACCTGCCCGGGGTGCCCCCCCCTCCGCTCCTCCCCTCATCCCTGTCCCTTCCTGTCTCCTTCCCCACCGCCCCCTCTCCGAGGCCCCGGGGACTCAGTTTCTCTCCCCACCTCCTCCAGGGCCCCCCAATCTACTCCTCCCTATCCACACCGCAGTGTCCCCCTCCCACCTGTCCCATCCCAGGACCCCTTGACCTCCTCCTCCTCCTCTCTGTCCCCCTCCTCACCCGCCCCGGGGTGCCCCTCCTCTCCAGGCCCCCCCCCCCCGGCGCAGCTCCGGCCTCCTCAGCCAAGAGGCCCCGGTGCTCGTTCACGTCCCCGGCCCCCTCACCTCAGGCTGCCTCACAGAGGCCCCGGCCCGGCCCCGCCGGTGTCGCCGTCCCATGGCCGCCCCCTCCCCTTCGGCCCCGCTCGGCTGCCGGAAGTGAACGGCGGCGCCTCGAGCAATCAGCGCCCTCCATCCGGCGCCATCTTAGAGGCGGGCTGACGCCGCGCCGGAAAAGACCCCGCACGCACTTCCGCCCGGAGTAAGGAGAACGCGACCCTCCCCTGTGCGCGGGGGAAGCGGAGTGCGCATGCGCATAACCGGGATGGGAGCGTCGCCCCCCACCCCTTAAAGGGGCCGCGCCGAATTGCGGCTCTGAATTAATTGCGGCCAATGGACAGGGACACCTCGCACTGGCTCAGGGGCTCCAAACCCCATCCAACCTGGCCTGGAACCCCTCCAGGGATGGGGCAGCACCACTGCTCTGGGCAACCTGGGCCAGGGCCTCCCCACCCTCATGGTGAAGAAATTCCTCCTCATGTCCAGTCTAACTCTGCCCCTCTCCAGTTTATCCCCGTTCCCCCTCGTCCCATCCCCACAGCCTTTATGAACAGCCCCTCCGCAGCTTTCTTGGAGTCCCTTCAGGTACTGGAAGGTCACTCTAAGGTCTCCTCGGAGCCTTCTCTTCTCCAGGCTGAACAACCCCAACTCTCTCAGCCTGTCCTCGTACAGAGGTTCTCCAGCCCTCAGATCATCCTTGAAGCCTCCTCTGGACCCATTCCAACAGCTCCATCTCCTTATCTTGAGGATTCCAGAACTGGACCCAATCCTCCCGCTGAGGTCTCCCCAGAGAGGAGCAGAGGGGCACAATCCCCTCCCTCCCTGCTGGCCGCGCTTCTCTGGATGCAGCCCAGGACACGGTTGGTTTCTGGGCTGGGAGCACACGTTGCGGCTCACGAGCATCCACGCACACGCACCTCTGCGCATGTTGGAACCGTGCATCCATGCGCATCACACCCACGTGCACATTCCCTTCCGCACATTGCACCCGTGTGAGACACACACACATTGCTCCCCTCCTCACGCACACGTTGCGCCCATCGCATGCGTGTGCACATCACACGCGTTCAGACGCCTCAGCCATGCGTGTCGTGCCCGTGGATGTGCTCCGATGCATCTGTTGCACCAATGAACACGCACGCATCACCCCCTGCATCCACGCAAAGGTTGCACCCACACACCCATCGCAGCCATGTACATGCGCGCTCGTTGCACCCCTCGACATGCACGCATCACCCCCTGCATCCACGCACGCGTGCCCGTGTCGCCCCAGGGCGCAGCCGTGCGGCGCAGTCGCTTTTCCTTTTAATATAAAACTCCACTGTACAAAGAGCAGGAACATCGACAGCTGAGGCGGCTTCAAAAAAGAAGGCTCAGTGTCATCAGAAACGCAGCGAGGGGGCAACCGCGGGGGTCCCAGCACCAGGGTTGGGGGGCTGGAGGTGCAGGGGGGATGCTGTGGGGTGGGGAGAAGGACTGCTGGGCTTGGGGCTTGGCTTGCCCAGTTGGAAGCTCCTTGCCCCATGGCTTTACCCCATGGCCACGTCCTCCCGTTGGCCCCATGTCCTTACCCTATGGCCACATTTGCTCTTAGCCCCATGTCTATCCTCCCCTTGGCCCCACATCCTTGCCCCATGTCCTTACCCTATGGCCACATTTGCTTTTGGCCCCACATCCTGTCCTTGGCTCCCTGTCTTTGCCCAATGGCCACGTCCTTCCCTTGGCCCTATGTCCTTAGTTCTTGCCCCATGGCCACACTTGCCCTTGGCCCCACGTCCTTACCCCATGGCCACATTTCTCTTGGCCCCATGTCCATCCTCCTCTCAGCCCCACGTCCTCGCCCCGTAGCCACATTCTACTTTTGGCCCCACATCTTTGCCCCATGGCCACATCCTTCCTCTGCACCCACGTCCTCCCCGTGTCCCTTCCTCTCCCCCACCCCTCCTCCTCGCCTCCATCTCCCCCCGCCGCCCCTCGCCACTACCCCACTGTGTTACCTTACGTTAAAACACCTGTATTAAATTAAAATAGAAAGGAGAAACCCTTCACGCTCGCATCCCCTCCACCCCCCAGGGGCTCCCACCCCGCCGGCAATGTCACGCCGTGTCCCCAACCGGGACGCGGACCTTGTTGTTATCCGCATCGACGTCCCCGTCGAGCTGGAGGCAGCAAGCGCGGGAGCTTTCGTCCTCCTCCTCTTCCTCGCTGGCCACCGCGAGGGCTGGGGTCTCGCCGCTGCCGCCGTTGAGGGGTACCTTCTCCCGCCGCTGGGATTGGGGGCTGTGGGGCGCGCTGCACCCTCGTACTTTGCTCCTGGCTTTGAGCTGGTTGTGGTAGGCGAGGAGAACCAGGCAGGCGGCGGTGGCCAACGTCACCGCCAGCAGCACCGTCATGGTGACAA
Organism: Cuculus canorus; assembly: GCF_017976375.1. Lineage (NCBI taxonomy): Eukaryota > Metazoa > Chordata > Aves > Cuculiformes > Cuculidae > Cuculus > Cuculus canorus. The sequence continues at coordinate 3,151,657 of NC_071428.1, forward strand.
ACTCCTTCCAGTACGATGGAGGGTTCCCGGCGGCTGCGGACCCCCACGCCAGCCCCTCCTTGGCCCCTGTGGGGTCCCAGAGCTCGTAATGAGCCACGGTCCAGGTGTAGCCGTTCTCGGTGGCCCGGCACTTGTAGACGCCGGCGGTCGCCCGTTGCATGATGACCACCAGCGTGTGGTCGGGCAACACGGCGGTGGCCCCCCGGCCCCCCTGGCTGTGGGGCTGCTGCCAGCTGTAGGTGGCCAGCGTGGAGCGGCGCGGGCATGGCAGGCGAACCACGGCGTTCAGCGGAGGGCTGAGCCCTGCGGGGGGAGAGCAGGGTGATGCCGTGCACCCCTCGTGCCCCCCCCCGTCCCACACCCCTACGCCCTCCCGACGCGCCCCCACACTCAACTCTCTGCAGCGGGGTCTTCCGGCGGTGGCCCCCGGGTGCGGGGCACGGCCGCGCTTCGCCCGCGCTGGCACACGGTGGACGGGCTCCCCGCCTCGACGTCCTGCAGCCACGAGCTCCTGCGAGGGAGGGTGGCATCGGCATCCCCTCTGCATCCGACCCCCAGCCCGCTGCCCCCTCACTCACACGCTTGGCATCAACATCCCGCTCCCCTCTGCATCCCCGTTCCCACCCTCATCCCAGTGTCTCCCCGGCTCACATGAGTGGCATCAGCAGCATCCCATCCCTCTCCACATCCCCTTTCCCACCCTCATCCCCATTCCCACCCCAATCCCATTGCCTCCCGGCTCACACCCCAGTGGCACCAGCATCGCCCTTCCCTTCCACATCCCCCTTCCAACCCTCATCCCAGTATCTCCCCACCCACACACCAGTAGCACCAGTACCCCCTCCCCTCCACATCCCCCTTCCCACCCTCATCCCAGTATCTCCCCACTCACATTCCAGTAGCACCAGTGCCCCCTCCCCTCCTCACCCCCTTCCCCACCCTCACCCCATTCTCCTCCGGCTCACAGAGTGCCACCAGCCCCCCGCTCCCCTCCACATCCCCCCCTCATCCTGCTGTCTCCCCTTTCCCAATCTCATCCCAGTCACACACCAGTGGCACCAGTACCCCCCCCATCCCCGTTCCATCCTCCCGCGCTGCCCCCTGGCTCACGGGTCCTCGGCGATGCGGGTGTTCTGGCAGGAGCCCTCGAGGCTGTGCCAGGCGCAGTACGGGTCCCGCGCCAGCACGCATTCGGCGCAGCTCCGGTGTTGGCTGCAGTTGGCCAACGGGACTTGGAGGACACCACCGGAATAGCCCACGTAGAGGACCCCCTGAGGAGGGAGAGGCGCAGGGCTGAGCCTCCGCTGTGCCCCCGTACCAGGCTCGGGTTGGGCTGTTGGGTCCTCCCCACTCTATACCTTCCCCGGGGCCAGCAGTAGGTTCTTCACCGGCTCCGGCGTTCCGAAGAGCTGGATGCTCTCCACGATGTGGGAACCCTCCGGCAGCTCCACCGCTTTGTGCAGGAAACCCTCCGCTGTAGGGGCACAGGGGACATCACCGGTGTTTTGAGGGGACAAAGAGGGATGACCAAACACCCTGGGTGTACCCCCCACGTGAACCCACCCGTGGCCAGGAACATGACGCGGTAGGTGGTCCCTGAGATGCCGTGGGTCTCGTCCACCGCGATGCGCGTGTACGTGACGTCCGTCTTCACCAGCAACGGCTGTCCTTGGGTAGGTGACACCTTCCCATCCATCAGGAAATGGTCCTTCATGAAGGTGAGGGCTTTGTCAGAGGAGGGACCCATGTAGCACTGCCAGGAGAGAGGACAGAGATGATGTGGGGAAACTGAGGCACTGGGAGGCGACGGATGTGCCGGCATCAGTTGGGTGCAAAGGGATCATCCATTTCCCATCCTGCTTGCACCACCACCTCACCCAGTGCGAGCACACAGGGCAAACCAGGACAGACCCGTGGGGACCAGCACGCCCTCGTGTCCGCGGGGTGGCCAGCACTCACGCTGCCGGGCCGGGGACTCATGTCGGGGCCACCGTAGACCGTCCAGCGGGAGCTCTCCTTGTTCAGCTCCTTGTATTTCCCCTCGAAGACCTCTTCCAGAGCCTCTTGGCTGTAGGCGCAGACGGCCGCGCTGCCCGCCTGCCTGCGGGAGCAGCGGGGTGGGCGTTGGGGGGTGACGCGGGTCCCCAGTGCCCCCCACAGCACCCCAAGGGGACGGCACTCACCACTGCGAGGTGAAGACGGCGTAGAAGTCGGCACCGCCGTCACGGCGCGGCAGGGCGAAGGCGTGATGGATGACGTTGAAGGGGAAGCGTCCGGGTTGCGAACACAGCAGCTGAGCCTTCAGGAACGTTGTCCACTTCTTCTGCAACACCTTGTCCCCTCCGACATCGCTCTGGGGGAGGCAGGAAGATGCTCAGCGTCAGGGCTCACGGGAGCCGGTCGCCCTCACGGTCCCCCGTCATCGTCCCTGCGCCCACCTTGCAGACGCGGGCCACCCGCGGCACCAGGAGCCGCTCGAAGAAGTCAAACTCATCAGCGGTCTCCTCGAAGAAGAAGTAGACCTTGTCATCTCCAGAGATGCTGAAGGAGGCCACGAAGGCAGCGTCGGCTGTGGGGTGCAGCCACGGCGGGTGAGTGGGGAGCTGCTCTGGGCACCTCCCCAGCGTGGAACCCTCGCCCTGCTCACCCGAAAGCCAACGGAGAAAGGCGTCCGTCTTGAGTTGGGTGCGGTTGCCCAGCGAGCGGGAGATGATGGGCTCGTTGCCCTGGAAGTTGTTCATGGTGCCAGCGTAGAGCTCGCCGTCTGCTCGGACGTGGGGTGGGAGTGAGTCCCAGCCGGGACCCCCCAACCATCCCCTTCCGCCCGGATGGATGCCCAACCGTGGGGGCTACTGGCCCCGTACTCACCCACCAGCAGAGCCGTGTAGGTGTGCTGAGGGTCAAAGGGGCACTGACCCTTCCCGTCCAGGAAAGGTTGTCCTCTGCTGCTGGACACCAGTGTGAAGTTCTCTAGATGCTGTGAGGAAGGGAAATAAAATCAGCTGATGGAGTTAAACCAAACCCCAAATCTGCAAGAAATGGCTATGGGGCCCCTCTGGTCTGTGGGGAAGGCACGGTGCTCAGCAAGGGGGGAAACTGAGGCAGGAGAGGCTGCCTGGGGTCACACCTGGAGGAACTGGAACTGAAAATCATAGAATGGTCTAGGTGTGAAGGGACCATGAAGGTCATCCAGTCCAACACCCCTGCAGTGATATTTTAAACCAGATTAGGTTGCTCCAAACCCCATCCAACCTGGCCTGGAACCCCTCCAGGGATGGGGCAGCCACCACTGCTCTGGGCAACCTGGGCCAGGGCCTCCTCACCCTCACAGGAGAACATTTCTCCCTAAGATCTCATCTCAATCTCCCCTCTTTCAGCTCAAAACCATTGCCCCTCATCCATTTTCCAGTTTGCCCACATCCCCCATCCCGCTGGTGCTCCTGGACCACTGCTCTGTGGCTCCTCCCGGCGATGTCGCAACACGTCCAGAGAGCTCCACATCATCTCCGTTCTTGGCAGGTGGGACACTCACGATGTAGGTGCACGCGGGGCTGAAGGCGTAGGTCCCACAGACGTAGAGGTGGGTCTGGTTCAGGGCCACAAGGACACGGATGAAGTTGAAGCACTCGGTCTGTGGGAGGGAAGGAGAATCAATACAATTATTTGGTTGGAAAAAAACCTTTGAGATCATCAAACCCAACTGTCCCTGTCCTCTCCTGAGCCATCCCTGAGCAGGTCATCTGCCCATCTTTTAAACTCCTCCAGGGATGGGGACTCCACCACCTCCCTGCGCAGCCTCTGCTGGTGCCCGAGAACCCTTTCGGTGAAGAATTTTTTCCTGATGTCCAATCTGAACCTGTCCTGGTGCACCTTGAGACCATTTCTTCTCATCTCATCCCTTCTTATTTGGGAGAAGAGACCAACACCCACCTGGCTCCAATCTCCTTTCTTGGAGTTGTGAAGAGCGATGAGGTCTCCCCTCAGCCTCCTCTTCTCCAGACTAAACACCCCCAGATCCCTCAGCTGCTCCCACAACCCCTGTTCTCCAGCCCCTTCCCAGCTCCGTTCCCTTCTCCGGACACGCTCCAGCCTTTCAAGGTCTTTCTTGGAGTGAGGGGCCCAAAACTGAACCCAGGATTTGAGAGGTGTCCTCACCAAGTCCAGGAGGACAATCCCATCCCTGCTCCTGCTGGCCACCCCATGGCTGATCCAAGCCAGGATGCTGGTGGCCTTCTTGGCCACTGCTGGCTCATGTTCAACCACTGTCAACCAGCGCCCCAGACCCTCCGCCAGGCAGCTTTCCACCTGCTCTCCTCCCAGCTTAGAGGGCTGCATGGGGTTGTTTGTGACCCAAGCGCAGGATCCGGCGCTGAGATCAGCGCTGAGCATCGTCGCAGCTCCATGGGACCCCCTCACGCCTCCCAATGGCGCTCTCTCACCTCCTGGCTCTTCTTCTTAAAAGCACACTCGGATATTTTCTGGGCTGTGGGTCCCCACGTTATCTGTGGAAGGAAGGGAGATGGTCCACAGGCCACAGCTGCCCAGCCTGGGTGGGGAAACTGAGGCACAGTGGAGGGCACCCCCCCCCCGCCACAGCTATCCCAAGAGCGGCTGCTGCTCACCGAGGCTTTGGCGCGGATGCTTCCCGCGGTGCCGACGCTGAGGGCCAGCACCCGGTCCCGTGTCCCCACGTAGAGCTCCTCCTCGCTCTCACGCAGGAGGAAGATATCATAGTGGGAGACGTTGTCCTGGCTGAAATGCGTCAGGGTCCGTCGGGGGTCCCCTGGCGGGAGCGGAGATGGGGGTGACAGGGACCGAGGGATGCACGCGTCCCAGCACAAACCATCCACCTCCAGCGGACGCAGCAGCCGCCGCCGCGTCGCGCATCACCTCTCCAGGAGGAAATGGGATGTTGCTTCCTCTTGGCCCCCCCACTTTCCCCACCAGGTCCCCACTTCCCCCCCTTGGCAGGTCCTGCTGCAGGTGTTGGACATCCCCAACTGCAAAGCCCGCATGTCCCTCTGACGCTGCTTCGATGTCCCGTAAGGCACGGGGGTGCTTTTTCCCCCCACGGGGCTGCACGCTCTGCCCACGACGGTGTTGCGTTTGGGGGACACGCGACCCCAAGGTGCCATCCTGGAGGGCTACAAGCGCCCCTCTTGGTGCCCTCCAGAACATCTGGGGCCACAGGCTGCTCGTTGGACCCCATCAGGCACCGAAAGAAGGAAAAAGGAATGGGAGATTTTGCAATTCTCAGAAGATCTTCAAGGGGAAGTGGCAGCGCGCGCCATGGGGGCACAGAGCTTTCCTGCCTGCCCGAGCGCCACCGGTCCTCAGCACCACCAAACACTTGTTTTGTCATTTTTCCCTTCATCCAGGCTGGCCCTGAGGAGATCCCTGGGTGCCAAAACCTTCTGGAGATCCCCTTCCTCGTTATATCCCCCTACTTAGCGTCACCCTCCTGCCTCCAGCACCCAACCTCATCGCTGCCATCACTGGGAGAGGGGACATGAGATGGGGAGGCGGTGACGGAGAGCAGCCCATGGGACACTGATGGTGGATTTTCATCCCTGGGAGTGGATGCTCAACCCTGATCCATGCTGGGGACGGATGTTCAACCCTGATGTTGGATGCCCATCGCTGGGGACGGATGTTCAACCCTGGGGATGGATGCTCATCTCTGGGGATGGATGCTCCAGTGTTGTCCCCAACCCAACCCAATCCAACCCAACCCAACCTGTCCCCATCCTCCCCTCCACCTTTGGCTCTCTCGGGGCTGTACTCACCGTGGGGGTAGGCGACGCGGGGCAGGGGTTCGGCGCAGAGCACGGCAGCCGGCATCATCACCCCCCAGAGCAGGCGCAGGGCAGCTGCGGGCATGGCGGGGGGTGGCAGGGATGCAGCCCTCGAGGCTCCCGGCACCATCCCTGCGGGAAGGGCGAGGGTTGGGGCAAGCGCCGCTGGCGAAACGTGGTACGGAACGGAAACGAGACGGGGGAAGCCAGCAACCCAGCGCGGGGGGGCCGTGGGGCGCCTCGAGTCACCCTGGCACAGGCGGAGATGTCCCAGCACCCTGCTGGGTTCCGGGTATCAGTTTCCCCCCCAGCACACGGGTGTCCGGGTTCTCCTGCCTTTGTCCCCCACAGCATCCATCCCCACCGGGAATTCCTCCTGGTGGGTCCGCAAAATTAGAGGTGGGGTGGGACAATCCCCTCTTGCGGCTCTTTTTGCAGCCCTTGAGGAAGCCATGGAGAAAGAGCAACGTCTGGAGAACCACGCGGTCCCCAAGATCCCTTACAGGTGGCCACCGTGTCCCCAGCAAGCGGCGTTACCTCTCCGGCGGGCGAGGACAGAGTTGGCTCATCTCCACCCCTGGACCATCGGGACCCAACATGGATTTGGTCGCGTGTGGTCGCGACCAGAATCCCCTCGTGGGTCCATGCCCAGCGTGCAGCCAAGCTCCAGCCGCGCTGCCGGGCTCGTTGTGGCCCAACCCAGCCTAGCGTGGCCCCGCCGGGGATGGTGGGAACCAGAAAGTCCTGCTGGAAAAGGACGAGCCTCAGCAGGTTGGGACAGCGGGCGCCTGCTCCTGCCTCGCATCGCGGCAGGGAGGGCAGCGAAGCCTGGCGGAGGGAGCTGGGATGGGAGCTGGGGTGGCGTGGGGGAAATGGGGTGCCCCCAAGCCTGGGGTGCCTTCCTGGCTTCGGGAAAAACTTTGGGATGAGAGCAAAGCAACGTGGTTTTTTCCTGCTGATGGTGAGGATCGACAGTGGGGCTGAGTATTATCCCCACAAACAGCGCCGTGGGGCTGAGCATCATCCTATAAACAGCGCTATGGGGCTGAGCATCACCCCACAAACAGCCCCATGGGACTTTGCCCCCCAAACATCCCCTGGGGCTGAGCATCACCCCCACAAACAGCCCCTGGGGTTGAGCATCACCCCCACAAACAGCCCCTGGGGCTGAGCATCACCCCCACAAACAGCTCCATGGGACATCGCCCCCCCAACAGCACCCTGGTGCTGAGCATCACCCCCACAAACAGCTCCATGGGACATTGCCCCCCACAAACAGCCCCTGGGGTTGAGCATCACCCCCACAAACAGCCCCTGGGGTTGAGCATCACCCCCACAAACAGCTCCATGGGGTTGAGCATCACCCCCACAAACAGCTCCATGGGACATCGCCCCCCACAAACAGCCCCTGGGGCTGAGCATCACCCCCACAAACAGCTCCATGGGGCTGAGCATCGCCCCCACAAACAGCTCCATGTGGTTGAGCGTCGCTCCCTACAAACAACCCCTGGGTTGGAGGATTGTCCCCCACAAACACCTCATGGTGCTGAGTTATCACCCCACAAACAGCCCTATGGGACATCACCCCCCAAACATCCCCTGGGGCTGAGCGTCACCCCCACAAACAGCCCTATGGGATATCACCCCACAAACAGCCCCACGGGACATCACCCCCCAATCACCCCCTGGAGCTGAGCATCACCCCCAAAACCAGCCCCATGGGCACTGTTCCCCCCAAACAGCCATCCCTGTCCCAGCAGCCGGGGTCCCTGCAGGCTCCATCCTGCACCCCAGGCTATGCTGGGACGCTTGTGGGTGAGAAAGCCACCAGACCCGGAGCTTTGGTGTCCCCCAACTGCACAGTTGCATCTATGGTACCCCAACATCCCACTCCAGCCAAGGCTGAGGAGCATCCTGTCCTGTTGGGATCTCCTTACCTGCCTGCCCCCGTCCGCCTGCCGGGACGCGGACCCCCAGGAGGACAGCGTTGTCCCCACCACCTTACTTGGCCGGGACAGAAAGCTCCTTGTAAAGCACAGAAAGTAGGTTACTCTGCCCCGGATTTCCCACTTGGCGAAGAACTGGCTGAGAAACGGGGCCGCATGAAGGCTTGGACCAGCGGCATTGTTCTGCCCTGGGTTGGAGCCACCAGGGCTGGCGGAGGGGGAGGAGGGATGGGAAAGGGAGACGAGGCTCCTCGGGGAGGCTGAAGGCTCGGGGGGACCATGGTGGGGCTGGGAAAGCCTCTGGAAGGTGTTGTCTTAGTGTGAGCCAGCTCTGGTGTGAAGCAAGAGCAGCCACAAGGTAAGAGCAGCGGTGTGGGGAGATGAAGCTCCACCACAGCCCTGTCCCACCTCATCTCTGGGTCCCCTGGCCAAAACAAACCGGGGAGATCATAGAAGCATTGAATCATAGAACAGTTTGGGTTGGAAGAGACCTCAAAGCCCATCCAGTCCCACCCCTGCCATGGGCAGGGACACCTCCCACTGGCTCAGGGGCTCCAAACCCCATCCAACCTGGCCTGGAACCCCTCCAGGGATGGGGCAGCCACCACTGCTCTGGGCACCCTGGGCCAGGACCTCCCCACCCTCACAGGAGAACGTTTCTCCCCAAAATCTCATCTCAATCTCCCTTCTTTCAGCTCAAACCCATTCCCCTCGCCCCATCCCTGCCCTCCCTGATCCAGAGCCCCTCCCCAGCTTTCCTGGAGCCTCTTTCCCTACTGGAAGCTGCTCGAAGGTCTCCCTGGAGCCTTCTCCAGGCCGAACAACCCCAACTCTCTCAGCCTGTCCTCGTACGGGAGGTTCATCCTCCTCACAAAGTATGGTTGAACCTGGCCCAGGACGGAGCTGGACCCTTCCCGGCTTCATCCCTTGTGCTCCACAAGGTGAGCCACGATGGTGACCAGGGCAGATGATGTGAAGCTGGTGGCCACGCCAGCACTGATCTCCTGGCCGCTGAGACTTTCTCTCTGCCTCAGTTTCCCCAAGTGGCTGAGCACCGGACTTCCCTCGCAGCAGGGAAGAGTGTGGCCCTTCTCTGCTTTCCCCACAAACCCCATCCCATACCCCTCCCTCAGGAGCATCCCTGTGGCATGGGGAAAGCAGGGATGCTTCCAACATCCAGGCAAAAGTCAGGGGTTGGGGGAGCCTCGTTTAGCCTGGGAGGGGCTCCTTCCACCCCCCCCCAAGACCTGGAGCAGGAGGAGACATGGGGGAGATTGAAAGCAAGGGAGGAGGAGGAGGAGGGGATGAGGAAGGATATGGGAGGATGCAGCGGAGGAAATAGGGAAGGGATTCAAGGGGTGAGGAATGCAAAGGGTGGGGACAGATGTGGGGGCGCGGGAGGATGCTCGAGAGGGGACCGGGAAGGAGAGGGGGTGTAGGGGGGGATGCAAAGGAGCTGTGGGAGGAAGAAAAGCGGAGACAGGAGGGGATGCGAGGGGACCATGCAGGGAAGCTCTCCCTGGGGCTGAGGCTTCAGCCCTTTATCACTGCCTGGCAGCCTCAGAGCTTCCTGGGGGTGACAGGGGGGTCCCCCCAAAGCCAAGGCTCCTGCCCAGCCCCCCCCCAGGAGCCTCCCAGTCCCGCTGGTACCGACCTGTGGCAGCGGGGGCTGAAGGGAGCAGCATCCTTGCAGGGCCAGCAGCTCCTGTTGCCATGGCTACGGCTTTACCTCGGCCTCACCCCCCCCTTCCCCCCTCCGGACAGACAGACCGAGGAGACAGACGGACACCTGCATCGGCTCGGGCGGGCGCACAGCCGCACCGAGCTGCACACGCGTGTGCACATGCATGAACGTGCAACTCCCCCCCCAGATGTGCACAGACACCCCTTCTCCGTGCACCACATCTGTCTGTCCAACACCTCTCAGGACACGTTCCTCAGTTGTGTCTGTGTCCTGCACCCCATGTTTGTGCCCCTCCCCCCCCCCCATTAGCATCTGTCCCTGCATCCCCATCTCTGCATCCTCAAAGCGGTAATGCATCCCTGCACCCCCATATCCACACTGCATCCCTGCACCTGCCCCCCCATATCCACACTGCATCCCTGTGCCTGTATCCCTGCCCCTACATTCCTGCAGCCCCCATCAACATTGCATCCCTGCACCTACACCCCCATATCCACACTGCATCCCTGCCCCTACATCCCTGCACCCCCAAATCCACACTGCATCCCTGCACCTACACCCCCATATCCACACTGCATCCCTGCCCCTACATCCCTGCACCCCCAAATCCACACTGCATCCCTGCCCCTGCACCCCCAAATCCACACTGCATCCCTGTGCCTGCATCCCTGCACCCCCAAATCCACACTGCATCCCTGCCGCTGTATCCCTGTGCATCCACCCCCTGGCCCAGGTTGCCCAGAGCAGTGGTGGCTGCCCCATCCCTGGAGGGGTTCCAGGCCAGGTTGGATGGGGTTTGGAGCCCCTGATCCAGTGGGAGGTGTCCCTGTCCATGGCAGGGGTGGGACTGGATGGGCTTTGAGGTCCCTTCCAACCCAACCCATTCCATGATTCGATGGGACAATCTGGGGTGCAGTCGTGGCACCATCAGCCCGTGCAGGATCAGGTCCTGAGCGTGGGTCCCACAGCACCCGGTTATGGTGGGTGACCCTTTCCTCCTCCAAGCTCCTCAGCCCAGTTGGCTCCAGCTGATCCCACTTCTCCTTTCGACACTGTCCTCCTTCCCCTTCCCCGCTGTGGGGGAGTGGGGTGCTGCAAACCCCGAAACCGGATCCGCCGCCACCCTGGCTTCCTCCCTCTGCAACCGTGACCTCAGGCGTGTCGCTCTGTCCCCAGCCTGGAATTCCACAGCTGTGAATGAGACACCCCAGAACGGGGCCATCCGGCTGCTCGGCACAACCTGGGCACCACTATCATAGAATCATGGAATAGGTTGGAAGGGACCTCAAAGCCCATCCAGTCCCACCCCTGCCATGGGCAGGGACACCTCCCACCGGCTCAGGGGCTCCAAACCCCATCCAACCTGGCCTGGAACCCCTCCAGGGATGGGGCAGCCACCACTGCTCTGGGCAACCTGGGCCAGGGCCTCCCCACCTTCACTGTGAAGAATTTCCTCCTAACGTTTAATATAAATCTTCCCTTTCCAATTTAAAGCCACCCCCCGTCATCCCACCCCTGCTCTCCCTGATCCAGAGCCCCTCCACAGCTTTCCTGGAGCTCCTTTCTGCACTGGAAGATGTTTTAATGTCCTCCTGGAGCCTTCTTCTCTCCAGGCTGAACAACCCCAACTCTCTCAGCCTGTCCTCATACAGGAGGTTCTCCAGCCCTTGGATCATCTCCGTGGCCTCCTCTGGACTCGCTCCAACAGCTCCATGTCCTTCCTGTGCTGAGGACTCCAGAACGGGACACGGGGCTCCAGATGAGGTCTCATCAGAGCAGAACAGAGGGGCAGAATCCCCTCCCTCCCTGCTGGTCCCTCTGCTCCGGATGCAGCCCAGGACACGGGGGGTTCTGGGTTTTAAGCACATGTTGTGGCTCATGTAGAGCTCCTCATCAATCATCACCCCACGTCCTTCTCCTCACGGCTGCTCTCAATCATATCATCCCCATCCTGTGTAGAGACGAGGGATTGTCCCAGCCCAGGAGCAGGACCTCACCCTTGGCCTCGTTGAACCTCAAGAGGTTCTCACAGCTCCACTTACTCCACATTTTCAGCCTCCCTAAAATCAGCAAACGGGGAAGGGCTCCTGCAGGGAGTCTCTTCCCACCCCACTCTGGGGTCACCCAGTGCTGGAGACACCCACGTCCCCCCTCAGCTGCTGCCGCTGTTCCCGTGGGGCTCAGGACATTGGGACTTCTAAGGAGCTTGTGCTTTGCGCCTGAGCCGAATCCTGCCGTGAGGAGCTCTACCGTGGCCCCCTCCCACCCAAGCCTTGCACCGTCACCCCCTGCCTGGTCCCCCCAAGGGTTCTGGGGGGGTGTCCTGCCATGAGGAACACCGTGGGGTGCAACCTCAGGGGGTGGCAATGGGCACAAACTCGCATCTTTCCCCCCTCCTTAGGATTAGCGGCACAGCCTGACCTTAATCCCCCCCGGCACGCAGGGGCCGCCGTGGGGCTGGTGGGGCCCCCAGTGCCCGCTCTGCCGCGGGAAAGCCCGGTGGCTGCCAAACCTTGGGGTCAGTCCTGGTTCTTCCCCATCTCCGAGGTTCCTTTGTGCCAGATGTCCACCCCAAAGCCCAGAGGTCTCCTCTGAGCGTGTTTGCCGTCACCAAACCCTGGTGCTCCCACCCGGCCGTTGACCGCAGGTGCCACCGCCGAGACCCTGACACTCGGTGCAGGTCATGGTCACCCGGCTCTGGGCTCCCGTTTCTCTCTTGCCAAAGTCCCGGAGGAACCCAGAGCTGCGCTCAGACCCTTGGAGCTGCACGAGAGGTTGGAGAAATCCAATCCTGACTCAGTGCTTCAGCTGGAGCGGGGCTGGAGTTCTGGCACAGGAGCTTTGTGCGTGGTCCCCATGGGCTGTGCAAGGTCCCCATGGGCCATATATGTTCCCCATGGTGCTGTGTGGGGGCCCCATGGGCCATATATGCTCTCCATGCACAGTGCGAGGGCCCCATAATGGTGTGCAAGGCCCACATGGGATGAGTTTGGTCCCCATGGGGCTGTGCAATGTCTCCATGGGGTCATTCAAGGTCTCCATGGGACTGTGCAATGTCTCCACGGGGTCATTCAAGGTCTCCATGGGGCTGTGCAAGGTCCACATGGGCTGTACATGGTCCCTATGGGGCTGCGCAAGTCCTACACAGGGCTGTGCGAGGTTCACATGTGGTGCATATGGTCCTCATGGGACTGTGCAAGGTCTCCATGGGCTTCACAAAGTCCCTGTGGGGCCGTGCGAGAGTCCCATAGGGGTGTGCAAGGTGCCCAAGAGCTATACATGGTCCCCACGGGCCGTGCAAGGTCTACATGGGATATTTATGGTCCCCATGGGGACATGAACGGTCTCCTTGGGGTCATGCAAGGTCTGCATGGGGCTGTGCAAGGTCCCCGAGGGCTGCACGACGTCCTGTGGGACCACGCAGTGACCCCACAGGTCATGTGAGCCACGGGGCACAGACGGTGACGAAGCAACACGGAGAAATGCCACCAGCTCAGTTCTTCCCGGTATGACCCAACCCTGCTGTGCTGGGACGCCTGGGTCCCGTGGTGGGGTGTGGGGAGGACCCGTGGTGTTTCCCGTTGCCTCCTGACCTCGTTTCTCCTCGCAGCACGGCTGGGCAGGAACAGGAGGTCCCTGAGCGTGGTTGCCTTCCCTCTGCTCAGTCAATAACTCACTATTTTGGGCGCAGCCTCATGGCTTTTGGGGCACAGTGGTGCAAAGCTCAAGGTCAGGATGGATTCCCACCTTGGCAGCACAGAGAGGACAATCCACAGCTCCTTGGCGTTGCCGGCTGTGCCGGGTCCTGGCGTTGGGGCGCCCCTGAGCTGGCACAGAGACATGGGGCACAGGGAGGAGGTGGCATGGAGCTGCGGTGTCCCCTGCACCCTGCGAGCAACCATCTCCGAAGCCCCCAGGAGGGGAGATGGGTGCCTTGGTGGGACCCTCGATGGTGGTGGTGGTGCCCCAGAGACCCCTTGGCACCCACCACCCTCGCGAGGCTCAGCCCCGTTTGCACCCCAATCCAGGGCGACGTGACCCCACGTGGCTGAGGGGATGCAGACACCCGAACACTGGGGTGGGGGGCACCCTCAGGAGGGGCACCCCGGGCACCTACCTGGCTGTGCGCCCCGGCCGCCCACCCGCGCTCCCTCACATCGCGGCTCCTCAGCGTTGTGCCCGGTAAAGCTGATTACGCTCCGGCTTTATGGCTCTCTCCTTCTCCCAGCATTGCCTCCCGCCTCGCTCCAGTGCCTGGCACGGCCCGGGGGGGCAGGGGGGTCCCCTCGGTGGGTGAAAAAGGGGGGTCCCCTTGGTAGGTGACCTTTAAGGGAGCAAACGTGCACTCGGGGGCTCACTCAGGCTCTGCAGCCCCTAATCCATCTCATCCAGGGGAATGTCTGCTCCCCAAAACCCCATCGGGAGGAGAGCTCTGAGCCCTCTCCCCAAATTAATCTGTGGTTTCCGTACAGGTTGTGAGATGATGTGATTGGAGCAGCCCTGAGGAGAAGGACTTGGGGTGCTGGTGGAGGAGAAGCTCCACAGGAGCCACAACGTGCGCTCACAGCCCAGAAACCAACCGTGTCCTGGGCTGCATCCAAACCAACGTCATCAGCAGGACCAGGGAGGGGATTCTGCCCCTCTGTTCTTCTCTGGGGAGACCCCACCTGGAGGACTGTGTCCAGTTCTGGAATCCTCAATGTAAGAAGGAGATGGAGCTGTTGGAACGGGTCCAGAAGAGGCTCCAAGGATGATCCAAGGGCTGGAGAACCTCTGTACGAGGACAGGCTGAGAGAGTTGGGGTTGTTCAGCCTGGAGAAGGCTCCAAGGAGAACTTAGAGCAGCTTCCAGTGCGGAAAGGAGCTCCAGGAAAGCTGGGGAGGGGCTTTGGATCAGGGAGGGCAGGGACTGGACAAGGGGGAATGGCTTTAAACTGGAAGAGAGAAGATTTAGATTGGACGTTAGGAGGAAATTCTTCATGGAGAAGGCAGGGGGGCGCAGGGTGCCCAGAGCAGCGGTGGCTGCCCCATCCCTGGAGGGGTTCCAGGCCAGGTTGGATGGGGCTTGGAGCCCCTGATCCAATGGGACCTGATCCAGAGGTAGAACTGGATGGGCTTTGAGGTCCTTTCCAACCCAACCCATTCCATGATTCTATGAAATCCCATCGTATGTTCATCGGCGCTGGGCTTTGGGGGTTCCTGGCTCTGCGAGGACCCTTTCTCAGCATCCCACCTTGCACGAATCGGGGTCATCCTGCTTTTCCCAATCCATGGCAGGGTGCTGAGATCCACTCCCCGAGCGCAAAGCCCCCTTCCCCGATTCCACCCCTGGGACAGCAATGACCACAGCACACGGGGTGGGAAGGGTTCGGCTGTATTGGTTTTTGGAAGGAAATACAGGCAGTAATACAGAAGCTTTGCAAGCACAGATACATATGCGGTCTCCCCAGATCCCGTCGGAGTCGGGGGTGTCGTGCTGGGGGCCTGATCCTGCCCTCAGGCTGCCCTCGAGGCAAGGGGTGCTGCGTCGAGGCACAAAGCTGCGATCTCCACCAATGGTTGGATGGACCCTTGCGGAGAGAGGGGAGCCGCTCGTGCCGGCTCCCAAAATCCACCTCACTCAACCAAAAAAACCCCTTTCTCAGCGCCTTCCTGGCAACCAGCCCCATCCTGGACATCCTTGGCCTCATCCTGCCCTGAAAGGAGCTCCTGCACAGGAGCTCCGTTAACCCTAGCGGAGCAAAACGGGTGGGAACCCCACCAGATGCACCGAATTGGGGGTGAAAGGGGCTCCCACTGCTTCCGAGCTCACAGGAACGAGCTCCATCCCCCCATCCGCCAAATCCATCTGGTCCCGGGCTGCAGCTCCGGTGGCTTTGTCCATCGTCTCCTCCATCTCCCCCGGGTGCCGTGCGGGGTCCCTCCCGCGGCGCGGTCCCCACTTTGGCTTAAGGCACAACTCGGCTGCTTAGAAAAAAAGAACACGAACCCCAAAAGGGTGAAGGGGGGGGCTTTGGATGGGCCAAACAGTACATGGAGGGACGGGACAAGGGTCTGGGAAGAGGGGTGATGCCTCCACCACCGCGAAGAGACGCCCAGCATCACCCCCAAGCTGCCGCCAGCCCCCGCGCCAGCACTGCGGGGAGGAAACCCCCATCAAATAGAGAGTGAAAAGGGAATTTGGGGTTCAGACCCCCCCCAAAAAAAAACCCCTAAAGGTGATAAAGGCGCAATGAGGATGATCCGAACCAGCTCAGCTTCTGCCTCAGCACCTCAGCGGCTCCTCAAAGCCCGACAGGCAGGAGCGGAGCGCGCAGCTCTGACCGGGCTGGCTTGGCTTCTCCCAATCCTGGATAAAAAAAGCTTTGGCAAAAAGGATACAATCTATAGAACTGATAAACTACAATCTCTTCCTGCAGGGCTGTGCGGTAAACACAATTCCTCGGTGTCTTTGGCTGAAGGTTTAAAAAAGGTTTTGAAGTTGAAAAGCTTTTTTTTTTTTTTTTGTTTGGTTTTTTTTTTTTATAGAAATAGATTTTTTTTCTTTACAAAAAAAAAAATCAAAGCATATTTTAGCATTTTTTTTATATATATATATATATAAAATTCCTGCTATAGAAAACAAAAAAAAAAAACCAACCTCGGTTTTTGATATGATTTTTTTTTTTTTAAAGGAAAAACAAAAAAATTCTTTTGCTTTGGGAAGAAACAAAAAAAAAAACCAGCGGGAAATGGCCAGGAAACACAGGAATGGTGCCACGGAGTTACATGATGCTGCAGTTTTGCACAGCCTGAGCCTGGGGGGGAAGAAAGAGAAAGAAGGAGATTAAAAATCGTAGAATCATAGAATAGTTTGGGTTGGAAGGGACCTCAAAGCCCATCCAGTCCCACCCCTGCCATGGGCAGGGACACCTCCCACTGGATCAGGGGCTCCAAACCCCATCCAACCTGGCCTGGAACCCCTCCAGGGATGGGGCAGCCACGGCTTTCCTGGGATACCTGTTCCAGAGTCTCACCACCCTCATGGTGAAGAAATTCCTCCTCATGTCCAGTCTAAATCTGCCCCTCTCCAGTTTATCCCCGTTCCCCCTCATCCCATCCCCACAGCCTTTATGAACAGCCCCTCTCCACCTTCCTTGGAGTCCCTTCAGGCACTGGAAGGTCACTCTAAGGTCTCCTCGGAGCCTTCTCCTCTCCAGGCTGAACAACCCCAACTCTCTCAGCCTGTACGGAGGTGCTCCAGCCCTCGCAGCATCTTTGTGGAGCTCCTCTACAGCCACGTTCTTTTCCAATCCCTCTCTGACTCCACACTCCCCTTACCAAGAGGATTTTGGAAGCCCAAAGGGATCCGAGGCAAGAGGAAAAGCAGAGGAGGAGAGGAAGGAGGGACCTCCCAGTGCTGCCGTGTTGAGAAAGGATGATGCAGGAAGAGAGAGGAAACCCAGCAGCACAGGGATAGCCTGGATGTGGGGAAGAGTGGCTGATCCACTGGAAGACCTGGACAGATTGGAGAGCTGAGTGGAGAGGAACCTCATGGAGTTCAACCAAGGCAAGTGCAGAGCCCTGCACGTGGGGAGGAACAACCCCACGGACCAGGAGAGACTGGGGCTGACCTGCTGGAAAGCAGCTCTGCAGAGAAGGAGCTGTGATCCTGGTGGACACCAAACCAACCGTGACCCAACAGTGAGCCCTTGTGGCCAAGAAAGCCAAGGGGATCCTGGGGTGTGTGGAGAAGAGTGTGTGGAGCAGGCAAGGGGGGGTCTTCTCCCCTCTGATCTGCCCTAGAGGGGCTCCATTTGGAGGCCGGTGTCCAGTTGTGGGCTCCTCAGCTCAGGAAAGACCAGGAACAACTGGAGAGAGCCCAGCAGAGGGCACGGAGATGAGGACTGGAACATCTCTCTTAAGATGAAAGGCTGAGAGACATGGGTCTGTTCAGCCTGGAGAGGGCATCCCACCAATGCTGATCACTATCTGACAGGCAGGGGGGCAAGAGGGGGGGGGCAGACTCTGTTCGGTGGTGCCAAGCAAGAGGACAGGGGCCACCGGGCACAAACTGGGACACTGCTAGTTCCACCCGAACCTGAGAAGAAACATCTTCCCTGTGCAGGTGATGGAGCCCGAGACCAGTCTGCCCAGGGAGGGTGTGGAGTCTCCTTCTCCAGAGAGACCCAACCCTGCTGGATGTGCTCCTGTGCATCCTGCTGGAGGTGACCCTGCTTGGGCAGGGGGGTTGGATGGAGATACTCCAGAGGGCCCTTCCAACCCCACCATCGTGGGACTCCGTGACGCGGTGTCTGGCAGCGGCACTCACCTGCCTACGGGGGCTGGAGCTCCCCAGGAGGTAGTTTCTGGACACCAGGCTGTCCCCAAGGCCAATGCCAGAGTCGCCCATGCTGCGGTAGCTGCGGGTGACGGTCACACTGGAAGTGGAGGAGCCCGAGGACACGGTGTTGATACCGGTGGTCTGGGTGCCCGCTTTGTCGGCCGGCTGCCCGCACGTGCCGCAGACCACGGTGCGTGAGCGGAGGTTGTATTCACCGGGGTCCCCAGAGCCGCTGCAGCTCCCCTAGATGGGATGGGGAACAAAGCGAAGGACCTTGAGCACCTGCCCGAGCATCTTCTGCCGTGAGAACCCTGCCCTGAGCACCAGTGGGACCCAGGAGGGCTCTTCACGTTGGTCTACAAAGTGGGTCTGCGCTTCACTCATCCTCTCCATCACATGGCTTAAAAATAATAAATTATAATTATTATAATTGTTATCCCAAATTCCTGGCGCTGGCACACTCAGATGGGTGAACCATCCCTGCTGCCCTGTCCTTGCACCCTTTCAGCACACGGGAGACATCTCAACTGTGCTCCTCTAAGAGCATCCTCTTCCTCGCTGGCTAGGAGAGCACAAGCTGACTGCTTTCCAGTGGGAAAGTCGCTCTTGGAGAGGATTCAACCCTGAGATGAATGGGCAGTGCTGGCCCACAGAAGCTTGGCTCCTCCATCCAGGGATAATCGATATCCGTCTCGACACGGCTCTTCAGCTCCAGAGAGCTCAGAAGAAAGGCGATGATGGACGCCCCATCCTGCTCCTGCCACAGAGCCCCAGTGACCAGCATCCAGCAGATTGTTGGCCAGCTTGAGGCACACCGACGGCATCTCTCCATGCATGATTCCTGCAGGCACTTCATGGTCAAGACAGATTTCTCCCTGCGGGACGGGCTGGCAGAGCTCCTGGGCTGCAGCCAGGGACGTTGTCTTTGATACGGGGAGAAGTGGCTGCAGCTCTTGGCCCACCGCCTGCTCTCTGCCCGCCGCCTGCTCTCTGCCCAGCGCTCTTCTCGGTGCATATTTCAGCTCTGGGAGAGCAGCGATGGGCTGAGGCGAAGGACAGAGTCACCTCTGGATTAGTTCCAGCACCTTTGTGAAGCAGAGAAGATGGATGAGCTGCCAAACAAAAGTCCATCAAATTCCCACCGTCCTGTTCTCCACCTCCGAGGAATGAGAGGTACCAGCTCAGCCTCCATCCTGGCTCCTCCATCCATTTTCACAGCAGGTCAGGATTGGAGATGACTTCCAGCAAGCTTTTTTTTCGGTGAGCAGTAATCTCCTCCAGGTACCAGAGCTCTGGTGGCTTCTCCCACGCGGTTGGTTCCATGGCAGCCTGATCCTGCGTGATGCTGAGCTGTGTCCCACCCTGACTCCCAGCTCCTTCAGCCCTTTTCATGGCAGGTCAAGGCTTCTCAGGGTTGGAGATGACTTCCAGCAAGGTCTCTAGAGCTTTTTTTTTGTGAATAGTAATCTTCTCCAGGTGCTGAAAGTCCATTGGCTTCTCCTGCGTGGTTGGTTCCATAGCAGCCTCCAAACTGCCTTCCTCTATAAGGCCTGATCCTGCGTGATACTGAGCTGCTTCCCACCCTTACTGGGAATGGACCTGAGCTCCACTGGCATCCCTTCAACAGAACCCCTGCGACCAGCACGGTACTCACGTGTTGATGGCGGTGGTGGATGTTCACTTCATCGTCGTCTTCATCCTCATCTTCATCGTTGATGATCACGGTGCGGACCAGTTTCCTCATGGCCACCTCCTGTGGGGAACAGGAAAGGAGTTGGAGGGGTTCGGTGCCTATTGGTCCCCTGGGCCCTGCGTTGGCGCTGCCTTCGGGCTCTCACCTCCCCGTTGGAGTTGATGAGGGCGGTGCGCAGGCTGTCCCCGGAGCCCCAGCTGCTCTGGGCTTTCCACACCAAGTTGCTGGGTGGGCTATGGGTCGCCCCGGCTCCTGAGGCCCAGATCTAGGGAGAAAAACACAGAGTGGACCAACATCTCAGGGCTGAAGAGCGCAGAGCCCAGAGATGTGGGTTTGTCCCCTGAAAAAAACAGCCACTGTGACCTGGCTCCAACCACTCTGCATCACCGGTGGCCCTGGTTGGGTTTGGGATCTCATCTGGATCCTTCACGGGGCAATGACTCACCGTGACCACCTGGCCAGCCCTCAGGGTGAACTTTGGGGGGAAGCGGTAGGTGATGGGGGGATCGTCTCCGTTCTGACGCTTGATCTGCCAGTTCCCCATCGCCTGGTCCTGTGTGAGAGACAGAGCAGCAACTTTGAGATCCCCTGATTCCTCCCCAGCTTGTCCCACTTGACCTCCTGCCCGTGGAATGAATAAACAAATCATGGAATGGGTTGGGTTGGAAGGGACCTCAAAGCCCATCCAGTCCCACCCCTGCCATGGGCAGGGACACCTCCCACTGGATCAGGGGCTCCAAACCCCATCCAACCTGGCCTGGAACCCCTCCAGGGTTCCACCACTGCTCTGAGCAACCTGGGCCAGGGCCTCCCCACCCTCACAGGAGAACATTTCTCCCCAAGATCTCATCTCAATCTCCCCTCTTGCAGCTGAAAACCATTACCCTTTGTCCTCTCCCTGCCCTCCCTGATCCAGAGCCCCTCCCCAGCTTTCCTGGAGCCCCTTTCCGCACTGAAAGCTGCTCTAAGGTCTCCTCGGAGCCTTCTCTTCTCCAGGGTGAACAACCCCAACTCTCCCAGCCTGTCCTCGTATGGGAGGTGCTCCGTCCCTCGGATCATCTCCACAGTCTCTTCTGGACTCTCTCCATCTCCCTCCTGCGCTGAGGACTCCAGAACTTAACGCAGAACTCCAGGTGAGTGGGGCTGAACTACACCCCCCGGGGATCCTCCCCAAAGGCAAACGCACCTCATTGGACTTGTTCCTGAGACGGACGAATCTGCCCTCCAGGTCCACCTCCTCCACGCCAACGCGGCCGCTTGTCCGAGCGTGGTGGGAGAAGCTGGTCCGACTTTCGCTGTCCTCCAGCTTCCTCTTCTTGGAGGAGCCCGGGGTGGACATGTGGCTACGGGACGCACCTTTGTGGGAGGAAGGGCTTGGGGACAGCCTCAGCCTGGGCAGGAGGAGAAGAGGAGATGGAGTCAGAGAAGAAATGATAGGTGGGACCCTCGTAGCCCACTGGGCACAGCGCCCCACGCTCACCGCTCCTCCTCGCCCTCCAGCAGCTTGCGGTAGGCATTGATCTCCATGTCTAGAGCCAGCTTGATGTCCAGCAGCTCCTGGTACTCATCCAGCTGCTGCTGCATGCGTGCCCTCATCTCGGCCATCTCCCGCTCCTTGTCGGAGAGCAGGCGCCGGTTGGTCTCGCGTTCTCTGGCCAGAATATCCTCTAAATCGTGCAGCTTCGCCTCTTTGGCGGCCAACTGTGTAGAGAGGAAACGTGAGGGTGGCTGAAGACACCCCCAAGAGGGGACCATCCCTGGGGATGGACATAGAATCATAGAAAATCATAGAATGGTTTGATAGGAAGGGACCTCAAAGCCCATCCAGTCCCACCTCTGGATCACCTCCCCCTGGCTCAGGGGCTCCAAACCCCATCCAACCTGGCCTGGAACCCCTCCAGGGATGGGGCAGCCACCACTGCTCTGGGCAACCTGGGCCAGGACCTCCCCACCCTCACAGGAGGACATTTCTTCTTAAGATCTCATCTCAGCCTCCCGTCTTGCAGCTTCATTCCAGAGGAACCCCATGGTCCCAACTCACCTGCTTCTGCAGCTGGCTGACTTCAGAGGAGAGGTTGTCGATGCGGATGCGGGTTTGCTGCAGCTCCTCGTGAGCAGCACCCACCATGTTGCTGTTCCTTTCCGCCGACTGCTTGGCGTTCTCCAGCTGGAGCACAAGGTGGGTGGGTTAGCACCCCTGGCACCCTCTGTTTTCCACAGGGAAGGGTGGGAAGAGGATGATGGCATGTGGGTGCCGCTCACCTTCGCCCCGTAGGTCTTCTCCAGTTCGTCCTTGTAAAGCCGGATCTGGGCTTCGTGCTGGCTCCGCAGCTCCTGCAAGGCTTCGGAAAGCTTGCTCTCGAACTCCCGCTGACGCCCGTTGTCGATCTCCACCAGCCTGGTCTCGTGACGGCGCTTGGTCTCTCGCAGCTCCTGGGGACAGGACAGGGGACACAATGTCACCTCAAGGTGGGATCAGCTTGGGGATGGGGACACAACATAGAATCATAGAATCAAAGAATCATAGAATCATGGAATAGTTTGGGCTGGAAGGGACCTTAAAGATCCAACCCCTGCCATGGACAGGGACACCTCCCACTGGCTCAGGCTGTCCAGGGCCCATCCAACCTGGCCTGGAACACCTCCAGGGATGGGGCAGCCACAGCTTCCCTGGGCAACCCCTTCCAGGGTCTCACCACTCTCATGGTGAAGAAATTCTTCCTTATATCAAGCCTAAATCTGCTCCTCTCCAGTTTATACCCGTTCCCCCTCGTCCTCTCATCAGAAGCCTTTATGAACATATGGAGGAGTATTAATTATCCCAAGTGACCTCAGCACCATGGTGGCAGATCGTGGCTTACCTCGCTGTAAATGTTCTTCTGAAATTCCAGCTCTTCCTTCAGCGTCTGCAGACGGTTCTCGGCGTCCACGCGGCGCAGCATCTCATCTTGCAGCTGCTTCTTGGCTTCGCTCAAGGCACTTTCCAACTGGACGGAATTGAGAAGAATAGAATCATAGAATAGTTTGGGTTGGAAGGGATCTTAAAGATCATCCAATTCCAACCCCTCTGCCATAGGCAGGGACACCTCCCACTGGATCAGGGCCTCCAAGGCCCATCCAACCTGGCCTGGAACCCCTCCAGGGATGGGGCAGCTGCAACTTCCCTGGGAAACCTGGGCCAGGGTCTCACCACTCTCATGGTGAAGAAATTCTTCCTGATGTCCAGTCTAACTCTGCCCCTCTCCAGTTTATCCCCGTTCCCCCTTGTCCCATCCCCACAGCCTTTATGAACAGCCCCTCCGCAGCTTTCTTGGAGCCCCTTCAGGCACTGGAAGGTCCCTCATCATGGTCAGCTGGTGGGGACTGTCCAGGCACAGCACCCGGCACTGGCCGGGCACCCACCACGCAGCCGTGGGACGAGGGCGACGGGGCTGCCACCGCTCACCTTGGCCACCTGCGCCCTCAGGTCCCGCACTTCGTTCTCCAGATTCCTCTTCTCGCCGAGGGCTGTAGAGAGCGCAGCCTCCTTGGAGTTAAGCAGAGCCTCCACGTCCTTGAGGCGAGCCTGGGCAGCCAGCAGGTCCCCTTCCTTCTTGGCATTCCTGCAAGGCACCGGGTGGAAGGGATGAGCTCCTGCACCCTCACCCCCAGCCCCTGGAGAGTCCTGTCCACAGCCTTCTGGTGGACAACAAAGAGTTCCAGAATCATGGAATCATCAAGGTTGGAAAAGCCCTCTCAGCTCATCCAGTCCAACTGTCAGCCCAACCCCACGGTGACAACCAAACCATGTCCCAAAGTGCCATGGCCGTGTGGTTTTTGAACCCCTCCAGGGATGGAGACTCCCCCACTGCCCTGGGCAGCCTCTGCCACAGCTTCATCACTCTGTCAGCAAAGGAAATTTTCCCCTTATCCAATCTAAACCTCTCTTGGTGCAACTTGAGGCCGTTTCTTCTCATCCCATCACTTGGGAGCAGAGCCCAGCACCCATGTCATTCCAACATCCTTTCCAGGAGCTGCAGGGAACCATGAGGTCTCCCCTCAGCCTCCTCTTCTCCAGACTAAACACCCCCAGGTCCTTCAGCTTCTCCCACAACCCCTGTTCTCCAGCCCCTTCCCAGCCCCATTCCCTTCTCCGGACGCACTCCAGCCCCTCAAGGTCCTTCTTGGAGTGAGAGGACCAAAACTGAACCAAGGATTCAAGTCCAATAGGACAATCCCATCCCTGCTCCTGCTGGCCACCCCATGGCTGATCCAAGCCAGGATGGTGGTGGCCTTCTTGGCCACTGCGGTGCAGGATTGTACCCGACACCGAAGGCACTCGGCGAGCCCAGCCCGGGTTGGGTCCTGTTGAGCAGAAGGACCTGGGAAGCACCAGGAGAGTGGGAGGGGATGAGATTGAGGGGGGACAATGGGGTGGGGAGGGGGGTCCCAGTGTGTTTGGAGGACATGGAGCGAGGTGGGGGCACAGTGTGGTATGTGGGGCACATGGGGGGGAACGGTGGAGTGGGGGGCACGGGGGTGGGGGCATGGTGTGTTTGTTTGGGGCACTGGGGGGGCACAGTGTGGGGTGGGAGGGGTGGGGGGGACACCATGCGGTGTCGGGGGGCGCTGGGCTGGGGGGGTGCACGGGGGTGGGGGGCATAGTGTGAGGAGGGGGCACGAAGTGGGTGTGGGGGGCAGAGGGGGGCAGAGGGGATGCAGGGGGGGCACGGCAGGGTGGGGGTCACAGTGTGTGTGTGCCATGGGGTGGGGACGGGATGCAGTGTGGGGGGGCACGACATGGGGGGGGGGGGACACGGTGCAGCATGCAGGGATGCATTGCAGCGGGATGGGGTGGGGGGAGACACGGTGCAGCATGCAGGGATGCATTGCAGCAGGATGGGGTGGGGGGAGACACGGTGCAGCATGCAGGGATGCATTGCAGCAGGATGGGGTGTGGGGGGACACGGTGCAGCATGCAGGGATGCATTGCAGCGGGATGGGGTGTGGGGGGGACACGGTGCAGCATGCAGGGATGCATTGCAGTGGGATGGGGCGTGGGGGGGACGCGGTGCAGCACAGTGCAGCGCTGCAGCTGGGTGCATCGAGGGCGCTGGCGAGTGCAGAAGCTGCCCAGCAGCCAGCGTTGCCCACCCAAGGGAGCAGCAGGGCAGGAGCCCCCCCACCCCTGGGCATCACTGGGTGCCGGGGGCCTCTCCCTGGGGCGGACGGAGCTGCCCCGGGCGGGGATGTCCCCCTCCATCAGCTCAGCACCCGCTGTCACTTGGTGGGTGCTGAGCAGCAACGCCCGTCCTGTATGGGCTCAGCACCCTGGCGTGGGGTTAGGATGGGTCTCTGCAACCTTAGAGCCCTGACACCATCTCGTGCCTCAGTTTCCCCTCTTCTGACAGCAGGTCAAGGCCATTTCTTCCAGGCATTTGCTTCCCTGCCTTGGGAATTTGATCCCACTAAGCCACCAAAACGCAGCCTAACGCTATTTTGGTAGGTCCTATAAAAAGCAAAGCCCCGCTGCTCTTTCTGCAGCTCCCAGCGCCCGTCGGCACGGCTCACCATGGAGCTTCTCACCCCACCTCCCTCCAAATTGGCTGTAGGACTGGTGGAAGCAGGATCCGGCGCTGGTGCCCCCTCGGCCGTGGGCGAGCGCGGGCTGCGTGCCAATGCGTGGTGCACATTCCTCGGGCGCTGAGCACGCACCCGCGTCATTAGATCATGGCTAAAAAAATACCGGGGAGGGGCTGGAGGCACAGATGGTGCTCAGCCTGCAGGATCCGGCCCTGGCACAGCGGGGAGAACCGCGACCGCTGAGGAGGTGCTTCCACTCCTCTTTCCCATGGGGAACCCAAGGATGAGCGGGGACCTCGACTTGCACGGGGATGGGGAGCTCCTTGCTTGGCCAACAGCAGATTTTCCTGCTTTTCTTTCTGCTCTCTGACCCGAGCTGGTGCAGGGAAGTCATTCGGAGATCTTCACATCCCCAGAAGGTCCTGCGGTGCTGGATGAGCCCCTTGTCCCGCCTCGGGTCCTTCCAGTGCAACCCACTCCTTTCGTGCCAGTGACTCACAGCACAAAAATGCCATCTGGAAGCAGCTCTGGAGCCTCCTCAGCTCATTGCAAGCAACGTTTGAGGCTGAGTTTTCCCAACTGGCAGCTGATTGCCCTCGCAGCCAGCGTGGCCACCCCGGCAATGCCGGCAGGGTTTAATCCTGCTCTCCTGGATGGACTTAACCACTTCTTAACTCTAGGAAGAACTCGCCTTTGGTGCTCCTGTAGGTCTTTGCTCACCAAGTCAACTGCAGAGGCTTGGGTATGGCCGGGGGTCACTGGCTCTTTGGGATGGGGCTTGACGCACATCCGGAAGCCCTCGATTCGTTAGAGGACATCAGGACCATTTCGAAGTGAAATAGTGAGGGGAAAATGCCAACACGGGGTGGTTACAGCGGTGACAGATTCATCCTCTTTGGGGACCGGAGGGCTCCAGGGCTCAGAGCAAAATGCAACGATGCCTGGAAAGCCTTACGATAAATCCCCAAAGAGTCGGTGACAAATCCGTTTTCCTTCAAAGCCTCCCGTGCTCAGCACTGGGTTCCATCAGTGGGAGCAAAGAAGGCAGCTTGGAGCTCAACGACTGAGCTGCAGGGCTGAGCTTGGGGGTAGTTTTGCAGGAAGGAGTGAGACAAACCCTATCCTGTCCCATCCTTTCCTCCGGTGAGTCCGGAGATGTCCATAGAATCACAGAATGGTTTGGGTTGGGAGGGACGTGATTCCATGATTCTATGATCCTCATTCCAGCCCAACCAGGGATTGGATTTTCCCCTCTCCTCTCCCATCGGGTTCTGCTTTTCTCTCCGAGGCTCCAGCTGGCGCTGGGCTAAAAATAAGAACATCCACGGCAGCTGCGTCACTGCTGTTTCCCTCAGCAAAAGAGAATGAAGAGGGACCTTCCTCTTCCTCGCCGAGGGTTTCACTGATCCGCCGGAGCCTGAGAGATCCCAAATCCTCTGCCAGCCAGAAGCGAAGCACAGATCCACCCTGAAGAGCTCTGTGCCTGCAGCCAGAGGGGCACAAACTCAGCATCCCGCAGGGTTTGATCCCCTGCGCTGGGAGAACCGGGTGTAAACACAAGCATTTATCGAAGCCAAGAGGAGAAAACATGACAGGAACACCAAATCTTCAAGAAACAAATGTCTCGAGAGAAAAGATGGGGGGGGGAAAGGGCCTCAGGGCGTTTTATTTTTAGCTTTTAAAAGCAGGAAGGAGGGGCGAAAAAACAAAAAAAAAAGAAAGAAAATTGCGGTCGAACTGCCAGAAAATCCAAATGTTAATGGAAAGTTGGATCCGTCCTATCTGCGCTCAGCACAGACGCAGAAATGAGCCTGCAAAGCGGTGGGGATGGCTTTAAAAAGAGCCAGGGCTGAAGACCTTTGGGGCAGATGGTCCAGGAGCTGCTATAGCTCCGCTTTGCTCTGCCCCAAGAGCCCAGCCTAGAAACCTGGCAGGGCTGGGCTTTCCCTTTGGATACACTGGAGCCACCGGAGCCGATGGGAGGTCAGCAGCGTTAGGCGAGCGCCACGCCAGGCTGCCGGGAAGGTGCCAGCCCTCTCCAAGAAGCCAAAGCCCTCTTAGATGCATTGGAGGAACCACCCATTGGGTTCACCTTCCTCTAATGACCACAACCCACCTCTGAAGCACAAAGCTGCTCCCACGGCCCGAGCGGAGCTTGGGGAGGATTGAGATACGTGAGCCGTAAGGGGATCAACGGGGTGGGATGGAGCCGGTGGGAGAAATGGGCGTTCCTCTCCTTCTCCACCTCCACGTCTGAAGCACCGCACCCTGCCAAGGTGTCACGTCAGGAGAGCTCGCCGGCTCACACCCCGGCTCTAAATCTCTCTGCACCAGTCCCAGGCACTGTGGATTTGCTTCTTGCCTGGCTCCCGGGGAGCCTGCAACCCTGCCACAAAGCTGGGGGAATGCTGTCCCCCCAAAAAAGACTTCATGACACATTTCTAGCTTGTTTGTGATGGATCTGATTGCTGGGAGGACCAAGAAAACCCACCCTGCTCTGCCCTGGACTTGCTGCTTCGCAAGATGCTGCCTTCAGCATCAAGGATTGGTTCCAGGGATCGTTTCCTCATCCCAGGGATCATTCTCCCATTGAAGGGATCATTGTCCCATCCCAGGGATTGTTCTCCCATCACAGGCACCACTGTCCCACCACAGGGACCATTCTCAAGGCCATGGTTTAGTGGCAGTTAGGAATGGTTGGACTCAATGATCCAAGAGGTCTATTCCAACCTCGTGATTCTATTAATCCTGCCCCATCCCAGGGATCGTTTCCGCATCCTAGGGATTGTTCTCCTATCAAAGGGGTCATTGTCCCACCCCAGGGATCGTTCCCCCACAGCAGCGGACGAGGGTCCCATCGGGCAAACAGCAGAACCAGCATTAGGAAAGGCAGTCTCGGGAAAACCTCTGCGATGGGGCAATGGGAATGTGGCAAAGCAGCTTCTCCCAGCTCCTGACTCATCCTTGCCGCTGCGCCTTTGCCAGATCACCAGGATAAACAGCAGCTGGTCTCCTAGCAGGGGAGCTGTAAATAGCCAACGCGATGTATAGCAAGGACAACATCTGCACGGAGCCGGCATCCTGTTAGGCACCAACCCCTCTGCCAAACGGCACCTAAGGGATGCCCGCGCTGGCTGGGATCAAGGAGGAGTGGAAACAGCCCCCATCCTCCTGCGTCAGCTGTGCCGAAGCCCCTTCCCGGTGCCAGGGCTGGTGCCAAACACTCCGCACGCTCATCCCTGGGGCTGAAGGGTTTGCCCAGCGGAGTGAGAACAGCTTGTGGGCATCTCCTAAGAGCCGGGCTTTCCCTTCTTGAAATTGGGATCTGGCCTTCTAAAAATGAACCAAAGCTTCTGCGAACCAGAAAAGAGCATTTCACAGGGAGGCAAACGGATCCTTCAGTGTGGGCTGCCTCAAAATCTTGCTCATTCCCGTCCTTCCATAAACCTCGGCACCAGGAGCCTCGCTGGGAGTCGCAGCTGCACACCAAGTCCAGAGATTGCAGCTGATACCTCTAGGAATCGCCTACAAATCCTCCCCACGAAGCCTTTAAGGAGCTTTTCTCCTGTTGTTGGCTACACCAGAGTGAACGCCTCCTCCTGCAGCCTCGCCTCTCGATGGGGAAACGCCATCAACCTTCACCAGCACCGAAACAAAGCCATGCGCGAGACCGCGGCGTGGACCGATGGTCCCTTTGCCACTCAAAAAGCTGGAAACACAATTTCAGAGAATAACTAGTCTATTAAAAAGCCTCAACCCCCCCTTCCCGGGCAGGCTGGGGAGCCCCGGCGTCGCTCGCGCCCCGTCCCACGTTGTCACGCCAATGCTGGTGACTCATCCCATCCCTCGCCAGCAGCTCGAAATGGAAATCCCAAGTCACCAAGTGACGTTGCTGTTTGGGCTGAGTCCCCCCTAGTAACAGGAGGTGGGTTTGAAGGGTGGATGGTATTACCAGAGGTGTTTTATAGCTGGAAAAGTGGGGTTTGCGGGCTCCCACATCAGGGAATGGATGGGATTCGGCTTTCCACCGCCTACGCCGCGCTTTCGGGGGCCCCAGGTGAGCTGGTGTGGAGAAGGCGTAACACCGTCTCACCGGCTCTGTTGGTGGCCTCCTGCCTGTGAACCCCTTTTTCACAGCTGCTTTCAGCTTTTCTGGGGTGCAAGAAGCGTGGAGGCAGATGCAAAGTGGATGCAAAGAGCTGGGAAAGAGCAACTGAGCATCGGCTGCTGGAAGCCACTCGTGTCAGGAAACCCCAACTCTGCTCCGTGGCTCAGCCTGGGGGATAAGTAAAACAAGGGTAGAATTTCCCTATGGATTCCCATTGCCACCAAACCCCTGGGATACCTGGAACAAGCAGAGAGCCACGTCTCCAGCCTGGGATTATGTGCAAAGGGCCACCAGTTGCAATTTGATTTAGCAAAACTGGTCCAGCCTCAGCTTTGTCCTCAAAGCTGTTTCTGCAGGAAAACCCCTGCCTGATGCTTTGGTGGGTGCAGGGGATTGGCTGATCCCGGGGTTCCCAGAGGGAGAACAGGTTCCTCGCCTGCAAGAACTGCATTTTCCATTGGAAAAAGTCACCCAAGACTTGAAAACCCCAAACTCAAACCACCACAATGCAACAGTGATCCATCCCCACGCACCACCCAAACCCACAAACACTCCAGCTCGCCTTTCGCTGCCTTCCCGGAGAACTTTGACTCGGTTTATCTGAAAGATGCGTCACGGCCTTGACTTAAACCACTTTAAATATAGGTTAAAGTGATAACGTCCTCGATCAGGGGAAAAGGAACTCTCTCAAAAAAAGACTGGAATTGTGCTGGAAAGGAAGTTTTCTTAGGCAGAGCTCCCCAGGGATGGGGCAACCACCACTTCTCGGGGCAACCTCTGCCAGGGCATCGCCACTCTCACAGCAAAACATTTCCTCCTAAGATCTCACCTCAATCTCCCCTCTTGCAGCTGGAAACCATTCCTCCTCATTCTGTCCCTGCTCTCCCTGATCCAGAGCCCCTCTCCAGCTTTCCTGGAGCCCCTTTCTGCACTGGAAGATGTTTTAAGGTCTTCCTGGAGCCTTCTTCTCTCCAGGCTCAACAACCCCAACTCTCTCAGCCTCTCCTTGTACAGGAGGTTCTCCAGCCCTTGGAACATCTCCATGGCCTCCTCTGGACTCGCTCCAACAGCTCCATGTCCTTCCTGGGCTGAGGACTCCAGAACTGGACACAGGGCTCCAGATAAGGTCTCATCAGAGCAGAACAGAGGGGCAGAATCCCCTCCCTCCCTGCTGGTCCCACTGCTCCAGATGCAGCTCAGGACACGGGGGGTTCCTGGGCTGTGAGTCCACTTTTTTTGGACATAAAGCCTCTCCTAACGTTGTGCTCCCATAGAAATCCCAGCACAAGGGATTTACTTTAACACGTCCTTCTCTTGATAGATGAGAAATGCAAAGCCTATAAAACACCGCCTTAACGGATGAAGACGAAGTGCAGATTCCCAGTTTTCCTTGGGGGATTTGAGACTGTGCAGGGAGGCCCTTATTATGTTGTTAAAAACAGGGGGCTGAGTCACACATATTAATCCCGTCGTTGGGACGGGGAGCGTCGGGACAGGGGGGACAAACAGCCGTCAGCTCGTGTTTCGCTGGGACCGACACGGGGGCAGCAGAGGTAGAGCAGGGATGCAAATCCCAGCTCCAGGAGCAAGAAAACACATTGCCACCATGCAAATGTGGCAGTCGCCTCCATTCCCTGTGCACATACACGTGGTCCGACAGCAACTCCGAAGGCGAAGCTTTGCACCCCTAAGTGGGACGATGGAAAGCAAGGAGGCGTCAGTGTCCCGGCTCCAGCCACCGCCTGGTGCATTGCATGGAATCACAGCTGGGCACAGGGTCCCTGGGCAAGATGGGACAAGTTGGAGAGGACCCAGGAGAGAGAAAACAAGGAGCAAGATGAAGGTCTCCTTTTTCCTCTGCAGCTCACCCTATTTTCCATAAATCTGGAGACGCAAAGCTTCTGGCCAGCAACATTTGCTTAAGAAACAAAGTGGGGAATTGTTGGATCCAGCTGCCATCCCTCTTCCTGGGAACAAAAGGGTTCGCTATCCCGGCTCCGAGAACACAGATAAAGGCAAGGCGAGGTGTTTACACTGCCACAAGGTTTGTTTGCATGCAGCGGCGGCGAGGCCGGCACGGGCTGCACTGGAGCTGCCTTGTTTGGCCGCTGGCGTGAGTCACAGCCGGTGCTGCGAGCTTCATCCCAGGGGCTGCCGGGACAAGTTTGGATGCGCTGCCGTTGGGCAACTGCAGCTTGGATGCAGGGAGAAGGAATACCAGAGCTGGTGCTTTGCTGTCAGGCGTCGCCGGTGCAGCAGCTGCTCCCAGCACGCGCTGTGCCAAGGCGAAGCCCAGATCTGCTCAGCGTGTGTGCAGGAAATAACCACTTCCCCACCGGTGAGAGCTGCGGACGTGGCATCCCTAGAAAGTGCAATTTCACCCCAACTGCTGCCTGCAGAGAATCACCCTGCAAACAGGGCTCCAGCCTCCCCATCACCTCTCTCGTGCTCAGCCCCACATCCCTGCACCCACCGCCGCTCCAGCCCCTCTCCAGCAGCTTTTTGGACTGGAGCGACAAAGCAGAGGCTGAGTTGCAAAAAAGCAGCGTCGCTTGCTAGAGAGACGCGCGTGCTGCGGGTTTGTGTCTCCGTCCTGCAAACACAAGCTCCGGGTGCAACCCAGCCTGCAAAATCACAATGCCAGGGCACAATCCTGCTCTCCCCAGCACTCTGCTTCATCCCTAAAGCCCAGGGCAGGAAGGCTCAGCTTTGCAAATCTCTCCCTAATTTCTTCCCGTGCTCGCAGGGCAGTGGGGAGGTGACTCGAGCAGCGTGGTGCCCTGCGGGGGGATTTCCTTGCACCCCACGGATGCTGCCGGGCTTTGGGTTATCTGCCAACACCCATCACGCCAGGAAGGAAGGAGCAGGCGAGCATGATTGCCAGAGTGGTGGGGGCCTCCCGGAGACACGGCAAAGCGCAGCCCCACAGCGGCCGCACCCTGCGCCAGCCCTGAGATGTGCAGCTGAGCGTGACTCATCCCCCGCTCCTGCCTTGGCGAAGGTCTTCAGTCCTTCTCCTGTCCTCCTGGCAGCTCCCTCCCCGTCCCCACGGAGAGCGACAGGCACCAAAAGCACCGAGAGTGGCACCATTGCAACCACTCACATCCCAGGTTGGATCCAGAGCCCTCCCCGAAGCCACCACTCAGCACAGAGCTCTGCTCGACCACCGTATTGCAAGGAAAGGGGGACAAGCGGCTTGTCCCAGCGGGAACTGGGAGCTGCAATGGGACAACTGGTCACCCCCAGTGTAGGAAAACAGCCAGGTGCACTGCGATCGAGTCTCCTTTGCGCTCCTACCCCTTTGAAGCTCACGTGTTGAGAGCTTGGACTTTTGTAAGGGGCTCACATGACTCGGAGCGTGGTTTTTGATAGAGAAAGAGAGTTTCTAAACTGGTATTAACTAAAACCCCAACGAACTGGCATTCCCAGCCGAGCCCTGCGGCAGGGAGACGCCAAGCTTTGCCCGGCTGGCGGACACCGAGCTGGCTGGCAGGAGGACACGGCTGTTGAGAGCAGGAGACCAAGTAAAGTGGTTGGAGGTGGCTTCTGTCCAAGACGGTTGAGAGACCGCCGCTATCAGAAACCTTCTCCCCCCGAGAGGCTCAGAGCCACTCACAGCCCTAAGGCAACAATTCGAAAGCTTGAGAAGAGCCATCGTTGGCTGCTAGCGCGGCTCCATCTCCTCTCTCTCTCTCCTCACCAAATCCACCACGGTGCAGCCTAACCAGGGTAAAGTACAGGGAGTGGGGCGCTCGTCGTGCACCGTCCCAGCGCTGCTGGGGACTTTGTCCCTTTTGCTATTGCACCTCCGGGCTCTGCGTGTGGAAACGTAGGGACAAAGCATCCCAGCTGGGAGGATGATCTTCTCTTGTGAGACCCCACCTGAAGCTCTGTCTCCAGTTCTGGAATCCCAGACGTTAGAAGGGCATGGAGCTGTTGGAATAAGTTCAGAGGAGGCCACGGAGATGATGCAAGGGCTGGAGAACCTCTCCTAGCAGAGGTCCTCATAGCTATGAGGACAGGCTGAGAGAGTTGGGGTTGTTCAGCCTGGAGAAGAGAAGGTTGCTGGGAGAGCTTAGAGCAGCTTCAAGTTCAGAAAGGGGTTCCAGGAAAGCTGGGGAGGGACTTTTTACGAGGGCCTGGAGTGACAAGATGAGGGGGGATGGTTTTAAATTGGAAGGGGGAAGATTTCGTTGAGATGTTAGGAAGAAATCATTCATGATGAGGGTGGGGAGGCCCTGGCCCAGGTTGCCCAGAGCAGTGGTGGCTGCCCCATCCCTGGAGGGGTTCCAGGCCAGGTTGGATGGGGTTTGGAGCCCCTGAGCCAGTGGGAGGTGTCCCTGCCCATGGCAGGGGTGGGACTGGATGGGCTTTGAGGTCCCTTCCAACGCAACCCATTCTATAATAACCTCAGCCACAGGAACGTCACCTTCATCAAGGAAAGGAAATTGGTTTACGATTGGCAGCGGGTGGTGCTGACTCGGTGGCGCTCAGGAACAGAGGTGTCCTAACCCCAGTTGGGTTTTGTGGCATCTCTGTGGGCTCCTTTCATTAACCAACCTCCGTCCCCTTTCATCCTCCGTAACGCCCGCAGCCCCACGTCACCCCGTGGGGGTCACAGCCGCCCTGCAACGTCCTTCACATTCCAAACCAAAGCTTCTCCGTGAGAGCCAGAGCTCTCGAGGCTGCAGCTGCCATGGCACCAAGTGGGGCTGGGGGACCACGCCAGCCCCCCCAGTTGTTCCACTTCACACTGGGACCATTCAGCCCTTGTCAGGGAGAAGAATGGAGTGGAGGCAGGTGGGTACCCAGCCCCGACAACCCCGGTGAGGGGCTGCGGGTGGCTGACGGCCACCAGGGACGGATTTGGGTGGCACATGGCACAAACCACAGCTGTTTGGGAACGTGCCGAGCCGGACACAGAGAAATGGGCTCCGCAAACGGCCTCGTGAAGAGAGCAGGATGAGAAAAACGGGCAACACAGCGCGTGGCAGGGGAGCAGGAGGCGATTCCCACCTCTACCTAGCGCAGCCCATCCCGAATCCACTGGGCTGATGCTTCCCAGGGACTCCCCTAACCCTAATTTTGGCCAGGATTATAGGGAGAGCTCTGGTGGTTTCCTTCTATCCGTCTGCCAGCCGCAGAGAAGGAAAGTGCTGCTCCCAAAGGGCATAAATTCAGCAAAATAAGGAGCTGGCAGGAGCTTGGGGTGCCCCACCCCATCCACGCTACCCTCTCCGCATGCCTTTGCCGCGCCGGGAAAGGCTCCCACTTCTCTGAGCTCTGGAATTGGAGTGTTACTGGGATTCAGACACTGAAGCGACACGCGTGAGGCTGAAGAACACTCGTAGCGGCACGTGCGGCGGCGGCAGGCTGGGACGCGCGGCGCTGGACGGGGATGGATGCCTTCCCACCCCAAAGCCAACAAGTTTCCCTTTGGCGATCGCTTCGCTTTAATCCCTCTGCTCTGAGGTCGAGGTTCTTGACCTGCCAGGGTGGATCGCAGCGCAATAAAAATGTCGAAGGCAACAGGATTTCCTCGCGTTCCCCTCACGCCTGGGAATGCAAAGGGACAGCCCAGCGCTGCGGGAGGATGGGGCGACAGCGGTGGTGGAAGACTTTGGCAGTGATGAGAGCAGAGCCACAAAACTAAAGTACTGAAGGCTTTTCCTTGGTCTGACACTGTTCTGCTCAGGGAGAAGGAAAAAGGAGGGGCTGGATGCTCGCTCCCCCCCTAGAAGTAGCCATGGGCTAGTGAAAACCTCAGCTTTGAAGCCATGGAGCCTCTCAGCCCGGCAGCACGCGGGGTGTGCAGCAATACCCGACAGTCCTGAGCCGCTGGGGGGTAGATGGCATGGAATCATGGAATGGTTTAGATAGGAAGAGACCTCAAAGCCCATCCAGTCCCACCCCTGCCATGGGCAGGGACACCTCCAATGGGATCAGGGGCTCCAAACCCCATCCAACCTGGCCTGGAACCCCTCCAGGGATGGGGCAGCCACCGCTGCTCTGGGCAACCTGGGCCAGGACCTCACAGGAAAACATTTATTCCTAAATTGTCATCTCAATCTCCACTCTTTCAGCTTCAAACCATTCCCCCTCGTCCTATCCCTGCACTTTCCAATCAAGAGCCCCTCCCCAGCTTTCCCGACAGGGGAAAAGAAATCATTCCAGAGCACTGGAGACTCTGGGGCGGCGTGGGGGTCCTGAAAGGGCTTCAGGGGTCTTGGACCAGTCCTGGCTCCACGTCACCCGCTCCCCTAAAGCATCATTCGGCTGCACAAGCTGTTCTTTGTTTTCTCCGAAAGGGCAAAGCCTCCTCCAAGCCAAACCATTCTTTCCCTGGCAGCGTTTCTGTGAGACGGAGCTGGGGAATCAGCCCAAGAGCCTGAGGTTTCTCCCCCACGCAAAATGTTCCAGCACAAGCACGTTGCTGCTAAACGCAGCCCAGAGGCAGCGCCCAGCCCTGCGGTGGGGAGGGTTTTTTTTTCTCCTCTCCTAGTAAACGTGTCCCATTTTCCTACTCTTTCTTGGAAGATCATCGCTGAGCCCAACACGGGGCCAAATCCACCTGGATTGGGTTGCGGGGTTCACCTCCCGGCACCCTCGCTGACGCCTCCTTCGCTCTGCCCGTGGCTGAGCTCCCTGCAGCGCGAAGACCTTTGGAAAACAGCATTTTTCCTCATTAGGATGAGATCTGGGTGCGGGGAGGAAGAGGCGCTGCCAAGGCACCCGCTTAATCGGGTTAGGGGCTGCAATTCAGGAAACCATCGCTCATCAGCCGCGCTGCTAACGAGGATCTGGTTCCTGTTTTGGTGGAGGGAGCTGCCCACAGCGCGGTCACCCCTTGCCCGTAGGAGTCGGGCACCGAGAACCCCCCCCGGGGGTCCTCTCTTGGGGATGGAGGTGCCCGAAGGCTCTGTCCCTGCATCCTTGTGCTCTCACAGCGGGGCTGGCACCGGAAAACACCTCTGGCGGAGGCTCTGGGATGAGGCAAACCCTCAGTGGTGCAAAGCAAAGGGCTGTGGCTCGTGTTTTCACGCCGTGAGTCAGGAGCCAGCTCATGGAGAGGGGGCGATGGGCAGGACCGGGGTGCAGAGCATCTCCCCGCAGCAGTCTGGTGCCACGCAGGAGTCTGCGCCCTCCAAACCCACCCGCCTGCTCCTCCTTGGGGACCGCAGCTCAGGGACATCTGGGACAGGGACATTTCAGCCTGGTTCTGGCTCTCCTCGTGGCTCAGGAGGGCACAATGTTGGGTGCCGCCAGCACCCCTGAGTCACCAGGCATCCTCACCGCACCCTCTGCCTCGCCTTGCACGTGGCTCCGGCGCAGCCAGGAACCACACGGAGCCAGCGGGGAAGCCCAGGAGCTGGGGACACACGTGGCACAGAGCCGAGCAGCGGTGCCCGGAGGGTCCCTTGTCACAGCCAGCACCAGCCTGCTCAGATCTGAGGGTCCCCCCGCGCAAGGAGCAGGGTGGACGCTTTGGGAACCCCCTCCTGGCATCGAGAGCAGTCGGATGGACAGTGGGAAGGGTCCCGCTCAAAGGGAAGAGCAACCGGCCAGAAAGAGAAGGGTGGTGGGAGGCTCAGGGTGGGCAGCTGCCTGCACCCCTGGACACAGCTCTACCCCAGGACAGACCGTCCTCCACCTACGCAGCTCTTGCACCACCGCGTTGGTACCCGGTGAGACAGGTTTGGTGGCACACCCTGTCCCTCTGCAACCAGCACCTCTCCCCAGGTGGAGCACCCCGTTCCTCTCCCTCTCGGGGTGGCCCCAGCACCCACCGGCTCCACCAGCGCCGGGCGTTGTGCCCACAACCAGACACGCCGTGTCCCGACACCCCCAGCCCTCCCTTCTGCGCAGGCGAGACAACCCCGGCCGCGGGCAGCAGAGATGCTGTGGGGGCTGATAACGCCGCCCCAGAGCTGTCTGCCCTGCGGGAGATACTCAGCGCTTCCCTCTGGGCTGACGGAGGCAGCAAGGGGAGCAGAGGGTGCCGAGTTATTTATTAGCCAAGCAAAGCGTTGCTGCACCCGCGGTCGGCGAAACTGCCCCGGCCAAGGTGCTCACCCGGGGGGAGCCGGCAGAGCTGGCCTGGCCGGTACCTCCTAGACACCCGCATCTCCTGCTTCATCACCAGAGCCGCGCACGGGTCCTTCCAAACCCATCCCCAGGGCTGGAATTGCAGCTGCCCCGTTCCCCACTGCCTGAAAGATTCGCTTTGGCCAAACTAAACCCTGGGAGCAACGTTGGCAGCTAATTTGTGTCCCTCTCTGAGCCGCCCTGCCACATCGAGAAGGTCCCAGCGACACGAGACATGCTGCAGCCCTTCGGCTGGGATTTGAGGGGTTGGAAGGCAGCCCCCCAAAAACCAAGCAGGGATGAATAGCGTCTTCCATCTCACAAACCACGACTCAGAGATGACTCGATGCCTCGAAACATCTTTCTCCTTCAGAAACAGTCCTCTGAAAACGCTGCTCTGAAACCCCACCGAAACCTCCTTCCGAAGCGAGAGCTGCTCTTTGGGAACCCCCTTGAATCAACCCCCCTTTTTTTAGCGTTAGGGAACACGCACAGCGAGCTCGCGGAGCACAGCCCATGGCAGGAAAAAAGCTCAACGCCTATTTTTTGCAAGGACGGCTCTGCGGCACCGCCAGCTCCAGGCTGAGCACGCAGCTCGCCTGCAAGCCGGGCATTTTTTCCAGCCCTTGAAAGATCGCGGCCGAGATAGTTCTGGGTTTGCATAAGGCAGAAAAAAAAATAATCCTTTAGATTTAGACAAACCCTCACGTCGCCATCTCCCAGATCCTTGGGATGCGGCGAGCGGGGATCCGCCTTGCAGCGAGCAGGACGAGCAAAGCCGCCTTAGATAAGGACGGAGCCGCAGCAACGCACGGGAAATAGAAAGCTAAATATAAAACACAGCCCGGCTTTCTAAGACAGCTGTAAAAGGCTGCGCATTCACCGCCTCCCCAGCAGGCAGAATATTTATGGCATCTTTGAGAAAGTTAATTTTAGCGTGGTTTGTACGGGCTCAAAATGAGGCAAAAGATCAAATGGAGGGAGACGGGGTTGTCCCACCACTGCCCAGCCCGAATCCTGCCCCGAGCCAAAGCTGCTGATGCAAAGGGACCCGTTTGCTCCTTCTGTGGGGCGAGGTTGAAGGAGCTGAGAAGGACAAGGCTGTGGTTCCAGCATCGCATGGTTTGGCAGAGCTGTGGGGAAGCCCAGCGGTCCCCACTTGGGCAGCGGTGTGACCCCAGCCAGGAACCCATGTCCTCAGGGGACCCGCGCTGGGCATCGGCCACCGTCCCGAGGAGGGGAGGGCACCCAAAATCGACAGCGAGGTGGCAACGAGGTGGGCATTTCTCATATGAGGAAGGGAAAAGGTAGAAACTTGATGGGAAAGGGCTGGGGAGATTTGAGCCTTGAAGCAGAACTGGAGTGCATCACCCAGATGGGATGCAGGCGATGCCCAGACATCGCTTATCCCAGAGCAGGAGATTCCATACAGCTCGGTACAGGGAGGGTTAAGGCACACAAAAACCCAAGCAGGTTCTCTAACTGGTGCCAAAGACAGCAGAGGAAAATAGGACGAGCAGGCGAGCTCTGTGGGCAGGACAGAGCCAGCTGGCTGGCACCGCTTCCCGCCCGGCGCTGGGGTGTGCGTCGGAATAGCTCCAGGATGACGAACGCAGAGGGGCGGCCAGCCCAGCGCTCGCGCCCCACACCCCGCAGACCCTCCCCAGGAGCGTGGGGCACATCGCTCAGCCCTAAACCGAGCTTTGACAGCTCCCAGCTCCCCCCTCCAAGGGCATCCTGGCCAAAGATGGCGCTTGGAGGGAGAGTGGGAATGCCGGGAGAGCTTCCCTCCTCTCTCGGTTCCTGTCACGGACACTCCTGCTCCAGCTGGGTCACGGGTTTCCCTTCTCCCTGCCTCCTCCAGGTTGCTCCTTCCTCCCTCCTGTCCCCTTGCCAAGTGTGACGCCAGCGACCGTCCCGCCACCGTCCCCCCCATCCTCAGGGCACTCACCGGGCTTTCAGCTCCTTGTGCTCCTCCCGGACTTTGCCGAGCTCCAGCTGCAGCCGAGCTCTCTCCTTGGCCACCGAATCCAAGGTCTTGCGAGCATCTGCCAGCTCCGACTCATAAGCAGCCTTGATGCCTGAGACCTCCCGGCTCACCACCTCCTCCGATTCGGTGATGCGGAGCCGCAAACCGGCGTTCTCCAACTCCAGCGAGCGCACCTTGTCGATGTAGACGGCCAAGCGGTCATTGAGCTCTTGTAATTCCTCCTTCTCCTGCAAGCGAGTGATACGGGTGGGGGACAAGGGGGTCCCCGCAGCCCCGCTGCGGGTGCTCCTCTTCTGCGAAGGCGTCGCCATGGGGTCCGGTGTCGAGGCGAAGGACACGGCACAGGTCACAGCTCGGTGTCCCACGCCACCCACCCAGCTGTCTCGGCTGCTCCTGGTTGTCTGAGTGACTTGCTTATATCCCAGCTGGGTTCAGTGGAGGAGGAGCTGCGAGGAGGAGGAGGGTGGAGTTAGCTGAATCCTGGGTGGAGACAACCCACTTGCATCAGTCAAGGTCCTTGCTTGGGAAAAGCTGGAAAAGCATCGCTGGGAAAAGGGGCCTTGGGAGGGCGGCTTTGGGGTGCGCAGCTCCGGGTGACCCCCTTGCAGACACCCCATGCCTCTTCTTTTCCGTCGCGATCCTCCCAGCTGAGGCTGGATTTCAGCTTGGAGGAGGCTCGACAAGGGCAAAGCACCCCCAGAACCCCCAGGGTGGGCACCCCTAGGACATCACTGACCCCCAGGACTGAGCAGGTGGCACCTGAGCAGCTGCCCCAGCGCATGAGGGGGTCCTGGTGTACCCCAAGTGCAGGAGCCCCAGGCTGCACAGGACCCTGGAGCACCCTAAATTCTGGAGCCAAATACAAAGCCCCCCAAACACCATTGCCTTAGGTACCCTCGAACCCTGTGGCATCACAGACATTGAGCCCTAGGGCACCATGGTACATTCCCACCACATCCCAGTTTCCCCAGGAAAAGCTTTGCTCCTTCTCCCGGCCCCCTCTGCCCTCATTTCTCAGCTCTCCCCAGTTTAAACTTTACCCACCTCTCCCAGGTCTGCCTGTTCCCATTTCCCAGCTCTCCCAGTATCAGCTGTGCCCAGTTTAATCCTTCCTCCCCATTTCTCATCCCAGCTGTGCTTCGCTTGTATCCCCCAGCTGAGTCCAGTTTTCCCTGCCCAAATTCCCTTCCCCAGCTGTTTCCCACTCTCCCACCTCCCCATGCCAGTCATTCCCAGTCCCACCAGTTCCCAGCCATCCTTCCAGTATCTCCAGTTCCCAGCATGGGTGATTCTCAGTCCTCTCAGCTGCTCGCCAGCCTGGACCAGGGTTCGTTTCCCTGCTGGAAGTCAGCAGCTCGTGACTTCCAGATCTGCCCCACACTCCCCAGTGCAACCACAGCAGGATTGTCCTCTCCTTGGAGTTGGTCCCCTCCTTGGAGTTGGTCCCTTCCTTGGATTTGGTCCTCTCCTTGGAGTTGGTCCTCTCCTTGGAGTTGGTCCCCTCCTTGGGGTTGGTCCCCTCCTTGGAGTTGGTCCCTCCTTGGAGTTGGTCCTCTCCTTGGAGTTGGTCCCCTCCTTGGGGTTGGTCCCCTCCTTGGAGTTGGTTCCCTCCTTGGAGTTGTTCCCTCCTTGGAGTTGGCCCCTTCCTTGGATTTGGTCCCCCCCTTGGAGTTGGTCCCCTCCTTGGGGTTGATCCCTCCTTGGATTTGGTCCTCTCCTTGGAGTTGGTCCCTCCTTGGAGTTGGTCCTCTCCTTGGAGATGGTCCCCTCATGCTTGTGCTTCAAACCCGTTCCCTCTTCCATGGGAGAGGGAGAACCAGGAACGGCAAGTGGGATGGAAGAGCAACTCCTTTGCACCCTAGAAATGAGGGGTTAAGCCAGGACCTTGGCAGGTGGTGGTCATGGGAACTCCTTCTCCATCCTTTGTGCTCACCTAAGCGGGCTCTGGAGTGAGGAAAGCTGCAAAAGGCTCAGCTGGAGACACCGGCAGCAATTCCCACCCCAAATCACGACCCGTCGCCAGCGACCGAAGGAGTCTGGGGCTGGCGAGACGCAAGGCCAAAAGCACGGTGCGAGTCCTGCGTCCCGAGCGCCACGGCCAGCCCGGCTCTT
Organism: Cuculus canorus; assembly: GCF_017976375.1. Classification (NCBI taxonomy): domain Eukaryota; kingdom Metazoa; phylum Chordata; class Aves; order Cuculiformes; family Cuculidae; genus Cuculus; species Cuculus canorus. Next base: position 3,192,954 of record NC_071428.1, read on the forward strand.
TCTGCAATCAAGCTTTATTTGCATCCCGGCTAATTGAAGCGCAGTGAAGCCCCAGGCAGGCTGCGAATGACTCACGCAGCAACCAGAGCAACACACGCAAACACACACATGTGCGCGCACGCTCGCTTTATGAATGATTAATCCCCAGCGCCGATGAGTCACTGCGGCCACCAAACAGTAGCGGAGCGCGGAGAGGATCCAACAGCCCAGTGCTGGGAAACCACTCCAGTGCCGAGCTGGGGGGCGGTGGGTGGATGGATGGATGGATGGATGGATGGATGGATGGATGGAGCAGCCTGGGTGCAGCCCCCCGGCGCTGCAGTGGGGAGACGTTCGGGGGGGATGTGGGGGGCTCAGCTCCTCTGGGCTCGTTGCATCCCTTTCTCCAGCCCTCTCTCTCCGGGCTCGTTGCACCCCTTTCTCCAGCGCTGTCTCTCTGGGCTCATTGCACCCCTTTCTCCAGCACTGTCTCTCCGGGCTCGTTGCACCCCTTTCTCCAGCGCTGTCTCTCCGGGCTCATTGCACCCCTTTCTCCAGCACTGTCTCTCTGGGCTCATTGCACCCCTTTCTCCAGCGCTGTCTCTCCGGGCTCATTGCACCCCTTTCTCCAGCCCTGTCTGTCCGGGTTCATTGCACCCCTTTCTCCAGCACTGTCTCTCCGGGCTCATTGCACCCCTTTCTCCAGCCCTGTCTGTCCGGGTTCATTGCACCCCTTTCTCCAGCACTGTCTCTCCGGGCTCATTGCACCCCTTTCTCCAGCACTGTCTCTCTGGGCTCATTGCACCCCTTTCTCCAGCACTGTCTCTCCGGGCTCGTTGCACCCCTTTCTCCAGCGCTGTCTCTCCGGGCTCGTTGCACCCCTTTCTCCAGCCCTGTCTCACCACAGCCAGAGGCACCCTTGGGTGCTGTGTGCGAGGGGTGACTGTGGTGCCACCCACCCCGTGTTGGCCTCCCTTCCTGGGGGCTTTCACCCCACTCCTTTGCATTTGTAGAATTCCTCTTTTCCTCCTTCTTTCTGCCTCCTCACCCGTCCCCATCTGCCTTTCTCCCTCCACACTCCCCATGCACTTATTCATTTCCCCGCGGAGGGGGACGCACACGCAGCTCTGGGGACCCCCATGTCACACCCCCATGGGTGGGGAGAGCATGGAGGATGCTGGGCCACGCGGTGCACGCAGGACACGGACGAGGATGGTGAGGGTGGCCCTGGCACCCCGGCCTGGGGACCCCCGGCCCCCCGCGACACCCACGCTGCGCAGCGTCGCTGCCGAAGGCGGGGTCTGGCCAAGGGCTGGGGCGCAGCGGCTGCCAAACCGCGGGGCACTGTGGGATGCAAACAGCCTCCTTCCACCCCACAGCTTTGTTTTGGTTTAAAAATATAACCCCAGGCTGGGAAGGAAAACGCTCGGTGCCCTTTGCCTCTGGGCGCTCCCCCGAGGGGCAGCGTTCGCCCCCCGGGATAAGGACAGCAGAGTTAAAGCTTCCTCGCCTCAATGTGGGAAACCGAGGTCGGGGCAAAGGCAAAGAGGAATGAGCTTAGGCAACAGCTAAAAATCACAGCTAAGGGTCACTGGCACAGCCCTGGCAGCACCCGGCACGTCCCGAGCTCCCCACGGAGCTCCTGCCCCGCACAGCACCCGCGCACATGGTTTGCTGGACTGAGTTTGTGGGGTTCCCCTGGGCTGGGGGCAGCGGGACAACACTGGGGACACGGAGAGGGTCTGCAAGCTGGGGAGCACGCGGGGTTCCTCTTTGGTGGCATTGGGGAGTAAAGAGGCCCCAGGAAGGGGCAGACTCTGGTTCCTCTGCACTATCTCCTCCACGCAAAGCTCCTCCAGGACGGGACGGTGATGCCCCCCACACCGCACCCATGAACCCCACCCTCCTCCTGGGCGCAGACACCCCCCGTGCCCAGACTCCGTCTTCCCCATCACCCCCAAGCAAGGATGCAGAGGTGATGCCTGAGCCCAGGGCAGGAGGATCCCAACCCGGAACGCACGCAGGGAGACAGAGGAGCCCATCGCCAGCACGGCTGCGAGCTGTTCCCTATTTCTGGTTGGCTCACGACTGGCAAAGAGGCGCTTTGCCGCTTGTGCAAGGCAAGGAGGGGTTTAATTTAAACCAGATGAGTTGGGCTGCATCCCAAGAGAGCTGGGAAGACAGGCTCTGCTCTGCACCTCCCAGCCCTGCTGCGGTGCGGTGCAGACCAGGGCATGGACTGATGCTTCAGCCCATGGATCTGGGTTCCTGCAGCTTCCAGGAGCGCTCGGGGAGCGAGAGCAGCACGCACGATGCTGCGGCAGAGCAAGGAGGATGAGCAAGGGCTGAGGGATGGAGCCGGGTGGCTCGAGGAGAAGCTCTCAGCACAGGCTGTATCGTCCCCAGTGTGACTCAGAAGGCAGAAAGCAGTCACTTCCCTGGAATTTCAAATGCTTTTCAGCCTCCAAAACGTTTTGGCCTGCAAAAATAAAAGCCTGGAAACACTGGGTGCTTCCAAACGCCGCAATGCAAAGTTGCACGCGTGGGCAGCGATGGGAGCGCAGCTGCTCGGGGGGTTGGGGGCTGCGAGAGGAGCTGCAGCTCCAGGGACCCTCACACCATGGATCTGTCCCTCCGTGCCCAGATCCAGCACGGAGGGACACAGGAAAGGGATGTGCCACCAGGCCAGGACGTGTCCTAGATGGGAAGCCCGTAGGCTGCTTTTCAAATGGCGTTTCAGCTCTTTTTGGCTCTTTGCAAGGACCGTGGGGTTCACTTTCCAGGCTGGGCAAAGCTTTTCTGATCTGCCTTTGCAGGCACTGAGCAATCGAGGACTGAGCCACTCAGATCCCAGTGCTCTCCCTAAGAATCGCGTTTCCCTCACTCCTGGCCCCACCTCGAGGCTGTTTCTCCAGCTATTTCCTTTCACGGAACCGACACGCTCCATCTCCAAGTGAGGATTTTCCCTTTCCAACCCTCTCTTCTGGCCAAAAAGACAGAACCGTTAACACTACATCCCCAACCATCCCATCACCAGGACAAGAAGATCCCAGCCCCCAAGTTTTTTCCTATCTGATCCCCAACAAGCTGAAATTCACCGGGTTGGGCGCAGGCAACGGCCCCTCTCTGTTATAGCTCTGCAGCAAAAGCTGTGCCCAAGGATGAAGTGAGACGCAGTGGTAGAGGCAAGGATGGGACCTGGATCTCCCTATCATAGAATCAGGGAATGGTTTGGGTTGGAAGGGACCTCAAAGCCCATCCAATCCCACCCCTGCCATGGACAGGGACACCTCCTGCTGGATCAGGGGCTCCAAACCCCATCCAACCTGGCCTGGAACCCCTCCAGGGATGGGGCACCACCACTGCTCTGGGCACCCTGGGCCAGGGCCTCCCCACCCTCACAGGAGAACATTTTGCCCTAAGATCTCATCTCAATCTCCCCTCTTTCAGCTGAAAACCATTCCCCCTAAACCTATCCCTGCACTTCCAGATCCAGAGCCCCTTCCCAGCTTTCCTGGAGCCCCTTTCAGCACTGGAAGCTGCTCTAAGGTCTCCTCGGAGCCTTCTCTTCTCCAGACTGAACAACCCCAACTCTTCCAGCCTGTCCTCCAGCCCTCAAATCATCTCCATGGCCTCCTCTGGACTCGCTCCGACAGATCTGGGCTCCTGCATCCCAACCCATCGCATCGTGCCATGCCTCGCGCTGACCTGAAGGTGCTGCCTCTGATGGGTTTCCAGCTCCCCCCCCAACAATCTGTGCACATAAGGGGCTTGGTGTGTGTGTATAGAGGAGTTTTAATTAGCTAATAATCTTTAATAGGCTTTAATTGCCTTGTTATAAAAGGTAATTACAGCGATACATCAATTAGAGCTGTAAAATTAATAGATTTACCAGTTGTATTTATTGAGAGAGCTGAAACTTGCAGCGAGCAGCAGTCCGGGCAGAGCTGATGGGTGAGATCTGCTGTGCCAATAGCAGAGATGAGAGCAGCCACGGAGCCCACCAGCACTAATCCTGCTCAAACTCCTCTGCCCAAAACAGTCCAGGAACCACGAACACCTGCGATCAGCACCCGAGAGGTTAAGGCATGGATGGACGGTCATCTCAGATGTAAGGATGGGGCTCCATGGGTGCTCACAAAGTCCCTCTCGTGTCCCTCTGGGACATTGGTAGATCGCACCTCTTCTCTGCTTGAGCTCCTGAGGTGGGAGCAGCTCTGTTTGCTTGGGCTGGGGCAGATCCCTGTGTCCACCATGCCTGTGTCCTCCAGCAAGTGCCCTGCTTCACTCTTGGAAGCAAAAGCATCTCCAAAATCATACAATGATAGAATAATAGAACCATAGAATAGTTTGGGTTGGAAGGGACCTCAAAGCCCATCCAGTCCCACCCCTGCCATGGGCAGGGACACCTCCCACTGGTTCAGGGGCTCCAAACCCCATCCAACCTGGCCTGGAACCCCTCCAGGGATGGGGCAGCCACCACTGCTCTGGGCAACCTGGGCCAGGGCCTCCCCACCCTCATGGTGAAGAAATTCTTCCTTATGTCCACTCTAACTCTGCCCCTCTCCAGTTTATCCCCGTTCCCCCTCGTCCCATCCCCACAGCCTTTATGAACAGCCCCTCTCCAGCTTTCTTGGAGCCCCTTCAGGCACTGGAAAGTCTCTCTAAGGTCTCCTCGGAGCCTTCTCCTCTCCAGGCTGAACAACCCCAACTCTCTCAGCCTGTCCTCCTGTGCTCCAGCCCTCAGGTCATCCTTGGAGCCTCCTCTGGACCCGTTCCAACAGCTCCATCTCCTTCTTACATTGAGGATGCCAGAATTGGACACGATCCTCCAGATGAGGTCTCCCAAAAGAGGAACTGAGGGGCAGAATCCCCTCCCTTGCGCTGCTGGCCGCTGTGTCCCCCTACACCAAGACAGAGGGACCCTCGTCTTAGTGGGATGTCCCTGCCCATGGCAGGGGGGTTGGAACTGGATGATCCTTAAGGTCCCTTCCAACCCAAACCATTCTACGATTCTATGACCCAAAGGTGCAGGAACCCATGGGTGCAGCACATCCCAAGTGCTGAGATGGGGCTTAGGGAGCGCACCCAAAGGTTTGCAGCGAGCTCTGTGCTCCCTAAGCTCTTTCCAAACCCGAGAACGCTGGTACTGCAGTTGGGCTGCCAAGTCACAAGCTGTCACTGCTCCAAACAGCTCAATGGAAAAAGCATCTCATGGCTTCCCCGCAAGGGGAGGGGTTTAAAGGAACAGTTGGTTTGATGTCCCGTTGCTTTGTGGTCCCGTTATCCAACCCACCCATTAAGCACCTTGGGTGGATGGGTTGCTGAGCCCTCCTGCCCCTTTCCCAGCCTTGCCGCGAGTCGCTCGATGCTGCAGGATCAGCCTCTTTTCTCCCAAGTCAGTAGACCACACGTCCACCCAACCCAAAATATCCCATTTCACTGAAAGGAGCGAGTTTCTGGGGGGTAAAATCCTGACTAAGCCAGTTTTCTGCTTCCCACCACTCCCCGGTGCTGCCGGGTTGGAGGTCACGCTCGCATTTTAATGACTATTTTTTTCCCTAAGCAGCAAGATTGGAGCGTGCAGGAAAAGCAAACAATGGGCTGGCACCAACCCAGGGTGGCGTGGGGTAGAGGATGGGGACACATCCAGCCTGGGATGTGCCCCCTTCAATGCCACCTGAGCAATGATACCCTTGGCAGGACCATGGTTCCCTCCCATCCATCTGGAGACTCGAAGGAGTTAAAAATCTCGTTGGGCTTTGCCCAGACACCTGGGGTAAATTAGGGGAACCTCAACAGGGCTGGAAATGAATCTCTGCTTCCCACACAGGCAGCCGCGGAGTCATCTCTGCCGTGGTGGGGAGCTGGGGGATCTCCCACAGTGGGTTCTCCCCGTACACACGCGATGCCACCAGGCAGGGCAGAACTCGGGGGGACCAAAACAGCAGAGCTGCTCGTGGTGATTCCTGACCACTATTTGTGCTATTAGAAGGTCTAAAGCAGCCCCGTCCCTTACAGTTCTCCTGGGCACGGATGGGGTGGTTGCAACCAGGTGGTGTCAATGCACGGAGGCTCCATCCCGACCCCCCTGGCCACGATTCCAGCTGGGTTGAGGATCAGCCTGTGGTGTTGCCTCTCGCCCAGCCCGCAGCGCCGCTGGGGATGCACACAGGGATGTGGTTTGCAGAGTTATGGAGGTTTTCTTCCCATGCGGTCGGTGCCAGCTTGCCCTGGCACGCAAACTATCGGAGTTTCCAAGCCCTGGAGCCTCCAAGCCCTGGTAGATCCAGCAGCCAACACGATGGGCAGGATGCGGATCTGCCTGCCCTCATCCCAGGCCAGAGAAATCCCTGGCTGCGTCAACAGGGCAGCAGCTCAGCAGCATCCTCACAGGGCACGGGAGGTGCCAAAGGGGATGTTTGTGCAGGATGGAGCTGGAGAAGATCCAGGATGTTTGCGGTGCTCAACCTGCCCTGGTTGCCAACCTAAAGGCCTGGAGGAAAGGTGGAGAAAAGTCCTTGTGCCTCCAGGCCCCGTTGAGTCACTCCAGCATCCTCCAGCCTCCAACCCAGCCCCAAACTTGGCCTCAGAGCAAATGTCCCCGGGCTGGCGGTGCTCCAGCGCCTTTCCTTGATCCTCAGGGAAGCCCTGAGGTGGATGGATGGAGGTGCAAGGAATTGCAGCCAGGAGCTGTTGCTGCTCCTACGTCATGTGCTCGAAGGTCCCTATTGCTCGGGGCGTGAAGCATCCTACGAGAGACAAATATCTCCAGGGATGGTTTCGGGATGAACTAACCCTGCCTCTGAGGTGGCCTCTGCTACATTCTTATTTTAGAACATAGAACCATGGAATGGTTTGGGTTGGAAGAGACCTCAAAGCCCATCCAGTCCCAACCCCTGCCATGGGCAGGGATACCTCCCACTGGATCAGGGGCTCCAAACCCCATCCAACCTGGCCTGGAACCCCTCCAGGGATGGGGCAGCCACCGCTGCTCTGGGCAACCTGGGCCAGGGTCTCACCACCCTCGTGGTGAAGAAATTCTTCTTTATACCAAGCCTAAATCTGCCCCTCTCCAGTTTATACTCATTCCCCTTCTTCCTATCCCCACAAGCCTTTATGAATAGTCCCTCTCCACCTTCCTTGGAGCCCCTTTCAGGTACTGGAAGGTCACTATAACATCTCCAAGGTCACTGTAAGCTCCTCTGGGTTCCTCCCGCAGCAGAGAATGTCTCAGAGCAGCACAATTCTCTTTGCTGGTGGGGGAATCCCCTTTCCTGCAGCACCACTGGATGCTGGGAAGGGACCTAAACCGTGCCCAGCATCCGGGCGGTGGGAGCTGCTCCCCTCCTCCTTGAATGCTTGGACTCAATGATCAGAATGGTTGGACTCGATTATCTAAGAGGTCTTTTCCAACCCAGTGATTCTATGATTCTATGATTCCTCCGCACCGCACTGTATTTCCTGGAGACGAACCATCGCTCCCCGTAACCCATCAACGGGGGAAGCCGCGCCGGCCAAACACAGCCAGCCCAGACGGGTGGGTCAGGAGTCGCCTTTCATTCATTTCCCTTTACATAACTTTGTGCAATGGGGGTGTTTTCCTGCTATTTACAACCACCCCTCGCTCAGCATTTCTCTTGGGGCGGGAGAGGAGCAGGGTGGGAGCTGGGCTGGCTTCAGCGTGAGTCAATGCTGCAAAAAAGTGCAGTAAAGAAAAGAAATGCACCCAAAATAGTGCAGAATGGAAATGCTGGGGTAGTCTCGCAGGTTAAAGGAGGAAAAGAAACAGGCTCAGTTGCAGAAATGAGAGTGGGATGTCACACAAAGGCGTGGGAAGAGCACGGAGCAGATCCCCCAAGCGAGGCGGATGCAGGATTTACCACCTTCATAGAATCATGGAACGGTTTGGGTTGGAAGGGACCTCAAAACCCATCCAGTCCCACCCCTGCCATGGGCAGGGACACCTCCCACTGGATCAGGGGCTCCAAACCCCATCCAACCTGGCCTGGAACCCCTCCAGGGATGGGGCAGCCACCACTGCTCTGGGCAACCTGGGCCAGGGCCTCCCCACCTTCACAGCAAAACCACTTTTTCCAAAGATCTCAACTCAATCTCCCCTCTTCCATCTCAAAACTGTTCCTCCTCATCCTGTCCCTGCCCTCCCTGATTAAAAGCCCCTCTCCAGCTTTCCTGGAGCCCCTTCAGGTACTGGAAGGTCTCTCTAAGGTCTCCTCGGAGCCTTCTCTTCTCCAGGCTGAACAACCCCAACTCTCAGCCTGTTCTCATACGGGAGGTTCTCCAGCCCTCACATCATCTCTGTGCCTTCCTCTGGACTTGTTCCAATGGTTCCATCTCCTTCTTATCTTGGGGACTCCAGAACGGGACACAGGGGTCCAGGTTGGGTCTCACCAGAGCGGAGCAGAGGGGCAGAACCCCCTCCCTCCCTGCTGGCCCCACGGCTCTGGATGCAGCCCAGGACACGGGGGGTTTCTGGGCTGTGGGTGCACGTTGCGGCTCATGCAGAGCTTCTCCTTCCCCAGCACCCCAAGTCCTCCTCCTCAGGGCTGCTCCCAATCCGTTCTCCACCCAGCCTGCGTTTGCAATCGGCAGGACTTTGCCCTTGGCCGTGCTTTGCTCCAGGAGTGTTAGAGCAACCCTGAGGCTGCTATGGGTGAAAAAAGGTCTTCCTCCAACCCTGAGCAAACAAATCTGCTCCATGAGAGGAAGCTCTGCAGGCTGGTTCCAGGGGAGGGACCGGAGCCCCCCAAAAGGCTGTGGTTTGCAAGGGGAAGCCACAGGTTGGCAACGTGGCGTGAAGCCGGAGCACCCACGTGCCATTGGTTTCGCCGGCGCTGCTAATCTGAGCCCATCCTGCAGCATCTCCGGGTCCGTGGGCGGAGGAGCAAAGAGTTTTCTTAATGGGGTTTGGACGTAAAAGGCAGAGGAGGTTGGAAACGAACAGATTAACATCAAAGGAAAAATGTGATGTCAAAACGCCTCATCTCGGCTTTGTCCCTGGCAGGAGGGGCCAAGCGGCCAAACGAGCCTTTCTGTACTCACAATTAATTACGGGCTGCCCTGTGACGGAACCCCGTGGCCGAGCTCAGCAACCGGCTGTTTGTTTGCCCGTTGCCAAGTGCCCCGTGGCTGCCGGTTGGGATTCGCAAGCTCTGTGGTTCAGCCACTCGGACTCGTAGAGGGGGTTTGGGATGGGGAGATCCGATGCCTTCGATGTGACGGCAGAGCTGAAACCAGAGGGTTGGGTTGGACCAGGCAGGATGGAGCCTGGAAAGGGGTCTGTGGTGGCCTTGCTGACACCAGTGGAGATCCCAGTTGCTGCAGAGAAGCACGAGGATGGAGGCTGTGTGTCCTGATGGCATCTGTCAATGCACCATCAGCCACCCCAGCTCGACTGGGAGGATGCAGGGTGATAGAATCATAGAATGGTTTGAGTCAGAAGGGACATTAAAAATCACCCAATTCCAATCCTCTGCCATGGGCAGGGACACCTCCCCCTGGAGTTGCTGGATGGCCAAGAGGAGCTGCCGGGTGGCCAAGAGGAGCTGCCGGGTGGCCAAGAGGAGCTGCCGAGTGGCCAAGAGGAGCTGCTGAGTGGCCAAGAGGAGCTGCCGGGTGGCCAAGAGGAGCTGCCGAGTGGCCAAGAGGAGCTGCCGGGTGGCCAAGAGGAGCTGCCGAGTGGCCAAGAGGAGCTGCCGAGTGGCCAAGAGGAGCTGCCGGGTGGCCAAGAGGAGCTGCTGGATGGCCAAGAGGAGCTGCCGGGTGGCCAAGAGGAGCTGCTGAGTGGCCAAGAGGAGCTGCCGAGTGGCCAAGAGGAGCTGCCGGGTGGCCAAGAGGAGCTGCCGGGTGGCCAAGAGGAGCTGCTGGATGGCCAAGAGGAGCTGCCGGGTGGCCAAGAGGAGCTGCCGAGTGGCCAAGAGGAGCTGCCGGGTGGCCAAGAGGAGCTGCCGGGTGGCCAAGAGGAGCTGCTGAGTGGCCAAGAGGAGCTGCCAGATGGCCAAGAGGAGCTGCCGGGTGGCCAAGAAGCAATGGCAGCGTCACACACACCAAAGACGATGCTGGCTTTGTCCCCAGGAGGGGCTGCGTTCAGCAGCAGGGTGTTCTCCCAGCTGGACAAGGTCTAAGGCTCAGCTCGGCACATCTTGGTTTCCCAGGCAAGGAACAGGAACGAACGGCAGCACCATCTCGTGTCTGGCGTGTGCAGTACAGAAGCAGCGAGTCCAATCCTGGGACTTCACTGCCCACGGCAGCTCCTTGCCCCATCTCCTGGGGACCCCGAGGTGTGTGGACCGTGGATATCACATCCATCCTCACCCGGTGCCTTCTGGAGGAGACCAGGACTTGCGACAGAGATGTCACTCATCTCTTAGAGGTCCCCATCCTGGGTCCCCAGGGTGGCGTGGAGATTGTCCAGCTGCCACTTAGAGCTTTCAGGCTCCCAGCAGCCCGGGAGCTCTGACCCATGGGGATGCCACCCCTTCACTGCCCCACACCGCCCTGTTCCGTAATTCCCTGCTCTCGCTGCGAAGCCCATGGCACGGGAAGCAAAGGCACAGATTCATTTTCGTGGGCACGACGCCAGGGGCTGAGAAACTGCTTCTCATTAGAAGAGCAGAGCCTGGTAATAAACGATGCCAAGCTGCTCCTAGAAGGGCGCTGGCATCCTACCAAGGGACGGGGAGAAGAGGCATCCCTGGGGGATTCAGTGCTTGAAGTGCTTCTCCCACTACAGCCTTGGGATGCGAGGGGTACCCCACTGGTGTGGGGAGAAGCAACCAAGTCCTGCCCGTGGCAGCACAGCAGCGCAGCGCTCACCTCCCCGAGCAGCAGCCGCCCCACGCCGACCCGTGTGTCCCTCCAGGCTGTTTGCCAGCGGCACGCTGCAAAGGGAGGAGAGAGCAGGGGAAAAAGGCTCCCGGACAGCAGATATTCCCGGTGAGGCAGCCAGGAGACGGGAGATGCTGCCAAGAGAGCTGCTGGGGGAAAGCAGGAATTAGAAACCAGCTGCGGAGCCTGCACGGGGCAAGCAGACGTGGTGCCACCAAGGACCAGGTGGGATGATGATCTCAAAGGTCTTTTCCAACCTAGTGGTTCTATAGGGATGGAGATGAATGCAGCACCCAGTGAGGGTTAAAACTCACAGCGCTGGATCAAAAAAGACAACGTGGTTCTTTGGAGACTCCCGCATCCTGGCCTCTCTGCACAGAGGACACGGAGCTGGGCTTAGATCATAGAATATTTTGGGTTGGAAGGCATCGCAAAGCCCATCCAGTCCCACCCCTGCCATGGGCAGGGACACCTCCCACTGGCTCAGGGGCTCCAAGCCCCATCCAACCTGGCCTGGAACCCCTCCAGGGATGGGGCAGCACCACTGCTCTGGGCACCCTGGGCCAGGGCCTCCCCACCCTCAGAACAAAACATTTCACCCTAAGATCTCATCTCAATCTCCCCTCTTTCAGCCAAAACCCATTCCCTTCGTCCTGTCCCTGCCCTCCCTAATGAGGAGCCCCTCCCCAGCTTTCCTGGAGCCTCTTTCCCTACTGGAAAGAAGCTTTCTGGCTCTCTGAGATGACCCACAGTCCTTCCTGCCTCCCACTGCCCTTCCAACGCAGCTGCGCAGCCCCAGCGTCCTCCTCCAAGCGCAAAAGCCTCCTCTGCTCTTGCCGGCACATTGCTGGCGCCGGGATCTCGTTGCTCCCAAGGCAAAGAGCCAAGCGATCTGGATGGGAATAGCGAGCAGGCTGACAGCCGGGCTGAGCTGCAGGTGTTGGGCTGACAGCAGCACCTCCCGCTGCTCGGCGAGGTGGCGGGGGCCGCGCCAAGGCTTCTCCAGTTTCCAGAAACAAGATCTCCAGGGAGGCTGCCTGGCCCAGGCACCGACTGGCAGACCTGGCAAACACGGCGGTAGGAATCGGTCGGTGAGGTGCCGCTCTGCTGTGCCATGACCCTCCCCAGGAGCATCACCTCGTAAAAGGCTTTTTGGGGCTGCTTGAAGGTCATAGAATCATGGAATGGGTTGGGTTGGAAGGGACCTCAAAGCCCATCCAGTCCCACCCCTGCCATGGGCAGGGACATCTCCTACTGGATCAGGGGCTCCAAACCCCATCCAACCTGGCCTGGAACCCTTCAAGGGATGGCACAGCCACAACTTCCCTGGGCTGGTGCTGGTCAACAGTGGCTGAACATGAGCCTGCAGTGGCCCAGGTGGCCAAGAAGGCCACCAGCATCCTGGCTTGGATCAGCCATGGGGTGGCCAGCAGGAGCAGGGATGGGATTGTTCCCCTGGACTCGGTGCTGGTGAGGCCACACCTCGAATCCTGGGTTCAGTTTTGGGCCCCTCAATGCAAGAAGGACCTTGAGGGGCTGGAGCGCATCCGGAGAAAGGAACGGAGCTGGGAAGGGGCTGGAGAACAGGGGTTGTGGGAGGGGCTGAGGGCCCTGGGGCTGTTTAGCCTGGAGAAGAGGAGGCTGAGAGGAGACCTCATCGCTCTCTGCAGCTCCTGGAAAGGAGGTTGGAGCCAGGTGGGGGCTGGGCTCTTCTCCCAGGGAACAAGTGATGGGATCGTCCCAGGGGATATTGAGATTGGATATTAGGAAAAATTCCTTTACTTATAGAGTGGTGAAGCCCTGTCAGAGGCTGGAGAGTCCCCATCCCTGGAGGAGTTCAAAACCCACGTGGCCGTGGCACTGCAAGGACAGGCTTTAGTCGGCACGGTGGGGTTGGGCCGATGGTTGTCCTGGATGAGCTCAAGAAAGCTCTTTTCCAACCTTAATGATTCTATGGTTCTATGAAAGCCCAGCATCAGCATCAACGCCATGGGTGCTGCTCCCTCACCTGCCCCACTGTCTTCTCCTTTGGCATCTGATGGGGCCAGGATGTCACTGCCCTGAGCCACCTCCTTGCCTCGGAGATGCTAAAATCAAGGAGCAGGAGGCTTCAGCCATCCTGGGATGCCGTGGGGGTCCACTTGGGTTTGGAAAAGCAGGGCTGGCTCCTCTCGCTGCCCACCCCATGGAGGTCTGAGCCCAAGGCAGTGGGGCGTCCTGCCCGAGGTGGGACACCAGCGCTGTGGAAACCTCAGGCATTGCCTCCAACTCCCCTTCCCCTTCTCCCCCCCGGCCACGTCCTTGTAAGGAACCCACAGCTCCTGTGCATTCAGCACAAACCCAGGGATGGCGCAGGGGCTCCTGAGGGGCAGGACGGCGTTCTCCCAGCCAAGGCAAGCTCAGCATCTCAGGGAGCATCCGAGCCGCTTGCAACTCCAGCTTGGATTTACACCAGGTGGCCCTTTGCCGCTTGCAGAGGATCCGGCCCCTTTGGCAGGCTCTGAAATGATCCCAAGCCCCCCCTGCTTTGTTATTAAATCAAATCCATCTGGCCTCGACCACGAAGGGTTGTTATTCGAGATCCCTCTCCAAGCGGAGCTGGGATTAGCTGCCGGGCATGGGGGGATTCTCCCTCCCTCTCTCTCCCACCCTCTCCCAGCCCCTCCTGCTCTTCTCTTTTGTGTTTCTCCACTTCTCCGAGGAGGAGCAGGGGGAGGCGCAGGCTCTTAAAGCTGCTTTTGTGCAGTGTGGAGCTGCCCTGGTGTCCCCATGGGACCATTATGCCACCACGGTCCCAGCAGGTCCCGTCTAGACAGGGTTGCCTGCACCTGAGGTACTGGGAAGCCGGAGCACCTCAAATCCCAGGGACACCAACAAGGAGGGGGACACGGAGCTTTGTCCCAGCACCATTTCTGACCCCGAGCAGCCGGGGTTCCCCATAGAATCGTGGAATTGTTAAGGCTGGAAAAGCCCTCCCACCTCATCCCGTCCAACCGCCAGCCCAACCCCACCGTGAGGACCAAACCATGGCCCAACGTGCCACGGCCACACGGTTTTTGAACCCCCCCTCCCCAGGGATGGAGACTCCACCACTGCCCTGGTGGAGTCATTTTTCCCAATATCCAATCTAAATGTCCCCTGGCACAACCTGAGGCCGTTTCCCTTTGTCATATCGCTTGGTCCTTGGGAGCAGAGCCCGGCACCCACCTGGCTCCAACCTTTCCAGGAGCTGCTCAGAGCGATGAGGTCTCCCCTCAGCCTCCTCTTCTCCAGACTAAACAGCCCCAGGGCCCTCAGCCGCTCCCACGACCCCTCGGCCCCGGCTCTCCGGATGTGCTCCAGCCCCTCAAGGTCCTTCTTGCAGTGAGGGGTCCAAAACTGAACCCAGGATTTGAGACCAGGCGGACGATCCCATCCCTGCTCCTGCTGGCCACCCCATGGCTGATCTAAGCCAGGATGCTGCCACTCCCAGAGGACACATGGGGCTGAGAAGAGTTGTTCCCATCCCTGAGGAGCCCATGGTCCTCAGGGAGTGGATGGAGGCGCCAGGATAAATCTAATGCAGGAAGTACTGCCGCCAAACGAGTCCTTTTAAGCGTTGCTGCTCACCTGGGCCATCGCTGATGGTTTCCCTCAGTGCCACAGCGTTCAAACCACTGTTTCGGAGACGCTGGATTGAGGAATTACCTCTGGTTGTCACCTCCATGAAGTTGACTGAGTTCCTCTGCTGGGACAACACAGAAAGTGGTGGGGAAATGTGACTGCTGGTGAGCCGCCAGCCCGACGCGTTGGCTGGGGACGCGCTGGCTGTGGGGACACGTTGCTGGTGTCACTCTCGGCGCCAGCAGATGCCCGCCCGCCGTAGCCACCTCCACGGAGAAAGGATGAGGCGACAGCGTGTCTCGCTCCAGCCCCACAGGGACCCCTCGGGTTGGGCGGCCGTGGTCCCCACAGGCTCCTCAGCACTGGGTCCTGTATTCAGGTGGTAATTAGTGCATCAGCTCGTTTGGTAGATTCCCAGAACAGTGAGGGTTGGAAGGGCCCTCTGGAGCTCCTCCATCCAACCCTCCTGCCCAAGCAGGGTCACCTCCAGCAGGTTGCACAGGATCACATCCAGCAAGGTTGGATCTCTCTGGAGAAGGAGACTCCACACCCTCCCTGGGCAGCCCCTTCCAATGGTCCGTCACCTGCACGGGAAAGAAGTTTCTCCTCAGGTTCGGGTGGAACTTGCCATGTTCCCGGTTGTGCCCGGTGCCCCCTGTCCTGTCTCTGGGCACCACTGAACAGAATCTGCCCCCTTCCTCCTGCCCCCGTGCCCATCAGATCAGCATTGATGGGATTCCCTCTCCATCTCCTCTTCTCCGAGCTGAACAGACCCATGTCTCTCAGCTCTTCCTCTTAACAGAGATACTCCTGTGCCTTCCTCATCTCCGTGCCCTCCGCTGGGCTCTCTCCAGTTGTTCCTGGTCTTTCCTGAGCTGAGGAGCCCACAGCTGGACACAGGACTCCAGATGGGTCCTCCCTATGGCAGAGCAGAGGGGGTGGAGAACCCCTTTCCCTGCTCCACACACTTTTCTCCACACACCCCAGGATCCTCATGGTCTTCTTGGCCACAAGGGCCGAGTGCTGGGTCACGGTTGGCTTGGTGTCCACCAGGATCCGAGCTCCTTCTCTGCAGAGCTGCTTCCCAGCAGGTCAACTCCAGCCTCTCCTGGTCCATGAGGTTGTTCCTCCCCACGTGCAGGGCTCTGCACTTGCCTTGGTTGAACTCCATGAGGTTCCTCTCCACCCAGCTCTCCAGCCTGCCCAGGTCTCCCTGGACAGCAGCACAGCATTCCGTTGTTTTGCGTCATCAGCAAACGTGCTGAGACTGCACTCCGTTCCATCATCCAGGTCCTGGATGAAGATATTGAACAAGACTGGGCCCAGTACTGGCCCTGGGGAACACCATGAGCTACAGGTTTCCATCTGGACTCTTCACCACTGACCACAACCCACTTGAACTCTGCCGTCCATCCAGTTCTCAGTCCACATCACTGTCCACTCCTCCAACCCCCACTTCCTAAGCTTTCCCATGAGGATGTCATGGGAGAAGGTGTCAAAAGCTTTGCTGAAGCCCAGGTAGACAACCTCCACTGCTCTCCCCTCATCTCCTCAGCCAGCTGGGCATGGGCTTTTGCTCAACAGTGTTGGGAGTCTCAGGCCATGCCCCAGCCCTGCCCTCCCCGCAGAGCCTCACCACGGCCCCTTGCATCTCCTCTAGTGCCAACTCCTCTCCAGGGGACAGAGTTTACAGCCCCGAAGCGCTGTTACCTCCACCACCTCTGGGGTAAGTGGTTCCCAGGTTGACCGCACTCTTTGGCCGCTCACACCTCCAGCCCCTCAGCCCCCCCAGAAGCTGTGGTGTCAGGTGCATTCTTGCTGGAATGTTCTCCCTTCACATGAGTTGAATGATCACAGCAAAGTATTGAGTGAAGGCAGCTGGATACGGTGTGAGCGGGACGGGCCAAGTCCTAGAATCATAGAATCACAGAATAGTTTGGGTTGGAAGACCTTAAAGACCACCCAGTTCCACCCCTGCCATGGGCAGGGACACCTCCCACTGGACCATGGTGCTCAAAGCCTCTTCCAACCTGGTCTTGAACACCTCCAGGTGCCTTCATTCCTGGGTCAAACACACACGGACGAAGGTTATTGCACCAGCTCTGCTCTCTTAGAGGATCCTCAACATTTAGGTGCAAAGTCTGCACCCAGCAGGAACTTTTTAATGACCTTTCAGTGACAGAGGTGGCTTTGTCACCTTCTCTAGATGGTCCTGCTGGTACCATTCCACACAGGGATCCCAGCACAGCTCCAGCAGAGCCCCAGCTCCCTCCCAGGCCGCTCTGCCCTGCGCTGAGCTGTCAGCCCAGTTTGGAAGAGGCCGGGAACGTGTCCATTTGACGTGCCTGAAAAGCAGCACACATCTCCCCGTTGCTATGGAAACCCTTCTTTTAAAGCAAATGAATAATAATAATTAACATGATCCATTAAATAATAGTAATAAAGGCATTAGTAATGACTCGTAATTGGTAAAGCGCTCTTAATAATACACGCTCGCTCCGAGACCTCCTCGTGGCGCAGGAACCGGGGCTGGGGGCAGGATCTCCCACCCGAAGGGGTGTCCCGGGTTAGGTCGCGTGCCCTCTGCCTTCAGCGCCGTAAAGGCAGGAGCTTAGCGGGATTCAGGGAAGGATCAGACACTTATCTGGATAATGAGGATGTCTAGACTGATAAGAAGAAGGGTTAAATTGGCTCAGGGCCCGATTCTGCTTCAGAATCACAGAACGGTTTCAGTTGGAAAAGACCTTCAAGATCATGGAGTCCAACCATCGATCCAGGCCTTGGGCACCACGTTCCCAAGTATGACATCTCCTCACCTTTCAAAGCCTTCCAAGGATGGCGACTCTACCACTTCCCTGGGCAGCCCCTTCCAATGCTTAACAACCTTTTCACTAATTGAATTCCCCCTGGAGAGGCATCATCCAACTTGAAACCATCCCCCAAAACCACAAAATGTGCTGTGCGGGTTCTCCTCCGAGCACAGCGGAGATCCAGGGTGCTGTGCCATGCAGGATGATGGAGCAGCATTAAGAGCCATGAGGTGGTGGCAACACTCCTGGATGGCTCAGTTTCCTTCCCACCCCGAAAAACCACACCTGATGTAGTGGGATGTCCTTGCCCGTGGCATGGGGTTTGGAACTAGATGATCTTTGAGGTCTCTTCCAACCCAAACTATTCTAAATTCCACCGCTGGACTAAAATTAGTAGCGACAGGAAGAGCTTTGGAGTATGATGGGACGATTAAAGCATCCCTGGAAAGGAGGCATCAGGTGCAACCTAATGACTTTCCTCATCTCTGGCACAACGTGCAACAACTATTGTAAAAGATGACGTGGAAGGATAAAGAAGGGACAAAGAGAAAGGATCTCCTGCACAAAACTGAGGTGACGGTGCGTGTCCAGAGGAGAAAAGCCAGGACAGTGGTTTTGCTGGACGGTGCCATGGACACATTGTATGACTTTGGGGAAAATGCTTATAAGGACACTAAAAATTACCTCCCGAGCTCTATAAACTCCTTTGGTTACAGGTGAACACCCAGATTAAAGAGGTGACAGACTTCTTTTATATCAATTTAACTTAGAGCTTTGTGAACAACCAGTCTCGTTGTTTTCCAGCACAGTCAGTCAGGACGAGGCATTGATCTTTCCCTCCGTGCGAGGATATCCAAACCCATCCTTTTGAGCTCTTTACGGGCCTTGTTTGGCCAAAAATATGAGCGCAGCCAGCCTCATCCCCCACATCCATGCAACGGGATTGCATTGGACCTCACACCCTGCTGTAATCACAGAATCACGGAATGGGTTGGGTTGGAAAGGACCTCAAAGCCCATCCAGTCCCACCCTCTGTCATGGTATGAAGTACCTGTGCAAGCAGCAGGATTAAAGTGTGATTGCGACTCTGAAACCGAACCTCCCTTTCAATCTCAGACCTAAAATCCTCCAAATTTCAAGCCGAAGGAATTTTTTTTCGACAGTTTGTCCTAAACCCTTATGACCAAACCCTCCACACTTACAATCCCGATCGAGCCGGCAAATGGCTCAGCACCGGCCACCCCACAGCCAGATTGTCCCCGTAGCTTAGCGCTCCATCTGCAGCCAATATGCCGAGCTCTTAACCAAATTGAGGGGGAGGTTTAAATCTGGGTCTCCTGGGCCTGATCCCATGGACCTGGATTCACCAAAACCAATGGACTTGAAGGAGCTTTGGATCAAAGCTTTGCAGTAATTTACTTATCTCCTAGAAGAGCTTAATTAACAAATGTTTGCAAAGCACTTTAGGATCTCTGCGTGGAGAGGGAGATGGTTCTGCCTATCGGTCCTGTCTACAAAGCAAAGAGGTTTAAAATCAACGGGCAGCAAATGAATGGTTGAGGACAGTTGTAGCTACAGACGGGGCTGCAGCGACGTCCCCTCGGGTGGATCAGCAGATTCATTGCTGAACCTCGTGCTGTGAGAAACGGCAGCACGCGGCGCTGCAGGATGAGCTCCCGGGCTCAGAACTCCAAAAACCCTAACGGTGGGATCCCTTCCAGCTTGCCAGTGTTCGGAGACTCCGGTTTCATATGCAGCCCAGCAGGTATTGAAACACACTGCCCAGGGATGGGGAGATGATCTTCTGGAGCTGTTGCCATGGTATATATATCCCAGGCTTGATATAAGGAAGAATTTCTTCACCATGAGGGTGGGGAGCCCCTGGCCCAGGTTGCCCAGAGCAGTGGTGGCTGCCCCATCCCTGGAGGGGTTCCAGGCCAGGTTGGATGGGGCTTGGAGCCCCTGAGCCAGTGGGAGGTGTCCCTGCCCATCTCAGGGCGTTGGAACTGGATGATCTTTAAGGTCCTTTCCAACTCAAACTACTCTATGATTCTATAATTCTATGATGTTATCCCAGCTCCAGCCTCACGTGCCCCATCCCTGGAGGCGCTCAAGGCCAGGTTGGATGGGACCTTGGGCAGCCTGATCCAGTGGGAGGTGTCCCTGCCCATCTCAGGGCGTTGGAACTGGATGATCTTTAAGGTCCCTTCCAGCCCAAACCATATTCTATGATTCTATTAAATGAAAATGAAGAGAAGCCTGGTCACAAGCAGCTTTTTTGCCTCCCTGCTGCCTGTATCGCTCTTGGCTTTTCACAGCAGCCTGCAGGAACGGGGATGCTCACCAGCATTAAATCTTTCTCAGCAGCTGTATCTTTCACATACGCCTTCTCCCAGGCTCAGAGAGGTTCGGGAGGAAAAGGGACGCAGCGCCGGGAAGCGCCAAACTTTGCTTTGCATCGCTGACACAAATTAACCTAGAAAGTTTCTTCCCTGTCTTTGCTCTTGATGATGAATGCGAGTTACTGTTTTGCCTGAGGACAGTCTGCTGGCACCACCTCAGTCAATGTCAGCTTTATTCTTGCCTTCGACAGAGCTTTCCATTTCAAGTCGCGCTGCCCGGACTCCCTCCCCGATGGCTCTGGCATCGACAACCGGTGCAGTTTGCAGTTTCTCCCATCGCTTTGATCCTTCTGCAACCTCTCGCCTAGGAAAGAGCTGAGGAGCACGTGACGCTGCTACACGATCCCAACCTCTCTGCTTGGCGGAGTCTTCCGTCCTCCCTGGTTTTAATTAATCCTTTTTTTTTTTTTTTCCTTTCCCTGACAGTAATTCAGGGCTGTGGATTTTAAAACATTTGGAAATATCAACTTTTTTTTAACTAGAAACACCGTGTTTCTGCCAAAACCGCGGTAGGGACAATTGTAGAGTGGATGTAGTCTACACCCACAGTGAACTACAACACTACCTGGAACCAAAAAATAACCTTTTCCTCCCACATCCAAGGAGCTGCAAGCATCCAAGCCTCCAACAACCCCGTGATCTGAGCCCCAGTAATCTATTCCAGCTCATCAACTCAATTCAAGCCACCTGGCAGCGCTAACTTTAACCTGAATTACGACTGAAACACAGCTTCCCCAGAGGGTAACAATGCCAGACGGTAGGTAAGATCATTCCTAAGCCGTTGCTATCACCGTGAGGAGGATCAAAGTCTTGGTTGGAGCCCAGCTACGCCCCCAAAATATTGTCTGAACTGAGAAACGTTGCTATCAGGGACCCATCAGGATTAGTCATTGCCCACAGTGCCAATTCCTGCGATTTTTCTATCAGCATTCACGCTTGCCTGAAAATTCCCAGCTCCCTGAGTCATGTGAACACGCACGAGTAGGAATTTTTGTTATTTAAAGTCAGTTCTTAGAGCTTGTGGCTGGGCAGAAAAGCGAGGTGATGTAACTCCAGCGAAACCCGAAAGCCCCGGGAGAAGGAAAACGAAAAGAAGCCTCCGATTCCCTATTTTTGCGGAGTCGCGCAAAGTTTTTAGTTAGTTTTATGATTTCTGGGCCTGGTGGAAAGCTCGAAGCTGGAGCTCTGCAGGTCTGACTTAACTTTCCTTTCAGTTTCTGAGGTTGAGGGGCACTTTCTTCTCCTGAAAGCTCCGGGATGGAACAGAAAATGGAGGTTGGAAGCAAAACCGTGTGCCTAAAACGATGTGATACCTACAGACCAGGTGTCTTTCTGGCTTTGAGGAATGAGATGAGACTTGGACAGATGAAAACGTTGCTCTAGAATTTCCAGGATGAACCACACTGACGGTACCGCACCGCTGTTTATGCACACGCGAACCCCCTCCCCACGTTACCAACACACCTCCAGACAGACGGACGGACACCCCAACGCTCTCCCCGTGTGCCTTGGCTCTGTGTTTGCGTTTTGCACACACACATGCCTGCAACACGGGGCTTCCACGGATGCACACATGCTTTTTCCATGGTTTGAAGCGCGTGAGCGAGCTGCACCCAACCGGGCTGGACAAAGACAACCGGCAGCGGGGATGCGGATAGCCACGAAACGCCGGCTTTTTGTCTGCGGAACCCCCCGTGCGGCACATGGGAGCGAGTGTGTCCGTGCCACCTCCCCATGTGATGCGTGGGTGTGCACACAGAGCCACTTTCCACCGTCCCACACCGCAGACGCCACCTCCGAGAAGGAGGAAAGCATCCCAGCCTCCTACGAGCCCCATCACCGGGCAAAGGTTAAAACAAATCTAGACTAAGTCAAGCAGCTGTTCTCCAAGCAGCACCAAAACAAAACCACACGAAACTCAACAGCGCAAGGTGGGTCCTGCTCTTCGTAGCCCTACTTTCCCCTTTCCACCAGTCAAGCCCAGCACCAAAACCTCCAACCCCACCGCAGCTCCAGGTCCTGAAGCTGAGAGAACCCGCTGGTTGTCGTCCCGGCATCTCCCTGACTTTGTGAGCAGGAAAAAGTGGATTCCAACCCAAACGGAAAGCAAAATTCCCATTCCCAAAGTGCCTGGGCAAACTTGGAGGGGAAAACTATAGCAACACCTTACCGTCTGAGTCAGTGGATGAGACATTTCCTTGTGCTGGGTGCCCCATCTGCTTAGTTCATCTGCAAGCTGAGATCTTCTGCTCGTAGACCCAGAAAGAGGAGGCGTGGGGTGGGGGAAAGAGAGAGAGAGAGAGAAACCTTGCTGCAAGGATCTGAGAGGCAGCGAGAGAGGAAATCATACGAAATACAGTTGGGGGGTAAAAAATTCCTGCCTGGGTGAGAAGGCATCAGTGCCACCATCCCCCTCGCTCTGTCCCCAGCCAGAGCCGCAGACGTCGCCTCTGCCAGAGCTGCGGCGCGATGTGGCTCGATGGGAGCCTCGCATCTTTCTGCATTGTCTCTCTCCGGTGTAAGCTCATGCAATCTCATTTCATGGGAGAGACATCTGGTTTGATTCAAAAGGGAAGAAAGGGGAAGAGGGGAGAAACCGCGCACACACACACAGAGACACACAGGCAGAGCCCAGCCTTGCTGGCAGGGAGCTGGAAAGCTATTTTCAATGCTTCCCTCTGCTAAATCATGCCTCATTTCAATGAGAAAAGCCAGCCGGGGGAGCAGGGCTGTCCCGTGGCTCCCCCCCAGCAGCTCCAGTTTGCAGGGGGGAGCGTGGCTGGGGCAGCGAGCCGAGGGCGAGGAGGTCGCGCCGCTGCATGGAGCCACTGCAAGGCTTTGGGGTGCTGGGGGGGGTTCCCCTTTCTCCTCTCTTTCCACGCTTCCGTGGGCTGCTGGATGCATGGGTTTGGCCCTCAAATCCTTATGGTTTTGGTTGGGGGGGTCTTCTCATCACAAGAGTGAAAACCCCGTGATTGGGGGGACCCGGCATCTCTTTGAAGGCCGTGTCCTTCTGCGGATGAGCATGAATTCAGCGAGCTACCTGGCTCATCGCCCCCAGGACCTGCCCCAGCACGGCCAACTGCCTTCTGGAGGGTCACCCCACTGACCCCGGTGCCGCCGCCAGCCCATGGCCCGAGAAGTTCCACCTTGAGGTGCCCCTGCCCAGGCGCTGCTTCTCCTCAAGGTCCCTACTATCCTGGTGGATCTCTCTAGGATCCCAGCACTTGACCCGTCCACATCAACCCTCACAGGAGGGCAGTGGCACGTCACAAAATCATAGAATGGTTTGGGTTGGAAGGGACCTCAAAGCCCATCCAGTTCCACCCCCGCCACAGGCAGGGACACCTCCCACTGGATCAGGGGGCTCCAAGCCTCATCCAACCTGGCCTTGATGGGTCCTCACACAGCTTCTCCTCCTCCTCTGACCTCTCCAGGCTGGGGAGGACACGGTGGATCCCTACAGGGATCCCTCCCGCCCATGGCTCCTCAGAGTGGACGCTGTTGGATCCCCATGCATTCCTCTTCCCCACGCATTCCTCCTCCACTTGTGGCCCCTCCCCGTCTGGGATACGTGTGGTGAACATCCACACAGACCCCTCCACTCACGGCACAGCAGGTCCCCATGCAGCCCCCTCCACCCATGAGCCAGGAGGTCCCCTGCATCCCCTCCACCCATGACCTAGGAGACCCCCCCAAAGCCCCCTTCCTCACTGCACAATGGGTCCCCCTGTAGCTCCTCCACCCATAACCCAGTGGGTGCCCCCAAAGCCCTCTTCCATTTGCACAATAGGTCCTACCACTGTCTCCTCCACCCCTGACCCAGCGGGTCCCCCTGCATCCCCTCCACACATAATCCAGCAGATGCCCTCAAAGCCCCATTCCCCACTGCACAATGGGTTACTCTACTGCCTCCTCCACCCGTAACCCAGCAGATACCCCATAAGTCCTCTTCCCCGTTGCACAATGGATCACCCCACCACCTCCTCCATCCATGATCCAGTGGATCCCCTGCATCCCCTCCACTCATGACCCAGCAGATGCCCTCAAAGCCCCCTTCCATTTGCACAATGGGTCCCTCCACTGCCTTCTCCACCCATAACCCAGTGGGTCCACTGCACCCTCTCCACTCATGACCCAGCAGATCACCCCAAAGCCCCCTTCCCCACTGGACAATGGGTCCCCCCACTGCCTCCTCCACCCATGACCCAGCAGGGCCCCTGCATCCCCTCTACCCATGACCCAACAGCTGCCCCCAAAGCCCTCTTCCATTTGCACAATGGGTTTCCCCACTGCCTTCTCCACCCGTAACTCAGTGGGTCCCCCGCATCCCCTCCAGCCACGATCCGACCTGTCCCTCCCTCATCCCTCACCCCCGCATCCCTCACCCC
The DNA here is from genome assembly GCF_017976375.1 of Cuculus canorus. Taxonomy (NCBI): domain Eukaryota; kingdom Metazoa; phylum Chordata; class Aves; order Cuculiformes; family Cuculidae; genus Cuculus; species Cuculus canorus. Next base: position 3,216,987 of record NC_071428.1, read on the forward strand.
CTATCCCTTCATCCCTCACCCCCTCATCCCGCATCCCTCACCCCCTCATCCCTCACCCCCTCATTCCTCATCCCTCACCCCCTCATCTCGCATCCCTCACCCCCTATCCCCTCATCCCTCACCCCCTCATCCCTCACCCCCTATCCCCTCATCCCTCACCCCCTCATCCCTCACCCCTCACCCCCTCATCCCTCACCCCTATCCCCTCATCCCTCACCCCCTCATCCCTCACCCCTCACCCCCCATCCCTCACCCCCGCATCCCTCATCCCTCACCCCTCACCCCCCATCCCTCACCCCCTCATCCCTCATCCCCCCATCCCTCACCCCCTCACCCCCTCATCCCTCACCCCCTATCCCCTCATCCCTCACCCCCTCACCCCGCACCCCCTATCCCCTCATCCCTCACCCCCTCACCCCCTCATCCCTCACCCCCTATCCCCTCATCCCTCACCCCCTATCCCCTCATCCCTCACCCCCTCATCCCTCACCCCCTATCCCCTCATCCCTCACCCCCTATCCCCTCATCCCTCATCCCCCCATCCCTCACCCCCTCATCCCCTCATCCCTCACCCCTCACCCCGCACCCCTCATCCCCGCATCCCCGGGGCCGTTCTCGGCGGCGGCAGCGGGGACTACATCCCCCAGCAGCCCGCGGGCCGGGGCAGGCTCCCGCTGCGCCCAGCCGCCTTCAAACAAAAGAGTTTTTCCCCCCGCGGGGCTGCGCGCCCCGGCGGCCCCTCCGCACCCCTCGCGGCGCTGCGAGCCGGGGGCGGAGGCGGCGGCGCGGGGACCCCGGCGGGCTGCGAGCGCCTGGGCGAGAGCTCGGGTTACAGAGAGAAAGGGGCTTGGCCAGGCGGAGGGGAGGTGGGCGGAGGGTCCTTTTCTCTCTCTCTCTCTCTCTCTCTGTTTCTCTCCCTTTGCCTTTTTTTTTTTTTTTCTCCTTTCCCTTCTCTTTGTGTCCCCCCCCCCCCCCCCCAACTCCCCTCCTCTCGCTCTCACACCCCCCACCCCCCCTCCCCAACCAACCACCACCACCCAACCCCCTCTCAAGTCTTTGTTAGCCATGCCTAGCCTGGTAGTACCAGGGATAATGGAAAGGAACGGGGGTTTCGGCGATTTAGGCTGTTTCGGTGGGAGCGGCAAAGACAGAGCGCTGTTAGAGGATGACCGGGCGTTGCAGCTCGCCCTGGACCAGCTCTGCCTGCTGGGCTTAGGCGAGCCTTCCTCCTCCTCCTCCTCCTCCGCCGTGGTGTTGGTGGAGGACAGCAACAATAACAATAATAACGCGCCGCCGCCGCCGCAGCCGCCGCCGCCGCCGCCGCAGCAGCCGCCGCCGCCTCCCCCGCCGCCTCCCCCGGCCCCGAAGGGCTCCTCGGCTCCCAGCGCCGGGGCGGCCGAGCCCAAGTTGTGCGCCCTGTACAAGGAGGCCGAGCTGAGGCTCAAAAGCAGCTCCAACACCACCGAGTGCGTCCCGGTGCCGAGCTCCGAGCACGTGGCGGAGATCGTGGGGCGGCAAGGTGAGAGATGGGGACCCGCTCCCCTTCCCGCTTCCACCCCCCGGGCCCTCCCGGGCCCCCTCCACGCCCCCACTTTTCCTTCCCGGTTCCTTCCCTGCTCTCCTCCCGGTTCCAGCCCGCTTTCCTTCCCGGTCCCCCTCCCGGTGTCCCCCCTCCCAGTCCCTTCCCAGTTCCTCTCCAGCTCCCTTCCCGCTTCCCCGCAGTCTCCCTTCCCAGTTCCCTTCCTGCATCTCCCCCAGTTCCCTCCCCGCTTCCCCCCCAGTTTTCTCCCGCTTCCCAGTTCCCTTCCCGCTTCCCTCCCAGTTCCCCCCCCCCCGCTTCCCTGTCCCTCCCCCCATTCGCTCCCAGTTCCCCCCTGCCTCCCTCCCGGTTTTCCGCCCTGCTTCCTTCCCAGTTCCTCCCCCGCCTCCCTCCCAGTTCCCCTCCAGTTCGCTCCCAGTTGCCCCCCCCCCCCCCCGTTTCCCAGTGCCTCCCTCCCAGTTCCCCTCCGCTTCCTTCCCAGTTGCCCCCCAGTTCGCTCCCGCTTCCCAGTCCCCCCTTTCTTCCCTCCCAGTTCCCCCCTCATTTCCCAGTCCCTCCCCAGTTCGCTCCCAGTTCCCCCCTCTTCCCTCCCAGTCCCCCCCCCCCGCAGCATCCCCGCACCTCGGGGACCGCCCCGCCAACTTCCCCGCTCTCCCCCCTCCCTCGCTGCCATTGTTCGGGGCACCGGGTGGTTCAGCCCCACCGAGGATGGGGGGGGACACAAAGGGGGGGGGGGCGGGCTGCGTGTCCCCCCCATTCCCTCGGGATGCGGGGGGGGGTCTATAGGAATGCTGATGTGTCCGCGAGCGCAGCCCCCAACGCGGCTCTGCTCCGCTTTTGGTCCTCAATGATGCTTTTTTTTTGTTGTTTTGCCGTTTATAATAAAAAGAAAAAGGGGGGGAGGAGGGAAATAAATCGGGGGGGGGGAGGAAAGCAGCGAGCGGGGCTGGCAGCCAACGGGGCGCAAAATCCCCTTTGTTGGGCTCGGTGGAGCGAGGGGGTGTGGTGGCTGGGCTTGGCGAGGGTCCCGGCAACCGAGTAACGGGAGTTAAACTCCATCCTCAACCCCGTGTAAACGCTGGGGACCCCGCGATGCTGCACCCCCCCCACACCACCACCCCTTCCCCCCCGCCTCCCCAACACACCCCCTTTCCCAGCCAGCCCCGCCACAGGGATGCTTTTGTTCTCCTTACGGCTCTGTTGGGAGTGAGGTGGAATGGAGGAGGGCTTTAAAAAAAAATAATTATATATATATATATATATATATATATATACACACACCACACCCACTCTTAAGTCACCCCTCGCCCACCCCCATCGCTCCCCGGGGTGAGATGCGGGGTGGGCATCTCCTTGGCATCGTGGGGTCAACAGCGTGGGGCGAGAGAGAAGTTTTGCGTCGCTTCCAAAGGGTGGGAGAAAATAATAATAGTGTGGCTAAGTGGGATATTTTTTTATTTTTTTATTTTTTTTTTCCTTTCTTTCTCTAAGCGAGTAACTTGACGCTCTGGAAGTGTGACGGGCAGAGACTGCGGCTCCAAATCCAGATGCTTCCTCTTGGGGTGGGAATGGAAATGGGCCAAGCGAGGAGAGGGGGGGTGGGGTGTAGTTTGACATTGAGGGGGAGCTCCTGGGGGCCGGTGATTCCAGAAGGGGATGCGGAGAAGCGGAGGTGGGTGAGGGGAAGAGGCGAGGAGAGGGCTCCAAATGGCTGATGGATGTGCATCCTTACGCTGGAGCGTGTTATGGGAACAATGGGACCTCTGGTGCCTCTGCTCGCTCCCAGCAGCAAAGCCAGAGGCTGATCCTCGTGTCGGGATGGAAGGGGGGCAGGGGGTCCCCGTGTTGGGGTGGAAGAGGGGCAGGAGGTCCCCGTGTTGGGATGGAAGAGGGGCAGGAGGTCCCCGTGTTGGGATGGAAGAGGGGCAGAGGGTCCCCGTGTCGGGATGGAAGAGGGGCAGAGGGTCCCCGTGTCGGGATGGAAGAGGGGCAGGAGGTCCCCATGTCGGGATGGAAGAGGGGCAGGAGGTCCCCGTGTTGGGATGGAAGAGGGGCAGGAGGTCCCCATGTTGGGGTGGAAGAGGGGCAGGAGGTCCCCGTGTCGGGATGGAAGAGGGGCAGGAGGTCCCCATGTTGGGATGGAAGAGGGGCAGGAGGTCCCCGTGTCGGGATGGAAGAGGGGCAGGAGGTCCCCGTGTCGGGATGGAAGAGGGGCAGGGGGTCCCCATGTCGGGATGGAAGAGGGGCAGGAGGTCCCCGTGTCGGGATGGAAGAGGGGCAGGAGGTCCCGAAGCCAGGATGGAAGAGGGGCAGGAGGTCCCCATGTCGGGATGGAAGAGGGGCAGGAGGTCCCCATGTCAGGATGGAAGAGGGGCAGGAGGTCCCCATGTCGGGATGGAAGAGGGGCAGGAGGTCCCCATGTCGGGATGGAAGAGGGGCAGGAGGTCCCCGTGTCGGGATGGAAGAGGGGCAGGAGGTCCCCAAGCCAGGATGGAAGAGGGGCAGGAGGTCCCCATGTTGGGATGGAAGAGGGGCAGGAGGTCCCCATGTTGGGATGGAAGAGGGGCAGGAGGTCCCCGTGTCTGGATGGAAGAGGGGCAGGAGGTCCCCGTGTCTGGATGGAAGAGGGGCAGGAGGTCCCCATGTCTGGATGGAAGAGGGGCAGGAGGTCCCCGTGTCAGGATGGAAGAGGGGCAGGAGGTCCCCGTGTCTGGATGGAAGAGGGGCAGGAGGTCCCCGTGTTGGGATGGAAGAGGGGCAGGAGGTCCCAGTGTTGGGATGGAAGAGGGGCAGGAGGTCCCCATGTCGGGATGGAAGAGGGGCAGGAGGACCCCATGCTGGAGTAGCGAGGGGGCAGGAGGTCCCCAAGCCAGAATGGAAGAAGGGCAGGAGGTCACCATGCTGGGATGGAAAGGGGGTAGGAGGTCACCACGCTGGGATGGTGAGGGAGTAGGAGGTCCCCATGCTGGAATAGTGATGGGGTAGGAGATCCCCATGCCGGGATGGCGAGGGATGGAGGAGGTGCCATCCTCCCCCTGAAACTCTGTCTGCAGCAGAGGGAACGGAGCTCTTGCTCTGGTTTCCACCCTTGCCACGCTGGGATCGTGGCCCCAGCGCCAACGGAGAGGGGCTGGAGAGGGGCTTGAGGTTATGGCCCAGAAGGTCCCACCTGGATCTGCTCCTCCCTGTGATGCTTTACACCGCAGCCAGAACCAATGGGGCTTTGCACCAACTCTGCGCTGGCGGGTGTGAGGCCGGGGAGAATCAGGCCCCCTTTGTTTAATAAAGTTAGGAAAGAGAGAGGTTCGGCAGCGGAATCCTTAGCCGATGCGGGAGGTGCCGGGGTTATTTTCCTCCTGGATCCCGCTGCTGCCCAAGCCTCCAGAGAAGGGGGTGTGTTCCGCTGCCTTCAGTCCGCAGCGCGAGCCCGTTGTGGCCGGAGTGATGGAGAGGAACGCCGAGACCTGGATTTTTTCCACCATTTTTTAGTGTGTATGAGGGCTTTCCCACATCTGGGAAGCTGGGAGATGCCAGTGGGTCCCCAGCCAGGCGGACTCGGCAACGCTCCATCGGTTTGTGGGGCAGACAGTGGAAGCCGTGCCCCGTTGGAGAGGCGGCTGGGTCAGATCCTGTGCCGACAGAAAGCCGGATTGCTCCGGTGGAGCCCCTGCAGCCATGGCTCTTTACTCCTGCGGAGATTGTGGCACACGCTTGTTTTATAAAGGCCTATCGGAATGTCTCCTGCGTCCTGGTTTTGTGTGCAAGCTGGATTGTGAGAGTCTATAGTCGCGGGTGGAGCTGGGTGCAGGGCGCCCGGAGGGGCCAAATCCTGCGCTTTCATAGATCCCTGACCAGCAATCCTTCAGGAAACCCAGAAACTGAGGATTGTCCCCCTCTTGGCAAAACTGCTCGTAGGGGTGATGGTTTTCCAGGGTGTTTTAGGGGTACTCGTGAATGGGGTGGTGAAAGAGAGAGGGGGAAAGGATGTAAGAGTGCAATAACAATGATTTCAGGGTATTAATTGGTAACAGGGTTGAGCTTTTTCATTAACTTAATATTTTCTGATCCCATGAGCCGCACTGTTCCTTCGTATTATTTTGAAGTGGTATTTACTGGTTTTGGAAGTGTTCCTTCCTGACACGTGTGTCCAGAAGAGGCCTGGATCCAGGCACGGGTGCCCTTTTAGGTGGGATTTCCACCTGCTCTGGGACTGCCCTTCACTTTGCTGGATGAGCGTAAAGGCATTTGAGTGTAAATAAGGCTCAACCCCCATATATTTTTATTGGAATGTCGGTAAGCGTGACTCGCGAAGAGGTTTGATTGTGGTGGAGGAGATGGCTCCACTTCAAACGCGAGATGCTGCAGGAGCTAAACCTGTGCTTGGCAGCTCCCTGTTTTCCCCGGGAACTGTTAACGTGCCCTCGCGGAGCCAATCGCGTGCTGGAAACCGCGCTCGAGTTTGCGGTGGTGCCTGTTTGTGCGCTGAATTTGAGCAGCGCTTCTGCAGCGGCGCGACCGCGAGCTGCGTGGGGTGGAGGGATTGCTGGGCTGAGGTGGTGGACTGCTCAAAGAGGACTTTGTGGGCATCGGTGGGTCAGGTGCTTGGAGCTGCTCCTTCACCCCGATCTCCCATGGTCCACAGTGGCTGGTGGGATGCGCCAAGGACCTCTTTGCAAATTGGAGCGAAGGAGAGGAAACTGGGAGAGGAAAGATGAGGGGATAAAGTCATAACGACCCCTTTGAGTCATGTTTATGACCTCTTCCACTCTGCCCCTGGCTATGATTGGCAATGACTACCCTTCCCTGGCTGGAAGCAGAGCCATGACCTCCATGCGTGCCCTCCTGTTGCTGCTAGGGTGAGGAGCAAGGATGTCCCTGTCTGTGTTGCAGCTCCTGCAGATGATTCCCTCCTTCCCTCCATGCGTGGTGAGAACATGAGCTCCAGCAGTGCTGCGTTGGGGTGGCTGAACCTCCTGGCAGGTGCTGTGGCGTGCGTGGTGCTCCCTGGTTCTGGAGCCAGCCTGGGCCTGCTTGGTGCATCAGGGATTTGGTGGCTTTTGTGCTTCACCTGCTGAATCTCGTTGTTGGCGTCTTCCCTGTAAGACCCTTTCTGGGAACGCGTGTGCTCTCAGAGCTACGCACATGAATTTGCCAGGGTACGAAGACAAAGCGCCGATGTGGTTTGCAGGTGGGTTTTGAGATGGTGGGATACCAATGGAACAGCAGAGGAGAAGGTTCTTGCAACCCAAGGGCGTGGGTTGAGGTGGAAGAGATGCAGGGAAGAGTGGAGGTGTCTAAAGGTGTCATGCTTTGACTGTTCAGGCTGTGAAGTTCAAAGGGAACAGAGATCCTCAGCCACCAGGGTGTCCAGGAGCAGCACATCTTCCCTAGGATCTTCCCTAGGATCTTCCCTAGAAGTCGCCTGTGGCAGGTGTAGGTTGGACTCACAAAGACTTCTATCTGGCTTTTCTGCTCGTGTTCAATCTGCTCCCGCTGCCAAACTGGGCTAATGTCAGCGGAGCCGGGGGAGAGGCGGATGGCCTCTAAACGGGGCACGTGTAAGGTTGGATGGTGTCGTTAGGGAGAGGTGGTGGTCGTGGTTCTTTGTGTGCTGCTCTGTGCAGGCGTGGGGAGAAGGCGGTGGGTCGGTTTGGTTCCTGCTGCACGCGGCACGACGGCGCAAGCTGCCCGCTCCCGGCAGGTCCCTTCCTCGAAGAGTGTTTTTTGCTCTTCTCATTGATAGTAGCATCCATTGTCACCTGTACCCAGAGCCACCCTTGGACGAAGCATCTCCCAGCCTGCTCCAACCAGCTTGTTGTCAACAGGAATGAGATTACGGGAGAGAGGAGCTTAACGTAAATTGCTCCTTCTTGGCAAGGTGAAGTCAAATAAAGAGAGGCCCCACTAACCCCAGGTGATTGGGCTCTTTGTGTAGCTCCAAACATGCTCGAACGCTTCCAGCATTTAAAAATAGTCCAAGGAAGCCTTTTTTCATTGAGGAAATCTGATGGTTGCAGCTCCCCCACCCACCATGTGGAGGTGGATGTACAGCGTCCAAGAAGCAGCGAGGGGGGCAGATCCTGTTGTCTGCTTGCTTGGAGTAAATCTTGGAGCTAAAGCCACCCAGTCTGGTGGGGGGCCTGAAAACCAACCTTCTCGCGCCGCTTTGGCAGCTGGGATGGGCCTTAAAGAGAGAGAGAGGGATCGCAGTCGGTGTCAGATTGTTATAAAGTGTTAATGAGAATCCATCTGAATTTACGCCGGGGGAAAAGTGTAGAAGGGGATTGACTTTGTGCGGTTTGAACTAGAGGTGGGAGGAGAAAATGGGTCTGGGAGGGAGAGAGAGAGAGACAAAGGGAATTTTCTAGGGAGACACGCACGCTCCTCCGCACATCGGCTCCGGCTGTTGGATGCTGCGTTGACCGAGTGAACCGCGCCGCAGCCGGCCGGAATCTAGGGCAGTGGGAAAGCGGGTTGGCGTTGGGTGGGGGCCAACCCAAGGATCTGCCTTTGTCTGGCAGCCCCCTCCTCCTCCCGCATGTCCCCCCCCCCCCCGCCTCGTCCGCTTGCTGTGCCCCCCTTTTTTTGCTCCGCGCCGGCCGACTCGCAACCGCGGGCAGGATTGTGCCATGCAGGGGTCCGCGGTCACACCCACCCCGATGTGATGCATTGCTGGCGGAGAGCTCGGGGCTGGGGGCTTCCAACACCGAGTTCCCAACTTTCCTTGTTCCCAACAAGGCAGCGATTGTCTGGGGCGTCTGGGTTGGTGCTTTTTCTTTTTTTTTCTGCTTTTTTTCCCCCCCCCCCCCTTTTCTTTCTTTTTTTTTTTCTAATAAACAACTTTCGTCGCTGCGTGGAATCGCTGCACTGAAACGCTGTGGTTGCTTCTTTTCTTAGCGAGATGGGGTTCTTTTTCACCCCCCCCACCCCGTTCTTGTAAACACAACTTGCATCATACAATAAAACCTCAATGCAAAGGGATTTAGTTGGTTGGTTGTGGTCCTTTTGTGTGCGTTTAGTTTGGGGTTTTTTTTTGTGTGTGACACCACTTTCATCAGAATTTTTTTCAATGCAGCAAAATCTTACCCCACAGATATTCGGGAGAGTTTTATTTGTGATGTTCTTTGTGCGCTTGTCTTTTAACGTGGCTTTCATCTTGAATGGGGGGAAAAAAGAATGCCCCACCTTACCAGAGATTAAGGGTTGTTTATTTTGTGGTCCTCTTTAATTTTATAGTTACAACAGAAAAAAAGACCAAGTCTTAATTTGCTTTTAGACGCTACCGGCAATGTCAAAATGCCCTAAATGGGGTATTTACAGGTGTAATTAATGCCAGTGCCGTGTAAAGGTGTCTTAACATCAAGGAGAAGAGAGCTAAAAATCTTTTGTCTGTAGAGATCAGTTTATATGTGATAGAAAGAAGACAAATAAGGACCTGGAGTGATTGGTGTGATGTGTTTTTAAAAACATCCGAACCCAACCAAACAAAAAGCCCCACCTCAGGGCTGGTTTCTTTGCTGGTGAAGCACCTCAGATGCTTCCAGGTGAGGTCCACACCTCGGGCACACGCTGGCACAGGGATTTGTGCCAGGGAAAACCCTCTGGATGGCATCATTAGCAGGGTGTAACCTTTGAGGAGAAAGGAGAAGGTTGTCAAGGGGGTTTGACTCTGAATTCACGCTTACCCCACGGAACCACTCCGTAGGCATGGCTGCGTTTTTCACTGCGCCGTCTTTCTGCTGGGGCAGAAGAAGACATAGGAGCCTCCGTGTAAACCCCAGTGAGGTCCCAGGGAAGCACATTGGTTTTGGGATGGGTTCCTGCAGAGTAAATGCCAGTTGGATCAGTTGAATCCTCCACCCTCATGAGCTGGACAGGTAGACCAAGCGCTCGTGGTCTACCTGTCCAAGACAGCCTTCCCTGTTCCTTTGGATGGATTTATTTACCCCTGATAGAGGAGAATGCGCCTGTGCATCCAAATCTCCCCCTGATTCCCACCCCTCCCCGGTTTGGCAATGTCTAGACTCGCTTTATTTATTTGTTTTCAGCCGGAGTGAGCTGCTCTGTGGATTAATTCCAACGGGATAACTGGTCTGGGTGCCGGAGGCTGGGCAGTTCTCAAGGGTTTCTTCCTGTACGGTTGCATTTGTGGCTTTCTGGGGTAATTTGCAAACGCATTTACTTTGAGTCAATTGGCAATCAGTTAACTGAAGTTAAAGAGAAAACGGGGTAAGGGGGAAGGAAAGAATCCTACAAACCTCTTTTGCAGAATGCTTTGGGATCTGGGTTATTGGCAAACCCCAGAATAATAGAAGCTGGATAGTGGAAACACGACAAGAATGGGCTTAATGCTTTCTCTAATATAAAAATCCAACTGGCGGGAGTCTGCCAGGGATCAATTAGCTGATGTCTGCGCACTGCCGTAAAGAGTAGAACACTACAGCAAAGTTACAGATTATCTGAGTTTTTACGGGTCCTTTTCCACTTAGTTTTATGTTTTGAACACCACCTCCTAAGCAATTCACTCCCCTTTTATAATCCACCCAGGAAAGCACTTTGTTGCGTGTTGTTTTCCAATTTCATTTGCCACAAAGCCTTTCATTTAAAAACCAAACCAAACAAGCGAACAACCCCTATAGAGGACGAATTTCATATGAGAAAAGCGCCTAGGACTGGCCAGGTGGGAATGGTTGGACTCGATGATCTAAGAGGTCTTTTCCAACCTGGTGATTCTAGGATTCTATGGTCGTGATCTGGTTGGGCTCAATTAGAAGCACGCAATGTCAAAGGCAATGTTTAGTTGCGTGAAGCGAGGTCAAGGTTGGGGTTGGGATGGGCTGGGGGCCTTGGCACTAAGTGGGTGAAGCCGATTGAAGCCCAGCCTGGTTGGAGCTGCTGTAAATCAGTGTAGCTCGCTTGGAAGTTGGTGGAGTTCTCAGGCTCTCCGATGGCTCGCCCTGGTGTCTGCACCGGTTTCGAGCTTCTGGCGAGCTGGGCTAGCGAACCTGCTGGGTTGTTGGCCTTGATGGAGTTGGTCTCATTTCCTGTAGGGTTATTTTCTCCAGTTTTTAAGCACAGGATCCCCCATCTGTCTGCCTCCGCAAAGCTGGCTTTCCTGTCTGCAGGCCTGCACGGAGACCCTCCCTCCTCCTCCTCCCCCTGCTTCTCACACCAGCGACTGCACCATGCGTCCTTTTGTCCGTTTCTAGATCCTCCCTCCCCCTCTCGCCGCGCTCTCTCCTTGCCCGGCTCCCTTTTCCTCTTTTGGGGTGTCTCTCCTTTGCCTTCACCCCCGATCCTCCTCCTCCCTCGGAGGGGTGGCAGAGTGCCTCTCCCTCAATTTCTATCCCCTTTCCTCCATCCCTAACTCCCTCCCACCCTCTCCAGCTCGTGTCACTCGCTTGCGGTTGCCCTCGTTCATGTGTATCCCTTGCCACCGCTTCCTCCCATCTGGCCCCAGCGTGGAGCCCCCGTCCTTTGTCACCGCTCTGCTTGCATGACCCTCCGTGTCGCCTCCTTGATTGTTTCCCATCGTGCTGGGCTCCGATCCCTCTCCCTCCACACGTAGGCATTGTCCCGGGGCTTAGACAAACGCCAAACCCCAGCCCAACCCTGACAAACGCCAACCTGAGGTCTTTCTGCAAAGGAGAGCGAGCTTTGCGTTCCAGACGGTCGGAACGTGGGTCACCGAGGGCTTGAGCAAACGCTGCTTTGGTCCAGGGTGATGCACAGGAGGCATTTCCAGTGCGGATGCTTGCGTTAACACCCCCTTTCTTTCCATGCGACACTCCGGTGATATCCCTGGGGAAATGGTGGCATCTCGGTTAATCTTCCTAAGATGGAATCTCCATCTTTGGAGGGAGCAGCAGAGGAACGGTGCAGGGAAATGTCTGCCAGGGATGGGTCAGGGAGAGGCGACCCTGCCCTGGGGCGGTGGGAGGGCAGAGGGGACCCCTCAACGGTTTTATCCCGCCCTCCGCGGGCTCCTTCGGATGCACCTTTGTTCTGTGGTTTTGTCTGGGTGGTTTTATTCTCCAGTCAAGTCCCATTCTTTGGGTTTCTTAAGTCCTAATAATCCAGCGCCGTCGATGACCATCGCTCCATGTCAACTGCTTAGAAACTTCCCTAAACAAAGCATTGCAAATATACTTCAGGGTGCAAACTCAGCGGGGAGGACCATGTGAGCCACATCGGACTTGGCAGGGGGTGGGTTTGGTTTGGATGTTGGGGATTTGCCCGGCTCCTCCTCTGGGTCAGCTCTAGCATTTCCATTCCGCAGGAATGTGAAACGAGTGCCGTAGAGATGAGTTTAATGCAGGAAGCATCACGGTGTGAAGTGTTGTAGGAAGTTATGCAGTAACACAGAGCGAGGCACAGCTCTTCTCCTTCCACGCGCCGAGAACTGAAGCTCGGCAAGCCGAAGCAGCTCTAGGACTTAGAAGTCACGTTGGGAGTCGACAGCGAAGTCAGGACGTATCGGCACACATCCTACCCCCCTGGCCAGAACCTCTGCCAGGCGATGGGGTTGTGAAGCCGCACCGGGAGGGTTCGTGTTGATGCGTTCTCTTGCCATTTGGCGAGGCTGCGTCCCGGTGCCCATGCGATGCTACGAGATGCGAGCATGACCGGACGGGCTGAGCATGCTTTGTGCAGCTCTGACTATTGGTTGTACCGTGTGCGGCGCCCGCTGCGAGCGCGGGGAGTTATTCTTGTCAGCTGTGGTGGCACGAGGCTCTGTTTTTATCGCTAAAGGTGTGGGATTCGATTCTTGCTAATGATAACGTAGTGATGGGAGCGTTACATTGCTGTAAATACCCCAGGGTCACAACTCCGGGTCTCTTGAGATAAGCTGTGGAGAAGTGGCAGCGCTGAGTGAGCAGCAGTCCTGAACTCCCGGCTGGAACAGATGTTGTTATTTATTAGGATCTGTATAAATAATAATGTTCCAGCCCACAAGCTGAGGAATCTTAATTTCTTGGTTGCAGAAACATCGTTTGCGGGTTGTCTTGTATTAATGTCAGTGTAGTGTGTTGAGGAAAACTTGCTGCTGTTGGGTGATTAGAGGAGAGGGTCATAGAATGATAGAATCGCCAGGTTGGAAAAGACCTCTTGGATCATCGAGTGCAACCATTCCCATCTGCCACTAAACCATGGCCCTGAGCACCTCGTCTACCCATCTTCTAAACACCTCCAGGGATGGGGACTCCAACCCCTGCCCGGGCAGCCTCTGCCAGGGTCTCATGACCCTTCCGGTGAAGAACTTCTTCCTGATGTCCAGTCTGACCCTCCCCTGGTGCAGTTTGAGGCCGTTCCCCCTTGTCCTATCACCTTGGGAGAAGAGCTCAGCTCCCTCCTCTCTACACTCTCCTTTCAGGCAGTTGTAGAGCAATAAGGTCTCCCCTCAGCCTCCTCTTCTCAGGGCTGAACACCCCCAGGTCCCTCAGCCGCTCCTCGTCAGACTCGTTCTCCAGCCCCTCACCAGCTTCGTTGCTCTTCTCTGGACACACTCCAGAGCCTCAACATCCCTCTTGTAGCGAGGGTGAGAGATGGGATCCGTTTGGCGAGTGACGATGAAGTGGGGAGGAGTTGGGGGATCTGAGATGTTTCAATGCTATGTCCTGACCCTCTTCTTCCATGAAGCTATCCCTGCTCACTGCAGGGGCGTTGGACTAGATGACCTTCATGGTTCCTTCTAACCCAAACTGTTCTATGATTCTATGAGCCTTCAAGCCTTGGCAAAGCCCTTGCTTTACTCCATCTGCACCAGGAGAACTGTGGCACCATGGAGAATCACATTTTGGTTTTGTTCATAGAGAACCAAACCTCCCATCAGAGGAAGCCCCAGCGGCTTGGTGCCAGGCTTTGGAAGTGCCTTCAGGCATCGCGTAAGGCTTTTGGAGCGAGCGGTCAGAGGGTGGGAAGCAGGGAGGGCTTCCAGGAGGATTTTAGAGAGCAGTGCCACATGGGTGAATATCTTTAGCTGCTTGATGGCATCTTAGCGTCACCGAGGAACCTGGGGTCACGCAGCTGGCTTGAAACTCCTCAACAAAAGAAAAGACTTGGAAGCCAAAATACACTGAAAGTCTCTTGCCTAATTTGGAAAAGCGGAAAGATGTTTTCTGAGCTCTGAGGAGCGGGGGAATAGGCTTGGTGGGCTCCAGGGAGGTGGGTACTGATACGGCGTGGCAGGTGACCTCAGGAAAGGATCCAAGTGCCCGGAGCGCTGCGGCCATCAGTGTTTGATGATGGAGAGTCGAGTGTGGCCTTCGCTCCATGGGTAGCCACCAAGGTGCCTTCACCATGGCTCCTGCCGAGCGCCCGTGCACGGCCTGCGTGGACACAGAAAGGCAGCCGTGCCCCGTTTCTTGCTGTTTTAACGCCAAATATTGGTATCTTTCTATCCCCTGGTCTTCCAGCAGGGCCAACATTTGGGGTGCCACCATACCTGAGGTGAGGACCCTGAATTGCCGCAGCTCTGCTCTTCCTCCCTGAAACTCGTCCCTCCAAAAGTGACCCAGGTGGCACCAGATTCACCTTAAAGTCCCCACAGTAGGACAGAAACCCCTGTGAGGTGCTTTGCTCTTTTGAGTTGTGGCAAACGTCTCTCGTTGTGCTCTATGTGAGCTGGCATGGAGAGGCAAAGGGGCTGCCCATGGGCCACGTCTGGTCATGGACTCTGTCCTCCTACTTTCTCCTGTCACCTCCAGCCTCTCCTGTGGCCCTGTGTGCCAGACAAGTCCCAAGAACCACCCTGACAAAGGGGGGGGCCCAGGCAGCCACCTTCTCTGAGGCCCTGAGCCTCTGTGGGGACAGGTGTCCTCACAGGCTTCTGGGGAGGGTTTGCAATCATGGAATCATGAAATCATCAAGGTTGGAAAAGATCTCTCAGCTCATCCAGTCCAACCATCAGCCCGGCCCCACCGTGCCGACCAAACCATGTCCCAAAGTGCCGCATCTCCATGTGTTTTGAACCTCTCCAGGGATGGGGACTCCACCGCTGCCCTGGGCAGCCTCTGCCAGGGCTTCAGCACTGCCACTAAAGGAATTTTTCCCAATATCCAATCTAAGCATCCCTTGGTGCAACTTGAGGCCGTTTCCTCTCATCCCATCACTTGTTCCTTGGGAGCAGAGCCCAGCCCCCATCTGGCTCCAACCTCCTTTCCAGGAGCTGCAGGGAGTGATGAGGTCTCCCCTCAGCCTCCTCTTCTCCAGACTAAGCAGCTCCAGGGCCCTCAGCCGCTCCCACAACCCCTGTTCTCCAGCCTCTTCCCCAGCTCCATTCCCTTCTCTGGATGCACTCCAGCCCCTCAAGGTCTTTCTTGGAGTGAGGGCCCCAAAAGTGAACCCAGGATTCAAGGATTCGAGTCCAGGGGGACGATCCCGTCCCTGCTCCTGCTGGCCACCCCGTGGCTGATCCAAGCCAGGACGCTGGTGGCCTTCTTGGCCACCTGGGCCACTACTGGCTCGTGTTCAGCTGCTGTCACCCAGTGCCCCCAGGTCCTTTTCTCCTGGGCGTCTTTCCAGCCGCTCTTCCCCGAGCCTGGAGCTGCACGGGGTTGTTGTGACCCAAATGCAGGACCCGGCGCTTGGCCTGGTTGATCGTTGGGGCTTGGATCCCCCATCCTAGGCTCCCCGGGGCTTGGAGTGTACAGAAGGGACATCTCTGCGGAGTGTCGATTGAGGAAGGGCCGATGAGGAGAATTTTTGGTGGGGGACAGCACACAAGATAGCAACACCTCCCCGAGGGTGAGGGAGTGGGGAACTCCTGAGGGGAGAGCTCTGGAGATGGGGAAACCTTTCTCTGGCATTTCTCCATTCAATATTTGGGGGGAAGAAGACTTTCTCTCATTTTAGGTTCGTAGGTGGTGGAAACATGTTTCTGAAAACATGGCAGCACAGCCTGGTTTCCTGAAGAAAGGGGAAAGTGGTGGGACAGCCTCTCTAACCTCCCTGTCTTGTTTTCTTTCTCTTCCCCAAGGCTGCAAGATCAAAGCCCTGCGGGCAAAGACCAACACCTACATCAAGACACCAGTGCGAGGCGAGGAGCCGGTCTTCATGGTGACGGGACGGCGGGAGGACGTGGCCATGGCCCGGCGGGAGATCATCTCCGCTGCCGAGCACTTCTCCATGATCAGGGCCTCCCGCAATAAGGCCGGCACCACTTTTGGCAGCGCTCCCACCTTGCCAGGGCAAGTCACCATCCGGGTACGCGTGCCCTACCGCGTGGTGGGCTTGGTGGTGGGTCCTAAAGGAGCCACCATCAAGAGGATCCAGCAACAAACCAACACCTA
Source organism: Cuculus canorus (assembly GCF_017976375.1). Classification (NCBI taxonomy): domain Eukaryota; kingdom Metazoa; phylum Chordata; class Aves; order Cuculiformes; family Cuculidae; genus Cuculus; species Cuculus canorus. The sequence goes on from NC_071428.1 coordinate 3,232,818, forward strand.
CATCATCACGCCCAGCCGGGACAGGGATCCCGTCTTCGAAATCACTGGAGCGCCGGGGAATGTTGAACGTGCCCGGGAGGAGATCGAGACCCACATCGCGGTGAGGACGGGCAAGATCCTGGAGTACAACAACGAGAATGACTTCCTCTCCAGCAGCCCTGACTCCGGCATGGAGAACCGCTACTCCGAAGCCTGGAGGGTCCATACGCCGGCACCGGGCTGCAAGCCTCTGTCCACCTTCCGGCAGAACAGCCTGGGGTGCATCGGCGACTGCTCCGTCGACCCCGTCTACGAGACCCCGAGGCTGAACGACCAAAATGATTTCAATTATGGTTACCTCTTCCCCAACTATGGTGTGAACAAGCAAGATCTATATTACGGAGTGCCGGAATCGGGTGCTCCGATGTGGGCTGGGCAGGAGAACACCAACCCCGTCTCGGTGCTCTTCTCCAAGCAGCAACGATCCAGCAGTACCGGTGCCATCCACCCAAATTCCCATCGCTCCCCGTCCTCTTCCATCCAAGAGCCCAATCTTTCTGGTCTCCCCAGGCGATCGCAAGGGGAACCTCTCCAAGGGTTTTCCAAGTTGGGAACGACAACCGCTGCCCGGACGTCTGTCTCCAGCAGCCGCGAGTGCATGGTGTGTTTCGAAAGCGAAGTGACGGCAGCTCTGGTGCCGTGTGGCCACAACCTCTTCTGCATGGAGTGTGCTGTGAGGATCTGTGAGAGGACTGATCCGGAATGCCCGGTTTGCCACGCTGCAGCCACTCAGGCCATTAGAATATTTTCCTAAAGAGACAGAGCAGGGCGTTGGGGTGGGAGGGTGGGGTAGAAAGGGAGCGTGGGGGGGGGTCCAGGAAAGAGAAATGATGATGCTAATAATAATAATAATGATAATAATAATAATAATAATGACACCTGAAGAACAAACGAATGAAAGAATAAATTAATTTAAAGAAGAAGAAGAAGAAAAAAAAATATTTTACAAGCAATGTATGTTATTTTTTACAAAAAAAAAAAGTGAATAATAAAATTAAAATGAATAGCAAAGCCAGAAATTTTGAAGGGCGAACAATGCTCCAGCCTGCAATGTCTTTTTTTAGAGCAAATACTCTGAACGCACACTCGGATCTCGCAAGCGAAGCGTTTTAGTTCAGTTTTTGTTTTGGTGGTGAGATTGGGACTTCTTCACGTTGACCAACTCAAGCGGACGGGGAAGGGAGCAGGGACGCGGGGAGGGTCCTGCTTGTCTTTCTTTTCCAGCCACGTTCAGTCTTGGTCTGAAGCCCCTACTCTCCTCCCCCCGAGGGATGTCAGCCCAACTGGGAGCTCAGAAAGAAACAAATCGAAAGAAAGGAAAAAACGGACGACGGGGATTTCGCAAAAAAAAAAAACCACAAAAAAAAGAAACCATCAACCTCTGGGAACCTGTTAGAACGAGGGCACAACTGTATTACCTCAAAGATTTAAACAAAAAAAAAAAACCCACAGCAGCTAAAGAACTTTTATTGTTTTCCTTTTTTTCTAGAAAAAACCAACCAAAAAACCACAAAAAAAAAAAAGAAACTCAAAATAAAAAAAAAAAAAGAAAGATGATGAAGAAAACAAAAACGACGCCGGTGAAACTGAAGAAGGTTTGGAAGAACCTATTGGAATCACACTGGGCGATCAGCATTTATTTTATTATTCTGAGCCACCGTGGAGTTTGGAACTTTGGTCTTTTTTGGTCTTTTTTTTTTTTTCTTTATCCGAGCAGGGATTTGTTCATCAGACGAATCAGGAGTCACTAACAGGGTATTTCGGAATACTGAGTTCCCATCCGTGGGGGGAGCGTCTCGACTTCCACGTTGCCGTAATTCACTCTTCATCCTTCTTTCCAAGCGACGCCAGCTGCAGCCACACCCCACACCCCACCCACCCCGCATCACCTCCTGCTTTGCTTTTCTTAATCTTCTCCTCGTGCACCAAAACCTAAGAGAGACGATCATGCAATACAGGCGATGAGCCCAAACGCCACCCACCTGCATCCCAACAGAAAGCAAAAAAAACAAAAGAACCCACGTTAAAACCCACCCTGAATTTATAGATCTAATTTTCTTGTCGTCGTTTTTAAACTGGACCAAAACTTTTGTTACCCAAAACCGAGTGGGGGGAAAAAAAAAAATAAAGAAGAAAAGTATTTCTTTATGGACCAAAACCTCTTCAGCTGTCCTTTACCTGGATCTTCCAGAGGTTGGCCGCTTTTATAGATTCTATTTTTTTCAGAACGAAAGAAAAAAAACAAAACAAAATTGCCTTGTCGAACATCCTTTAATCATTTCAAGACTCCTGGGGTTGTTAAAAATCAGAGACTTTTGGAAACCGTTGGGAAGTGGGAGAGGATGGTCTTCGGATGTGGCTTCGGTGCCAATGCACGCGAGATGCGAAGGCAGCATCTTAACATCATCAGGTTTGTTCAACCGGTCTCTGGATGCCAAAATGCTGTGATGGTAACGATGTGTGTTGGATTAACCTATCAAGTATACCTGTCTATAAATATATGTGTGTATATATATATAGGCACTTAACTCATCAAGCACCTATATATATATGTGTGTATATAAAAATGATATATATATAAGTTTTCTCTCCCACCGCCGCCGCCGCCTCCCCTTTTCCAACCCCTCAACTTCTGCGCACAGCTCTTGGACCCTGAATTTAGAACTGAACCAACAAGTTTCACAACTTGGCACAGACGGTTCTACAGCAAAAAAAAAAAGAAAATAACCACACACACACACACAAAAATATCGCCTGAGATTTCGATTTATCCCTTCAGTTACAGGAGACTTTCTTTTCATCGTAATAGCGTTCCTAAGGAACATCCCCTCGGTTCGGTGCCGCTCGTTGTCTCCACCTCGGTGGGGTTTGCTCGCACCATCCTTGATCAGCAAAGGAGATGCTGAGCATCCCACTGGCGGGACAGGCTGCGCCGGTGCTTTGCATCCATAAAAAAATCCACTTTTCGATCTCCAAATATTGAGTGGAAGGGGTGAGAAATGATGTCCCACCACTGTTTGGCATCAACGGTAAAATCTTCCTTGGGGGCAAGAGGTGGATGGAGGGGTGGATGATGTTCCTGGGCTCTGCAGTGGATGTTGATGTTCTGAAAAAGTGAAAATAAGGAAAAAAGCTGGGCTGGAGGGACACCGTTGGGTCAAATTTGTGCTCATCTCCTCCTCAAAGCTTTAAGAAACCTCCGGCTGCTTGGTTCTCCCGGCCCTGGGGCGTGCACGGCCGTTTGGACCAGGAGGAAGTCGGGACGTTAGTGCTTCCCGGGGGAAGGTGTCGCGGTTTGGACCCGCCGGTGTGGGGGCCATGGGGTGGACTGGAGGTGCTGGAGGTGCTGGGCAGCCCTTGCTCCGGCCGAGCTCCCGAAGCCACCGCAGCCTGGTGCTGTCCCTGGAGGTGTGAAAGCCATTCCTCCATGGAATCCTGGCCTTGGCAAAGGTTTTGGAGCCCCAGTGAAGGCTTCAGAGCCCTGGCCACATCCTCTCTAGAAATGGCCAAGTTCTCCTTCCAACATCTGGCATCGGTTTGGTCCCAGTAAAAGAAGGGGAAGGGAGAGGGGGGATTTTCCTGTGAGGATGGGGAGGCCCAGGTTGCCCCAAGAAGTGGTGGCTGCCCCATCCCTGGAGGTGTTGAAGGCCAGGTTGGATGGGGCTCGGAGCCCCTGAGCCAGTGGGAGGTGTTCCTTCCAGTGGAAGGGGGTTGGAACTGGATTGGCTTTGAGGTCTCTTCCAACCCAACCCTTTCCATGAGTCTATGATTCCTGTCCTCCAAACAGTGACCTCTCCCCTCACACCCACCACCTCCGTCCCATCACATTCCCATCCCTCCCCTACCCCAGGGTTGGATTTGAACCGTTCAGTTGTGCAAAATCCTCTCGCTGACGTCGAGAAAGCGGTTGGGGCGACAAAACGGGGTCGGGAGGGATCCAACCACCCTTCCGAGGGGCGTTTGGAGATGTTCGTGGTGGTAACGGAGAGGGATTTAGCTGGAAAACTTCAACGGCAAATGCTTCCCTGGCCGAGTCCCCCCCCTCCCCCCCAGCCCCGGGGGCCGATCTGTTAGTTGAGTGACTAGTTGAGTCGTACTTGGCTGAGTGAAGTCTGTTCGTGGTAACGTAAGCAAGTTTTTTTTTGATCGATGTCTTTCTTTGATGACAGGTTGTGAAGAGGTTGGGTGGGAATGGGGAGGGGGGGAAGGAGACCCCCATGGCGGGGACCTGGGGGTGGGGAGGGACTTGTTCTAGCACTGACCCTAGGGAGTGGGGAGGGGGGAGTGGGGCAGAGGGGGGGTTCCTCTCTGCTCCCTTCAGCTCCTCCTCACCTTTAACAAGCGGAAAAAAACAAACAAACGATGTAAAAGCCTCCTGCATGCTGAAAAATGGTAGAGAAAAGAAGAAAAAATGAAAAAAAAGAAAAAAAAAAGGGAAAAACCTTTCTTTTTAAACAAAAATAAAGGAAAAAAAATGATTAAAATGAAAAAAAAAAAATGAAAAGGAATAATGACCCAAACGAACGTCCACACTTGCTGATGGAACCAGAGGGGCTGTCTGTCTGTCTGTCTGTCTGTCCAGGCAGCAGCAGCTCTGCCCCTCTCTGCAGATGAGGTTCCTCCTCAAGTCTCCAAGTTGGCCTTTAATAAAATCTTCAGTTCCAATAACCTTTATATATATATATATATATATACATATATATATACATATACATATATATTAAAAGAAAGCTTGATGTAGCAGTTCTAGTTTAAAATGAATAGAAGTATTTCGGCCCCTGTTTTATTTTGATTTCTCCTTTTCCTCTGTCCATTTAACCCCCCTCACCCCCCCAATTCCATATTTTGATGTAGCAACTTTGGAAGAAAGAAAACCAGGCGCCGTAAAAGCCCCCCGAGCTACCTCTGACCCCAGAAGGGGCTGCACGGGGGGGCTCGGGCAGGGTCCCCACCGCTCCCCAACCCCTCGGAGCACCCAGAGAGGGGCAATCCCGGGGTCCTGCCCGTTGGCAGCCGTGGGGAGCCCGGTTGCGGGGCTTAAACAGCAAAATTTACATCCTTTTTTTAATTTTTTTTTTTTTCTAAAAATTCTGTTTTGAAATATATGTATATATATAAAAATCTTCAAAATAAAAAATTAAAAAAAAAAAAATAAAAACAAAAAACGAGAAAAATGCCCATGACCTTAACTATTTGCTCTGACTTGTATCTTCCTTGATAGGTGACTAAAAATGGCTTGTTGGTCTAATTCACCAGCAATAACGTTAACTAAAGACAGACTCCTCCTCCTCCCCGCGCCCTGCCCTTCTCCGCAGTGAGGTCCCAGCAGGGTTCTCGGGGGGGTTTTCCCTTCCCTCCTTCCCACCGGGATGCCTTGGGTGCGATGAGCGGCAGAGGGATCCTTGCTGGCTTCTCCTGCCCTCAGCGTCCCACCCAGGAGAACCTGGTTGGATGCTAAACGGCTGTAGGACACCTTGCTTGCGTCGAGGTGCTGGGACCCAGCGTGGATCTCACCCAACGACCTGATTGTCCCTCCGGTGTAGGAGCAGCCAAATCCTTACAGGGAGCCTCAGGGTCCCCATCCTGCCATCACACCAAACGTTAACTTGGTGGCGAACCAGATCCTTGCAGGAGCTTTGAGATCTCCATCCTACAATCACACCAGGGTTTAAGGTCATGCTTAAAGACCAGCCCACCAAAATCGAGTCGTGGCCGTGCGTCCGTGCTTGCAGGATGGGACCTGGGCGCTCCTGGTTTCCCCTCGGCGCTCCTGGTTTCCCCTCGGCGCTGAAGGTTTCCCCTCGGCGCTGCTGGCCAGGCAGGGGAGCAGGTTGTTTCTGAGCATTTTTGGGTTGGTGGAGCCAAGATGGGGATCTGGTTGAGGACCCGACCATGCCTGGATGAGTGCTGGTGGCTGTCTCCCCTCAGCACTCATCCTTGGACACGGCTTCCAAGGGCGCGAGCGGTGGGACAGAGGGCAGGTCCCCAAACTTCTGGGTGAGACTCGAAGCGTAGCTGCATTGGAAGGTGCTGAGATCTTAGCAGGAGACTTCCAGGTCCAAGCAGGCTCAGACCCTTAAGGATGGGATGGACTTGGTGCCCAACGCCCCGGCTCAGCGCCGCGCTGGGATTTACGTATGTGCTTTGCCAAATGGCTGTTGACTCCAAACCCAAGGAGCAGGTGCTTTGCCGAACCTGCAGCCTTGTGGATGGGACCTCCATGAAGGCATCGGAGCTTTGGGAGCACCATCTCCCCGGGCTCGGCGCTGTGTGGAGATGGGATGAAGGTGGCTGTGGGGTGTTGGGCAGTTGTGGGGCGATGCCTTCGCCTCTCCCCACATCCCGCTGGCTCCGATCGGCGTTTGCCGTGGTGGGACGAGGACTCCTGGAGAAGGGACGATGCTTGGGGAGAGGGCGACCAACCAGAACAAAGGGAAACAGAGGGCGAAAGTAATATCATGCTGTGATGTCATCCTCATCGACATAAATTATATAGAGAATAGTGTGTATTATAATACAGAACGAAAGAAAAAAGAAGAACCAAAATTGGATTTATATTTAATGAGGAGATACTATAAAAATATCTTGTTCTAGCTCCCATTTCCAAAAATATTTTTCAGCTGGAGGGATATCTATTATTTTTTTTCTCTTTTCTTTCTTTCTTATAAAAAAAAAAAAAAGAAATAATCTCCATACGTACAAAGGCTCAGACTGTTAAATATTGTGAACCTCTGAAATCCAAACGCTCCAACCTGTTTCTTTGCTATTTGAAGGGTTTATTTTGATGCATTTACTGGTGTTTTTTAAAGAGAGAGAGAGGAGGGAAAAAAAGACTTAAGATTTTAAAATTAGAACATTTCTTTATAATTTAATATTCTATTTTAATAAATGCATTTATTACATGTAAATGTAGCAAGGAACTGGGCTAATAAAAATACTTTTTATTAGGTAATTTATTATAAGAAAAAAGGATATTTTATTTTATGATAAAGTGATCCTTAAAAGTTTAGAAGGTTTAGAATATATGTAGGTTAAAAAATACATTTGTATCCAGAGTATTGCTTAAAAAGTGTTTTTAATATATGTTTCCTTTTTTGTGTGTGCGTGTGTGTATGTAAAAGGTGATAGTTATGGTGCAGATAGCCCTTTCCAGAAATAAGGAATTAACACAGTTGGATGTATTTAAGACAAATAAAAGAAAGAAATAGAATAAGGTAATTAAAACCCAGAGAAATAGAAGAGAAAACCACTAAGACTCAACCCCCCCGTCTTGGGGTTGCTCTGTCTCGCCAATCCCTTTGGAAAGGCTCCGGGTCTGGGTGTGCTGAGGTGGTTTTGAGGGCTTCGAGGACCTGGATGGGGAACCTTCCGAGCATCTCATGAGCTCCTGTTGCTCCCACTGCCCGTGATTTGCTCTCACCGTGGGCTTTGGGGCAGCTTGGGAAGAGGTTGGGCGCTCTTGAGAAGTTGAGCTTGCGTTCCTCGCCTCTCCAGCCCTCGTTTTTCTTGCCAACCCTTCAACCCTGTCTCATCCCAGGGAGCTTTGCCATTGATTCCGTTCCCAGCAGGGTTTCGGAGAGCCCTGTAGAAAACTCTTTCATGTCGAAGGCGAGAGGATTTATGGTCTTGCCAGGAGGGATCGGCAGCCGCTGCCAGCTCGGACCTCCCCAAGCTGAGAACGTGCTGGCAGGGCTGCTCTGGGGACACCATGGGTGGTTGCCGTCCGTTGCCTGCCTTTCAGCGTTGGCTCCGTGTCTTTCTGTGGCTGAGCAGGCTGCGGGGATGGGAATCTTTTGTCCCAGCATTCAGACCAAGTTTGACCTTCCCATCATTTGTTTGGAGCTGAGGGCTTGTGAGGGACTGGTGGACCATCGTCCTTTTGGAGCTGAGGGCTTGTGAAGGGACTGGTGGACCATCATTCGTTTGGAGCTGAGGGACTGGTTCAGCATTGTCCTTTTGGAGCTGAGGGACTGGTTCACCATCACCTTTTTGAAGCTGAGGGCTTGTGAGGGACTCATTCAGCGTTGTCCTTTTGGAGCTGAAGGCTTGGCGCTCCGCTGCAGCAGCTTTGGGCTTGTACCTGGTGCTCCAAGCAGCCAAGGATGTGACAGGATCCAAGAGCTCCTGGCCAGCTTTGCTCTCTCCTAGATCCATAAAGCCCTTTCCGCTCCCAACGAGCCAGCGTGGGCTTGGCTTGGGACAACCTGGAATGAGCAGTGTCCCCTTTCCAACTGGAGGAGCTTGCAAAGCCCATGCTTTAATCCAGGAGAGCACTTGAGCGTGTGCTTAGCCTCAACCCGATCCCTGAATCCCACAAGATCTTGGTCCTGAGCAACCTGGAGCTGGAGAGCCCGAGGGTCCCGTTCCTCCACCCCTTCCCAAAGCAGCAGGAAGACGGGAGGCGCTTCTGCTCTGTTGCCTTTCAAAGAAGCATTTGAAAAGAAGACTTTTGTTTGTTTGTTTGTTTGTTTTTAACCAAAAAAGGAGAAGAAGAAAAAAAAGAAAAGTTGATGGGTATTAAGAAAAAAAGTTAATAATAATAATAATAAACATTCAAATTTATTTCATATAATCCTAGAGTAAAGATTAAAAATAAAATTAACTAGTTCAAATAGTAGATGCTATCCATATTGTTTAATCTATAGTAGAGCCAAGTGATCCCAGACAGAGCGGAATGTAAAATAAACTTGGAAACAGGATCAGTTTTTAACATCCCCAGAAATTCCATCTTTTTTTTTTTTTTTTTTTTTTGGGGGGGTCCTATTTTTTCTGCAGCGAACAAAGAAAAACGAACGAAAGCCTAACGAACCGACAGCCCAGCGCCTGATACCTTCTGCAGTCAAAGTCTTGAAGTTATTTTTATAGGCGGGAGGGTGGGAAGAAAAAGGATCTGATAATATGTATTTTTTAAAAGATTTGGGGGTTTACGTTGCTTTGTTTAATAAAACTACAAAGATTTGGCTACTCACGGAACAAAAAAAATTAGGTTTTAGGCCGTTATTTTTGCCTTATTCTGACCTCCAGCCGCGTGCTTGGAGGGTGAAATTTCTGAGTTAAGTTCAAAGTTGCCGTTATTTTGCTCGTGTTGGTTTTGCTTTTGGAACTCCACCCCCCAAAGGTGTTGGAAGGTCCTCAGGATGGGCTGATGGGCCCAGAGCTGGGTGGGATAAGAAAGGACAATTGGCTCGAGTCCCCTCTTTAAGGTGACAGAGCTGGAAGGCAGCGAGGTGCTGGGGCGTGGGGCTCCTCCGGCATGTCCGTAAGTTCGGCTTTCTGCTCTCGGAGCCGGGCAGGAGACCCAGGACCTTCAGGTTGGTTCGTTCCCTTTGCGGTTTCGGTATTTTGTTGGTTCTCTCTCAACCTGGTGAGGAATCGCACCGGGGAGACAATGTGCACTCTTGTGTAGCGACCGGCGTCTTTGGGGATGCTGGATTTAGCTCGGCGAGTGGTTTTTTTTCGTGCTGGAGCAATTGTTCAGCCTCAAATCCTTGGATTCGAGTGCTGCGGGTGCAGTGTTTGCAGCCGGCTCTGCTGGAAGGTTCTTCCCACGGCAGTGCTGGACCAGAGCATCCCTGAACCCGCAGCGTTGTCTGCCTCGTGTCACGGTCCCATCCTGCTCTTGGGATGGTGACATCCGTGCCAAGAGCCTGGTTTTCATCTCACTACCATGAGAGTGGTGAGACACTGGAACAGGTTGTCCAGGGAAGCTGTGGCTGCCCCATCCCTGGAGGTGTTGAAGACCAGGTTGGATGGGCTCTTGGGCAGCCTGAGCCAGAGGGAGGTGTCCCTGCCCATGGCAGAGGGGTTGGAACTGGATGATCTTTAAGGTCCCTTCCAACCCAAACTATTCTATGAGTCTATCTACGAGGAGACCGTGCTGTGCGTTGGGTTCTACAGGTAGACTTGAGTCCTTGTGATGCTGAAAGGAGTGAACTGAGCTCTGTTCGCACTGAGAAGAGCTTCTCTGCTGAGGGCAGAGCCGCTTTGGGGGCAGGAGACATCCCATGCCCCCAGTCAGTGGCGTAAACCCTGCTCTTTACATCCCAAAGCCAGGCCAGCACATCTCTCCAAAGCTTTTCACTGCACCAAAATCACCGTTTACACTCTATAACTCAAAAAGAAATGACCTTCGCGTCAACTCCGTTATTCTTAGAGAAACAGAGCGTTGCAAAGCAAACACTCTTGAAAGGTGGTTTTACCTCTGGGTTTAGCTGTTGCTCCTCTCCTCCGTGGCGTGGCTCAGCCGTAGCGAACCCAGGGATGTCCTGCACTTCAGGAACATCCACAGGGATCCCAAAGCCTTTGAGAAACACAGCGGCCGCCCCTCGCTCATCTGCTTTCGGGGCGGGTGGAGGCGGTCGCTTTACCAGCATTCCTTCAGCAAAGCCATGCAATAGGTTAGGACAGGAAACGAAGACAGTTCTCATTCGGTTTCTGCGTTATAGCACTGTGAATCAGCGATCACTCCCCGAGAGCCTTCCCGCTTTCGGAAAAGCAGGGCACGACGTCTCCTGCGCTTTCGGAGGGGGGTTCGTGCTTGGTGGAATCGAGCGCCTGGTCCTTCCCTTTGCAGGGGTGGCGAAGGCGGCTGTTTGCTCTTTCATTTTTGTTTTACCTCATTTATTTTTTTCTTTGGTTTTTTTGATACTTGAAGAAGAGTCAGTGGTTGACATTGGACAGTGATGCCCTGGACTGGAGAGTGGATGCACTTTATAGTCACTTGGATACTGATAGTGGAGTCCCATCCTGCCTCTGCCAAGGTTTCCTTGGTGTCAGCACGGGCAGGAGCAGAGCCAGGATGGGTTGGTTCTTCCAAAAAAATAAACCTTTCTAGGATATTAGGGAACAATCTGTATTGTCTTGTGGGTTTTCACATACTGTAGAAACTCAAAGCTCATTCTGCCGTCGGTTGACCTGGTGGAACATTCAGCCACGAGCGCTGGGCTTCACTTTTGTCCACGCTGGAGATGGTGGAGGTCGGGCAGCTCCTGGTGGAGCTCACCCGTGTCAATGGGGTTACTCTACTGGAATCTGAAGTTGGTTTAGCCCTGGCAGGCTGCGGCGTTGCTGCTGGATCCACTCCAGCATCGCTTCGAGGCTGCTAATGGAGCAAATTGAAAGTCACCCCCTTCCCCAGTAAAGTGACACTGATGGAAAATCTGGAGTTTTTCCACTGGTGTCCTCCTAGGGATTAAAAAACTGAAGTCACCCTCCACCGGTGGCCGCAGGCAGCTGACGGCAGGGTGTGTTTTCTGATCTTGCGATGATGTTTTTGAGATAACTTGCAGAGAAACGGAGCGGCGAGCAGAGCAGCGTGCGTGGCCACGGAGATCTTCTCTTGGCTCCCCGGAGCTGGGATGATGAAACCCGGTCGCTGGCTGCTTTGGGAAACCATCAGCACTTTTTTTTTCCCTTTTTTCTTATGAATTCTGTTCAAAATAATTGTAAAAAAAAGGGAAAAGAAAAAAAAAAGTACAAAACCAGGGGTAAACACCTGTTTTCTTGTTGTCCTGGGTTAAAAGCAGCGTTGAACGAGCATGAAAGGCTGTGGGCATGAGCGCTGGGGGATCCCAAACCGGATCTGTTGGAGGTGGGGTTGCGGCAGAGGCTGTTCGTGCTGCGGAGCTGACTCCGATCCCAGCGCCGGGCGAACCAAGGACGTCCCCAGGGATGCCCAGAGCAGCCCCCGGGCGTCCAGCTGCACGGTTGGGAGCCTTCGGGGCTGCGGAGGCTTTCCTGCGGCTCTGCCGTGGTATCAAAGAGATCCAGACTGCAGCCCTGTGCCGTCGGGACCCTGGCAAAGCATCTCCGGTGGGATTTGGAAGCCGTGAGCTCAACCAAAAGCCAAGCCAGCGGGAATCATCATCTTGACGGCTTCCAAGGCAAACGCAGCGCTCTGTCAGCCCTTCGTGGCTTTTGCTTGACCAATAACCACCTTCGCTCGCTCTCATCTTCGCTCCAAAAAAGAAAACACTGTACAAGTTGGTGTGTATCCGCTTTCCCCCGGCTCCGGGTGCAGGCACACACGGTTCTCCTCCACGGTTCTACCAACCTCTCGCGCTGAGCCAGCCGGCCAAACGGTGCCCGGCGTTCGCCCTGCCTTGTGTAGCCCTTCCATTTCAAATCCATTCCCTCTTATGTTGTGTTTGCTTTTGATTTTTTTTTTTTGCTTTTATATTTCTCTCGGTTTTTTTTTCCTTTTAACGTCATAGGAAACCTGTAGTCGGGATTGTTACTATTGGAAACCGATCACATGTTCCATCCCAGGTATTTTTTCATCTCTCCGGCGTTACGCAAAAAAAAAAACAAAAAAAAAGAAATAAAAGCCTGAGAGAGAGATATAACCGAAAATAGAAGTAGAGTTAGGCTCGTTGTCTGAGTTTTGAGGCATATAGTATAAGGGGAGAAGGTAAAAAAAACGTTAAAATAAAATAAAAAATTAAAATAATGATGTTGCACAACTTGTAGAAAACAAAGAAGGGAAAGGGTTAATGTATTAAATGTGCTAAATTACATTAAGAACTTAATTTTATTAAAGTATTATTACTTAAGAAACTCGGTGGCTGCTCTTGGTTTCTCTCTTTTTTGCGCTGTAAGAGGGTGGTTGGGCGCGGGACCCCGGCTGGGATGGGGTGGTGAGGCCGTAACCTCCTTCTGCCACCTCTCCCGGGGCTCCTGCTGAGTTTCTTGCCTTTAGGAACACTAAATTAAGGGTTAATTAGTGCAAAGGAGTTTAATTTGCAAGGTTACCGCCTTCTCTCCCACCCGGTCCTGGTGTCAGTTCTGGGCCTTGGGTGCAAACCTGAGCCTGGTTTTACTCTTCCCACTACTTCATTCCAGCTGAAACCATGTAAAAGAAGGACCTGGGGGTGTTGGTTGAGTGACCATGAGCCAGCGGTGGCCCAGGGGGCCAAGAAGGCCGATGGCATCTCGGCTTGGATCAGAAACAGCGTGGCCAGCAGGGCCAGGGAGGGGATTCTGCCCCTGGACTCGGCACTGGTGAGGCCGCACCTCGAATCCTGGGTTCAATTCACTCCAAGGAGGATGTTGAGGCTCTGGAGTGTGTCCAGAGAAGAGCAACGAAGCTGGGGAAGGGGCTGGAGAACGAGTCTGACGAGGAGCGGCTGAGGGACCTGGGGGTGTTCAGCCCTGAGAAGAGGAGGCTGAGGGGAGACCTTATTGCTCTACAGCTGCCTGAAAGGAGAGTGTAGAGAGGAGGGAGCTGAGCTCTTCTCCCAAGGTGATAGGACAAGGGGGAACGGCCTCAAACTGCGCCAGGGGAGGGTCAGACTCGACATCAGGAAGAAGTTCTTCACTGGAAGGGTCATGAGACCCTGGCAGAGGCTGCCCGGGGAGGTGGTGGAGTCCCCATCCCTGGAGGTGTTTAAAAGACGGGTAGACGAGGTGCTCAGGAACATGGTTTAGTGTCAGATGGGAATGGTTGGACTCGATGATCCAAGAGGTCTTTTCCAACCTGGTGATTCTATGATTTTATGAAAAGCTGGAAAACCTGGATCAAAACTGAGCTGCCGAGCCCGAAAGCGTCTCAAAATGAACCCATCATCCCGCACGTGCCAGCGCCTGGCTGGATGGCACAGCTGACGGCAGCAAGCCCTGAGGGACTCTTGACTCAACCCCTGTCCCTCTGCGGAGCCGGGAGCCGGATCCTTCCCCCTGGCACCCACCTTTCCTGGTGGTGGGGCTGGCGTCACCTCTTGGCACCAGGTTTGGGCACGGGCAGATGGTGCCGCGGGAGGGGTTGGCGCTTGGCGATTCCAGCTGGACTGTGCATTCCCAGGTCTCTCCCAGCTGGTGTGGGCAAAGGGTTGAGCCCAGCTGGGGGTAAAATGACTGTCACTTGCCTAGGGACAGCCTCCAGGGATGTTGGCCAGGGATGAATGGTTTTGAGCTGAAAAAGGGGAGACTGAGATGAGATCTTAGGAAGAAATATTTTGCTGTGAGGGTGGGGAGGCCCTGGCCCAGGGTGCCCAGAGCAGTGGTGGCTGCCCCATCCCTGGAGGGGTTCCAGGCCAGGTTGGATGGGGCTTTGGAGCCCCTGAGCCAGTGGGAGGTGTCCCTGCCTGTGGCAGGGGTGGCACTGGATGGGCTTTGAGGTCCCTTCCAACCCAAACCATTCCATGATTCTAAGAGTCCAGCTGGAGCTGGTCCCCATGTGGCACGGCCAATTTTGCACCCTCGTGCTGTTCCAGTGCCACGGCAGCAGGATCCAACCTGTCCCTCCGAGCCTTTACTCCAGTCTCTCCTCTCCCACCTCCCTGTGAGATGCCCCCTTTGCGCAGGCGACTATCGCACCTTCCTCCCTGTCCCTCCTCCTCCTCCTCCTCCCTTCTCACGCCCTTCGTGCTTTGGGGATGCTGTTCCACATCCAAGCGGGCAGAGGGGTGAGGCTGGAGCTGATGCAGTTCCTGCCTCAAGGAAGGAGGAGCAGATAAACCAGCCTCCAGCAGCGACTTTATTTGGAGGTTATGCCCAAATTCCTCTTTCATCGATAAATCGCAAGACCCCGGCACAGCCAAGTGTGATGGGGTGACCAGAGGGAGGTATGGAGATCCAGAGCACCCCCAAACCCAGTGCTGTGATGGGGGAATGAGCTCCAGGCACTGGGGTTCATGGGAAGGGACAGGTCCCCACGGCGCCTGCACCCCTCCATCGACACCTGCCCATCACCCCTGGACTGAGGCACTGGGCTCAGCCCAGTGTGTCTCAGCAACTGGGATGTGCCCACCCTGGGAGGTCCTCCTGGGGCAGTGGGATGGGGCTACTGTCACCCTTGGGTGCAGCAACCGCTCCATCCCATGTCATCCAGGTCCCCAGAGCAGCCTCAGGGTCCCCACGGCGCTGCCCTCCCACCCCGAGAGGCAGAGAGAATGACCAGGTGCCCACCCTCAGCATCCCATCCCTGCCCTCACCCCACCAAAACCCCAGGACCCCCCATTGTCCCCTCTCTGGGGCTCTCCCAAAGGCCCCCCAGGTCCCTGCTCCGGCCCCTCTGCTGGAGCTGTGCCACAGGGAGACCTCAGGGTGCTCAGAGCGTGGAAAACAAGGTCCTTGGAGGCACAAACAGGGAGTCACTCCACACTGGGGTGTCCCAGCAGCACCCACAGGCACACCCAACCCTTCAAGGGGTTGGGTGCAACCGACTGGGCAAGAGAAGGGTGCAACCAGTGTCCCCCACCCCATCGCGAAGGGCTGCACCCAAGGGTGCTGCAAAAACACGGCATCAAACAAGGGAGTCGCGGCGTTTGGGCTTGGCCGGTGCCACCCCGAGTCACCCGGTGACTGCGCCTTCAGGGCTGGAGGAAGCAGGGACACGGGAGGCTGGCACACCCCGAACCGTGCCGAGAGAAAGGGGAGACTCTGATGCTTTCCCACCCCACCCCCCAATTTGTGTAGGTCCTACAGAAACCCATGGAGCGCACGCAAGAGCAGCGGTGCAGAAGCAGCCCCGTCCCGGGGGCTGCAGCGAGCAGAGGTAGAGGGTGAGAAAGGCGATGCCACCGCGGGCTGAGGGTTATCGGGGCGCAGGGGACACCCCGAAGGGCTCAGATGTTCTGGCAGCACGGTGCCTGCCTGCTCTCCTGCTGCGTGGGCAGCACCCGAATGGGCTCGATGGTGGTAGTGGGACCAAACTCCGACTCCGGCTGCCCACTGATCTGCCTCTGTGACACGATGCGGTAGATCTCTGCCGGCAGAGAGAGAGAGAGAGAGAGAGAGAAGGGAAGAATAAACTTTTCAAGTAGGTATTGCAGTAGGAGACCTTCCTCTTCGCCAAAGACACAGCTCAAGAGGTGCAATTGCCTGCAGCTCCCCAGTCAGGGGGGAAGGATCCCACCCCAGAATGTGCAGCCACGTCCCCAGTGGGGTCCTGGGAGGACACGGGGTCCAAAACATGAACCTGTTAGAGGACATGGAGCTGTTGGAGCGAGTCCAGAGGAGGCCATGGAGATGATCCGAGGGATGGAGCATCTCCTGTATGAGGACAGGCTGAGAGAGTTGGGATTGTTGAGCCTGGAGAAGAGAAGGCTCTGAGGAGACTTTAGAGCAGCTTCCAATGCTGAAAGGGGCTCCAGGAACGCTGGGGAGGGGCTCTGGATCAGGGAGTGCAGGGAGAGGACAAGGGGGAATGGTTTTGAGCCAAAAGAGGGGAGATTGAGATGAGATCTTGGGGAGAAATGTTCTCCTGTGAAGGTGGGGAGGCCCTGGCCCAGGTTGCCCAGAGCAGTGGTGGCTGCTCCATCCCTGGAGTGGTTCAAGGCCAGGTTGGATGGGGTTTGGAGCCCCTGAGCCTGGGGGAGGTGTCCCTGCCCATGGCAGGGGTGGGACTGGAGGGGCTTTGAGGTCCCTTCCAGCCCAAACCATTCCATGATTCTAAGATTCTAAAACCATCTCCATTCCATCCGCCCACTTTCCAGGTTGGCCCTTACCTGAGAGGATGTTGTGGAAAGCTGTCTCCACGTTGGTGGAATCCAGAGCAGATGTCTCAAGGAAGGACAGCCCGTTCTTCTCTGCAAGGACAGGGTGAGCTCAGGCGACTGCCGTGAGCTGCAGCAGCCCTGGGGTGGAATGGGACGGGGCAGGGTCGGGGGATACCTGCAAAGCTCCTGGCCTCATCGGTGGGCACGGCCCGCAGGTGCCGCAGGTCACTCTTGTTGCCCACCAGCATGATGACGATGTTGGCATCAGCGTGATCCTGCAGCTCCTTCAGCCAGCGCTCGGCGTTCTCATAGGTTAGGTATTTAGCGATGTCGTAGACGAGCAGAGCTCCTACTGCTCCCCGGTAGTATCTGGGGGACACCGAGAGGACAGGGTCACCGCAGGGTCCTCATTGAGGGACACGGGTGGGGAGTAGGGCAACTCACGCTGAGGTGATGGCCCGGTATCGCTCCTGCCCGGCTGTGTCCCAGATCTGAGCCTTCACGGTCTTGTTGTCCACTTGAATGCTCCTCGTAGCGAACTCCACCCCGATGGTACTCTTGCTCTCCAAGTTGAACTCATTGCGGGTGAAGCGGGAGAGGAGGTTGCTCTTCCCCACCCCAGAGTCCCCGATGAGCACAACTGGGGGGGCACAAGCACAGCGTCAGCCCCTCCCCTGCAAAGGCATTTTCATCTTGCAGTGTCCACCACCCCAGCCTGGCAGGGATCAGGGACCTCCCCGTGCATCTCCACCCCAGACCTCAACTCTGTTTCATCCATGGAGAAGCTGCAACGACCGAGCTGAGCTTGAAGAGCAGGACCAGCATCCTCGCTCATCCCAGAAAATACGCCTTGAGAGGATTCCTGCCATTGCCCGGAAGTGGCTGAGGGTTTCCTTCCAAGCACTGAGGGCAGGAAGGAATCTAGATTGAGAGGAGATCTTCGGAAGAAATGTTCTCCTACAATGCTGGGGTGGCCCTGGCCCAGGTTGCCCAGAGTAGTGGTGGCTGCCCCATCCCTGGAGGGGTTCCAGGCCAGGTTGGATGGGGTTTGGAGCCCCTGAGCCAGTGGGAGGTGTCCCTGCCCATGGCAGGGATGGGACTGGGTGGGCTTTGAGGTCCCTTCCAACCCAACCCATTCCATTACTCTATGATGCGTGCAACCATGTGCTCAAAAGAGGCAGAAAACCAGAGCCAGGACGTGCGTGGAGATGACCAGACCAGGGAGGCCAAGCAGAAGTGAGGCCCCTATTTCCAGCCCAAGCTCCAACCCTGAGGGCACACAAGAGGACTTAAAGATGTGGTTTCAAAGGAAGCATCCTCCTCCTCCTCCACTGCTGGTCCAGCCCATGAGCCAGGAAGTCCCCAGATGCGCGGTAGCTGAACGCGTTTGCCGCCTGTCCCAATCTGACTGGTTCCTGTAAAACCTGGCACAACAGGCTCTGGGGAGGCTTTATCACGCACCTCCCCTATCAAGTTTGTTGAGTTTATGACTCAACGGGGTTTGATTTGCTTCTAATTCCCGCTCCCCTTGCCGGTTCTGCTCCTTCTCCAGGTACGCTCAAACGCAACCTGCTTCACTTCACCCACCCTGGTGGAACCAAGCTTGGGAGATGCTTCTCCTCACCAGGATCAGGATTGTGACCAGTGGCACATCTGCACTCACTCAAGTAGCCACCATCCTGCAAGGATCGTGCCCCGATAACTCCTTCCCCATCAGCTCCAGCTCATAGGATCCTGGTCCTTTGCACGGGCCGGGATGCAAAGCCTCCGACAACGCCGTCACCCCTTTGCCAAAAGCCTTCTTGCAGGGCACTCAGTAAATTGTGTCCCTCCAGAAGGCCCAACGGCACATGGAGCAGTTCCCTGGAATCACTGAGGGCAGCTGGAAGGCACTGGAGCCTTGCTGGGAATCGCTGTGGCCAGCACGGAGGGAAGGGTGTCTCCTCCATGCAGCGCTGGAAGCCACTGTGGGCAACGTGGAGGACCAGGAGGACCAAGAGAGACTGAGCCACCCTGGTCAAATGGATAGAAAAATGCAGGCTCGGTTCGTTAAGGCTTCCTGAGCCTCAACGCTTTGATCTGGGCTTGGCCTTTAATCAACGGGAAGTTGTCACTTCCCTTGACTCAACTGCCGCGTCCCCGATCCCGGCAGTGCCGTGCTCCTGTCTGCAGCCCCGAGCACTTCCATGGCCCAGGGACAGGAGGGCAGCACAGGCAACGCCTGCAGGAACCCAGGCTTCCAGGAGGCAGCAGGGGAAACTGAGGCATGAGTGTACTGTGGTTGCATCACCACTGCATACCAGTATTAGTAGGGGAAAGCCTTGGGAAGGCAGGGAAGAGGATGGAGGAATTATGGAATGGGTTGAGTTGGAAGGGACCTCAAAGCCCATCCAGTCCCACCCCCTGCCATGGGCAGGGACACCTCCCACTGGCTCAGGGGCTCCAAGAACCATCCAACCTGGCCTGGAACCCCTCCAGGGATGGGGCAGCCACCACTGCTCTGGGAACCTGTTCCAGGGCCTCCCCACCCTCACAGGAGAACATTTCTCCCTAAGATCTCATCTCGATCTCCCCTCTTGCAGCTCAAAACCATTCCCCCTGGTCCTGTCCCTGCCCTCCCTGATCCAGAGCCCCTCCCCAGCTTTCCTGGAGCCCCTTTCAGTCCTGGAAGCTGCTCTAAGGAAGGGGCAGAGCCATCTCGTGTGGGCACACGGACCCCAAGGCCACAGCACGCTCCTCGTGCTCCTATGGGCTTTGCGCCACTCCAGGGCCGCAGGGAGGGGGTTGGACGGGACAGGGATCCAGCAGCTTCGGGAACAGCTCAATGCAGAGGGGGAACGCGCTCAGCCCCTTCCCCCTGAGCCTGGGGGGCAAGAGGGACTGGAGCAGCGTCCTCCACTCCATGCACAACAGCGCTTGAGGCTCTCAGCCCTCGGCGTCTCTGCTGGTGCAGAGAACACACATCCTGTGAGCGCTGCAGAAACATCCTTGGTGCATCCCATCCCACCCCAGCAGTGGGGATGGAAACAGCCTGGAGCTCCACACGGAAGCCCTGAGGAAAGGTCCAAGGAGCAACCATGCCCAGAGCTGTTTCTCATCTCCCTTAGGTCCCTCCAGCAGCTCTTGCCGCGAGCACAGCTGGAATTTGCGTGGTGCTTTGCAACAGGAGAAGGCAGCTGGTGCTCCCATCTCGGTGGAAATCAGGATCACGCCGCTTCGAGCAGTGACCATCTCCCGTTTCTCAGGGGAGAAGGTGGTCTCAGCAGAGCCGTCTAACCCAGAGAGCCTCACTCCGTGTCCCTGAACACTGCGACTCCCTTGGACTTTGCTTCTACTTCAGGAGGGATGAGCAGACCTTGCCTTCAAAACCAAGATCTCTTAATTTTGAGGGGCAACGGAGAGCCCAGGGCTGAGCTTCTCGGGGCTGTGACTCCTGGAGGATCTCAGAGAAAGGGTGGGAAGCACAGGAGGACAAGGGCCACCTCAGAGCCACAATGTTAGCACAACTCTGGGCGAGAAGAAAAGGACACAGCAGCCAAGGCACGACCCAGCTCCATCTGCATCAGACTTTCCCCCTCACCAGGTCCTAGAATAACTCCAGAAAGGAGGAGGATTTTCCTGGCCAGGGGCCAAGGGAGGTGTGCGAGGAACCGGGGTCTTCCGTTGTGTCGGTGGCTGGAATTACTTAGAGCCTTTCGGGGAGGCTGACTCAGAGCCGGCTGAGCTCACTCGCTTAGTTTTATTGCTCGGGAGGTTGTGATGGTGCCAAGTTGTCCCCTCGCTTCCCCCAGCGCCCGCTCCCACCACGGCACAGCAACCGGTGCAAGGGCAGAGCCGCTAACGGCAGGGAACGGCGCAGGTGGTTGGGATGGGGATGCTCTTCAGGGATGCTGGGCTCCTGCCGCCGGGAAAACCAACTCAGCACCATCCTCTCTTCCACACCAGAGAGGTCACACCATGACCAGCACTGGGAAGGACAACTCTGGAGCCCTGGATGCTTTCCCTTAACTGCAGCCAGGTCAGCAGCACAGCTTTTCTCTCTCGGAATCGCTCTCTCAGCGCACAGTACCACTCCTCTCCCCCCAACTACGCAGAGGGGAACACCCAAACCTGCTCAGAGGGTCACAGTGCCGCACAGAGCAGCTTTCCCCACCGCTCCAGCCTCTTCCAAGCAAGGGCACGGCTACTCCTGGATGCTGCACCCATGTGGGGGCTCCAGTATCCCTCGCAGCACTAACGAGCTGTTTTAATTAGCACTAAACTAGCCGCAGACCAGCTTCATGCAAACCCTTGGACCGCGGCAGCGTTTCGACCTCCACCCTGAGGCCACAGCACCACCGATATCCAGCGCTGAGGAGCACCCCAACAAGCCCAGGTCCCCAGCACTGGGAGCTGCATGCTGTATCCCAGTACAAACCAGAGCTCCAGCTCCGTTCCCAAGAGCTCCGCGCGGAGGTAGCAGCGGGCTGAGACCGAGCACAGCTCATTGCAGCCGCGGTCAGGGCGAGGCGGGTCGGGGCACCCACCTTTGAAGAGGTAATCGTACTCGTCGTCCTTGCCCCGCATCTCACCCAGCACCACAGCCTCGCTCCCACTGGGTTAACTGGGATTTCCGGGCCTTATCCAGCCCTGGCCGGGGCTGATCCCTGTGCACTCATTGGCGGTCACAGCCCTTCCTCCTCCACCCCCATTGGTGCTCAGGGTTGTCCATCACCGCTCAGGTGTGCTCACCTGGCCAGGTAAGGGGGGGGGGGCAGGTATGTGGCTGCTCCCATGGGTAGGGACAATTGGGATAAACCCCTCTGGCAGGACACGGCCGAGATGTGGTTCTTGGTGGTGGCAGAGCCCCCAGGGCTCTGCTCCCTGCTCAGCACCACCGTGCTCTCACCAGGGCGCTGAGGTGCACGGCATTGGCGTGTCCTCCTGTCCTTCAGCAGGAAAAGGCCACCAACAACAACTCATGGGCCACCGACCGATGGGGACAGTCCTCCGCGCCCCTGAGACGGGAGCCGGGCTGACAGATCTTGCACCATCCAAGGGGAAAGCAAGTGCCCAGCACAGGAGGAAGATACAGAGATATGGAAAGAGATGAAGAATCCGGCAGTAATTCTCCCGTTTCCAAGAGGTTTTGGATAACTGGTTGGGGCCAAGTCATGGTGCGGGCTGAGAAAGTGCCATCTGACCCCTAAAAGCCATCGCTGGTGGATTGGGAAAGGCTGTGTGGGCAGAAGGCACACAGGGACCACAGCACGGGGCTGGGCTCTTCGGGTGCTTGTGATCTCCAGCATGCCCTGGAGGTGGGGACCAAGGGATGGGACCACAAACACGCAGGAATTCCAGCTCAGCCAACCTGCGTTTCGCAAGTCCTTTAATGGTTGAGTCACCGTTGTGGTGGACACGGAGCTGCTCCTGCGCCCCTTGGCTCTGCACCGAGCCCCGTTCCACGTGCAGATGGGAGGGACCTTCTTGAGGTCCTACCACCACGCTTGTCCCATATCTGGGATGGGGATGAAGGTGTGCCGAGGGCTGAGCACTGCCACTTTGCTCCGTAGGGTTTGGGATGATGCTGGAGCAGTCAGAGACCTGCGGGGACGGCCACATCCCCAGCGTGTGGCACAGGGTGGACCCGCGGGAGCAACGCCACGGCCAGAGGCAGTCGGAGTGGCTCCTGGTGCTGGCACAATCCTGGCCGAGAAGGTCCTGGTTCCTTCCCAGCGGTGCCTGGGGTCTCTCAGTCCTCTGCACCGCAGCTCTGGAGGGGCGGAGGGATCCACACATGGTGCTGGTGCTGATCAGGGTCCAGCAAATACAAAGCAGACAGAGCAGAGCTCGCGGCATCGGCGCTTCCCACTGTTTATGGCAGAATTTGGCCACTGCTGGTCCGCACCGCACCAGGACGGGGGTGACACCATCTGTGCCGGTGGCCGGATGGATGGATGTTGGAAGCAGACCCAGCTCTACCCCACTGGCGTGTCCAGGGCTGGGGGGTCCCCGGGGGCACCCTGGGACGCGTGGCCGGCTCAGAGGGCCACGCAGCATGGGCGCTTCTCCGGCTGCGCCACGGCCGCGCTCTCCGGGCTCTCGTTGGTGAGTGACACCGTGTTGCTTTGGCTGCTCCTCTGCTTCTGCTGCTGCACTTTGTGGAAGATCTCTAGAGAACAAGAGGTGTTGGGGGGTCAGCCAAGGGTCCCCCAAGGGAAGCAGGGACAGCTTTGAGCCTGCAGCCCCCATTGATCGCCCACACTTGGCTCTCTTTGCCCTTGTGCAGCAGAGGGGTTGAGTTGAGGGGCACCAAGGGTGCAGCTCCCTGAGGTTGCGTCCTTCCAGTGCTTTGGGAACACCCTACGCTTGGGCAATTTCCTCTTGCCCAACCTGGGATTAGTGCCTCACCCCATACCGGAGCTGGCAGCTCGCCGGACAAGGCTCGGTCGGCACCGTACGGCCGCGCTCCTGCCCCAATGTCATTCCTAGAGAGGTCCTACTGGCCAAGCGTTGCCCATCTCCATCCCCGTGGCCCCCCAGGTTCTCGTGGCCGGTTCAGCAGCATGCTGGAGCCATTGAGTCAGGAGCTCAGGGCAACAGGAAGGGAAACCATGGATTACAGGGGGAGGAAAAGGAGCCCCCAGGGCTTTGGAGATGCCCCAGGGCTGTGAGAACAAAGCCATGGGGTGCGGAGAGTGAACCACCCAACGCAAAAGACCGGAAACCAAACCAGCCAGAAAGACAACAACGCTGAAACCAGCCCGAACGAGCTCACGTGGAGCAGGGCAGAGAAGACATCCTCTGCCCAGCCCTGTGTCTCCGGTAAGGAACCCCGTGACGCCCCAGGACCCTGCTGCATGTACCCTTCAGGATGGTCTCAAACGCCTGCTCGACGTTGGTGGAATCCAGCGCCGAGGTCTCGACAAACAGCAGCCCATTGTTGTCTGCAAAGAGAGACCCCCCCCAAGACAATGCCAACCCCAGCGAGGGCACAGCTCCATTCCTGAACCCGTTTAGAGATGTTTTTGGCCCACACTGGTGCAGGTCGCTGATCTCAGGGAGGATCCCCAGCCAGGGCGTCAGCCCGTACCTGCAAACATTTTCGCCTCCTCCATGGGCACCTCTCGAGCCTCCGCGAGGTCAGTCTTGTTCCCCACCAGCATGACAGTGATGTTGGCCTCGGCGTGGTCGTACAGCTCCTTCAGCCAGCGGTCCACCACGTTGTACGTCTGGTGCTTGGTGATGTCAAAGACAACCAGGGCACCTACGGCCCCTCGGTAATACCTATGGGAGAACCTCACCATCACCCCACGCTTTGGATACCCCCCACAACCTCCTCACCCATGGGGCTCCATGACGAGGGGGTCACCACCCAAGAACCACAGTTTCAAGCATCCCATCCTTACGCAGAGGTGATGGCGCGGTACCGCTCCAGCCCGGCTGTGTCCCAAATTTGAGCCTTCACCACAGCGTTTCCCACCGTGATGGTGCGGGTGGAGAACTCCACGCCAATAGTGGTGCGGCTGTCGTGGTTGAACTCGTTGCGGGTGAAGCGGGAGAGCAGGTTAGTTTTTCCCACCCCGGACTCCCCGATGAGGACAACTGCAGAAAGAAGGGAGAAAGCCCACCGGAGCTGTTGAGGAGGGGACAGAGCTTCTCCGAGACACTTGGTAGTCATTCAGAGAACCCTCTCTGACCAGCCAGCACCTCGTCGCCTTGGCACTGTGGTAGCCAAACCACCCAAACGGCCGGCACAGGGCATCCCTCACTGCCTGATGATCCCAGATGTGGGCACGAAGCCAGGCAGGTGCGACCTGGCATGGTCACCCCTTCAGCAAAAGGTGGTCCCATCCCCACGCCAGGAGCTCGCAACCCCTCACGTGCCCCTGAGCCACCTCGGCTGAGCCCACCCGTGTTCCCCATCTCCTGGTTCAGGGGAACGTTCAGGGGGAACGTTCAGCGCCGTTCAGGGGGTCCCAATCACCAGGTAACGGGGGGAGGATGAGCATGCCGGCAAGCCCTGGGTCACCCTGCTGTGGTGGCCACCCAGGACTGGCAGAACATCGAGCCTCTCCGTCTCCCAGGGGAGCACCGAGGTCCAGCAGGTCTGGACTGGAAGAGAGCTGGGACACCGGGACCTGCAGAACTCAAGCTGAGGAGCAAAAGGTTGTGCCCCATTTCTCCAGCCAAGGTTTGACCCCCATGTCCTCTGTGAGTGCCACCACCCAGGTCACTGCAGCAGAACGACTTTTAAACGCCCGTTGCTTTCTCTGGGCTCACACGGCGGTTCTCTCTCGCACACTCCCACTCAGCCCCCACCACACGCCAGCGATTCGCCCAGTGTCCCCCACGTTTGTGGCGCAGGATTGGATCTCCCTGTGCCTCTGTGGACCCCGTTCACCACCACTGACGTCGCTGCCGTGGGACACGACCACGAGCTGGCGCCTGCCCCCCAATCCCTTGACGCTTCCCAGCTCCCGGTGCACATCAGAGCTGTTGGGATGGTCAACAACATCCCAGTTTGGGCCACGGCAGCCTTGAGGGGGAATGCACCTCAGTTTCCTCCCCACAGCCCTGGACCTCCATCGCTTTTGGGGCCGGGGGTTCACGTGGAGATGAGGACTCACCCTTGAAGACAAAGTTATAATCCTCCTCGGCGCTGCCCATGGCGCTGCCGGCGCTTGGTTTCCTCCTTCCCGCTGCGGAGCCTCAAGCAGGCGGCGCGGGGCGGGACGAGAGGCACCCAGGGAGGCGATGGAAGGGGCAAAGGTTCCTCTGTGCCGGAGAGCGAGCGGGAAGCCAGCGAGACGTGGGGTCCAGGGAAAAGGAGTGGGATCTGGGGGAAGGACGCGAGGCCGCTTGGGTTGGCGATGCCGCTTGACTCAAGGGGTGGGACCGGGTGTCGCAGCGCAGGTTGGGCAGGTAGTGTCACCCCTGGGCCCGTCACGGGGTGGCCGGAGGAGGAGCTGGGACCTGATCCTGGCCGCTGCCAGCGCAGGGCAGGCTGGGCAGTGTTGGCAACCAAAGCCAGAGCAGAAACCCCAGCTCAGCCCAACTCCAACTGGTGCGAACGCGCCTTTCCTTCGCCTCTGCTGCCATCGTGTGAAAGTCGGGGAAAGCGGGGAAGGAAAAGAGCCTCCAGACACCTCAATTCAGCCAAGCGGAGGGCTCCGTTCCGTCGCACTCACTCCCTTTTGCCCTGGTTTTCCCCAAAGCACTGCTTGGTCCCCCCCAACCCTCTGCGAGTGCGTTCCCCCCCAGCTCCTCCTTCCATCCCCAAGAGACACAAAAGGACGCAAGTATCCAACACACTTTTATTCCCCCTCGGCTTTTTCGCTCCCAACCCCTCAGTTTTTGAAGGCCACCCCAAAGAAGGAACCACGTCAAGGATGCTCATGGGGCCGCTCACCAACCCACGCTGGGTCGGGGGTGAAGCAAACGGCGTGGTAGCATCTCCGAGCTCCTCCGCTCACGTGCTCAGGATGCGGCCACCTGCGTGAGCGGCTCCTCCAGGTACTGGACCAGCGCCTGCGCCTGCGAGCAGAGAGCGCTGTGGGTTCTCCAACCCGCGTGCAAGCTGCTCACACGCTTATCTGAATTTATAGTTCATCTGAGAGCCTTTATAAAGTGCGGTGAAGGGCTCCAGGGGACAGAGGAGCCTCTGCAAGGAGGACTGGGATGGTGGGGAGGCCCTGGCCCAGGTTGCCCAGAGCAGTGGTGGCTGCCCCATCCCTGGAGGGGTTCCAGGCCAGGTTGGATGGGGTTTGGAGCCCCTGATCCAGGGGGAGGTGTCCCTGCCCATGGCAGCGGTGGGACTGGATGGGCTTTGAGGTTCCGTCCAACCCACCCCATTCCATAATTCCAAGTTCCTTAAAATGGAGAATTTGCTGTTTCCCATGGCTGAAGGAGCAAAACCTCGTTGGTCAGAGGAGCTGCAGCCTGGAGATGCCTCACTGCATCCCATGATGAGTTACGTGGGGCTCACATGAGCCGCAGCCCAGAAGGAGCTCATCTTTAGGCCAGGCTATGAATTCATCAAGGCTCCTCAGAGCAGCTTCCAGGACTAAAAGGGGCTCCAGGAGATCTGGGAGGGGCTCTTGATCACGGAGAGGAGGGAGAGGATGAGGGGAAGGGTTTTGAGCTGCAAGAGGGGAGATTGAGATGAGATCTTGGAGAGAAATGTTTTGCTGTGAGGGTGGGGAGGCCCTGGCCCAGACTGCCCAGAGCAGTGGTGGCTGCTCCATCCCTGGAGGGGTTCCAGGCCAGGTTGGATGGGGCTTGGAGCCCCTGAGCCAGTGGGAGATGATCCAGAGGTGGAACTGGATGGGCTTTGAGGTCCCTTCCAACCCAATCCATTCCATCATTCTATAAGAGGCGTCCCAGGCACGGCAGCTTCCTCCACCGCTCCCATTCTCTTCCTCCTCACCAGCTCTTTCCCAGCCCCACGGTCCCTCCCCAGCAGCATTACCTTGGCCTTCAGCATCCCGAATCCCACCGTCTCCTTGGCGTACATGCAGAGCAGCAGGTTCGCCACCCGCGTGATGGCCACTCGCCCCTCCTACCCAGGGAGAAACAGCACCCGTCGCACCCCAAACTTGGTCCTGGGGGACCCCCAGAGCCATGGCGGTGCCGGGGTCCCCGGGGAGGGGTGGGCAGCCCCCAGCCCCACCTACCATGCAATCCATGAGGATGAATTTGAGGTTGTCCTCATTGAAAGCTTGGTGGCCGTTCTTGTCGTAAGCCACCCAGATGTTGCTGGCGATGGCCGCGGTGACCCTGGCGTCGGTGTCACCGTAGCCCGAGTAGGCGAGCAAGGAGCCCTCATTGTTCAGGAGTCTGGGAAGGAGATGGGGGGTACGGATCGGTGCCCGCAGCCCCCACTGGAGATGGGCACCAGACCCCACCGCACCGTCCAACGCTGACCAAGCCAATGCCGTGCATTGCTCAGCACCATCCATCATGCACCATGCAAAGCCCAGCATGGTCTATCGCTCAGGACCATGCACTGTGCACCATGCACAGCCCAGCCCTGTGCAGTGCTCAGGACCATGCAGCATGCCCAGCACCCTGCACAGCTCAGCACCCTGCACAGCT
The DNA here is from genome assembly GCF_017976375.1 of Cuculus canorus. Classification (NCBI taxonomy): domain Eukaryota; kingdom Metazoa; phylum Chordata; class Aves; order Cuculiformes; family Cuculidae; genus Cuculus; species Cuculus canorus. The sequence goes on from NC_071428.1 coordinate 3,260,369, forward strand.
CAGCATAGTTCAGCACCCTGCATGCTCAGCACCCTGCACAGCTCAGCATAGCTCAGCACCCTGCATGCTCAGCACCCTGCACAGCTCAGCACCCTGCATGCTCAGCACCCTGCATGCTCAGCACCCTGCACAGCTCAGCACCCTGCACAGCTCAGCATAGCTCAGCACCCTGCATGCTCAGCACCCTGCATGCTCAGCACCCTGCACAGCTCAGCATAGCTCAGCACCCTGCATGCTCAGCACCCTGCACGCTCATCACCCTGCACAGCTCAGCCCCCTGCACCCCCTCGCACCCCCTCCGCCGCGGCAGCGCCGTTCCCAGAGCACGGAGCGCCATTTCGCGGCCAGGGCGAGGCGGGAGCAGCGCCCGCGGCCCCGGTCCCTACTCACAGGGTGCTCTGGACCCCGCCGGTGTTGGCCTGGCTCAGCACCTGCGTCAGGGCCTTGGGGCGCAGCATGGCGGCGGCGGCGGGGCGGGGCCACCCGGAAGGGGGCGTGGTCTCATAAAGGGGAGTGGTCTTTGCACTAGAGGGGCGTGATCATGCCCCTTTGGGGGCGTGGTTTCACGCAATGGGCGTGTCCATCCAATATATGGCAGTTGTCTCCGGAAAAGGCGTGGTCACTCCCCGAGGGGGCGTGGTCTCTCATTGGGTGTGTGATCTCCCGGAAGTGGGGGCGTGGCCTACAGGAAGAGGGGTGTGCTGGGCGCGGGGCACGCCGGGAGTTGTATTTCAGGGCGCGGAGCGATGGTAGAAGGGGGGGCTGGTACCCAGGGGGGCACCCAGCACCCCGCCTGGAGGCCAGGGAGATCCCAAGGCACCCAGAGCGGTGGGAAGAAGGCAGGGGGTCAAGCAGGGTTTCAGGAAGCTGGGGGGGCTGGGAGTGCGGGCCACAGCCCCTGCTTTGCCTTGTCTTTTATTTATCTATACGTTTTTATCTGTATTATTTTATATTTTGGGGTTGTTATCCCCATCATGAGAAGGATATGGGACCATTGGAACCAGCCCAGAGGAGGACACAGAGATGATGCAAGCGCTGGAGCACCTCTTGTACGAGGACAGGCTGAGAGAGTTCTCCATCCCAGAGAAGAGAAGGCACCAGGGAGACCTTAGAGCTGCTTCCAGGGCAGAAAGGAGCTCCAGGAGAGCTGGGGAGCAGTCATAGCTGCCCCATCCCTGGAGGTCTTCAAGGCCAGGTTGGATGGGGCTTGGAGCCTCTGATCCAGTGGGAGGTGTCCCTGCCCATGGCAGGGGTGGGACTGGATGGGCTTTGAGGTCTCTTCCAACCCAACCCGTTCCATAATTCCTCCCTCCTCTACTCTGCATTTCCAAGGCTTTCCCATACCAATACTTCTGGCTGCAGTAGTGATGCAGAACGGAACGCATGTGCCTCAGTTTCCCTTGGCTGTTCTTAGTGCTTTCTCCTGGCAGCCTGGACTCCTGCAGGTATCAGCTGCACTACAGTCCTGGATGGATCTAGTGGGAGGGCTCCCCGATCCAGTGGGTTTTGAGCTGAAAGAGGGGAGATTGAGATGAGATCTTGGGGAGAAATGTTTTGCAGTGAGGGTGGGGAGGCCCTGGCCCAGGCTGCCCCGAGCAGCGGTGGCTGCCCCATCCCTGGAGGGGTTCCAGGCCAGGCTGGATGGGGCTTGGAGCCCCTGAGCCAGTGGGAGGTGATCCAGAAGTGGGACTGGATAAGCTTTGTGGTCCCTTCCAACCCAACCTTTTGAACGACCCCTCTCCGCAGCGCTGCAGTTCCCCCTCCCGGTCACAGGGGGCGCTGCTGGCGGCGCTGGTGCTCGAGGCTCCGCTCTGGCGCGCGCCGCCTTTCTGTTGGCGGCGGCCCGGGCTGGCGGCGAAGATGGCGGAGCCGAGCGGCGGCGGCGGTGGAGGAGGCGGAGGCGGCCCCGGTCCTGGCCCCGGCCCCGGTCCTGGCCCCGGCCCTGGCGGGGAAGGCGAGACGGGGCTGAGCGGCCCAGGAGGGGTTCTGATCCGCGTCACGGTGAAGACCCCCAAGGATAAGGAGGAGATCGTCATCGCCGACGGCGCCTCCGTGCGCGAGGTGGGGGCGGGACCGGGGGTTGTGAGGGGGTGGGGGCGGACTGGAGGGGCTGGTTTGGGGGGGCGGGGGGTGAGAGACGGCTGGTTTGGGGAGTAAAGGGCTAAAGAGGACGAGGAGGGCAGGAGAGGCTGGTGGAGGGGGGTGAGGGGGGCGGGAGGGGCTGCTTTAGGGGGGTAAAGGGCTAAAGAGACCGGGGGGGGCAGGGTTTGGGGGGTGAGGGGCTGAAGAATCCTCGTGGGGGCTGATTTTAAGGATTGAGGGGTCTTGCTGGGCTGGTTTTGGGTCTAATGGAGCTAGTTTGGGGGGGCTGAGAGGCTGGGGGACTGGTTTGAGGCATCAGGAGGGGCTTCTTTGGGAGTGAGAGGCCGGGGGGAGGCTGGTTTGGGGGGTGAGAGAGCCGGGGAGTCTGGTTTGGGGGGTCTGAGAGGCTGGGGGGGTGCTGGATTTGGGGAGTGAGGAGCTCTGGGGACCTGGAGAGGTTGGTTTTGGGGTGTGAGGGTCTGAGGCAGCCCTGGGGGGGGTTGGTTTTGGGGGTAAGAGGTTATGGGAGTGATCATTTTGGGGAGCGAGAGGCTGAGAGGGCCTTGAGGGGCTTGTTTTGGAGGGTGAGAGGCTGACGGGGCAGGTTTTTTGGTGGCAGAGCTTGTTTTTGGTGGGGAGAGGGGCTGAACAGAGGGGCTTTTTGGGTAGAGAGAAGGATTTTGGAGTGGGAGTAAGAGGGTCAGGGACCCTGAGAAGTGAGGGAACATGGCTTGGGGTTGGAGGGGAGGCCTAGAGGGACTTGGCAGGGGGGTTGGAGACCTGGTCCTGGGTTGGCAGGAACTGAGGAGTCTTGGGGGCACCCCAAGCTTTTGGGGCCTCCTTGCAGGAGCCAGGCTTTGAGGGGTCTGGGAGACCTGGGTGAGGGCAGGGGCCTTTGAGCAGGGAAATGGGAATGGGATCGGGATGTGGGGGGGAAGTGGTGCTGGGGAGGGTCTGTGGGTGTTGGAATTAGTTGGTGATGTGTGAGGGGCATGGAGAGAGAGGTGGGGAAGGGAGATTTGGTGGGTGGTGGCTGTGGGAAGATGGGCGGGGGTCTTGGGGGCCCGGCCCGTGGGATGGGCTGCGTGGGAGGTGGGAGGAAAGGTGTTCCCTGAGTGTGGGACGGGTGCTGCGATCGGGAGAAGCATCTTTGGGAGCAGAACCATCTTTGGGCTCCCTGTGGCAAGAGTCTGGGAGGTAGATTCCACTGGTGAGAGCCAGGCAAGTCTGATTGGATAGAGCGAAGGAAAAGGAACATCAACCCATGTGTGGGCTTTGGGGGGCTTTGCTCCTGTGAGGGAACTGTGTGTGGGTGAGCAGGAGGGGCTGAAATTCGCAAGGATTGGCTCAAGCACGGTCAAAGCGGCTTTGCCCACCAGCACAAGGTGTCATCGACACGGCTCTTGGCTTCTCGGCTTGTGGTGCTCTTCGATCCGGGGTGTAGGACATGAGGTTGCAGTGTGAAGGACCTGGTGGAGATCTTGGGGTAGGCGGGGGCTGTGGTACATGGGACATGCGTCCCTCTGGCTCCTTTCCAGTCGGCTTCTCGGAGCCTGTTGGTGTAAATGAGATGTTAAGTGAAGGCATGGAGCTTTGCGATCAGGATGAGCTGGGGCTCGGGGCTGCACTCTCGCAGGTATTGGTTTTGAGAGTTCTGATGCGGAGCCTGTGAGCTCCTCTGGGACCGGTCTGTGCTTTGCTTTCCATCCTGGCCTTTCCCTCTGGATTTCCTGCAGTTTGTGGCTTCCAAATGTGAGGCTTTTTTCCCCCTTACAAATCAGTTTGGGAATGCCTAGTGGCAATCTCACCGGTAGGCGTTACTCCCACCGCATCCCACCGTATGGAAGAGGTGTCCGTGTGCTGTGGTGTGGCATCCTCATAGGGAATTCAGCCGCAGAAATAGGAATTGGAGAAGACCTAGTTTCTTTCCATTGGCTGCTAAAGGATTGTTCCCTTTTCCATAGAGCTCTGTCCTGTATTAAAGCAGAGTTGGGCTTTCCTTAAGAAAAAAAATCAGATGAGCAAGAGGCAAAAAACAGTTCAGTCATTCAGAGGATGAGCGATGTGTTTGTATTAGACCTAAGAGAGACACTCGATCTTGCTCTGGAAGCCTTTGGCTCTTCTAGAGGTAATTGCTCCATTCTTCCTGAAATTTCCTCCACGTTTTGTAAGCACACAGAGCTTTTCTTTGTTGATTTTATTCCCTTAACACCTCAGACGTTTTCAAGAGCTGGTGACTAGATTGGTTCTGGCATGGGCTCCTCTGAGATGAGGCACCAAAGGACCAGTGGTTCCTTGTGCTCTTTGCAGAGTGAATTACGATATCTGGAGCATCAGCTTTAAATTTCTGGTCTCAGTCTTTTGCCTGACAAATGCTTTGTTTGTTTTTTCAGTTCAAAGAAGAGATTTCCAGGCGGTTTAAAGCCAAACAGGATCAGCTGGTTCTGATCTTTGCTGGGAAGATCCTGAAGGATGGAGACACGTTGAATCAACACGGGATCAAAGATGGGCTGACCGTACACTTGGTCATTAAGACTCCGCAGAAGTAAGAAACTATTCTGTCTTGGTGGGCTGAGGGTGAGTGGATGGTGGGAATAAACGAGGGTGGAGGATTTCTGTCCTGCCAGTGACTGAAGTGAGTCCTTGTGTGAAGCCTTTAGGGCCCTCCTGGCTCTTACTTTGTCACGGCTTTCATGTGGCTATGGGGCTTATTGCCTGCCCTGTCCGTTCCCCGGCTTGTGGCAAATACCTGAGGGGCCTGACTCTTCTTTAACACAATTTGGTTGTGTGTTGAGCCTTTAAAATTTAGTAATCTTGGAAGAACTCATTGGAATTTGGTGCTAGTTCTAACAAAAATATGTCACAAGCAGTGACCCAGGGCTCTGGGTTGGGGTTCTGTCTGTTTAATCTCTTTAGTCATGACCTGGACAAGGGGATCAAGTGCTCCCTCAGTTTGCGGATGACACCAGGCTGGGTGGGAGTGTTGATCTGCCTGAGAGCAGGAAGGTTCTGCAGAGGGATCTGGACAGGTTGGAGCTGTGGCCAAGGCCAGTGGGATGGTCTTCACGAGGCCAAGTGCTGGGTGCTGCATTTGGGTGACAACCCTGTGCAGCTCCAGGCTTGGGGAAGAGTGGCTGGAAAGCTGCCTGGCAGAAAAGGCCCTGGGGATGTTGCGTGACAGCAGCTGAACATGAGCCAGCAGTGGCCCAAGTGGCCTAGGAGGCCACCAGCATCCTGGCTTGGATCAGCCACGGGGTGGCCAGCAGGAGCAGGGACGGGATCGTCCCCCTGGACTCAGTGCTGGTGAGGTTGCAGCTCTAAGCCTGGATTCAGTTTCGGGCCCCTCAGTCCAAGAAAGACCTTGAGTGGCTGGTGTGTGTCCGGAGAAGGGAACGGAGCTGGGGAAGGGGCTGGAGAACAGGGGTTGTGGGAACGGCTGAGGGCCCTGGAGCTGTTTAGTCTGGAGAAGAGGAGGCTGAGAGGAGACCTTATTGCACTCTGCAACTGCTTAAAAGGAGGTTGTAGTGAGGTGAGTGCTGGTTTCTTCTCCCAAGTAACAAGTGATGAGATGAGAGGAAATGGCCTCAAGTTGTGCTGGAAAGGTTTAGATTGGGTATTGGGAAACCTTCCTTCACTGGCAGAGGCTGCCCTTGGCAGTGGGGGAGTCCCTGTCCCTGGGCGAGGTCAAAAACCATGTGGCCGTGGCACTTTGGGACATAGCTCAATGGGCACGGTGGGGTTGGACTGGATGAGCTTAGAGGCCTTTTCCAGTCTTAGTGATTCCACGATTCTATGAAATTGCTTTTAACAGCAATCACTTTCCCAATGAATTGGTTTTGAAGTTGAAACACGTACACAGTTTTACTTTCGGTTCTATCATGCACTTTGCTCTGAGCCTGTGTGGCTGCTCATTCGTGTCCGTCTGCACCGTGTGGCTTGACCTGAGAAAGGGGCTGGGGATTGACCCCAAGGTCCTGCAGGGCTGGGATTTTCCCAGTGTTCCCCAGGGAAGTGGTGGGCACCAAAGGCTCTTGGGAACCGATGCTGTCCCTCAGGCCCAGCCGTGTCCTGTTGATCTGAAACCCTCTTCAGAACCTTTCCTTGAGCTCTAGGAGAGCCGATGGGGCCACTGTGCAGCCCTGCTGCGCCCACGGAGAGCTGCCTTCCTGCCTGAGTCTTGATCAGGGAAGGCAGGGATAGAATGAGGAAGAACAGTTTTCAGCTGAAAGAGGGGAGATTAAGATGAGATCTTAGGGAGAAATGTTTTGCTGTGAGGGTGGGGAGGCCCTGGCCCAGGTTGCCCGGGGAAGCTGTGGCTGCCCCATCCCTGGAGGGGTTCCAGGCCAGGTTGGATGGGGTTTGGAGCCCCTGAGCCAGTGGGAGGTGTCCCTGCCCATGGCAGCAGTTGGAACTGGATGGGCTTTGAGGTTCCTTCCAACCCAAAGCATTCCATGGTTCGATGATTCTTTCCTCCCCTCTTTTTCACAAAGACAAGCACCCCCCCATTCTGGGTTTGACATCTCCGAGCACCATGACAGCTCGGTGCTCTTTACCCTCGTCTCTACGCCAAACTGTGGTGCTTGTGAACCATTTCAAAGGGTAAACAAGAGACCTGTCCTGGATTGCTCTTTTTAGTCATAGTCAGGTGCTTACTGAAGACTTTACATCCTTTTCCTGTGCCGAGAGAAACCAAGTGACCTTTCTCTAGTTTCCTTCTTCCTTTTTTGTTCAGCTTCCTTTTTGCTTTGTTTTCCCCACTCTCTGCCTCCCTCTCTGTGCCTGCTGGTTTGTAGCAGCAGTGAGGCGAGTCTGGAAAGTGCACAGGGATCTTCAGGTGTTATTGTTGAAGTTTTAGAATAAGAGTGGAAAAGAAAGGGGAGTCAGAGAAAGGAATCATTCTTGGTTGGGTTAAAAAAGATCGAGAAGTCATTGTTGTTATTTACTTGTCAGTGGCACAATAGCATGTCTTGGTTAAGGTGAATAAAGTGAATTTATGGTCTAATTCCATGTGAAATCTCTTTAGCTCCAGTCCAAGAATCACTGTCGTGACTACAGGTGCTTCAGAGAATCTTTAAATGTTCCCTTTTGAATTCCTGTAGAAGTCCTGAGGAGTAACTGTCATTACAAGGTCCTGACCTGGGTTGGTTTACCCCACAAAGTTCATGTCCAGCATCTGCTGTGCTGTGGCTTAAGTCATGGCACCTGCGTGTGTGTTAAAAGAACCTTTGATCACCCATTGTTGGATGGAGAAGCCTTCCGTGCAAGGCAGAGATGGGAATTCATAGCCAAACTGGCCAGCAACGTTCCATAGCTTCCTGGGAGCTGCCTCGCACCTCAGTTTCCCAACCTGTAGAGTCATGCTGAGAGTTGGCTTTGCCCCCAGGAGCACTGATAGGAATGCTGAGTGCATGGGAGGGTTTGCAGCGAAGCAGAATCTTGCTTACCCCTTGTGCTAGCCCTGCTGTAACCTCCTGTGGCTTCTGTGGGAGCAGCAGGAGGATTTTCCTGTTTGGAAGAAACTCGTTGCTCAAGGATATAGCTGAGGTAAATAGTTCAGTCTCATTCAGGGTAGACCGCGATACGACTCTATGTAGGACCGGTCAGGCTCCTTTGTGCAGGCCAGGATGAAATGTCAGGGTCTGGGATGCATCAGGATGGGAGGCGGGTTCCGGCAGATGGGAGGCATTTGGGAGCGCAGCTGTGCTGGCAGGAGCGGGAGCAGCCCGGGCCGGCTGCTGCGGGGACAACGGGCGCGAGGGGGGCTTGGTCAGCGTGGGGTGCACTGTCCTGTGTCCCCCCCACCCCCCCCACCCCCCCAAGGAATCTGCTCACTATTCCCAAATCCCAGGCCATTTCCAGGGGCGAGAGCTACCCTCCAGGAAGACCTGGGCAGGCTGGAAGAGTGGACTAGCAGGAACTTTGTGAAGTTCAATGGAGAGGTCATTCCAGTACCTGAAAGGGGCTACAAGAGAGCTGGAGAGGGACTATTCGCAAAGGCTTGTAGGACGAGGGGGATCAGATGTAAACTGGAGAGGGGCAGATTTACAGCAGACATAAGGAAGAATCTCTTCACCATGAGAGTGATGAGGTGCTAGAAGAGGTTGCCCAGGGAAGCTGTGGCTGCCCCATCCCTGAAGGCATTCCAGGCCAGGTTGGATGGGCCCTGGGCAGCCTGAGCCAGTGGGAGGTGTCCCTGCCTATGGCAGCAGATGGGACTGGATGATCTTTCAGGTGCCTTCCAGCCCAAACTGTCCTATGATTCTTTAATGCCTCTGTTTGTTTCTTTGCAGGATCCAAGAATCAACATCTTCTTCTGCCCCCAATGCTGCTTTTGCCCCCTCTACAACCCCTTCTCCGGCTGCCCCATCTCAGCCTTCCACATCCGGCAGTGCGGTGTCTGACGCAGGGAGCGGCAGCAGACGGAGCAGTGGGTCAGGGACCATGGGAGGGCCTGGAGATGGAGGCCCCAATAGTGCTACATCCATCCTGTGTAAGTGCCGGTGCTGAGGTGTGACACGATGGAATTCCCTAGGATTAGACCAAGGACTTGAGGCCCTTGCCCCTGTAGTCATCTCTGCTTGTTGTAGGCTTTGCATGAGTTGCTTCCACCAGCATTCCTAACTTTCCCTGCTCCGGATAATGCCAAAGCTTTTCCTGAAGCATATGTAGGGGTGTCCTCTCTCGGAGCTGTCTGCTGTAGGAAACTAGGATACCCTTGGATCGATGTGGGTGCAGTTCAGCTGATGTACTTGTCCTCTTTTTGCAGCTGCCGACAGTTACTGACTGACTCACGCCTCTCTCCCCGTGTGTTGTTCCCTCTCCAGCTGGCTTTGGCGGCATCACTGGGCTGGGCAACCTTGGCATGGGTTCTGCCAACTTTATGGAGCTCCAGCAGCAGATGCAGCGGCAGTTGATGTCCAACCCGGAGATGCTTTCTCAGATCATGGAGAATCCCTTGGTGCAGAACATGATGTCCAACCCTGACCTCATGAGACAGATGATCATGGCCAATCCTCAGATGCAGCAACTCATGGAGCGCAATCCGGAGATAAGCCATATGCTGAATAACCCGGAGCTCATGAGGCAGGTGAGTCAGCATGCCAGGATCCTGTTTAAAACAGGTTCAGGAGCATCTCTGTGGACCAATTTCAATGTCTGCTCTCCAAAGGGAGAGTGTGAATGCCAGATCAGTGATTCCGGAGATCTCCTTCCTCCTGTAAGCTCCCCACAGACAGATGATAGTCCTGAGTTGTGTGAATACCGATTTCTCAGCCCACGTGCCTACAGCTCGTCTCCCTTTCAGGGCTATTGAATCCATCGTGTGTCAGGAAAAAAAAAGGCGTGCTGGGGTCATCCTAGCATGCTGCGTGCAAGGCTATTGTGTTCTGGTGCAGGAACGGATCAGAACATGGATTTGTTGGAGCAAGTCCAAAAGAGGCCACAGGGATGATCCAAGGGCTGGAGCACCTCCCATATGAGAACAGGCTGAGAGAGTTGGAGTTGTTCAGCCTAGAGAAGAGAAAGCTCCGATGAGACCTTAGGGTGGCTTCCAGGACTGAAAGGGGCTCCAGGAAAGCTGGAGAGGGGCTCTTGGTCAGGAAGTACAGGGACAGGACGAGGGTGAATGGTTTTCAGCTGAAAGAGGGGAGATTGAGATGAGGTCTCAGGAAGAAATATTTTGCTGTGAGGGTGGGGAGGCCCTGGCCCAGGTTGCCCAGAGCAGTGGTGGCTGCCTCATCCCTGGAGGGGTTCAAGGCCAGGTTGGATGGGGCTTGGAGCCCCCTGATGCATTGGGAGGCAGGGATTGGAACTGGATGGGCTTTGAGGTTCCTTTCAACCCAAGCCATTCTGTGATTCTATGATTGGGAGTAAAAGCAGTCGTGGAGAAGTGAAGTTGCTGCAGAATCTTTTTGTTCTCTCCATTTTTTGATAGATTAAATGCAGGCTACAGAGGTGTACGGTCAATATTGTCTGCAGAGCACCAGTTGTAAGCCAGGATCCTAGAGGTCTCGATTCTCTGTACAGTCTCAGAACCGGGAGAACCCACGTCCCAGAGGACTATCTGGATGAGCAAAGATTTGCTGGAAGGGAAGCATAAGGGATAAGAGAGAGACTGAGTGTTAAATAGCCCTTGATAGGACTCTGCTGTTCCCCCAGGATACCTTGCCAGGAGATCTTTTTGGGTTGCTGCTGGATGAGCCTTGTTTTCATCTGCTTCTTGGTTGTCTTTCTTTCAACTATCTCAGCCATACATGAAATTCCAGAGCTGCAGGATTAAATTGTGAATGATCTGTACTTATGCAGCATCTCAAATGAGATCTGGATGTTCCTTGTGCAGGGCAGACCCATCAGAAGTCCTGAGAGGGTGAATTTCTTGGTGTGCTTGAAGTGGGGAATATCCGATCTCTTTCACCTTCTCCATTTTTGAATGCAGCCCCCTGTTGAGTGGGAACATATGGGTGTTAAAAGTTTGGATGTCCTGATGCTGCTTAGAAACAAAACAATTTCATCCAGCTGAAATGAGGTTGAGAAGGAAGAGAGCTGAGCAAGGATGGGAGGAGCCAGGATTCCTGGGCTCTCTTTGCTTGGATAAATGATCTCTCTGCTCTCTGGCTGTGAAATGGGTTTAATTATACTCTTTCTTCTGGGAGCTGAGATTTAACTCTTTCACTTCTAGGCTGGTAGAATACCATTGTGCTGCTAACGAGTCTCTTGATCCACTCCAGTCTTCTGCGGGCCACGTAGGCCTGAGTTTTACATGTTTTCTTCCTTCTTGCAGACAATGGAGTTGGCTCGTAACCCTGCCATGATGCAGGAGATGATGCGGAACCAGGACCGTGCTTTGAGTAACCTCGAGAGCATTCCAGGAGGATACAATGCCCTGCGTCGGATGTACACGGACATCCAGGAGCCCATGTTTAGTGCAGCCAGGGAGCAGGTATTGGCTGCGTTCCTGTAATTGGGGTGTCGTGTGCTGAGCGTGGATAAAGGGGTCTTTCCCAAGACTGTGCTAAGGGGGCAGCCTTCCCAAAGCCTGACTTTTAATGCCAACTTCAGATGATGAATGCAGCCACTGCAGGAGAACGTTGGGCGGTGCCTGCTTTGATTACAGGGTTTGGTGGATCCGAGCAGGGACCTGCCTTCGCTCCTGTGGTCTCCAAGCAGGCTGGATGCCAGCTATTGCTGGTTTGAAGGCCCCATACCTTCGTTAGCGCAGCCCTTGTTAGTGCAGCCTTCTGCTCCCAGCCTGACTTACTGTATTAGCTCAAGCCTGACGCCTTCAGATTGGACCTGGCTGAGATCCAGCTGGCTTGGAGCACAGGAGCAGCAGCGCAGGTCCGTCTGTGAAAGGCTGTGCAGACATACTCCAGTCTAGCATTACCTGCCGATATGTCTCGGTGCAGGTTTAACACGGATGGTTTGAAGCCCTGCTTTTGGGAGCCCAGTCTAGGGCTGCAGCCGCTTCTTGAGCCTGGTTGTCTTTTGAGCGAAGCACATTGTGGATCACAGATTTCTCAGGAGGCAAATTTTGGCATGTGTTGAGCAGATTTTGGACCTGGATGAATGTGATCGGCTGTTCCCTAGCACGTACAGTGGTGGGGTTAGTCCGACATTCTGCTGGAGCTGACTGCTTACAACTATGCCTTTTTTCTTCTTCCCTAGTTTGGCAACAATCCTTTTTCCTCCTTGACTGGGAACTCCGATAGCTCAAGCTCTCAACCTTTGCGGACAGAGAACAGAGAGCCGTTACCGAACCCCTGGAGCCCCACGCCTGCTGCTTCCCAGAGCCAGGTGCCCAGCAGCGAAGGGAGCACTGGCTCGGCGACCACTCAAAGCACCCCGACTGTATCCAACCCCTTCGGGCTGAGTGCTGCTGGCCTTGGGGCTGGTACGTAAGAGAGGAACCAGAGGGTGCTACTGACCAAACAGCTCACCCAGGCTTCCTTGGAGAGCGGTTTTCTGTGGCATTTGAGTGCCAAACCATGGCTGCTCTCCGGATGAGTGATTCTAGCCCAGCCAAGTGCGAGTGCGTTGTTTGTTGTGTGGCTGTCAGAGGGTTGCGTTGGGAACTCTGATGTCCCTGCAGCCCTTGGAAGGCGTGGCAGAGTGGCGAGCAAAGCACTGCCACGGCTGTCCACAGTGATACTCGCTGTTGGCCAGGGGATGAAGTGACGGCATTGCCATTATGTCATATTGTATTCCAAGCTTTGCAGCAGCACTCAGGCTTCTAAGGGGTTTTCCTTTGTCTTCTTTCCCCTCGCAGGCATGTTTAACAGCCCGGAGATGCAAGGCCTCCTGCAGCAGATTTCTGAAAACCCTCAGCTGATGCAGAACATGATCTCTGCCCCTTACATGCGGAGCATGATGCAAACTCTTGCCCAGAACCCAGACTTTGCAGCACAGGTAAAAGCGTTGCAATTGTCTTTTATTGTCAGACAGGCCGTGCACACAACGCTTGTGAGACTGGTGTGCTTCTGTCGTTGGAGGGGTTCCTTTTGAGAATCCAAAGGGCTGAGAGAATAAAGACAGCGGTGTTCCTTGATAGTTTGGAGGCGGTCACAGGCCTGAACCATCTCTCTTAGCAGAGCTGCTCACAAACGAGTGGCTTTCAAAGGGACATGGGAATGGCCCTTCTCATTGCGTATGCCCCTGTTCAACACTCCTGCCAGGCATTGAGCTGTCCTATTTCAGTCTCCATTAGCAGGGGAACACGTTGAAAGCCCAGGGAGGGAGTCAAGGGCATGACTGACTTATTCTCCATGGCTTAGTTACGTAGGGATTAACAGCCAGCGGCAGCAACCCTCTGACCCTACCTACGTGTGCTGTCTCTTGCTAGATCATGGTAAATGTCCCCCTCTTTGCTGGGAATCCACAGCTTCAAGAACAGCTTCGCCTTCAGCTCCCTGTCTTCCTGCAGCAGGTAAAGGCCCCTGTCTGGCCCTGCGCTGCTCTCAGCCCCCGGGCTCCAGAGCTTTTCCATCCTCTGTAGGAAAGGGAGTGTCTCAGAAGCTTAAGTCAATTTGAGTAGGAAGCATGTGGGTTTGGGTGGTTTGGGCTGTGAAAGAAAGGGGTTTGCACAGGGGAGAGAGAAAGGAAGAACTAGTCTGGACAAGGCGATCTAAATTCACTAATGTAAATTACCTAAAGGTGGGCTTCAGATTAGGCTGGTTAAGCTGCGTGAAAACCCTGCGTGGACGGTCTCTCACTGTGATGAGTTTACACAAATGAAAATGGCTAATTGTGCTAAAGCAGCTGGTTCACTCAGGTAGATCAAATAAGATCCCTTTAATTCCAAAGGCTTGTGCACCCAGCTCCAATCCGATTCACCTAATTCATTTAGGAAACTTGATCTAAACTTTGTGTTTGTCTCTGTAGATGAGCCCTGTGGTCTGGGGACTTGAAGGAGGAACCAGACTCGCAGGTTCACTCTGGCTGCAGGGAGAGAGGCGCAGCCCTGTCCTGATGGCTTTAAAGCTGGTGGATCTCTGGCTGCCAGAGCACTCGCTGTTTGGTACCGCTGTGTCTTTTCCCTTTGTTCCCAGATGCAGAACCCAGACTCCCTCTCCATTCTCACCAACCCCCGCGCCATGCAGGCTCTCCTCCAGATCCAGCAGGGACTCCAGACGCTGCAAACGGAGGCCCCAGGACTAGTGCCAAGGTAATAAATGCTTTAGAGTGGGTTTCTGCAGGCAGAGCTAAGGCGCTTGGTACCAGCAGGCAGCCTGGCTGTCGATTCATCAAGGAGATCTTCTTAGGGCACGCTGGCGTGGGGACATGTGCGTGTGCCTGCAGGCCTCTTGAGTTCCAGCTAATTAGCACTTTGTTCTTCTGTGCTGTGTGTGGGAAGTCCTTGAGCCTTTCTTTTTGGAGCAAAGGTTTGGACATCACTTGGTCCCTTCCTCATCTTTTGTTTGTGGTGTTTCGTGTTGGCTGAACTCAAGAATTTTAGCTTTGGAGAACAGTGTGAGATGCACGACCATGAGGTTGGGTGGGTTCGCTGGGGCAAGACTGGGTGCCCTCAGGCCTTCTGGTCTCAGCGTGGGTCACGCTCAGCCTCTACAGTTCCTTTCAGACCTCTTCTTCCTTTAGGATTGCTTACCCCAAGCGCTGAGTGTGACCAGGGTACAAAGGCAGACAGTTTAGTTTACAAAGCTGTCCTGTATGGTGGGGGTCAACCTGGCAGAGCCTTCTGATCGCCCTCTGCCCAGCTCTGAGGGGACACCCAGAAGTGCCAGCTCACCTCTGAGCATGCCCTGCCTTCCTCTGCAGCCTCGGCTCCTTCGGCATGCCTCGAATGCCCCCGTCCTCCACAGGAGGAAGCACAATCCCGGAGAACCCCGTTCCCTCTGCTTCGACGCCGGCCAGTGCCTCTCCAGCTGGGGGTGGTAACCCCCAACAGCAGCTCATGCAGCAGATGATCCAGCTGCTGGCCGGAGGAAGCTCTCAAGTATGTAATGCAGATACAGCAGCCTTCCAGTATGGAAAGGGGGTCTACAGGAAAGCTGGGCAGGGCCTCTTGGTCAGGAAGTACAGGGATAGGATGACGGGGAATGGTTTTCAGCTGAAAGAGGGGAGATTGAGATGAGATCTCGGGGAGAGATGTTTTGCTGTGAGGGTGGGGAGGCCCTGGCCCAGGTTGCCCAGAGCAGTGGTGGCTGCCCCATCCCTGGAGGGGTTCCAGGCCAGGTTGGATGGGGCTTGGAGCCCCTGAGCCAGTGGGAGGTGTCCCTGCCCATGGCATTGAGTTGAGGCTGGATGGGCTTTGAGGTTCCTTCCAATCCAAACCATTCTATGATGACATATTCAAGGTGAGCTAGAGGTTGTCTTGATCCCAGCCCGCTCCAGGGATGTGGTCCCCAACAGGTTTCTCTTGGCTTTATGCCCAATTTGGTGCCTCGGACTGGCCGATTCTTTGGGGGTCAGTATCTCTTTGGACAGGTTTGACGCTCAGAGTGCCACGCATTTTCTTCCCAGCATGGCTGTGCCAAAGCTGGTGGTAGTGTGGGAGGTGGGTAACGTCCCTAACAGAGCCTGGAGGGTTTCAGTACTCCTCCAGCGGAGCTCAGGACCACTGCTCATCCACCATCGCTGGCCCTGCTCCTGTTGGCATCTAATCTCTGCTGTCTGACTGGCCTTTGTCCTTTCCCTCTGTAGGCGCAGAGTCCTGAAGTGCGATTCCAACAGCAGCTGGAGCAGCTGAACGCCATGGGCTTCATTAATCGTGAAGCCAACCTCCAGGCGCTTATTGCCACCGGCGGCGACATCAACGCAGCTATTGAGAGACTGCTGGGCTCCCAGCCTTCCTAAACTCTTGTCACGCTGCCCCGCAGGCGTCAGCACACGCATCCATACACACGCGCAGGGGGATCTTTCAGGAAAGCCCGCCATCATTTTCATATCTGACAGCTGTCCATGTATTTAAAACAAAAAAAAAAATACAGCTTAACCCCTGACCTTCCTACTAAGTTAAGATTTCATGTTGAAATGCTCTTTTAACTGGCTTGTATGTGGATTCCAGTTCTCATCGTGGCCACAGAGACTTCAGATGTGTATTTTTTCCTAAATATGCCCTCTGTCTCCGACACTCTTCTCTCTCTCTCTAGATGGTAGAGGCGATACTTCTAGTTACTTACCTGAATGATTGTGTTTTGAGTAGCTTGATTTTAACTCTACAGGATTCCCTCCCCTAGCCCTCCTTTCAGGCAAATATTTAAAACTTGAGCCAAGTTTGGGGGTTTTGATGATTTGATGATTTCTCCCAGCATCTTATTGGGAATGGATCAAAAGAAAAATTGAAATGACCTGGAAATTCCTGATGTCGTTTGTCTTAATGTTCCATTTGGATGGACTGATCCCTGCGTCCCTTGCACGCAGGCGCTTCTGATCTCCTTGTAAAGGGTTAAAGTGCATGAAAACTGCATTTGAAACATGGCCTCTTTACACCTTTGGGATAGTGTAAAGGAGCCCAGATGCCTTCAGGGATTGAGCTTTTGCTGTTCTTGAGCTTGAGTTGGAATTGCTGTGCAGAAGAACGTGTTGGGAAGGTGTGTTTCTGCCCAAGGAATGTGGTTCTTGCGCCGCGGTGTCGGGGTTTGTTGACTCTTGTGCTCATTCCTGAAACTGTAAAAACAAAAAGAGGAAATTGAAAAAAGAAGTTAACGGTCTTTCGGCTTTACTGGGAAATGGTGAAATCCATGTTCTTCCCAGTTTAGATCCATCCTCCATCCTGCCCTCCCCCTTCATTTTGGTGTGTTTGAATGTTACGACTCTCCAAGGAACTCCCCGAGGACCAGCAGGGTGATATTTTCCCCAGAGCCTCCATGGCTGTGTAATTTGCATACCATTTTTATCAAAGAAAAATAAATGCGCACAACCATCTGTCTCCCTGCACTCCACGTATCTTCCTTGATTGCCCATCCAAGCTGACTGAGTTTCCCCTTGTTAACTTGTGATTAATCAGGCTTGTTCCCCAGCCTTGCCTCTGGAAGATAGCGCTGGTGTTGTGCCACCTCCCCGCCTGGCCGGGCATCCTTCCCGTGGCGGGAGAGCTCTGATGCTTAGGAAATGCTGTAGCCTTGTCCAAAAGGCTTCTCAGGTTGCCCAGAGCAGTGGTGGCTGCCCCATCCCTGGAGGGGTTCCAGGCCAGGTTGGATGGGGCTTGGAGCCCCTGAGCCACTGGGAGGTGTCCCTGCCCATGGCAGGGGGTGGAAATGGATAGGCTTTGAGGTCCCTTCCATGATTCAGTGATTCTAAAATCCTGCCCTAAATGTGCCTACTTAGAAGCTTCCTTTGGAGTAGGGACATACGCAGGACAGGATAACAAGTTCCGGGGAGACCTTCTAGCAGCCTTCTAATAGAGAAAGGGGCTCCGGGAAAGCTGGGGAGGGGCTCTTCATCAGGGAGTGCAGGGACAGGATGAGGAGGGACAGTTTTGAGCTGAAAGAGGGGAGATTGAGATGAGATTTTAGGAAAAAATGTATTCCTGTGAGGGTGGTGGATCCAGTCCCACCCCTGCCATGGGCAGGGACACCTCCCAGGGGCTCCAAGCCCCATCCAACCTGGCCTTGAACCTCTCCAGGGATGGAGCAGCCACCACCGCTCTGGGCAACCCATCCCAGGGCCTCCCCACCCTCACAGCAAAACGTTTCTTCCTAAATTCTCCCATAATATCTAAACCATTGAAGAGAATTAATTCGCTGCTTGTAGGAGTTCTTCCTAGGAGATTTTTTGTCTTAAGCAGGAGCTCAGCTTCTCCAGAGAGGACTCTGGGCTGTGGCAAGTGCATGGAAGCTGTTCTCCAGTGCTTCCCATAGCAGGAGGACAATTGTCATCTCTCGGGGGGAGAAGCGAGGAGAGGGAATGCTCAGGCTGTTCAGTCCTCAGTGTCTCTGCTCGTTTAAGCAGGAAAACCTTTCTCCTGTCTCTCTCCATCGCGGCATCCGCTCTCGTGTCAGTTGGAGATCATTCCTCACCTGCTTTCAGCCCACTCTTTGCATCTTATGTTCATCTACCGGCTTCCCCTGGGCAACTTGGCATCAGCCACCCTCTGTGCTCCCCTCCTGGATGCTCCCGAGGGGCTTTGCCGTGTTTGTGTGGAGCAGCTGGATGGATTCGTGGCTCTGGCACAACGCGGAGGGGAGCGGCCACCTCCGGCCGTGGGGAAGGAGATGAGCTGTGTGTTCACAGCCCAGAAACCAACCGTGTTCTTGGCTACGTCCAAAACAGTGGGACCAGAAGGTGAAGGAAGAGATTCTGCCCCTCTGCTCTCTGAGACCCAACCTGGAGCCCTACGTCCAGTTCTGGGGTCCCCAACGTAAGAAGACCATGGAGCTGTTGGAGTGAGTCCAGAGGAGGCCATGGAGATGATCCAAGAGCTGGAGCACCACCAGGATGAGGACAGGCTGAAAGAGTTGGGATTGTTCAGCCTGGAGAAGGCTCACAGGCTTCTGGGAGCAGCTGAGGGACCTGGGATTGTTCAGCTTGGAGAGGAGGAAGCTGAGGGGAGACCTCATTGCTCTCTACAACTGCCTAAAAGGAGGTTGCAGCGAGGTAGGCGTTGCTCTCTTCTAGTTGGGAGCCAGTGACAGGACAAAGGGAAATGATCTAAAGTTGCACGAGAGGAGGTTTAGGTTGGCTATTTGGAGGAATTTCTTTACTGAAAGGGTTGTCGAGCATTGGAAGAGGCCACCCAGGAAGGTGGTGGACTCCCCATCCCTTGGGGATGTTTAAAAGACGAGTAGATGTCGTACTTGGGGACGTGGTCTTGTGGCAGGCTTAGCAGGGTTGGATCGATGATCAGACTCGATGATCTTAAAGGTCTTCTCCAACTGGAAACCATTCAATGCCGGGGGTGGGATGAGCTGGGAGGCGGGAGGGAGGCAGCCCTGCGTACCCACAAAGGGATTCAGCTCCAACCTTTGGGCAGCTCAGGCCTGGCAGGAAGAAGGCGGCTTTGAAGGCTGGTGGGAAGGGAGCTCTTTAGAGGAACATTAATCCCCTCCAGAGAGCTTTCCCTAATCCTCATAATGCGCTGTTCAAAAGCCCTTTTCAAAGCAACAATTGCGCTTTCTCGCCTGTTGTATCTCACCTTCCCCGAGGAATTGCCCCAAGGTGTTCTTTGCTGGCTGTTTCCTCTCATTTTTCCTCTGATAAATAGAATTAATTCCTTTAAAATGTAATGGAAATTTTCTCAGCAGGTAGCGGCGAATCTGGCTGATTGATTTGGAGAGATTTCTGCCGTCATGGACTTATTTTCCCTTTATTCCTCCATGGGAGTAGGTGTGGGTACGTACATTTGTGCGTGTGTTCATGCGTGTGTGCAGGGAAGCTTATGCATCTTTGTGTGTGTGTGTGTCTATAGGGGTGTGGGCACGCGTGTGGGTGTATGTGCACCTGTGCAGGTGTGAGCATACGAGCGTGCGGTGCATTTTTAAGTGCGCGAGCAAGCGTGTGACTGCATGTGCATGCATGGGAATGTGTGTGGGAGCATGTGCATGCACGGAGCTGCATGTGTGTGCATGCGAGTGGATGTGCATGCATGTAAGTACATGTGCACGGGTGTGGGTGCACGTGCATGCGTGTAAGTGCATGGGCAAGAGTGTAACTGCATGTGTGTAGGTGCACGTGCATGCATGTAGATGCATGTGCACGCGTGCGGGTGCATGTGTGTAGGTGCATGGGCATTGTATGCAAGTGCATGTGTGTAGGTACACTTGCAGTTGTGTGCATATGAGCGTGCAGTGCATGTTTAAGCGTGTGAGCAGGTATGTGGGTGCCTGTGCATGCATGGAAGTGCATGCCTGTAGGTGCATGTGCATGCGTATACATGCATGTGCATGTGTGTAAGTGCATGGGCAGGAGTGTAGCTGCATGTGTAGGTGTGTGCATGTGTGTAGGTGCACGTGCACGCCTGTACATGCGTGTGCCTGTCTGCCCCACTGGGCTGTGCCCCCATCTGTGCATCCGCCCCCCCTCTCCCTACCCCCTCTCCCCTTTCCCCCCACACGGGCACGGTCCTGGTAGGGCCGGGTGCGCATGCGCAGAGCCTCGCCCCGCTAAGGCCCGCCCCTCTCCCCGCCCATACGTCCGCGCACCCGCAGAGCCCCGCCCCTCCAGGCCACGCGCACCCCACCTACGCAACACACACCCAGCCCTTTGCGCATGCGCAGCCCCGAGACCACGCCCCCTCCCCGCCCACACGCAGTCGCTCTATGCTGCTCGCACGCACGAGCAGCCCTAAAGCCCCGCCCATCCGTCAGGAAAGCCCCGCCCCTCATCCCGCCTCCACACATGCGCAGCGCCGAGGCCCCACCCCTGCGCATGCGTAACCCCAAGGCCACGCCCACCTCACCGCTCACACTATTAAAGCTCCTCCCCTCGGGCATGCGCAGGGTGTCACGTGCGCCCCCTGCCGGCGCGGGGAGCCGCGGGCGCCATGGCCGGCGCGGAGCCTCCGGGGCGCGGGATGCGCTTCGCGGAGCGGCAGCTGGAGCGGCACGGCTGGCGGCCAGGTGCGAGGCCCCCGCGGCTCCCGGGCTCCGACCGCCTCCGGTTCCGCTGGTCCCCGTCCCTCCCCGGTCCCCCGTCCTGACCCCTCGTTTCCTGTACCTCCGTTTCCCGTCTCTCCCTGTCCGTCTCCCCGGTCCACCGAGCTCCATCCCCCGGTTCCCCACCCCATCCTCCCATTCCCCCCTTCTCCCGGCCCATCACGCCGGTTCCCGATCCCATCCCCATCCCTCCCTGGTCCCCCAGTCCCAATTCCCCGGTCCCCATCCCTTCCCAGTTACCCATCTCCATTCCTCTGGTTCCCCGTTCCTCCCCAGTCCCCGTCCTTTCCCGGTTCCCCATCACATCCTCCCATTCCCCAGCCCACTCCCTGCCTCTCCTGGCCCATCGCCCCACTTCCCGATCCCATCCACATCCCTCCCTGGTCCCCATTCCTTCCCAGTCACCGATCTCCATCCTTCCTGCTCTGCGTTCCTTCCCAGTCCCCATCTTTTCCCGGTTCCCCTTTCCCAGGGCTGTGCCCCCCAGCCTGAGCCCCCCACGCAGAGGCCGCAGCAGCCCCAGCGCTCGTGGCTCAGCGCTTGCCTAACGGCGTCCCTTGTCCCCAGGGCAGGGGCTGGGGAAGCGGGAGGACGGCATCGCCGAGGCCATCCGGGTGAAGATGAAGTGTGACACAGCAGGGGTGAGTGCGGCTCCTGCCCAGCCAGGGCTCGGACCCCGCTGCCTTCGCTGGCCGCAGCCCTTCTGGTGGCTCCTGCATCCCGCAGGTGGGCCACGACGTGGCAGAGCCCTTCTCCTTCCACTGGTGGGACCACGTCTTCAACAAGGCAGCTGCCAACATCGCTGTAGAGGCCGGGCAGGTAGGAGGGCTGGGAGCACCTCGCTCGGGCCAGGGCGGGGTTAAGGGCTGGGGGAGGCTTTGAGGGTCCCCACAGCCCCTTACACCACGCAGGACCCTGTGTGGGGACTGTGGTGGCACAGAGGTGCGGCTGGAACGGCTGAAACCCCTTGGGCACTAAGCATTCCCAAGCTTTTGCATCCTTCTCCTTGCAGGACGGTGTCTCCGTGAAGGCGCTTTCCGAGCAGGGAGTCAGGATCAGCAATAAGAAGCCTCGCAAGGCCGACGGCGCTGCCACGATGCTGTACGGCCGCTTCGTGAAGGTAACCAGCCCAGGGATGTGGCTCATGGAGTAGATGCTATCTGTGAAGGCTGCTGTGAGCTCTGCACCCCCTGTTTGGCACATCTTTGCCCCAACATTGCTGCCCCACGGTCCCTTTTTCCATGTCGCCCTTCCCCACAGCCCTTCTGCCTCTCTCTGCAGTCGGCGATGCTCACAGCACGCGGGGAGGAATCCACGAAGCTTCCTGCCGGCTCAGAGAGCAGCGAGGACGAGGAAGAGGAGAAGCTGGACCTCTCTTCGGCCAAGAGGTGAGGTTGGGGTAGCGAGGATGGACGAGGGCTGCGAGGGAGAACCCCACTCCGATGCTGGGGGTGATACATTCCATCTGTATCCCGCAGGCTGACGGATGAGGAGCTGATGCGAGCGTGCGGAGGCCGCACAGCACATAAGTAAGTAGGGAAGGGGATTGTGTGGTTGGGTTCCTCCCCTCCTGGCAGTGGCTTTGGAGCAGGTTGGGCTGCGGGACACCTTCCAGAGGTGCTGGAGTCCCCTCAGCTGTGGTTGTTGCAGAGGTGCTCGTCATGGCTTAACGATGAGCGCCAAGCTGGCACGCCTGGAGGAGCAGGAGCGAGCGTTCCTGGCCACGTACCACCACAAGGAACAGCAACAGGAGCCTCTCAAGAATCCCACAGCTGGGAGACAGGAAAAAAGGAAGAAGAAGAAAAGGAAACGGGCTGATCCCGAGGTCCTGCAGAACCGGGAGCCAGGCGGAGAAGAGGAGGTGGTGGGAGAGGAAGAGAAGGTCAGGAAGAGGAAGAAGAAGAAGAACCAGGAGCCAAGTGGAGAAGAGGAGGTGAAGGGAGAGGAGAAGGTTTTGAAGAGAAAGAAGAAAAGGAGCCAGGAGCCAAGTGGAGAAGAGGTGTTGGGAGAGGAAGAGAAGGTTGTGAAGAGAAAGAAGAATCAGGAACCAAGTGGAGAAGAGGAGGTGGCAGGAAAGGAAGGGAAGGCTGCAAAGAGGAACAAAAAGCAGCAGCAGCAGGAGGAGAAAGAAGAACCAGTTGAGACAAAGAAGGACAGGAAGAAGAAGAAGGAGGAGGAGGAGGACAATGAAGAGCCAAATGAGACAGAGGTACTTCTAGAAGACACAGATGGGCCAGACCAGGCTGGGCACAGCCCCAGGAAGAAGAAGAAAAAGAAGAGGAAGAGGGAGTCAGAGTGATCCAGGGCTAAGGCTGCCAGTACTTGGCTGCAAGTGTCCTGGTCCTGCCTGCGGGCACTGGTGGGCGCCCATGGGTGCTCTGGGCTCTTCTCAAGCAGAGCCCAGCGCTGGGGATGCTGGGCTGGGACTGGTTGGTCTGGAGCTGGATTTATTTCCCTCCCTGAGTCCTCCTTCCATCAGGATGACCCCAGTTCCACCAGGTCCCATTTGCCATGGGTCCGTTGGGGGAAACGGACCTCACAGAGCACTGAAATATTTTTTTAAGGGCACAAATAAATCTTTTATTGCAGTGAAACTGTCCCGAAGCGCAAGATATGGGGCAGCCCCTGTGATCCTATATTGCGTCTACACCTAGAAACACTCTGCTGAGGTAGCACCCACGCAGAGCCCATCGGTCCCAGGCTCCTGGGGGAGCTGGGTGCAGGAACCTCCGATCCTGCTGAGATCTCAGGCTCCTGGGGGCTTTGGGTGCAGGAACCTCCGATCCTGCTGAGATCTCAGGCTCCTGGGGGCTTTGGGTGCAGGGAACCCTGATCCTGCTGGCAGAGCTGGGCAGGATTGGAGCCCAGGGAGGTGCTGAGCATCCTCGCTGGCAGCTGTGGCAGAATGAGGCCCCAATCCAGCCCCTGCCGAGCCCCTAGCCCAGCTGCAGGACGCAGTCGGTCCCGGGATACGGTGGCAGGTTTAAAGCGTATTTCTCCTGCAGCGCGGCGGGCACAAACCTGCCCCCAAGGAAGTGGTAGCGGCCGGTGAAATGCGTCGCTGCCTTCTTGGGTGCCGTGAGGGAGATGAGCATGTCAGGCTGGAGACCATCTGCCTTCCCCTTCTCCACATCCCAGCCTGGAAAGAGTCCCGAGACAGGGTTGGAGGTGGGAAAAGCCCAGCTGGTCTCCTTTCTTCTGCGCGTGAGGCCGTTACTCACCCGAGGGGATATCGATGCTGGCGATGGGCACCGTGATGCGTTCCAGGGTGCTGAGGATGCTGCCGAAGGGCTCCCGCACCGCTCCCGTGAAGCTAAAGCCGAAGATTGCGTCCACTACCAAACCGTAGAGCTCATCGATAAGCGCAGCCTGTGGTGGGGAAGGTGATGGGTGAAAAACTGCCCTGGATGTGGCTCCAAGGGTGCTGGTCCCAAGCTGGCGGCTGCTCCTCACCTCAGCTGGGAACTCTTGGAGGAAGGGGATGTCCATCTTCTGGCATTGGGTGGTCAAACCTTCAAAGAGCGGCTTGTTGGGGCGCTTGGGGTAATACACAGTTGGCTCGTAGCCCTGTAAGAGCAGGAGGAACCCGTCGTCTGGCACCAGGAGAAGCTGGAGGAGTGGGAACCCCAATATCTTTGGGTATAGGGGTGCATGGGGGGGGGGGGGGTCATCAAGACGCCAGACTGTGGTTGGGGTGCTTGGAGCGATATACAGTTGGCTTGTAGCCCTGTAAGAGCTGGAAGGACCCAAAGAGCTCTCTGGGAGGAGTGCGGACCCCAATATCTTTGGGTATGGGGGTGCATGGGGGGGGTTCATGAAGCCACCAGCACGTTTTTGGGGCGCTTGGCATAGTACACGGTCAACTCGTAGCTCTGTAAAGGCAGGAGGAACCCACGATCTGGTAAGAGGAGAATCTGGGGAGTAGGAACCCCAATACCTTTGGGTATGGGGGTGTATGGGGGGGTCATAAAGACACCAGTGTGTTGTTGGGGTGCTTGGGGCTCGTTGGGGTACTTGGGGTAATACACACTTGGCTCGTAGCCCTGTAAGAGCAGGAGGAACCCACAATCTGGCACGAGGAGAAGCTGGGGAGTGGGAACCCCAATAGTTTTGGATATGGAGGTGCACGGGGGGTGTCACCGAGCCATCGCCGCGAGAGACTCACAAACATTTTGAGGTGCCGGGCGCAGACCAAGCCGTCGCCGCCGTTGTTGCCCGGCCCGCAGACGACGAGCACCGCGGGCTGGCTGGTGGTGAAGGAGCTGGGGGGGTAGGCCTGGGGGGAGGCACGGGGTGAGGGTAGGGGTCATGATGGACCCCCCCTCCACCCCCAAGTCAGCCACCGCCCGTCTCGTGCGCCCACCTTGGCGATGGCGGTGGCGCAGCTCAGCCCTGCGAGCTCCATCAGCTGCTCCACGCTGAACCTGTACTCGGTGAAGAGCTCTTGGTCGATGGCTTGGGCGTCCTCCTGCCTGGGGAGGGGGCACCGATGGCACCTGGGGGGCTCAGGGCCACCTGGCACCACCACCCCCCCACCCCGAGTGTGGAGAAGGGGGAGACGGGGTCCAGCTCCCCACGCTCAGCCCCCCTGTTACGCCCCTGCACTCCCTCCCATGTTGCCCTTGACCCCTCTGCACCCCCAATCCCTCTGCACCCCCAATCCCGCCCAACCCCTTTGCAATGCCCCCCCCCCCCAGACCTCTCCCGTGTCCCCATGGCTCCTCTGCCCCCCCCCGCCCCGATCCCCCAGCTCCCCCCTCGCATCACCCCAACCCTCCCTGCACCCCCAACCCCTCTGCCCCCCACCCTCCTGCCCCACCTTTTTGTAATGCCCTCTCTGTTCTGCCCACCCCCAGACCCCCCTGCACCCCCAAACCCCTCACCCCCCCGTACCCCTCTCCACCTTATTAGCCCCGCAGACCCCTCTGCACCCCCTCTTGTGTCCCCCCACTCTCCCCCATGCCCTCTGCACCCCCAGACCCCCGTGTGCCCACCCACTCTCGGGTGTCCCGTCCCCCCCCATTTGCACCCCCAAACCCCTCTGCACCCCCTGATCCCTTTCCACTTTCAGACCCTTCAGCCCCCCCCATTCCCTATGCACCCCCTCCCGTGTCCCCCCACCCCTTCTGCACCCCCAAACCCCTCTGCACCCCCTCCCGTGTCCCCCCACCCCTTCTGCACCCCCAAACCCCTCTGCACTCCCTCCCGTGTCCCATCCCTCCATTTGCACCCCCAAACCCCTCTGTACCCCCTCCGTTCCCCCCCCTCTGCACCCCCAAACCCCTCTGCACCCCCTCCCTTCCCCCTTCTGCACCCCCAGACCCCTCTGCACTCCCTCCCGTGTCCCATCCCTCCATTTGCACCCCCAAACCCCTCTGCACCCCCTCCCTACCCCCCTCTGCACCCCCAAACCCCTCTGCACCCCCTCCCTTCCCCCCTTCTGCACCCCCAAACCCCTCTGCACCCCCTCCCGTGTCCCCCCACCCCTTCTGCACCCCCAAACCCCTCTGCACTCCCTCCCGTGTCCCATCCCTCCATTTGCACCCCCAAACCCCTCTGCACCCCCTCCCTTCCCCCCCCTTTACCCCCCCCGTACCCGAGGTATCGCAGCCCCCCCGCTGCGGCGGTTCGGTGCATGGCTCTTGGGGTGCAGCGGCCCCGCTCCCAGCCCCGCTCCCAGCCGGGGGTCCCCCAGCGCCCCCCCACCCGGGCCACCCCCGCCGCCACCAGCAGCAGCCGCAGCAGCGCCCGCGGGACCGGCATGGGCAGCGCTGGGGGGGGCGGGGACACCGGGGCGGAGCCGGGAACCAGAAGTGACGGTCCCGCTGCCCCCGGGCCGGGGAGGGGCTACCGGGGCCGGGGAGGGGCATCCTGCTCCCGGTGCGGGGCTCCCGTATCCTGGTATAGGGCATCCTGCTCCCGGTGCGGGGCTCCCGTTGCTGCTCCTGAGTCTCGGTGCGGGGCTCCCGTATCCCGGTGCGGGGCATCCAACTCCCGGTGCGGGGCTCCCGTTGCTGCTCCTGAGTCTCGGTGCGGGGCTCCCGTATACCTGGTATAGGGCATCCTGCTCCCGGGTCCTGCTGCGGGATTCTCGGTGCGGGGGTCCCATATCCTGGTATGGGGCATCCTGCTCCTGGATCCTGGTGTGGAGCTCCCGTATCCTGGTATAGGGCATCCTGCTCCCGGTGCAGGGCTCCCGTTGCTGCTCCTGAGTCTCGGTGCGGGGCTCCCGTATCCCAGTGCGGGGCATCCTGCTCCTGGGATGCGGTGCGGGGCTCCCGTATCCTTGTATAGGGCATCCTGCTCCTGGGTCCCAGTGCTGGGGTCCCGGTGCGGGGCTCCCGTATCCCGGTGCGGGATATCCTGCTCCTGGGACCCGGTGCAGGGATCCCGGTGCGGGGCATCCAGCTCCTGGATATTGCTGCGTGGTCCTGGGTCCAGGTGCGGGGCTCCCGTATACCCGGTATAGGGAAACCAGCTCCTGTGTGCCAGTGCGGGATTCCCGGTGCGGGGCATCCTGCTCCTGTGTCCTGGTGCGGGCCTCCCGTATCCCGGTATAGGGCATCCAGCTCCTGGGACCCGGTGTGGGGGTCCCGTATGGGGCATCCTGCTCCTGGATCCTGGTGTGGAGCTCCCGTGTCCTGGTATAGGGCATCCTGCTCCCGGTGCAGGGGTCCTGGTGCGGGGATCCCGGTGTGGGGCTCCTGGTGTCCCCGCTGTCACACGAGGCTGCAGATGCAGGACAGCATCCTGCTCCCAGTTCTGGGGTGCGGGGCTCCTGGTGGGGAGCATCCTGCTCCTGGGTCCCCCTGTGGGGCTCCTGGGTCCCAGTGTGGGGCTCCTGTATCCCGGTGTGGGGCTCCTGACTCTCCGGTGTCCCCCACCGTCACACAAGGCTGCAGACAAGGGGTTGCATCCTGCTCCCGGTGTAGGGCTCCTGGCTCCCTCTGTGGGGTTCCTGGGTCTCCATGTGGGGTTCTCCTGGATCCCAGTGTGGGGCTCTCAGCTCCCCGGTGTCCCCACCGTCACACAAGGCTGCAGAAGTGGGATGGCATCCTGCTCCTGCTGTGGGGCTCCTGGCTCTTGGTGCGGGGCATCCAGCTCCCCCTCTGGGGTTCCCGGTTCCCGATGTGGGGCTCCCGGTTCCCGATGTGGGGCTCCTGGCTCCCGTGGGGCTCCTGGCAGCCGGTGGAGTTGGCAGCAGAGCTGGGAAGCAGTGAGGTGTTACGGGGTGCCCAGTGGGAAGAAGGATAGGGCCCATGACAAGAGCAATTCCATCCCCGGCTGCTTGAATCCACCCTTAGATCTGCTGCTCAGGGTTGGCTACAAGGTGTGAAAATCCCAAGCCCCACTGGTTTTGGGATGGGGACACAGCGGATGCAAGAAGCGAGAGTGTCCCGAGCCCTACTGGGGGGTCACCATCCCTGAATCCTCGACTCTGAGGACACGCTGGAGCCCAGACCTCCTGCCCGTTCCCCCAGTGTGTCACCTACCCCTCCAAGGAGCTCAAGCGGAGGGTTTGGTGGTCACGGCGTCCTGCGAAACGCGGTGTGAGAACCACAGTCCCCACCTCTCCGGGGCAGGGAAGCTCTGGTTGGCTTTGGTCCTTACTTGTCTGGAGACCTCCATGGTGCAGTCGGGTGGTGTTGAGGTTACTGGGAGCAAAGCAGTGACAGCTCAGGTGGAGATGATGGAGAGCATCTGGTGACAAAGTCCCCTATTGCATTGTTACTGACCCCACCCCAAATTCCAGCTTGAATCACCCCAAATGTTCTCCCCATCATCACGTCTCTGGATTTTCACCTCTAACCATAAGTCCTGGGGTGATGCTCCTCGCTGCTAACACCCAGGTGTTGGGATGCAAGGAATACTGGGGGGGCTCTGCCTTGACCCCTTGGTGGGTACCTGTCAGTGTGGGGCTCACTGAGGCACCCTGGAGCCACGCTGGAACCGTCCTGATCCTCCTCCTTCTCCTTCCCAGGGGTGTCGAGGTGGATATGTGGGTTGTGGGGCTCCAATGTGAGGCCATCAGTCAGGGCTGCTCCTCTCTCTCCAGGGAGGAAGGGCAAATAGAATCATACAATCATAGAATAGTTCGGGTTGGACCTTAAAGCCCATCCAGTCCCACCCCTGCCATGGGCAGGGACACCTCCCACTGGATCAAGGGCTCCAAAGCCCATCCAACCTGGCCTGGAACCCCTCCAGGGATGGGATGTGGGGGTTCTGGTGGACGTCAAGTGAGAATCATGGAGCTATGAGATGGTTTGCATTGGAAGGGACCTCAAAGCCCATCCAGTCCCACCCCTGCCATGGGCAGGGACACCTCCCGCTGGCTCAGGGGCTCCAAACCCCATCCAACCTGGCCTGGAACCCCTCCAGGGATGGGGCAGCCACCACTGCTCCGGGCACCCTGGGCCAGGGCCTCCCCACCCTCACAGTAAAGAAATTCTTCCTCATGTCCAGTCTAACTCTGCCCCTCTCCAGTTTATCCCCGTTCCCCCTCATCCCATCCCCACAGCCTTTAGGAACAGCCCCTCTCTCGCTGCATGGCTCGAGTTCTCTGGGTTTATTTTGCACTCTCTTACCTGAACGCCCTCGATGTGCTCCGGGCATGCACAGCTCGTCCCCAGGCTGAGCTCTCACCTTGAAGGACCTAGAGCTGCAGGAAGGAACGTTTATCCCATGGGTGACGCTGGGAACTCATCCGTGGAGGAAGGAGGGATGGGACAGCAGCTTTCATACTCACACCTCGCTCCTCTGGAGCCACTTTCTGCTGGTGTGGGGCAGTGTGGAACAAAACCGCAGCCTTCTGGGTTCCTGCTAGGATGGAGAGATGGTCCAGGGGTCACATATGTGTCCCTCTGCCCACCAAACCCTGGTGTCTCTCTCCTGGGGTGTCAGCCCCCAGCACCCCGACCTGCCCCACATCCCGGGGGCGATGCTCACCGGGGCTGGCGTGGGTGCCAAGCCACCCCCAGGGCCAAAGGGGCAGCGGTGGAGGCAGAGCTGGTACTGGATGGCCTCGGTGAGCTTGTCCACCACCCTCTTGCGGGCAGCCTTGGAGGTCTCCTGTGGAGGAAGCGTTGTGGCTTGAGCTGAAGTAGAAGCAGTTTCCGACTTCAGCTCAGCCTCATCGGAGTAACTCCATTTTCTGACAGCTCACTGCATGTTTCCAGGTTGGGTTTCACTCCGGGAGTGCTCACACGGGGCACTGGGACGCAGAAAGGCCATCGCTGATCCTTAGTCCTACAGAAACCAAGGCCACCCTGGAGCTGGTGGAGCCGTAAAGAAAAGGGGTGGAAAAGGGTGGCACCTGCAGGGAGGGGCGGCCAGGTGACCCCAGAGTGACAACAGAGGATTCCAGCCCATCCACATCACACTCGTGATAAAACTGAGGGATCACGAGGGTCAAATCCCTCTTCTTCCAAGGCCGATGTCCAGTGAGGACCTCGTCTGTCTGTTTGCTGTGATCCCAGATCCATGTGGTCCTGAGTCCCGTTCCTGAGCTCCGCTCACCGTGCCTGCCCCGCAGCATCCGTGGTGACGCAGTCATCGAGGGGATGGGGCACGATTTCATAGATTTCTATATATTTTATTATTTCCTTATTATTTCCCGTAGCATTATTACTGTTTCACTAAAGCTCTTTGCCTCTCATCCCCCCTTTCCCTCGAGCTGGGGAGGAAGAGAATTAGGAGTCCAACTGCTTGGTTTTAGCGGCCAAAACTGGACGTGTCAGGGCTGAACCATGACAAGAAGAGAGCCCAGGGCTGGGCAGACACCCTGGGATGCACGAGGTGTTCTTCGACGTCCCTTACCTGGCAGTGGGAAAGCAAAGTCAGGGCCTCCTTGTAGTGTCCGATGGCTTTCTGGGGGTCTCCGAGGTGGAAGCAGGCTGTGCCCAGGCCCTCGCACACTTGCCACTGCCCCTGCACGTCCCCTGCGAGGTGGAGAGAAGCATCAGTGTGGGTCCAGTACTGGTCATGAGCCAGCAGTGGCCCAGGTGGCCAAGAAGGCCACCGGCATCCTGGCTTGGATCAGCCATGGGGTGGCCAGCAGGAGCAGGGATGGAATTGTCCCCCTGGACTCAAATCTTTGAATCCTGGGTTTAGTTTTGGACCCCTCACTCCAAGAAAGACATTGAGGGGCTGGAGCGTGTCCGGAGAAGGGAACTGAGCTGGGAAGGGGCTGGAGAACAGGGGTTATGAAAGGTGGCTGAGGGACCTGGGGCTGTTTAGGCTGGAGAAGAAGAGGCTGAGGGGAGACCTCATCCCTGTCTCCAAATGCCTGAAAGGAGGTTGGAGCGAGGTGGGTGTTGGTTTCTTCTCCCAAGTGATGGGACGAGAGGGAACGACTTCAAGCTGCACCAGAGCAGGTTCAGATTGGACATCAGGAAAAATTTCTTCACTGAAAAGGTTCTCAGGCACTGGAATGGCTGCGCAGGGAGGTGGTGGAGTCCCCATCCCCGGATGGGTTTAAAAGACGGGCGGATGAGGTGCTCAGGGATGTGATTTAGTAGTGGGTGGGGACAGTTGGATTGATGATCTCAAAGGTCTTTTCCAACCTAGAGATTCTATGATTTTATGGTTGATTCTATGACTCTACGGTTGATTCTATGATCACAGCCTGAGTCCTGGGATGGAGCATCGCTGCTGCTCTTTGGATCCAGCACACGCCTGTTCGACTCTGCTCAGCATCCGCATCCCGCGGAGCGCCCAGCGCAGGGGCTGAGTTTCAAGACTTACCGGCATCTTGGAAGGCTTGCAAAGCATGCAGGTAGTTCTCGGCAGCGGCTTCGTGCTTCCCGAGCCGGCTGCAGGCATACGCCAGGTTCCCAAAGCACTGTCCCTGCGCCCTCCGGTTCCCTAAAGCACCTGGAATTGGGAACACAGCTCCGTGCTGAGCCAGAACATCCAGCAAAGCCCGGAGCAGGAGTTATCAGTGTGACTTACCGTGCAAAGCCACCGCTCGCCGGTGCCAGCCCAGCGCCGTGCCGAAGCTGCACAGGGCGTTGTGGGCAGCCCCCAGGTTCTGCAGCAGTGCAGCCGCCTTGCGCCGATCCCGCCCACCGCAACAAAGGGCAAGAGCCTCCTGGAAGCTCTCGGCAGCCAAGGAGAAGATGCGGAGTTGGGAATAGCTGAGGCCAATGTCGTTGTAGAGTTTCCCTGTAGGGCAAAGAATCAGAGAATCACAGAATCACCAGGAAAAGACCTCTTGGATCATCGAGTCCAACCATTCCCATCTGACACTAAACCATGGCCCTGAGCACCTCGTCTACCCGTCTTCTAAACATCTCCAGGGATGGGGACTCCACCACCTCCCCGGGCAGCCTCTGCCAGGGCCCCACGGCCCTTCCAGTGAAGAACTTCTTCCTGATGTCCAGTCTGACCCTCCCCTGGCGCAGTTTGAGGCCGTTCCCCCTTGTCCTATCACCTTGGGAGAAGAGCTCAGCTCCCTCCTCTCTACACTCTCCTTTCAGGCAGTTGTAGAGCAATAAGGTCTCCCCTCAGCCTCCTCTTCTCAGGGCTGAACACCCCCAGGTCCCTCAGCCGCTCCTCGTCAGACTCGTTCTCCAGCCCCTTCCCCAGCTTCGTTGCTCTTCTCTGGACACACTCCAGAGCCTCAACATCCTTCTTGGAGTGAATTGAACCCAGGATTCGAGGTGCGGCCTCACCAGTGCCGAGTCCAGGGGCAGGTCCCTCCCTGGACCTGCTGGCCACGCTGTTTCTGATCCAAGCCAAGATGCCGTTGGCCTTCTTGGCCCCCTGGGCCACCGCTGGCTCATGTTCACTCAACCAACACCCCCAGGTCCTTCTCCTCCAGACACTTTCCAGCCACTCTTCCCCTGGTCTGGAGCTGCACAGGGTTGTTGTGCCCCAAGTGCAGGACCCGGCGTTTGGCCTTGTTAAACCTCACAGGTCTCAGCCCATCGGTCCAGCCTGTTCAGATCCCTTTGGAGACCCTCAAAACCCTCCAGCAGATCAGATCCCTTTGAAGACCCTCCCTACTCTCTAGTACATCCACCTTTCCTCCCAGTTTAGTCATCTGCAAACTTGCTAAGGGTGCACCAAACGCCTTCCTCCAGGTCATTGATAAAGACATTGAACAGGACTGGACCCAAGAGAAGTTGGGTGTAGGCACTGCTCCGCACGGAGAGGAGAGGGCGCAGCATGGGGTTACCTCGCAGGGCTGGGTCGGCGATGCTCGCACAGAGCGAGCGGCACTGGGCGAGGACTCCGGTGATCTCTGCCGCCCTGAATCGCCGGCTTTGCAGCATGGAGCCACTCGCCCTGCTCAAAGCCACCGCCGCAGCCTCCGGGCTGGATGCTGCCAAGTAGCTCTGTGCAGCCTCCAAGAAGCAACGCGCAGCTCGTGCCGGCTCCCGCATCCCCAGGAAGCAGCAGCCCATCTGCACGCGGGTCCCGGCTCGGCTGCCGGCCTGCGTCGTGCCATCATGGCCAACGTCTTTCCCCAAACACTCCAGAGCCATCGAGAAGTCCTGGAGCCCTTCGTGAGCCGCATTGATGTTGAAATAAAGGTCATTCAAGTGCTCCCTGCTCTCTCCTTCCAAGGGCTGGGACTTGAGGAGGAACTCAAGGCCCTTTTTGGGCTTGCCAGTCTCCACGTAGGCAGCCCCGAGGTTGAAGGCACAAGCCCTGTGGAGCTGGGTGTTCCTGGAGAGGAGAAGAGCCTTCCTGAAGCATTCCACCGCCTCCTGCGCATCGCCCCGCGCCAGCGCCCGGCGCCCGGCTCGCGTCAGCCCCTCGATCTCAGCCTCCTGCTTCGCTACTTCATCCCTTCCCTCCTGGGCACCTTCCTTGGCTTCCAGCTTCTCCTTCCCTTTTTTCAACCTCTTCTTCTGGATCCCAGGGGCCGTGGGGGCCATGGGCTGCGCTCCAGGGTCAGCAGCCTCCTCCGAAGCCATGGACACCCTGCAGGTGAGAGAGAGCGATGAAGGAGGGAGCTGGAGCTCGTCCCATCCCAGGATTTCTTGGCATGATTAGCATTATTTTAGAGTCAAGCAAGGTCTAAGTGCAAGGTCCTACCCCTGGGTTGGGGCAATCCCTGATTTCGGTATAGGATGGGGGATGATGTGAGTGAGAGCAGCCCTGAGGAGAAGGACTTGGGGTGCTGCTCCATGAGAAGCTCAACAGGAGCCGCAGTGTGCGCTTCACAGCCCAGAAACCAACCGTGTCCTGGGCTGCATCCAGAGAAGCGCGGCCAGCAGGGAGGGAGGGGATTCTGCCCCTCTGCTCCTCTCTGGGGAGACCTCATCGGGAGGATTGGGTCCAGTTCTGGAATCCTCAACAGAAGAAAGAGATGGAGCTGTTGGAATGGGTCCAGAGGAGGCTCCAAGGATGATGTGAGGGCTGGAGAACCTCTGTCTGAGGACAGGCTGAGAGAGTTGGGGTTGTTCAGTCTGGAGAAGAGAAGGCTCTGAGGAGACCTTAGAGTGACCTTCCAGTGCCTGAAGGGGCTCCAGGAAAGCTGGAGAGGGGCTGTTCATAAAGGCTGTGGGGATGGGATGAGGGGGAACGGGGATAAACTGGAGAGGGGCAGAGTCAGACTGGACATGAGGAGGAATTTCTTCACCGTGAGGGTGATGAGGCCCTGGCCCAGGTTGTCCAGAGCAGTGGTGGCTGCCCCATCCCTGGAGGGGTTCCAGGCCAGGTTGGATGGGGTTTGGAGCCCCTGATCCAGTGGGAGGTGTCCCTGCCCATGGCAGGGGTGGGACTGGATGGGCTTTGAGGTCCAACCCAAACTATTCTATGATTCTAATTAAAAATTAATTAGCAAAGCCTTGTAGCCCAATTGGTACTAAAGTTTCAAGGAGGAAAGAAGGACTCCAGCCCAGCTTCTGTTGGACAGGAGGAGAGGGAACGTGGCAGGAAGAAAGAGGACACACAGTATGGGGTGAACGTTCCCGGGACGACTTTTTGGGAGACAAAAGAACAGGTTGCACGCACTTACTGCTCGCTTGTTGGGCGTAAAGGGTGCTGAGAGGGAGGAGACGGAGGAGCACAGGGCACCACCACTGCCTGCGGCCACAAAGCACCGAGCTCTGGATGGCGTCGGAGGTGTCCGATGACCTCTGTGTCCCGTTGGGTCTGGGATGACTGGGAAGCCACTTGGAGCAGGCTGGAACCTCGGCGTGATGGATGCTGAGGTTGGTGCTGGAGCACAGGCGGCTTCTGAGGACCACGAAGGCATCAGGGGGAGGTGTGGCACCAACAAAGCTCCCGGCGATGGAAGGAGCCATCTGGAATGGAAGGCAATGGCTCTGCCAGCTCCGGTTTCATCTCCGTCACCAGCCTGGTGAGCAGTGCCATGGCAACTTGGGGTGATGGGTGGTCCAACCAGTCCCTCGGGGGGCCCAGCGAGAGCTGGGGGGGCACTGCAGGGGGTTCCATGGGGGGCACGGTCGTGGGTTGGAGCCGATGGGTGTGGGGGCACGGAGCAGCGAGGGCCGAGGGCACCCTGAGGTCCCTCCGAGCCTGGAGCAGCCCAGCGCCCATGGCAGCCCCCCACCCTGCTGTGTGCCCCCCCAGCACCCATGGCAGCCCCCCGCCCCGCTGTGTGCCCCCCCAGCACCCATGGCAGCCCCCTGCCCTGCTGTGTGCCCCCCCAGCACCCATGGCAGCCCCCCGCCCCGCTGTGTGCCCCCCCAGCACCCATGGCAGCCCCCTGCCCTGCTGTGTGCCCCCCCCAGCACCCATGGCAGCCCCCCGCCCCGCTGTGTGCCCCCCCAGCACCCATAGCAGCCCCCCACCCTGCTGTGTGCCCCCCAGCACCCATGGCAGCCCCCCCCCCTACTATGTGCCCCCCCAGCACCCATGGCAGCCCCCCACCCTGCTGTGTGCCCCCCCCCAGCACCCATGGCAGCCCCACGCCCCGCTGTGTGCCCCCCAGCACCCATAGCAGCCCCCCGCCCTGCTGTGTGCCCCCCCAGCACCCATGGCAGCCCCCCGCCACGCTGTGTGCCCCCCCAGCACCCATGACCCCCCCTGCACTCCTGAGCCCCCCCCGCACCCATGACCCCCCCCGCACTCCTGAACCTCCCCCGCACCCATGACCCCCCCTGCACCCATGACCCCCCCGTACTCCTGACCCCCCCCCGCACTCATGACCGCCCCCCGCACACCCGAGGCCGAACTACAACTCCCGTCGTGCCCCGCGCGCGGTCACGTGAGCGGCGCGAGATTCAAATCGCGGGTGGAGCCGCTACCGGTGAAACTATGGAGGGAGCGAAGCCGGAGCGCTGTGAGACACCGGGCCGGGGGGGCAGGGGGCAGGGGGCAGGGGGCAGGGGCAAGGGCAGGGGCAGGGGCAGGGCAGGAGGTCTGAGGGGTGCAGGGGAATGTGGGGTGCGTCCCCCCACAGAGGTCTGAGGGGGCAGCGGGTGGAGAGAGCGGGCAGTGGAGTGGGGGTGCAGGGAGGGCTGGGGGGGGGGGGGGGCAGAAGGTGGGGGGGCAGGGAGATGTAGGGGGGGTCAGGTCTGGGGTGCAGGGAGATGGGGGGCAGGCAGTGGGGTGGGGGACAGGGGGATGGGGGTCAGGTAGATCTGGGGTGCAGGGAGATGGGGGGCAGGGGGATGTTGGGCAGGCAGGTCTGGGGGTGCAGAGGGGTGGGGGTCAGGAGGTCTAAGTGTGCAGGGGAATGTGGGGTGTGTCCCCCCACAGAGATCTGAGGGGGCAGCGGATGGAGAGAGCGGGCAGTGGAGTGGAGGTGCAAGGAGGGCTGGGGGGGGCAGGGAGATGTGGGGGGGGGCAGGTCTGGGGTGCAGGGAGATGGGGGCAGGCAGTGGGCTGGGGGGCGGGGAGATGTTGGGCAGGCAGGGCTGGGGGTGCAGGGGTTGGGGGCTCAGGAGGTCTAAGTGTGCAGGCAGGGATGGGGGGTCAGGCAGGTTTGGGGGTGCAGGAGGTCTAGGGGTGCTGGGGAATGTGGAGTGCATCCCTCCACAGAGGTCTGAGGGGGCAGCGGATGGAGAAAGGGGGCAGAAGGTCTGGGGGTGCAGGAGGATGAGGGTTCAGGCAGGTCTGGGGGTGCAGGGGATTTGGAGGGACAGGAAGATCTAGGGGTTCAGGGGGCTGGTGAGGGGGCAGAAAGGTCTGGGGGTGCAGGGGGCTGGTGAGGGGACAGAAGGGTCTGGGGGTGCAGGGGAGCGAGGGGGCA
Source organism: Cuculus canorus (assembly GCF_017976375.1). Lineage (NCBI taxonomy): Eukaryota > Metazoa > Chordata > Aves > Cuculiformes > Cuculidae > Cuculus > Cuculus canorus. Next base: position 3,296,669 of record NC_071428.1, read on the forward strand.
GGCAGTGGGGTGGGGTTCAGGGCGCTGTGGGGTTCAGGCAGGACAGGGGGTGCTGGAAGGTGGGGGGGTCAGGCAGATCTGGAGGGGCAGAAGGTCAAGGGGTGCAGGGGAATGTGGGGTGCGTTCCCCCCACAGGGGGGGTTGCGTGGGGGGGTTCAGACAGGGCAGGGGGTGCAGGGGAGGTGGGGACAGGCGGATCTGGGGGTGTGGGTGCTGGTGGGGTGGCCCATGGGGTCCAAGCACCTGGGGAGAAGCTGGAGGGGCAAGGTTTGGGGCTCGCATCCAGTGGAGGTGCTGTTGAGGGCCACCTGGCCATTGTGGGTTCCTTCAGCTCCCTGGTATAGAAGGACCCCAACCCTGTAACCGGGGCGCCCCCCGGGTGCTGGCACAGCCGTTACTTTGGAAGAAAGAGAAACAGGGAACCTTCCTCCAAGCGCCAGAAGAGCCTGACTGGTGTCTCCACCACCACATCTTGAGATGGAGCCACCAAAACCCTGCCCTTCCTTTGGCAAAGCTCCCTTTGGGTGGGGAGGGGGCCCTGAAATTCCTCCCCCCACCCTGGATCGTGGGGTTTGATGGGATGGCAGAGTTTGATGTCACATCCCCCTTGCCATGCAGATGAGCGCCTCACCGCCGAGGAGATGGACGCGCAGAGAAAGCAGAATGTCGCCTACCAGTACCTGTGCCACCTGGAGGAGGCCAAGCGGTGAGGGGTGGTCTTCAAACTTGGATTTAGAGGGGAAGGGAGTGCAAGGGGTGGGGTGGGGAGTAAGACACAGGAGATCTGGGTAGGTGGCAAAATCCTTCCTCATCCTGGTGCTTCCTGGTCTTTCAGGGTTGGCTTTTTGGTGGTTGGGGTTGGCTTTTTGGTGGTTGTTTTCTTGGGGGGAGCACTCAGCCATGCTCTTGCACCCATCCTGAGAACCCCCATCTGCTAAGCCCTGCAGCAAAGGGCTGGGGACCAACCTCCCCCTACCATGGAGGCGTTTACAGCGATGGGCCGTATCCTCTTTGGATGCTGGTGTTCCTGTCCAGAGGGAATCTGGGGGGTCCTGGAGGTCACAACGTGTCCCATCTCTGCCCCACCAGCTGGATGGAAGCCTGCCTGGGTGAGGAGCTGCCCCCTCCCACAGAGCTGGAAGAGAGCCTGCGCAATGGGGTCATCCTGGCCAAGCTGGGCCACTGTTTTGCCCCCACCGTGGTCCCTCTGAAGAAGATCTATGACCACGAGCAGATGCGGTACAAGGTAAAAAAGCAACATTGGCGTACCCCAAAACTTACAGGGGCCTTCCTTTCACTGGCGAATGTTGACCTCAAGTTGTGCCAGGAAAGCTTGAGACTGGATATTAGGAAGAAGTTCTTCACCAAAAGGGTTATCGGATGCTGGAAGAGGCTGCCCAGGGAAGTCTTGCTCCAACAGCTCCATGTCCTCCCTGTGCTGAGGACATCGGAACTGGGCACAGGGCTCCAGGTTGGGGTCTCACCAAAGCAGAACCCGCTGGTCCTTCTGCTTTAGATGCAGCCCAGGACACTGTTGGTTCTGGGTTGCAAGCACACGTTACCGACTCATGTGGAGCTTCTCATCCTTCAGCACCTCAAGTCCTTCTCCTCAGGGCTGCTCTCAATCACTATCGATACTGAGGGCTGACCCAAGTGCAGGACCTTCCACTTGGCCTTGTTGAATCTCATGAGGTTCACACAGACCCACTTCTCCGGCTTGTCCAGGTCCTTCTGGATGCTATCCCATCCTTCAAGCGGGTGTCACCCACACCACTCGGCTTGGTGTTACCTGCAGACTTTCTGAGGGTGCACTCGATCCCTTCATCTGTGTCATTAATGAAGATATTAGACAACATTGGTTCCAAAGGTCTTCTCCAACCAAACGATTCTATGGATGCAAAACAAGGGGGACAGACTGGTTGGGGTCATTAAGGGATGATTTAATGAAGGGACCCCAGGGGTGGGAGAAGGTGGGGTTCAGTCCTGACCCTGGCTTCTTCTTCTCCAGGTGGCCGGGCTTCACTTTCGGCACACGGATAACATCAACTACTGGCGTGATGCCATGAACCACGTGGGTCTTCCTTCGGTAATGTCCCACCTCTGCTCTCCTTGGGCCAAGGGACGTGCTGGCCTTGGCCCTGTGGCACCACTGATAGCTCAGCTCATTGGAGGGGGGCTTCATCTCTGTCCTGCCACCTTGGAAGTCATTCTCTATGTGGACCACCTTGATTGGTGCCATCTCCATCTGAGCTTTCTTGTCTTGTTGGCAGATCTTCCACCCAGAGACCACAGACATCTATGACAAGAAGAACATGCCTCGGGTGGTCTACTGCATCCATGCACTCAGGTGAGTGTCCCTGGGGCCAAAACTGTTGTCATGGTCCTGTTTGTGATCGTGAGCCCTTTGATGGCATCACCCTTGGGGTTGGCATAACAGCCTTGGGTCTTGCAGAAGCATTGAGAGGGAGAAGGAAGTGGCTGTATGGTCATGGTGTACGTCTGCTTCATCTTTCAGCTTGTACCTTTTCAAGCTGGGGTTGGCTCCTCAGATCCAGGACTTGTATGGGAAAGTGGACTTCACAGGTATGGCACCATGTGGGGGAACCTGGGATGGAGAAGGCATTTGCCAACAATGTTCTCAGATCCTTTTGGTGGGAGGGATGTGGGGAATGAAGACCTTGGGCAAGCTTTGCCAGAGCTGTCTTGGCCATGCTTGGAGGTGGTGGGGCAGTAGAACAGAATCTGCCCCATCCCTGGAGGTGTTCAAGGCCAGGTTGGATGGGACTTGGAGCCTCTGAGCCAGTGGGAGGTGGCCCTGCCCATGGCAGAGGGTTGGGATTGAGTGGGCTTTAAGGTCCCTTCCAACCCAGACCATGCCACCCTTGTATCAGCATGGATGTTCTCTGCTGCCCTCTGGTTTGACAGGGGAGCAGGGGGCTCTGCTGGTTTCTCCTGCTCCAGTGCCAGACCACAGTGCTGGTGCTGAGCTCTGAAGCCTCTGCTCTTTGCTCCAGAGGAGGAGATCAACAACATGAAGCGGGAGCTGGAGAAGTACGGCCTGCAGCTGCCTGCCTTCAGCAAGATTGGGGGCATCTTGGCCAACGAGCTCTCGGTGGATGAAGCAGCAGGTAATGGGTGGTGCTGTGCATCAGCCCGTAGCAAGACTTGGACAGGCTGGGTCAATGGTCAAGGCCACAACAACCTCAAGCAAAGCTCCAAGCTTGGAGAAGAGCATCTGGGAAGCTGCCTGGTGGAGAAAGACCCGGGGGTGCTGGTTGACGGCAGCCTTCTGTGCTCCATCTCACCTGTGTCCTTCCCATGTCACCTCCAGTCCACGCTGCGGTGTTGGCCATCAACGAAGCGGTGGATCGGGGTGTGGTGGCACAGACGATGGTGGCTCTCCAGAACCCCAACGCGATGCTTCTCAACTTGCGCCAGGTGCTGGCTGATGCTTACCAGGAGATGCTCCACCAAGCCAAGCTGGAGAAGGGCAGCAACGCCAGGAACAGGGTGAGAAGGGCAGGCAGGGGCCAGGAGTGCTGGGAGAGGAGCAGCTTTGAAGGATCCCTCTTGATCAGAGAGTGTCCCCACACTTGGAGGCTAAAACACAGCCTGGGAGCCCTTGTGATGATCAGGAGATGGAGGGGAAAGTGGTTGTTCCTCTTTTGGGGGCTGGTTGACCCAGGATTTGGGGTTGGGAAACAAGCTCAGGCATCTGCAGAAGATCCTGCTGTGTGCCGTTGGGGTGCACTTGGGTGGAAAGCTCGGGCTCAGGATGGGGAATTCCTCTCTAGTACCTACAGGTGATCCCTGAGGGTGAGGACATCTATGACTGCTGTCTGACCCAGGCTGAAATCCAAGGGAACATCAACAAAGTCAATGGTGAGCAAGGCTGGGGCTTCCATCCTGAAGAGTCCCCAGGGTGGTCCATCAGTGGGACCACAGAGTGGTGGGAGAGCAGAAAGGAGCTGTCTGCTCAGACCACCTTCAGACCCAGCAGGGAGCAGGGCATGCAGCCTTCAACTCTTGCTCCTGTTGCTCTTCAGAGCTGAGGAGCAATTTACCTGCTCACCTTCTCTGGTGTGAACTGGCCTCTCTCCTAGTGCACGGAGCTCTGGAGGAGGTGGACAATGCCCTGGAGAGCCAGGACGCGCCAGCGTTGTATTGTGCGCTGCAGGACCCCGTCCTGGCCCTGCGGTGCCTCCAACGGGACAACCTCGACTGCTACTTGGAGCAGCTCAGAACGGACCGGGAGCAGAAGGCCCTGGTAGGAGTCTGTGGGCAGGGTGGAATCTCAGGACCTGAGTGATCCCTAGGACAAGGGAGGGTTCCCCCCGGACAGGGCCTCTCGCTGTGGATCAGCAGTTTTCCTCAAGGGGTTTGAGCACAGCTGCTCTATGGGCACAAGCAGGAACTGGTGTGACACCAGAAGCCCCTCTTTCTGCCCTCTGCAGGAGCTGGGCTATGTAGACCTGCTTGAGCTGGAGGAGTTAGAGGCAGGGATCCTTGTGGCCAACAAGAAAGGCGAGGAGGAGCGAGCCAGTGAGTAACCAGGCTGGATGCAGTGCTTCGTGCACCTCCTGGAGCTTGTGGCCTTGCTGGCTCCTTGGCCAAGTGTCCAAGGGCACGTGGGGCAAGGCCACCTCCTGCAACCCAGCCGTGCAAGCTCCCCCTCATCTGTCCTTCAGTGCTGCGGGCCGTCAGCCGCATCAATGAGGCCATCCGTCGAGGAATGCCGTCTGCAACCTTGGAAGCCCTGATGGACCCTGCGGCGCAACTGCCCGACGTGTGCCCGCTTGCCGCCTCCCTGTACCAGCACCAGCTGACCCTGCTGCAGCGCCAGCACCCACGGGTGAGACCTCCCGTGCCACGGGCTCGGGGACCCGGTGGCGGTGGTGGGATGGGTGCCTCTGTTGGGTCCTTCTGCACCCGGAGGTGCTGCTGGTTTGGAAGGGTTGGGGTGCAGGGGGTCGATGTCTCTGCTTGTGCCATGCAGGGTGAGCTGGTGCAGGAGGAGCTCTTTGTGGCTGTGGAGATGCTTTCGGCTGTGGCGCTGGTTAACAGAGCCCTGGACGCCAGGGATCCGAGAGGGCTCTGGAGCAGCCTGGTCAGCTCTGCCTTGGGTCTCTCAGGTGTTGAGGATGCAAATGCGCAGCGGTAAGGAGGTGGTGGCTGTGTTTGGGGTCGGTGGTGAAGAGCAATTGCTTGGGAGGGGACAATCACTGAGTCTGGGCTTTGTGGGGGCTTGTTTCACCATCTGCCTTACCTTCTTCACCTTGAAAAGCAAGGCAGTAGGCACCGTTCCTGCTTGTAACGCACTGAACCATCGCTTTGTCCCTCCTGCAGGTATTTCGAGGACTTACTGCAACTGAAAGGCCAACTTAAGGAAGCTGGAACTGAATTCCTGAGCTGGAACAACATTCAGGATGGCGTGAACAACACCAATTCATCAGTGCAAAATGAAAACGACAGTGAGTCCCGATTGTGTGGGCTTCAGTCAAGGAACTGAAGCCGACCCTCCAGGGAGGGACGTTGCCCTGGGAGCCCAGCCCTGAGGAGACACTAGAGAACCTCTCGCTATCTTGGGCTGCAACTCCATTGGGTGTCTGGAGCATCCCGGGGGCTGAATCTCATGTCCCTTCCCTCTTGAGCAGGAGTCCTCGCTGTCCGGTTGATCAACGAAGCGCTGATGCAAGTGGACCCAGAGAAGACGCTGGCAGCGTTGCTGCTGCCGGCTGCCGCCCTACCTGATGTCAACCTCCCAACTGCTTGGCGCTATCATGATGTCCTGTCCCGGGCACGAAGGCTCAAATCTCAGGTGGGATGGCATCCCCGTCGACAGCACGGTTCTTGCCCTGTTGGCAGCATGGTTCCTTGCAAAGCAGAAGATGCTCAATGGGTGCTGATGCAAGACCATAGTGGCTGAAGCTCTCAGGGGGCTGCACAGCTCACTTGACCTCCTCTTCTCTTCTGTCTCACAGGCCACAGAAGATGGTGGAGCTGTGCTTTGGTGGGAAGAGATCCAGGAAGGGGTCTGCAGGGCCAACCAGGACACCGTGGCAGCCAGGAGGAGTGAGTGCTCTCCCTGATGTGGGTGCTGGGTGCTGGTCCTGCCAGGGTGCTGCTGTGGGGATGGAGGTGAGAAGGACCTCACATGAGCCCCCTCTGCTTCTGCAGTGGCTTTGGGCACCGCTGCCATCAACCAGGCCATCAAGGAGGGGAAGGCAGTGCAGACCCTGCGGGTGCTACGCAACCCCGACGTGGCCCTGTGCGGCGTGGTGAGCGCCTGCGCCACGGCGTACCAGGAGCAGCTGGCAGCTTTGATGGCCACCAAGAGACAAACAGGTAAAAGCTTGGGGGCTGTAAAAAGTCCCTGCTCCCAAAGCCTGGGGTGCACCCTGGCCCGAGCAGGGAGAAGATCCTCTCCATCTCCATGTGCAGGGAGCGAGAAACCACGCTGGATCCGGCACAGGTTGGCAGATGGTGCTGAGTTCTACCTGAGCCTCCAGACCTTCGAGGGCAGCTGGCAGTGCCCAAGCGATGGTGGCCTCAACACCGTGCATCTGAGCCGGGAGGAGATCCAGGTATGGGAAGGATGGGGCTCTCTGGGTGCTGGTGGCATCACTGGGGCTGAACTGGTGCATTGTGTCCCTGCAGTCGGTTGTCACCCGAGTGACCGCAGCGCATGACCGCGAACGCCTATGGGCATCCAACATCGCCTTCGTGGTGAAGCTGCAGGCTCGGCTGCGGGGCTTCCTTGTCCGTCGGGACTTTGCGGCACGACGGCACATCCTGCGGGAGCACTGGCTGGCTGCCACCAGGATCCAGGTGACGTGGCCAGAATCTGTCCCACCTCTGGGGAGATGTGGACTCTGGGTGGCTGCTTGTAACATCCTTCAGCTGGTCCAGGAGCACCAATCCTTGATGCAAGGACCCATCCAAGGCACGGCAGAGGATGGTGTGGGGCTTGTTTTCCTCTCAGCAGCTACGTTGGGTGGTGGTTTCTTCCTTTTTGCACGCTACATTCTCCTTTCTTCTTGTGCTCTCAAAATCCAACTGGATATCGCAGCGACCTTGTGCACGTCTTAACAGCTGGTTGTCTCCTCTCATGCCTAGGCTTGTTGGAGAGGCTGCAAGCAGCGCAGAGCTTACCTGGAGAGGCTACGCTACCTGCAAGCCAACGTAGATGCTGCAATAAAGGTTTGGAAGGCTCTTCTTTCACTCTTTGCTCCCACACTAGTCATCATCACCTTCTGGCTTGGCAATCATAGAATCATAGAATAGTTTGGGTTGGAAGGGACCCTAAAGATCATCCAGTTCCAACCCCCTGCCATGGGCAGGGACACCTCCCACCGGATCAGGTGCCCAAGGCCCATCCAACCTGGCCTGGAACCCCTCCAGGGGTGGGGCAGCCACAGCTTCCCTGGGCAACCTGGGCCAGGGCCTCACCACTCTCATGGTGAAGAAATTCTTCCTAATGTCCAGTCTAACTCTACCCCTCTCCAGTTTATCCCCGTTCCCCCTCATCCCATCCCCACAGCCTTTATGAACAGCCCCTCTCCAGCTTTCTTGGAGCCCCTTCAGGTCCTGGAAGGCTGCTCTAAGGTCTCCTCGGAGCCTTCTCCTCTCCAGGCTGAACAACCCAACTCTCTCAGCCTGTCCTCATACAGGAGGTTCTCCAGCCCTCCAATCGTCCTTGGAGCCTCCTCTGGACTCGTTCCAACAGCTCCATCTCCTTCTTATGTTGTGGGTTCCAGAACTGGACCCAATCTTCCAGATGAGGTCTTACAAGAGAGGAATAGAGGGGCCAAATCACTTCCCTTGACTTGCTGGCCGTGCTTCTCTGGATGCAGCCCAGGACACGGTTGGTTTCTGGGCTGTGAGCGCACGTTGCCGTCTCCTGTTGAGCTTCTCATCAACCAGCACCCCAAGTCCTTCTCCTTAGGGCTGCTCTCACATCATCCACCATCATGTACTGAAACTGGGGATTGCCCTCACCCAGGGGTAGGACCTTGGCCTTCTTGAAGCTCATGAGGTTCTCACAGACCCACTTCTCCAGCCAATGAGAGAGTTGTTTCCCACTGCCCAGTAGCGAGGCAGCCAAGACAGGTACAGCAGCCGGATCGGCGGGGCAATGTGTGATGGGACAGGGAGATAATGACTTGAAAAGATCCTCATGGTTTTTCACCTGTTTTGTGTTGGCCAAGTGAGTCCTTCCAGTATCGAACTTCTTGCACATCTCTTTCCAGATCCAGGCGGGTGTGAGGATGTGGCTGTCTCGGAGAAAGTACCAGGAGAGGCTGCGCTACTTCAGACAGAACGTGAGTGGTGGGGTGTAAAAGAGCTCCTGGAAGTGTGCCACCATCTGTGGGGATGGAAGGGGATCATCTCAAGCATCCCTAATCTCTGCTCCCAAGTGCTTGCAGTGCAGTTGGAGGGAGAAACTGGTCTATCCTTGCAGGAGGAAGGAAAAGGTGCTTGGTGGGTCTGGAAGCCAAACTATCAGGGCGTGTAAAGTGTAGGGAGGGGAAAACCACTCCAGTTCCCTCAAAAACCAACAAGGACTTCAAGATGCCCATTAGAGGGGAAGGAATACTCTAAATTCTACACTCGGTTTTGCACTCTCATTACAAGAAAGACCTTGAGGTCCTGGAGCGTGTCCAGAGAAGGCCAACAAAGCTGATGAAGGGGCTGGAGAACAAATCCTCTGAGGGAGTGGCTGAGGGCCCTGGGGTTGTTCAGCCTGGAGGAAAGGAGGCTGAGAGGAGACCTCATCCCTGTCTGCAACTGCCTGAAAAGAGGTTGTAGCAAGGTGGGTGTTGGTCTCTTCTCTCAAGTGATAGGACAAGAGGAAATGGCCTCAAGTTGAGCCAGAGCAGGTTCAAATTGGACATCAGGAAGAAGTTCTTCACCAAAAAGGTTCTCAGGCACCGGAACGGCTGCACAAGGAGGTGGTGGAGTCCCCATCCCTGGAGGGGTTTAAAAGACAAGTGGATGAGGTGCTTGGGGAGATGATTTAGTAGAGGATGGGGATGGTTGGGCCTGATGGGCTCAAAGGTCTTTTCCAACCAAGTGATTCTATGATTCTCTGGAATTTTGAGGGAAAGATGTGTGGGAAGCAAAGCTGCACCTCTAGTTGCTGCAGCGTGTGACCTACAACGAATGGAGTGGAAAGGAGAGTGAAACCCTGCAATCCCTCCTGAGTTGTGGAGACCCTCAAACCAGACATGAGTGGATTCCCAGCGGTGGGAGCAGGGATCCGGGTGCCTGGCCAGCTCTTCTCTGCTGTGGAGAAACATCTCCTTGTTCCCTTTGTCTTGGCAGATTAAAGCTGTAATTAAAATCCAGGCTTTTGTGCGTGCTAACAAGGCCCGTGGGGATTACAGGATGCTGGGTAAGTAATTAATTGGGAGGCTCTTCCCTCATTGGCCCTGTGCAATGGGGAGGTGGTGGCAGGTTGGCTACTGGTGTCCCTACGACAAGTATGAAGGTGGCAGAGGCTTGGTGGTCCCTTGGCATTGGCTACAGCAGCCCTGGGGCTGTTCTTGCCACCTCTCTGCTCCTGAAGGCTCTCAAGGAGGTCTTGCACAGCATGGTGCGATGTCCTCGTGTTGCGAGAAGATGCTGTTTTGGGAGGAGGATGTGGTGTCGTGGTGAGATGCTGGAGGTCCAAGGGGTCTGTGGTGGGATTGGCTGCTCAGTCTTCCACATGAGCGTTCGTGGTGATGCCCTGCCTTGTTGCAGTCCATGCTGTGAGCCCACCGCTGAGCATCGTCCGCCGCTTCATCCACTTGCTGGAGCAGAGCCAGCACGACTTCTGGGAGGAGTCGGAGGTCCTGCGACTGCAGGAGGAGGTGGTAAAGAGGATCCGTGCTAACCAACAGCTGGAAAGCGACCTTGACCTTATGGACATCAAGATTGGGCTGCTGGTCAAGAACAGGATCACACTGCAGGTGGGGAATGTGGTGGTGAGGGAAAGGTGTTGGCCAACTCATGTGGCTCTGCTGCAGTGCCCAAGATGTTCAACCAGCACAGAGCTGCCTTCCTTGGCATCACAGCTTGAACTTCACTCAGCTTTGCTTTTAAAATGATTGAAGGGACTCGGGAGTTTTGAGGTGCCTCCGGCTCCCTTTCTCCAGAATCTGGGCTGAATGACGGAGCTTGCCCACAGTCATCAACGCTTCTCTCTCCTTTCCCACATGGCTCCAGGAGGTGGTATCCCACTGCAAGAAGCTAACCAAGAAGAACAAGGAGCAGCTCTCAGAGATGATGTCCATAGACAAGCAGAAGGGGCTCAAGTCACTCAGCAAGGAGAAGCGGCAGAAGCTGGAGGCCTACCAGCATCTCTTCTACCTGCTGCAGGTGGGGCTGGTGGGGGTCTGCGGTGTCCACCACAGCCGGGGGAGCAGTATGGGGACTCTGCTACCTCACAACACTTGGGTTACCTCGGTGTTCCTCACCCCTGCAGACGCAGCCAGTGTACTTGGCCAGGCTGATCTTCCAGATGCCTCAGACCAAGTCCACCAAGTTCATGGAGTCGGTGATCTTTACGCTTTACAACTACGCGTCCAACCCGCGGGAGGCTTACCTGCTGCTCCAGCTCTTCAAAGCAGCGCTGCAGGAGGAGATCAGGTGGGTGGCCATGGGTATCTTGGTTTGGGGACAGGTCTGGGAAAAGGCTGAACCAGGGCTATCAGCTTGGATCTCCTCTGGCTCCTGCCTCCTGGGCTGCAGAATCATGGAATCTTTAAGCTTGGAAAAGATCTCGAAGGTCCTCCAGTGCAGCTGTCAGCCCAACCCCACCATGCTGACTAAACTATGTCTAAAAGTGCCATGTCTACATGATTTTTTGAACCCCTCCAGGGCTGAGGACTCCACCACCTCCCTGGGCAGCTTGTTCCAATGCTTTACCACTAAAGAAACTTCCAATATCCAATCTAAACCTCTCTTAATATCCAATCTAAACCTCTAAATGGTCCATTGCCTTAGTCCTATCCATCCTGTCTCTCTCCTCAGGTCCAAGGTGGACCACATCCATGACATTCTAACGGGGAACGCCACAGTGATCCGGATGGTGGTCAGATTTTACCGCAACGCACGCGGGCAGAATGCCCTGCGGCAGATCCTGGCTGGCCCAGTGCAGGAGGTCTTGCAGGACAAGACCCTCAGCATCCGCACCAACCCTGTGGATATCTACAAGGCATGGATCAACCAGACTGAGTCGCAGAGTGGGCAGAAAAGGTCAGGCCCTGATCAAGGAGGCTTAGAGCAACTACAGCGTGGTGGGTGCTGGGATGGTGATGAGGACCTTGTCTTCCATCCACAGCAACCTCCCATATGAGGTCAGTCCTGAGCAGGCTCTCAGCCACTCCGAGGTCCGAAGGCGGTTGGATATTTCTATCCGCAACCTTCTCATGATGACGGACAAGTTTGTCTCCGCTATCACTTCCTCTGTAGACAAGATCCCGTATGTATCTCGGTGGCTTGTATACAAATCCCTCTAGTGCTGTTGGCTTGAAGGTAGCTTCAGCAAGGCCTTAGGCAGGGAGGTTGGGTGATGGGGGTCTTCTCAACCCCTTAGCTGCTGCAGGACTTGGGTTACTGTGCTGTCAACAGGGTAAATCCAAATATATGTGGGTGCTGCTGCTTCTGCTCCTGCTTGCTACTCGGTTCCTGAGTGCTTCACTACTGGAATTGAGTTGTCTGCAAGGAAGAAGTTGAACTTTGTGGTGATCTTGGAGGATAAAGGCTCCTTCCAAGGATTTCTGGGGTGGTAGAGGAGGAAGCTGAGGGATTCTGCAGCTGCCAAGCCCCTCCTGTGAACTCCTCCATCACGCCCACCCTGGGGGCATCACTTGGGTAATGGGTAGTAGGGATGGGGAAGGATGGCTGAGCCTGGTGTAGCCCCATGTGCTGATGGACCTCTCCCTGCCCTTATCTCAGCTATGGGATGCGCTATGTGGCCAAAATCCTGAGGACATCCTTGGTTGAGAAATTCCCCAAGGCCCCACTGGAGGAGATTGACAAGGTACCCTGAGGCTGGGGGGGTCTGTGTGGCTTGGTGGGGTTCAACCATGTGTGCATGCGAAGGACCTTTCACAGAAGGTCAAGTCCTCTTGAGTTAAAAACACCTTTTAAGTCAGCATTTTCCTTAACCCACTAAGGAAATGCCACGGGTGGGCTCTTTGCACTGCTGTCTTCTCCAGGAGGGTCCCACCAGGCAGTGCAAAGATGAAGCCACCTTCCCTGCTGAGCTGTCATCTCCTTGGGCACCTGCCCATGTGCTCCCTGACATCCAACCTGTCTCATGCCCTAGATTGTGGGGAACCTGCTCTACTACCGCTTCATGAACCCGGCAGTGGTGGCCCCTGATGGCTTTGACATCGTGGACATCTCTGCTGGGGGCATTCTGCACCCCGACCACCGCCGCAGCCTGGGCTCCATCGCCAAAGTGCTGCAGCACGCAGCTGCCCATAGGGCCTTCGATGGGGAGAACGCGCACCTCTGTGGGGTGAACCAGTACCTGGAGGACACCCACAACAAGTTCAGGTGGGCACCAGGATGGCATTGGAATGGGAGGGAGGGGGGGTTACAAGATGGTGGCAAGGTCTTTGGGTCTCACCAAAGAGGTCCTTCTCTGCAGGAGGTTCATCTCTGCTGCCTGCTGCGTCCCTGAGCCAGAAGAGAGGTTTAACATGGATGAGTACTCGGAGATGGTGGTGGTGGCCAGACCGGTCATCTACATCACAGTGGGGGAGCTCATCAACACACACAAGGTAAGAGCATAAAGCTCATCTGCAAGCACGCAGGTTCCACGTCTTGGTCTTTCTAGTGCGATTCATCACATCCCTCTGTATCACACCACCAGCACAGCTTCTCCTGGCCTTTCTTTTTCTTTTTAAGTAAGCAAATAATACAGATTCTGTGGGTTTTCTGCTGCTTGTCCTTCCCTCAACCTCACAGTTTGGAGCCCCTTCACAGGCGCAAAGGGCGTTGCATCGTTCCTGTTTGCATTCCCTCTGCCACTGATTCTCCTCGCTTGCACCATCCAGCTCCTGCTAGAGCACCAGGATTCCATCGCACCCCATCATGGAGACCCCCTGCACGAGCTCCTGGAAGACCTTGATGAGCTTCCTACAATCCAGTCCCTTGTTGGTAGGTAGATCCCAGTTGGATGAGGATGTAGATGGGGATGCATTTTGTTCTTGCAGGGATAGGATGAGGGGGAACAGTTTTGAGCTGAAAGATGGGAGATTGAGGTGAGATCTTAGGAGGAAATGTTTTGCTATGAGGGTGGGGAGGCCCTGGCCCAGGTTGCCCAGAGCAGTGGTGGTTGCCCCATCCCTGGAGGGGTTCCAGGCCAGGTTGGATGGGGCTTGGAGCCCCTGAGCCAGTGGGAGATGTGTGATCCATGGCAGGAGTGGGACTGGATGGGCTTTGAGGTCCCTTCCAACCCATTCCAGGACTATATAATTGCTTTGGGCATGGGGAAGCCACCTCTCCTGAGCCCAGTGTAGCTTCTTGACCTCTCTGTGTCCTCACAGGAGAGAACGTTGCCAGCCCAGTGGACAGCAGTGCAGAGCAGGTGCTTTCCCAGCTCAGCAAAATGGAGATCTCCCTCACCCTCACTGGCAAGTTGGTGCCAGCGGCCAGCAGTGAGGAGAACGACACGAGGAGCTTGCTGCTGAGGTGAGGAGGGGCTCTGTGGGCTTCAGGGGAGCTTGCAGGGTGTTGGGCTGCCAGCTGGGATGCTCGAGTTGGGCAAGAAACCATGGGGAGGCTTCTAAAGCTTCAGCTCTGTGGAGGAGGGTGGTGATCATCCAGAGCAGATGCCTGACTTTTTTCCCTCTGGTCTCTAGCACCAAGCAGATGCTGGTGGATGTGATCCAGTCCCAGCCAGGAGATTCCCTCCCAGAGATCCTCTGGACACGAGCCTCGGAAAATGAGGTGTGATGTGTGAGGCTGCTGCCGGGGATGAGCTAAAAACTTCTTGGGCAAATGACAAACAAGCCCTTGGCCAAAAGCTGCCTGGCTCCTCTTGCAGGCTTGGCTGCTTCTTGTTGAGCCCAGCCACCGCTGGAGCGTGTTTTTCAGAGGATGCACTTGGTTTGGGCCAGGAGACACTCATGTCAACGCGTGTGTGTGAAGGGGGGCTTTGATTGTTCCATCTCCTCATCTCATTTGAGCTGTGCCACCTTCTCATCCCTAGGAAGCCTCCCATGACCATCTTATGCGTAGACGAGTGCTGCAAGATGCCCAGACCCCAGCCAAGCTGAAACGCAACCGCTCCCTGGCTGCCAACAGCCAACTGGCCCTGGAGGAGAAGAAACGCAAGATCACCCGCAACCTGCGGCGCTTGGAGAGCCTGGGGCTCGTGGACTCTGCTCATCAGTACCAGGAGCTCATAGATGAGTTGGCTAAGGTGGGCTGGAGGACACTGGGTCTATAGGTCACCTCTCTAAATCCACCAGAGGTCCTGCTTGGGTGCTTCAATGAAGCTCAAAATGAGTTATCTTGGGGTTTGTATGGCTTGGTTTCTTCCAGGACATCCGCAACCAGAGGCGGTACCGGCAGCACCGCAAAGGGGAGCTCCTGAAGCTGAGACAGACCCTGCAGGGCCTCAACACCAAGGCCTTGTTTTATGAGGAGCAAATTGATTATTACAACCAGTACATCAAGACCTGCCTCGACAACCTGGCAGCGAGCAACAAGTGTGTTTCCTTACAAAAATCCGATTGCTTCAAGTTGGTGTCTGGAGGGATTCCCCCCTCTGCTCTACTCCGGTGAGACCCCACCTGGAACCTTGTGTCCAGTTCTGGAGTCCTCGGCACAGGGAGGACATGGAGCTGTTGGAGCGAGTCCAGAGGAGTTCACGGAGAAGATGGGAGGGCTGGAGAACCTCCTGTACGAGGACAGGCTGGGAGTTGGGGTTTTTCAGCCTGGAGAAGAGAAGGCTCTGGGGAGAACTTAGAGCATCTTCCGGTGCTGAAAGGGGCTCCAGGAAAGCTGGGGAGGGGCTCTGGATCAGGGAGGGCAGGGACAGGATGAGGGAGAATCATTTTAAGCTGGAAGAGGAAAGATTGAGATGAGGAAGAAATGTTTTGCCGTGAGGGTGGGGAGGCCCTGGCCCAGGTTGCCCAGAGCAGTGGTGGCTGCCCCATCCCTGGAGGGGTTCCAGGCCAGGTGGGATGGGGTTTGGAGCTCCTGAGCCAGGGGGAGGTGTGTGATCCATGGCAGGGGTGGGACTGGATGGGCTTTGAGGTCCCTTCCACTCTAAACCATTCCATGCTTCTGGAGCTGTTGAGGGTCTAAGGTGCATGGCTGGAGCCCAGCTCTGAGCACGTGGTCCGTTCCCTTCAAGGGTCAGTGGGAAGAACAAGAAGCTGCAGTCGCTACACTACACGGCGGCCCGGCTGTTTGAGAAGGGGGTGCTGCTGGAGATCGAGGACTTGCCACTCAGCCAGTACGTAACCCCTGGTCCGTGGGATGAGCTACTGTGGCATGAAGCTTTGTCAGGGAGAGGAAAAGAGCTTGGGAGGAGGGTGGGTGTGGTCCCACCATCGTCCTCTGAATATGGGGTCGAGTGGTTGTGGGTTTTACCAGGAGAGTAGGATGAGGTGGGCTGTGGAGTGGGGCTTTTGGGTTGCGAGTCTGGCCTCAAGGGGTTGCCCTGGGTGGTTGCCCCCCTCCTTGGTTGCATTAAAGCTGCGAAGACTCTTTTGTTATTTTGATATTGAGCAACTCTCTCATCAAGGTTCAGGAACGTGATTTTTGACATCATCCCCTGCGAGGAATCGGGCAGGTTCCAGCTGAAAGCCAAATTCATGGGGATTGACATGGAGAGGTTTGAGCTGCACTACCAGGTGAGGACCCCATCCTGGAGCTGCTGCTGGTGCCGAGTTGGGTTAGGACAGCCGGGGGGTGCAGGGACTGGGTGGTGTCCCCATACCTGCCTGGGTTTGGGGGGGATTTGGAGTCCATGGGGAGTCTTGCCCTGTCTCCTGGTTCAAACCCAGCGTAGTTCTGCTGAGATGTTGCAGCATCAAGTGATGCTGGAGGTGGGACAGCCCTGGCTGGACGCTTGGGGCTGGTGGGTGGTGATGGTCACCTCTCGCGCAGGACCTGCTGCAGCTGCAATATGAGGGCGTAGCTGTCATGAAGATGTTTGATAAGGCCAAAGTCAACGTCAACCTGCTCATCTTCCTCCTCAACAAGAAGTTCTTCAAGAAGTAATGGGGATGGGGGGTGGGGAGGGCTACTGGGAATGAGGGGTGATGCAAACCTGCCAAAGAGAACCTCGGGGTTGGTGGTCTTGGAGCATCCTGGCCCCGTGGCAGTGGAAGCTGCTGCTGCTTGCAATGAAGCTTTCCTGCCTGGATGCAATGTGCTTGAGCATCTACAGCCCAACGGTGCCCGACTGGGGCGAGCAGAGGGCTTGGACTCAGCCCCAGCCCTTGGCAACCCCAAACTGGCGTTGGCTGGGGGCAACTGGGCCGCCTTTGTCCCTGCAGCTTGTGCGGGCGTGAGCTGGTCCCCAACCGTCCCGCAGGAAGGATGCGGCTGCTGCAGCTTCTGCACTGCATGTAGCTTTGAAAATGCAGTTTTTGTGGGTGTTTTGTCCCTGAGTTCCTGCTCAGGGACCCCCACGTATTTCTGGACACTACACATGTTTTTAGTGATGCAATAAAGCTATTTTAATATATACCTTTTTATTTCCTCCTACTAAGGATGGGGGAAGGTCAGAATTGGACTTTGATATGCAGATAGGGAGAATATAGAGGGAATGACTTCTTGTGAAGGCAACCATGAGCTGTTCTCTAGGAAATCAAGGTGCAATAGGAGAGAATCTGGGGTTCTAAAAATGAATTTCACTGCCAGGCCAGAGGAAGAAATAGAGGAAGGTGGCCCAGTGCCACAGCTGTTCCAGCGATGCTTTGGAACTGGAGCATGGACCTCTCCTCTAGACCGTATTGATGCTGGCAGCTGGCGTGGAGCAACCCCACGGCACCATCTTGGCCGGGACGGTGGCTGCTCTGTTCTCTTGATTTGCTCTCCTGCTCAGTTTTAATTGACCAAATTTGGTCATGGCTGCTTTTAAAGCACTTTTACCCTCCTGGATTCCTGTGTCCAGTTCTGGAATCTCCAACATAAGAAGGATATGGGACTGTTGGAACGGATCCAGAGGAGGGCATGGAGATGGTTCAGGGGCTGGAGAACCTCTACTGTGAGGACAGGCTCAGAAAGTTGGAGTTGTTCAGCCTGGAGAAGAGAAGGCTCCATAGAGAACTTGGAGCAGCTTCCAATAGAAAGAGGAGCTCCGGAAAAGCTGGAGAGGGACTTTTTACAGAGGTCTGGAGTGATAGGATGAGGGGGAATGGCTTTAAATTGGAAGGGGGGAGGTTTAGATGAGATGTTAGGAAGAAATTCTTCACGAGGAGGGTGGGGAGGCCCTGGCCCAGGTTGCCCAGAGCAGTGGTGGCTGCCCCATCCCTGGAGGGGTTCCAGGCCAGGTTGGATGGTTCTCAAGCCTCCTCTCCGCCCCATCTCCTGCAGGCACTGGAGCAGGAGGTCTCAAATCTGCTCCCTGAAGGAATTTTTTGGGGGGGAACTTGAGTGGGAATCTCCAATGCTGCTTCGGGAACAGCTTTACCCCCTCGAGGCAGCTCAACGGTACCCTGGTAGACCCGTGTCTAGAGCATCTGTCTGTCTTGTCTTCAGAAAGTGATGTTTGTATGTGTCTTCTATGTATCTTTTTCTTTAATTTCTGTCATATAAAATCCGCAAACAGCGCTTACCCTCCTGTGCTGCATCCCAGCTGCCCCACCCCTGCTCACTTACTCTAAATAAATATGGATGAGATAAAAATCCACTGTTGTTCTGGATGATTTCTCTTCTGAAGCCAACTTTGTGCTTCTCACCTGCCTCTCCTTTCCCTTACTCGGTGCTTTAGGCGCTTTCTGCCCCCTCTTTACTCCCGAGCAAGGTGCCCCTTGGCTAACGGCGATGGGAATCGTTCCCATTCCACATCCCCTGAAGCAGCGCTGAGGCTTCCACTCAGCATTTTGCATGAGGAATTTAAGCCACTTTCAGACACAATTCTTCAAGAAATACTCTGATTGCATCTCCGAAAGACTATGATGGGCTTTGAGGTCCCCTCCAACCCAACTCATTCCACGATTCTATTTTCTTCCTTGCTTTCAGAGGAAGAGGAACCACCTCTTTTCTGGCTGGGGCTTGATGTGGTTTGTTTGCCACCAGCCGCCAGCTTTGCAGGAACAGCATTTGCCACCTTGAAACCATTTCTTCATGATGATTTGGGGATGGAGAGGGAGCCTTACGTAAAAGGTTCTGCATGGTGTTCATAACTCCCAGCTCCTCGTTAAGCACATGCCTTGCACCACTCGACGCAGGCTGGAGGGGACTCGGTGTTGCTGTGGAAAGGGATTTTGCTGCGGAAAAGGTAATTTTTAGCTTCTGGAAAGTGGTGTCGTGACCAGCCACGACTCAGAAATCAGGTGTTCTCTCTTGCCTCCTGCCCAGGCGTTTCAAAGAGGAGGTTGGAGGTGGAAAATCAGCCCTGGAAAAAGAGACCCGTGGGCTGGCTCAGGCTGAGCCATTTCCCAAGGCGGCTCCACTAGATGTCATTGCAAGCCGGGGGAAAGCAGCAGGACGCAGGCAGCGGCTGGTGGTGCTGGGCACCCACCAGCACCCTCCTGCTGCGGGTCTGGATGCGACCACGCTGCAAACACGCCTGGTGTAGCCCTGGTTGGAAGTATGGATCGGTGACACCGATCTCAGGAGGTACAGCCCAGATCTGGGACAAAGTATGACCAACGCACCTGGTGAAGGTGTCCTTGAATCTCTTCATCCCTGTAGGCTTTCCCCAGGCCAACAGTTTCACTGCGTGGTGCTTGAGTTTGGGAATCCAAAGTCAAAAGAGGGGGCACAGGGAAAATCAGGTCTCTTCTTAATCTGTTGCAAAACCCATCCTGAGAGGTCTTGTTTGGGGATGGGGAGAAAGGGAATGATTCAGGCTCCCCGTAAGGCTCCTATTTCACCTTGTCCAGCTCCAGCAGGTCTTATCCGGCATTTTACACCCATGCACCATCCAATTCCTGGTCCACGTGCGCTCCCTGCATGGCCGCACGCATCCTGCTTGTGCTCAGTCCCCTCACTCATCTCCCAGGTCCTCACTCTTGTACCCGGCGGTAATCCGGTGTCCCCAGCTCTGCAGAGGAGCTGCGGTTGTGCCATGCGATGCCGGAGGGTGCTGGTGAAGACATCGCATGCCCAGTTGCCAGGCAGTCCCTTAGCAACCCCGGCCAAGCTTCCTCCAGCCCCGCTCCCTATCTCTCGCTCCTTATTGCCATAATTGCCTCCAGGAGCAGAAATGAGCTGCCAGATGGGTGAGAAAAATAGCACAGGGTATGGGATACGCGTTAAGTATTTCAATTCTAATCAGGTTGGCATCAGAGATAACTCCTGCAGCCCGTGGCACTCAGCGTTTCCAGGAGTTAAGGAGATTGGAGGCAGCTGCCAAGTGTAATCAGTGGAGATAGGTGCCACCAGACCCACCCCGGGACCGCTGCCCTGCTCTGGGGTGGAAAAGGGGCTGCTGGGATTGGGATTTCCCAGGTTTTGGGAGGGAGAGGTGAGATGGGATAGAGGAGTTTCTGTCAGGTGGAGCTCGGGGCTGGGGGCTCGCTGTCCTGGGAGCATCCTTTATCTACTCCACTATGCTCCCAGGAACCCACAAACCCCAAAAGGGTGAAAGCTTGTTAAACTGGGCTCAGAAAGCTGCTGCTGAGGGTCCTGATTCTGCTTGGTGGAGCTGGGGGTGCTGGGCAAGCTGGCTCGAAGGCAGGATGCCCGGAGCGCAGCTCTCCCCGGCATCACGTGCTGCAGCGACGTTAATCCCGGTTTGAAAGCCCGCGCCCCACGCTGCACCCGTTAATCCCCCTCCTGAGGAGGTGGCAGTGCTCGGGCTGCTCTGCTGCCTCGGTGAGCCCTGAGGTGTCCCGAAGCCCTTCTGCTCCTTCTTGTATCT
Organism: Cuculus canorus; assembly: GCF_017976375.1. Lineage (NCBI taxonomy): Eukaryota > Metazoa > Chordata > Aves > Cuculiformes > Cuculidae > Cuculus > Cuculus canorus. The sequence continues at coordinate 3,316,716 of NC_071428.1, forward strand.
CCTCCACGGGCGCAACCGCTGCGTCCGCATCCTCTACTCGCTCCTACAAGGGCGTTGAGGATGCTCATGCGCTTCACACCCTGTGTAAAAGGGTGCTGAGTCCTGGATCCCTCCCACTAAACCACAGACTGATGTAAAAGTCGGTACCGGGTGCATCCCAGCCCTGAGGTCAGAACATCCCATCACCCTTGGAAAGCACCGCGGCTGCCCAGGAGAAGGGATTCACATTTCTTGTCCAACTTGGCTTTGATGCAACCCCGTTTTCTCAGCACACCAAGACCTCACCTGCAGCACCGAAGAGGTAAGTGAGCGATGCGAGTCTCCCCGCGTTGGATTTGGGGTTCAGCATGGATTTCTGGGCTCCTCCCTAGAAGCAGCAGCTTTCCCAGCAGCTCCGGGAGCTCTGCACCGCAGCTCCTGCTGGGATGGCGCAGGCTTCGTGCGCTTAAGAATAATATTGTTGTTCCTTCGCGATGGTAGCAGCTTCCTTGTGGGAGAAGGGGAAAAAGCACAAACCGAACCGGGGAGAAAATAAGAGGGGAATGTTTGCCGACTGTCTGCTGTGTGTTGTTGCTGTTTGTTGTGTTTCCGCGGTTGCTTTGGCAACCCTTGGGAAGTCATGCCAGGCTGGAGCATCGCGGGTACCGGCGCTCCAGCACTGAGCTCGGCTCGCCAGGGCGATGCTGCCAGCGGGGGATCGGATCCCCGTGGGGTGGGAGGCTTTGGCGCAGTGGGATTTAAGGGGTCGCGTTTGCAACTCGTTCGGCTGTTTCCCTCTCGGTTGAGCCTGGGGTGGGTTCTTGCTTCGTTCTCCTGGGCCCAAGAGGGACCTGGCTCTGAGATAGGCTCATAGATAATTTGGGTCTGAAGGGACCTCAAAGCCCATCCAGTCCACCCCTGCCATGGGCAGGGACACCTCCCACTGGATCAGGGGCTCCAAACCCCATCCAACCTGGCCTGGAACCCCTCCAGGGATGGGGCAGCCACCACTGCTCTGGGCACCCTGGGCCAGGGCCTCCCCACCCTCACAGCGAAGAAATTCCTCCCAGTGTCCAGTCTAAATCTGCCCCTCTCCGGTTTATCCCCATTCCCCCTCATCCCATCCCCACAGCCTTTATGAACAGCCCCTCTCCAGCTTTCCTGGAGCCCCTTCAGGTCCTGGAAGATCTCTATAAGGTCTCCTCGGAGCCTTCTCTTCCCCAGGCTGAACAACCCCAACTCTCTCAGCCTGTCCTCGGATGGGAGGTTCTCCAGCCCTTGGATCATCCTTGGAGCCTCCTCTGGACCCATTCCAACAGCTCCATCTCCTTCTTCTGTTGAGGATTCCAGAACTGGACACAGATGAGCAGGGATAGAGTGGCTTAAAGGCTTCATGTGTTGTCCTCGTCCGTGGGGAAAGCAGCCAGCCCTGCTGTTCCCTGGGCACCTGGGGAGCATCTGGGCTCAGCCTCTTCTTTGTGGCCCAGAAGAAAGGGAGAAAACCAGCAGGAGCCTTGCGGGTGGTTTCCACCACGCAGAGCTCACAGCAGGTGCTGTGAGGGCGTTGGATGATGCCGTGTCCGCCTGGGACAGGTGTCAACCTTCTCCTCTCGGTGCACCAAACTGTGGCTCAATGCAAGCAGGGTTGAATTCCTTTCTGTCTCCTGTACCTTCATCTCCTGCTGGGCAGCGTGGGGTGGAGGAGGCAGGGAGAGATGGATCTGGGCTCCCGAGGGGCAGGTTAGGGGTTGACCAAGGAAGAGGAGCGTGGCTAAAGAAGGAAGAGGGGCTGAAAGCAGCTCCTGGAGAGTGGTGATGCTCCCAGAGTCCCTTATTCCAGCTGCAGCCCTGGAGCTGTGCAGGCTGACATCCTCAGAGCAGGAGCTGCCGGTGCCCTCGGGCATCCCCAGGGCAGAGCAGTCAGGGGGTGGGTGAAGGCTTTGCCCATGGGGAATGGGAATTGCTGTGTGCAGCCGAGGCAGCACCAGCGATGGGTGTTAACCCTTCAGGGGCTGCAGCACGAGAGCTGAGCTCCTCGGGAACGTGGGCATGGTCCTCCTGGAGCCTGCGGTCCCCAGTGCTTTGTGAAGGATTCCTGCCAGCCAACACTTTGGGAGCAATTTTGCTTCCCATCCTTTGCACCAGAAGCGTCGGCGTGCAAAGGTTGCAGCCTGTCGCTGGTTAGAAGCACCGATTTAATCAGATGATTGAATTGCCGCATCTCCAAATGGCGCTTATTTTAACTGAACGGAGAAGCCTGATGAGGAATCTTGCCCTGAACTGGAAGCTGACTCATTCTTCTCCCAGTCCTGGGGTCAGCGCTGGATTGCAAACAAACAAACAGAGCAGATTCCCACTGCTCGTCGCTGGGATCGTGCTCCCAGCCCCGCGCGGAAGGCAGGGACCTGGGAAGGGGTTGGGTGTCTGTTGTCTCCCACTGGGAGTAGCACAGGGGCTTTGGTGGCACCTGGAACTGGGAATCAAAGCCCTGGGGGCTGCGGCTGACTGAAAAATCCCAAAGTGCAGAGATTCACTGCCCTCTTCCCTCTTCCAAACCCAGAGAGCAAACGTGAGGCTCCGGCTCTCTTGCACCCTCGCCGGAGGTCCCTATTCCCATTTCCTTTGCTTCCAGCCCCACGTAGCCCCGTCTCCCCTCCTTGATGTTGGGTTTCCACCACAGCATCTCTGGGTTCAGCTTCAACCCAAGCCTCAGAAGGAAGAAAAACCGAAACAATAAGATGATAGAGGTGGGACCTGAAGGCTCATCTGTCTCCCAGGAAGGAGGGGCAGCACTCTGTCCCCCAAAACCCCGTGTGGGGCTGAGCAGCAATGGGATCCAGCCCTGAGTCACTCTGCACGGCTCCCGAGTGACCTTGTGCTGCTGATCCAGCGTGGTCCGGGGGCCACGGCCCCAGCAGCCGCGGGAAGGGGAAGCTTTTGCTCAGCACGGATGCTCCAGGGGAAAGAATGAGCTCTGGGGCTGAAACAACCGACTGGAAGGGAGCAGAGCAACAGGCGGGAGGTCAGGGAAGGTTTGGGGTCTGCCCTGGCTCTTGGGTGGTTGCTGGAGCAGGGATGGAGGGGTTGGGCACCGCTGGCCCTTCTCTCTGCTGAGGGGCTCGGTGAGCAGCACGCCGCGAACCACCCCGGGACAGGAATCCATCTCCCCTTTCCTCTGTTCCTGCCACTTTGTTTTCAGCCTTGGGATTCTTCCAGGCTGGTGCTGGTGAATGTTTTCCCCCTGTCAACTTCTTTTGCTTGAATCAGCGGACGTGACTCACCAGGAGGAAAGAAAGGGCCTCGTCGAGCTTTGCTGCAGCTCGCGAAGGCGACATCGGGTCGCTGTGGGCACGAGGGTCGATGCAGCCCAAAGCCGAGGGAGCGGCGTTGCAAACCCCCTTCCCTGCAAGGAGTCAAACCCTGAACTGCTCTTCAGCTCCGTCCCATCGCCGTCCTCTCCCCACACCCAACCCAGTGGGTGCAGCAGAGTTGGGAACTGGTTGGGCTGGTGCACCCTGTCCCGGCAGAGAGGGGAGAGTCCTCTGGTGGGGGGCAGCTCCTTGGGGACCGCGAGGCAACGCCTGCGCCTTCATCACCGGGGTGGCCATCGCACCCCGAGGGGACTGGGAGACAGGGACGGGTGTGGCCCTTCCCCGAACTGGGCACCGGGGATGCGCGTGACCCTGCCCATACTGGGAACCGGCACCGTGCATCGCCCTTCCTTGAGGGATTGGGCGCTGGGGATGCGCATCGCCCTTCCCAAACTGGGTGCTGGGGACGTGTCTCACCCTTCCCAAGGGATCAGGAGCTGGGGATGAGTGTTGCCATTCCCAAACTGGGCGCTGGAGATGCGTCTTGTCCTTTCCAAGGGATCAGGAGCTGGGGATACGTGTTGCCCTTCCCAAACTGGGTGCTGGGGATGCGCGTTGCTCTTCCAGAGGGATTGGGCACTGGGATGCATGTCGCTCTTCCGAAACTGGGCATTGGGGATGCGCGTGGCCCTGCCCATACTGGGAACTGGCAACATGCATCACCCTTCCTTGAGGGATTGGGCTCTGGGGATGTGCGTCGCCCTTCCCAAACTGGGCACTGGGGACACGTCTTGCCCTTCCCAAGGGATCAGGAGCTGGGGATGAGTGTTGCCCTTCCCAAACTGGGTGCTGGGGACGCATCTCACCCTTCCCAAGGGATCAGGAGCTGGAGATGAGCGTTGCCATTCCCAAACTGGGTGCTGGGGACGCATCTCACCCTTCCCAAGGGATCAGGAGCTGGGGATGAGCGTTGCCCTTCTCTAACTGAGCTCTGGGACGTGCGTTGCCTTTGCCATTTTCTGGGCGCTGGGAATGCCCGTTCCCATTCCTGAGGGACCCGTGGAAGCAGGCAAATCCCAAACCATGCAGGTTAACTCTTTGCTGTGGGGCAGATGATGGAGCAAATCACTCCGTGGTGGGTTTCCTCCTCCCAGCACCGGGTTAGGGGAGCAGCCGAGCGAGGGTGCCAAATCTTGGCTGGATTCGTTAAAGAGATCAAGAGGATGAAGGATTAGGGAGTCGGGAGAGCTGAGCCACCTGCGGGGGAGAGAAAAAACCTATGGAGGAGGATATGCCGGAGCTCCGGAGAGAGGTGTGCAAGGCCTGGGCTTTGGAGCGATTAGATAAGTGAATCGGGGCCTCGGAGCGATTAGAGAAAGAAATCAGGTTTTACACCAATTAGATAAAGTCCCCGAGCGATTAGATACAGCGGTGGCTGCAGAGAAAGGTCTCCCAGAGGTCCTGGGGACAGATAGGGCTGTGGATTGATTAAAGGAGCATCCAAGGCTGCGAGCAATTTGATAAGAAAACAAAACAGTGGATCAATTATCCTGGGAAAGAGGAGGAGGCCGCGTGATAACGAGAATAGGGTTGGTTTTCCTGGCTCTGCTACCGCAGGAGCTGCAGGGGTGGAAGGAAAAGGGTCCCAGCTGGGTCCTCCAAGGGCTGTGGGGCATCGGGTTGGGTTTAATGGGGTATTTCAGGACCATAAGATCATAGGTTTGGGCTGGAAGGGACCTCAAAGCCCACCCAGTTCCACCCCCTGCCACGGGCAGGGATGCTTCCCACTGGCTCAGGGGCTCCAAGCCCCATCCAACCTGGCCTGGAACCCCTCCAGGGATGGAGCAGCCACCACTGCTCTGGGAAATCTTCTTTTTTTCAAAGCAGGTTTTGCTCTGGGCTCACAGCATCACTACCTAGAACAAGTTTATTCAGTGGAAAAACAGTTTTAGCAGGATAACTCAGACCTGAGTCCCATCCCAGATGCTCTGGGAGCTTTCAGATACGGTGCCACCACACAAGCAAGCAATTAAGGAACTCAATGGAGCCTTGAAATAATTAGACCAAGGAACGCAGCTCCAGCAGATGAGTTTAGTGAAGAAATGGGAGTGTTGGAGAGACGGAGATGAGAAGAGTGATCAGGACTCGGCACAATTATCTAGAGAAAGTCTGCTCCAGACTGATTAGAGGAAGGGAAAAGAGCTTTCCGGGCAATTAGGTGAGGGAAATCAACTCTGGGCAGGAAGAAAATAGACTATGGAAGAGATTGGGGTGGGAGATAGCAAGTTATCTCCGCTCCCGAGTTAGACAAGGGAGTTTGATAAAGGCTTTCCAACGCGGAGACTAAAATGAGGATTAGGGGGGGATTAAGGAGCGGAGGTGGGTGAGCTTTGGGCTCCCGGTGCTGGGAAGGAGGGAAGGGGCAGGTTGTCCCTGGGATTGAACAGGAGAAACTGAGCCCTGCACATGGGGAATTGGAGAAACGAAGTCCTGGGATTAGGGTTTACACAATCAAATAGGGGTCCTGTCCCCGGTGAGGTGGTGGGGAGCGGTGGGCACGGCCGTGGGTTGGAGCGGAGAAGGGAGTCGGGCGCTATTTCCAAGTCATCACGTGGCAAGATGCTCCCTTAATCTGTAAAACAGGATTAGTCCCTCGTGCTTGGAGATGGCCAGAGCCGGCAGGTACTTTCTGCATCAGTGACTTTGACTTTAGGGCAGGGGAAGCAGCAGGACGGGATCACGGGGGGAGCACCCCCAGGAGGCACCTCATGGTCTTTCAAAGCAGGATCCCCGCACCAACAAGTTTTGACCCCATGTTTTGAGGTGCTGAGCCACCACCAGAGAGGTCACAACGGTCGGCTGCAGCCCAGGGTTGCCTCGCAGGTCAGTGGCAGCTGCAGCGAGCAAGTGCCGAATCCTTTGGGAAGGGATGCATTTGCTATTTAATTAGCCTTGACTGCTGCTGGAGCAGATTTTGCTGGTCTTTTCCTCTCTGAAGCTGGCGCTGGCATGAACTCGCAGGGTTCCATCAGGCCACGCTCCTTATGCTTGGGTTTTTTCCCCCCTTCTTTGCCTTTCTTTAAAAAAAAAAAGTGAATTTTGCGCATAAAGAAGGAAAGCAGAGGGACAGAGCCCAACTTCACCCGAGCCACATGATGCTGACTCTGGCGCTGCTGGAAGGGGAAGCTGTGGTTCAGCTGCTGGGTCATGTTTTGGCCTCTGGAAGTGATCCTCTTGGAAAGAGAAGCGTTGTCTTTGCCAGGTTTGGTCAGGGGACCCGCACAGCCCACTGGGCAGAGGCAGAAGGTGGTGGGATGGCTGGAGTGGGAGCACAGGACCTCCAGAGCAGTGACCCTGGGTGATGCTCAGAGCCTGGGTGATACTGCAGTGCGTCCTCACAGCGATAGGACTCAGCTCCAGGGCGATGCTCAGTGCTTGGGTGCTCTGCAGCACATCCTTGCGGTGATTGGGCTCAGCCCCCGGGTGATGCTCAGCCCCTGAGTGATGCTTCAGAGCATCCTCACAGCAATGGGGCTCAGGTCCAGAGGTGATGCTCAGCCCCTGGGTGATGCTTCAGAGCATCCTCACAGCAATGGGGCTCAGGTCCAGGGGTGATGCTCAGCCCCTGAGTGATGCTTCAGAGCATCCTCACAGCAATGGGGCTCAGGTCCAGAGGTGATGCTCAGCCCCTGAGTGATGCTTCAGAGCATCCTCACAGCAATGGGGCTCAGGTCCAGGGGTGATGCTCAGCCCCTGAGTGATGCTTCAGAGCATCCTCACAGCAATGGGGCTCAGGTCCAGAGGTGATGCTCAGCCCCTGAGTGATGCTTCAGAGCATCCTCACAGCAATGGGGCTCAGGTCCAGAGATGATGCTCAGCCCCTGAGTGATGCTTCAGAGCATCCTCACAGCAATGGGACTCAGGTCCAGAGGTGATGCTCAGCCCCTGAGTGATGCTTCAGAGCATCCTCACAGCAATGAGGCTCAGGTCCAGAGGTGATGCTCAGCCCTTGAGTGATGCTTCAGAGCATCCTCACAGCAATGGGGCTCAGGTCCAGGGGTGATGCTCAGCCCCTGAGTGATGCTTCAGAGCATCCTCACAGTAATGGGGCTCAGGTCCAGGGGTGATGCTCAGCCCCTGAGTGATGCTGCAGCGCATCCTCGCAGTGATGGGGCTCAGCCCCAGCCCCTCACTCCCCACTGGGCTGCGGGGACACCAGCTTCCACGCCTTTCCCCACCACAAACCAGCCAGCCTCGAAGGCGATGCGCTGGCAAAGAAGCCCCAGGTTGGTCCCTTGCAGCATTTCGCGGGCATTTTGAAAATATTTCAATTCCTTTTATTTAATTTTTAATTTTTCATTGACTTTTCTGTTTTTCCTCCTGGTTTGGTTTTGGGAGGTTTTGCTGCATTGCACTGATTGCGAGTGATGGAGAGCAGAGCCGGGGCCAGCCGGGCAAGGTCTCTTGGACACTTGTCCCTCCTGGGCGTCACAGTCCTGCTTTTAACAGCAGGAGGGAAGCTCTGCCCTATCTCCTTCACCTTTTGGCCTCTCTGCTGAGCTCGCTGGGACGAGCCTGGTTTCTGTGGGGTGACAGTGTTATCTGGGACACAAGGGGAGCCAGGCTCCGCTCTGCTCCCTGGCAGTGGATTTCCTCAGGAGATAGCGAGGCAAATCGCCCCCCTGGGACTCCACGTGCTTCACCTCCCATCGATAGGATGGAAACAAGGCTTTATGGTGCTCTACAACACAGCAAAGCCCCGAGAGATGCTGAGGATCTGTCCCTCAGAGACCTGAGGGTGCATCATCCTCCTTCCAATTAGGAGATGCTGCTTTTGTTCAAACCTGAATGTGGATTTCAGTGTATTCATGATTGGTTCCATTCCCCCCCCCCTTTTCTCTTTCCAATTCTGATGAAAAATGTATTTGGGGAAAACAGAAATATTTAGACATCTCCCTGACAGGCGGTAGAGCTGGAAAAGCGTTCTGAACGATCTACGTGCACGCGGGTGCTTATGAAACCTCAGCACAAAGAGTTGGGCTTTGGGGACGCGTGCGTCCTCGGTGGCAGAACTGCACCACGAGCCCCAAAGGGTGGAACGTCGGTGTCCACCCAGGATGGGTCATTCGAGCAGCTCAGCATAAAGTTACCTTCAAAAACAGGAGAAGAAAATGGATTTGAGCTCAGTTTTGGGAGTTTTTTTTTTAATATTGTAAACGATTACCCCCCCAACCTCTTATAATTTTGAGTATTATATATATATTTATATATATTTCATGTATATATTGCTTTACGTCGTGCATTTGCCAGGGCTGGAAAGGGAGGGGGTGTTTGTGGTTCATAGCAGGCACCCAACTGCCATCCCCAGGGCTCGATGGGTGTTTGGGTGCAAACCAAGCCTGGACCGGGTGTACCTTGAAGGGATAAGGGGCAAAAAGCCCATCCGCATCCCTGCGATGCTGTAGGGACCTCGATGGACCCAGTGAAGGCTGCTGGGGACAGAGCCACCCCCCCCAGCACAGGATGAGCCCACACCCCCCCTTCCCAGGAGACAGAGAAATCCCCAACCCCGAAACTCGTCTTCCCCACCTCATTTTTCTCCCGTTCACACCCTCTTGTTTTGGTCCCGCGGAGATGTCACCCGAGGAGAAGGACGAGCCGCCTCGCTCCGAGCGGAGGGCGATCACCACACCCTGTGCTGAAGATGGGATGGTTCCCATCTTGGCCCCCACTGTCTTCGTCCCAGCGGCTTCGGCTTCACCCCATGGCTTTGCCTAATTCCGTGGGGGCAGGGAGCTGCCCTCCACACCCCGGCAAGGCTTTGCCACCCAGAAATAGAGCTGTCCCTGCAGGCTTGGCCCCCACCGGGGGCTCCCGGACATGGATGTGGCGTGCACGGAGCTGCCGAGCTGCACCCGGGGTAGCGAGAGGGACCAGAGGTCATAGGATGATGGAATAATTTGGGGTGGAAGGGACCCCAAAGCCCCTCCAGTCCCACCCCTGCCATGGGCAGGGACACCTCCCACCGGCTCAGGGGCTCCAAACCCCATCCAACCTGGCCTGGAACCCCTCCAGGGATGGGGCAGCCACCGCTGCTCTGGGCACCCTGGGCCAGGGCCTCCCCACGTCTGCAGGAGAATATTTCTCCCTAAGATCTCACCTCAATCTCCCCTCTTGCAGCTGAAAACTGTTCCCTCATCCCATCCCTGCTCTCCCTGATCCAGAGCCCCTCTCCAGCTTTCCTGGAGCCCCTTTCAGCGCTGGAAGCTGCTCTAAGGTCTCCTCAGAGCCTTCTCCTCTCCAGGCTGAACAACCCCAACTCTCTCAGCCTGTCTTGGTACAGGAGGTTCTCCAGCCCTCAGATCATCTCCGTGGCCTCCTCTGGACTCATTCCAACAGCTCCATGTCCTCCCTGTGCTGAGGACTCCAGAACTGGACATGGGGCTCCAAGGTGGGTCTCACCAGAGTGGAGCAGAGGGACAGAACCCCTTCCCTCCCTGCTGGTCCCACTGCTCTGGATGCAGCCCAGGACACGGGGGGGTTTCTGGGCTGTGAGTGCACACAGAAGATCCTTTTCCTTGGACTTGGAAAAAAGGAGTGCAAAGCCCACGTGCCTGAGGACTTTGCAAAGGCGTTTTCCTGCTCTGAATTTCAGTGAGTTTTTTTGCAGAGGTGTTGAGTTGTTCCCTCCTTTCCCACCCCCTGCGATGTTGAAGTGCGGGAAATAGATGCATTTAAAGAGTTTTCTGGCTGCAAAATCTCTGCTGCTCAGGATCCCCGGGTGGGGAGATGCGATGTGACAAAGCATCCCAGTCCTTGGCTCCTGGTGGGAAGAGCAAGGAAGGATGAGCTGTTCCCAAACCACCTTGTTGTCCTCATGTCCCTTCAAGAGGAGACCTGGAGGTGTGGGTTTTGCCCCGTGGCTTTGTCTGCTCTGCATCAGCCACTTTTGGTCTGGATGAAGCTGGGAATGAAGACCGGGATAGACCCACGGGGGATGGAAAGGAGGGAAAGGGGAGGTGGTGGCACAGTGGGATGGGGTCCGCGAGCCGCCTGTCTTCCCTGTTGATGGGACCAGACTCGCTCGGGGCATGTGCATCCTTGGGACATGGACACGTTGAAGGCTTTGAAGCAGGTTTGCTCCCCAGGGTCAGGTTGCCAGTGGCAGGGAAGCACCACAAGGGTGTTTTTTCCCATCCATCTGGGCTGGTTTTGGGGGTCAGAGAGAGAGGCACAGGGGGAAAACACGGCGGCTCGCTGCCCCTTCCCACAGCCCCTCCGTGCAG